>NC_142398.1:19621380-22021380 GCF_059441095.1 Idiotropiscis lumnitzeri | reverse complement strand
CGATCCGCGTAATGGGAGTGAAGAGCGTCCACGGCCGTCACCATTGGGATTTATCTGTGTCATTTGCAAGCTTATTGATTCTTTCCCCCATTTTTAAAACGCCCACAGTGACTTTCTCGCTCAGTCTCATTTACTTGGCCGTGATGCGGTGCGTTTCGCGGCGACCCACTTTTCAAAGAATCTTTCTATTGATTCACCACATATGTAAGCTTTCGCTGGTCACCGGTGGCTCATTTTTTAGGTCCTCCAGCCAAACGCATATTTATGATGCCGGGTGAAGAAACCAAACAGTGGCACGGGCATCGGTGTTGGACAGAAGAAATGGACTTGGAAGGGAGTCAAGATGGGAAGAAACGATTTGATTTGTCCACAATAGGCCCGACCAGATGATGTTCTGGTCACAACTCGATCATCATGTGGTCACAGGAACAGCCACCTCTCAAAAAACAAAACGAGGACTTCAGTTTGTTAAGCATAAAAAAAGGCCAAAAGTCAAAATGTCACGTCACAATGCAGCGATTGAAAAAAAACAACAAAACGATGATCTTCAAACATGCACGTTGCCGCCGCACCTGCGCTGCAAAATCTTTTGCTCGATCAAATAGCACTTAGCAACCCAGAGGGCCACGGCAACAGGCAAATGGAAGTGAAAATGAGCAGCGGGCCCAAGTGTCGTACTCAAAATGCATTTACTGTGATCTGCTCAGACAAACCCCGATGACCTGAGAACAGAGAGGACCATTTAAGCAGCACTGCCAGAAACGGGAGAGGAACATTTTGTGATTCGACTCGGAACGTGAAAAATAATCTTTCAATGCGACCTGGCAGCTATGCAAAAATATGCAAATATTGTATGTATATGCAAACTATCTTCTGGGCTCGTTCACCAGGCTGCGTGCACACTATTACGTGTGTTGGCCTGAACACAATTTGGCCAGTAGGTGGCACAATTTCTCACTTAAACTTAGTTTAAAGCAAAATCATATTCAAATAAATACTAAAACACGCGATGCAAACATGTGAAGGAATATATATATATATATATATATATATGTATATATATATATTTCTATTTCCACTCCATTGAAGGGTTTGTGCACATTTGATAATGCAAAATATTGTGCATAGAAGCCCTTTTATGCAGCAGACGATGAAATCCTCTATTCTTATCTTCCGTATATCAAATTTGAGAGAAGCGATCCGCCTGTCTGACCGCAGTCTGATTCCGTGGCGTCAGGTTTATGAAGGCAGTTAAGAAACAATGTTCCATGACAGACAATTTGAACAAGAACAATATGAACAATCAGCTTTTTTCCCCCTTGAAATCTGGATCGCCAACTATGCCTGCACTTACCACAAACGCTCGAAAAGCTGTTCCCGGTTTGCGGTATGATGGACGAGTAAACTTATTATACGCAGGGTAATAGAATCAAGAACGATTGCCTGTGGCAGACAATGCTATCGCGACAATGCCGTGCAATCGAGTAAACCCTTCCATATGTTTGATGCACTGGTCAAAAAGATAACTCGGGCATTGTGGGCCATTTGGACTGGCTCCGTTTTGTAGAACTAGTTCAGTTGTCTCGGAAGAGGACAGCTCATTCACTTCAACAAATACAGTGAAAATAAAAAATCTACACGCACCAGCTGAAATCCGATGATTTTGTCACCAAAATGTCAGAATGGTGTGAAAAATTCCAATACAGCCTTTTAGCACAAATCTAAAGTCTTTGCGAGCTTTTCTACTGACACACACGTGGCCTAAACTCCAACAGGTTGTCCACTTTGAAACTAAAGTCTCAGTTGTGTTTCTTTCTGACTTTGAGGCCTTTTCACAAAAATGACCGTATTTTCAGTCTGACAAAGTCCAAACGAGATAACACTTGGAGTCATTGTGCTTAGAAACCAAAGATCAGAAATCTTGGGGTGCTGATGGACTTTTAGCAATCACTACAACACCTTTTTGCCATCTGACAAATATTTCCAGATTAACTCACTCACTCCCAGCTGAGAAAAAAAATTATCTTTGACGTCTTTAGCCGTCAATGGCAGTAAATGAGTCAACGGGTTGCATCCTCCAAGCGGACCATGAGAAAGCTATCCATGCTTTTATCTCCAGTAGACTTTATTTTGGTCACCGTCTTCTAACTGGACTCCCTCAAAAGAGGATCCAACAGCTGCAGCTCTTTCAGAACGCGACATCTTTTGCTTCTGACCGCAACAAAGAGATCAGAAGATATGACGCCAGTCCGAAAGGCTTTACACTGGCTCCCAATAAAATTCGGCTACTGGTCTATAAATAACTGAATGGTTTGAGTCCTGTACACATTAAAGATAAGGCGATGGAATAGAAACCCTGTCGGGCTCTGAGATCTCTCGACTCGGGTCAATTAGTGGCGCTCAGGGTTCAAAGTATACATGGTGGAGCTGCATTTAGCTGTTATGCTGCACACAAATTGAAAAAGCGGCCGACAGAGGTGAAGTCAGCCCGGAGTTTACATTTTAAAAACGTTTTTCTCAATACTCAACTAAACCTCTCGTATGCTGCTACGAATTGCTCTGTTTGTTGTATTTTTAGTTCGGGGACCCGCCCTCCCTTGGAAGTGAGATGTTACGTCTCAATTTACCCCACGTTCGAATATTCACCACACGGTCCCTACGCCCGTTTGCAACGTTTTGTTAATTTCACAGCGTAAGACTGAGAGGGCCACCACGGACGGCCACGGCCACGGCCACCGTCTTTGACGCGCTTCCAAACACATTCCCTCCAGTCTCATGTGGACTTGTGGTATGTGACATTCCCGGCTGCACACCGCTGCTAATTGGGATTAGCATATCGCACACCAAAACAATACGGCGGTGTTAAGAGTCCGCCAGGTCCGGTGGCCTTTATACCCCAAAGGCCCGGTAATCCCTCCGTCTCTGTGAGCAGATCTGATTAAATCTGACGGAATGGAGCCCATTATGAGCATCCACAAACTCGGGCGCTTACTGCAAATCCGGCCGTGGTACAGATACTGGAGCGGAGCATCTGAGCCAGGACGGGCGGCTTGTTTGGACGAGCCGATGAACACTACTTGCTGATTCTTTACCCGCCGAGTTCGAGCAAGAGAACATCAGAGCACGATTACGGAGCGGCGGAGAGGAAAGACACACGTCCACACTCTGAAACGTCGATAAACGCACAGAGTGTTTTTTTTCCCATGCTTGCTTCTGAATCAGTGACACAAAACTAAATAAACTAAATTTGCTCACCAAGCATCAACAAGTGGGACAATCACACCCCCAAAAAACGACAACAGCATTCTCAGATTGAGTTGATCGTTTGCTGTTGAATTTGCTGTGTTTTACGGTCCGTTTGTTGCACACTTTGAGTGTCTATAATCCAAGGTAGTAAAATCCAAATTACAGCTGGAAATTGCGATCTACACAACATCCTTTGAAAGACACTCAGATGGCAAACATAAATCGATTCATATTGTCTTTTTTTCCTGCTCTCTGTCGCACGGACGTTTACTTTTATCGTTGCTCGTGTGAATAGCGAGAGCCAAAGATGTCATCTTAACTGTATCTAACATCACAATAACACAATACAACTTTATTTAGAATAAAAATATGTTTCAAAAGTGGACAGAGAGGGGGCGGGGCTTGCCAAACATTTAATGGGAGCTCATTCCAGCAGATTCAAAAGCAATATCAACGCAGCCGCAAGAGCGACCACCTGTTTCCGCCGCTCCAGCCCACTCCGGGCTTGTCTCGTCTTTCTCACGCTTTTGTTTTTATTCACGAGCCTCCGCGTGTTTCTTGTGCCGTCTCGCGCATACTGGAGACATGGATGCACGGTTTTGTACAGGCTCAGAGACATGCCTCCCGTGTTAGCAAACGGCAACGGCCGCCGTAGCGTGGCCCGACATTGCCCGGCGGGCTGAGCAGGAAAAGACGTGCAGAGGTCGTGCCGTCTGTTGGAGAGTGTTGGAGGGGGCAGACTGGATGGGCGGGTGGCGTTTATTTTTTTTTTTGTCTATATTTTGTTGCAAAACAACAACTCACATGATGGCAACACACTGGGCTAAGAAGCAGACTAGCGTCTCACCTTTTTTTTTTTTTTTTTTGGGGGGGTCAACAGCTGCACTTCATTCTCAGAATCGCGCCTCCTTCGAGTTGCCTCATTTGCCATTTCTAATTTGAAAACAACTGTCCCCACATTCTGATCATTGTATTTTTATTCCTTCTCATCTCTTCGCTGTTTCCAGATGACTTGGGCTAAACTCAAATCCAAATTACGCTACGTCACAAAGCGTAGTCTCACACCCTCGAGTCTGAATTGAAGAGGAAGGAGCCAAGGAAATGAGGCCAATTTCCCTGCAGGGCCTCAGAAACCAGGAGAGTCTAAACAAGTTCGACCCAGAAGAGATATCAAACTGCTGCCTAATAGCTCTGACCCTCCTACATCCTGCTAGGTGTCCCTCTGGGCGCGCTACGAGGCCCCCTGATTTCCTCTTTTAGGTGTCCTCTCTCAATGAGCCTCGCCTTTGACATTTTTGCTCAATCTGGCTTCTATTTTTAGAAAAATATACTCAAAATATAGGCTCCTAACGGTCAGAAATATTGCGCTTTGCGAAAAGTGAATTTGCTGCAAAAAAGTTATGCTTTGGCCAGACGACTGGGGCCTCGAAGGGAACTTACTACACGTCCAGTGGCAGTAAAAAAAAAAAAAAAAAAGGAACGGGGATCAGTTGCATGCACCAAGTGTGTAGGGCAGACGAGAAGTTCAAGAGTTTCCATCCAAACACGATCGAAGGAGTCGGCCGGCGTCTGCCAGCGAGAGCAGCACACTCTTTTTCCACCGGGGAGAAGTTATGGAGTGATTTGCATGTCATCCAAAACCAACTTCATCGCGCAGGAAATGAGCGAGTATGGATGTGTGTGAGACGGTCGAGTTAGTCGGGACTACTTGGCTCGCCGAATACACACACGCCACTCGTTCTCCAAAGTCAACAAGTGCGATGGCGGCTGAAGCGTGGCAGCTCACAAAGCGGCACTTGACGCCTCCAGCTGCTGCAGAGGTTCGCCGCATACCTTTGGGAGCTCAACTCTCACGATAACCGGAATCCGGAATCAATTCTGCATTGAGTCGGCTCCAAAAGTCTTATTTCATATCTTCGCAGCTGGCCACTGTGGATCATGTGAGTCCGCAATAAAAGCTTTCATTCATGCCTCGCTTGTTCTTGCGATCCGGGCACACCGTGTCAAACACGTGCGGTAAATGTTGAGCAGAAAACAGCTAAATAAAGAACATGCACCAGAATAAGAATTCATGGATCAGAGCGCTCTCACCGGCTCGAATAATCACAAAAGACTCATTCTGAAAGTGAGTGCGTCTGTCTCTCTCTGACAGTGCAGACAGGTGTGAGGTGTGAGGGGGGGGGGGAGAGGAACAGATCAAATGGAAGAGAAAAAAAAAACCTCTTTGAAGTACTCCAAAAGAGAGACAAGGGTAAAAACATCTGAAACAATGAAAAAGGAAAAAAAAAAGTCTGTGAATTCTCTAAAGTTGAGCGAGGGTAACGGCGACGGAGGCCAAGAGAGAATTAAGAGGTGCAAGAGTTTGCGCACAGGCCGCGGCAATGTTTCTATTTCACCTCCCCCTCCCGATTTTCCGTCTGAGTAACACGGTCCTCTGGCGGTAAGCCTCACACCGCCAACGTGTTTCCATTTGGCTGTCTGCTTTGCTGCCATACTCTTGATCAGTCTGTCTGCTCGACTTCAGATTCACACCATCTTTCTCATCTTCCATTCGAGAGGTTTTTTATTTTTTTTAATCGAGTCTCATCCAGTTATACCGACTGACAGCATCTCAATGTTCATCCAAGTAAGGAAAGAGGTCACCCTCGAAACGTGGGTCAGACTCGGGGAAAAGGAACGAAACAAAATGTCGTTTGGGGACACAAAATCTTAGATAGAATAATAATTATTTTGCTGTCGGAAACAAACTTCAACTGAGATTCGTTTTTGGTTGTAGGGGAGAAACATAACCACCTTAAAAAAAAAAAAAAAAAAAAAAGCTGCTTAACATTCACATTCTTGAAACAAGGAAATCAAATCCAAGTGGGCTTCACAAAGCATTTCATTCAGAGTTACAACATCAGCGGATGAAAAGGCGAAAAGGGAATAACAATCAGATAAATCAAAAAGTTCTGGCGCCAAGTCTGTACCACATATTTCAGGCAACGTGTGTTTGCGACAGGTATTAAAAATTAATAATCCCCTTGAAAGCAGCCACGTGGAGCTGACGCACGGAACACGCACGTCTGACTTGGTGGAAAAAGTAAGGAGTAGGAAAAGTTGCCGTCCGTCTGGAGTTGGCCACGCAGCCGCCATTGGACTTTGGGTGACGGGTCAAAGGGCAACTTGAAAAGCAACTCAAGCGGAAACACGTTGGATATTCCAGATTTCACGCATTTCACTTAAAGGACGGAGAATTCACATTCGGAAACCGAGACTGAACAATATTAGGATGCAAATGCCACATGTCAAGTCTAACAAGGTCAATAAATAATCACCAACGGTTTTTTTTTAAAAGCAATATTATCATTCGACATGTAAGAAATGGTCCAACCATTAATTTTCGATACTGCTTGAATCCAGGTGACAACTCATTGAAATAACTTATCAGTGTTAAATCCGAGACTATACGTTATGATTTTATCAGTTATTGGTTTTAAACACTGTTTCCGAATTTTTAAACTCTCGCCGATTTGCAACGTACACTCACTCTACATCAGTGTTTCTTAAAAAGTGGGGCGGGCCCCCCTGGGGGGGCGTTATGCGATGCTGAGAGGGGCGCGTGTGACCCTGGGGAACATGATTTTTTTGTTTTCCCGCCGTACGACTAAAGTGTAATTGCACCTCCACTCCACTAGTTGGCGTTGGCGCTCTCCTTGCTCATTGTGCGCTGCGAGTATTAACTCGACGGTGTTGGTTTGTTTTGCAACGAAAATGATATTATTTATATTTGCGTGGGAGCGTGGGTGGTGGTGGGGGGGTGTGCGAATTGTTTTCTTCTTGGTTGGGGAGGGTGGGGGGGCGTAACAGCAAATAATTGAGAAGCGCTGCGCTACATGATGCCAAGGTAAAAGACAGCTGCCTCCACACACATCAGGCACTCTTTTCACTGACACATTTTTTTTTACAAGCAAAGGGGGTTGCACCGTACTGTATTTTAGTTGTTAAAACAAATTACGTTTTCAACTTCAATTTTACAAAATCCGTCCGGCTTTCTGACGAGCCGCACTACACCAAATAGACGACGACTTTCCGACGGCCGACGGCAGATTGGTGTGTTGAGGCCTTTTTAACCATTATGGGAAAACTCACTCACTTTAAGAGTTGTTAAATTTATTAGATGACTAATTTTCAAAACGCGTCAGCCCAACTCATGGCCTGATATTTTCAGTCAGTCACATCTGAAATTCACCCTTGCGTTTATGATGACTTTGAAAAAAAAAATGTTGAATATCAACAGGAAAACAAATTACGGCTGTTCAATGAGGCACTTCACTTGCGTATTTAAGCTGATATTATGCACCAAGATGTTGCCGAAAACAAATTGCTCACTATTCCCCAAGCATGAATATTCAAATTAGATGTTGGCTTTGTGTTGGAGAGATTGTTGAAAAATGTCAGGAGTATGTGGGTTGCTCCCTCAAACCATATTACCCACAAAAAAAAAAAAGATTAACTCATAAATGTGAAATTCAAGCCTAACCTCAAGTGGTCTTGCTCAGATAAAAGTTGAGCATCTGGAAAAATTCAATTACGTGTCGATTTTATGGATCCGAGTCAGTACTTTAGGGCTTTGCACTGCAGTAGAATTTTGAGGGTGAAAAGAAATCCAAGAACAAACTGTACGCATGATGATTATGATTATTTGATGAGTTTCAAGACAACTATGACAGCGGAACACAACAAGATGTTACATTTTTAAATGAATCAAAAAACAACAACAAATTCAAATGTTGAAGTAAAACTGAATTAACTCCTATCTAAAATCTGCTGCCCTTATTTCAACCGATCGTAGGCTTACACTCGATTATTTACACCTCAAATGACTTCCATCAAAAGGAAATTCCTTCGCATGACGCAAACGCACTCATATGACCACCAAAACGCAGTACCCGACCCGATTCATCGCCAACTTGGGGGCGAAATCTCTCGCTTCCTCTATTATGGCGCACCTGCAGAACGGGATGTGGTGGCGCCCCGTTGGTTTTGGTGAAGCCTGCTGTCATGGTTGCTACTTCTGTATTTAATACACGCATAAGGCTCACCATAATATTGGGCGCAGGTCAAACATAGATTATTTTAAAACGTATGGTATCATGCACGTCTGCCGTCATATGTTTTTATGTGCAATGGAGAAGACAAATAATGCTAAGATGTGAATAATTCGCACACACAACGGCATGAATTAATTTCCCAGAGAAATGCTGGATGTCCAAAGAGTATAAGTGTTCATTAAAATGGCAAGGCAAGCAATTTCCCACCCACTGGTAGACTTTCTCCGTTCAAGGGGTCGCTAATGTGCGTTTTGTGTGTCGATAAATGCACATTGCAACAGGTTGCGTGTACATTTGCGTTCTGGCCACTCATCCGTTTCGTCACTTCACACTGAGGACTGCTGAAGGGCTTATCTAATATTAATTTATGTATTTAAAATAAATATATTTATGTTGTTGAAAATTTGACGGGCAGGATAAGCCTCCCAATGTCAGTTTAAGTGCAATAAATACTGATGTTTTTGTACAATTACCGGGCCATTCTATTCAATTGAAATATCTTTTTTAAAAAAAAAAAAAAGACAAAGTAATTCAACAACGAACGCGGTTGCTCTTTTGGGAGAGTAATCAGTAATCACAACTAATTACTTTTATAAAGTAACATTCCCAACACTGATGAAGAGACGTTGGTGTGTCTATTTCGAGGACTTCCATTCTTAATTTCTCCCTTTCCACCTCTCCATCCAATTACACTGCATTACACAGTGTAATTACGCTTTTAATTAAGGCTTTGGATGTTGACAATATACATGCTTAGCCCGCCTCAATTGCTCAAATTCCCGCTGTGCTTGAGACACAGCGCGTTTGCAATAAAAAAGACCTCGAGTTTTCAAAAATGTATGCCTACAGCACAGCATAGCATTGAAATATTGCATAATACACGACATTGCCCCATCATCAAAGGACGACTTGCATGAGGCAAAACGAGAAATATTGAAAACCTGCAGTATGTCATGGAGGGTCGGTTTGAAATTCCCGTCGAACATCATTACCAACGAGCGGAGAGTTGCAGTTCTTGTAGGAATTCTAGATGTAATGTCGGACAGACTGTACCTAAGCTGAGTTTACAAGAGTTGCTTTGAAATTCCAAACTAATTGCTTGCAAAAGAAAGTCAAAGCTTACATTTGAAGTTCTCACATGAGACGGAGGGATTTCTTTTTGTGATCTGCACAAGTCCGGTGCAACGCACGTTCAAAATCTGCTTATAGCAGAGGTGGCCAAAAGAGATGGGCATTCCATCCCAAAGACGGAATAGTGCGTCCATTTTGGGGATGAACTAAGCAAGGACGGTCGTGGGTTTTTGTCCGTCTCTTTAATGGTCCCGAACTGGGTCAAATCGTCACGTGTCACATGGCTATGAATCAGACAATCAATGCATCGGCACACTCCCGCTGCCTCGGCAGAGCGAATAACATAATCAAGCACTGCTCTCGTCCTGTTGCCCTCTCGACAGGTGCATCGGGGAACACACACATTGTCATTTGGTGACAATACACGCAAGGAATGATGGATGGATGGATGAGGACTCGCGGATGAGTGGCGTGTGGACGGCTGGATAGTTGAATCTGAATATGAGTTGGCTGTTGAGTGGGCTTTAAGTACTTCTATGAGTGTTTATGCGTGTGCCTGTGCCAGAGGGGAGCGTGGGCATGTGTGTTGCCAAGAGTGCGACAGCGTATGAGTGGAGAAACGATCAAGGTTGCGTGGCCTTCCAGTCCGAGTACTTTCCATACACTTTGAAAGCGTACATACTTTAAAATTAACAGCCCAACAAATGTTCCCTCTCCGGTTGACCTTTTTTTTTACAAAAACGCTTCAAAAACACAACTATGTCAACCAAACGAAGCAAGAGCTCAGAAGCCTTTCAGGGTGTAGAAGCAGATGGTGGCAAATCTGCTTCGTATGCATTCATCTTCGTCCAGGTGCAAAGAGAGAAACAGGGCAGAGGCGCTTAATGCATGCATAGCCAGTAGAGTCTGTTCAAAAAGTCATTATATAGTCCTATTCATGAGTCGGAAGGCACAAGCCCAGGCTGAGGCAGTCAGGCTCGAAAGAAAGATTAATTGTGTTTGACAGGGTTTTCTGCTTACAAGTTGTTTTTTGTGGTGATGAACTAGTTTACATTCATTACATTTTCCACTACAAAACTGAGTCGGTGCAGTCAATAAAAAAGACCAAATTAGTGAGAAGAAAAACTCAGCTTCAGGTCGTAATTAATAACTAACTGCATTTCTTTGAAGAAGTCTAAAAATAAATCATGAAATTAGGCTGAGCAACTTAACATTATTTACAATTAATAGAATGTATTCTTTATTATAAAAGGAACCTCAGTTACAGTACATTAAAGGTAATGAGCAAAACGAAGCCAGGAGTACCAAGAACATTTTTGTACCGTGTAATTTATTATTATTTTTTTTAAATGGCACAAACGCGTATTGGAGATTAGGCGCTAAAACTTTCATGTTTGAAATGCATACTAAATTTCTTCAATAAACACTAAAGAGGTAGTTGGTTTTCCGGTTCCCTGCAAATAATTCCCCAATAATTCTGCTTCAACATCCTCACATCTGTAGCCGAACTAAAATATAAATCACTCAGACAAATATTTTTTCCAAAATCCTTACCAGCCACATGTGGAATCGAGCTTTGCTGCAGCAGGAAACACGGTTCAATAGGATTGCAACGGGAAGCTGATAAAGCGTCACAAGCACTAAAATTAAACAGAGAAACACTTTTTTTTTTGCACAAACTTTAACTGGATGCAATATTAAAATACATTCCTGTTCCCTTCTGGCCTTTTGCAAAACAATATATTCTCCATTCCTTTTAACCACGTTCATCTATGTTACGCGATCGGGCTACCGTGCCCCAAAACTAATCTTTTCTCACCGCAGTCAAGCTAGCCTATTCAAAGCCCAAGTGGGTAATATGAACCATGTGTCGCTGTCATTTCAGTCTCTGTTATTCCAACAAGCAGCTGTTGAGTGATCCCGTTCGAAAATCCCTCCCTCACCTGACACTCAGCCTTACATGCTATCGGCTCCGATTTATTTGGTGAAGACCTCAATAACTGAGATGATTTGCCAAGTGAGCAGCAGACACGACGAGCAAATAAAACCCTAAAACAAACACAAAACATTTTTCACAGTGGTATTAAGTAAATGTTTCCGAATAGAGTAGAACAAAGGCGTAGAAAAAAAACATCTATATTATTGATATTTGAAGTATTTATCATCATTAATATAAATGCACTGTGACAATTTTTTTCCCTCTCTCTCAGAGTTAAAATGGTGCCTGACGGATACTGTATGTGAGAGGCCTGAGTGCAAAATTTTCACAACTTCACTATTTTTTTTTTTTTCAATGAAAGTATCATACACACTAGTGGTCACATTAGGACATGAGAGAGAGAGAGAGAGAGAGAGAGAGAGTGCCTGCATTCCAAGAACATGCATGCTAGGTTGATTGGGCGCTCTAAATGGCCCCTAAATATAAATGTGAGCGTCAGTGGTAGTTTGTCTTTGTGTGCTCTGCGATTGGCTGATGACCAGTTCAGGGTGAACCCCGCCTACTGATTGAAGACAGCTGGGATCGGCTGCAGCACGCCCGCGAGCGACCCTCGTGAGGAGAAGCATCTTGGATAATGAATGAATGCATGAATCCATCTGGTTAATTATTATTTCATGAATGAGAGATGAATCAGAAAACAGTGTTTAGACGATCGGAACGCATATTATTGACTCCGGTTAAAGCCACGTACGGGCGGTCGAGACGTGTCGCAACGCTAACGCACTGCAACCTTGTGTTCATGCCTATTTCAATTACGCTCTCATGCCTCGTTAACGAATTGCTCCAAAAAGCTGACACCAAGTCAAACAGTCTTAAAAAAAAAGTGGAGCCATCCCAAAAAAAAAAAATAATCCTTGATGTCAGCATTGTGACCGATCTCTTCTTTCATCCATCTCATGACCCCCATCCCTTTGCTCACGCTCGATTTGGATGACAGGGGACTTTGCCTGCGGTGACCTCCAGAGCTAACGTAGCGCTAATCTGTTCTGACAAGTCAGCGATATCAAAGTGCTAAATAAGCGGAACAATGGTTAAAGCCATTCATATCTCAGCATTTCAGCACGAGCACTGCAGTTCCCTTGACGATATTCTAGTTCGTATTACGAAGTTACCTCCTGGATTAAATGGAGCAAACAAGTGAGAGCCTCGCATCAGATAATTACGACAGCAATTAAAAAGTGCCACGTGAATTCAGACCATTGAACCAGGACAAAGCAGTGAGTAGCTTCTCATGTAATATTAAACCTCCGCAAAGGTAGTAGAAAATAAATCATCGGTCTTTTAAAGCTCCACAAGGCGTCAAATGTTTCAACAGCAGATCTTGAGAGAAATACGCTTTGTGAGCATTTAATGAATTAACTCTCCGGGTATGTTTTGCTTTTTCTAAAGTGATAATAATCCAAAACATAAAAGAAACCATCACAGAGATTTGACAGCAATTTGAGGTGTTTTCTTTCTTTTGGTATTTTCGTTGATGGGTGCAGTTAGAAAAGGGCGTTTGCGCCGTGGTGGGACGATGCAAAGTTGGCTGCCGCGAGACCGTCTTCAACCCCGATCACGCATCCTTGTGTGACAATCCACACACACACACACACACACACAACTACACACTGTCAATAATAATAATTATAATAATACAAGCAATTGGATTAAAATACATACGCCCCCTCCTATGCCACCAAACATTTTCTTTCATATTTCAAAACTCAAGATGATCCCCAACTTTGAATAATGTTACTGTATGTTGTACCGAACGGGCGAGATCAAGGCTTGGCAACAAATGGACGTGCAGACAGAACGCATACTGTATTCTATTTGAGTTGGCTGTGAATGCGCTCGCCTTTCACAGCGGTTCCCACATTGAGCTTTTAATGTTCCCACATAGAGGGGGCTATGTGAGGCATCACCCCTGCATTGGGTGGTGGTTGCCCCAGGCAACCATTTTACATGGGAAAAGGGAAGCGTACAGTATATGACAGGCTCTTTTCAAAAACGCTACTTTGATTATTCCGAGAAAAAAGTTCATTCATTTTCTCAGACGTGCAAATGTTTCGCTTTTATTGCATCCGGTTCAAAATGAATGGGCGCAGTTTGAACATGCTCAACAAAAGATATTAGAATCTGTTCACAAAAAAAAAAAAATCAATATTTTAAAACTTGGATTATATTGTCCTTTGGAAAAGAGCTCAGGTTTTTTTTGAATGTGTGAACCACAGACAATATCAAATATTTGTATCCGCGTGCGCACGAGCGGAGTTTTCTTCTTTTCCGTATTTTCGTAGATGGGCGAAATTGCAAAGGGCTGTTTGCATCGTCATGGGTGTGAACAGTGGACTTGCTTCCCAGCAAGAGGAGGCAGATGCACTCAAGTCAGCGCGCAAGAGGCGTACACTGTCTTTGTAGACACACAAATGCCGAAGATCAAAGGGACAGCAAGCGGAACCCCCAAGGGTGGATGATATAAAGTTGGCCCGGGCGATCACAGGAGAATGCCTTCCACCCTGATGGCCCTCCCAAACACTAGGTGGCATCTCCAGGGTTGAAAAAAAAACAAGACCTCTTGTGTCATGATTTTTCTTTTTTAATTTAACCATCAAACAGCCATGTTGAGGCTAATTTGACATTGCTGAACGTCCAAGCTCTACTGAGAGCCATTAACAGTTGTACATGGAACAGTAACTGGAACATTAAGAATATCACACAATGACGACAATAATGACTGGATAGACAAAAAAAAAAAAACAAAGGATTCAAAATGCCAATTCTTGTCTCTTATTTTCCTCTCTTTACAGAGATCACGTCAAACGCAGTTTTCTATTTTCTGGAGGGTGGAGGAACATTGCGCACCATTGCGGTACCAGGGACACGCTGACTATCCAGCTGCAGCCCGGGCCCTGTGGGTAAGACAGAGAGGTCAGAGGGCCTCTGGCCTTCCACCAACCCGGCAGCAGTATTAACGGGCTTGTAGCAAATGCACGGCCCGGCGGCGAGGCCCGATGCAGTCTCCCTGATGCACGGCCAGTCAACCGCATCCCGCCAGGCCCAAACTCCAGGAAGTATGCTTGACTTGCTGCATGTCCTTGTGCGCAGCGCCACTCACATTACGACAACCGCGCGTAGCCTACGTCACACGAGAACGAGAGATGGTGAAGCTATTTCCGAACCAGGATTGTCTGTCCTGTGGTAATACAACACTCGGGATGTTTTGACTGCACCCTATCCAAGACGTGCGGTACCTTGGACATCGTAAAGGTGCAATGAGGGCGGAGGAGAGGATCACTGGAACGACGGCATTTATTTTATCGTTCTGTACTTAAAACATTTATCGGCAATGAAACGATTTCATTGCAAAATGACACCGCGTTGATTTCCGGCTTGTTTTATGACAATTTTCAGCAGTTTAATGACAGCAACTATTGAAGGAAAGAATGTCAACCCGATGACGTCGACAAAGGAACGAGGCGAGCCTAATGCTTTTATTAACTTATTTGCCAGGTGTTATTTTCTCATGAAACTCAAAATTGGATGCACCCAAGGTCGGGTCTCGACTGGCAGCCACAAATCTCGAGGGAGCAGTGCGCTCAGCAGGCCGATACGCTGAGTAGCGAGTAAAGTGGAGATGGAGCCAAGTTGAGGAACAACTTGATATATTTTGTATTTAAGGGGGCAAGAAAGACATTAAAACAGTAATTACATTTATCATTATTATTAGCATACAAATATTTATTTATATTCATCTTTTTCCTCATTCACTTATAGCGAGCGCTCGCTGTGAGGCTTATCGATATTTTCATTGTACATATATTATACACAATGTACATTCATTGATTTAGAGTGTAGAAATTGTTCAGTCCAATTCCTCCGCCGACGTCCGAGGGTGGCACGTCCATATCGAACAGCGGAAAGAGGTGTCACAAAAGTCATTGGTTATTTACTGATTTCTAAAAATGGAATTGAAATCATTGACAAATGCAAGATACGTTAATTTTCCTGATCAAGAATGTGCCTGCAAAGTCACTTTAAATGTGTTATTCCGACAGGGAAAGAACAGTCTCAGAGGCAACAAAGCATAAATATAAATATAGCCTGCATGTTGTGGTCCAGCATGGCCTTGTTGACTTGTGACTAAACTTCTGGCCAAAGTCACCAACTAGGCCGGCACAACGATGTATTGACAAGGGTAGGCATGGATTTTTTGTTTCTTCCTAAAATCTAGAACGACAGATTCCTGTTTTGAGCAAGCTTAGGAAAGCAGCATCAGTTGCCATGGCAACTCTGCACCCTCATTTTGTGTGTCACAGGAGACTCACCTGAACAACAAATGAATGTCTTTTCTTTTTGATTATTATTCCATTCAAAGACGAGTGACTCAACAAGTCTTTTATTTTATGCAATTTATCTTTGGCGTTTGCATTGTTTGTTGTTGAATGCTAAATGACTGGGCCCCCATGCACACACTAAAAAAATATTTGTTAACCGAAGTCTTGAGAGTGTCTTTATTATTATTTTTTTTTTAATAAAAAAATTGTTTAAGTTAAGCGAAATCAAGAATTACTTTTCCCCAAAACTTTACGATTGAACATCACTTTTAAAAATGCGCTTCCAAAATTGGATTGGCAAAACGGGTTGTCATGTTTATGTTTTGGCCAGCTGATGAACGGAACTAATAAAGTAACTCGTCGTGTAACTTAGTTACTTTTAAGATCAATTCATAAGTAAAGTAATTTAAAAAATAATGGATTCGATTTTCGCGTTCAGACTTCTGACACACCCGCCGTGCGTAATCGGGGTGTGCAACGGACTTACGGCTGGATGGAACATTCCGCCCCCACGACGGAATACTATTCGTCGCACTTTGAATGTGAAATTGTCAAATATACTTTGCGTATTGGATGTAGAAGTGATACGAGCTGACATCGGTGACATCATCGAACAGGCTTCTTTGAAGGATGGTATGTTCTTGCATTCTGTATTTAATAAATGAGAATAGCGTGCTCAGGACTGAATGCATGTTTGGAGCCGCTGCAACAAGAGAAAAGCGAGTGAATTTTGATGAGCTTGCCCGGCAACCGTGCTTGTGCGTCGCTCCACACGCAGCTGTCTTTGTCAGTCTTTGGAGTGCACCAAAGAAAAGGCGCTTAAGTCTTGGAGAGAATGACACCGACGGGTCACACGCTCATTTCAGGGTTGCTCCATACATGCCATCAAGATACGCAAGTCACGAACTTACAAAATCGATGGGAGGTTCTGCAAAGCTTTTCTGACTTTAACACACAAGGAGATGAGGCCAATCTGAGCACAGTAAGAACATCCCTCCATTATCTGAACCGCTTCTCCTCACAAGGGTCGCGGGGGGTGCTGGAGCCTTTCCCAGCGATCTATCCCTGAACGGGTTGCCAGCCAATCGCAGGGCACGCAAAGACCAAAAACCGTCATACCTAGGAGCAATTTAGAGTGTCCAATCAACATGCCATGCATGATTTTTGAATATGTAATTGTGCCGATGCCGCCTTAAAATCCGGTATCGGTATCGACAAGTACCAAGGAAATATACGGAAATTAAAAAAAAAAAAAATCCCCCCTAGATCTGGTTTTCCATTCAAATTTCAAAAATAGATTCGATAAAAAGAGCCTGATTCGATTTTTGATTAACTGATTGATTTTCAATTCAAACAAGATTTCACACTCTGCTAATTTGACTTTCGTATGGAAAGCATCCTCAGAAGAACCAATGTTGCAATCATTGCAAAGTGCTGGCTGTAACCAGGTGCATTAATAAAAATATTCAGATTTACTTGAAGATTTGAAGCCAATGCAGTTACATTAATCACATGCGTTTTATTTTACTTGACCTGATCAAAACAATAAACACATCTGCCGTTATGCTTGTTGCCGCTGATTTCACTGCTTCCGCCATTTTTTTTTATATGCTACTTGCAAAATAGGGGTAATTTCTCCTTTTAATATCATTCAAGGTTTACATTTTTTGGGGTCATTTTCAGTGTGAAAAGAAGTTAACCGCTGCTAAACGTGGAAACAAAACAGCTGGAACCTGACTGCCTTGAAGTCATCTTAACATCAGATCTACATAAATACACATTGATATTCTAATTTGAGAGCAGCGAGTTCACGTTACCCCTCGCGACACCCAAATTGTTCAGCCGGCCAGTCCTAGAAGGCGAAGGAACACTGTATTTGTTTCCCCCTCGCACTTTTCTACCCCTGAACATACTTGCAAGGATAAAAGTTTGTTAATCCAGAGGTGTGATGAATGGCACTACTGTGTACGTGTATAAGTGTGTCTGTATGAGTGAGATTGTGGGCAGGTCGGGTCCCAAGTCACAACTCAACTCACAAAGAGTGGCTCAGTTCTGCTACTGCCACACATAAGGAATTCATATATTCATGTCTGAGGTAAAGACCAGAGCAGGAAAATGGAACAGCAAATAAGTCAGGTCGCTCTTTAGAACGTTCTGACAAAGTTGAACGCTTTATTATTGCCCAATAAACATGGAATGTAACAGCGCTAACAAGCAACCATACCTACATTGCGGCGTGATAGATTCACATCAATCAAAACAAAATTGTTTCTTGATATTTTTAACGTCTGGGTGATGAACATCTTAACCCGAGCATTTATATTAACCCAAGTTATCCCGAGTTCTGTTACTTATTCACTGAGTCAGCTAAATGAGCCGGTTGGCCAAATGCCACTTGAGGCAAACTCAAAATGATTGTCAATAAATACACATGAAACATTACTCGTTTCCAGTTTTCCTCATTCAATTCACATTTATTTTCATACAACATTGGTACACTATTGTGGGGTAAGGGTATGATGTGCTTCTGGTTTTCCTAAAGAAAAGTCATAAAATGGGCCAATAAACGTCCAAAAGTTAAGACACTTTGACTTAACAGGCCCGATTCAACGAAGCAGTGTTAAGCTAGCAACATTTAAAATGCACTTCCCGTTTAGGCTTTTATTGTGACACTAAATTAGTGCGACTTCCGGTACCTTTTTGTGCCATGGCCGTTTCATACTTTCAACACTAAACGAATTATATTTGTAAAAAAAACAATAAAATGCGTGTGGACTGACAAATATTAAAAAATAAAACATTGACCAAATTTAGACAACAGAGATTTTTTTACTTTCAACACTTTGTTGTTTTAAACGTGCTGTAAAAATTAACTGGTAAGGTTTTAAAAAGCAAGAAGCCTATTTCGACAAAGTAAGCAGTGAAAGTGTCGTTATCTGTTTTCCAAATGTAAAAAAAAAGCAAAAAGCGGTCAGAAAATAAACACTCAAGTAAAGATTCTTCTCAGTACAATACAAGTGGTCGTTATTTCGCACCCCTGCACTTCCATATTGTCTTAAACACCCAAGCCATTTTTCAAAACCACAACCAATGTGGTTGCCTTTTCTAAGTATATTCAAATAATCAAGCACCCCGTCTGCGTCAACAGAGCCAGACCTCAATCTCTTGACGCACACACAAACGCGCCACGTGCGCAATGCTGCTTCACCCGCCGCGTGTGTCAACTTCCTTCCGCCTAACAGTCACGTTGCTCCGACCTCCAGTTTCACTCATTCAGATAAAATGAGGAGTCCAAAATGACAGAAGCCGCTGCAACAGTGACGGTTCTTAGATACCATGCACGACTTACAGCGTCAAAACGTTTGCCATTTTTCTAAATCGTTTATTTATCAAGTGCAACAAACGCCTCGTATGAAGTAGAACGTTACGTATTAGAAGAGGGGAGAAAAGAAGTCAGCAGCGGTTCTGCGTCGATGACGACGGCGCGATGATGCCCGTGCACGCAGTACAAGCAGCATCAACAGGTGCGCACAAATAGTGGAAGAAAAACTTACACAAAGGCGTGATAGATGAAGGCCCAAGCTCTCGGTCTCTCCAGCACATTGTACAGGTAGTTTTGAAGCCGCCGGTAGCGCACGTTCCTGCGGCCGCTTTGCGCGCTGTAAATGAGCGGTTTGCCGAGCAAGCTGAGCCGGGCTCCTTGCTTCCGTCGCAGACAGTCGGAACCGGCGGTGCCGACGGCGTTGGAGGCCGACAGCAAACCGTCTCCCGCGCTGTTCATCATCTTCCGTCCGGATTCGACATCTCTCATGCCGTAGCCTTCGGCGCGATGGTAGTGGCCGGGAGAGTTCCTCATCCAGAGCCCGGTGGCGCCTTCATCTTGTTTCCGTGGCATGGCATCACCGAAGCGGACTTGTAAATGCGCGAGGGTGTTGCACGGCAACCGCCGCGACGCGACGCGCAGCTGGGAGTGAAACAGTCGAGAGGGCGAGAAGCAAGCCCGCGTTTGGCGTCCGTCACGCTTTGACCGCCCTCCTCTCTTGCCGCGAGCGAGTCAAGCTTCGAGCTCTCCGCAGCACAGCGCGCCGCCACTGACGCGCGTTTTGCCGAGGCTGAAAGTCATAAAATAACCACACACACTCACGGTGCGGTTGCGTTAAGTCGAAATAAGAGAGTTTTGCGTGGATTTTGGGCTCGCTCCTATTTTCCGTGCGCCCGTTGACTGGAAGCTGCGCGTCCACTTACACCCGAATTAACGCACAGCAATTGAATTTCATCAGCGGGTTGGGGGGGGGGGGCGGGTGCTTAAATTTAAATGAGTATTTGAGCCGCTGCGTGCTTCATTACAGGGTGGCACAAACGTGCTTCTCGTGTAATGTGATTTTCCCTTCAAAAGCTCCAAATTACAAGATGTTTTTTTTCTTTTTCCTTTTTCCATTCAAAGCCTATCAGGTATCACAGTTCTTGATGAATTTTCCACTTGCTTGCCTGGAAAAGTAACCACAGAGGAAGACTCAACATCTGCAGAAACCATCATAGATCATGGAATGGACTTAGGTGGAATTCGCGTTCAAATTGCGTTTCACTTAGAATGTCTCGAAACTAATGCTTCATTCTTTCATTCCGGATCTTCATCTTACTAATGATTTTTGGTTCACTCTCAAGTTTCCAAACCCAAGATTCATTATCCCTGAAGAGAGATTTGATCTTTTCATCACTTTTTTAACGACTTGGCTAATGGGGACATCACGAACAACACGTTTCAGTCTGTCCTGTGCACATTGGTTAAATGCATCAGTGCATCGTTTTTCGTTCTTTTTTTTTTTTAACTAATTTTTAGTCCAACCTCATGTGTCACTTACTTCATGTTTTGCCTACTTAGAAAGAACACTTAAAAAACTGGCCAGTAAAACAACACAAGTTGTGTAAACAACTTGTTTTCTTTGTTGTACTGAATAACATTGTCGTCATAAATTTATTTATTTTTAAAGTTGTTCCAACTTAAATTACTGGTGTAGTTTTTTTTCCAACAGCGTAGCACTTTACCATTCTTTTTTAATCAACTGAAACAACCTAGTGTCAAATTTCACCAAAATAACAGATGCTCACAAAAACAATGCACAGAACAGGACAGCCGGAAAAACATTGTGGTCATTTATTTTACCAGCTGTCCTCATTCAATCAGGCAAAGCCAGTCATCATAAACAGGTAATTATGAATTTACAGATGATAAACAATGAATGTGATCTCAAATATAACAGCAGAGTTAAAAGTGTAATCCCCTCTGGCAGCAAAACTGACATTTAAAATTAAACTGGGTTTGGTGTTTTTGCCGTTGTAAGATATGAAAGTGCTTCCTTTTAGTTTGAGTCATGATGACCCCAACTCTCTCGACTTCCTCTCTTACTGGCACACTGTCATGAACTGTTTTACACTACAGATAATAGTACAAATATTTCAATGAATGGGAAATGACTTGAGTAATTACGTGTGGACGCATCTTAATTGTTCTATGTGAACGATATGCGCGAGGAAAGATATTTCATTCAAACCCACAACTGAGTGTTCTTAACCTCAGTTTAACCTTTAGACTTGAGAGCAAGTGCTGTACAGTCAAGACAACCGGGTCTGAATCCCAATAAATGACAAAAGTGCGCCATCTATTGGTGGTCGCATCAAATAGCTCAGAACATTACTGCAGTTCATACAGGCCACTTCTCTGGAAACCTCTGTACTTTTACTGAAGTGTGTATTGGAGATTGTCACGTGATTTTGTTTTAGCTTGATGTCAACAAGTTTTTAATTCACATTAATTTTATTTTTTTTTAACTAACCAAGTTAGCGCCTTTCAAGGCACAGGAATGTCAACAAAGCATTTTACAGCGGTGCCTCTCATAGGCTATATGAATTAATGACATTTCTTGAATTCAGTTGAATTACTTTGGACCTTAATGTCACAAAAAAGACAAAGGCACTTTCAGTTGCAATTAAGTATTACCTTAAAGTCTTCTGTTCGTTTTCCATCCACTAACAACCAGAGTGCATATTTTTGCTAACTTGACGTGACGTCCTTAACGCGCGACAAGCGACTTCCTCTACAACGCGATTGGATGAAAATTGTCATGTTCTGTCATACGCTTGTGTGATTGGTCCGTGGATGCCACAATGACTTGATTGAGAGACAAACAAACAAAATGCAGAATAATGCGGAATTTTAATGCCTTCCTCGAGGCCCCCTAGCGCGAGCTTCGTGTACTGCAGCGGCAAGTGAAGAAAAATATGAAACTATTCCAAGGTACTTATATATGCGATCAGGGAAAGGTGATCTAGCAGATACATTTTGAATTGGCTATTTGGGATTTATTGCGCACGCTTAATGTTTTAAAATGCAAAGCTTCATCCATAAATGTCGAAATAACCAATAGAAATCTTAGTTACAGTTGTGTATCCGGTTACTATTTAAAAGCATATTCCAATGCACGCTCCCAAGACCACAGAAAACGGCTGAAAGTTGAAATGAAGAGATGAACATTGTCTTCCACACATTTCTTTTATTTGTAAATAATAAAAATTAACCTTTTGAAATATAAAACATACACGTCGTTTGAGCCACAGCAGTTATACAAACAAGAAATGTTGCAATCAATGTCTGTTTTTTTTTCTCCAAATTTTCTTTCAATGGAACACGCACGTTGTAAACAATCAATGTTTTCCCGTTAATACCGACAATAAAATTAAATAAATAAATGTTTTCCAAATGGGACAGGACTTGACAGGGATTCATACGTTGGGTTTAAAGTTCAAATGATCATGGCGACATCTTATACAGACTAGTCTGTTTTCGTGGGCAACCGAAAGTTTAGTACCTTGAGTTGTCCCACCGCATATGGATGAAGAAATCGTCATGAAATGAATTTGGCCCCAGAGTGACTAAATGGCTGTTGAATATTTACAGTGCATCACTGGCTCTGCATTTGCTTTTATACGTCATGATATCTGATCTGACAACATTATGTCGAAACCAAAGTTATAGTTCCATATAAGTGGACGTGAGTTGCATTTGCACTGTACATGTTGACACATCAGCTCGTCTGAGGCATACGATGATGTGGAAAAACAGCGGGAGGGGTCGTGAGGTCTGCTCGGGACTACAGTACATCGATTGGCGGGTATGAGGAACAACGTCAACGTCGGCTTGCGATTGTGTTTGCAAGACGTTCAGCACCTGACTGAGGAACATGGCGAAAGACTGCAGTTGGATGCCGATGCGGTTGGGATGGGAATGGCTTCCGTTTCTTGGTTTTACCTCTTTAATATTCAATTACGAGCAAACTGTACAACTGCATGCAACATATAAACGGCCCTACGGTCAGTGGGGGGGGGAATCGGTAGTTCGGTATCTTTTTTTTTTCCTCATGTAGCCGATTCCTTTACGAAAAAAAAATCGACATGCAGCGCTGAAGAGGTGATACAGGCCCGCTTCTTACAAGGCGAGAAGGCCAAATGGAAAATGAGCTGACGTCGTTTATCCTGAATGATCATTCTAATTGGTTACTTTCACACGAGCAGTGTTGCGCAATAAAAAGTGTGAGCAATTTCTCTGTTTCTGTTTCCTAAGAACTACACCACAATGAACAGAACGAGCGGGTGTTTCCATTTTTTTCTCTTTTGAAAACTACGTTTTCTCTTTTTAAAAAGTTCAACTTGTAGTTGTAAAAAAAAAAAAAAAAAAAAAAAAAAATCAAGCTCTTGTGCTTGTCTTTAATTCCCAGGACATAAAATTAAGGTTCGATAAAAACATTGAAACATGCTTGGGTGAGAGCATTTTGACCGATATTTAACGCTTCCGGTGGTAAACAAAGATTTCCCTTTTCAGCTTTTCGAGAGATGACACATTTCTGTGACATTTAAGAGTAGTAACACAAAATGTTTATTTGTTGGTCATCGTCCTGGGAGGCCTAATACGCATCTTTTACGAATTAATTGAATTGTTTGTTTAAATAAATAAATAAGTGTCTTAATCACCAGTCCCCCATACCTGCACAAGACTTGCAGACAATAAATCGTGTCATATCCTATTTTTTTTCACTTGTGTTTTTTCTCTCCATGCACACATCAGACGAACGACACACCATGAGCATTTAACGCACTATAAAATCCTTTTGTGCAATCGTAACGGAGGAAAAAGAAAATAGACAACAAATCAAACACACAAAGACGGTATGGCTTTCGAGCAGCCATGGTAAACATTTTGAAACGAGGATCTTTTGATCGAGAAAGGGGGGGCGGGGGGACCAGGGATGCGGCTTCAGGGTGTAGGCACCAGAAGAAGGCCCTGTGCTTCCAGACTTAATACCCATGTGGAAGCCCTCTGCTCGTGGGCAGAGGTGCTGGCAGTCTGACGGGGTTCGAGAGGAGGCCCCTGCAGATAAGATGCCAGTACTCGCACTACCTGCAGGTGTGGCGTAGGTTACCTCTGTCTCCAGTTCATACATTCCAACGCTTGCGTACAATTCATTGCTTTTCCTGTTTCAGCAAAAAAAAAAAAAGCCACCCTGCTTCATTTGTCACATGGCATTCATCTCGTATTAACTTTTATCAGCTCGACTTGAAAGCTGGTGCCTTTTGTCTGTAGACGGGGCTCCGATCTTCAGCGTGCACAAAGAAAAAACGGAGACATTTCTCGTCACTCGTTACGGAACACTGAAAAGCGGTGCTCCCCCGCAACAGACCAAATGAACAACAGTAGGAGTGATTGTCAGATCTCAACAAAGCCTTCTTGTTGTGTTGTGTTTTCTGATTGTTGTTGCTCGACATTTCTGCTGCGAGTTTCTATCCCTTTTTTTTTCGTTTGTTTTTTACAGTGCATGTCATGAGTTAGTTACTCGCAGAGCGGTGTTGAGCTGTTGGTCCACTAGGATCGGACCCCGGGCGGTCCAGAGGAGCTGTCGAGTGACGACTGAGAAGCCCGCCGTGTGAGGGAAGCCAGAGTCGGATCCACCAAGGAGGAGGGTGGGAATAATTTGTACCAACCAATCACTGTGCTTGACAAGTCCAGTTCCTCCAGCAGGATTTGTGCAACTCCCATGAAGCTTTTATGGTCCATGCGGCCGTAGTCGCCCCATACAATCACCTGAAGGAGACAATACAACCAATTGCTGTGCTGTTCTACTTCCACCAGCTAAAATGATTTCAAATTTTAATATGGAGGGATGAGGAATAAAGGTGAAGATGATAAAATAGATTTTCCACTCACTTGTAAGACTTTACCCTGTGGACTTTCCTCAAACAGCAACGCTTGTTGGTACAGTGGGTCAAGTGTTTTTCTTGCAATCTTGGTTTTCTTTTTGGCCACATATGCGCCATTATTCAGCAGGTAGACCTTGACGTAAGGGGCTGAAGGGAGGAGAGAAACAGTAAAAAAAAAAAAAAGACTTAAAGGGGGTAAATAACATAAATATACGAGGGCTACACAATGGCAGATGATTAAAACAATTCAATTTGCTGTTTTTATAGATATAGAAAAAATGATGAATTTATATTTAAGACATTTGAGTCCGCCCAAAAAAATAATTGCCCACCTCTGGACTTGCAATAATGGACCCAGTGATTAACTATCTTATTTAGCACAATTGTCTCGGTGTCCACTCTTTTTTAGCATAACGGACCGCTTTCGCGTAAGGACACATTTTGACGAAACGTCGCAGCCACACAGCGAAAACTGTCCAGCCAGCGAACATCCTGTGAGGCGGTCAGCCATGGTTTTCCAGCAAATGCAGCTCCTAGTCAAGCCAGTCGCCAGAACATAAGCAACAAGGGTCAACTTCAAAATAAAAGCAGAGCAAGTAATACTGATAGCAATGCTTTACCTGGCTTTTATTTTGAAGTTAGCCGTCGGAAGCACAATCGTTGTGGTGGCTGACTTGACTTCGTATCGAAGCTGGCCTGAAATATTCTCAGTGCCTAAAAGCACTCAAACAGACTTGAACTGGAGCGCACTATTAAATTTTTGAGTGCTCGTGCGCACTGGCACGTCGCATATGTGCACCTCTGGCTATTGTTGCTCCCAATAGAAAACAAACTCAGACACTAGACTTCGTCTCATGTCTCCAAATTGATCTGGTAAAAGATAATCTAGTCTTGAGAGGATCGGTTATATTACTTCAATTTTCAATTACCTGGGAGGGATTTTGATCCTGGCTTTTGTACAAGACCTCGTGCTCTGATAACTTCCACTTCCAGTTGACCCTTTTTCTCCATCATACCTATCTGGATATCACCTGCAAAACAAATGAAGATGGCGGTAAGATAATGAGATGCGCACATGTTTGTTTTGTAGTGCAGTTAAAAGGAAGACTTTGTCAGCCTGTAAATGTAAAAGGAAAGGGTGATTGTTTTGTGGGGATTTCCCGGCTAATAAAATACAACGTTGTAATAAAAACAAAAGTGTGCTAGAGTAATGTACGAAAAATCCAGAAGAAACACAAATAATTCACAAGCATCACCTATGGATGCCATTTACATGCAGTCAAACCTGAACGACTCGACCACAAGACGTGACCATGCCCACAATCTCACCTATTGCGGGCGTCGCAAGCGTTTGCCTTCCCACTAACTGAGCCGGACCGAGGCCATCCAGAAAGTCACTGAACTGGCTGCTTGCTCCCAGATTGAGCCCAGAGAAGATACTAGGAGAAGCAACAAACATGCACAAATTCAGTCAGAGTTTTATTGAATGTCCTTCTTAGTACTAGAAGCTGCTTTTCACTCCTTTTTCATGTTCAAAAAGTTAAGCAGAATACATTTTATTTCATTTTTTTCCTTACTTGTAAAAAAAAAAAACAGTCGGTATATTTGTGTCTTAAATTTGTTTGTGTCTTGCATTTTTTCGGTCTAGTGCGATGCAACAAAGTAGTGGCATAACAGGATGGTTTCTTGCTGGGTTTTTTTGTTTATTAAGCCTGAATAGCTTTAATTGCAATGTATGAAAATGTATAATGCCATATTAAGGGTACCTTCATTGTAATGCGTGAGAGAAAAAAAATGACTAACTTCCCCTCGGAGTTGTAGCTGTTCATGCTGCCATTGTTGGACTCTCTGCTGGGCTGCCGACTCATGTTCCGGGTCAGCTCCACTGCCATGCCGGTCTCGGTGCTCCTCTGGATGGGGGTTCCTTTCTCCTTCTTAGTCTTTGCCTCTACAAAAAAAAAAGAGAGAAAGCAAAATGTGATCTTGTATTTTATTTTCCTTTCAAACGCGAAGCTTCCACTTAATGTTTAACATCTCCATCCACTGGTCAGTTATAAACAGCAAATTGCTCGGTAGAAAAATAAAACGAATGAGCCGTCTGACTCCTTAGAAATGCAAATTAAAAGCAGAGTATCCACTTAATTGGAGTTATTCCTTACCTGCCTTTGCTCTCCTCCAACAGGAAAAGGTTTTGTTTTTTTTGCATTGAGCTACATCTCCTAATATCTCCACGTCCTATCTCTCCACTCCGCTTCAGTGACAGAAGGCTAGACACACGCCTCCAGGTCGAATAGCTTTTAATGTCGGCTCCAAAGAAAGGAAATGCGGTGCTCGTCTTTCATGGTGAGTCCGTCTGAATGCGAGCTGGACTCAAGAGTGGCAAGTCTCATGTGTGACTGGAAGCTGAGCTCTGGGGGGCTCTCAGCTGGCTTACAATCTTCCCTTAAGTTTCAAAAACACATCTTTTTTTTTTGTTCTTTGATAAGACACACAGGGACAGCAGCTATGAAACTTTTTCCAGAATAAGAGGACATTTGCAATAATTGGTCCTTCAGTACAGTCTGCTCCTCGGGACAATTTTTTTTTTTTTTTGTGCAACAATGTTTTTATGTGGAGTTCAGAAAGCATGATGTTGGCATCCACCCAATAAAATGCTCATAAAGTCTTTTTTTTTTGTTTATTTGTTTTCTGCATCGCAATAAGATAAGCCTTTTCGCCAGTCCCTAACAAGTTTTTCATTTACTCCAAACATTCTCTCTGTTCATCACGGTTTTCTGCGGCAAATTTCACTACTCGATATCGGTGCATAATTAAAGAGCGCCCTCACGTGGCTGTATGTGAAATTACATTCATTTTCATGTGAAAGTCACAGCCAACCTATGAAAAATGACTTATAGTCCAATCCACTTATAGTGCTGCTGAATAAAAATGACGTCACAGTTGCTCAGGTGGCTCAGGTAACGCCAAATCACATTCACCATAGCCACGATTGGTCGTTAGCTGAGCACTGAGCAACTGTGATGTCATTTTCAAGGACAAAATGGCTAAATAGCATACCTTTTTGGGGTACCATGTTTTCCTAGACATACATTCGAAATTATTTAATTGTCAATTCCGTTTTAAGCAGAAAAGGAATGGCATTATTTTTAATTTGTTCCCATTTGCTGTGGCAACTCACCAGGGCCACTTATCTGGGAAGTGCTCCGGCTGCGGCGGTTTACAACAATGGCCACCACCCTTGCACTGAGGCTTGAGCGTCTCTTCTTGCTGCCTCCGCCAACCGTGCCAAGCGCCGTGTCTGACTGGCTGCCATCTGTGCGCTCCTGGCTGTAGATCTCTCCGCTAACACTGGAGCTCTTGAGCATGCTGTGTCCCGCCGATGCTCTCATCTGCCGACTGAAGAAAAACAAAAAGACACTACGTGTCCATCATCGGGGTGTCATGGGATGTTCCAAACGTTTGACATAGTATCTGTAGTTTACAGTACCTTCACTACAAAAGCCAGTTGATATACATGCCGTGATGACAAGTGTAAGAAATTTCAATTGCAGACATGATGTGAAATGATGAGTCAGTTGGGATATGCTTCTGCTTCTTTTGTTACCCCAAACTCAAAGAACCACTATTCCCAGAAAGATGATTATTGACATGACAAATAAAATGTGTCACCTGTTTTTGGGTGCACTCGAATAGTAATGGCACTGTTTAACAGAGGCGGGCATTTCGTCGCAGGAATGGAATGGACGGTCATTTTGGGGACGGCAGTCGAGAAGTTAAAAAAAGGACAGACTAAGCAAGGCTGGAGTGGCTTTTTGTCCGTCCATTTAATCGTGCGAGTGAGCGAGAGAGAAAGAAAGAGAGAGAGAGAGAGGGAGAGATTATGTCGGCAAAACCATGGAAGCCATACGCTGCTGTGTGAAGAAGTAATTGAGAGCCAAAATAAGCATCTAAATTTGTTCCTAACTCTTGCCGCGTTTGTCGTTTTTGGGTGGTAAAAAGCATCTCCAGGTGTTTCTAATATAGATAATGTATGTACAACTCCATTTTTATGGCAAAAATTTTACTATTGTGACTTTTAATCAGGCGTGTTTTATAGTCCGGAAATTATGGTAAGAGGATGTAAATAGGAAATTAGCCTGCTAATGAGGATGAAATAATGTTTGTGAATTTTGCAGAGGGGAACGAAGAGGACGGACCAGTCAAGTGCAAGGACGGAAGCGCTTTAAAAAGAGGGCAAATCCAAACATAGTTTGCAAAGTCTACCAGTATTGCAACAAAGGTAACACTATCAAATGATTTTTTTTATTGCGTATTTGAGTTCATTCTCCTCAAACAAGCGGCGACACACGGGCAGAAGCGAGCGAGCGCTCGAGGCGGCCTCTGATGGCTTTGGATGAGCCACTGCAAGTCGATGCCACCAGATGGACTCAACGTGCTGCACGACTGTCTGGACATGCTACCCCCGTCGCCAGCGGGGGGGACTCTACTCTGGGTGAACTGCCGACTGACGTGATGAGATGGCTTCCAGGAAGAACTGGAAAACTGGCTTGAGGTCTTTCTACGCTACTACGCATGGAGGTTAAGGGAAGATCTGGAAGGGGATCCTGCTCTGGAGGATGGAGGGGGTCCGGGTGGTCACAGCACAGGACGCATGCAATGAGGGATCGGAGATGAGCGCTGAACAAACACAGATACAAAAACAAGGCACACATACAGTGTAACACAAAATATAAATTGCGTCGAAAACAAAATACTGGTCATGTGGTTGTGGCTAACAAACAAATTGTACCTCGGAAGGCAAGGAAGCCCGATGATTGTGTCCAGTTGATTTAAGAAAGCAAACTCACGTATGTGAATTAAATGGAAATTAAAGAGGGGAAGTACACACACATAAAATCAGAGCTTGTCTTTTCTATATTTGGGACACTTGCTAGTTATTGGGAGCCGCGGTGCGGATTATTTATTATCATTATTAGTTGTTGTCTAATTGTGGTTATTTGTCACCAGCTGTTAAAAAAAAAAAAAAAGTTGTAGATGACGTACATTTTTCTATCAACTCAACATCACAATAGCGCTACCTGCTACGGAACGTTGGGATTCGATTTATCCCAACGGAAAAACCTTACGCAAACATATACAATTGCTTCTCAGGCAAGGGAGGGGGGAGAGGCGAGAGCGAGAGAGAGAGAGAGAGCGAGAGAGAGAGAGGGAGAGAGAGAGAGAGAGGGGCCTTCGCCTGTACCGCATGATCATCCTCCAGATGAGAAGGTGGGAATTGTCTTCATTTAAGATTGATTTCTCTTTACCTGGACTCCTCGGTTTCTCCAGCTACAGTGTGTCTCCTGCGCTTCAACTCCGCTGAGAAACGTCTCTTTCCTGCTGCCCGCTTCCTTTCCTCCTCCCTAGTCACCCCCCATGAGATCCTCCTGTCTTTTTTGTCCTCCTCTAAGGATTTAGACCTGAGTCAAGTTCGTTTTCACGCCACCATTCGTGGTGTTGTGTGTTTGCATGTGACAGAGAGGAGAAATGCACACCATTGGACAGAAACATGCAGCGGGTGCCATGCAAAAAAAAAAAAGAGAAGAACAGATAGACAGCCATTAGCATGCATATTGCGAAGAACAGATCCAAACGCATGCAAATTCCAGAAAAAAAATAATTCCAGACATGACACAGTGGTACCTCAAGTTACAAACTGAATTTGTTCCGTAGCACCTTTGCAACATGAAACGTTCCTAAATCAAGGTAATGTTTCCCATTGAAATGAATGGAACTGTAATTAATCCGTTCTGGTCCCCAAATTATTTACATTTTATAATATGTATATATATATTCCAATTTTAATCAGTGTGTGATTGAACATGAATACAGTACAATAAAAAAAAAAAAAAAAACAAAGTTAAAAATATGAATAATAATAAGAGTCTAATACTCCAGTTCTCGAGGGCCACTTTTTTGCTTGTCTCCAAGCTACAGCACACCTGATTCCAATTTTCAGCTCATCAGAAAGCTCTGAAGGAGCCGGCTAATGATCCTGCTAGCAACCATCCGGAATTATTTGAGTCGGTTGTGTTGCAAGATGGAAAACAAGTAAGCGGCCCTCGAAGGCGAGCGTTTGAGACTCGTGCACTAAACAAATTCAAGTTATTGACAATGCCCTGAGTTTTCCAACGGTTTGACTGAATCAGTTTGTGCTCGGAGAATATTTCCAAACGCGCCCGACGGCTTGTCACCCACCCAAAATCCCATTTCCTGATCGTGGGTGCGTTTTGAGATTATGAGGGTTTTTTTGGAGCGTTCAAGTCATTTTTAAGTAGTAAAAAAACATGTTGAGTTACACGCAGAGCCAATGGTGCGATGCTTGTGACTGAGACATGACAAAACACGTAGCAAACTTGAAGCGGATTTTCAACAACTTGAAAAGTCCGCAAAAAAAGGTGCTTTGTAACTCGAGGTTCCACCGTACTGCAGCTGAAATCTACCGAAATGAAAAAATGTGATCACGACACGACTTCCCAAAAGGACTGACCTAAGACGTCCTCCTGGACGTTCTGACTGGATGGACATGTAGCTGGCGCTACTGAGGCGAGAGGCACTGCTGGCACGGGAGAGAGCCGACATATCGCTCATGTCGCTGTCTGACGACCTTGCAGACATGTTGTCGCTGCTACGTCGCTGTTCTGCAAACATCTAAAAACAGGAAGCGAAGATTTTCAATTTAAAGGTGAATCTCTCCAGTGTCCATCATGGAAGTTGCGCTTTTCACATTGTTCCGTGTAACGTTTAAAAGTTATTACTTGAGAATGGTCCAATAAAATAATAAGATGGGCATGACCACACATGCCGAGGTGCACCATGTCTAAATATATAAATTGAGAAAAAAAATGAAAGTTTAACACTTCGGCGGTGTCAGATTCTGATTTCGCGGTTGTCTTTGGTTCAAATTTGATTGGAATTTGCAAAAAAAAAAAAAAAGGCAAGCGTACCTCCCGTTTATTCTTGAGTTCCGACTCGGGGTTATGAGAAGATGAAGGCCGGTAGGAATGTACTTTCATATGCAGCTGTCGGGCTCGCTCTTCAACTGCCAGGGCTAAGATGAAACCAAGAAGGACAAACGTTCGTCAGCAAATTCTGAAAAATAACCTCAGAGCGCACTTTTGCCGCACTAAGGAGCGATGCCACGACGGGAGCCTCCCCGTGACGTGAAGGCCGGACTTGCATCCACTCATCTTACCTTGTTCTATGCCGCTGCTCTTAGCCGGGAGCTGCGGAAGCTGCCGGCCCCTGCGACCTGATGAGGGAGTCCCCATTGGGGAAGAAGGACTACCATGAGGGTGTGTCCTGCCAGACGGAGAAAACAAAAAAAAAAAGGGCAGAAAGAGATGAAGGAATCGCGTAAGGCATTTAACATCAATATTTATGTTTTCAGGCGACGAAACAAGCTCAGACAGACTAAACACAAAGTGACGATCTGGTCAAACGGGGAGGGGACAGGACAGCCAAATCAGAGTTCACTGCGATGACGTAATGGGGGTTCGTGCACGTACAAAGTGAACGGCAACAGGACCACACGGGAGGAGAGAGAGAGACCTCCTGCTGACAACAGCATGCACCTGTCTGTCTGCGCAGAGTTTGGAGAGGAGACGGCCAAAGCGGTCTGGCCAAAAGGTCTCAGGGGCCAACCTTTGCCCCTACTGCCCCTGAGGATGGAGGTGGGCTGGATGCGACTGTCGTTTGCAAAATCATGAAAATTAAAAAGAGAAAGAGATTGAAAAGAAATAAAGTGGCGTGATGTGTGCAGTTTGCACAATTGATCCAAAATATGAAGTCAGAACCACAAGACAGGGCTGGCGGTCTGTTGGCTTTCATCGATGCTTTTTGCAAACAATCAAAGGCCACAAGTAGCACTTCATATAAAATGTTGACCAATTGATCAAAACAAATAGCGAGACAAGAGGAATATGGCGTGCGGGTGGATGAATGTTCTCACCTGTCACCCTCCAGGTTTTTTTTGCTGCCTTTTAGACAGTCTGGACTTGATGTATTGCTACACTCCCTGTTTTTGGCAAACGGTAACAACCCAGAAAGAAGAAGAGGAAGAAACAAACATGATATGGCCATGATGACAATGATAAAAGGAAAAAAAAAAAAATGAATACTCGGACTGAGGATTTTTTTCAGTCAGAAAGAAATATGGACATTGGATAAGAAAGTGCTGAAAAGACTTGAAAAGTTTGCAAGAAAGGCGACGACAACAGTGATATCTTCCCGTCAATGCGAGTCTGCAGGTCAAGTGTCAGCGGTGAGTGATGCTCATGACAAAGAAACGGCACAAACGCCAAGGACGACGAACCAAATGAAAAGGTTCAAATCCGGTTGGCGATAACAATTTATTCTTCCTACCTTTCTCTGTCAGAAGAGTGAAAGTTGGAGTCTGGTCTCAAACATGTGGTGCTGGCGCTCCTCACTCGATCCAGCGATGGCTGCAGGTCACTGCGGCGGAGAGAAGGAAATCGACAAAGCAGGATGGAGAAGAAGAGAAAGGGTGGCAGGATTGCAAATCATGTCCAAATGAAGGGGACAAAAATACAATGACAAAATGGAATTATTAGGAGAGGGAAAGAAGAGAAACAAAAACAGGAGACAAAGACAGAATAAGGACAGCTGGATCTCAATTGATCATTCATTCATTCTTCCGTACACTGTGAGAGCACTCAGATGGAAGGTTGGTGCGTTGCCATGGGAACCAAGTGGAAAGGAAGAGAGAAGCTAAATTTCATGGTTGCCATGTCAAGCAACACGAGGACAGCCGCTTTTTTTTTTTTTTTTTTCAACAGATGTTCGTCTGAGTCCCATCGCATGACGAAGCACAAAAATGGTTGCGGGCCAAACGGCCTCCTCACACGGACGACGACAAGGGCTTAAGATTTGATGATTCTCTTCATTTGCGATTTCAAGTACAAGCTTAAGCAGCCTCGGTGTGTTGTCGCCCGCGAGAGGATGGAAAAGGACACGTCGCGGCGGCTCAGAAGCAACGTTCACTCGACTTTTCCAATTCGTCCGAGCATTCCTTGGACTGAATGAGCAATATCGCAAGTGCACATGGCGGCCGAATCAGTGTCACGCTCGTCAAAAATGGGAGCTCACACCAAGTTACACCACGAAAAAATTCAAAGCACCTCCATATCAAAATAGAGATTTATGACACAAAAAAAAAAAACTTTGATTTTAGGCATAATTAACACTGAGCGGCATCGTGCGTGCCCTGCGATTGGCTGGCAAGACAGCCCGAAAATGGAAGATGGATAATTCATACGCAATAAAAACTGTACAAATGTGATCTCCCATTTTCTACACTGCAAAAAATGTCAATTAATGAAACACACACACGCGTGAAAGGAGAAAAAGAGCCTCGTTTAAGGGGCTCGTAAACGACGCCCGTGTTTGGACTTCCTGAATAGAATGATCACGTGTCGCTTGCGGTGCGTGGTCAGAACCGAGTTTGCACCCTCGGTCGCACAACTGAACGTGTAACGTGTAAGGGAAGTGGGAATGCTGCGGTGTCCTGTCTGTACATGAAACTGGGATGCAAAGGAGGGAATGATTGTACAGATGTGTCACCGAGTGCGCTGGGAGGGCGCAAATGCTCACACAACGTTGCATGTTCTTACCTAACTGCGACCTCATCAGTGAACCTGAGGACACGTTGTGCAAAGATACTACGATGCACGTTGTTGCCTCCCTCTTGCCTTTGGGGCAGCTTGCTTTTGAGGCATGCGGGGAGGGTGGAACTGAACATCGTCCACACCCATGAAAGGCAAGAAAACAGAAAATGATACATGCACCGAACAGATGTGAACTGAAACAAAATGTGTGAAGGGAACATTCGCATGGAAATGACAAAGCACGGACACCAAAAACGTGATTTTCGATTTGCTTCTCGGTTTCATTGCTTGAGGAATAGGTCCAAAATGAGTGGCAACATGGCAGCGTCCCTCTCGCTTGACTGACTAAATTCAGACCTTGAACACAATATAGACCCTCGAGAGGCGGGAGAGCGGCCGCCCATTGTGTGTTGCTTCTAAACAACCGGGGAAGACGGTCGTGTGAATTTGAAGATTCCAATAATGCCTTTCACCATGTTCAAGCTGAAAATACCAGCGTTTCGTTTTTTTGCATGTTATATAATGCGCAGCTTGTGTGGAGAGTAAAAGCCTTCCTCTAATTGTCTCATCATTGAACACATATCCACAAACAATTCTTTCAAGTGATTGTCTAACCTATCGTTAAAAACAATGACCAAACCAAGAAATGTGCCACTTTTCAAAAATGTTGGCGAGTACAACAACAATCCCTCCCATGTGATATTTAGTTGTTGTTGTTTTTTTAAATCACTAAAAAATACCAAATAAACAAAATAATAATAATCGGTTAATAAACAGTAATTGACAAAACAATGGATTGGTGAGACGCTTCAATACAAAATAACATTTTATCCGATTAATCGAAAGAAGCAGCAAATCTCGAATGATTCGATCGTGACATCCTTAGCATGAACCCGAAAAGATTGTTCATATCGTAACCTATCTACACTTTGAAGTTTGCCTGATGAAAACCATACCAAGATTTGCTTAGAAACAAATACAAAGGGAAGGTCCACAGTAGCATTTTTGGCCGGCAAAAGCAACAACATGGCAGAACGAGTCGGCAGCAACACAAGCAGACAGAGGGACATCCGGGCATTTCGTCTTTTGAGGAAAAACAGCTGAAGCAACAAAAATGGCTCACCAACTGCACAAATGAGGGCGCAAACAAAAATGGACAAGGAAGAAAAAAGGGAAGATGGACTCCCCTTCTTGCTTACCTGTACATGTCTTTATGGATACCGTTTACTAACAGGGGCATTTTGGGGGGGAGTGTGTCGCTATGTTTACATGCACCCCTGGTTGTATGAGCGGAGGGCATGCACATAAAGACAAAAAAAATAAAGTTGGAGAAGTAGAGAACGGCTGTGCGTGACCACATAAAATACAAAAATTAAACAAATTCATTCAAATAAATGCGCCTTCAACTCGTGCGGCAATCTTTTCACACGACGGCTTTGTATCGTTTATACTTGTTGCTTGTAATAGTTGCGGGGTGGATGCATTTAAACATGATTAGCGCTCTGTGGTAATGCAAAATATTTGACATAACACACTCACACACACACAGTTTGTAACAATACCAACATGTTAAATGTTGTTTGGATATAGTGAAGATGACAGAGATTAGAAAATAGCATATACCGTATTTTCCGGACTAAAAAGTGCAGTTGTATAAAAGCCGCAGCAGCTCTTGTTTGATTAAAAAAAAAAAAAAAAAAAAAAAAAAAAAGCTATACATTATTCAGCGTATTTTCTGAACAATAGAGCGCCCCCTACTGGTGAAAGAAAAATCCTCAGAAAAGCTGCACCGTTGCATTAGCCGCATGGTTCAAAATCGAGGAAAAAAGTAGCGTCTTATTGTCCGGAAAATATGGTACTACAAAATAAAACTGGATTATGATTGGGTTTTTTTTACCTGTTTGTGTGTAGGCACTCTGCACTCCCGCCTCGGATTGACCTGTGCATCTCCAGGGCCTCGCTGCCATTGCCATGACGATGGGTGAACAAATGAAAAAACACAACAGAAGAGGATGGCAACTCAGACAAGCATGTGATTTTATGAATGAGGAAAAACCATGAAAAAAAAAAATCATTCTGAGCTATCATTAAATCTCCATCAAACAATATTAAGTAGACTGACATTTAAATGCAGCATGTGTTATTTCATCAATGGACGGCACAGTGGCACCCCTAAAAAGGTTACCTGTCTTCTGAGCACTCGTAGTCTGAGTCACCGGAGCGCTGATGCTCTAAATGGGAGTCGTGGTAATGGGAAGGGGACTGGGAGTGGTGGCGATTTTGGTGGATCTCATCCAGGCTCCTGATATGGAAATAAATAAATAAATAAAAACTCAATTACTCATCGAAAACACAAGCATATAACGTTAACGTAAAATAAAAAGTATTCCTTTGTTCCGCAGAGCTGGGCACTTGACCCTTATTTGCAAGTCAGTCCCGCGCCGCGGCTGATACTGACCTTTGCATGGGCACATGAGCAGGCCGCGACCTCGCCCTGCACGAATCCTCTCTGTGAGGAGATACCGAGCGAGAGCGGTGCTGAAGGGCTCGCTGCTGCTCGGGCACGGCCAACGTACTGCCTCGCTCTCTTTCCCGTGAACTACGCTCGCCTCCTACAAAAACGTTCAAACACACAAACCAAGAGCTCAGATGTGGGACTTTTAATATGCACACATTATTTCTGAGTGTAACTAACCAAGTTCATATTTTTGGAACAGCAGTAGTGATTATATTTATTATAATATTTTCTTTAGAAATTTGCGCTGAAAGGTGCCACTTCCTGCTTAAACTTGGTGCTTTGAATTTGAATGCAAACTTTCTGTTTAGTACAGTTCACACGTAAGGTAACTTAACAAAGAGCACGGCCAAGAGTTTCGTATTGATCCTCACATCAACGGACATTTCTTTTACTAGAACCCCCTCCGGAGAGGCAAAAGGTGTGTAAATCTACATATTTCAAATTAGGGTTCAGTTTCTTGCCCAAGGACAAGATTATATATATATATATATATATATATATATATATATAGTGTGTTATATTTGAGGCATGCAGATCAATGAGAGGAGAATCAGTGGAATGGCAGTGAACTAAAGCTACAGTTCCACATGCACTTAATGTGACGAGTGATTCTAGAGTCAGCAGAGGAGGAGAACTTTTTACTGTAGCCCCTGAGTTTGGGTCAAGTACATGACTAAAATGCAGCCAAAATAACAAACACCGCTAGTCCAAATGAAATATAATAACAAATTCATGTAACGTATTTTCACAACCACAAAGCGCACTTTTTCTTCAAAATGGACGGGATGCTTTCGAATCCGGCACGCATTTTGTGTTTGAACAAAACGCTGACCCTGATGTATTTGTTAAATATCGAACTAGCCACCAGAATTGAAACAGCGCCTTTTAATACGCAGAGCCTTATGGTCGTGAAAATACAGCAATTAAAGGTTTGGGTTCAAGTTGTTGGATTTGAGAGTTTTAGGGGGGCAATAATGTGTTCTCTCAGCCAGTGCTGGGGGCCCATAGGCCGCTAAAAGGCAACACGTAGGAACCATGCCCCCGACCCACCTTTCGTCACTATCATCAAACCATCATCAAACTCTGTATCAATGATGCGATGAGACCCTGTACTCACGCACACACATACAAAAGACCATCAGATTGGGAGGCTCTGCATCTTGTGCGCCATCATCAGACATGTTTAAAAAAAAAAAGAGCGACAATCCCCACACGCAAGCGTACTTTTGGTTATGAAGATGTTGCTCAAAGACGTACTTTGTAGTTTCTTGCTGGGGCTGTCGCCATGGACGTGTCTTCGTGGAAGGTACGGCGATGGCTGAGGCAAAGGGATCGAGGACACGTCATGCGTCTGGAGTTTATACCAGTGAGGGATGTCGTCCAACAAGGCCGTCTCCAACTCGATCAGGATCTGAGAGAAGCAACGCCCAAAAGTCAAAAGGACACAATCGTCCCTGGAGATGATTTTAAACACATTATAAAATCTTCGTGGACTGTCGGCGACCTTGAAACAGATCAGACAAGGATTTGGACGGTGGGCCTCAACCTACCTCGCCCATGAATTCACTTTCCTCTTCTTGGACCCTGGGTTGGTCCCAGACGGTGATCTCAAGCATGTGCTCGCGAAAGTCTCGCCGGTGAACATGGGAATAGATGAAGGTCTGATTCCACTTGGGCTCGGCGCTCTTTTTCACCGTTTTCGTTCGACGCTTACTCTTGTCACTGGAACCCAAACATTCTTATAACCGTCAGGCATAAATCGTATGATAGAAGTGCAAACGTTTTTGTTGCAGTCCTTACCTTCTGTCAGGCAAGAAGTACATCTTGACATACGGGTTCCGAGGTCGTCCGTCCGGTCGGGTTGGCAAGTCTATGGCTTGAAGGACGTTGACGATGAGCTGATGGCCAACTTTGTCGTACCAAAGTTTCACCTGGAATGTTAGATGGACGCGTTTAACCCCTCCCGGTCTAGTTCAGTTGGTTTCTGCCCCCCCCCCCGATGCCGGTTCTTACCGAAAGTTGTCCAGGCAGCACCAGAGGAAGGTCTCGGAGGGTTCCTGGGCTTGTTGGAGACATCACGGATATCGATGGACGGTCCATTTTCTGTGACTCAAAGGAACTAGAACCTGCTAAAGGATGCGGAGTACAATACCCAATCATGTAAGACCAAAAAAAAAAGGAACCAACAGGCACGCCACGATTGTGAGGGAGCTTCCTAAAATAGACAAATGCATCAACTAATCTAATTTCATGGTTTAAAAAAAAAAAAAAAAACAATTTTGGATACTTACTAGATTCGAGAGGAGGATGCGACGACTCTGGGATTCTCGGAATGTCCCTGCGAAAAGGAAAAAGTCGCAAACAGCCGTTATCTTTCAAAGAGCAATTACCAATTTAATTGCGAGCAACATTTACGCGAGCAAACAAAGATAAAAGTCAACTGTACGTAAAACGTACGTTACACGTATGTGTGCACATGTTTGAAACATGGTGGGAAAAAGCAGGAAGACAATGACAAAGGAAAATCTGTCATTTGAGGTAAGTTTTTTTTTTTTTGGGGGGGGGGGGGGGGGGCTACCATTTAAATTCGTCATTACTTACTGACTGGCTTTATATACTTTTCTCAAGTGGTTTTTGGACATAATTCGGTGAATCGAGCTTTTAAATAAAGGAAGGAGAAATTAAAAAGATCTGTCAGAATTTTGTTTGTGCGAGAAGAGTGATTCGTACAAAATGATGAAGCCAATCTTACCCGATGGGTCTCGAAACAACCAGTTCCACTTGAGGCTCGGCTTTTGATTCCAGAATGATGTTGTAAACCTCTTTCTTGGTCGCTCCCGGCAACGACTTCCCATTCCACTGCAACACCTCGTCACCTGGAACAGGAACATGAAGATGTACCCCCCCCAAAAAAAAGTGCAGGCCCGAATAATATGCCAGAGCATGCAAATAGGCGAATTTGCAAATAGTCAGTAGATGAGAGTAAAGCTGCTCACCTGCTCGTAAATGTCCCACGACATCTGCCAGGCTTCCTTTTTTCACTTTGGTGATGAAGGCCCCAAGTCTTCCAGTCTCTGTCATCTTCCCACCGACAACCTACACAAATAAAGACGACTGAAACTAAACACGTGGCTAAAATGAGAAATACCGCCCCCACATAGGCTTGATGGATTGTTTTTGGTTTCAACACAAGATTTCACTTTGAAAAAAATTGTCAATTGTTTCATTCTCAATCTTTGAGTCCTAATCCGATGCCTTGGCAACGCATGAAGGAAAAAAATGCATCAAAATCATCTCAAATTAATAAACCAATATACATACAGGTACAAATGTAAATCCTATGCACCATTCCCCCAAATCAGTGCCAATGGCTTCTTGTGTACAGGGAGCCGGTGAAGAGAATGAGTCCAGAATTAGAGTGCTCCCTTTTCGGAGTATTAGTGAGGAGGCGAGCAACAGCATTTTGGAGCAACTGGAGATGCTTGATGGAAGACCGGCTGACTCCAAAATTCAGTGCATTACAGTAATCAAGCCAAGATGTAACGAAGGTATGGATGACTGTTTTTAGGTGCTGTTGAGAAAGGGAGGGCTTCACCTTAGCCAGCTGATCAATCAATCAACCATATGATGTTGACGTATGCAACTTTGAATGTGCAGCATCTCGGCTTACTTTAAGGCCCAGGAGCGAGCCAGCTTCTCGCGGCATGGCCGATCTCTTGCTCAGCGTGATGCGTCCAATCAGATGATCGCCCTCTTTTGAAGGCTGCCACGTTACAGGATGCTAAAGGGATCAGATAGGATGACGTTGCGAGACAAAAACATTCAATATTGTTACATAAGGAGAAAGAAATCTGACAGCATTTCTATTTCCCGTACTTTTTTTAAGATAACACATTGTTTTTTTGTTCCTTTAAACCTGAGTATAATGAACCCTTCCTCTCAATTTGTGATTTTTCTTTTGATAAATAATGTGCATTATTCGCAATCTGTGACTGTTATTTATTTTGTTTTCAGAAGACATTTAATGAATTCATTTGATTGACAAATGAGTAACTTGCCAATTATATCATGCACAAATGAGAGTAAAAGGAATATTGTGCTGAAACTTACATGCCAAACTGTCGGATCAAGTGGATGACAGTCCCAGTCTCCTGATAAAGTAAAAAGAGAAATGGTTTTTCACATTTGCTCATTTCAAGAATCAAAAGCAAACTAGACAAAAAATGTTAAGAGAGGGTGGAGTGGTTGGTTGGGGATTCTCCATCAATGAGTAGGAAGCACGTCACCCATAACTCGTGCAGACTTTTACGGGAGTTATAACTTCAAAATCATATTAGAGACAAGTCAATATAGCTAGCGAATATGCAAATATCATCGGTTGGAAAAGTAGAATCTGGGAAAAACGCAGAAAAAGACAAATACAAAGTCGGATTTCAGTGACAAAGTCGGCCCAAGTGAGGCCTCGGGATCCACTCCGGACGTTATCCTGGAACTGGAAAGCGGATAACAATGAGGGGGTGGAGGCTTGAGTGTCGCTTCACGTCGGACGAGCGAACACTCGTTAAGTCAGAGATCAGTCCGAAAAAGGAGACCGAGATATTAGAGGTCGCAACTTCTCATTGAGAGGAGACGGCGGCCCGGAAAGCCGAAAACGGGACAGCAATATCGGCATTAAAAGCTCAGATGGATTCATAAAACCAAATTTTGAAAGAGCTAGCAGACTCGGCTAGCGGCACTTCGGCTACGCGACAGGATTTGCAATCATTGGCGGGTTGGTGGACGGCAGTGCGTGTTGACCTCTGGGAAGGAGGCTCGTCCCAATTCCAGGAATTTGACTATGAAATTGTTCAGGGGATGAGAAGAGTTTTGGATTTTTTTGCTTGCTTTTTTTGGGTGGGGAGCTAAAGAGGAATTGTTAGAATGGGTCGGAGTGTTACTTCGATTACATCATATATTGACAGATGACAGGAGGACGATCGGTCGTCCGATCTACGACAAATGAAGAAGTGGAGGGACACTCTTGAGCGGGTGTGACCAGCTCCGGTCCTCAAGGGTCGTTGTCCTGCATGTTTTCGATCCTGTTCTTTGACTCAGGTGTGTTGAATTGAAGCAGGGAGGGATGAAAAAAATAAAACCGAAGTTGGACAAGCCTGCTCCAGAGCAAGAGGAACTTGAACTTTTTCTTCATGGAATAAATCCATTGTAAAACAAACAAAGGTGCTGTCTCATTTGAGGCGAGAGGGGTGGCCAGAATAATTGACAAAAAAAAAAATCTATGTTTTTACATTTGACCTAATTTATATCAAGTCCCAGGTGGGACCGACAGAGGAGGCTCAACGTTTGCGACGTGGGAGCGTTTAAAAACAGGTACGAATCACAGTCCACGCCATCTCCGCATTACCAGTCTCTGAGTTATCGTAATCTGGATTAAAACATCTGGAACCTAACCCTCCTGTCACCAGTGAGAGAAGTCATCTTTTGGAGCACATTTATTTCCAACTGCCTCCATAAATCGGACGCCCTATAAAGTGCTTTCGAGAACAGTCAAACATCACCGGCACAGGTGTGAGCTGGTGAAATAACTGGCCCAAAAAATTTGACGACAGGCAACCGTGCCTTCATTTTCGCTTCTGCATCTGGCACTTGGTAAAGCATTACATAGCAATAGAAACACTGACCTAATTCCATAAATCTGCTGGCCTAAATCACAGGGTCTCTCCAAATAAAGGAGCGCTGGCCTTAGAGCTGCAGCCGCCACGCCACAGAGGTGGAAATGACACCGCAACACCGCAACACAATGTGCCGGGAGCATGTGGGCATTTTTTTTTTTTCTTTTCCACCTTCGTACTCTATACGCTAAACACGTGCATGCCAGGCGAACATTCACATTGTTGTCATTGCAATTCTATTGCAAAGTTTTCACAACACTCTTTTTTTTTTTTTTAGCACCCAACACGGGCAGGTTGCGTTAGAAAGGACATCAGGCATAAAAATTGCGGCCATTGAGAGTGTGGCGACCTCTCATCGGAAAAACTTGCGACAATAAGTTTACTTTATATATAAAAAATAAAGTGCCTCTGTTTAAATACTGGAACGATAACAAACCTTCAAATTCCTTGTCTTGCGACCTAGCGGCATCCATAATTCGATACGGACATCACCGCACAGTGCTTACGAAGATTATTCATCAAATGAGACATTTTTAGTGAGGAGAGATTGCAAGATTATGGATAAGCGTGCGAGCGCGGTAAAAGCTGCTCCAACATATCACCGAGTTTTAGTGACGATAAAACGGGGACAGAAATTGCATGTCGCGACTATTTTGTAAAGAACAATAAAGTAAAATATTCCGATCCAATTGGACCGAAGCGAGTCGAGAGAGCGCATGTGTGCGACCGACCTTTCTCGCTGACGCTTTCCATGTCCACGTCCTCACAGCTGGTGTACTCCGGGGTGGAGCCGCCCTCCTCCTCTGAGCTGCTGATGGACATCTGCCTCTTGTTGACGCCGCGCTTGCTCTTGTACGACCGTGAAGGGGGCGGCCGCAAACACTCAGACTGTTCCGAACTTTGGGAGTCCTTCCTCAACAAGTTGTCCCCACTTTTGTCGCGTGCCGTGTTTGTTAAAGCGGGCTCAAAGCGGCCATTCTTATCTGGCGGGAACGGCCCCCCCGCCTCCCCCGCGGTCCTTTCCACAGAGTAAACTCGATAATTTTCCGATTGGGATTTGCGAGTCGCTCTCCTCGTCAGATGGTTTTCCGACATCTGCGTTTCGCCGCCTCTCCCGTCGCCGGGCCCGAGTCCGACCTCGTTGATTGCAAGATCGCTGTGTCTCCGCTCGTGGCGGACCTTGGATACCTTGGCGTGCATGCGCATCTCCTGTTCCTCCTTTTGTGGCTTCACGGGGTACCGAGCGAGGTTGGGGTCACTGCGATAACGGTTCTGGAATTCCTCCTCACGCCGTCGCCGCTCCCGCTGTTCATCATCTTCCGGCCGTCGCTGATTTCTTTCCAAGTGACCCAAGTGGTCCTCCCCGTTATCGTAGTCCTGAGAATGGATCTTTTCCAGCCGGTAACCATCTCTCGGTTGTCTCTCTCGTCGGTCGCCGGGGACAAGCCTCTCGTCCAAAGATGACTGAGACGGTAACGTTCCGGCAGACCTGCGGCCAGTACCACGACCCAGACCTCCTTTACCATTTTGTTCATGGTACGAAACTGGCCTTTTTCTAGATAGAAAAAAAAAAAAAGATGAGATGACACAGTCTGGTGCATTGACATACAAACGTCAACGCGGATGCCATCCAAGTTTCTCTCTTTCAGTGTGTCTTTAGAAAGTCTGGGATCCGCTGCTTAAAGTATCGGCAGCAGTATAGTCCCAACGTCGTTTTTACAGGCAAACCGACGTTAACGTCAATCAAGCGTCCTTTTAAAAGTTTTTTTTTTTTCCTCCCAGAATTGTACGCAACCACACCGTATACAGAATCCTGCACAATTATTGGAAATAAATAAAGGCGTCAAGGGGTGACAGCACAAAACGAAGGAAGACCACCTCAACAGCCACACCTCAACTTGCAACTTCCGGGAATCCTCCCAAAATATTTCCAAGAATTTGTCTGCTGAATGTTCGCACTTTGACTTTGCGCTGTTGTGTTTGTTGACCGACGTCCCGCGTGGTCCTAAGAGTTTGGGGGTCTGAACGGCACTCGGGCGGTTTTTGTCTGACTGACCTCCGGTTGACTTCCTGTTCTTGGCAAAGCGATATTCATTTTTCGACACCTATTTCTTCAACTTCACTTCTTTTTTTCCGACCTCAAATGGCACCTACAGATTGAAATTGTACGTTTTCCGATTTACGAACAATTTCGCTTAGCCATCGTGTTAGTCGGACCTTAGGGCCGTCCGTCTTGTATTTGCGGCTTTTTGCTCGAATCATTTTGCTCCAATGATGAAAATACTCGATCAATTCCACGCAATAACGGAATTTATACACATCTATCAAAAATATCGTAATTAGAATGCATCTTACTTTTCTCGAGGCGGCACACTTTGAGAGCGAGTACCGGGCATGGTGTCTGGCGCCTTCGACAAAGTACCCCCAGCTTGTGTCCTGTGCGGCAGCTCGGTATTGCTGTTCGTTGTCGAGGACGGGACTTGAGACTTGGAGCGGAGTAGCTTCCTGTCGCCTTGGGCCTCGCCCAAGCGGGCCGGGTCATTCAAGGTGGAGGCCGGGCTCCCAGGCCGCACCCCTGACTCGGAAAACCATTCTCCTGATTTGGTGAGAATCTCTTGCTGCTTACGGCACAGGTTGCATACCCACATTACCTGGACGGGTGAAAAGGACAAATATGTTTGGCGGGATTGCTCTACAAAGTACAATCAGCATAATTATTTTTGGAAAAAGGCTGCCGAGAATGTCGCTCATTGACATAAAACATTTCATTATGATCATGTCAATATTGGCGATGTAACAAAATATGTTTTGAGGGAGTCCGTTGGCTTCATCTCCACGGACAGATGATTAAAATGATGTTGCATGGATGCTTTTTATTGTGGTTCAGCTCTGCGGCTGCACCACGTAGCATCACAAATGACGATTGATTGTCATGGACGGCGAAAATGATCACATTTAATTCCTCATCCGCCAAATCACAACATCACATACTCACATGGAAGCATTGTTTCAGGGTACCGCCTCACTTCGACGGCACAAAAGCACCATTTATCTCCCTCCGTATTTATAATCCAAACATTTCTTTCTCAGAAACAAATCCAGAGCTGATCGCTTGTAGAACCGGAAGTTAAAAACGGAACGCTGCTGTTAAATCAATCTGCAAACCGTTTGATGACACTTCCCAATGGACAGTAGGACGGACTTGTCATTTTCGTAGTTAGCGGAGCACATTCATCCTGAATCCTCGATGGCACGTGTCCAGACTAATCTAAAATAAATCAGATGGCGACAAGGCCCGCGGTGCACCAGCAGCCGCCCGACCTCTCCGTGTCTTCACCTCTTTACGTCAGAAGAGAGGCTGCAGATTATCGGCGGCCGCTAATCCTTTCAGCTCCTCACTATTTTCGAAATCATCATCAGATGACAATAAAAGCTTCCAGTTCTCACTTTCACGTACAGGCCCCATTTCCAACATGACTCCTTATATTATATTATATTATATATATATATATATATATATATACACATATATATATATAGATATATATATATATATATATATATATATATATATATATACATACTTGTAAAAAAAAACATGAATTTTTTTTTTTAATTGACTCAAGAGTTAGTTGTCTACTTTTGAATGATGTCATGGTCTTGGTCTCAAATACTGTAAAGAACTGCACTGTACGGTACTGTGTTCTCCGAGAGTAGCAGTAAAATCCAAAATGAATTGAATGAAGTTACATCCTCGGTACAGAGGGAAAGAAAGCAACTGCCAAGAACACAGGTATTAAATCGTACATGGAGGCGAATGACAAAGTATTCGGTCGTCCATTTGGTCAAAATGCCAAAGGTCCGAACGATTAACGGCATGTGCGTTGCTTATCATGGCAAGTTGATGACAGACAATTTACTAATCGAAATGTACGCAATTACAAGGCAGTCATCTGATGCGCGTGCCAGAATAGAACAGCTGGCCCATCCAACTTCTCACGATACGTATCATGAGCTTTGAACGTGAGTGCGAGAGAGAGGCCGAGGGAAAGAGAGAGAGAGAGAGAGAGAGCTTGTCAGAGCTCGAGAGATGTCCGTGTACAATGTTAGAACTAAGTGGAAATACAAATTTGAGCAAAATCATTTTGTGGAGTCCGGTCATGCTATTAAAGAAATAACTCAATCGAGCGTCCCTGAAGAACTCTTGTTTCACTCCTGTTAGTGTAGCTATTATCCAGTAATTTCCCTTTTCTATCTTAGATCATTAAAAAAGGAGACTGGGCAAAAATGACAAGTGGTAATTAGGGTATTGCTAATGTAATAGTTTTGTTTTATTTCATAAATGCTGTGCATCCATTCAACAATTTTCATAAAAGGAATTTTTTTTGGTTTGAAATGTGCTGATGACACGTCCCAAAAGGTTTTCCAGAGCCTGCATGATTGTGTGTGGGGCTGTGTGTGCGTGTGACACTTTGTGTAAGGTCCCCATTAATCACGTGCACCATGTGGGGACCCAGTGTGACTTATGGTAATAAATTTACATATATTCAAATTAAGTCCCCATCAACCACAAAATTTTTTTTTTTCCGTCCTCATATGACATGGTCCAGACATGACTTCATCATTTCTGTTATTTTAAGGCGTGTATAGGCTAATAAGGCCGTAGTACATACGCCTGATTTTTTTCACGGCTCTAGATCATTTAGAAAGGGTAGTCCCCGCAAACCATAAAAATCTGTATGTGTGTGTGTGTGTGTTTCAGGAGCCAGTGGCTGACTGCTCTCCACTGGGAGGCAGTGCTCCTCTAAAAAGAAGACAGACTGTCAGCGTTTGTTCATTTTCTGGAAGCCATCTGGAGAAAACATACACATGAACAAACACTCGCCGCTAACAAGCTTTCGCACCAGCAACAGCAGACAAGCTTGTCAGAGAAACCGCTCAAGCACACGTTATGCTTCAACGTCCAGAAATTAATTTGACGTTGGGAAAAAAAAAATGAATAAAAAATCATATCTCACATATTTTTTGATTAAATAACATTTTATATCACATTAAAATATTTGTTGCATTTTTACAATGCCAAAATCTAATATCATCAATGAAAACATTTTTAAAGTCGCACAAACCGCCACCCCTCCACAAAACTAGTGACGCCCCTGATCAGCAGCATAAAAAAATACAATGTCAACCATGTCGTTTAGCACAATACTTGACGGCAAAAGATATTGTTCCCAAAAATGTGACGTCATGACAGGCCTAAATATAGAGCAGAAATAGCTACGGATGTTTGAACGTTAACTTGAGGCTCGATATGTTGAAAAGTCAAAACCAACACATTGACACAAAACCCTTCAAGCAATAATGCTTTTGAGGAAGTTTCCCATCTCGTGGAATTGTAAAAACAAAAAACTTGAAAAACTGTCGTGTTAAATGCGAATATTTCGATGCACCTAACTTTTGTGCTGGTGCACCGAACGAAAAGCGTTGGGCACACCAGTACAACCAGTGCAAAATGTTATGATTGTTCTGAAATAGCAACATGTACAGTATCTGGCATCTAATACACACACGGTTCCGTTCAAAACACAAGCAGGGGGGGGGGCATGCACAGGGAGGAGTGGACATTGATATCAAAGTTTAGTTTCATGCAAGCTAAATGTCAATCTCCCAACCCAACATTTTGAAAAAGATGTTCACGTTTTTCGACCCCCCAACCCCGGATTTGTACGAAGAGCCATCCCCCCGCCGATATCCGACGTCATTGCTCATGCTCACGTTGCCATTCGCCTTTCAGGGTCTGCATTCATTCTCAGAATGAGATCGAGGGTGCGGTCCACGTGACCACACTTTCCTTGAAGATCATTGGACTGGATTGCGATCGTCACATTTGTGAATGAATACAGAGCCAAGTGTGGAAGGGGGGGGGCTGTGGGGGTAAATCATGGAACTCATGCAGAAAGTCACCCTTACCCTGTCCTTTACTATGATACACTTTGCAGGAGGAGGAGACACACAATAAACCAAGTATTAGTCACGGGTTACACGTCAGAATTGTGAGTGCAGGAGTCGCCACTCCGAACAAATTAACGGTGACAAAACGAGAGAGTGACACTGTCGAGGAAACCAGAAAACGCCACACGAAGCAAATCGCCGACGCGCACGCATCTCTTGCTTCTGCTACTATTTGTCAATCGAGATTCACCTCGGAAGAGTAAAAATCAAATTGTACCCGAAGGCTGAAGGTGCTCTTGGTCGAGATTGTTCAGTTTGAAGTGGCAAAACATCACAGTCACATGACACAGAGAACACACACAAAAAAAAAGATGCTAACCACTTTGTCCTCCTTTGTGGCATGCAGTCCGGGTTGCAGTGAGAATTGGGAGAAGTGAGGAGGGAATTGGAGCAAGAGGGGCAAGGGGGGGGGGGGGATTCGATAAACAGGAAAAGAAAAGGACAGATAAAAGATCAAAATTTGTGATGACAGAGTGGACAGATATCGGGAGAGGAAAGAATAGTAAGGTAGAAAAGAGGGAGGAAAAAGTGTTGCAAAAATGTGTTAATTGCACATTGGAGATGCCCTCACATTTAGTGAAAGACGCAAAATGCAAGCGGATGATTCAGGATGTGAACATTGACAGCAATGGCTGCAGTGACGTCACGACTTTGGCTTGGGAAATGAATTAAATCCGAATTGTTTTTAGCTATTTTATGATACGACTCCTTTCCAAGTATGACGTGCACCGCTTCATGAGATGAATCGTTTTCGCAACGATTAACATACGGCTGAAACCGAAGTCCTCGGGTAAGTCGGGGATCTTTTTTTATTTTAGCACAAGCGGTTTGTTTCGCCAAAATCAAACAATCAATTAGAAAAGAAACAAACGGAAGAAAAACACGTGAATCGGAATATTATCTTAATCTTAATCTGAATGTTCCCGTGTTGTTATTAGGGATGTAAAGATTCATTGAAAACTGAAATAATATCAATTTAAACTGAATGAAACATTAATTGAGGTAAAAATAAAATAATTAATTTGCAACGCCATGTTAACCATCTCTTTTGTAAACAAACTGCATTTTATAAAATTATAAAATGTACCATATTTTTTATATTTTTTTTACAACAAAATATAAAGTTCTCACTGCTGTAGAAAAAAAATATTTATTTACGTATATATGCAAAGAAATGCAGAGTTGAAAGGAGTTTTGTGATATGGCATGACTCCTTCTTGTGACCGGTTTCAAATCAAGCATTTGGAAGCTACAAAATGGTGTTGCTGAACAGACGATATATTTCGATTATTTTTGTTTCTGGCATTTCAAAAAGTGAGTTACATGAGCATAAAAAAAAAAAATCAGTTCTCACCGTCGCCTCATATTTTGCGCGCGTCGCTTCCTTGGCAGAATAAACGCAGTCATCTTTACGCACAGCAGCGCTTTGAGATGTGGTTTCTAAAGACGTTAAATCAGGCACTGCAATTCGTACCACGTCGCGCATGCAAATTTATTCTTTTTCGATTTTCTTCTCCCAGAATGTGCAAAACAAACGACCCGTTTGGAAGACGCAATGGTGGGTGTGCCTGCTTGCTCGTCAGGATTGCACAACTTTGAGTGAGCAATCAAGTCGCACGTTCACAGCTTTCGTTCATCTGGAATCCCATGTATTCATCCATTCGTCAAATTTATTTTCCGGTTTTATTGGTTGACTGCACGCATTCATCGGCACAGAACGAGCCAAGAACGTCGCCAACCAAGCCTTCTAAAATTATCTCCTAATCTGACCCGTCTTCCAGTTCCACCCACATTCGGTCACAGTGCGAGTCTGGCTTGGTTGACTCCTGAGCAGATTGGGCCCCAGCAGGCATCGGGTGATAGTCTCTCGGCCAACTCCGCCCAGGTGGAGTATTCTGTCTTGGCTTGGAGGAAAGCCCGAAGACCGCATGGAAAAAATGAAGCACTGACGTGTATGCCGTGAGGACTGACGCCGCCCCCGATTCACCGCAACGGTAAAAATTGCCTTGAACTTGTCTTGAATATTTTCTCCGAGTGTTTACGTGACTCAGACAAGGTTACGGAAACAATAATAGCGGTTTAGTTTTTATTTCCGCCGAGCCATTCCTGGTCTCGTAATGGCCGTAAACGACTCTGAGGCTGCTGAGGTCCAGACCTCTGTAATTAAAATCCCTCCTACACTGACGTTTACATGCGGTGTGGATGTGAAAAGACAAGAAATTGTGAAAGGCGATGACGCATGAGACTGAAATTGTTCAGACAATCGTTAGTTCGTATATTCAGTAGGGCGCGCGTCTCTCCAGTATGAGATGATTCGATACATTTTGTCGAGGACGGCACATTTTCAGCGAGAACGATTCGGGTTGGTTCCATTCAGCAGCATTACGATTCAATTCGATGTGGTACGGCCGCTTTTGTCATGTTTATTAATATGTAATGACATGTAAAAGTCCTCCAAAACCCAAATTATTCAAGTTTAAGCAATTTCTACCGGGTGTGCAGCGCTCATTAAAGACGATTCCATGGGTGTGTCGATTCATGGCGTGCGATACGATTCAAGGATGGTACACTTTAAAACGATTCGATTCGGTTTGGTTGAAAATATTCGGATTTAAATGGGTTTTGGCTACACTCACTTTCTTACGTCATAATTTGAGCATCTGTCTAAATGATATTGTTTTGTAAAAAATGTGCAGCCATTACTCTCATAAAGTCCCGCGTTTGTGGTTTGTGGGACGAGCCACAACCTTAAACGCTCGCATGACGGGACAACTCGAGACAATGAAAACGACAGAAATGGTACAAAAGTGAGTTTTTGCATTCAGTGCTATTCCACAACAGTCCACCCTTAGAAAAAAGGAAACCGTCCGTCTAAGGGCCGACAGTTTTGGTGTTCGCAGAAAACAAAGAAGCAGATGATAAACTGACGGTTGTCAAAGCAGAAACGATGAAGGACGTATGAAAGTGGGAAAATACACGTTTGCTATTCTCACATTGTTGGAGCGCAGGGAGACTCGACCTCCACAACGGGCGCAGAATTTGGTTTGGCAGTAGGAGCACACGTGACCGCAGCCATCCGCAAACTTGGTCTTCCGGCAAATGCCGCAGGTGGGCGCGTCATCCTTGGGCTGCGTCTGCTGACGCCGCGTCTCCGCCCCGATGCGACGCACCTCCTGTTTATAGCTCTCAAACTGCTGGTGCAGTGTTCTGTAAGAAAAGGAGAGCGACATTTTGGAAATTTGACAAACTTCACAGAGACGGTGCAGAATAAAGACCTTGAATGCCATCACTAAAACAGAAGTATTATCTCGTGAATATGTGGAGCCCATGCCCAAAAAAGGCGAACTAAAGAACTCTCCCATTGAAAAATAGCCAAGTTTTCGCACACCAACTCATTGCATGCTGCTCTCACCCTCTCAGCGCGCACCATAACGCTGGCGCGCGCACCCCCCAACCACATTGCATTTCGACACTCATTTCTTTTATTTCCACCCCAGTTTAATCTGCAAACAAAATGAAAATGAACAAAAGCATTACAACAAAATATCTGTGTTTGACACATTTAGAAAATAAAACATGAAAAAGGTTTATTCATTTGATTTTTTTCAAGTTTGGCGGGCCGGGTCAAAACATTTAATGGGCCGCATGTGGCCCCCGGGGCCGTAGTTTGCCCACGCCTGCCTTACAGGCCCTTCTGACCATTCCTGCGTGGTACATTATAGTAGAATTTTCTGTTTAGAGGATCTGGTTTGGGTTTAAATCATAATTAGCGTGTATTGGAATTTGGACAACCCTCAGACGAATTTATCCGTACGTAACAACAACATGGTCGCGACGTCACCAACATGACCTTTGACCCGCATGCAGCTATCTATCCTGCCAATGGGAACCGGGGGGCTGAGCCAAGTCCAAGCACCATGGGAACAGCTGTCAGAAACAGAGGCTTCACAGTCGGTTGTCATGGTAACACGGCGGCGTCAACTGCTCCATGTCAGTGGGTGTCAGCGCACCAGCTGTTCCTGTTCTTAGAGACGCATTTTCCTCATTCTCCTATACCGCTTACCGCAGATAAAAGCTGCACTCGGCAACTCTTTTAGTCAAAAATAAATCAAGAAGTGGCATTTATGTCAACAGGCGGCATCACATCTGAGCTCCGCGGCAATCCTCAGAAAATATGAAGATATTAGTTGAACTTCCAGCATGACAAGATATTATGAGGATATGAAAATATTGCAAAATTTATAGCGCACATCTTTTGTCAGTCAATTACAAAACCTCTTTGCAGGATCACCAATTATTTCATTTTTTTTATTATTTATTAATATATATATATACACATATCGGCAATTCGGGGGTGGGCCCTTCCTGCCATAAAACCTGTTTAGTTCCAGGTTACTTCCAAAAGCTGCATCTCAGACAAGATGAATACACCAAAATTTGTTTCCAGTGACGGGACCAAGTGGCAAATGAAGGCTCGAAATGGAAAACGCCGGGCCAGAGAACAGTGGAAGGGAGAACACGATGCATCCGGAGCTTCTATAAATAACACGGGATGGAAAGAGGATGATGGAAATAAAGTGAGAGGAAGAAGAGAATAGATCATACTCCCGTAATCCTGTTTTATGACTTGAAGCCTTCCTGCATGGCGTGTGAAAGGACTAAAAGAGAGAAATGGAAAGTGAAATGCAACAGATGTTTGATTATTCAAATGCAAACATTATTTTTGTGTGTTTGTTTTCTGGCACGACGCGATGGTGACTTTTCCATCGCTGGTTCTCGCTTCTGTTTAAAGGATTTCAAATGTTCACCTCGGAACGCAAGCAGGCATCAAAGAACCCAGATGGCCCGTCTGTGACTATCTGGCAGGCAAGAATTTCTCAAAGCTTCACTTTACTTTCCTGGAGTCCCAAATAGCCCGACTGCAAGTCGTCATCTTCTCATATAAAGTTGCAACTTCTCAAGTTTTTTGTTAACTTGATGAGAACATTAGAGAATATTTTTCATGACCTTTCACCCACTACGTTTTGCCAGCTTAGCCAATGTTTGCCACACCCTGTTTTAGTCTTTCAGTTCATCCATCAAGTTGGTGAGTCAGGAAAAAATAAAAAAATAAAAACCGAGCACCTCACAACGGCCACGGTTCAAATGAGATTTTATTTAGATCCATTCGTCTACATGATTAGGATGTAGCCATCCAATTCCCTTCCACGCAGACGCACACGTACGCTTCCATATATGACATGGAACATACAAAGCTCTCATCTCACGCGGCCAGCCGGGGAGTGCCGGTGGAGTAATCACGAGCATTGTATAATCCCCTCACTCCATCTCAGGCGGTTGAGAGAACACCCACAAACAGCACACGCACACACACACACACACACACACGCACACACTCCACCACCACCACGACCACTCGTCTCTCTCTCTCTTCTGTACATAACCTGCAGCTTTGCAGCCATTGCATTAAATTCACAAATTGTTGTGCAGAAAAAAAAATATCGGCTTCCTAAAAGCCAGTCCATTTTTAGTGTGTATGCGTCCGGCCGTAAGAGTTGCGACCGACGACTCAAACGGTGACAAGCAAGCAGAAAAAGTGTTGGTGATGTTTAAAAAACAAACAAACGTTAAAAAAAAACAAAAACATGATCATTTCTCAAGTCTGGGGGAAAAAATGGTGTCCATTTTATTCATCAGATGTGAAGTTGATTTCATGATTCTGGTGACAGGCCTGGATGGAATATTTGGTCGCATTGTTAAAATGTTAAAAAAAAAAGAATTTCATGGCACTGTACAATATATTGTACAAAAAAGCCAGGTGAAAGTTGTAAGAAATAGTTTGTGGTATTGTGTGGTTTTATTTGTCATATTCCAAAAACAGGCTGATTTACTCCACTAGTGCAAAAAAAGAAAAAGCTTTAACATGAAAAAAAAAAGGATTGAGCGCTACAACAGCATATATGCAGCCAACGGAATATGTAAATATTTCAGGAGACACTTCCAAGTGGGCGCTATTTTTACAACTTGATCCATAATTCAGTATTAACATTTTTCTCCTAGAAACACTTAGATTTGCTGGGGAAATTGTTTTTCATTATGTGGGTTGTGACACAGATGACAAGCGAAGACGGGGGCGGGGCTTGGTGTCTTTTGACACTTTTTTCTTGGACTCAATACATCATATAGAAATAAAATGCATACATGAAAGAGCAAAGTCTCAGGTATTCATTTTGCTTCATTTCATTTTCACATTTTGGCTCAAAGCAGGCATGCAAGCAATCAAAGCAAGTCAACAAATAAACATTTTGGCAACTTGTCCTCAAATTAATGAGAAGGAATTTCGCAAACATACTCCACGAATACGCTGAACGGCTAACTTCAAAATAAATATTGAGTCAATGATGCCAATGTCATTTCCTGAGTAGACTTTTACTTTGAAGTTGGCCCTCGTGGTGGCACAACGGCTACCTTTTTTCCACCTTTCGGTTTTCTTTATCGCTGTTACAAAGTTGCCACCAACATCAACACAACGCCACCCCCAAAATCATATTCAGTCGCTAATTTAGGACGCTAACAAACGACTAGTTTAATTACGCCGTCATTGTACAATAAGTCTCCGGCGTTAGCGGCTAGCAGCTAGCTGTTAGCATTAGCAACTAGTGCCGGCCCTCAAACCCCCCCAAATCGGAGGTAGTGACGTTAATTATTACACATGGGCAGGCCTGAGAACTATTAAGGGAAGGCCACATGCACACTTTTCAAGGCCTTAGCACAGCAAAAAAAAAAAAAAAACACATCTGGAGTGAGTCATGACCGATAAAGTCGTGTATCTGGACACAGCCGTTGAAGTCTCAGGACTCAGGTCATGTGACTGGACATGACTGACGGCTTGAAAGGGAGATTCCGTAAACAGCAGGCAAGCGTATTGCCCAAGACTGAGCCAAGGTCAGAGACCAAATTTGAAGGTTCGACATGCTGCCGATTTCACCATCAAGAAACAGCAAATAATTGAACATAATATGGCCAAGATTATGCTAAAATTCGAAACGTGATAGATTGCTCTGAACTTTTGGCATCGTAATCCTTCAAACGGTGAGATGGGTTGGCGCATGACGTCCATTTCACGTTGATATCATCGAAGTTGGAGTTATTTTTTGCGTGAGCTGCAACAATCTCGTCGATGTGATCTTTTTTTTCCTGTTTGTCGCCATAAATCATTGATGAGCAATTTGTTCAGAGGAGAGCTTGCCTTAGGAAAGAAAAAAAAAAAAAAGAGAAGGTCTCCGCTCTGAGACTTTCTCCTAAGCGGCTCAAATTACGAGTATTGAGCAAAAGTCACGTCAAATCTTTGGAGTCATTCAATTCAACTCAAAAACAAATCGCCGAGACGTGATAGAACGGCTTACAAACATTCAGCAAAGTTTCAAACTCCGTTTCATTGACGTTCTGACTTCTCTCTGAGCGAAGAACTGCAAAACTCGAGAAATGAATGTCAACTTTTCATCAGACGTACATTATTTGCTGAAAGCTGAACGATATTCTTCTCAACCTTCGCCAAGCAACTGATGCTCAGTTTTGAAATCCGAAATCAAGGGGAGAAAATGTGGCCAGCAGGTATTCAAGAACTTGAAACAAGCGGCCCACAACTTTTCTTCCGCCGCGCACCGGTTTATCCGAGTCCGTAACGTTTGCGGCGCGCCAACCGGTGTCGTGGGGGCGCCGGTGCAGCTGGCATTTGGTTTCGAGCAACATGACGGCAAACGACAAAGACTTGTTTTGAGGTGAAGCATCATTTTTCTGTACGGCTGATCTGATCAATGATTTCCCAGATGACGAAAGCCATTAGCGACTGAACGTGAGCTTTGCTTCGTGGAACATTAAACACATGACTTCCTCTCAGGGACTTCGAGCAGCTTTCTGCCCTTAAGGCTGCGGCCAGGAAATGAAAACAGACATCAGAATTGAAGCAAGCCAGAGTGGCGGGATGCAGCGGCATCACTCTTGATTAGGTCCTTCAGACGGAGACCGGTGCGGCCCGGTTCTGCCATCAAATACAGTGATGGCAATTTTTGTTTGTTGCGTATGGAAGGAAGACGACTAGCCTGATGAAAAATCATTTTAACGTCAAAGTCCACGACGTGGTGACGAATAGCCGTTTCCGCGATTCCTATCACGCTCCCACTCCGGGTTATAGTTTATAGCCGAGTATCAATCTAAACGATTGGCCAGCTGAAAATCCTTCTTCAGGTATCAGGTTGATGACAAATGTCCATTTCATCAACGCCGGCAGCATTTCCAAAGCGCTCACAGAACACCACATCTCATCTCTAATCTGTGCCGTGTCCAGGCAGTTTAGGCCTGCTAATATTCCCAACCACACCCCATCTCCTTCCCTGCGCTGAGAGCAGCGCAAATGGTCGCACACACAGCTTCTCCAAGGTCTGGCGGGCTTGAAAAATATTTTTTTTTTGGAGCGCTTAAATGCGATGGATTAGAAAGGCATTGTTGTTGAGAGATTGACTCACACCGTTTACAACTTTAAATCTACAAACCATGTGCTCGTTGGAGGGAAAATTAGGAACGGTGAAGCGTGGGGTACAGACCCCATTGATAAAAAAAAAAAAAAAAAAGAGTAGGATGGATGATGCTATGATTCATCAGCAACATCGCCGCTGTCACACCCTATTCTTCTATAAATGAGAAAAAAAGGGGTGACCCCTTTTCAGGTCATCGCAAACCAACACTGACATTGTGTTGTTTGAAGATATTGATCCAGGCAGTGAAGCTATCGCACTATAGTATCTGCAAACATGTGACTATTCGGCGGATGGTGCCTCAACACAGATGGACTGCATATTTAGCGCATGCAACAACACATCTCTTGACGAGATATATAAATATATATATATATAGGAGGCTAGTTTACTAGATTAAATGGGCAAAGGGTGGGGGGCGAAAGAAGGGGGGGGGTGTTACTCGCAAACACGAGCTTGGTCAACTCAGCGGATGTGGACATCCTTCACATAGCATTAAACTTGCGACGAAAAGGGATGCTCTTACTTTAACATGGCTTGTTCTTTCTCCTCTTCCTCCTTTTGCCGAGCCATCACTGCCATGATGATTTTCCTCTCCTCCTCGGTGAGATGGCTCAAATCCGGAAGGTCCGGCATGGATGGCGGCACGGTGGGTGGGCGAGGGCCGCTCTGTGGCCCCACCGAGGCGGACATCTTTTCCACCACCACCACCACCGCCGCCGCCGCCGCCGCCACCTCCTCCTCCTCTTCCTCGTCGTGTCGTTTCGGCTGACAGGATCCTACGGACGTTTTCTCAGCCACACCTCAAGAAACGCTGCGCGGATATGGCGGCAGCGGCCCCCGCCCGGGCGAGTAGTGCAAGCCGCTCATCGTTGCAGGCACCCTCGGATGTGCTTTTTTTTTGGTCGGTGGTCGTCGTTGCCTCAGCGGAGCGTCTGCAACACCGACACTTGCCGGGTTTAGCAAGAGCCCATTTCCGCGGTTAAGGGCGACGGTTGGGTTTGCCTCCGCCGTCTTTTCACATCTGGAGTATCAGGATGATAGTGTGTGGTACAGGCGGTGACTGTTTCTCTCTCTCTCTCTCTCTCGCGCGCTCTCTCTCGCTCTCTCTCTCTCTCTCTCCGGACGAGGGGGGGGGGATCGCTTACTCATGTGAGACTGGGGTCTTCACTGCCATCCACCATAGGTGCAGTCGTGTGACGTAACGACTTCACACCCACACACATCTTAAATCCAGTCTAATCGTCGCATTCAACCCCTAAACACCAACGCGCACAAAAGCACATATCCCCCCCCACACATACACACACACATACACATACACCCCCCCAGACCGTCTGAAGACATTTCAGCACCAAGGAGAGCATATTCCCAACTATGTCCACTTTGATTGTTACAGTTGGACATGCCAAGGAATAGTGGGTTAGCGACCCAACCGTCAAAGTTAAATTCGAGACCGAAACGGATTTTCAAGTCATTCCTGCAACGTCTCCAGTCCAAAGAAAACGGGTTAAGGTCATGCGCGCTCGTGTCGCTTTGCCGCCCAGTCTCTTGAAATTGACGTCACCGAGGAGGTGACTGTGCCACGATGACGTCACCTCCCCCTGGTGCATTGTTTTGTCATCATATAAATCGTGACTAAAACACGTCAATCCGCCGGAACATCATTTTACTGCAAGATAGCAATTTTAGAAGTATAGCGTTAATCTCGTCACGAAAATAGAAATGTGGTTTGTCATCTGCACTGACTTGGATGTGTGAAGTTACGTCACATGCATTCTTTGGAATGAACGCCATATTCACAAAACGGATTGATTTAAAATTATATTCACTGCTAGCGTATGATAAATATTTTCTATGAATTTAATTTATAAAACAAATTGATTTCGAGGCAGGGGACACTAACACGATTTACATCAAGAGAAAGAAAATGAATGAATGACTTCTAAGGCCGTGTAGTTCACTTGCCACACGATGGCGCTATAGTAATAATGTTGCTGAAGCCACGCACTTCCCAGCATGCTTGTAAAGAGTAGATTCAGTTCAAACTCGCTCTTTATTTGCTTTATTTGGTTACAATTAGGTCCACACGTATTTTGACAATCAAAATTTATGATTTGGTCTGCACACAAAGCCAAAATTGCAATTTGAAATTCAGTGAAAATGTGATTGAAGGGTAGAGTTTTACATTGAATTTTAAATGATTTTTTTTCCTTTTTTACATGTCGACTAGCAAACGCTTCCATCTTTGCCGCATGCATAATTCTTTCCTAACATCTTTGATGTTCGTGAGTATTAACCCTGATTATACATTTCGCAACCCTGCATAAAGCCAACATGGCCAACAAGGAAAATGTACATCACATTGTGTATGAAATATCCTACACACTCTAAATGAAGTTGCCTCGCCTTTACATAATCGTTTTTTTGTAATTTGATTTAATTTTAATGAGCTATCGATTGGCGGTCGACAAAATGGCGTGGACCACTCTTATTGGCTGCTCGCTCGTGAATCAGTGCACGAGATGGACGCGACAAAGGTTTGTCCTTTCGGAAAGCAAAAAGCTTGACAGCATTGTTAATATTCTTACGAGCGGCTTGAACTTGAAACATTTGGCAAAACATTTCATATTTGAGCAAAAATCTTTTGAAGAGGAAGGAAATGATAAAAAAAGAAATAAATAAATAGTGTCACACAAATCATTTATTGGCATCTGATGGAGAAGACATTTGAGACAATTTCAAACCTGCCGGGAATTGCAATAACCGCTTTGTTGATGTTACTTTTGGGTGACTTTTTGACGCGACACAACAACTTTGCGTCACAAAGAAACAAATCCAATCATAAGTATGACATTATTGTTTTTTTTATGTTTTTTCATCTGTTGGTTGGGATCCGATGTTTTTACTTCTTGCGGACATCAACGTCCACATCTTCTGTGCGGGACACCACTTTTCCGTTCACCATCTCCTCAATCACAACTCTCCTTCTCTGGGTTATAACTGGTTGAGCTAGAGAAATAAAAGGAATAAAAATTAATATGCATATATAATGGCCACAGAAATTCACCCCCAAAAAAATAAAAAATGGTGACGTCATGCACTTACGTTTGATTTCTTTGACAATTTGGATGGTCCTGAAAGGAAAGAAAAGAGAAAATGGGGATGAGAGAATATTGACGTTGCTTTTTGTCGGTCAGAGCAAGTTCTTTGTCTTACTTGACATCTTCCCCATCCAGCAATCTTCTGTATTCGGCGATCTCCATCTCCAGCCTGCACTTGATGTCGAGCAATATCTGATATTCGGACGACTGCCTCTCGATGTCCATCTTCATCTGGCTCAGCTCACTCTCCAGGCCGTTGACTATGTTCTGGAGATGGCTCAGTTGCGCGGAGTAACGAGCATCTGTTTCTGCCAATTGATTTTCCAAGGCAGCTTTCTGTCAAGAGAGAAAAAAAAAAAAAGAGGAGAATGTGATCTTTGAGAGTACTTTGTGGTTGCGTTTTGATTTGATATCAAGACGAAACGTGTGATCTGCCGTTACCAGGCTAAGCTGGGATTGGAGTTCAATCTCCAGCGTTTGCAAGGTTCTCCGGAGCTCACTAATTTCAGTGCGGGAGGTCTCAAGGATCTGCGTGCTGCTTGAGACTTGCTTGTTCAACTCGTCAAACTGCGGGAGGTGAATGCCATACAATATTTAAGCGGTCGGACATCATTTGTGAGATTCGACGGGTCGTCTTGCTCTCTCCCGACCTTGTTCTTGTACCAGTTGTCCATATCGCGGCGGTTCTTCTCGGTGATGGACTCGTACTGTCTTCTGATCTCCTCAATGGTTCTGGACATGTCATCCTGGGGTCTGGCGTCCACTTCGACGTTCACCGCGCAGGAATTTACTTGGTTTCGCAATGCTGCCATCTCCTGCAGGAAGACGTTTGTGTGAAGAGCGGGAAAACAAAGTACTGGTTCTACAGGTCCCATTTCGATAGAAAATATATATATTTTTTTTTATTGTATATTTTCTTCTTTTTTCATATGGTAGCACTAAGAGGAGAGTGAATATCCGCCAGATGCCTTGAAGGTTTACTTCAAAATGTCTGTATGTTTAACTAAGATTTTTTTTTTTTCATTCCATGAACAAACATGCAAATTTTTATCTTCTCATTGAACAAATAGATGACTCCCTTGTGACTGACAAGAAACACGCATGACAACTTAGCATACCCGAGTCCTCTTGTGTACAATTTGTGGATGCACAAGAAAGTCCTCGGGACTTGTTGGATTAGGAACCGTGTCGCCGGGAGGCATTTGTGTAAATAGTTGGCGTGTGTGTTGAAGCTGGCTCCGTCTCATATGACCAGAATTAAAAGTATCACTCAAAATGCAAAGTGCCCGACGATGCAGCGTGTATTATATACGGCGCCGAAAACCGCCACGTTTTGGTGAGTCGACGAGTTACCTCCGCATGGTTCTTCTTCAGGTAGACCAGTTCTTCCTTCAGACCCTCCACTTGCATCTCCAGGTCGGTGCGAGCCACCGTCAGGTCATCCACGACTTTGCGCAGTCCGGCGATGTCCGCCTCCACTGACATGCGGACAGCCAGCTCATTCTCAAACCTGTCGGTTGTCAAACACACACGCACGCGTTCATGTCGGGACGCTCGCAAAATCGCTTGTTGGTTCTGCCAACAAAAGTCCACGTCAAGCGCCACCAAAACCTGTTGGACCCGTTTTTCCACCCTTAACGTCTGCGTGACGAGACGGCATCCCCGATTAAATATAATCTCCGACTGCTTCATTTAACACATCAGAAATATCCAATTTTCACAAAGGATGATGAGGTGAAGCGTAAAAAAAGATTCGGTGGAGTAAACAGACTTTTTGGTCCGAGTAAAATGTATTGGGAGAATTTTACGCAGAATATTCGACTCTCTGTTGACTCGGATCAAATCGTGTCTTATTGATCAAAATGTTCTTGACAAAATGGACCCTCCTCTCAATGTCGTTGCAACCGTCTTCAAAAACACTTTCGACGAATTTCAGAAAACGAAATCCAATACGAGTGCGGATTTGATTGCGCGGGTGTAACGAAGGAAATGTCTCCCGTCGTTTTGATGCGTTTCTTAATCCACGCACTTGATCCTGAAGTCCTCTCCTGCCAGTCTGGCGTTGTCGATCTGCAGCATCAACCTGGCGTTGATCTGAGCAGCATCGCTAATCTGAAACAGCATCCGAGAAAAACAAAGTGTAAACGCCGATCGACATGGGATTCGATCTTCCGTGATTTAATTGACGGCGCGACGCCGAGACACCCACCTTCCTGCGCAGGTCGGCGATGATGGCGTCGTACTTGGAGTAATCTCTCATTATTGGAGTCTGCTTGTCGTACCACTCGCGGATTTGACGCTCCAATTTGGCGTTGGCGCTCTCCAGCGATCGCACCTTGTCCAGGTAAGTGGCCAGGCGGTCGTTGAGGTTCTGCATGGTGACTTTCTCGCTGCCGGTCACCGCAAAGTTGCTGCCATCCATGACTCCGCCGCCGAGAGACCAGCCCAGGTCCAGGCCCGAACTGAGCCCGGTGCCGTAGGACATCTTCACACTTCTGCCGCTGGAACCAGAGTACAGGCTGGTAGCCCGTCGGGGGACGGACACGGGTGCAGAGGTCATGGACAGTGACGATAGTCCCGTGCGGATTGAGGCTGTCATGATGACTTCACTTTGGCTTGGGCTGAGCTTTTCCCGCAAATTTGTCAAAGCCAAAGAAAGGCGAGGAGGAGACGGATCTCGAGCCGGGCCGGAGGATGGATTTATAGTGCGCGGAGGGGGTGTGGCCCATCAGGTGGGTTGAGACCGAGACCGTACGGTCTTCGCTTCCACGCCAATGTTTGCGGAGACGTCATAGCCGACCGGGCGTGTCACATGCGAAGCAGCTGTCCTGGCGCACATCGCCGAGAACGAGTTTAGGCGCGTGAGACGCCGACAAACTTTTAATTAAACTTGGTTCACTCCTCTTCGGGGCTTCCACCAGAAAAAAAAGGAATTTTAACCTTAATATAGCGATGGGACTCAAATTGCAAATGATTTTTTTTTTCTTTGAACATAAAACATAAATTGGTCTTTGACATGTTTGGGAGTGAGGAGCAAATGTTTAAAAAAAAAAGAGGAATATCATTTTATGTTCATGAAAAACTCTAATGTTGGCAATTATAGAATAGAGCAGAAAAGAATAAATGTAAAATAAATATATAAAAATTTTTGTCAACGTGAAATAAGTTTACTGCTAAAGTAGAAAGTCAATTTGTTCATCAGTTTTCATGTCAATTAAAAAAAAAAAAGAAAGAATGAAAAGATCAACATTCCACGTCTAGCCTGGCAAGTCATGGCTCTGTGGTTCTCAAGGGAGAGGCTCGTTCATACTTTGTGCTATTTTAAAAGTGAAGGTGATAGTTGAACGTTTTTGCAGAAGGTATTTATTGCATCAGTTCATTTCAGAATAATTGTAAAAATAATATTTAAAAGTCCAATTTTATTCGTCGCTAGTGTCTCTGTTTATTATCTTAGATATTTGTATTTGCTTTCGTTACTTTCTAAACGAAAAAGACAATTTAAATTATACAAACACCTACACCTTCATGAATAAATCAAACTTAATGCGCTGCACGTTAAAAAAAAAAAAAAAAAAGTAGAGTAGCCAACATTTAAAACAAATGATTGTAGCAAACAATAAAAAAAAAAATAGTTTAGTTTTCTATGTTAAGTTTGACTCTTTAAAAAAAATATTTTCCCAATTCATTGGGAAATGTCTTGGGCGAAACCAGTTTACAGTTGATGACAACCGCAACAACTTGTTTGGGTTGTGCCGCCGTGTCCAAACTGCCTGTGGATCACAGGACGGCCATTATCTGATGGATGACGCCCATGATTGTTCCTCAGCTGGATAAACTGGCGGAATTAGTTATGTGACCAGTAGGTTAAGTTCCTGCTGCATTCCTCTTAACTGCACTTCAGTTTCATCACCAAAAAAATACAAATAAAATAATAACACATCCTCCTGTAGCGGCACACGCAAATTGTGCTCACTCCCATTGGCAGGTCAACTCCACTACTCGATTCGAACGCTGAAATTTCAAGGAGTGTCACTGCACCTGCCCGGACGCCTTGTGCAGGAAATACTTTCCATCTTGGAAACTTGCCACGAAACACACTTCCATAAAATATACGGTGAATGGGTGTCATTATGTGTTGTGGCGGCCAATCGGGTATTAGTTTCGAGTTAATTTACTCATTCACTGCCGTGGACGCTTATACAAGTCAAAAAGTACATTTGACATGGGCTGGTTGAATTTACGGATGCACCGGGCGTCCATCCGTCTGAGTTCATGCAGGTTTGAACAATTGACGATAAGGTTGACAAATTGCAGAAACGCTTGTCATGAAAATGTGTGTTGACTTGCAGCGTAGGTTTTTAGTTTCATACAAGATGTTATATCTTTGAATTGTTCATTTTGACCATGTATTAAAATGTCACCGTAGTGACGGGAAAGTGGAAACATCACCTAATACTTGTTTAACTAAGTGGGTCCAGACTTGTTCCGTTGAAAACCTGTTTGCCGAACCCTCTTCAACGTAACACTCAGTGGCAGCGAGACAGTGGCACTCCTAGTTTAATTGTTTTGTCAGCTTATGTATCCCTAAGGCGCTTAGAAAAATATCAAAGTGTGACAAGGACAACAGTTTTTGCACAGACACTTAACTGTTTGTAAAGTGCAACACATTTAAATACTGATCATGGCAGAGTATGCTTTATGAAAAATCTGAAATTCTTACTTTTTTGTAGCTTTCATCATCCAAAGATAACCCAAACAAACATAAAATGGTGCTCTAATTTATTAAAGGAACAAAAACTATTTCAAGCTTCCTGGCCCTAATTCTTTTAAAATCAAGATTTAACTGTGTCTAATCCCATTTTTTTTTTTCAAACCTGAATACATTTTTACCGTCCACACCCAAGCCTGATTACATCTAGACCTGTTCAATCAAGAAATGACGAAATAGAACCTGCACGACAAGATTAAGTCGACCCAAAGGCTTGAAAAAGTGGAATATGAGGGATTGTGATGATGGATGATCAAAGATTTTTATGGCACCCACACATGTGGACAAAAGTGGCAGAAGAATGAAGGATCGAAAGCTTGATTAAAATCAGGAGCGTGAAAGACTTTTGACAGCGAAACCTTTCATCTGGAGGCTCTTTCTATAGCCTGGTAGGCGGCGACCCTCTCAGCAGCTCCCCCTGCTGGTCAAGACATGCAACTGAAATGTCAGCTGCTGTCATTTCCTTAAGCAAACATCGATCTGCATTCTACATCTTTGTCGAAGTTGACACATGGCGCTTGGAAACAGGCTTGGTGACATTCCTTGTTTATAGAATTCATCTTTCATAACAAAAGCGTCAGCAACCGGCCTTCAGAGGGAACATTTTAGATTTAGATGGCGCTTTTCGAAACACGTGATTCACGCACTCACACGTTCACTCTCGGGTGGTGGTGAACTACATTTTGTAACCACAGCTGACCCGCCGACCACCACAAATATTCACACCCAGTCGTACACTAGCGCGAGATACACGAGAGGTCAGAGCGGGTCTCGAAAAGTAGATCCTCCTGTTGCTAGACGACTCGCTTCATCAGTTTCATCATCTTTGCTATGTTGATGCCAACGCGACGATAGCATCGGGTGAGGGTGTGGAAGATTCTTCACATGCCAGTTAGGTTTGCAAATTTTTCAGTCAAGACCGTTCGCAAAGTTCGAAGGTGATTGCAAAGAAACATTGGTTTCATATGCGGGTCGTTCCAGCCGATAGGTTGTGCTTAGGAAACAAGGCTTTCATTTTTAAAACTAATATTAGTCCAACGATTGCCGTTGTTCTGAGCGAAGACTTAAGTCATCTTTGCGAGTAATCCCTATCCGGCCTCTTCGGAGAGAGCGCTTGTTTACTCGTGAGACAAGACATTTGATGAGGAAATTTGATCTCATGCGTCTAGAAATGTACAAAAGAAGTGGAAGGACTTGAATGAATAAAAGAAAGATTTATGGCATCACACCTAAAAGACGAATCCGCATTTTTTTCAAAATCAAATAAAAAAAAATCATGAAGGTCATTAACAAAAACACTTTGGAGGCCATATTGGCACTTGACTCAAATAAAGTGTGGCTGATACTTAAAATATTATCATAATGAATTTTTGGATGAAAAGAGAGCATTGTTTTGTTTTTTTTCATTTGCGGCATGCACGGAAGAGAATAACGTGGACAGATCACAATGAACTTGACTTTAAAAATATTCTGTCGTTTTTCTGCCAACGACGATATTGAACATTGCGGAATTTAGGGTTGCATAATTAAAAGCTTTCAAAACAAATGTTTCAATTACGGTCAAAATTGAAATATGGGCTAAGCTCCTATTTTGGATTCCGATTTTTATATCTGACTCCAGAGGAATCATTGTTTCAATAGCGATTAATCTCACCGCACGTAACGAGGACAAAACCTATGGATATCAGTCATCCTAAATCTTCCCGTCATAAACACTGGACGGAATCAAAATTCAAAGGAAAATAAAAGTGCAAAAGAATTCAATACAAGTTGAAATGATGTAAACAGAATCGTCAATTTATTTACAAAACAAATAAAATAAACGTCGATGCCGAGTAACTAGTGATCAGCTAACTAGTGTTGCCGCGTTCTGCTCCACCGTGAAGGTCGGTGTGTCCGCTCGGGTTCGAGCTTCTAGCACCTTCGCCCGTTGTGCAAGCAAAGACCGCCGGTGCTTTGTGCTCTCTTTGAGCATTTACCGCATTGTTCCCACATGTGAGCAGGCCAGCGATTTTGATATGCCGTTGAGCATCAGTCGAGGGAAGGGAAATGTTTTTGCAGATTGATTTTTGCACGACTGGCAAAATTCCTCTTCATGCAAACCAAACTCATAGGGCAATATACAAGAAAAGAACACATTTATGATTTAAAGATGAAGATTTCTGGAGAACGAAACTGATCGAGTTAGTGGTCTTCATTGCAGATGTTGAGCCGTGAGTTCTGCTTGAAGTAACTATTCCTTTTTCTAGATGGCAGAATTTGAATTTTGTCACTTCTGACCGGCAATTCTATGCTGTTGTTAATTAAATTCAGATTTTTTTTTTTATCTTAGGTCGCTGGCTCAGGTAGCGTATCTCCTTTCGCAACCGCACTTTGAAACAGTAATTCATGTCTTCGTCACATCTCGGCTGGATCATTGTAATGCACTTTTATTTTGGACTCAGGCAATCCTCCATCAAGCATCTCCAGTTGGTGCAAAATACTGCTGCTCGCCTCTTGACACATAACTGCTAATCTGGCGTCCCTTTACTGGCTTTTTTTTCTAAAATGTAATTATTGTTTTTCAAAGTTTACCTCTCAGACCTCAATTCAGTGAGTGCGACACGTCATGTCATCAGGTGTCCCCGAACATTGTGTTGCAGTGTGTTTGAAAGCAGCAAAGTAATCCTGGATCAGGGTGGACAAAAGGGCCCCAGAGTGCTGCTCGTGATGTAAGCGCGGTGTTCGACCCCCCCCCATCGCTCTCCCCTCGACTATTTTTCGGCGTGTTTGTGACAGGAGAGGCTCGCTGCTGTAGTTGACCGTCAAAACTCGAGAACGACACATCACATGTTCTCAGGGCAGGCTGATCACAGTCCATCGGGTGCATCTCAGCGGCCGGCGGAGGATGACCTCACGCGCAGTGGGAGGAAAAAAAAGTATTGACCTGTTCGCCGGAGAGGAATGTGCTAAGCCGTGAGGAGAGGAGAAGTTCTTTGGATTCTTGTGAGCAAGAAAAGCAGACCGGGACAATTGAGATTTCTCCTTTTGACGATAAATATTCTCTTTTATGCTTGGGAGGTCACGTTACCTCATGCGAGTATCTCTGGGTAAACATTTACTTAGTTCACGCCTCCGAAAGCGCTATTAAACAAGTGTGACTGTTCGCCGTATCTACGGGTGTAGAAATTCTCACGTCTGCCGGGAAGGAAGGAAGTACGAGTGCTGCGTTTATACTTTGAAAATGCCAAACAACGGCCTGAGCGATCATGTCTGACCTTTGACCCTTGTCAGCGTCTTCTCGTTCAACATGGACTTGCTGCAGAACTCCAGTGAGATCATGAGGGCAATGAACACTCGTTTGAAGCGTTTCCTGGAGCAGGTGAACGGCCTGCAGGAGACCAACCAGCAATTGGAAGTCCGGATCGCTGAAAGAAGCATGAGAAACACCTCGTGCGCTCAAGACTGGTCCAAGCAGGAAGAAGCCGTGAAAGAACTCCGTGCTCAGGTAACACAAATTAATCATTAATCAAGAGCGTGTGATGATGTGGGAGCAACTTTTTTTCCTCGATTTTGAAGCGTGCGGCTAATACACCAGTGCGGCTTTTCTGTGGATTTTTCTTTCACCACTAGGGGCGCTCTACAGTTCAGAAAATACGCTAAATAAATCTCGATATTTTTTTTTTTCTCCTGGGTCTGTTCACTTTTAATGAGCAAAGTTGTTGCCGTGTTTTTACAATCTGTTTTTGCACCTTTATGTGCATTCACGGTACAAAATCGTTCTGAACATGCAGTAAACAACTTGTTTTTGAAAACTGCGGCTTTTATACCTATTTTTTTTTTTTTTTTAAAGAGAGTTGCTGCCGGCTTATATGCACACACGGAAAATACGGTAAACATTTTGCACCTCAAAAGACCACCGCAAGCGAGAGTATCCTGACTGATACTGACGTTGAGGGACTGTTTCAATTTTTTTTAAATTCCCTGCTGTGATAGAGGGACTTAACATTTGTAGAGTTAATCATCACGACACTTGACGCGAAATGCCATAAATACGCTCGGTGAGCAATGCACCACAGCCACTTCAAAGCACCACGCATATAACTTCTCTTCTTTGGTCAGAAAATTGTCGGAATGTTCCGAATATTATGCAATATTTAAGAGCGCAAGCCAGTGAGAAAGCTTTGAGCACTGAAATCTGCATTTCAAAAGTGTACGTGAAGTGCTGAGTTTGTAACAGGTTCGTAGTGCGTGAGCCACAATGTATGCCTTTTCAAAAAAGTCATTAAGACATATGCAATTAGCAGCCTCGTTATTACGTCGACTCGGAAATGAGCCAGAGAGGCAAGCTGTCATGAAAACAATTACAAATTATGGAATCATTCCACCATATGGGTGTTAATTACCGTTATGGTTTCATTTTGCATGTGTCTGTTGATTTCTTTTAATAGCACTCTCTGCAAAAACAAAAAAAGAGTCAGAGTTACATTCCGCCAAAATTCAAAATGCCTTTGCAAGTACATGCGATTCATCTCTTTTGTGCCTTTCGTCGGAATGCATTTGGAGCACATTTATTTATTGTCAGAATCCGCAAAGACATTAAGTAGTTTTTGATCCACTGATCTCGCGGGGGCTTACGAAGGCTCAGGCGTATCGAGTGCATTGAAACCCACGTATTGAGTGCACTAAACTCTTAATCTTATAAATGCTTTGCATATTCCTTCTTGTGCTGCATTTGGCTCTCCTTAAACACGGGTGTGTCTTGTCCCGGATATGTTCGGCACTCGTGCTAAAACAAATGTGGGAGACTTTCGACTTTTTTTTGTTAGGTTGGCAAACTACTGATGGAGAATGCCCAGTTGGCCTTGCAGTCTGAAAGCATGAAGTCCAGAGCTGCCGCCATCCAAGCCAGGTCAGGTCAGCCGGATGTGCCTTGTGCCGTTCCTGAAAGTTCTCAGCCATCTATTTAGCCTTTTGACTGGAACGGCCACGGGCAACTTTGACACCAGCAAGCGTCACAAATGTACACCCACGAGGCCAATGAACACCATAATGACGAACATTGAAGATAAAAAAATAATTCTAATTTATTGTACATGATACGATTTCCATTCACAAGTACATCATGCTTCTATTGATTATTTACTTGAATGAACCAAAACAAAATGTCGACATGAATAAGGCCTTTTAATTTGGTTTTCCCATAAAGTATATTAGTATTTGTAATTTTGTTAACATAGGACGTTGGAAGTGAAATGGAAATTTATAATGCATGGCAAATGCAAATTGTACTCTTTGTTTTGAAGCTAACAACACATTCGTTCTGGTTCATATTGTCAATTTGTTTTCATACTTTTTTTTTTTAACAAACTGAACCTATGCATGTGACATAAAGATTTAGAAATGTTACATCTCTGATATTACAACATACAGGTTCAAAAACTAGATTTTTCAATTTAGGGTTAATAATGGAACAGTTGTGAACTGGTCTGTATAAAAAAAAAACAGTTCGAGAGTTTTTACTTTAATTCCACTCCATCTTTCGAATTTAGCTAACAGGACTTTTTTTTTTCTACACTCTTCTCAATTTCACAGTGTCCACTAGGGAACCTTTTATGGTCCATTCTCCAAATGTTTGTACAGAAGTAACATGTGGTTGGTTAATCGTCTTCTGCATGCATGTTACAGGTGTGACACGGAAGAGCGTAACACCCTGCGTCTGGAGCAACAGGTGACTGTGCTGAGGGAGGCAAAGAAGAAGACCGACCAGAACAACATGATTTTGCACGCAGATATTGCTCACTCCATGACAGAGCTTCAAGATATAAACCAAGAGTATCAGGTTATTACAGTACATATATTACTCATTCATTATATATATAAATATTATATATAATATAATAATATATAACAATTATATACATATAATTTGTATTTATATAAATTATATACATATATGGATATAATTTATCTAAATAAAAATTTATATATATATAGCCTGTAAACTGTATGCACTGTACCCGTCATTGCATCTTTCACTAACAGTCTCTGTGTCCTTCCATCCACTCACTCCCTCCCTCATGCCCCCTCCCATTTGGTTGGCCGCTCGCAGGCAGCCCGAGCTCTGCAGCTGCGGCGCTCCCCCTCATGTGATGCTCCGTTAGCAGCGACCACGGTAGCAGGTAAACAGGAAGAGGATGGCACAGGGATGGAGCTCACCAAACTCCTCGACCAAATCAGAGCTCAGTGCAACCTGAGCAGACTTCCCATTTACAATGAGAGACACCTTGCTTCGGGTACAAGCTCCCATTTGCTTGGCAGCTATCCCGCGCCGAGCCAGTCCGAAGCTGGAGCTACAGCTGCATCATCGACAACAACAACAACACACGGCGGCGCTTTGCTCGAGGTGCACGCACTCTTCCTGCGTCCTCACTTGTCATTTGTTGTTCATGCTGGGTTGTTCTGGGCCATCGCCAGAGGACTCAATGACAGACGTCTTCCATCCTGTTCCTCAAGGTCTGCTGTCCATCTCTCCTTGCTGCAACTGATTCAAAAGATCAGATAATCTGCAAGGTCTGCAGAAGTTGGATCACGTTTCTGATCTTTTGAGTCTGGTGTGTCGCGGCAGGACGAGATGGAAAAACACACGGGACAGCGGCCCTCGAGGAACAGGATTAGAGACCCCTGACATACAGTAAAATGTTTGCGTTTCAGGACTGCAACTTCGGATCGCTCTCTAGAACTTTCTAAATGAACCAGTTATATTGCATGGTGTTTCGTTTAGATCAGTGGTGAAAATATTCACATCCTCTAAATGACACACAAGACCCATTGAAGATTTTTTTTTTTTTGGGGGGTGGTGGGAATTTGTAAATATTGTTATAGCTGAAACACAGCAAAGGTGCGTCATTGCATCTTGTTGTGTGTGCATGAGTGTGAAACGCCCTGCAGCTGTAGAGTGTGTCAACACAGCTGGCACGAGTGTGCGTTCATACAAAGTCAAAGGTCGGCACTGCTGCCTGTTCGTGTTACATACAATTCACACAATCAAGCCTCATAACTTCTCATTTCTTTTTCTTTGGACTCGGCGGCGCCTGCAATTGCGCAGGCTCGTTGGAATTATTCGCTATTGTGTTTTTTTTTTTAATCCTTTCTCTGTTCCGAGAATGCACACCAGACACTCTATTGAGACAAATGTACCTTCTTTACTTTCATCTCGCACAGGTTAGCCTCGGCAGCAATGCGCTAAGGGAGGCTTGGGCCGAGTTAGCAGAGGCCCGGAGGCAGTGGCACTCCCTTCAGGTGGAGATTGAAACCCTGCATGCCTTGGTAAGGAAGCACAGACGTCTGAATCGCCAGTCGTCTGACTTGAGATGGCCGATGGCAGCGCAACGATGCAGATGTGACCTTCCATAAAACTAATCGAAGATATACTCATCATCGTCCGCTCACGATTTCACTTGGCAACTTTTATTCCATTGAGCTGTGGCTCACATTTCTTTTGTTGACATCTCACCTGGTTGCACGCACGGGTTTTCTCAGGGATTAATCCAAACTGCAATCTACCTGTTTATATTAGCACACGGCGCCTGTTTGTTTCGCAAGGCCAAACATTGGAGACGTATGACAACATATTCCCCTCAAGCTGTTTGAGCGCTTCACAATGGCAACTCAGAGGAACATGTGACATTCTTTAGTCAACCACACTACAAAACCAGCCAAAGGCAACCCGCACAGAGAATCCCAACCCAACCCAAATGTACTACTGTGAGGCTGTAAAGGGAACACCACTGCCAACTACTGGAGTGGAGGTGTAATTACACTTTATTGAAGTGCCGTGGAAAAAGGTTCACACGCGCCCCCCTCATCTTTGCAGCCCCCCCTCCCCCACAGGGTTAGCGTGTTCCACTATTTGAGAAGAACTGCCAAAGAGGGTTTAGTTGACTCAATGGGTTTTTTTTTCTTTTATGTCATACCGGCAGACAACCCAGAAATAGTCATATTCCAAAAACATCATGTAATGGCTTTGCTTGCCGTTGATTCCGCAGGAGAAAGGCCTGGAAAACTCGCTGGAGAACACGCAGCAGCAGTACTTCGGCCAGCTGCAGGAACTTTGGCAGGTGATTGCGGGACTGGAGTCTGAGCTGGAGCAAGTCAGGAATGGACTGGCCACGCAGCGTCAGCGCCACAGTCAGATGCTCAACACAAAGATACGACTGGAGCGAGAAATCTCCACGTATAGACGACTGGTGGAACAGGAAGAGGGCAGGTGACGGAGGAGAGCCACAGCGAGCGGAGGGCGCGGGTGTTAAATGACTAACTTTTTTTCCAAGCCCGGTCACAACTCACACACCGTAAAAAAGAAAAAAAAATCAATGCTCAATTCTTTTCATTTGATTCCGACAAGCAGAACATTCTGTCTGATCTTTTATTCACTGCCTGCTATGACCTGTTTTACTGGGGATTTTTTTTTTCTTGGTAGGGCTTCCAGGGAACAATCGGTTTTACTCCCAACCAAAAAAAGATTGTCTGACTCAAGAGAAAGCCTGTCTAATCTTGAAAGGCGTTTTCTGATTTTGTAATGTCCCCGACATGCCATAGCAAGCATTCATAGACGTTAATTATCAAAGCATTTGTTCTAGCGGCTTTTGTGGCGCTCGAGACATAAAGTACGTGCGACACAGCAAGTGACTCGATAGAGGGGATGCGGGTGGTCGGGGATTCACAGCTTTGTCCTGGCGTACAGCATCGACTACGTTTGCATGCAGTCAGTCATTCGTTCAAATCGCAAATATTGGTGGCATTCAGATTTTTAAAGTCCATGTAAACATGCAAAAAAAAAAAATGAAAATTCTCTTAGTGAAGTCCTTAAAAGCCCGAATAAGACCCCTGGGGTACCCCTTTGCAGAGTGGAAGTTGTTGTCGATACAAGAGAACACATTCCTTTGTTTTCTGACTCATGACATCGGTTTGTTCGGACTTGCTTTAATCATTGCAGTCGTCATTTCGAAATTATTTCTCGATCAAGATCCTTTGTTAACGTCTCAGGCAATAATGTCAGTACTTGAATACAAACTCAGTTCAGTCACATTTTGCGGTGAGCAACCTGGGACAGGTGTGTCACTCGTCAGCCGGTCCACATCGTAGTTTTGGTTTCCCGCTCATTCTCAACTCAACTTTATTTATAGAGCACTTGAAAAAAAATGAATTGAATTCATGAAAAATATTTCCAACCAAATATTAATCAGGTCTTGTTGTTATGCTAAAAAATTAGTTTGGCGACAGATTATCTACCAAAATAAAATGAACAAAACTATTCAGCTCATACGAAGTACTCACACTTTCTTTGCTTGAGTGGGCCATGAAAATTGATCTTGCTCGTCGGATCTGGTCCACGGGCCTTGAGTTTGACACCTGTGAGCAGAAGAAGTTTATGACATGGAGTGGAAAATCAAAATTTCAAAGGCAGTCTGTTGCAATATTCAACCCAAATCTGCGGCGCTGACTCCAAGAACAAAGAAAACAAAAAGACGCGTTAGCCGATGCAAAGTGTGCCACGACCAAAGCATTTGTCAAGAGTCGGGGTTACAAGGCACAGACGCATTTTTCCTCATCGACGCGTTGCTTCATATGTGCAGGTACGTGGGCCGCGGCGAGCAGCAGATGCGTTTGCAGCTCTGGAAATCGTCTTTCCTGGAAGCCAACGAAAAAGGCGTGGAGAACGGCTTCAGTGAGCTCACCGTCACCCCAGACGAACCAAAATCAGAACCTCTGCCCGGAACGTCTTCACCAAGACAAAAGGACAAGAAACCAAAGGAAGACTCCGCAATCCATCGGCCGCAAAGTCTTGTGATCCTCACAGGTAACACGCATGCACAATTGGCACTGCGTCCACCTCAATCATCATCCAATTTTTTTTTTGCAGAACCAGAGCGAGACAACCATTTACCAATCTCCACTGTGAAGTCTCAGGAGATTCTTCAGGGTAACGTCGTGCAGGAGAGTGCAGAGGGCCGTGGCACTGTGGAGTAAGTACGTTCGGAAGTTTTTCCTTCCGGATTCATTTTGTGCCACATCATACAAAGGACTTCACTTTCCACTTTTTCAGAACAACAGATGTGTGTTTTCAATCAAAACAATGGTTTTGTGCTCGGCCCACATACTGATGTCATAACATCTCAAACTTGCGAGCTGTCAAACGCTGATTCACTGCGCTTTTATGAAGTCATCAACCTACAAAGCGATAATCGCCAACGTCCTCCCCACCCCGTTTTATATACACCCTGAGCAATTTGTGAAGCGTACAAATGTCTGCTGCTTTGGATTCCCAGAGGTGATTCATCCTCGGGCTGCTTGGGAACGGTTCCGCCCTTTAATGACTTTTGTTTGATGTTGAGAGGCTCACCTGGCGTAATGTCTTCAAGGTGTGGCACCTGTTGTTGTCAGACGAGACATGAGTGGAAAGTGGATTTCTATTTTTTTTTTCTTAGGGGGGGGATGCCTCAGGCGCCCGATGCTGCATACGTACTGGAGTCTAACAACTCACAGGAAATGTATATTTTGACACCTCGTGTTTAGGTTATTTAAACACTACTTTAAACGCTGATTTGTTTGACTGTGATGTCATTTAAAGCGCCATGTGCTTCATTATGTTCCGCATTCTGCAAGACTTATGTTGACAAAATGCCGATAAAATTGTTATTAAATGATTATGTAGCGGTAAAATTAATCTTAAAAAAAGAGAAGAAATAAATTATATAATAATCTGAGCGACTGCTGTCCAAAATATACAGCACCGTTTCTGTTCTGCAAGGATTTGAACAAAGTTGGCATTCACCATGAAACACCTTTTTGGTTCCTTGTTCTTCAATTTATTACACCAGGCGATGCATTTGCTGCCTCGTTCATGCAGTTCAACCTGAAATGACAACTGGACAAATTCTACCACCCACAATGGTTTGCGCAACATTATTTTTAATAATAATCCGATCCTCCATTTTTTTATTAACAAAAAAAAAGAAAGACAGAAAGAATATTACCCTCACCAGCTTGGTGTTTTTTGTAGTCAGGCCAACCCAATGCAAGTACTGTTTTGTGAGCAAGGGAAATTGCAGCTCTGGTGCCATCTTGTGGCAATCTGAAGTTTCACGTGAACAAATGTAGTGCTTTGGCACCATCTTGGCTCATCCATGGGCAATTATAAAATTAGGAGAGGGGTGGGGCGAGTTTTGGCTGGGCTCAGTCCGTATTCTCCGAGAATAGCGGGGGACGCTGTATTCTTCAATTAACATTTACATTTATATCAACAAAGTCTGTAGGAAATCAAATCATATGCATTGAATTATATATGAATATAGTCAGCATGATGGATCAATGACTATTTCTCCAGAACGGAAAAGATTGACAAGGTCATCAAGCAGTGGGAGAGCTCGTTCTTCCGAGGCAATCCAAAACTGCGAAAGAAGTCTGTGTCCCTGCGCTTCGACCTGCACATGGCTACAGCAGACGAGGGCTGTGCCCAAACCAAACAAGACAGTCTCCCGGATGTCGAAGTGCGGCTCATCATGAAAAGGTCTCACAGTAGTGCAACTATCACTCCATAGATCCAGGGAATTTTGAAGTTCCTGCCTTGTACAGCTCTCTTGAAAATGATAGATGCAAATGGATTTGATACTCAAGTGGGCGAAATGCTTGGCTGATAAAATTTACTTGTACAGGAAATTATGTTTTGTTTTTTTGTTTTTTTGCCAATCCATGGAATATCTAAAAAAAAAACATGAATTCAGGAGCAATTCATTACTATGTAAAAAGTCATTTTAAAAATAACGATAATTGATAGGAGCAAATAAAAGATCACATAACTTTTATGATGACGAAAAGAAAAATTTGGTAAGTACAAAAAAAAACAGAAGCCTTCTTTGCCTTCTCATCAGTTTCTTTTTGTATATGTTGCAGTAAGCGACTGTGATTGAGGAGTTTTAAATGTGCTCCTTTTAATTGTGTTGCCTAATTTTTCCATGACACGACTGACATTCTCTGATTTCAACATATTGTTAAATACTTGCTCTTCACAATCGGCAGTCAATTGGACATACTCCTTTCATTTAATTCATTTTAGTCCAGAAGAAATCATAACCTTGTGTAATTTATCATCATGGCGTCTCTGAAGGTTTGCACAGCTAAACCTTAATGCACTAACTTAAATATTCACGTTGGGATATTGCTCTTAATCAAAGCCTCAACTGACACAGCAATGCGACCCAGTACAGAATTCAGTTTGTGGGCCAAGTGCAGTACCAGTTTTAACCAGACAGCGGCAGCATTTGTACATATGTGGTGTGCTATACAATGAATTTAGGGTACAACATTACTTTTGCCCAACTGTGGGAATGCAATTATGCAAAATATGCTTACACCTTTGAATGTATTGATTTGTATTTGAGGACATACTATAGTTATATTTCCATGACACATTATGTGTTCACATATAAATGCTTTACTGCCAATCGGTCACTTTGCATTTCGTGTCCATTAAATTCTGTTTCCTGTTTCTGATTTAGAAAGAAAAGACTTTACTTTGCCTTAACATGCTCAGTTTGTTCATTTGGACTAGGCTTCCTTCTGTAATTTACAAATTAAAATAAAACAAATATGCCACAAAGCGCTTAGCTGCAGTATATTTAAATTTACTTCTGACTCACAGGTCATTCGCTCATTTACATACGCTCATTTATAAATCTCAGAAGTTCCGAGAATTATACATTCATATTGACACAAGCTCAACATGTTTATTCATCATCAAAAAAAGTACACAGGCAAGAATAAACAGAATACACTGTTTACAACGTAGTGCAATAAATAGTATGAGCCATTGTGCATCCCTGCAATGTTTTTGCTTCAAGATGATATTAACAATTCATTCCAATTTTATTCTTCTAAATGTTAATCTTTCATCACAATATTATACACTTTACATCATTAAGCATGCCAACGCTGAATGGTATGTTGCTTTTCTAATATCATAAAACATCATTCTGTACACAAAAGGTGCGTGTTTCATTCCACAGATTATTTGTAGCCTATACATCATCAAGATTGTGCATTTGCCTTAATAAAAGCTGACGAAAACATCATTTTGTTTGTTACAAACAAATATTCCACTAATCACTAGTCTTACGTGCACTGTATCTTCATACACATATCATCCAAAATGTGCCTGTTGTAAGGTTATGATGCTACATTTGAGTGCTTTTTAATGCATCTTTTAAAGAAGCTGAAGAAGTATATTAACATACAGTACTTTATTGACATTGAAAATGACATATTTTATAATGTGTTCAAATCAGTAACATTTTTCTTGCCTGGCCAGAAGCTCATGCAATAATTTTCAATGGTCTCTTGTACCTTGCCTTTGACCTTGCCTATCTCAGCCAAATGGTTTGAATTTATAGATTTATTTAGTGTATTCTCCAACTAAGCAGTCTCAAGCTTGTTAAAGTACCGCAGCCTGTTTTATTGTCTGCCCCGCGGCTTCCCATACAGTTACAAAGTGAAGTATTGTGTAAACCACTGCGGAAAATACTATAGATGACATCAACAGTGGCTACGTTTATATGCAGTCAATATTCACCTTGAGGTCAAAGTTCCGATCTCGGAGTCATTTGGAATAAGCCGTTTACATGGCGTGAGCCAACCGTTAACACTCGCTACATATTTAAATGACACCATTACGCAATTAAACGGCATTTTACATCACATTACAGACATGTCTTTTCACAAGATTAATGAGGCGAGTGTTTCCCCCTCAACCCCAAAAGTGTAGAGTCATATTTACCGTAGCTTTCGCCATGTTTTGTTTATCGCCAAGAGTGTATTTCCGGTAAATTTCGCGCCAATCACCGCATATTACAAGCACTTCCTGTACTACAAAGACCAAGATTCCTTGCGGTTGGGCACGCCGCAGAGTGTCCCGCGCGAATTCCGATCGCCGTATGCATGCTAACATATTCGTGTTAGAAAATAAGGAGGACCGAAAGTGCCAAAATTAAATAAATATGGATTTATTTAATTCCGTATTTCTCCATATGAAAGGGTGTAACCCAGGCATTGGATTAAAAAAAAAAGAAAAAAAAAACAAATAAAAGCATATTCTGGTTGTTGAATGCGTTTACATCGCTTTTTAACCCCCCGAATATTGCCAGTATTTTGGTTTTAAAAGGTTTATTGACTGCATGTAAAGATAGTCAAAGAGGATTTGGTACTAGCAAAGACACGGCAGCCAAAGCAGGCAAGAAACTGGATTTAAGTGCAAAACAATCCCAGAACATTTTGATGTCATAACATGTCTGATTATTTTTAGCGTGTGTGTGCAAGCCTTAGAGCGTGCACGCAAGCCCACACGAAGCAATAACAAAACACAAAAGGTGTTTTGATTGCTCCACCAGTATTACAGACAGCTTAAGTCGGCTACCCAGGTTTGCCTTGACGATGACACAGAAGCTATTCTGTATATTGCAAGCCAGTATGCCATCCAAATTGTTTTAAAGCTGTTACTTTAAGGTAATATTATTTATTGATGTTGCTTTAACTCTAAGCATTTACAGTATTACCTGACAGAAATATAGAGACAGTCGGTGCAAAGCACCTGACTTTTGTATTAGTGCACCTATGATTTGGCTGTAACAGCCTGAATAACATTGACAGCTGCGCTGCAGGGCTGCAGAGGGTCGTATTCAGCAAAAATGTGGCAGACGTTCTCCATGCCAGCTTCCACGCCTTTTGCCACAAAGCCAAACATCCTGCAAACAAAAGCATTGACTGTTATTAGTTGGAATGCAAGATGCATACATCATATTAAAGACAACAATGACATTATACGTAAAATCACTGCAATGTTTTGTCACGTTGCACTCAAAACAGCTCCCCTACCTTGCACCAAAATTGGAACCTTTTCTCCACCTGTAACGCCAAAAGAAAATCTTTAACAAAAGACACAGAGGGTCGCCGCCCATTAGCATAACAAGTAGTCATTTTATGCTGTGTTTGTCTCAACTACGGGCAGGGCATTTGCCTCAAAGTTTTGAGTTTCAGAGTTTGGACGTCCTATGTGGGGTTTGCAAGTTCTCCTTGGGCTTGTGTGGCCTTTCTCCAGGTACTTCAGCTTCCTCCCACATTCTAAAACCGTGGATGTCAGGTTAACCGAAGACTAAACTGTCTATAGGTTGGAATGTGAGCGTAACCGGTTGTCATGTGTGCCCTGGAATTGGCTGGCAACCAACCCTAACCCTAACCCTGACCCTGCCCCTTACCTCTAACCCTATTTTTAAAATTACTATTATCATTTTGAAAGTTACTATCATATAAAATGTCATTGACGCAAGTTTCTGTCGACTCGTGCTGCAGTGTTTGACGTCACGTGATCTAGATGATGTGACCGATGTGAAAATCAAATCCCGCTGCTTGTCTTGCATGGCTGTGCATTCACTGCGATTTGTATCATCACGAACCCTCACCTTCGATCATCCGGATCATTTCCACCATAACTAAGCAGGTGAGCAGGATAATGACGTCGGAAAAACTGCCTAGAAGAGCAAATGCTCACATTCAATTTCACACGTGTTATCTCATTGGGACAAACGTGACAGGATCTGTGTCGTCTTACTTCCTGTTGATGTCTGTCAGTGTGATGCCCTTCAAAGACACTTTCAGGTTAACTATGACGGGTTCAAAGGAGCCTGACGGCAGTTGGAGCGTGGAGGAGACCGCCCTCTCGACCGCGCAAGGTCCTGTCAACATCTCAGTGGGGACGGCATTCAGGTAGATGAAATTGCAGGCTGCAACCAACACATATCAATGTACACCCCCAAAAACACAACTGCGCCACAAAAAAACAGACTGGAGAGGTTAGCTGTTATCACTCGGTCCAAATTTGTGGATTGAAAATGACATCACCGTTGCTCAAAGCCGAAAGGAGCAAAGCTGCAATGAGTTTTGTTGGCTACACGATTAGCATTAGCTAACAGCGTTAGCTTCCAATTGGCGTAATCATGATAATTAAATCCAGGCTAGCAGTACTGACTTTGATGGTTTGCAGACTGTTTCTTGTGCTTTGACAAAAGAAAGGAAACTGTTTTACGATGCGAAAAAAAAAAAACATGTATGCCTTTAGCTGACGTTATTCACAACTAAAACTCGGTCAAATATCACAGCGTCTTACCGGTTCCTTTCTTTTCCCCAACCACTGATTTGTCTTTTGTTCTCTCTTCTCCACCCGATCCTGTTGACACACAAGTCCACTTAAGGAGTCATTATGGAAACAAAACAGGCAGTGGGAGTGATTTTCACGTTCGGGGGAACAAGTGTAATTTGACGGTTTAGCGATGGACGGCTGCCTCCTCACATCAGAATACAAATTTTGGTTTTACTTCGTCTTTACGCCGGCTTGCTTTGCTCATCAGACTTTGGACTGTTTGCGAACAAGTTGTCGCTTGCCTTGTTGCCACAGCCTAGCTCCGCCTCAAAATATGCATAATGTCTTCTTTAATTCATTCGTTTCAAGCACACACACACGCTTAGACTTTACCTTGGGAGCAGAGCAGTAATTTGCAGGGTAAAGCAAAGGTGGAAATCGTATGCTGGTACACCAGAGCAGAAAGGCTTCCTGTGAGAAAAAAAAAAAAAATTAACGACTTGGAAACAACTATTCTATCACTGAGCCTTGCCGCTGCAACAAAACCAACCAGACAAAATATTAGACCACCACCCTTCAGGCTCTCATGAACATTGATAATTGCTATACGGATGTGCGTTTACGGTTTATTAACTTTCCCTTAAAAAAAAATGTAAAAATCCACACATGGTAAAAGGCAAACAGAACTGTGCCAGTAGAACTTTTGATCAGAAAACAAATTTGAGGCTTTTTTATCTACCCATCCGTCCATTATTCGAGCCGCTTATCACAGGCGCGCTGGATCTTTAAAAGCTTACCAAAGTACGGTTCCTGAGAAGAGCCTTTAAGGCGAACACCCTTTGCTGTTGATTCGATCAGGAAGTGTTTGACAAGTTGAGAGCTGCCCTCTCCTCCTGTGTAAGACATAAACAAAAAAATATATATCAGGAACAACAAAAACTGGTCTCCCTTTCATTTGGTCAAATCAAATTTACAATCAGAGAGAGCCTGAAGTTTTGTCGTTTTCCTTTAGATGTGAGTGGACTTGATATGATTTCTTTTATTTAGTTTGGCATCTTTTTTTTAATAACCAGACTGTCTTTTGACATTGTTGTGAAAAAATGTATCTATTTTTTTTTAAGGCGTTTTTAAAACTTGGCATTATGATGTATTGGTAACCAAAATGCAGCTGAAACATTTAAAAACCCAACTTGAAAAAAATAACCACAAGGCCACAAATCAAACGTACCGATCTCTTCAGTTGCAGAACCGGTGAGGGCTTCATCAACTTTCATGGCGAGACCGAAACTCCCTTTGTATGTCGTACTGTCTCTCACCACAAATGTTCCTGCTTCTTTGTCCTTCACAAAGGCCTCCGCTGAGGTGGAATCAAACATGAGAGGTTGTTTTTGAATTTTTAGCCTTACAAAATAGTGATCTTAAACTTAATTTTATAAAATAAAATAAATAAATAATAACACTCTCCATAACTGACCACCCTGTCATTTTGTTTTGCGTAAATTTGCCCCATCCAAGAATTCAGACGCTCACCTTCTGCTCTGCTTATATGTGGACGGAACCAAAATTTCGAAGAGTCCATAACAAATTTCATTGATGACTGACTCCCATTTAAAAGGCCCTCGGAACCTAAAGTAGGCAGGGACATTTTTAAATGTAGTCAAGCAGAATAGACCCAACGAGAATGCTTGAGACTCACTGTGGTGAATAAATGGCTTCTGCGCGACTTCGTCGTCGGATGAAGGAGATTTCTTATTTTCCCGATGTGGTACGCCATTGATCAGCAACATGGGAATATCGGTAAAAGATCCAGAGAGCGACTGCTCAGGACTGCTGATGGAGCAGGTGCTCGGCATCTCGTGTCCTCGCTTGTCCGAGCCATCTTGGGCCGGGTATTGCCTCGTTCTGCACCCGTCACTGAGAGAGACGATTGACCCGACACCGTCTGCATCTTCGCTGGCCAAAGACAAGGTGCTGTGAGGACGAGAGGATCAGTTGACACGCTGTGAAAAAATACAATTTGTACTTTGGGAGGATGAAAATATATTAAAAAAAAATATATATATATATAAATTATTGGCATGGCAAAAGAAAAACTTTAAATCTGTGGAATATTCCTTTACAGTGCAGTTGGTACACACACACCGAATAGGATATAATCATTAAAAAAAAAAAAATCGCTGAATGGACGAGTCGAAATGTTTCAATCGTACAGTAAATTATGAGTCATATAATCAAACAAATGTGGCTGCAATTTATTTTTGGTGTGTGGTCACAGTGGCTTTAGAAAGCAGTGGTGTAGAAATGCATTGCATTTTTTTTTATTTTATTAGTTTGGTGTTCACGAAAATGTAATAGAATCATATGATATAGAACATCAAACTATTATAATTGAGTCATCTGAAAATCGACATCAATTCCAACTTCAAACACTGAACCTAAATATTGTATGTTTATCTCAATGATTAAAAACATCATTAGCACTTGGGCAATCTTGAAGTGTCAAAATATTAGGAACAGCTTCTACGCACATCGCAAAGTAAAGTAAATAACTTACGAGTGAGCATTAATATCTTTACTTCTTGATAGCGCAAGTCGTTGTTCATCATTATTCACTTTTATTTTTGATTGTTCCTAAGTTGTACCTGCCGAGGATGTAGCTGGTATCAGAACATGTTGATGTGGAGAGCAGTGAGGCCGCACTGTTCCGATTTGGGTAGGACAAACGAAGCGACCCTTGAGAACAGGACATGTCATGCCTCATGGCGGGATTTCTTTTGGGTGCGCTCCCACACGGCAACGGAGGCCGGGAAACGGAGGGCGAGTCAGAAAAGACCAGCGTGCCCGCTGGACTGAAGCTGACACTGGCGGGTCTGGGGATGGGAATACTGGGGGACACCGTGGGCGAGGAGCAGTATCCATCTGAGGGAGGACAGGAAAATAGTTGCCGTTAAAGGGAAAAAAATGAACGTGGAACTCCACAATTTGTTTTTTTATTGACGAAAAGGGCTTGGCGAGTGCTGCTGCAAATTCTCATGCAGGGAAGTGCCTGCAAGGCACAGGGCAATCCATCCAAATGGGATGTTTTAATGTGAGCCGTTCTTTTGGTGTGTCATAACATTTGAGAGAGGTCCAAACTTGTTCTTGTTCACTTCAGGTTATGTCTTCCATGTGTTGATGGCAAAATTGGATTCAGTTCATTCACTCAAAAACATAAATGCCGTCACACCAATAACGTGCAGCCCAAAGTTACACGGCAAAAATCTGTGATGGTCGCCGGGAATCCTGGGTTTCGCACTCTGCACATGGTTTTGCTCCCAGGATGACCGCAAAAGTGACAACCTTCAACTTACAGCACATACGATATAGCTCCAAGAAGAAGAGACGACACGATCGATTTCTGCACAAAGTCATCTCTACACCACGATAAGCTTTGATGGGACTTTCATTTGTGTGAATAGCCTGAGAGGTTCAGGGTGTGTCTCATCATCATAGTCTGGGCAGCAGTCCCAGAACACCTGAATTGGTGTAATTACTCTGCGATATAAAAAAAAAACCTTAATGCCGGGTGCATTAAAAAAAATAATAACAAACATTGAAAATTAAGTTAGCAGAATCATTTGACTGGAATTTCCGCTTGATGACTTCTGCATTATATTTTTAACACCATTTACATGAGACATGAAACTATTTCCCATGTATGGTGTTACTTATTGATTTATTGCACGGCTGTTAACATTGATCAAGATTTAATTGCGCGCCGTCATACTCGTACCTGCAGCTGGACTGATGCACGGGTGGTTTTTGTTGGCCTGAATCGGTTCAAAGGTTGGATCCAGTTCACGCATGAGCTGGTTGAGATTATCCAGAGAAATGTCCAGATCCACATCACCGAGGTGGCTGCCGGGCTCCCTTGGCCGAGAACACGCGGTCACGGTCTCCTGTTGCGGGTCCAGACGTATAGTTTGACCCACTCTCAGAACGTGATTGGGCAGGATAGGGGACATGCCTTCGGTGGTAGGCATCATGTTAGAAGGAGTGCTCGCAATCCTTTGGCGCAACTAAAGAGAGGGACACAACAAAGAGAGATCACGCACACTGGCCAAGTCATGCGTCTATTGAGGGCACGCACGCTTTCACACATGCGCAAATGCAAAACAGACGGTCCCTAATCTTATCCAATCAGAATTTAGGTAACTCGTGTTACCGGGCAGATTTCATGATACCAGTAGCACTATTCGTTTGAGGCCTTCAGATACAATCGTGCGAGCGTCTGTTCTGTGTCTCAAGGGGGCTTTTGCCGTTGATAGATAGTTGTGATCGCCAATCAGATCACGAGTTGATGACAGTAAGGCCTTCTCGCTGGCTTTACGTTGAAGGTGATGAACGCGTCTTGTGATTGGCTACTCACTCGTTAGGGGGCAGCGCTATGCGGAATCAACACACCCGAAAGTCGTAACTGGCGTCCGTTCGAAAATCTAAAATATATTCTTGCTTTTTTGAGCCACAATGTCCAAAGGAGGGAAAAGTGTGGATTTAATTGCAGATACACTTGTGACGGCATTTTCAAGTCGGACTTTTTAAGAGTAGCTAGTCCGTCATGCTTCCCTCATGTAGACGGTGCCGCACCTGTGCTGAATTTAAAGGGAATGAGAGGAGACACTTTGATTGGCCAGGAATCAAGTGGGATTGTGTTCACTCCCACTAGGGCGCAAACGCCCATTTCTAGCTGTGCCCATGTACAAAAATCACCGAACCAAAGAAAACTCCGCCCATGCATAAAGTTAGACAGCACTTGATGCCCGGCTTGTGCTTGCCAAGAAAATAAAGACCAAAGTTTAATGCTTTGCAGGGATTGTTTTTTTTTTGTCACAAATGTGCGAAAAATCCGTCATCCACCCCAGTGACCCTTGTGAGGAGGTTCATGGAAATGTGTGGAAAAATATATATCCATCCATCCATTCCACCAAATAAGAGGTTGACCCGAATCACAGAATTGATGAAGTTCAACCTCCGAGGTTCTGCAGTACTTTGCTCAATCCAACACGTGTTGCCACATACGCACTGAGTGAATATTGACTAAGTATGAGTAAATAGTGTCCGTCTGTGAGTTGAGCCTGAATAATTCCCAAGAGGAAAGGTGTGTTATAATGTGGAATCATCAATCCAACTCATAACACGTCTCACTCGCCCTTTCAAGCTAAGGAGTGGCGCTCGCTGAGTCATTGGGCACTTCTGCTGATTGCCATGACGACACGGTGTTTGTTTCAAAATGTTTACTTTGAAATTGGAACATTCACCTTATCGTTGAAAAAGAACATATTCCCATTTGGTGACCATTCCTATGAACAGCTCAAACCTCACGTTGAAGTTGGAACAAGTTGCTTTTAAAAAAGAGCAAGCAGGGATTACTTTTTTTTTTTTCTTGTGATCTTTACAGATGAACCAAGTACTCAACTTAAAACCGATTTCAGTTCAATGGCTCAGTCTCGGTGTTATTTCATAAATCTTAATGCTGCCTTACCTTGTCGTCTCTTGCGATGAGTCCAGAGCAGGAAACGTACAAAGTTGAAATGTCCAGGCCTTCTCATTTGCGCTTGATGTTTTTATTGTCAAATCCCAACCCTTTTCCCTGTCAGCCTATCAGCAACTCCAGATTACCTACCCCTGCAGCTATAAAGTCATGATGTCATGCCAGGAGTGTAAATGTCTACACTTGAACGCATGAATGACTGCAGTGGAGTAGACAGGAGCTCAAAACGGAACAGTCACGACTACTTTTGTGCATTTTTGCAGGATTTTATGAAGTCAACTTTATTTATGAATTATTTATAAATGATCACTCGGTTGTATGTATTGGTTTGGCCCGCACCATACACGAAACAGATCACACACTTTGGGATGAACCAGAATTTGGCGGAGTGTCGTGTGGGGTTTGTCGGGTGTGTTTATGTTTGCACATTTTCTGGGACTCCTCTTGTGGCAGCGTTACGATGCCTTGGTCTTCCTGTTTTTTTACGCGTTGTGCTGTATTTTGTTTTGGACCTGCCCTGATAAAGACGAGTCACGAGACAACATCTCGTGACACAAAAGTCAAAAGACACATGTCAACTAAATGAGATCAAAGAAACAACAATTTCAAAATGTATTGCTAGCATGTTGGAATACAAATCAATTTAGGCACAAGCAGACTCAAGTTCACCAAATCCAAGCAAACTTTATTGTAGGGCTGGGCGATTAACCGAAAATTTACCGTTACCGAAATTTATTAGAATGACCGACAACATTTTGCCCATGTCGGTAAATTCGGTGTCTAAAAAAAAAATGAAAAAGGAAAGTCTTTTCTGTCTGCGGCAATGTTCATGCCTCTTTAAGTCTGCTCCAGCGCATGTAGTCACGTGACTCAGGCGCTGTAGAAGAATGTAAACACAAGACGCGTTCGTAGCTGGCGATTCAAATTCAGAAGCGGCTGACACGGCTGCAGACGAAGTAACGTTAGTTGAAATTGGTCTTGTCGCGCTTGTCCCAAAAAGAAATTCGACATCTGTCGTTTGGAAATGTTTTGGGTTCCATAAAGACGATGTTTGCGCAAAAGAACATGAACTACAAAGTGCGTCGTAAGCACCTGAAACAGCGCGTCCAACCTTTTCTTTTTCACCACCCACAACACAACCATGCTGTTGACTTGGAGCTTGTGCTAAAAGTTCAAAGTGAGAAGCAAGGTTGGACAAGTGACAACAGCCCATAACGGAGGCGACACCATACGAGAGAACGTCTCAGTGGTGGACGGGATAGCCTAGCACATAGCTAAAGATAGAGCTCCTGAAGTTACAGTGGAGCGCACAGGATTTAAACGCCTCAGGAACGTAGCCGACAAGAGGTACGAAAATATTTGCCGCAAACAGCACTTCCCGATATGGACAACATCGGGACGGGAGCGGAGACATGTCGAGCATTTTGCATCCACATCCGACTTGTGGTCGAGTCGCAACATGCATCCCTGTTTGAGCCTGAAATGTGCAGTACATAGACGACAAGTGGCGACTGCGCACCGGAGTACTCGAGACGGCACATTTTACTGATGAAGCACACGCGTTTGTTTGGCACTGGCATTCCATTGATTTTTTTTTTTTCATTTTATTTAGCATTTTGTTTACAGGCGACTAGTGCCTTTGCACATGGCATTATTTATATTGTTTACAAGATACCTTTACACAAATCTAAGCATTTGCAAATGGCATTACACCATCTCGGCACAATCTATTTGCAGGAAAAGATTTTGTGAGAGGTACCCTTTTTTTCCTGTTCTTTGTGACATTGTTCAAGTCATGCAAAGCAAGCTATTTTGAATGTTTATTCAAATGATTTTTGTACTTCTATTTTTCATTGAAAGTAATGTGTACCAGTTGGTCAATAAAAAAAAGCAGTTAATATGCATTTTCTGCATTTATTTTGATTTTGGTCCTCAGGGGGAATTTATCGTGCATTTATCGTTATCGAGGTAAAATTGCCCAATTTATCGCGATATTGATTTTAGGTCATATCGCCCAGCCCTACTTTATTGTATGACTTTTTATCCCACAGAGTACTAATTGTTATTTCCGGGGATGGGCATTTTGTCCGGGCCGGAACGGAATCGTCCGTCCCGGACGGTTGCTCACCGCACACTAATGTTGTGTCATTAGTGTGTGAAGAAGTCATAAAACTCGCCTCGATTGTTGTTATGTTCCCGTATTTGCAGCCGTTATTTACTGCTGCGTCTGGTGTGTTTCCAGTTTCCATGGTGTTAATGTGGGCGGTGTCCACAACGCTCTCCGTTTGGGTCGCTGTGTATTTAAGGTCAGCTGGAGTAGCAGGAAGGCGGCAGAATCCATGTCTCTCAAATTGCTCCTCATCAGTGAATTTGTTAATATATAGCAAAGACGGACGGATGCCCATTTTTGGGACGGAGGACGAGAAGTTTTGAAAAAAGGACGGACAAGCAAGATCGGAAGTGGGTTTTTGGTCAGTCCCTTTCATCGTCCCTAACTGGGTCAAGGACCGCATGTATGAGATGGAAATATTTGTTCCTGGAGCAGAATGAAATCTTGTAATGCTGTTGCGTGTATTGGCCCTCGTTGTTACGTTTAGTTTGAACAAAGGGATGAAGTGCAATAAACACAGCCATCTGTTCTGTGCGACTCCAGGCCAAGCTCATCTGTGAATTTGCCTCCTGTGGCAACAAAAGTCTGAGAACGCTTCCGGTATGTTCTGTAACTACAGCTGCATTCAGCATTTTTGGGGGGTGAAAAGCATCTCCCGGTTTTTACAATATCGTTAATACCCCATTTAATAACGCGCCGGCCCGTGGCTATTTGCCCAAAGCCCCGAATGCTTGTACAAATCCGTTTTTAGGGCTAAATTTAGCTCTTGTGGCTTTTAATCAGGTTTTGTCGTCCGGAAATTAAGGTAAGTGGATGTGAATAAAATATTAGCCAGTCCAATGCGCTTTAAATCATGTTTATGAATTATCCAATAATTACCTTAGAACATTCAATTCCATTGATTGCTGAGTAAAGCATCAAATACACAATTTAGTCATAGAAGTATTTGTCCACTTTAATATTTGTCCAATGTTGTGTAAAGTTCCTGTGAAGTTACATCATAAAAAGCACATTTTTGCTTTATATATAGTCAAAGATACTGTATACATTCATAGTTTAAAAAAAAAAAAATCACTAACTTTATATTCATTAAAGACCAAAAATATTATGCAACTAAACCTGATTGACAGATGGAAGACAAAGTCAAATCCAGTCGGGGATCAAGGCTAAAATAACTGGAATGGACCCGACTTATATGCAGTAGCTGCGAAACACGGTACATGGACTCCTCGGGTTCGGCTGGCATACGACATTTCAAGGTTGCAAACGGCGTGCGCTTACAGGAAGGCACGCTCAGTTACCACCCGACTTGTGGTTGCTGTTTTTCAATTGGAATCTTTTATATTGCGTGCCTAAAGGGGGAAGAGACTGAAATTCTGACGTCAGTTACGTTAACAGCACTTTAAATTGGATTTGCTTCACCACCGTGAGAACGGAGCTCTGTTCCAAATCGAGGCCCACCTGTAACGTCTGATTGAATTCTTACTTGAGGTGTGCGGTGAGCGTGCTGTCGCCGTGCTGTTTTAAGGCGAGAATGTGGTGGTGGTGTCGGTATCTAAGGCAGCGGAGCTTCTCCTACTACTACAGGTATACTTGAAGAACATTTTCTGGCTCAGGCAACCCAAATTCTTGAGTAGCCTTAGAAGGTCATGGCGAAATTTAACACCAATGAAGGCGTACACAAAAGGGTTGAGGCAGCACCTTAGGAAGGCCACACATTGAGTGACATCAATGGCATAATAAAGGTTGTTCTCATACGTGCAGACTTTAGTGCCTCCGTTTGCAACAACAAGAGTGGACCAAAACAAGACCACATTGTAAGGAAGCTGACAGGCCACAAAGACAACGACCACCACAAGAATCACCTTGATTGCCTTATTGCGCTCAAAGTTCCGAGCCTGACAAAGGGTCTGGATAATTTGAATGTAACAGCAGCTCATGACCAAGAGAGGAAGGGAAAATGCCACAACAATCTGGCTTGTCTGGACGCTTACGCGAAGGGGGTCAGACGTACTGGAGAAAGTTGTACAGGTGTCGTTAAGGACCGTGGTGTATTTCATGTCCGGTATGGAAACAATCAAAGCGAGGGCCCAGACGATAACAGATGACACTTTGCTGAAGAACGCCGTTTGGGAGCGGAGGCGGTGAGCAGAAACAGCCTTGGCGATGGCAAAGTACCTGTCCAAGCTGATTAAACAGAGGAAGAACATGCTGCTGCATAAGGTGACCTTGTAAACGGTGAACATGATCTTGCAAACGACCACGCCCAGCATCCACCGTTCCATGGAATTGGCGGCCCAAAATGGGAGCGACAATGCAAAGAGGAAATCGGCCACTGACAAGTTGAGCAGGTAAACGTCTGTCATGGTCTTCAGGCGGTTAAAGTAGACGAATGTGAGGAGGACCAAGAGGTTTCCCGCCAGTCCTGTGAAGCTGATGATGGAGTAGAAGGTTGGCATGAACCACAGGCGGAACTGGTAGTTGTAGCCTTTGTCACACACCACAGGAATGCCCCCATAATCAAAGCTATAGGACATGAAATCCATGTAGTCGGCGGTTACATTCTCCTCTTCTTGACATAAACAAGGCTGCAATTAAAATAGATGCAACTATTAAAACAAAGTTTTTGAATTACACTGCAATAGAATAGGGAGTCATAAATACCAGTTAGACCAGTGATTCTCAATTATTTTCTGTTACGCTCCCCCCCAGCAAGAAGAAAACAATTCACGTCCCCCCCACCACCCGCTCTCCGCCGCAACTGTAAATAATAGTATTTTTGTTGCAAAACAAACCTACACCGTAGAATTAATACTCACTGCGCAAAATGGGCAAGGAGAGCGCCACTGCCAACTACTGGAGTGGAGGTGCAATTACGCTTCATTGTCGTACGGAGGGGAAAAAGGCATGTTCCCCACGCGCCCCCCCCTCAGCATCGCACCGCGCCCCCCATGGGGACCCGCCCCACTATTTGAGAGGCAATGGTGTATTATTTGTTTTATCGTCTAACATTGTGTTTTATTGAAATGATTTTTTTTTGAAGGACAGAGCATGAATTTTTCTCATATAGGTACAGAACGTGGCTCCACACTAAGGAACATTTTTGCCTTGTCCGTATTAGATCTGAAGCTGCCGATCATGGAAACAGCCACACGCCACCAATTGCTTGAACAAACACAAATCCTTCCATCCATCTACAAATGCTTATATTGCTCAGGCTTGCAGCTGCACATTTTTAATTTTTCTTTTTTTTTGGGGGGGTGTCAGTTGATGTATATTTCTTTCTTTTCTTAAATGTTAATAAAGATACAACATTAGGAGGTGTATGTGGGACAATTTTATAGACAAATAATACTATTTATAGGGCGTGTTCACACGTAACAGGAAATCATTGAGAAGCAGTGAACGCTGCTCGAGACACAACCAAACATTCACAACCAGGCTAATTTAAATTCTTCAATTAAATTATCTTACAGGTTTTCTGGATGTAAGAAGGAAAAAAACATGCAAACACTGACAATGCATACAAACTTATTTGGAATGTGTCTTACCTTAAAAAGAATTGGCCATGTGAGGAAAAGTGGCAGAAAACTCTGAATATCTGAAAATAGAAAGTACATGTTTATATGATTATAATGGATTCTTTATTATTTTGGCATGCAACGTGGAATTAGTTGAATAATGCTCAAATTTCATTTGTTTCATGAGTTCAAGTTCCGCTTGCCATAATGTGTTATTTCCAGGTGCGTTGGTGAGCACAATACTTTGTAGTCAAATGTTTATGGCACATTCATTCGTGATGTGACTGGCAAGTCGACCACATAAAAGCTACAAAGGCGTTTAGAATCGTACGCAGAGCCTACAAATGCTGTTGAGTGTATTTACATTTTCTATTCATTATAATCAAGGAACACAGTCAAAACGAAAACCCCTTCTGTGTAAAAATACAACACTGAAGACACTTTAAATGAATGGATTTTGGTGTTCCACGTTACAAAATGACGAAGCAAATCAATAAATAAAGAACAAAAAAAATCACTTAAAATTAGCTATGCCTGTCAATTTCTTTTAAATCTGAACTTTCCTTTGAAATAAATACATTACTTTTATAAATATCAACATTTCAACTCGATCTACCATATATTGTGAAAATCCACAACAGCAAATGACATACGCCATAAAATTCTGTTAATTGAATTGTCGGGTTACTCACAGCTGAGAAAAGTCATGTTGACAGGGCGCAGGAGGGAAAGCTACTAAACAAGATTTTCTTTTTTTTTACCGGTTTTTTGTGGTTTCCTTTGGTTTAAAAAAAACTACTGACAATGAAATTACTGAAACGTTCTCGTCAACCTGAAAGTGACATTCAAAAAAATGTGAACTATACCCCTCTACTTCACTATTATATTACTATTATCCATATTTGTGTAAAAATGCATCTCATCAACACTCATGAATCAAGTCGCCATTAAATGTGATAAATCGTGATCCAAAACCATAACATGATAGAATGACAAGTTATGAGTCAAGTAATCATTCAAAAGGAACTAAAAAAGGAGAACTGGGAAGAGCCACTAGCGAATCATTTTCGGAAGTTCATGTAAATTCACATTTTTCAAATTAGTAAAGTGGTATTGATATTCTGCAGCTCGGTGGCGTTGTTAGTATTGAGATAAATTTCTCTGCTGCACAGCAAAAGAAGGTAAATCAAATCTGCAAAGCTATACTCAGTGACCTACTATGAAATGTGATACACCTGGAAGTTGGAACTGTGGTTGTGGGTTTTGCTTTACAATGTAGGCACGTTAACCACAAGGTACAAAACACAAAAAGTGCAATGCACTTGTCAAATCAAGTGTCTACCACTTCACAATACGTAGTCACATAAAGATAATCTGATCTGATCTGATCATATCATACATATAGAAGGCTCGAAATATGTTGCGTAGCAGTTTTGCAAATCAATGACTGATGATTTTTCTCATTTGCATCTTCAGACCTGAAGCAATGGTTTTATTAAACAACAAGAAAATGACAATATAACCAATGAACAACTGGTTTTTAACGAATTGTACGACTAACTTTACGCCATGGGTCATTCTTGGACAACGGAGCAATGGATTCTGCTACACGCATAGCTCAATTAAAGATTTTTTTTTCAGCCTGGATGGCAATGCAAATGAGAGTCAGTTTTCAACTGCCTTATAAGCAGAGCTGGGCACTTCACCCTTTTTGATTTCCACATTGATAAATTCAAATATTGATCATATATTTTATTTGAAAGTTATCTACTATGTTTTCATGATGGATTTAGATATCCCAATAATCAGTGGTGGGCCGTACATTTCACACGATAGGCCTTCAGTGAAGACCTACTTCGTCCGACTTGAATAAATCCCCCTCAGAATACGATCATTTATGGCACCACAGATGGACAAATAATACAGAAACACACTTACACAGTACTGAGTGAGTGTTGGACGACCTAACTTCTCCTGAAAGGTCCGTCTTAAAAATAAGCCTCAAAGGTGTATCGGAAATTAAAATCACACTTTCCCCTCCTTCAGTCATTATGGTTTAAAAAGCAAAAATATATTTTACATTTTCGAAAGGTCGCCAGTTACAACTTCCGGTGCGTTCAGGACAGACGCCCGCACGATTGTATCTGAATTTCGTGAAATCTGCCTGGCAGCGAGCGAGCTGAATTCTGATTGGATTAAAACTCTCACCTAAAAATACAACACTCGGATACAATATGACATCAGTATGAAGAATGTTATCATGATCTCTTGATTATATTAGGCCAGCATAGAAGGCCTTGCCCACCCACCACTGCCAATAATACAGTAACTTTAAAAGGTCACTGTCTTATTTTCTAACTGCAATGATGTTTAAGTGCCATAGGGTGTCAGTAAAGAGTACTAAAGTAAAACACCTACTCCTGAATGCCATCAGTGAAAATGCAAACCACCTGGGCCACAGGAACTTTGTATTCCCAGAAATGTATATTATCAGGAACCAGGTGAATTTTAGTACTGATATAATTTATGTTTAGCCAGATCTCGTGAGGATTAGTCAAGCGACCCAGAAGACCACCAGGCTAAATGGCAGTGCCTAACATGTTCAGTCATCCCAACTAGTCTCATGCAAGTGCTGCACAGTTGGTGGCTTCTTCAAACTGTTCAAAATCTTGTTTCAGTGCTTCGTACCAAAAAAGGAGAGAAAAAAACACGTTTTAGAATTTAAAAAAAAAAAGTTTATTGGCAAAAATGTGCACAGGAAAACGTATTTTTCAAACTGCGTATTCTTGACTTGTAAGAAAGTAGCTTCTTATTAAAGCAAACCTCATGCAGTATGCACAATATCTCAATATGTCTAAATTTGGAGCACGTTCTTCTTTTGACTTTATTGACAGCTAGCAAACTCGAGAAGACTGTTTATCATCTGATCATTGTGGAATGTGTGACTTCTAATACCTACGAATGGACTACGATGACAGCAAGATAACAAATTAAGAGTGATAACTAGCATTAGGATACAACTAGGGACATTAAAAAATATAAATCAAATCCAGAGGCAGTCACCATAATACCACTAAAGGTATCAAAATGCCTACCGTCAAGATCGCACAGCTCATTGCGACCAAACTAAACAGTTATTTGGAATTGAAACACGCAAAAAAAAAAATCACATGACAAAATGTTGTAACATATACATAACACTTGATTCACATAAGGTTGTTAAGCATGTTATCAGATTTAAATTGCAATTTCTCTTGTGGGACACCACTTTACAAACAGCAATGGTCGTGCTGACTTGAGCCGCAAAGACTTGTTTCTCTTGTTATGCCTGCTTTGAGGAAAAACAAGATATGACAGGTGGTAAACTTCAAGATGGAAAGGCAGTCCGATAGTGCCGAGGCGACTCAGTGTGTTGATCTGGCCCTGCTGGAGCCCTCGGATGGCTCGCTGGTCAGAGCATCTTCTGTCTGAGCAGAAGTGGTTTCTGAACCCGTGTTACTGTCACTGGTTCCCTCCTCCATGGCTCCCTCAAGGACACTCTCCTTGTCCTCCGAGGCCCCCTCTTCGCTGCCTGGCTGTTCTTGAAGTTCCTCTGCAGCCTTCTGCTTGCCTGCGACATGAAAACAGAGCGGAAAGAATGTTTAAACGGTTTGTTGCGTGAGCCGGACATTTCAATTAGGCACCAATGACGGGTTCAATGGCTCACCTGACGGATCTTTGCCGATCAACTCACTGTTCTCACCTCCCTTGTTGGTACTGTCACTGAGAGGATTCGGTTGTGATTTGCCGTGTTTTTCTTCTTCAGCTGCTGCTGACACACACGTGGGGGCCTCTTTCGTTCCTCTGTCCCCTGCATCTTTCTCCCGTTCAGCCATCCGTTTTCGGGCTGCCTCTTCTGCCGCGGAGATCTCAGCAGAAATCTTCTCCATGTCCACTTCCACTTTCATACAGCAAAGCTTGGGGGGTGGGGGACATTAGCATCGTTGTTAGCGTCATTCAAAACATCAGGATAAGCAAAAAAAAAACTCAAACTCTTTAGTGGATCGTCCAGTTTTTATGATAAAACTTTTAAGTATTCCCTCAGAGGATAATGCACAAATGGCACCACCTGTTGTAAAGCGTTGACAATGCAGTCAACAAATGCCGCATTTTAATTTCAGAGAAACAAATGGCAGACTGCAGCCATGTGACTGCGAACAACATGTGGATGGAGTTAACAGAAGCACATGGCTCGGGGCAGATGCAGGCTGGCACTTTACCAGAGCTGCTCAGTGTACAGTTAGAAAACATGCAAAACGAGCCAGGCGTGGGAGGGAACGTTTGATGTAAGGAAGAAAAAAAATAAAAGAGAGGCCATACTCTTTTGAGCTCATTTGTGAACGAATCTGTGGCTTCAATGAATTTTCGTTTCTTATCCTGGTGGCGGTCTTCAATTTGAAGCAACTCTGCTTCCAGCTTTCTCTGTGGTAGGTGACAACCAGAAACAAGAGTTACCAAATCCTACCAAGGTTATCTGACCTCCGTATGTATGCAAGTAGTATTAAAGTCCCAAATGGGATCATACCTGGTGAACCATCAAAGACTGCACCTGACGTTTAAGGACTTGCATCCGGGCAGTTGTGACGACAGAGCGCACGTCGGGCACGACACTCTCACTGAGAATCTCACTGATCAGACGGTGGTTGCGCTGGAAACGGGCTGCCGCAGAGTGCTTTATTGAAAATCCATCATCATAATCTACGAAAACATGAAGCAAACAAACAGAAAGGTTGCATGTTAATAACGGCCTTCAAAATGATATTGTGCAAGATGAGCAAAGAAAAGGCATGCAAGCTTCGGGAAACCGTGATGAAAATGACAGAAGTGTTGCAGGAAGATTAGTGTTTAAATATCGTCATAGTGTACACATATGCAAACAGAAAACATAAACTATTTGAAAAGGATTGATATTTTTCTTTTCATCAAAATGTTTTCTTTCACAATTATCCTCCTCTCGTGGGTGTTTGCGACGAATAAGCGTGACGTACTGTCAAACTATTCAGAGTCTTAACTTTTAACGTCCCTCACGCAAATGCTCGAGTGGCGTGAAAACAACAACAGCAAACAGCTGTGCAAGCTTGAAATTCTTTATGAGACAGCTTTTCTCATAAATTAGGCAAAATTGTTTCGCAGTCATGTTCTTGTACTTCTGCAATAGATGGGATGATTACAAAAGTGAAGAACATGAAAATATTTCATTTCTGTGAGTTGGTCTGATGCAGTCTTGTGTAAAAAAAAAAAAAATAAAACCTTAGATGGTTCTCTTTTCAGACATCAAGGAATAAAGCACAGCGTGAATGTAGCCCTGAGGAGAGCAGAATCGTATTCGACCAACAATGTGTACATGAGATGATTGAGATCTCCTGTGACCAACTTCCCTCAGGACGACAACATTTCATGGGCTGACTGGACTCTAAGTGCTGTTATCTGTATTTCTTCTCTCAGTGTTGTTATCTTCCACCGTTAGCCAGCTACTCTTTGGCCAAGCATCATTTCCTTGACATGGGTGTAGCTCATGTTAACATTTTCTTCTGGTGTGTTTTTAAAACAGGAACAAAAAAAATGTTCGAGCTGTGCAAGACATTTGGCAGCTCAGAAACAGACATGTAATTGTCAAAACCATCCATTTAAGGAAAAAAGAAAAAAGTAGTACGAGCTGAAACACAAGACAACAGTTTGTGTGGTCCCGCTAAAGTAATTGCAGCATTGTGTTGTAAAGTGTGGTGGAAAACAAATGAAGCTGTGTGGCCTTACCATCTGGATCCTCAGCTGGCTGAATACTCATGTATGGCTCGCCCTTGTCCAGTCTAGACTGCCGCTGACGGCTCTCTTCTTCTAGGGCGGCCTCCGCACGGCTTTTTGCATTGACGTAGGCCAGGTAAGCTGGCGAGTTGTGATAGGCCTTCATGCTTTCATTATATTCAATCTACGTTGGAGATGACAGGAATTACAAGGGGAAGGCAAGCAAGTACACACCAGCTAAATCAAGATAAGGAAAGAGGTGAGGCAGGATTGTTGTACAGGAAGCAATGATGACCGGAGGGACCCGCAACTGCTGGAGACACATCAGTCTACATGGCCCTGTTCAAATGCCAGCCTTTGCTGATATGAAACTAAATGTATACGCCTTGACTAATAATTGGTAGCAGCCATAAAAAAGGGTATCGTCTCAATCTATTAGGGATGCCCCGATTACATTCTGTTCTGTAGTAACAGAGTCCCGTTCTGATATCTGACCAATGCGATATTAAAATTAAAACTTAGAGCAAATTGATTCAACTGACTATTTTTTAATGAAATTTAAATTAAGGTATCCCAACTCCGTTTTATATTTCTATAAGTGAAGTGCAGTAGTGGAACAAACAAGTACACTGAATTGTTTTATAGCCTATTCGTGGTGTCGCACAGAATATAGACGACGCAAACAAATGACGTTCCATTTCACGTAGTGCAACATTGTAGAGCACAACACAACGATGCTCGTTGCTAAATCAACAACAAACTTACATCAAAACAGGGAAGAGGCAATATTTTTTTTATGTGCCCAAACCGAAACTGAGGGATTAGTCAAGGTGGATGGAATTATAAAACGTTTTAAATACCAGCCAGTGTTAGCTCAAAATCTTCAAAAACATGTCAAGAACAGGATTACTAGACCATCTGTCCTTTATTTTGGGAAACACAAAAACACTTTAAATGGTGGCAGGTGTGTGCTGACTCCCATTTACCAGAGCTTGTATGCAATTGGTTAAATGTGAGCAGAGTCACTTCCCCGGTTAGAAAAGGGTGTTCACACTTGCTCAAGCACAACCCTTTTTTTTTTCAAATGAGTTATCCAAGTGTTACATCTCTGTAACAGTGGAAAAAAATACAATTATTGGTCATGATCTGATTGTTTTTTTTTTTTAGATGACAAAAACATTTGGATTTGAATAGGGGTGTGTAGACTTTTCATGTCCACACTATCTCGTGGCCATCAGTCATAAAAGACCCATAAACATTCCTTGCAAAACAACCAACCTTCTCTGCTTCGTAGTCATTCAAATAATCCTGTTTCTCCTCATCAGTGAGGTCCCTCCACATTCCACCGATTATCTTCCCAATTTCCCATAGCTTCAGATCGGGATTGGAGGCTTTTACTTGATCCCAAACCTGGTGATGAGAACCAGACATGGGGGTGGGATTGGGTTGGGTTGGGTTGGAGGGGCTATACGTGGTTATCTCTTTGCAGAGAGGTCACAAACCAGAGGAGGCCGTGTGCTTTAAGCTCCATCTCCAAGTTGGTAAATATCACTACGTAAAAGGACTGTCCTAAATGTGTCCTGGCTTCATTTTAAAACACTTACCTTAATAAGCAAACACTGACATTTCAAACATAGTTTATAGTTGACATAGTCAGAAATGGTTAAAGTATCCATGAGTTCCAGTTTCGCACATGATGAATCGATGATGCAAAACAGAGATTTCACAAAGTGTACAGTACTTACCTTGCGACTGTATCTCATATACGGCATCAGTGGCTTATCAGGTGGCTTGGGTGGCTTTGGTATATTTATTCCAGAGGAATTCTGACAAAAGAAAATCACAAAACAGAGAGCCTATAATATGTGGCAGAGGAACTGGGATACATTTATAACGTGGTAATGCCTGTAGAAGTCTCAAAATCTATTTGTAATGAAGCACAACTGTCATGTAAACAATATATTATCATTTAAACGACCACACAATACAAGAGTAAAATCAACTATATTTAAAAAAAAAAGTTAAAAAAAAGCATAGGAAATCTAAAGCTGAGATTTGCCTGCTGTGCGACATAATGCCATTATCAGCGTTAGCCAAGCACAGCTTTCATGCAGTGACAGAATTACTGTTCAGCAGCCAAAGTCATGCCAAGCAGCGAGCGTATAATTCCATGGCAACAGGGATGGCATGGGCTACTAAGCATGGCCGTCTGAAATGCAGAAATGCAAGGCAGGTGGCGTTTGAATACACAGATGGATGGAAAGCCAGCCTGGACTGTTATGAAGTCCAGACTCAGCAAAAGCAGTTTGGATTTCTGTGTTTCAGACTTTGATTTTGGGATGGAATCGTACTAATACTATTTGAACAGAGTCAATGCAAAGCTACACACAATATATTCAAACACAGCAAAGGTCAGTCTTGTGAATGGCTGCATTTTTTTTGGGGCAGGGGGGCTCGCAAGGGCTTACGACAGATGTGACTTTCAATTTAGCAAGCCATCTCATGAGCAGTTATTCGTTTTAATGGAAACAAATATATACATGTTTTGGTTTTTGCTATGACAATATTCATACCGTTACCCGACTGTTGCTGCTTTGGGTCCCTCCCAGTCTGTAGTTGTTGTAAGCCAGATGGCTGTAGGGGTTGTACCCCACAAATCCGGCAGTATTGGGCATTTGCTAATGAAAACAAATGAGACAGAAACATGAAGGAAAACTGCTTAAAGATAGGAAAGAAACCAACAATGAAGGTAAATGAGGACAAAATAATTTGCAGAGGACAACATCCATAAGTCAGAAACCAAGTCGTTATTTTAGGTTAAATGCGTGGAGCTCTACTTACAGTTGCAGGTGCAGGGGGAGGGGGAGGAGCATAGGATGGCCTTTCTGGAATTAAAAAAAAAAAGGGACAAATAAAATTATAAACCTCAACTCCTGTGTCTCTTAAAAAAATTATAGTTGCTGTACTGCAAAAAATTCCAGTAGGTTACAATTAGTACACGTGAACTGAGATCATATCTCATGTGTTAAAAGGCAGATTACTTATATAAAACAAAAAGGGGGAGGGGATAATTTCCTTACTTGACATCTTGGCAGATATGCAGGATTTATTCTGATCCAGTCATCAGTTCTGTAACACACAGTTAGGACTACGTATAAATATAAAGGTAAGTTTTTCCAAATGCTTTGAAAACGCCAGCTCTGAATGAGGGCTAGCTCCAATCAGACAATGATGTAGCAGCCTGGGATTTACCACAATAATTTCACACCACCTTATTTTCGGTTACTTTTTTAATGATGAACACTAAGTGCGCGCAAGGTATTACACGATTAACTGTGGGAAACGATTCGTTCTTGTCGAGTACAAAGTAACGCGCGTATGCTAAGCTAGCAAGCGAGTAAATCAGACAATAACAATGGATCGCAAGCGTGTAAGAACCGGAGATTAAAAAGAGCGAGTTGAAGCTTCAACCAGACACAACTTATTTGCTATTGGTGAATTAAATGAGTGAAGCTTTAGTGTATAAAAGGGAAATTTCCACGGTAGAACTAACACTTACAGACGCTAGCATGATGCCTAGCTTTGCTAGCGTGCTAACTAGCTGCACCGGCGTAGTAGCATCACGAGACAACGTATGAATCAAGCGATTTATCGTCAGTTCTAATAAGACATCGAAGGAGGAAAACTCACCTTAAAGGCCGAGTCCCTCCACTGTATCTTACGAACGACTCGACTAGGACGCGAACCGGCCAGCTATCGCAGATCACCAGGTTCCACACGAAACGAATGAGAAGGCGTTTCGTCGAGTGAAGCTTCTCGAACCGCCGCCAACCACCCCCCCCCCCACGGACGTATACGCCACACTACATTACAGCCTCCAAGATGCGTTTGCCTCGCTGCTTTTTGATGCAACAATATCTGATATAAAATGCCATTAATTGCCGTGGAGAGGAAAAGACCGCTTTGAAACAGCACTACAAATTAAACCATAATCGTCAGAAGCAACTTTAGATTCGATTAGACTGTTTAAATGTGGCAATAGAATGCACTGGTAGTAATCTGCACAAATTTAGTTATTTATGCAATGCCGCAGAAGAACTCGATGTTTCTTTTCTCGATGCGCCAGTGTTATTAGAAGTGAAATGCTTTGCATTCTTGTTCACATTTTTGGAGAGCTGCCCTAGGTCTGTAGTTGAAATAGTGTGTTCCCTTAATATAAACAAGCAAAAGCTCACTGGATTTAGCCTACATCTCTAGCCGCTCAACCTGAATAAAACTTGTTGTAGTTATGATAATTGATTGTGTTTACTGTGGCCCTTTTGGTACATTGGGGCACAAGAAAGGACTGAGGATTTACATTTTTGCTTGACCTCCTTGTTTAAAATGTTGGGATTTTCAGATTCAGACCCAAAGGATAGTCCTAATTTTTGTGATCAGTAGTCACACAATTTCTCGAGTTTAGGGGGCATTGTGGTGTCCAAAATAATTGATTTTTATAAATTCACTTTTGGTTGTTGTTTTTTTACTAGTAAAAGCATAATACACAGCACAAGCATGTTCAGCATGGGATAGGCTCCAGCAACTTAAACTTTGTTAAATGAAAAAAAATAAAAATAAAAGTATAATGTCAAATACAATACTGGAGGAGATTTTGCGGACGATCAAATATGCAGTTCTTTAGATGTCCTGGGTTCCTTTGTGACCTCCTAGATGAGTTTTCGCTGTGCTCTTGGGGTCATTCTTGTAAGCCCGACCCTTCTGGCAAGGTTCACTCCCGTAACATATTTTCTTTATTTGTGGATAATGGCTCCTCACCATGTTTTGGTGGAGCCCTAACGCTGTAGGAATGGCTTTGTAACTCTTTCCAGACAGATAGACGTCACTTAATTTATTTCTCATTTGTCCTTGAATTTCTTGGATCATGTCATTTTGTTGGAGCCTTTGGAGATCTTTTGGCCAACATCAGATTATATTTAAATATTTTCGTTATTGAACAGGTCTGGAGGTAATCAGGCTTGGGTACGGTGAGTGAAAATGAACTCAGCTTTCCATCAAATATTATGAGCCCCAGTTAATTCATGATTTCTTTTTGGTTTTTTTAGAGAAGTGTAGCGACTTTTGACTTTAAGTCATAATGCAAAGGTGCCCTGTGGCATGGAAGTTCCTTTGTGTCATAGAAATGAGAATTTGAGCAAATGCATTATCACGGCACTGTCTACCCCCATCGAGATTGTCTGGTGTCCAGTCAAGGATGTATTCCATCTCTTGCCCAAAGTCAGCTGGAAGACGCTTTAGCACTGAGAAAGGATGTCAGGATAACAGCTGTATATATTCATATTTTTAAAATTCTTAACTGTTTTTGGAAAATAGCATCACAGTGTAATTAGCGGTACACACATCTGCCTCACGACCAGATCTGGATTGAAATGTCCACTGAAACATGGATTCTCGTTACTGAACTGAAGATTCCTCCCGCACTGGTTCAGTGAAGTCGAAATTCTCCTGAGCCTAATAAATGTGAGTTTGAGTGGTTGCTTGTCTATTTGTGCCAGACAATTGGCTCATGACCAGTCCAGGATGTACTCCGCCTCTGGCTCAGAGTCAGGTGGGATCGGCTGCAGTTACCCATGACTAATGAGAACAAGTGCTACACAAAATAGACAAGAAATCAAAGAAATATCACTTCCAAATTGTTTCAAACCATCTTCAGACTTCAATCTTGGTTGAATAAGAGAGTAAGGGTGGAGGCTGAATGGCTCCGTTAATCTGCTATGCAGGCTTAACCCGCACCCGCACACGCACCCGCACACGCACACGCACACGCAGGGCCTCACAGGCACAGCTGTGGATGCCCAGGGGCACAGAGCGGGCCTGTGACATTTTAAATCAATCAGTGGATGACCCAAAAAGCTGTTTTTGTAACGCAGATACAAGCACAGTTCCTAAGCCGCCAGAGCTCCCCAAAATGGACCCACTTACTGGAACTAAGCAGACGTGAAAGTTTACTCTGGTGCTGGGCAATGGAGGTATTTTTAGAAGTTGCTGAGGTCAGGATATTATGATGTATCGTTCCAGAGGTTTTCCTTGGAGGCTTGCTGTGAGTATAATTAAAATATTTGCCAGACACACAGGCCTCATGCGCCAGAGCTAGTACACAATTTATTGAGCATTAAGTACAATTAAGCGATTCATACCAAGGAAAAATACTGGTACAAACAAATGACAAATTTGTCCTTTATGAAATAAAAGTAAGAAAACAAGTCAGACGACCTTATATACACTTTAAAGGATCAAACAGCTGAATGCACTTGCAAAAATATTGTGCCGTTTTCCGACTCTTGTCTGGCGGAATGTTTTAAAGCAGGAAAGTGAGCACGGCGCTTACATTTTGTAAATATTTCTATGATATCTTTCAGGTCGTTTCTAGATACACATTTGGCCAGCCCACCACATTTAACCTCAACTTGTTTTTAGCAAGGCGTCATTTGTCTTTTGCGTGTTATTGTGTCAGAACACGCCACACCGGAAAGCCGGAGACTGAACTGTGAACTGTGAGTCTGACGTGCCAGCCAGTCGACTACCGTGACGCCCATAATTAATTTACAAAAATGGACATCATTGCTACAAAGTCGCCAAAATGATATTTTTTGAAGATACCAACTGATTACAAAACCTGCAAAGAAATTCACAAACTGAAATAAACGACAGCATCAGCAATGCGGTTTCTAAAATGTTTAATTAATACAACGTTTACATTTTGAATCAAATAAACAATAACCACGTCATTAACAATTTTGTCGGATGCAAAACCCGCGTTCAGATCATTTCAGTGTTTGAATATAGCTGTCCGGTTGTGGACAAGACACACAAGATCGCTTTTCAATCCTCGGACTGATTTTGAATGCATGCATACATGACGTCATTTTCTACACCTTTCTATTGTCAGGAAATGCGGTTACAGTTCAGTACAGTAAAGTTAGAGATCAAGAGACATACAGTTTAAATACATTTTGTTTATTTCGTTAGAATGCCTCAGAGAAAAAAAAGCCGCGATCATTTGGTAGATTTCTGAAAGACAAAGGCAGTTGGACAGATAAATGTGTTTCAGTGGAGAAGTTCAAAGTGAAGTCAACCCAAAACATTTCTTTACAATAATATGTTCGATGAAGTCACACTTATCTAAACATGGCCTTCTGGTTAATTATTACGTTTGTGGAATACGACATAAGCAGGAAAACGCACCCGTTTTTCAGCCAACTTGGCGAGCGGCCATTTTCTCCCTTTCGTCAACTGCAAATGACATCACAGTCGCTCTGGGCTCCGATGACGACCAATCAGGGCTCAGCTTCAGAGAACAGGTGAAACGTAATTGGTTATTACTTGAGCCCTGAGCAACTGTGATGTCATTTTCAAAATGGCTGCCCAACACAATATTCATCAGAATGCCATGTTCATACTAGTAAAGGGACATAGAACATGTGACCAAATCAAATTACGGTGAGTGATGTTCAGTTTTACAAATAGTCGCTGTCATTGTGCAGTTCTGCATTCAATGCCAAGATCATCAGTAGTAGTCTTTGGGAAATTGGACTTTGTTTTTTTTTTTTTGGTTGATGGTATTTTAAAGCTGTTGCGTTGATTCTTCTCTCGCGCTGTCTATCCAAGTTCTGTCTTAATGTCACTTTTTTTGTGGCGAGTCCCCTTACACATGCATTAGCGAGATTTATTTGAATTATGACGGTTGGATTTTTTTCTTGATGTGGGTGTTCAGATCATGAAAGGAAAAAATGGACTTTGTGTAGTCTTTTACTAGAACCTTTCATCTCCCCTTGGCAGACATAATTTGGGTTGAGACATAAAAGACTGAGGAAATCAAGCATCATTGTACAGAAAGGAGGAATCCAGTCACAATTTTGTGAATGTAAATTTCACACTATGGCACTTTTCCAGACTTCTAGTTGAAGTTAAATTGATCTCCCATGTTGTGCTCTGTTGTTGTTTTAGTGCTGTTGGCCTACAAATTGGCATATGTAGAAGAATAAAAGACATGTTTTTTTCTTCTATTACTGCAATGCTAGACAACTTTTTTCTTGTGCTTTTATCAACTTGACTTGAAGTGCCCTTTAAAACACATTTCCCCTAAACTGCGCTTTGAAAATGATTCCCACACACTTAAAGAAGATAAAATGATTCAAGTGATGATGATTTCTTGCCAGAAACTTTAATTGCTCTGCTTTTGTTTGTGTGCAGGAAGTATTGGATCTCTATTTTCCAAGAATGGCCGATATCTCATGTGAGTATCATTAAATACGGTATTTTCCGGACTATAAGTGGCTACTTTTTCCCTTGATTTTGAACCATGCGGCGAATGCAACGGTGCAGCTTTTCTGTGGATTTTTTCTTTCACCACTAGGGGCGCTCTATAGTTCAGAAAATCCGCTAAATAAATTTCAACTTTCTTTCCTCATGGGTCTGTTCTGTTTGAATTAGCAAAGTTGTTGCCGGGTTAAAAGGCACTGTTTTAACAGTCAGTTTATGAACTTTTATGTGCATTCACAGTACAAAATCGTTTTGTACATGCACTAAACAACTCCTTTTTTTTTTCAACATAGAAAACCGCGTTTTATAGTCTGGTGCGGCTTGTATTTCTTTTTCTTTTTCCCTCAAAAAGAGTTGCTGCGGCTTATCTACGGGTGCGCCTTAAAGTCCGGAAAATACGCTGATTACTGCAGTGCCTTCTGAGTCTCTATCAATCATGGTCCTAAAAAAATGCAAATTGTTTACGAGACACTCAGTGCATCCTACCACCCAAGTATTAGCTCAAAGAGTCTGACAAAAGTGTGTGTGTGTTAATATATCAAAGCTCACGCCAGAGTCATTTCGCATTTTATAGCTGCAGCTGGTGGAATTATTTTATTAACATTTACCAGATTATTTTTCTCAGTCCAATATTCTAGTGCGCTAAAGACAAGTCGTTGGCAAACGGGGTGTCGGGTGCAAAAATATATTTAGTGATTAGTGTTCTGCTTTTTCAAACTGCTCTTCATTTTCACACCTGCGTAGATTTAAAAATGGAATCATCTGGTTGCAAGAAGAACATTGCCTTTCTCATTTTATCTTCCACTGTCAGATGGATGAACGGGACATGTATACCATAATTGTTTTCCAGATCTGAATCTACTTAATACTCGAGAAAAAAAAAAACATGTCCCTTTTGTATTTTTTTTGTTTGTTTTGTTTTACTACCACCAGTTAACGCACGTACTGTATCAAATGACTACATGTCGTAACTTCACATCATACAAACAATACATGACAAGTGCCCTCAGAAACAAAGCAACAACAACAACAACAAAAAAACTCATTTCAATTTCAAACTCATTCCTTTTGTTGCACAAGCTCAAGTACCGCAAGCCTCCAATGAAGTGAGACTGTGGGGCATTTTCTTACGTCGATCAGCTCATAAGCACCAGTTGAACTAAGCTGCTCCTTTGCCCTCATGGGATGCCTTTTGACTTTTTTTTGACTTTTCAATCCCTCAGAGTAGCAGTCATTAACTGGTGGCAGTCCAGTTCCCCTCGCAGCTCGAGCGGGCCCGGCAGTCTCATGCCCGTCTTCTGATCCACACACCAGCACTTTCCTCGCTGGCCATCACGTGCTGGATGGCACTGTGGGCACACTTAACTTTCTTAATTATTGGGTCACGTGACTAAATGTAACGTGAAATGAACAGTGGATGTCGTATTGATTTTTTTTTTTTTTTGCTTCCACCCAAAATAAATAGGAAAATAGAAAATTGTAAATAAATATGACACGTTAAAATCATAGTCTGACACGTGATGAATTGTTGACAAATACTTTTTTTTTTTTTTTTGCTAGCAGTGTTTATTCATAGAAATTCTATCATTATATTTGATCACTTCAAAGATGACGAACTGAATCTTAAAGTGTTAACTATTAGGATGGAAGCACTGGAGATGCTTTCTACAAGACGGTGATAAATATTTTGGATGCCATATTTTCATTGGGCCTTTAAGGATCGTTAAGAAGCCAGCAACTCATCCATAAAATCTTCTTAGTTGTCCCTCATGACATGTGCTTTACTTCCCAGTACTTTTTATCACAGTTTCTAACAGTCAACAGATTTCTCTGAAATTCTGCAGGCAGGGATACTTTCACCAAGTTGCACAATCAGTATATGCCACTGTGGTGAGGACGTGTGCGACTTTTCAGAGCTTTTTCTTTGATTGCATACAAAGCTGAGAGCAATTTTATCTCCTGTGTCTCAGTCTCTCTCTCTCTCTCTCTCTCTCACTTGCTCGCTCGTTCATTGGCCGTATTGTCAAGTTAACTGTTGCAGAGTCTTATTAGCAAAGTAGAAAAATAACAAAATAAAAGCGATTCTGTCCAATTGTTGCAATGCAGTCAATGCATTTTATATCCACTGTTCGTTCGGCTCTTGATTTGCAAAAGGAAAGGACATTTTTTGTGTGAGCTGAGGAAAAAAAAAATCTGAAAAAAAAAAATAAATAAATCAAGGCCTTGGTGATCTTAAAGGAGTGTCTACTTGGACACGTTTGTGTTGATGTTGCACTCATAAAGCAATATTTAATCTGCTGCAGGCTTGTTTTGTATTCTGGCTCACAAAATGCTGATGTCGTTTGAAAGGAACTACTTGATGCATAAACATCAGCCTTTGATTTTTCTGCTCGATGAATAACAGCCAGGAATTGCGTGCTTCGTGTCACAGACCTGTTTTGCGTGGAAATCTCCGTTCTTGTCACAGTTGGGAATGGGAATTGTGAAGAGATCATCATGGGTGCGGGAATTGGATGCCAATCTGTCCAATGCTCTCTGGAGCTCAGCGCGACATGGAGCCTGAGGGGGATGTGGGGGCGGGTACACCATTGTCAGTGAACAGTGAATTTGCGAATGTGAAAATATACCAACAGTCACATGTTTTTTTTTTTCATTCTCCTGACTAAATGGGATTTTTGTTCATAGGTTTTACATATTTCATATATAGTCGTAGTCATCTTCTCTATTTTAAATGGGGAACAACAACCCAACAATTGTCTTCACGCATGTGGAAACATGGCATTCTGATTAAAAGCAACCATTTTGTCACTTTCTGTCGACTGAAAATGGCATCTCAGGGCTCAGGTAATGACCAATCATGGCTCACCTCCTGAGATGGCGAAAACTTAAAAATGGGTGGATTTTGCTGCTTAACTCATACTCCACAAATGCAATATTAACCACAATAACGTGTTTAGACAATTTTAGGCTCATTACATACAAAACATTTTATTACATTTTTTTTTTTTCCGAGGTTGACTTCCCCTTTAAGATATGAATGCTGCATTTTTTTTTAAAGTGTATGCACTGTACTGCTCTACAGTATTTCCAACGAGTTGGATTTAATTTCAAGAGCTGATAATCTAAATTTATTTTCTGTAATAAAGTTAAATGTACAATTTAGAACTTGATTTATTTGGTTTGGATGAATGGGAGATATTTAAGCGTAAACACTTCCTGGAGCTGGAGCTGCTTTTTCCCAGGCATTTACAGTCGAATAGGGACTGGGCCGGCCCACAAATAGTGAAAATACTTGTATAAGTGAAGCCCGATGAAATGAATTGCATTTACGATCCGAAAAAATTATTTAGAAAATGAAATGCTTTCCATGCAAAACTGGGGGGGAAGTGAGGAAAAAATTTCTGGAATTGAAAAAAAAATGCACTGCTTCCATTTTCTGACAGTGCTTCAGTCAGCATCAATACTTTGACGCCTTATTGCTGCTAAACCAAAAAATATATATTTCTGAAACTTTTTCATGTCTTAACAAAACATTTGTGAGCGCTAATTTGTCTGTATTTGTTGTATTGCACTGGAGAGGGGAGCTCTCTAATCTCGTTGCACTCTTGAGTACAATGACAATAAAGGGAATTCTAATTCTAATTCTAAATATTTCGGGAACACTTTTGTTAAGGTCACATGATCCACAAGGTCAATTTTACAGACAAAAGGTCAAGTTAATAAATCTTCTACATAATTGCAAATTTGGATTCATTGTTCAATTCTTGTCCAAATTTGGCAAGTCATAGCTCCCAAAGTCCCTGCTCCGGTTGTCCTAAAATTTGAGATTTACTGTTGTGCCATCACTAGCAACAAGCACAGCAAGTTTCATTCAAATCAAAATCAGTCTGGGAATCCCCGCCGTTGCCCGTGTTCTTCTCCGAACGTGATGAAATGATGCTTTTGCTCACCAGCGCCGCCTTGGCTTCCTCCCTCGCTGTGTTGCTTCTCTGATTTGTGGATTTTGGAGGGTGTCGGGCCAGGGTCTTCTGTATGCAGCGTTTGTCTTGTGGACTGCATCGGATATTGCTGTTGTTTGGGTGCTCAGGGATGATTTCATCCTGCCGTTCCATCACTAAAGACCAGAAATAAAAGCAGTCCATCAAGCCGACTTGCAGACTGTCCAAGTTACTTTCCTCCTGTTGTAATACGATGGCACGATGCTCACTGCCTGATGCTTCATAGTAACTCCAAGCATATCGGGTTTTATTAGGTCGTTTAAAATGACAGCACCCCCGTTGCGGCCTGTACCGCATTCACCTCCGTGTGCCTCGTTCTGCGGCCCTTCAGGCAGCCAGCTGCTTCCTGAGGAAATGTCCCCTCCCTCATCCTACATCCCTCCAGATGGAGGCCGTTAAAGGGTATTTGCATTTGCATTTGTCTTCGTGTAAGTGGGCACTGCCGTGTATGTGTACGTGCATGTGCTCCTGACTGTGCACACATGCACACTCATTTCACCTGCGGCTTGTGAGACTTGGCAGCGATTACCTGTGGCGTTTTATAGGCTGGCACTGGAATCAAAGCAGGCTAAACTATAAAAGCTGTCGATTTGCGCTCGGCCTGCAAGGCATCCAATTAAACACTGTTGGCAAAGAGAAAGAAAGAGAGGGCAGTTCTGTTGCCTGCTGAGCCTTTTGCGTGGGGATTTTGGATTTTGTGTGTGTGTGTGTGAGTTAAATTGTTATGTTGTCTCATATGTTCACCACTTAGAAGAGCACGGTGTTACTTTTTTGACTGTTGACGGCAAAACAAGGAAGGGGCTTTTTATGCTCATGCCTGCAAATGCTGTCGAGAATACCTCAAATATAGGAATCCAAATGTTGCGGGAAGCTTGCCGCGGTCCTGTTGTGTAAAGTAATACGGTTTTCTAAACTGTCTTTCTTGGCGTGTATGGGTGGTTTGTGTTTATTTTTAGTCTGGCTGCTTTTAATCTTCGCTCATCAGCACTTCCTATCGCAAGCGCCAGCATTGTTTCTGCGGTTTCCTTCATCCAAAAGTTGTTAATTCTTCTCTTTTGTCTGTTCGTGCTTCCGATTGCATGCGCTCGTATTGAAGAGCGCAATGCGATTTGGGAGTGGGTCAAGAGTGAGATGTCTTGTTTGTTCCTTCAATTGCTGTTTTGCTTGGGAGAGCTAAACACTTTTTTGGGACTGCATCAGTATTACAAGGACATAATTACGACATTGTTATTTGTTTTTATTTATTATAATGACATTGCATAATGATATTGTTTTTTTTTTTATACGATTCTTTTTTGCCACTGTTTTAATTTAAATGAACTACATTTGCACATGATATGAGATTAAATTGTATTCATAAATAAAAGTTGATGAAATTAAATCTAGCGGACCTAAGAGGAGGTCAAATCAGCACAAATCTCTGCAGTTCACCATTTTTATGTCCAGCAAAGTATGTTCTAAGAAAATATTTGGGTCACTTTAATGTATTTGATTGACTGCTAAAGATCAAACGCCAACGCAAGGTCAAGATGTTTTTTTTTTTTTTTTTTTTTTCAGCGCTCTAGCAGACACTTCCCTCACATTTGACCGAATAAGTGTACTATTGGTTCAAAACCAAATGACCCAGAATGGCTGCAGTAGCCTGGGTCAAAGGTCAGCTCTCTGAGAATGTTACTCATCAGCGCTCTTTGTGATGTCCTCCTCCAAACCCTCAGAGCAAGTCAAAAAGCAACCGGACACCCGAAAAACGCGAGACTCTAAAAGTTGTACTGAAAGAAAACCAAGTTAAGACTTTCTTGGCAAACGTTTGGAAATGTCACCGCAGAAGGGTCTCAGAAAAAGATGGCTGGAATAGTCCTCGATTCTTGTTAAGGTTTTTGTCCTTTATGCACTGTAACAACTTGAAATGTTAGCCGTTGAATTGAGTTTTTTATTATCTAATGACTGCAAACATGCATTGGCATTCCCTGTCTTAAGTCACGTTATTATTTCTTTGGTTTTCCATCTATTTTCTATAGCAGGGTCGCAGATGAGCCTGAGCCTATCCCAGCTGACATCAGAAAAAAAAAAAAAGCAGACTACACCCAATGACAGGACACGTACAGTTATAAGACAGTCAGCCATTCTGAGCGGTACCTGAACCCGCACAGAAGTCAGGACAGTGAACCGCTACGCCATCATTGACCTGTTTAACATGGTTCCACATTTAAATCATCTTAACACCACATTTATCACGTTTTTGAAGCTCGGAATGTCCTGAATGGATGTATTTATAATGGGCACTAGACCTGTCTCTGCCGTGGTTGAAATATGGTGTGCTTTGCCTTGGATCACGAGTCTTTCTTTTTTTTCACTGGCCTTTTTTTTTAGATGTTCCCTTCAGTGTGGTCCAATTTAATCTTGGTTTCATCTTCAAAGAGCCCCATTCCAGAACTGTGAGTATGTCTGAAACCAACTGCATTTATGTGAAAATATTCAACAATTATTTTTGCAGGTTTGAAAATTGGAGGGTTATGTAAATTGGGAGCTGCAACTCGTAAATACTTTTTTTTAACACCAAATAAAAGCAGTCAAAATCCTTTGAAAAAACAAGCCATTGATGGATAATACATAACTTATTAGACGGGTTTACAGTCCACATAAAGATACAAGACTCATCAAGTTAAGAAGAGTTTGGCGTAAAAAGAAAAAAAAACCTCAGTTATAATTCTCACGGAAGGATAAGAATGAATAATTACATGTTGCATGTATGCGGGTTATTGAGTGCAAGCTATGGTCCTATGTTGTTGTTGTTAATTATGAGGCAGAGCGTTCAAAAGCCACCCCGACGTTCCTCAAGAAAACGGGAACGCCCTTTTCATCGTCAACATCAAACACAAATCCGCTCTCAACATAACCTGCATGGACTAAGTCAAACGCAATTATTACAACTCTATTTCATCAAATTACTGTGTGCTATAAAAGGGCAATGAAGGCAGGCAGTTCTCTTAATTTGCTCCAGCCAAAACAGAATAGTATAGCAACAGTCAGGAGAAAAAAAAAAAAGAAACTGCTGCAAAGTGCTACATTGCCACATGCTGTTCTAACCACTTCCCAATGTTCCCGCTAACGCCAAAACACATCTCCAGGTGTATACCACGTTTAGAAATCAGGACTCCACCGCGAGCAGGGCAGGGAGGGATTGTTTGATAGCTTGTTGATTTTATCCACACGAAGCAAGTACATCTGAAAAGATTTGAGCAAGGCACATGTCATCGTTGTAAGACATTCTTTTGAACTTCAAAAGTCTTTCGAAGATTATAAAAATAAAATGAGCATTGATCACAGAAAAAAGATGAATTCATCTTTAATGGCTGTTCTGTGCCAGTCATGAAAAGCAATTCAGTAGCCTCGCGATTCCGATATTCCAAATGAAAATTTTCATGGCAATCAGTGAAATCCAAATATATATATATATATATATGCGCGCTGTCAAGTGATTACATTTTTTTCAACCATTTGATTGCAAAGAAATTCCATTATTAATTGCATGTAATCACATTTTTCAACTACGGTACAATTTTTTGTGACACGTGTGACAGATATTTACTTGGATAATACAATACAATCTTAATTAATGTAAAATCACCGAATATGAAGTCGATTTTAATCCAAAGACTCTTCTAATAGCTTTCTTCATTCATTGAATACGATTTAAACAGAATCGTCTTTAAAAACAATTCTCAAAACTTTTTATTATGGATTATTTAATTATTTAATTATTTCTGCCCACAAGCACCACACTCCAGCAGTATATATATAATAATTTTTTTTTACACTTGAATTGTTGTCAAATTTTATTTGAGTTGTAATGATTGTCTTTTCCCTGCATTATTTTCGGTGCAAGCTAATAATCTCCCGGCTCTTCACATTGTTGCAGAAAGGTCAATGTTGGATTGTTTGTGGATCTCTTAGCTGCAGCACTACGAGGGGTCCCTGTTCACAAACGGACAGCAAGTAGCCGATCATATTTACTCCTGCACGAGAGCCACAGCTGTCCAAATGCACTGCAGCACTCCGAGTAAGCAAACACGCAACACTAAAGTACGTCTTGAGAGGCGTCTATGAAATGCCCAATTAATATCAAGTGAATAGACTTGTTTAGCAAGACTTTTAGTAAATGTCTGATGGTTTAAGAGAAATTCCAGGGCTGAGTCTTCACGGACCTTCACTTAAGCTCTTGTACACTTTTTTTCCTGAACAGTTCAAGCATTTCGAGAAGCCATTGACGGGCGAATGTTATGTTCTTGTCAGGTTTCTTTCAAAGTCGCAAACTTTTGCCAAACGTTCTCCAGACGTTCGCCTCTACTTTTCTTGCCTCAGGGAAATTTTGAGCATGTTCAAAAATGTTGTAAAAGCATTAAAACTGTTGCCAACCGTCTGAATGGCAAACGTTTGCGACCTTAAACGAACCCTGACGTGAACGTGCTCGCAAACGATATCCCCTCAGTGGGATGAGGCGGGGGTGGCTTTTTACATCCATCATATCCATTTGTAAATATTATTGTTTTGGTTTTCCCAAAAGGAAAAATTTGCGTGTTGTACCGGTGAAGACTTGATAGGAATGTCGGACCAGATGCCAACACACACACAATGACTTATTCTGAGTTTTGGGATACGCAGGCTTTCAAAGAAGGCGACGTTATCACTAAATCTGCCTTAAAGCTCCTCTTAGGATCGCAGACAGATTCCTTCTTGGATTTTTAAAAACCCGCTTCTATTTTCATCCCGGGTGGTCACTGTTCTCTGTGCAAAGAGTGAGGCAGTGTCAAACATGTCGACTTTCTTTGCACCTTTCTCTCGTGCTCAATTATTATTAATATTGTTGTTATTACTTCTGACTCGCATTTCTTTTCGCCTTTCTCATTTTTAACTGGCTCTACTCTGCTATGAAGATATCAATCATTCTGAGTTGCTGCCCAGAAGAATCGATTTACTGTGTATCGGGCACATCGCCCCCACTTTGTTATGATCCCGAGGGAAATAAGAAGCGTAGAGCCAAACAGAACTCAGCGGTCAGATTTCAGAACATCAAAAAGACTTTTGAACTTCGCAAACAAACCCCTTGGCCTTTAACAACAAGTTGAAACCCCCCCGTGTGCAATTTTCAGTTGAAGTCGGTGCTGTAGGAACTCCGAAGCTGGTCAGTGCTCGGACAGCCCTCCTCTTGTTTTTATCACGCTCTGAACAGCTTTCCTCGTCTTTCTGATTCCATTTAGTCACGCTATGTGCTGGCCTAACCTATGCTGGCCCTGCGCGGAGAGCAGAAGGCTCTCGTTTCAGCTCTGGCAGAATGAGTGCTGATGAGCTCATCCTCCTGCAGGAGCTGGACGCGGTGGGCGATGCAGTCGAAGGCTTGTTAGGGCTATGGGGGGGGCGGAGGGGGGGCAGTGGAAACAGATGCTGCACTGGAGATGAGTGTCCTGGGAGTTTTCTAATGACTGATCCAAGTCTTTGTTGTTCTGGCTGGAGCCGAAAAGCCCGTGCAGTTACCAGTTTATTCAAGCAACGCGGGACCAGTATGCGGATAGATTGGATCAAATAAAAGAACCGCGTCCCGTGACACCTCAATGCAGAATAACGCCAGTCAAGTCCACTCTATTTGTTTAGAATAGAAGAAGAGTTGATACTATTACATCAGTCGGGAGAAGGTAAAGTCCACTGCACTGGAAAAGGGATATGCAGATAAGGCATCCCCGCCTTGTTGAAGTAAAAACAGACCTCAGTGCATGCAGGAGGACAACAAGAAAGACGAGAATATAAACTCCGTCCAGAGGTGTGCGATCAAGACATCGAGGAGAGCCGTTCAGGTTGCAGAGAGCTCTTTTCGCCGCAGACTGGCCGCACTCCATTACTGTCTTGTGATAGGGCAGCTTTTATTGCCTCCTCGCACACACCACACACACCGGCGTAGACGCTCACATTCCCACAAGCGCCACAATGCTTTTCACCGCCTGCACAATCGCAGGATCTAAGACATTCAAACTCATTGACTGCCAGCCCCGGTAAAATGAATGTGCTCTTTGACTTCTATGCACGTCAATGGCAGTTTGAAAAAAATTATATATAACTTGTAGGTCAAAAGGTCACACGGGCCGCACGCTGTCTCCAGCACGCCACAGAACTCGGCTTTGGGCCCCTTTCGCAGCAAGTGACGGCGAGACAACGGGGGAACTGTGCGTATGCCCCCAACAGGCCGTGCAGAAGGAGCTGCTGTGTGCGCTGTAGCTAAAAACAACACTTCTCAAACCCCTCCCAGGTCACCTCACAAAGTGCCAGGCCAGGCACACACATTCCTTGTTAGCGACTGACTTGAGATCAAGGAAAAGATAAGCGGTGAAGACGCTCACCTGAGTTCTCCTCCACCTCCCTCTCATCGGTGCACACCCCCTGGCCGTGCATGAGCGAGTGCAGCGGTCTCTCAATACCCTGCGGCGGGTAGCAGCGCAGGCCGGCACCACATCGCGGCGAGTAGACGCCACAGTGTGCCCCTTTCGAGAGGGCGCACGTGGGGCAGCAGCCGCAGCCGGGCTCGCGCACCGTCTCCTCGCAGTTTTCCGGCAGTTGACAGCTGGCTAGCCTCTCCTCAGAACACACGGGGCAGCGGATGGCCTGCTCGGACAAGCACGGTGCCACTAGCGTCAAAGTGGCAAAAGCCCACAGGCCCCAGTAGGATGGAGCCGGCGCCACACCGGCCTCACGCACCATGGCTGCCTACGCCGGTCACCTCCCGTTCCTGAGTGGTGTTCAGCTTCGGGTCACTTTTCTAATTCAAAACAGCAGATTGGAGTTGAGAGAAACTCTTTGTCCGGGATGCTCTTTGATATTTTGCGGCGAGGGACACAATGCCTCGTCTGTAATGCTTCTCTGTCCCACCGATTCAACGGAACAGCATTGAAATAGAAGCTTGCTCTTGATCGGCGCAGCTGGCGGGACGGAGTGATGAGAAGAACTTGGTTTTGTTGCGTTCAAACCAGCGTGTGTAGGTGAGCCCCGTTCGTCAAGTCCGGAGTCTTGTCACGTTCTGCCGAAATACCCAAAAAATCAGGTCTACGAGTGTCCGGCTGCAAAATGATCGAAACGGCAATGTTTTGCAATAACAAGCGCAGTCGCTCGTCTTGTTGGTGTGCAGTGCGAAGGACTGGCGCCTGAGAATGGCTCAACTTGAGTGGCTCTCTTTGGACTTTATACTGGTCTATGGACACGCCTCTTTTTACAGTGAGAGAGAAGCTGAAAGGCTCAGCAGAGAAAAGCCAGACTAAAGCTCTCGCCCTCTCTCTCTCTCTCTCTCTCTCTCTCTCCAACTCACAAACACAATCTTACTCCCTCTCCCTTGTTTCTTCTCCCAACCTTGACTGCACAAAGAAGGAAATGGCAGCATTCGACCCCGCTTGCTTTGCAAATGCGACTCTGGTGACCTTCAAATGTTTCGGAGCCAGAACAAACAAGTTGCACCGACCCCTCGTTTACCTGTGAGACCATGACAACAGCAAGACGTTTGTTTGCTTTGCCATGCCGCCGGACCACATGTTCCCATTTGTGGTCTCGTGCTATGTTGCGAAGTAGGCAGCAAAGAAAGGGAAATGGACAGTGCAACCCCTCCTCACACCACACCCAAGGGAGTGCAGAGTAAGATTTACTGAAACACTGACGAACAGCTTATTACTGATTCTGCACCTCAATTTCAGTTTCTTCTTCGTCCTTCAACCATCTCTTCAAGGCTTTGAGCAAGATTTTAATAATCTGCATCGTTCCCGGCGCCCCCCCCCCTCTCCAACCTTGTTCCATTGCCTCCTTTTTACCATGGAAACCTTGCATGTATTGTACCGCCTTTGTGTGTATGCTTTTTTGTCTTCAGGCGGGTGGCCGGTTGCCAAGGTGGCCCATGGGTGGCCGCCAAGCCTTACAACTCAGGTGGGTGCTTCGCGCTGTTTTCTTCATTCGGATGCGACAGGCACTGCATGTGCACTTGCTTAGTTCAGATGATAAATATTTTGCCTGCCGTTCATTTCTAAATATTTCTTGTCATTGAGCCGAATATGCTTTCATCTTGAATGCATCCCGCAAAAGTGTATTCCATTGTTTTGTTTTCTGCGTAATAATAATGACTGCTTCTCTCAAATGTGAAATGTTTACCCAATTGGAATATTTGGATGCAGTTTGTGAGGTTTGTGAGTTTCTTTTAGCCACAAGATGGCGTAGTAGTTCCTTGAATAGATCTGATATCATCACATCAGATACATTTGATATCATTGCCAGTATCGATTATTTTGTTCATCAGGCATAAATATATAGCTTCAAATGTGCTTATTCGAATGATAAAAAAGTTCACATGCTCCTCTCAAGAGTGATTGCTGGTGCATTTATAATTTGCATCCTCTTTGTTGCCCCACCTTTTTTGAAATGAGGTCTGTTCCTTTAAGCGAGCTCCCCAAAAGCCTTCTGAGTGATTTTGCTTATTTTCCTTTTTCACAGAAACTAAACGAACATGAAATCTTCCACTGAGTGAGCAGAACTTCTTCAAGTGCAAAGCACAAAGCAGGTAAGCAGCTACGTTTATTTCTTAATGAATTTAATTAAATGAATCAATGTTTCAAAAAAAAAAAAAAAGTGATTAACCGTTAAATATTTTGGCTGATTATACCAAAAAATGTGAATACATTTTAAAATGTCACCATGCATCTGAGCCTTTGGTTTCTTTTTTGCGTGTACTTTGATGTTATCTCACTCACATCCAAAGTGTTTCTTTTGAGAGTCTGGCTTTAATCATGGTCATAAATCTAATCCAGATTAAATTTACTCTGTAAAAATGAGTTGAAATTTCGGCTGCAATAACGAATTGTTTTTGCAAATGTTGGTGTCTTGGTGTGGAACGTTCTTTTACACTTGCGCAAACATGGCAGGAAATCCACGTGCAGCGAACGTCGCTCACATCAGGCTAAATGTAATGACAAGGTCGGGCAATCAACCGTGAACTTGTAGCCTTCTGGTTATGCTTAAAATAAACCACTTTTCATGCTTTCTTGACACCTTTCTGTCGCTTGTTTAACAAATACCCTCCTTTTTACAGAACAACTTTTTTTCCCATCATGAACATGGACAAGAATCCTGGATTAGGAAGTAGGACTGGTGAGTGTCTTGTAACTTCTCAACGGTACCGTCATAATCCTGCTACCATACGTGATATTTTATATTTATGGAAGATAATCACTAATGGGACTTGTCAATTGTAATTACATACTAAGCAATTTGATTCATCATATACATATATCCTGGTATTATTATTTGAATGCAAGAAATTACAGCAAAGCTTTTTTAAGATCTCGTGCTTGTTTCTTAGACAATTTCACTGCTGATGCAAATGTGAAGCCACTGGAGGAGGAAGAAAGGGATGTCTCTTTCACAGAGAATGAAAGGCAGTGCATCAAAGGTGAGCTATGCCAGCTAATATTTTTTCAGTTAGGTTACAGTCCTTAACGGTGTCTGCATATTCTTTGCTTCACTAGCAGCCACACGTGCCCATGTCGTACCATCACCTTGAGTTTGGTGTTTGGTTCATGATTTGGTATGATCTGGAATGTTGGCTCTCAATTCTTGCATTTTCTAATTGTTTCAAGGCCATGGCTCATTTTATAGAAGCAATTTTTTATTTCAATCGCTTGATTGTACATTTTGTCTCCAGAGCATCAAGAATTCTGTTGATGTTTTATCCCCATTCTGTTGATGTTCAGCCCGGAAACACGCCGGCCGTTCGTGCAAATTCACATATTTTCACCAAATTCCCGATGGCCACCCCATCCCTGCCTGCGGATGAATTTGCAAAATCGCCGGGGCCATTCAAGTGAATGTGACCATTCGAGACTCGCAAATGAGAGTGAGCTCCCATCCAGCTATTTGCTGAGGACGATATGCGCACACCTGCTCGGCGCAGCTCACCGTGGCCAAATCCAGAGTGGAATGGAGTCCAACCCCTCAGTCGAGGACTGGTGCCAGAACCGAAGCCGTGTGCAGAGGTTTGCCCGACTCTTTCTAGTCGGCACCTCTCAACCTTCCTTGCCAGAGAGGTAACATTCCACGTCCCTCGAGCCAGTTGACTACTGACGGCAGCCACCCAGTTCGCTACACACCCCGTTAGCCCCTCCCACAGGTGGTGACCCCATGGGAAGGCTAACTCACGTTGCCTCTTCGAGCTGGAGCACCACACGGGTGCAGGCCTGTCCACCAGGCGCTTGCTATCGAGCCCCACCTCCAGGAATGTCTCTAGAGGCGGGGCCCTGGTGACCCGCAGCCAGGCGAGGTGAAAATTGTGTCCAAGTATAGCGTCCGTCATGGAGCTGTGTTCCGTCTGGACTCTCACCTCGGACTTATTAGCCGTGGGTGACCTTGCTGGGGGCATAATACCTTGACAAGTTCCCGTAGCTTCTAGACTCAATGGGACACACAAACCCCTCCATTCTGTCTTAGATTCTTCAGTGAGAATGATAAATGAATGCTGAAAGGCTCCACTTCAGATTTTAGTTCCAATCATTTGCCGTGTCCAAATGCATAATTATAATTGTGTAAATGTTTTTATACCTCCATTTATTTAAATGTTATTTAATTAACGTGATGTTTCTTCTGCCTGCTCCGCTTGAGTCCGACGAGACTCTTTAAAGAGCTGCTCTGCATTACTTCGCCATCATACGTGTGATTTCTTGTGCTTCACGCAAGCGCTCGATATCAGGTGTCTGCATGTGCAAAGTTTCCATTGCACCTCTGAACATTTCCCACAGTGCGAGGGGCCGCTTGTCAGCTCATTGCCTGTCGCTGTCGAGACCACAGTGTGGTTTTTGGATGGACCTGAATTCACTGGTGGTTGGTTGACACGCAAGTTCTCAAAGAGGGGTCATGCAAATGAGCCCGGAGGACATGTCAGTGTTTCAGCATAAAGAATGGTTTGAATTAAGGAAGGACTTTGCTAGCTGGTTTCAATCTTTCATCTGGAAAAAAAAAGGAAAATACCCGCAAGGAATGGAATTCCCTGCAGCATTTTTCACCTATCCTGGTTCTAGTTTATGTGTATTCACAGAAGATGCCTTCCCCTAATCTTCAACACACATCTTCTGACTTGTTGTGATCTGCCCGAGTTCTTTCTTTATGTATAGAGACGTGCTTTTTTTTTTTTTTTTTTTACTAAAGTGAAAACTGTAAATGTACATTTTTCAACTCTCATTTCATTAAATGGGAAGTCAAACCCCCCAACAAAATCTTAATCTAATATTAATCCGAATGCCAGTGAAGGCACTTCGAACATTTTATTGCAAATAATTAAGTCATATGGAGTAAATATAACCTCAAATGTTATAGATTATATATTCATTGTGCCCTTCCTTACTTTTATCTTTACTTAGGCATGATTAAGGTGGAGGCTGAAGAGATTGGAAAAAATGAGCCATATCTGGAGGCAGAGAAAGAAAAAGCAATGGAGGAAAAAGAGAGTATCACTGAAGAAGGAATGGAGGACGGATACGACGGTGACAGGACGGAGGACGACGATGACAACGATGAAGAGAGAGATTCTGCGGCCGAGCCGGAGGACTTGTCGCTGGTGGACTATTCGCTTTACAACGGTGCCGCTCTGCAGGAGGCCTCGGCGGAGGCCACATCAGAGAGAACTTACATGACTCCCCACATGCAGGCAATGGGGAAGCTTAACTGTGACATCTGCGGCTTGTCCTGCGTCAGCATCAACGTACTGCTCGTGCACAAACGCAGCCACACGGGTAAGCACAGGAACCCAATCAACACCTCACATCACGCAGCAACCGTTGCGCAATCAGCCCTCGGTTGACACCTTCAGTAGATAGTGTTTTGCGCAAGGTGGGTGCTTTGCAGTAAACCTTTGTTTGAACGGGTGAAAAAAAAACACGCTTATTTTACATCCCATCAGAGAAGAATCTTCAGCCATGAACGTGCTCTCAAGACCACATGAACTAACTCATGATTATGCCTGATCGAGCCATTGGCTACTAAATGTAAATATATTGCTAAAATACTATTATCAAACAGTTTCATGATACTGGTTGACTTTCAAATTGTCACCATTGAAAAAAAAATGAATTGGTTATAGAGAAAGTTAAGTGAATTGCGAGTTGCCATCTCTCTGGTCTTTTTTTACGTGTCCATCCTACATTTTAAGAAACATTTTAACATTCAGAAATGTCCTAAGAGTAAAATGAGATGCTATCCTCTGTGTTGAACTTGAATAAAATGAAACTATTTAACCTTTGAGGATGCCTGACAGACAAATGGAGCACAAACAGGAAAGGGTGTGTTGCCGTTGTGGTCACCTAGTGGCGATTTATGGGTATTGCACACTGGGGTGGGTGATCAGCCATGTTGAGTGGATGTCAAAAGTCCACACACCCCTATTCAAATGCAGGGCTTGTGTGGTATATAAATATCCCCCCAAAAATCCCATCATTAATGTGATGTATCACCTGCACAACTCAAATTTAAAAAAAATCCTTTTGAGAGGGAAAGTAAAACTAAACAACTGAGGCGATGTGGCTGTTTTTTTTTAAATCAACCCATCACATTCAAACTTGTGGTAAATGTCAGTCGGCTCAGATGTTCTTGTAGGCTTTTGCCACCATTTGTTTCAGAAGTTTGAAAGTTTCGTGCTTACACGGAAAGCTCTTTGGGACCGTTTCTGATACTTGCCACCTAGACTATGCATGTGGATCGTATAACTTGCAACTTTTGTTGCAGATTTTTCCCGTTTTTGTCAGACAGCTTTCGGTCGGACCACGATAACTTTGTCTCTCAGCTTCACTCTGAGAACTGTGGTAATTATTTGCTGTTCTTGTATATTTATAGATTTTTTTTTTCAGTCATGTGAGCCAACAGTTTGTGACAGTGACTGTGGATGGTGCTTTGTTCCCTTTTCAAAGATGGTGGGTTCTTGATAGGGTTTTTGCAAGTCACTTCAGTCATAAAAGGAAGACTTAAGACTTGGAAGAAGTTCACTTAGTAAAAAATAACAGAAGACTTCACTAAAGTATGTTTTACAAATTATCAGTGTGCTATTCTACAGCGGTGCACAGTCATTTAAATTCTTGCACGGGTTAAAAAATAAAAATACATAAAAACTCTTAAGATAATTTGTGGGGAAATGTTTTTATCCGTCGCAGGTGAGCGACCATTCCACTGTGCTCAGTGCGGAGCTTCCTTTACCCAGAAAGGAAATCTGCTTCGCCACATCAAACTCCACTCTGGGGAGAAGCCTTTCAAATGTCCCATGTGCAGCTATGCCTGCCGCCGACGCGACGCCTTGAGCGGGCACCTGCGCACCCACTCTGGTACCAGCCAGCCACATACACACTCAATTGCACTGATACTGTATGCACCTGTGTCCTGTCTTAAAACCGCACGCTGCAATTTCTGCTGCGGCTGCACAGCTTTTCCAGTAAGAACCCGCTCTGCATGATTACACACATCACACATGACTTCTAACTCATTCACCTCTGAAAAGTATCACTTTCAGTTCATCTGATTCACCTTCTGGTATACTGCACACAAAATGTTGCCAAATGATCTTAAATGATCTCTTTGTTGTTCATCTGTCCGTTTTCTGTAGCGCTTGTCCTGTTCTGTGCTGTTTATTTTACAAAATTAAAAAAAAAAAAACATCTCATCTTTGAGTTGAAATGTCCTGCCCACAGTCGAGAAGCCCTTCAAGTGCAACCTCTGCAGTCGCAGTTACAAGCAGCGCAGCTCCCTCGAGGAGCACAGAGAGAGGTGCCATGTGTACGTTCACGGCAAAGCACGTGCTGAGAAAGGTGAGAAGCGAGCGTGCGTTTATCGTCCGTCTCGGTGGGCACTCTCCTCCATCCCAATCTACTTTGCGTCATTGTACGCCGACTCACGTGGTAATTGCACAAAGCATCAAGCTGCTATCGATTATGCGGTATATCTCTTGCTTTTACAGGCTGGTAAATGATTTGAGTTTGATAGCCGCTAGCCCTTCATTCCAGCCAAATAGGTTATGTATGCTGTGGTGTGGTGGCCTTCTGCTAAACAGACCACTTCCCCTCCCTGCTGCAGCACAGGGGAGCCAGTGATGTAGGGCACATGTTTCATCCAGCTCACGCAAACGCAACAAAACGCCTTTGCATTCGAATAGAACACACACACACACACACACACACACGCACGTTTTTGTGCCTATGTGGTCACCAAATGTCACACGTTTACGACTAGTGGTGTGTTAGTGGTGAGGAGGTACATCCTCATCCTGCACTGGTAAAGCACAAACGCACCAGGAAGTGAGGTCAAAGGAAGATTTGATCTTATATCAATATCTTGTACTTCCTTTGCCTCAAGCTGCCGAGGTGTGATTCACTCCATTTTTGCATCCACGGCGAGGAGGAAAGTCGATATCCGCTTCATTATTTGTATTTGAAGACCACTTTATTCATTTCCTTCTTTAGTTCTTCATCTTTTTCTCTTGCTCTCATTGTGTGAAGCAGACGACAGTCACCTATCAAGGAGTCAGATGGGCACCGAGCGTGCTCTCCTACTCGACAGGCTCGCCACAAATGTAGCCAAACGCAAGAGCTCCATGCCGCAGAAGTTCACAGGTAGGTGCCCCCTTCGCAGTGACAATTTTGCAGCGACTGACTTTTTTAATTGATAAGACTGCCAGCATAATTGCACATTTCCATTCATTTCTACTCGCTTGCTGGATTCAACACTTTAAGCTTCACTCTGAAGCACTCTTTTCAAAATGTACCGTAATGTATAATATTTGTGCTTTTCCATGTGATTTGATGCTACGCTATTATGGACATGCGTATTGCGCTACACCTGTCGAGCCAATTGTTAAATATATCAAAGGTTGGACTAGGCCACATTAATGGACCTGAATTTTAATGATCAAGACATGTTTGGGGAAAGGCCAGTATCAGCTTGACCGTCCATCTCAACATGTTTTCTTTGATTTTTTTTCTTCCTATAGGTGTAAATGCCAAGTACTTTGTCCATAGAGTGTAGTTTTGAGTGAGCTTTTACTCCTTTTTTTTTTTTTGGTCTGAGCTACTTGTTCGTCTATCGCCGGCCTCCATGTCTTGTCAGGAGCCCCACAGAGTTGTATCGGCCACCCTCAATTTTCAGCACCGCCAGTGTCATCTAGGTAGGTACCGGTAACCATCCACAGAGGAGTGCAATAGAAACAATTTCATTCATGCGTTGTCAAGAACATTCATTCATGAACATAAAATGATCAGAATTTCAGTAAATGGCACACTTGAAACGTTTGCTTGTTTATACGCACACGCAACCATTTTTAGTTGCTTGTTCTCCTTTGTAACACAAAACACCGGTTGTACTTTCACAATTGAGTCTAAAAGTGCCTGCATGCATGAAAGTATATGAGCGCAACGCCTCCAAATGTCTTGATCGGGTTGACAAATGAAGCGATCTCTTTCAATATGATAACTAAGCGAAGTAATGACTTCCACCGCAGGCAGAGAAAAAGGCGGAAGGCGAGAAACGTGAGCAGGTGCCTGTGTGTCTGTGGCACAGCTGCAATTGAGGTTCTTTGTCTGAGTCATCTGCTTCCTATCAGCTCTCTTATCCTCTCTTTTTGGCTCCAAGCACAAATGCTTCCTCTGGATTCTTAAATCTTTTGACCTTTGAACCTAGTGAGCTTTACTTTCTGTGGGAGGTTCTTTTTTTTTTTTTGTTCGACCGTCGCTGGGTATTTTTCCCGTCTGCTCAATCCTCTAGTGGACCCTCAAGGATTTCTGCTTGTTTTTTGTACATATACATTTTTTTTTAGAAACCTCTGCTTGCAGCGCTGCTTTCAGCGTGTACTTCTTTGGTCCAACGATGAAATATATGCCTCCCCCTCCTTGACTTGAGCATGCTTTCTTTTTGTGGCACTGATCTAGGTGATAATGGTGTCTGTCTGGACCTGAGCTTGAACAGGAACTCAGTTCACCAGCAGGACCCTCCGTTAGGCTGCCCAGGGCGTGACGTGCACGGCCAGCAGCCGTTAATGCGTTCGGGCCCGGACGGTGACCCGGCTCACTCCCAAAGACCGTACCCTGTTCTGTTAAACCGCAACGACATCAGTCCTCTTGGCCTCACCAACGGCCACAAGATGATCATGCCCTTGCCAGGTCTCGCGCACCCCCCCCAGCAACCTCTTAGCATGGATGCGTTCAACCCTGATGGCTCCCAGGGATCTCCAATCATGTATAGCTTGGGCCACTTGCTGGGTGGGATGAACCATCAGAACGGGATGCCACATTCTCAGCCCATTTCCTTGTCACCCCTGGAAGCTTTGCAGATGGTGCGAGCTGACGGAGAAGCCGGGGGGATGCCCGGGGCCTTGTACTCCTGCAGCCACTGCAAGGTGATCTTTCTTGACTACGTCATGTTCACGATCCACATGGGCTGCCACGGCTTCCGCGACCCGCTTGAGTGCAACGTGTGTGGTCATCGCAGTCGAGACCGCTACGAGTTCTCGTCGCACATAGTCCGCGGGGAGCACCGACCGGAAATGAAGTAGCTTCCATTGCCGTTTGGTGCCCACATTACACACGCACACACAATTTGGTAACACCAAATGAATATGCAGATGTGTGTTTAATGTAACTAGTGGAAGCAGAAATGAAAGGATGGACTGGTGTGTGTGTGTGTGTGTGTGTGTGTATCAAATAGTTAGGAGGCAGGTTTCAGGCATGTTCTTTGTCATCCTGTATTCATCTGAAAGGATGATCTCTCTCTTAAGCGTTCCATTGTGCTGTAGACCAGGCGATAGCAGCTGTTCATTGAGAGCATTCAAACGTTCTCCAAAACAGCTAAATAATATTCTGCTGATGTTCTTTTTGTTCATCTTTGCAAAGAAATGAGAATAAAAATATATTTTTTAATCGCATGACTGCCTGCTCCTTTGTGTGTTTGACGCCCAACATTTGCCATGTAAAAACATCAGAAGAAATTTTGAAGGTCATGTCTCAGCTTTTTAAGGCTGCAGTTTGAGAGACAGACATCTCACCTCAGAGGATGGTTTGCTCACTCCTGAAACACATTTGGTGTGTGCGATCAGTACATTTTATTAACTTTGATGCTGGTGAACATTACTTGATGACAAATAGTTTAGTCAGAAATAGTTTTTTTCTCATGGTTACTGGAAGCATTCTCACTTTTTGGCATGTTAAGAGAAGATAATGTTGGGAATGTTGCTGATACTAAATGTGATATGCGAGTACTGACGGTTTCACCTCAATGCCTTCATAAAGAGGGTGTCGGCTTCATCCAGCTGCCACCACACTATCTATCCATCAGTGACAGTTCCCTTTTCTCACTTTAGGTTTGAAGAGAAGTAGCACTCTCATCAATTTTAAAAATATAACCACAACGCGTATCTTTTCCCACTCATAACAGGTTGATTTTGCCTTCTGTTTCTTCATGTGCACGTGATATACATATATATATACATATATATATATATATATATATATATATAGTGAAAACGCTTGTGGTGTGGTGTTCCCTGGTTATTCTGCTGCGATCCTGCAGATGGCGCTGTTGACACGTGATTCAGAAAGTAACCCATCCAGCGGTTTTAATACCGCCGTCCACATGTCCGGATGTTGTGATCATAAATGAGCTCGTACGGTAAAAGTGTACACTGCCATTGATAATAAACACACGAAGAATCGCTGCTGTAGCGAGCGGCGACGTAATGCGGAGGCTGAGACCTCCACGAAACAAAATAATAACAACGTGCGACTGCTACCTTTTGCTATGACATTTCTCCCGACCCGGAGGATCCGATGTGAGCATGCGCACTGCATCGCCTCTATGGGGACTGGGAGGACATCACGGAAAAAACGTAGCAGCGGCACCACCGCGAACCTTACACCGAGATTGCGCCAGTACCGCGCACGATAAAGCGGGCCACGACTATGCCCAGTGCGGCGCTAGAGAGCGCGACGACCCCTTGACAGGCCTAAAGCGAGGTCCGCGCCGCTGCCGGGAGAGGGGGAAATACATTTCTTCATATGGGAGCAGCATGCGGGAAATGGTTGGTGGTTGCTGCGTGTGTTCCGACGAGCGAGGCTGGGCTGAGAATCCGCTCGTTTACTGTGATGGACACGGCTGCAACGTCGCCGTGCATCAAGGTAACGTTAGCCGCTGTTAGCGTGGAAGTAGCGGACAGCTGTGACGGCCGAGCCGGCGGCTGGAGGCGGGCGGGCGGGCGGCTGGTCGCTCGCTGCTTGGAGCCTACGTGCGTACGCGTACGTGTGCGTGTGCGTGTGCGCGCGCGTTTGCTTGTACGTGCGAGCGCTTGTGTTGGCGCGTGCGCATGTGCGCGTGCGTGTGAGAGCGAGAGGTGAATCGGCGTATTGGTAGGCGTGCTATTTGTTGTCTCACAGCATACAGGGCCAAGCAAGGTGACAGCGAGCCTGCATGGCCTCTTGATGGCATTCTGTGGGTGTGTGCGGGCGCATGCGTGAGCCTCCCGGCCATGCGGTGCACGACAAATTAGAAAAAAAAAAAGAAAAACCTAGCCTTGTGTCCACATGCTTGGCTATTTTGGGCAATCTGGAAACCTTTCTTTGAGGTAAAGATGATGTGACGTTCAGGTGTCGTAAAGTGCCGCGAAAAAAAAGCAGGGTCGAGACTTGCTTTTAGTCATAGTTAGCCAAATAGAATTGAGAATTGTGTGCCTCACGGTTCTGAGGTTTAGTGGTGAAGTCCTGGTTCGGGCTTTTTCTGTGAGCATTTTCTCCTTATGGTTACGTAAGATTTCTGCGGGTACTCCGTCCTCCTCCCTCATTTGAGAAATATGGCTAATTGCAGACAAAATCATAGCTGAACACATAATGGTTGGATGTGTGTCCATTATGTACCCTTCGACTGCCTGGCGATCAGTTCAGAGTGTCCCCTGGCTTTTGCGTCCACTGACTGGTTTTAACAACATCTTTAAAAAAAAGTGTACCTTGAGATTACTTCTGTTGTGAATTGTTTTCATATTACTGAAATGAAATTCATTTCTATTTGTGTTTGTGTCTCAGCATGCTACGGTATCGTCCAGGTGCCCACTGGGCCGTGGTTCTGTCGTAAGTGTGAATCACAGGAGAGAGCCGCAAGAGTGGTGAGTGTACCAACACACAACATTAGAAATGTTTCACTTCTCACTCTGAGATCACAGACTGAGTCAGACGAGCTTTCTGGTGTCCTTCCGCAGAGGTGTGAGTTATGCCCCCACAAAGATGGCGCTCTCAAGAGGACAGACAGTGGAGGTAAATATATGAGGCATATGGTAAAATTGCACTCATGTTTGTCTAGGTCCTTTTTTGTGCCAACGCTTTACCTTCAAGCTGTATGCTCATAAATCAACAGACTTTTCATGCTCTTAATCTTCTGTTGTTGTCGCCACCAACAGGTTGGGCTCACGTTGTTTGTGCTCTGTACATACCGGAGGTGCAGTTTGCCAACGTCCTCACCATGGAACCCATCATCCTCCAGTATGTTCCGCATGAGCGATACATGAAGGTATTGAAAGCGTTTTTAGTGCAGCGCTCACAAGTTTTTGCTGGTATGTCCATTTGCAGGAAAACCGAATGGGGTTTCTCCAAATATTTATTTTGCGAATAATCCAACTCCTCAAATACTTTGGTGAGAAGCGGATTGGAGAACGCATAAAGTGTCGGTCCAGGTCACATTGGATCAAATTTGGTCACCATCAAAGCACCGGGCTTGCTCCAAAGGTGGGGACCCGTGAATGCGGCCTCATTAACCAAAGGTCCAAATTAGGGCCCGACTGATTAATTGGCCACCCAATGAAATCGTCCTTCAAACATTGGCCAAATACAGTGCTTCTCAATAATTTTCTGTTACGACCCCCTAGCTTGAAGGAAACAATTTGCGCCCCCACCCCACCATCCACTCTCTGCCGCAACTATAAATGAGAGCATTTTCGTTGCAAAAGAAAACAAAACGACACCGTCGCTGCGTACATGAGAGCGCCACTGCCAACTACTGGAGTGGATGTGCAATTACACGTCATTCTAGTACGGCGGGAAAAAAGCATGTTCCTCAGCGTCCCACGCGCCCCCCTCAGCATCGCATCGTCCCAAATGGCCAAATGGAAGATGTTTGCCGATCGTTTTCACCTTTATGTGCTCTAACCGCAACAGCACTTGGACACATGATTCATTACACATAAATTGATTCGATATAACTTTGTATTCCAGGACTCTGTGTTGCGCGCAATTTGGCCAAGAGCCCAAACTTCATGATCGGGCGACAAAAAAAAAAAAAAATAATTGGGGGGGTGGGATTTGGATGGTCGTGGCCCTCGCCTCGAGGATGGCGGCTTCGGGCGATAATAACAGACTATTACCAGGAAGTCTGAATACGAGTAGATTATCTGCCTAGCGGAGGCAGGACACTGATGATGAGCCGTGCCTTTTCCTTTTTCCTTTTTAACTTTCCCTTTGCTGCTTTTTAAAAACATTGCACTTTACAAAGAAATCAATATTTTTTCTGAGCGGACGCTCACACAGTCTCCGTGTTTGCATGTAAATCCTCACATAGGAGTGTTGGAGGGCCGGTTTCAGATTACTGTGTCAGCTATAGTAAATTACATGCAGGTTTCTCCTGTCAGAGCCATTCAGCCGTCGATTGCATTCCGCATTCCTCAATAGCATTAGGGTGGCTGCTGAAAACATGAGAAGCCACTCTTCTTTTTTACGACGCCGCCGCGGCAAAGTCTGCAGCCTTCTTCCGTTTCAAAGTTGATGTCCATTGAGGGTAACATAACCCCCCTTCTACGCAGCCTGCTCAAGGCGGGAATATTGCGCCATGATTAAGCCTCCCCACTTTTGTACTGAACACAGAAGGGACCAAATGGGGGGGCCGAACGTTAAGCCGACCCTGGAAGTATTCAAAGCACTGAATCAACCGCATAATGATGTGGTCATTTTTATGACAGTCTCACTGAATCTAAAATGCGTCAAATTGGCGAGCGAGCCAAGCGAGGCTGCGCTGGGTAGAGCAAGACGGAGAGACTGGAGGACAAAGGGTAGAACAGAGGCCGAGGCTAAAAGGTAAAGGGCCTGCCGTTCCTTTGTTCTGCACCTGTTTCTCGGCCTCATTCACCCGACCACTGTGCCCCCCCCCCCTCACTTTGGACAACGCGCCGTCTGAAGTACCTGTGTTGACACGCTAAGCTCAGAAGGAACTCCTATCCTAAATATACAAAGAATAGCATCTCAGTGTCTTAGCATGAGGATAAAGTAGCCAAAAAGTTTTTCAACAAAGGTTATTCATGATAGGACAAAATGCCAATGCATTAGAAAAAATTGAAAACATTTGTGTGTGTATCAACTCTGTGCCTTTTTCACAGTTACTGTCAACAGTTTGATGGGACAAAGCCGTACACAAAAAAAAAAAAAGCAAATCCACATGTGCTGTACTAAAACGCATTTGATTGCTCACCGAGGCCTTTCGGCTTCTCTTTGACTTCCTCCCGATTAGATTTGGTGTAATCATGCACAATCCTGCACGCCGAAGGTGTTGCGTCATTCTAGAATGTTTGAATGATTTGTAAAAAGTCTTAGCGGTCGGCTCTCTCTCTCATCTTGTCCCCAGACGTGTTACATCTGTGAGGACCACGGCCGAGAGAGCAAAGCAGCATGTGGGGCGTGCATGGCCTGCAACAGGCAAGGCTGCAGACAGGCTTTCCATGTCACCTGGTAGGTGGGCATGAGACTTTTCACATTTTGTTTTTGATGTTCATACACACAGATGCCTCACATGATGGCACGTGACCGCAAAACACCGTGACTCTTACGTTGCAGTGATCAATAAGAGTTATTAACACATGAATAGAAGTTTCTTGGAATAGATGGCTTGAGAGCGAGAGAGAGGTTAATTTCTTGTAAATGTATGTTACGAGGTAACGTGTGTCTGCCTGTCTCCTCTCCCGTGTGGCCGACTGGATGATGCTGTTAGCGCTCAGATGGCAGGCCTGCTGTGTGAGGAGGAAGGCCCTGAAGCAGACAATGTCAAATATTGTGGCTACTGCAAGCATCACTACAACAAAATGGTATGAGGTCCATCCGTTAGAACTTCGGTACCTCCTCATTGTGCGTATCAGTGCCATATACTTGACAGTAGTTTGTCATTCAAATTTTTCATGCTGGGTTGAATTTATTATTTATTATGATGTACTTTAATACACATGTTCAAGTATCGCAGTCGATAAAATGGACATTTCTTTTCAACCGTGAAAAAGTATTCCACAATGTTTTCTTATTTACAGCAGAAGAAACGACGTTCCGGTGAAAATGCAAGTAGTGCCTTCAGTCATTCCCGGGGGCGCCCGACATCGCCATCACAGGACAAGCAACACCACCACCACCGGCAGAGGAAGGTAAACAGACTGACGACTAATTTAGTTTTGCATTTATTTTTTTGGGACAATTTGTTTTCCTCTCGAAAACCGCCTCGTCTCTCGCTGCTACTGCTGGTTGTAAAATTCCGTTGAGGGAAATGATTCTGTTGATTTGAACTAAAATTGGCTTGTGGATTCCATAATTGCTGTCACTTCTTTATTCTAGCACGTCCCCTTTTTTTCCCAAAGCTTACCTTCGAGATGAGTGAAAACTGAACTGATTAGCTTTAGTAAGACACAATCGCTTTTGTGTGTTAGTGAAATCTATTTGCGATGACTTCTTTTTGTATTTATTGAGAGATTTATAGTACACTAAATATTTCTCGCTAAAAATGTTAAGGCCGCAGTATCAGCGGCAATTTAAGTTGCGCCATCATTTATAATCATGTCAGAAATGCTGGTATACGCTACAAAGTTGAACGTACAATCATCTTCATTTCCTGCTTTTGCACATGCCTAAAGAATTAAAGTTGATGGTTACAAAAGGCTAGCTAGCTCCATGCCAGCCCGATATTTTGTGCTTTACATGTGATCTGATTAGTCAACAAATCGTGACTGCTTTTGGTGATATCCCAGTAAGAAATGTAAACTGATGCCTGTGTCGTGTCTTCTCAGAGTCACAAGGACAAGATTAGTCAGAAAGAGCGTCACAAGAAGGCACCTGACAGCCTGGTCCCTTCAGTGATGTCCAGCAGTCTAGACATGGTAAGAAGCGCGCGGTCAAAGGAGAGTTGTTGGATAAAGTACAATCGGGATAGATCAATTCTTGGCCGGGCTGATTATCAGCTGACCTTTTTTGAAAAAATCTGTCGGCCGTTAAGCGCTCAAATTCAAACTGTGAACTTCAGAAGGGGAATTATTTTTATTTTTATTTTTTTATGTATTTTATTTATTTGTTTATTTATTTATTTTTCAGTAATATTTTCTCTTATACTCCAAAATATCATTTATCAGCCTTCTTGACAACTAACATTTGGTATTGGCCGTGAAAAAAAAAAAAAACATATCAGTCTAGCCACAGTAAAATGTCAATTTCAAATAATTTTGGTGTACATGTGTGTGTTGGGAAAGCTCTCTTCCAGTCACCACAGTTCCAAAGACAGTGAGGGAAAGTCCAAGAAGCTGATTTCGCACAGTCATGGCCACCACAGTAAGAAAACGGGAAGCGGCGGCAAGAGCGGCTCTTCTTCTTCCTGTTCCTCAAGTCCATTCAATCCAGGTATCACAATGACAATTTCGCAGGAGCGAGAAAAAAAAAATGCCTCTGGCATCGTGAAGCTTGAAGAGGAGAATTTTGTTTAATGGGTTCCGTCTTGCTCACGAAGGCGGAGTCCTGTCTTCAGCTCCAGATTCCCACCCGTTCTCCTCCTCTTCCCGTCTGGAGCGTGACCACGAGCGTGGAGGAGGCGACCACAGCGGCGAGGAGCGCAAAGAGCGTCACAGGAGGCCAACCGTCCAAGATGCCGAAGAGGACGGTGACAAGGAGGAAGGCAAAGATGAGGACGAGCAGGAAGACGAGGATCGCAATTATCATGAGCCGCCGGCGTTGACTCCAGCCGAGGGTCCTCCCGCAGGGTCGCAGGGTCACGATCGCTCCGATGGAAACGCGAGCCCTTTTGAGAACAAGGTCACAATTTCAACTTTTGGATCCATCATGCGCATCACCTCCACATCAGTGCTGGGCAGTAGCAGTAAGATCCGCAAGATCTCCTCATCGGGAGACTACAAACCTTCCAAGTCATTGTGCAAGTTGTCTCAACTGAGCACACCGCCTATCCCAGAAGAAGCAGAGCAGGAGGGCAAAATGACCCCGCCGCCTTTGACCCAAGTGAGAAGGCACCGCGGCAACAAAAAGAGCCGCCACGGTCCCGGCCGACCTCGGGGAAGCAAGAACCGAGAGAGGAAAGAGGACGCTCATCATCATCATCATCATCATCATCACCACAACAACAACAACACCGCACCTCCTCCGACCTTCACCTCCTCACTCTACCCGAGCCCCCTCGCCTTCCCCTCGTCGCTGCCCACCACCACCTCCTCTTCCTCTTCGTCGTTCTCATCCTCCACAGCAAGCGTTTTTTCCGCAAGTCGTGGCAACTTGCTGCTTGGCTCGGGTGAGTGGGTGTGTGTGGTCGCCCTCAAGTTTCCGGCGTGAAGCAAAAAAGTGCAGCTCTCAAGCGTATTTGTTTGCAGCCTGACAGAAAATGCTTGGTGAATGTCACATGAGCAGTTTTGTGAAAGAATCGCCGAATCTAAGACTGACTCTTATGTTGACGCGGTCAGTACATGAGGATTTCCTTCTTTGACCTAAAACTGGAAAATAGTGTCGATTTATACGTTCGAATTAGCTTCAGTGAGCTGTCAACTCTCGCAGTTACTGTTTCACTTGAGATGAATTGAAATTGAATCATAATTTCAATTTCAGAAGTTTCTTCCAACTAGTTTGACTCGAATTTGCCCGCATCTTTACTCTAGCTCAGAGCTTCTCAAATTGTGGGGCGGGCCCCGCTGGGGGGCGCGGTGCGATGCTAAGCGGGGAACATGCCTTTTTAAAGTGTAATTGCACATGTTTTATAGAGGTGAAGTTTCAGAAAAAAATTCCACCTGTTGCTGAACCAAACCCTTAATTCATGTACATTTATAAACATATTACATAATAAACATTTGATACATTTATTATTATTATATATTAAAACTTGACGTGCTTGAGAAAAGAAAACCGAGCAATCACTGCAAAAAAAAAAAAAAAATCTAGAAACGTTCATTTGTACCTCTGATTAAAAAGTTCCGTGAAAAAAAGTGTTGACCAGTGTTATGTAACTGTCAAATCTGGAAAATGAAGATGTTTGTCTTCTTTGACTCGACAGACACCTTCAGAACATTTCCTTCTGTGTTTGTCGCTCAGGTATTTATTCCAGCCTGAAGAACCCTCTTTCACTGGGCGGGGGCATCTGCAGCACCTCGGTCTCACTGGGTGGGGGGGTGTGCAGCACCTCCTTGTCCCTGGCTGGGGGCATGTGTAGTACCTCTCTCTCATCAGGACTCCTCCCTTCCCACGCTCTCTCATCAAGCAACGCTGTTTCAAACCCACAGGTCTCATTTTTATTCTTAGTTACGACAAATTGAGATGAGCCGTTTTTCGACCATCTCAGGCGGCGGCCATTTTGCTCAGGGCTCCGGTAACGACCAATCACGCCTCACTGAAGATGAGCCATGATTGGTCGCTATCTGAGCGCTGAGTAACTTCTGTTGTCGTTTTCAGTCGACCGCGGTTGTTAATGTTGAACTTTTTGCTTTTTTCTTTTCTAGGTCCATCCAAGTTCGAGCAGCTCCTACAATGTGACTTCCTCGCAACCGTTCATCGGTGGTCTCTCCTCACTGCCACCACTACTGAGTCAAGCCCCAACCTCACTGCGAGGTATGAGGCAGAGGTCTTCAGAGGTTCTTTCATTTCCCAAATCAGACATTTTTTCTATTTCCATTCCACTATTTGAATAGTGACACAAAGAGATAGAATTACAAACGTACTCTAAATTGATGGAAACTGTCTTAGCGGCAGTCTACATTTTGACATCTTGTTCCCTTTCGCAGAGTCAGACCTAGATGACTGTCGCTTCCCATGTCAAGGAAACTCGCCGAGAGAAAGTCTTTCCTCACAGTATGTCTTTTATATTTTGTCCTTCAAAATTGTGTTCAAATGATCGAAGAAGTGATCTTTGTAAGCAGAAATTTGGCAGCAGGTTAACAAGCCAAGTAATAAAAGACGACACTTCCTCCTCTTGCTCTCTCCATCGCACGCAGGTCGCCCATGAGCTCGCTTCCTCTTCTTTTTGACCAGAGGGATGGATTAGTAGGTCCAGGAGTTCAAGCGTGTCCTGAGAACATCCCTCAGGCAAGCTCCCACATCGAGCTCCTGTTGGAGAAACATAGCAACGGAGAGATCGGCGTCAACAGTGAGTAACTTCATTGAAAACGACTCACCCATACATTTGCAATCTGTTGATGTACCTTGATGCACATTCGCAGTACAAAATCGTTCTATGCATGCAATAAACAACTCATTTTTTTTTCAACATAGAAAACTGCAGCTTATAGCCTGGTGTGGCTTGTATATCGTTTTGGTTTTTTTTCCCCACCAAAAACGAGTTGCTGCAGCTTATATGCGGGTGCGCTTTATAGTTTACAGTAAATTCCGGTAGAACATTTTCAAAATTCAGATTCATCATTATTTAACAAAATAACCAACATTGTAATCAACGATTAAGAGAGTCGTTATTTGCAGCCCTGTAATGGAGCATGTCATCTACCGACATCTCAGTCCATTTGGTGTCAAATCTTGTCAGCGGGACAGACGGTCTTCTTTTTTTTTCTGTCTCTCCCAGTTGTAGACATGCTCCAGTCACTTCACTCGCTGCAGCAGGAGAACCAGCGGCTCCAGGACCAGATTCTCAGTCTGACAGCCAAACGGGAGCGACTGCAGGTGCTCAACACAGAGCTGGCCGTTCCTCTCCCTCATGCTCATTCTGTCCAAGCCTCTTTGCACACCGCGGCCCGGATGACTTTCCTGTCCTCAAGTCAAGGTCAGATTTGTCATGCCGACGTATTTACTAGCTTTAACGTGACATATTATTATTATTGTCGGTTATCCACCTGCGCTTCATGTATGCATCGCTTGCTTTGTTCTTCTCCCTCGTCGTCCTCCTTCTGCATCATGTTCATGATTCATTTTTATTTTATGGTTGAGAGGTCCCGATTTTCCAATGTTGGCGCTGTGTTTCTGCACTTGCATGGCTGTTTTTTTTTTTCCCCTCAAGAGTACTGTGCCTTCCACATTCTAGAAACATGCATGTTAAAGCTAATTAAAGACCACAAGTGTGAGCGTGAATGGCTGTGTGCCCTGCAACTGGCTGGCGACCAGTCCAGGGTGTCCCAAAATCAGCCGGCATAGGCTCCAGCTCACCTTTGACCCGAATCAGGTCAAGCGCTATAGAAAATGGATGGCTGGATGAAATGGCCTTTGACTCTGCCTCTCTTTTCTCAGACCCGCTAATCACCAATAAGAATCCCCTGTCGAAGAGCAGTTTCCATAATGACCCTTCCTTTGTTACCTCCTCTGAGGTGAGAAGCTCTTCTTTTCTCCAAATATATTAACAAATACAATCGTTGTCCTTTCCTGCTTTGGCGTTACTGCACTGATTACGCATCGAGATACAAACGCCAAAAGGGAGCTCGGATAGCAAAAGCTCAATTCGCTTTTCGTTTCTGTTTCTATCTTCCAGGATGTCCGCTCTGGTAGTCCGTCCCGCAGTAGCTCCTCCCTCTCCTTCCAGAGTACTCCTCCTCCTCAGCAAAGCCCCGCCTCCTTGAGTCAATCTACGATGAATGGTCGAAGTTCATGTGACGGTCATGCTGGCACCTCCACCCAGCCTGTGGCGGGCGGGCTCCACACATCTCTCGCAGGAAGTCCTCATCTGATGAATGGGGCGCTCAGCGCTTTAAACGGGGTGATACATTCTCCTGTCCAGAGTGCCTCCCAGTCGACGCTCCCTGCTCTGTGCCCTCAGCCGCCTCCACTCAACCACCAGACGATGACGCAGAGCTTTCAGCGTCCCAAGAGCGCCAGCCCGTACGTGACTAAAACGGCAGAATATCAAAGCTAGTGATAGACCGATTGTCGGGGCTGATATTTGGCATTTTGCCGATGATCGATGATTTTTAAACTTTCAAGGCCGATAAATTATAAATTGGTTTATTTTGGCTCGCTGCTGCACATTTATTTCTCTCTCTCTCGCTCTTTTTCTTTTGCTGCGCTGTGCTGTGCTGGTGGCCCTGCCTGCAGAAGCAGATTGTCCCGCCCATAGCACCATCTGATTGGTTCCTTGTGCAGGGGGTGACATCCAATCAGCAGAAAGCCTGTTGGCTTTTTCTGCTCGAGTCACTTTCTAAGATCTAAAAAAAAAAAGATTTAATATGTTGTAAATGATTAAAGTTGTTTAATTAGCATGTCCTTAAAGGTATTTAAACTATGTCAAGTTTTGGAGTTTTTAGTTTTCCAAAATTTTACACCATTTTACCACTTTTTCCCAACAAATGAATACCGGCTTCAAATATTGGTTATCGGCCTCCATGACAACTAATAATCGGTATCAGTATCCGCCCTGAAAAAAGCGTCTTTCACTAATCAAAGCAACAGTTTTGTTGTGCCCAGATCTCCTCAATCTTACAGATTTTATTGTTCATCTTTCAGGTCTTCTCTCCTGTCAGAGCAGCAGAAAGAGATCATTCTGGAGCAGCAGCAGTTCCTCACATCACAGAACTTCACTCCTGTAATGTCTTATTTTAAACCAACCAAGCAAATGATACATTTACAGATGGTCGCATAGAATAATTTGATCCATGCATTCATTTTCTTCCGATTATCTGGAGTTGAGTCACGGGGGCAGCAATTAAAGCAGAGAAGCATAGAAGGGAAGGCAGGAGTTTTTTTCGCAATGGTGGACTTTTATGAGTGGTCAGCTTCTGGGATGGAAAAGAAAATGCAATTTAAAAAATTTTTGGCTACTCAAGGAAGTTTGCTTGTCTGAGTGATGTTGATCAACTTGCAGGAATTGTTACTGTGTGAGTCCTTGCTGAACTCCAACTTTCCCAATTTGACTTGACTGTCTTCTTAGGAGCAGAGGACGGTCGTTTGCCAGATGCTTCAGCAGCAGAGGCAGAGGGAGCTGCAACGCCTCACGCTGGCGGGAGCCCTCGTGTCCACGCCAAACCCTCCCATATTGACCCAGTCTCCCAACCTTCTGTCGTCAGCGACTGGCTGCCCCCTGCAGGGCAACCAGGGCGGGAACCTCTTTGGTCGACAGGACGGCACCCTTCACAAGCCTGTGAGCGGTGGCGGCCCGTGCATTTCACAAGTCCTACTTAGTCCTACTTGAATCAACTCCCCTCCTAATAGCATCATTTATGACTCCACGGCTGCACAAATAATTTACAGAAAGACACTTACACAGTACTGAGTGAGTGTTGGACAACCTAACTTCTCTTGAAAGGTCTGTCTTGAAAATGGCCTTGCAAGTGTATCTGCAATTAACTCATTCACTACCAGCCGAGTTAAAAAAAAAAAAAAAAAATGGATCTTTGACGTTTGTAGCCGTCAATGGCAGTAAATGAGTCAAATGCACACTTTTCCCTCCTTTGGCCATTGTGGTTTAAAAAAAAAAAAAACAAGAATATATTTTCGATTTTCAAACGGTCGCCAGCTACGACTTTCGGGCATGTTGATTCTGCATAGCACCGCCTCCTCACGACTGAGTATCCAATCACAAAATGCGTTCATCACCTTCCGCATAAGGCCAGCGAGAAGGCTCACTGTAACCAACTCGTGATCTGATTGGCTATCACAACTGTCTATCAAATCTGAAATCCCATGCCTGCACGATTGTATCTGAAGGCCTCGGACGAATAGTGGGTGCTACTGGTATTATGAAATCTGCCTGGCAACACGAGCTAGCGGAATTCTGATTGGATTAAAAACTCCCCTAAAAATGCAACATTAGGATAGAATATGACACCAATGTGAAGAATATGATCCTGATTTCTTGATGACGTTAGGCCAGCACAGAAGGCCTTGATGGCCTTGACCGCCCACCACTGCCTGTGAGTGATACAGCTTAACTGTGTCATTTTTTTTTCAGGCTGCAGGAGAGAAGGGTGGAGACAAGAATGGATGAAATCCCCAATGATGCTTCACCATTTCGAATGAAGATATCGGTCAGAGGTCGCTGAGGAATAACTGAGGTCACCTCAACGTGACACGAGGACGTCACTTCTACTCTGTGGTCTTTAATGAATGTACAACAGGACGGACTTGAGGGTGAGGTTTTTGTGTACGGACGTTGATTTATCAGAGGTTCTTTAATGTTTTTTATACAGGCAGCTTTTCCGAGATCACGGATACAGTGGTCTATTCTTAAATTGCACTAATCTTTTTAGCTAGGCCAGTGGACAGTCGTTAAATCGTCCTGATAGGTGTGGTCTAGGTTTTTTTGGTTTGAAGTATACTCTCAAGCACTGACTTTTAACGAATCCTTTGCGTCGATTTTCCATTCCGTCTGTTGGGAATTCATGACAGAATTCCACTCACGTTAGCCACCTTACACATTTGTCTTCCTGTAAATGTTGTCTTCCCTTTATGTTCAGCGCACTCACATTTCTTCCAGGCACTTGATTTTTTTCTTACAGTCAAAATTCATTTTGATCGTATTTTCTACGGCGGTTCCTGATGGGGACGAGCCAAACGTCACGACGACGACGACGTGGTCAGTGGCATCTCAATGTTAAGCTAGTGATTACCTCAAATTTTCTGCCATCTTTTTCTACGCTGATGTGTGGCTTCCATTTTTTTTTTGCGCTAACTCTTTTTACTACCTACACCGGCCACCGGAAACCTTGTCGTTAACGATGCTGAAGTTATTTACTGATGTCTAAATTGTCAAAATGGCGTCTTGTCCCTCCCTACAACTTGCCTCTATTCAAAACCAGAGACGTTTATTTCTTTCTAGTTGCTGTCGAGATTAAGTGGATGAAACCAAACATTTGGAAGTTGTTATTGAGAATTTCTTTTCCCTGAATAAGTGTGCACTTTGCATGTTAGTAGTTTAATGAGCTTTTTAGTCATCTTTTTTTTATTTAAATGAGAATTGGCACTCCGTTGTTTTTCTCTCTATATATAGAATATATGACATCCTTCTTTTCATGTCTCCTAACTAGCTATTCTTTTAGCAATACTGGATAGATAATGCCTTAACGATGCGAAACATACAGAGAAAAGGTTGTGCCCAAAGGCTCAATCGCACTTCTTCTTTGGTAGTCTTTTTTTTTTTTTTTTTTTTAGGGATACGTGGCGCACACCCTAAACCTATTCCTACATTTTTAAGTAACCAATTTCATCAAATGAAATGTGTGAATAACCTGACAGTGATAACTTTGGTGTCATCTTTTTTACTGTCCTTTTTTTGTGGTCAAATCCCACGTTTTTTTGTTTGTGCTTCAGAGATGTGAGCGAAAAGTACAAAATGTAAATCTTACAATGAAGCCTGCACGGGTGGTGTCCTAGCAAAGGAAGTGGAGCCTGATTTGCTACTGGCACTGACTTTCGTGGCAATGGCTGATGGAAAGCTTTGTCCATACTGTAGCTCACAAATTCATATTTTAACATCACAGGAAGGATTTTTTTTTCTTATTTTTTTGTGTTTTTTCTACTTTATGTAGCAATATTGTCAGGGGTCTGGTTTTCTCACCTCTTCGATTTTGAATATCGTCTGCCCCATGTAACATCTTGAGTGCTAGTTAGTGTTGTCTGTAGATGTCAGAAAGCAACTTAAAACAGCTCGCTAGGAGGTGATTAAATACTGTAGCAAGGACAGAACGGGAATGTTTATTAAGTTGATTTAAAAAGAAAAATATGAGCCAACATTTTAATTTTAAGAATGGGACATCTACAATTTACCAAGTACAGTATGTCCTGAGAAGACAATGTCCAAGGAAGGGAGAGGTGCAAAATGTTTTGTTTTCTTTCCCATGTTGCACTGGGGCTCTGTAAGCCCAATTTGTTCAATCGATTTTTGTTTGATAATGAGTTGTACATTTTTTGGTGTAAGACACATGTTCTTTAAAGCTTTGAAGTTGGGCTAACCAAGATAATCCATGTTATGAATGTCGTACTGTGTATCTTCTAATCTCTCTAATCTCGTTGCACACTTGAGTACAATGACAATAAAGGGATTTCTATTCTATTCTATTCAGTGTAACAACATTCGAGCACCCGTCTCACAATGAGGTTTAATGGAGAGCAAGTTACTTGTCGGAATCAGAAATGCATAAGATGCAGCGGATTCTCAAATATATCATTAAATACAAAGTTAAAACTATGCATGATTTTAAATGCATCGTTCCCTGGCAAAGATAAAAAACAATTAAATGAGCACCTAATTTTAATGGCAAGTCTATTGTCATTGTACAGTGTCATTGCCTGAGGGAAGTGATCAAAAATGAATTTGACAATATTCAGATTAAATCCCTGTAAAGTATTTTGATACTTTTGTGTGTAAAATTAAAATGAGGGATGAATACATTTTGTTTTTTGTCAATAAATGTATTTTGCTGATCTGTTTTACAGGTTCTCTTGAATGAGTCCTCTGTTGCAAGGGAAATACCATTGGAATGTATTCAAATGTATGCTTTTCTGGCACAATATAATATCGGAATCATTTATAAATTGTTTTTGTTTTGTTTTGTTTTTGCCGTGTTTGACCCGCAAGTAGGTAGATTTTGAGGTATCTATACTTAATATTTAGCTCTGGTTATTTTTTACTTTTGCTCCCTACATTGGAAACATTGTTTTGTGTAGATGAGCTATCTTAAAAGACGCATTTTTTTACCATTATTTTCAGCAACACAAAAAAAAGAAGTTTCAGTAACCCTGGCAACGTAAGATGGCTACACTCTGGCTTCAGCCGCGATTGAAGTATACAGTTCAGTTATATATAAGTCTCTGCTCAAAAGCGAAATGCTCTTCAATGGACACACCTGTGAGTCCTAATATAACTTTATCGAAATTGTACAATATCGCTTCAATGTTGCGCACAATTGAGATGCTGCGCAACTACTCACGATGCGCATGCCCACACATTTTTGGCCTAAACGGAACCCCATACGCCTTTACTTTCTGGCGCTGCTTCACCAACTAATCAAATTCGAGTGTGCTCCACTACTGCACTTGTTTCATTCGCGCTATGCCTTTGTTGACCTGCCACTCAAAATGTATCTGGCTTCTGATTGGCTTGCTCTCCCGACACTTGATTTGCAAGTTTCTCCAAACAAAATCGTCCCAACCTTCCTCGCACCTTGATCAAAATGACACAACTGATCCCAAGTGAGTCCATAACTATATTTTAATTATGTTGTCGCCGTATTAAGCGGCTCCGACAGAGAACGCAACCTTTGTCATTTCCTGTTAAGCAATGGCGTGTTGTGTTGTAGATTGAACGACGAGGACGCGATTTTTAACTCCAGCTGTGGCAAGATGTCAACTGTTAAATTGAGAATCCTAGTGGCCAAATTACATCACAGATGGATTCCTTCGATTTTGAAGCAAGCTTGGACAACAACTATGGATTTCAAGGTAAACTGAAGTCTGTCCGTGCTATTGGTGCTTTACTGTCAATTATTGTGTTTATTATTATTATTATTATTCATACGCAACTGCGCTTGACGTATTTCTACTTCTGACGTGTTTTCGAGCGGCACTAATTCAAGTTTGAGGAGTGTAATCAACGTAATAAACATGAATCTGTAATGGTTGCGTCGTATAAACGTAAAAACGTCACCTTGAACACATTAACTATGTTTCGACGGATGATCGGGCGAGTGAAACGTGTGCAGTCAGCATGCGCTCACGCACAGCAGAACAATAAATATATCATATAATTCGATGCCGTCCAAAGTCTTGGGAGTGGCTACATCTCACCCGTGACTTTAATGGGGCAAGCAGGATAGCAGAACTGGAAATTGTTGGACACGTTCCAAAAGTGTTGTAAAAAAAAAAAAAAAAAAAGGTGTGTGCAACTGTTATTAGGTCCATCTCTCCACAATTCCTCCTGCACCGGTCATCCCCTCCAAGAAGCCTTTCAAAGTGGATCTTGTTGGTGGCAAGCGTTACTCTTGGTGCAGCTGTGGACACAGCAAGAAACAGGTAAAAAGTTCCAAAAAGTTCATTCTGCACACATGTACAATAAGGCCATATTTTTTCTATACCGCTTGCGTTGTTGCAAGTGACATTAAATCCTTTGCAAAAGATGATGCTTAATTTTGTTTGCATCCGAGAGGACCTCTCGGAGAGGTATTGTTTTAATTAATGGTCTGATTATTGTACTCAATGTTTAACGTGTAGATCTGCACCGTGTCATAGTGTTTTAAAATATTTCCCCACTCGTATGTTCAGTGCTCCGATTTTTCTGGTCCAATGCTGATTAAAAGTCAAGTTTCTATCAGTAAAACTGATCCATCGATCGTGCAAATACATCTAATGCCAATATAGTCGTGAGACACTTGCCATTTTACAATACTGGATCACTCAAAGATAGAATCGATTATCCGTACATCACTAAACGAGGTAAGCCTCTCAGAAGGATTCCTTCTCACTGTTGATGAAACTGACTTTGTTAAGGCCTCATTTCTTCTTCCTTCCTATGGGTGTCAAGTACAACGGTTGCTAAATTGTTCACATTGGCAATATTTTCTGTGACTATTTCAGCCTTTTTGTGACGGAGCACACAAGACCAAGGCCCAGGGCCTGTCCCCATTACGCTTCATCCCCGAAAAAGACGCCACCGTTTGGCTGTGCGGCTGCAAATACACAAACAACCGTCCATACTGCGATGGCACGCACAAGCAGGACTTCATCACATCCGCCCCGCTGCATGAACAGAACTGATAGTTAAAATGTGTCCTGACTTCCAAAAGTAAGTTGGCTTAATTGCGTCGTGTTCAACTTCACCGGAGATTTAGAACAAATTGAATTTGACCATACTGTTCCACGTTTTTGTCACACTGTAGGATATGCACGTTTATGTAACGTGTTGGCAATCTACAAGTTGAGTTTTCTTCTTCAAATCTCATCTTTGAGAGAGAGATACGTTAGGCATAATAAATGTCTTTAAGAAAACTGCCAGCATTGAACTTTATTTCACAGTATGTTTTACAATTCCCGATGTTCTCAGGAAATGATCAATTGGACACTGTTGGGGGGGGGAAGGGGGGAAACCTGGGAAGTAAACATTTTATTGACCTAAAACATGCACATATGGCTGTTTTTTTTTTTTTTCTAAAAGCATTGTTTCATTGTTGGAACGGAAACAAAAGGAATGCTGAATTTTACAAAACAACACACATGGCCATGTATTCAAATCCCTTTCGAGTTCTTCTGACATGAGACAAAAACTACGGTCGTCTTGACGCACACACACACACACACACACACACTCAGGAGAGCAAGCGATTGTTGGAGTGCTAAAAAAGTGAAAGCTTGTCATGGTGGCAAATACTTATTGGTTTGGACTGTGGCCAGAGTCAAGGAAAGTGCATCAACAGTTTTTGTCATGAACGTGTAACCGCATGAGCGCTTGCTTATACTGGACATTTTTACAGCAGTTATTGAATGACAAGGCAAGATTTGCTCCTTTTTTTTTTTTTTTTAACCTTTATATCCAAACGGTGCAGTCATTTTCACTGCAGTCTTCTGCAATTTGTCAACTTTTACAGAACCCAAATGAACGTACAAATTGAACGGTGGAAATGAAACAACCACTGCATATACAATACAAAATGATTACAACGTCTTGTATAAAAGATAAGTTTATACATATGTACGCACACATGCCCACACTTGATACATACTGGACAGTCCTCATGGGTGCACTCTTCTAGTCTAATGCACGTACACGCGTATCTATTTGGCTGCACACTTGAGTCTGTCAACGTGAAAGATGAAAACTGCCTCTTGAGCCCAAAAGGAAGAAGAATCCAGTTTGACTTTTTGCTCGGTATAAAGAAGGGAGCAATCCAAACAACTGTCCTCCCTGGCGTCATGCGCAGACATTAGGTCGTAGGAGGCATCCCGCTTTTCTCTCCTCCCCTGGCCTCCTCCTTGCTGGCAGCCGAGCCGGTGCCGTTGACGGTCACCTTGCGAGCGGAGCCTCCCTGTTTGGAGGCGAGAGCGTGTCGCTGAGTGGTACCGTTGGAGTTCTGGATGGCAGGAGAGAGGGCGTGAGGCGCAGGGCAGGACTGCGCGGACGCTCGGGGTGTCTGGGCCGACGCGGGACTGTGGACTTTGTCGCTTTGCGAATCGCTCTCTGAGGTCGGACTGGTGTTGACGCCATCCGAGTGGCCCTGGACGGCAGACTGGGACGCCCTCCGACGCTTCCTCGTGGGTTTGACCAGGTACTGCAGCGGGATGGGTCCAGTCTGCATGCAAGTACACAACGGAAATGTTTGCTCTGTTCACTTGGAATAAAAGTCAAATCTCACATTTTTTTTTTGTTCATAAACAAAATATTTTCCGGACTATAAGCCGCTACTTTTTTCCTCTATTTTCAACGGTGCGACTTGTTGTGGATTTTTCTTTCACCACTAGGGGCGCTCTATAGTACACTAAATAAATCTCGATTTTTTTTTTCTTCTTTTTCTCTTGGGTCTGTTCTGTTTTAATAGCAAAGTTGTTGCCGTGTTTCAAGGCACTGTTTTACCAATCTGTTTATTTACCTTTATGTGCATTGACAGTACAAAATCGTTCTGTACATGCAGTAAACAATAAATTAAAAAAAAAATTAACATAGAAAACCGGCTTATAGCCTGGTGCGGCTTGTATATCTTTGTTGTTCAAAACTGTAAGCGAATGTCTGGCAAACGTCTTCGCAACCTTCATCAAATCCTGACCAAAAAAACGTTTGTTGCACTTTTTCGGTTTTGGGGAAAAATATCGAACGACAGAAACTTTAATATATCGTCACCCAATTTGCTGGCTTTCCCGTCAAGGTCAACTCACAAGTATTTTTTCCATCTCGCACGTTACACAATGCCACACTTCAAAAAAGGGCAACGACATTAACTCAGCCGATAAAATACAGAGCAAGATGAAGACCCTCACTCACCCGTCTCCACTCATAGAAGTAGGCAATGTCCATTAGCGTGTAGTAATCTTTCAGAGGTTCATCCCCGTACAACACCTCGACCTATAAAAAACACGTTATGCCACATTAACTGCGGAACATTGCAACACAACGTCAGTCAAGTCCATTAAATACTTGGACAACATATTTCAAGAAAGCAAAGTACGCCTACTATATTTTGACTTGTTCTATGACGTTGAACAGATGATGATGACATACAGATGCCTCGTTGAGGCCATCTTATGTTTTAAGGTTACTGAATTGGATACTTTTAAGCAGAGGTCCTCAATCCTGTTCCTGCAGGTTTTCCAACTCGTCCGATTCAAATGATCAGATAACCAGCAAGGTCTGTAAAAGCTCGATAATCATCGTTCAGGTGTGTTGCACCAGGGACAGATGGAAAACGGGCAGGACACCGGCCCTTTGAGGAACAGGATTGAAGACCCCTGCTTATAAGGGCTGTGTGTTTCAATCAGTCGCCATCGGGCCCGTTTTTTTAGGATTCAATTTTTTCATTTGGTTTGCATTAGTGACATTTGATCAATTCAAAATAAATAAATCACGTGATTGTGTGTGATTACCTTGTAGTTGCTGGGTATGTCCATCTTACTTCGGAGGAACTTGGCTAAGTGCATGACGGACATGGCTGCTGGACACTGCAGGAAGCGTTTACCGTTGGACTGAGAACAGAGCACAAATCCAGAGTGAGAACTACATCAAAAACATGAAAACAGGATGTAGGAGCTGAGCCTTATCGCGTAAGTGAAACCAGGTTTTACCTTGTCTCCATCCACCTCTGCACGCTGCCTCTCATTAGTTCTGTAGGCAAATTCACAAAATCAGAAAGTGCATCGTGGGAATATCGAACTCAAGTATTTTAGAGGAGACAATCTGTACCTTCTAATGAAAATCTTTTTCTTTTTTGTTATTGATTTGAACTGTTAGTCTGCATGCAATTTTGTCCGCCTCAAGCAAAAGATGCCCGATTGTGGTTTTAGTCAGTAAAGCAAAATGAAACACGTGATCGTGCCCGACCAAACTACACCATGACGCGACGTGAACGTCACGGCATCCGCACAGCCACTCCGCATCAGCGGCAAACACAAAGGGGAGCACCACCCCGGTTTGCCAATCCGGAGGCACTGTCCCCACTGTGCAAATATAAATAGCATTTGACACCGGCAAAAAAAAAAAAAAAGCCAATTCATTTTAAAAGTACCCCCCCCCCAACAAAAAAATAAAAATAAAATAGATCTACTCACTTGTTCTTCTCGTAGAACTGTATTGACAAACTGATGATTTCATCTTCGGCAATGTTAAACGTCTCCACCACTTCCCCCGGTTCCAGAACACGATTCTCTGAGTAGAAATCTCGCCTCCGCTTCATCTCATCTGAGAAAAGTGGATGACAACAAACTTGAGCGCTTGCTGCCTTAAAGCCATTTTCTGATGAAGATCAAACACGGCTTGTTTTAAAGGCGCTTTATTACATGAAACTAGGACAGGGGTCTTACCTTTGAACAATCCCGGAACAAGCTTATATACTATATCTTGGAGAGTTTTGTCCGCTCTAAAAGAAAAGAAAAATTTTGATGAACAAATGTCTTTAATAAATAAATGAGTAAATGCTTGCTTACCGGATGCTGAGCTGTGGACATGTCTTGTGAACTTGGACGTCGCATCGAGGGCAGAACTTGTTTGTCTCCAAGAAGGCTACGATGCATGTTTTACAAACTACGCAGATGGGGACACAACACGGGCAATTATTATTCATATTTTTGTTCTTACAACACGAGGTAACGTAGAACTGAAATTGTGCGCAAGTCATAATGAGGTGGGGCTTCTATGCTAACGTAGTAGTTAAGTCATAATTAGGGTTACTATTTGTCTGAAAAACACTTCTACGCCATAAATGTAAAACCATCAAATCAAACGGGAATGTAGTAACCGTGCGTCGCTTTTTGTGCCGCTGCTCAAACTCGTTCATTACGCACCGCTGGTAAACTCAAAAACCACCGATGTTCGATTCAGTCAGTCGTCGGCTGCTTAGAAGGCTTTTTGTAAATAAAAAAAATCTCAAGTCAATTATTTGGATTTTAAGTGTTTGCAAGTCATTGAAGCCTCACCACGGGACAAACATGGTCATTCTTTTTCTTTACGCTCGATTAATGTGAGTGCATTGGTTTTTTTTTTTGTGTGTGTCGTGGAACAGTTTATACTCTCCATCTACAGCATCGTGAATAATTGCTGGATGCCCAAACTTGACTTGGTCATCTACAAACGTACTCTTTGAGTGTAATTGACATCAACATGGGATTGTACTCACAAGAGTGGAGACATTCTACAATGGTCGTAGCATCAACTAAGTAACCAGCACACAGTGGACAAGTGAGATGTGAATTCAGATCTGTGATTTTAATCCTGTTGGGCTGCATTTTGTCCATCTGGCGAGATCTGCAAGAGGAAAACACATGGTAAATGACATCCTTTTTTTATTTTTATCTTTTTTATTATTTCATTCTATCAAATCACAGTTAAAGTAGGTGGGTGCTATCATGCTCTGTGGAACTATTAGTTATCCGTCCTATGTCAATGCACAGACAATGCCTGCAGCTCGTCCTTGGGCAGACAAGCTGCAACAAAAAAAAGAGAGCCAATCGCCGCCAAAATAACTGCAAATACGTGGAAGCGATAAAAACGAAGCTTTGTCTGGGTGAGCCGTGCAGCAAATGCAGCCCGAGTGGTTGTGCACAGCGAATAGCCGCTGTGTGGCCTCCTCTTGGGGCATCAGCTTCACTGTTCGGCCGGAGCACCAACAAAGAGGGAGCCCATTTGTGCAGAACTCCACCGCTCGAGCTAGCGGCACGACTGAGCACATCGGGCGGAAAAAAGGCAAGACTAAGAAGGCGCAGAGCTCCAGAAAAGCACACTGGTACACAAAGCAGCCATCTTACATTCACTGACAGGGCTTATAAGAGGAGGCGAACAAGAGAGGCTCCAAATGTGACACCGCGCAGGGAGATTTCGCCGCAATCAAACGCGCGTCGCGTCGCCACGCACAAAAATCTGCGGCGCGAGCTTCATTCTTACCTGATTTGACATCGACGCTTCCTTCTCCTCCCGGCGAGGATCCAGATACGTTCTTAGCACTTAGTTACAATTTGCAGCAGCGCCAGAAAATGGCTTTTTTTCTCAGCCTAGTCAGAGGACTGCCCATTTTGTATCACGTGATATTATTTTGTCGCCTCGTTCACGGGGCACTCGGGGTGTCCGCTCCTCGGCGAGCCTGTGTGGGCCGCTGTCTGTCTGTCTGTCTGTCTGAGGACAGTGGACTCTCATCTGCACCCGGAGCACGTTTGATTGGCGTTTTAATGCCGCGTCGTTGACTTATTATATTTGCTCACCAGTTTGTACTTCTGTATTTTGACTACATGAGCACTTTGTGAGCTAATAATGTACCGATTGCTTACTTCCCATACGGATATATAATTCGTTCTCACGCAAGCGTTGAATTCGTGATTTGAAACACGAAATTTAATCAACATTCGCATTCGATACTATAGACAAGTTGTATGATCAAACTTTTTTTGCGCATTAAATGTGGTGTCTGTAATTCAATGTAGTAAAAATCTCAACCAATAAACTGATCCGGAAAAATGCCAATATTGTCATTATATCAAATCAACATTGAACAACAGCACACTCGCTTTGATGTGTATCTCAACCTTATCATATACAGGATGTTTTCAAGGTTTTCTTTCACACGTAATTATTGCACTGAGTTGTGCCTATCTGAGCACGTTATTGTTCTTCAATAGGATGTAGCAATCCATCAAAAAGGTGCGTATTTAATTTTGAAGCACCCTTTGTTGGAAGTGCCCCCCCTGACCACTGCCCCAACTCCAAAAGTTGTTCCACCACCTTTGTATCTTTCTGTCGGCCATATAGTTGTTGCATTTAGTTCATTTTTTCGTGATACATTAAGCTTTGAATGAGTTGATGCTTTTGGCTTCCACAACGTGATTTTACCAGTGTCTATATATATTATATTGGAGACGTGAAGCGAGACAAAATGATTGGACAAACATGAAAATATCCTCCTCTGTTGCAATACAGAGATTTTACCGACAGATGGTGCTATAGTAACACTGAAAAACGTCGTTTGAATTTACTTCTAACAACATTGTACGTCAATGTAACCACACATACATCATTTTTGAGAAGAGGAATAGAAAGGGAGTTTGAATGACAATTTAACATATTTTAATTAAGTGCAACCGATGCACATCCTCGTTAAGTAGTGCTGTTTTGTCTTTTTTCAGTGTATGTGCTGTCTTTGCTTTAAAGTCAAGTTATGTTTGTTTATGCAGCCCAAAACAAAAGAGTCTCTCGGGAATTTACTGGGCCACCATAGTTCAGATCAATGACATTCCCTGTTCTGTCCTCCCATTCAGGTAAAGGAAACTTAAAATTCCATTCCAAAAGGAAGAAACATTGAGGCGGGATCACAGATGGAGGTATCCTCCTCCTAGTGTGACCAGGCTGTAATGGAAACCGAGTGGTCAACATTTTTCACATGGTATGGTACTGTACAATGTTAGTTTAAAAAAAAAAAAGTCAAAGGCATGTCTGGAATATTTTCGGTATATGTAATATACAACTTGTGGCAGAGTTTTAAAAGGTCTAAGAATTGTACATCAATGTGAAAAAAGCAGAAAATCACAGATATCAAAATTTTCTCCTTGGTCTGGTAGTGACGAGGGGTGGTCATGGCCACTCCGGACCACCGTGTGCCTGCGCCCCTGATGAGAATCAATTTAATGAAATGGAGTGCAGCAGGTAGAAACCTCCTTGGGTAATGGTTCTCCTCGGAGTGTGGTTAAACCAAATGCAAGCGTCTAAAAATTAAATCTTAAATTGAGCCCTACAGAGGTAACCTTTCAAATTTTTGCAGTAAGATGTCTTTTCATGGGCAGCACCAAGCCATTTTTCAAGTTAAAAAACAAAACTGAATCTAGAGTCTAACGCCAAGAACAATCTTTTTGGCATGTTTTAGTTTCTAGCCACCTTTTTACCACCAGCAAGTCTAGGGACATTTAATTCCCGGTAATATAAATTCCTGCTTCTGAAAAAGTTTGACGACTCTGATCAAGGTGAAGTGGAAGTCCCTGTAGTTCACTCGGCGGCCTGCCGGAGGCGCTGTTGACCGGAGCGCGTAAGACGCCATCTTGAGGAGACCTCGAACGCAACGCTGCTTGGTGATGACTGACTACAATTTTAGGCGCATCAGGATGAGATTACCGAAATCAAAGTGAACCCGAGTCACATGGGCTGTGGGCTATAAATATTAGGAGAGGGGCAAGAGGAGCTGCTGGACTAATGTTCGCCGTGTCGGGCTGTTTTTAAGACGCAACGCCCGCTGTAGCCTGATGGCCGGCTAGCTGCTGTGTGGACCCGCGGCCTGGTCGGGAGGAGGAAGGGTGGTGACGGCGCAAAATGCTCGACTACCCCTGACTCCCAAACAGACTGTTCCAGGACAGAGACTCGCTTCGAGCACAATGCACTTTGAATTTTTTTAAAGCTCTTCACTTTCCGATTTTTTTTTGGGGGGGGGGGGGGGGGTGCGAGGGGGGTGTGGTGCTGTTTAAACGCTCGGAACGACTGAATGCCGTGGCGCGTGCTCTGAATTCCCAGTCCGAGACATGTCATCCAACTGCACCAGCGCTGCGCCTGTCAGCGCGAGCAAAACCAAGACGAAAAAAAAGCATTTTATAGGACAGAAAGTCAAACTGTTCCGTGCAAGCGAACCCATCCTCAGCGTTTTAATGTGGGGTGTGAATCACACGGTAACTTTTTTCCTATGACTTCTACGTGGTGTGTTTATGTTGCTGTTTTGATTTTTTTTTGTGCTGCGCTACAACCCAGGTCGACGTGCGCGTAATTCCTCGACCTTGTTGATCTTTTAATTTCAGTGTGTCGCTTTTGTGCTTCGGTAGGTTGTAAGATGTTTTCAGTTGTCAGCCCGTTGCAGTTTAGTTTCATTTTAGCTGTTGCATGCGCGTGCGTTTGTTTGCGTGCCACCCCGCAAATGAATACACGACACTGAGCTCGTACTCTTTCGTTTGCAAATCTCATCTGCAATCACGTCGCAACTTTTTGCATGTGTTGTTCGTGTTTTGGACTCGAGAGTCATCCCCGAATGTGCAGGCATGGTGGGCGGGGTGTGACCGTCAGTTTGTGCTGCAGGTTACTCAATTTCACTTCCGCTGCTGAAGAAGGAACTCTAGGTTTTTCGTAGATACACTTCTTTGGCTACACTTGTGCATGCTTTATCTTAGAGAATGCCAGAGTTGCACCAAATGGGCCCGCACTTAAGGACATAACTCTGTCTGTCTCGCAAATTTGAGATTCAGGGTTCGAGTCTCAGTTCAGAAGGGAGTTTGTGGGTTCCCCTTGGCAGTCTAAAACGATAAACGCCCCTCCCCCCCACGACGATGAACGCTATAGAATATGGATGGATGGATTTTCCTTTCACATAGCTAAATAGGTTCCTAAAATAATCAACGTCACCCAGTGCTGTCAAACACCACAGCAAACTACTACCGCAATTACAAATACCTCTGTTTCAGTGTCAATCAAAGTCAAAACGGAATCTGCCAAACTGGGCCAGAAAATGATGCTTTATACTTTTTATGAACATTTCTTTCCAGCATCAATGCCAACCCAACTAGCTGTGTATTGTGTGGCATGAGTAAAGGGGTAAAAAAAAAAAAAAATCTCAATTTGGTTGCGCATCCCCAAAAAAATCAAATCAAATTGACAGTTGTCAACTGCTTAATTATGAAAATTAGTGACACTTACTGGTTGTGAGTGTGATGTTGTTAACCTCCATTTAATTATAACAACAGGGCTCTGCCCTATACTTTTATTAACCGCAGCGCAATTTACAAAAGGCTGCACGGTTCCTCTTAAATACATCGTTAGGCCAGAAAGGAAGAAGAAGAAATCTGCCACATTGTTGACTAAAAAAAGACCAATTCATGCAAGCAGCACTTCTGTGCAATCTTGTATTTATCGAATTTATCCGGTCACCTTCACTTTTTGCCGAGCCAATTGCGGTGCTGAGTATCAACAGAAAAGCCTGCAAGTTGTCTAATAAAGTAATATTCATTTTAAATGGTGAAAAGTGCCCAATGCGGGTCTGCTTGTTGATCGTATGCTTCGGTTAATGTGGCAAAGCACGGAATTATAATTTTTTTAACCGCATTTCTGATGCTTGGTGGATGAACTTTGGCAGTATGTGTGTGGGTGCAGCTCATGAACAATTTTGATTTGTGGTGTAGGCGAGAAGCCATCAGACAGACGAGCTTTCCCCTTCTTATCAGTAGTGGAATGCATTTTAAAGGCTTAAGCGGAGAGACAATTTTTGGTTTGCTGCTAAGATTCGGAATGATGTTGGTACATTTTGAGGAGAGAACATTTTTGAAATGTTATGATTTCATTGCACCACTGTTTCAGAAAATCCGGCGTGAATGTGATTTTATTTATTTTTTAAAATGGTGGCATCCTGTTACTTTGCTGGTCTTCAGCAAGTGTTTTGACTGCAATTTTTTCCCTTGACAGTACGGATCGTTGTACTTTTCAATGATTGTTTCAAACTGTCAAACTCTCCTCTGGCTTGTGTTTACGCCGCAGCGCGAGGATGACACGGAAATTGTGTGACCACAATGTGGGGCTTAGTAACATAACACAGTAAACAGTGGATGACGTCAAGTTAGCATTTGTTTGTCATTCCGTTTGGCAAGAATTTATTGTAATTCCAAAAACAAGCAACCACAAGCCAACATTAAGAAGTAGAACATAATTTAAAGTTCAACTTGTATTTAGCGTGGGTTATTTTCCCGTTATTTCTTTGAATTCTGTATTATTGTTACAATGCTGAGAATCTGTATTTCCGTCTTTCTCTCTGTTGTCTGATGCATTGCTCTTTTCCTCCTTCAGATTAACGAGTTAAGTAATGTGCCTGTACCAGTCATGCTGATGCCAGATGATTTTAAAGCCTACAGTAAGATCAAAGTCGACAACCACCTATTTAACAAGTAGGTTCATCAAATGTTAGAAGATGGAAACTTTTAATCGTGTTGTCGTGCTTTTGTGCTTGAAATTGTCAAAATGACTCATTCTTCCTCGAATATGACCACAATGTTTTTATCTTGTTACTTTTCTTTTGTAATCCTCATTTTTGTTGTTGGCAAACAGCATCGTAAACGTACATTGCCCCTCCAAAAAAATGTAGCTTGAATATTATAATCATATTAATTATATTGCAATTATTATTATTATTCATATTAGAATTACACTTGAATGCTTTTGTCAAAATTCCCCAGGGATTAAGGATTGTAGCATACTTTACACAGCCCGTTTTTTTGTCATGCTGAATTTATCTGGTTGTAAAAAGGCCGGCCCACCGTGCCCCATTTAACTACTATGCCAATGACGAGTCCAGTTTTCTTTCACGTCATGACAAGAGGCGTCGCTGCATGTTGAGCGCAGCCTTAAAAAGTGTGAATTGCAATAACCTCCACACAGGCCGCGTGTGAAACATTGTGCCGGAGTCAGACAAAACCGACTTTAACTTGACCTTTTGACTCTCCCCCCCTCCCCCGGTCAGAGAAAACCTCCCTAGTCGCTTTAAGTTCAAAGAATATTGTCCCATGGTGTTCCGAAACCTGAGGGAGCGGTTTTGCATCGATGACCAAGACTACCAGGTAAGCGCTTGTGTGACAAGAAGCAGTCTCGTCATTTGATGAGTTCCTGCATTTCTCGCCAAGGTCTTGAAGGAATCCTGCTGTCGTCTCTCGCAGAACTCTCTCACGCGGAGTGCTCCCCTCAACAGCGACTCGCAGGGTCGTTTTGGCAATCGCTTCCTGTCCAGCTACGACCGTCGATTTGTAATCAAAACTGTGTCCAGTGAGGACATCGCGGAGATGCACAACATCCTCAAAAAATATCATCAGGTAGGATGCTTGCGGTTTACATTTTCTTGACGTCACGTTTACTATCGGGCAGATGTTTTGAAGCAACATTAGCATTTTCTCCCTCAAATGTTTCTTTAAGTCAGTGCTGCTCAATTATTTTCTGTTACGACCCCACCTAGCTAGACAAAAACAATTCATACCGCCCACCTCCACCCACTCTCTGCCGCATCTATATATAATAGCATTTTTGTTGCAAAACAAACCTAAACCGTACTCGCGGCACACAGTAGTCAAGGAGAGCTCCGCTGCCAACTACTGGAGTGGAGGTGCAATTACACTATTGTAGTACAGCGGGGAAAGAAAGCATGTTAATAATAATAATAAATTAGATTTGGTCCCCAGGGTCACACGCGCCCCCCCTCAACATCGCGACGCACCGCACCTCCCCCAGGGGGGGGGGGGACGCCCCACTATTTAAGAAAATGGATGCTTTAAGTCATCCAGATGAAGTCGATGCTGTATCTTTCTTACCTCACTGCCACACTTTTTGAGTCTTCGTCTTTCCTCTCTCCTCTCCGTTGTTCTCAGTTTATAGTGGAGTGTCACGGCAACACGCTGCTCCCTCAATTTCTGGGGATGTACAGGCTCACAGTGGACGGCGTGGAGACGTACATGGTCGTGACCCGGAATGTATTCAGCCATCGCCTCACCGTTCATCGCAAATACGACCTAAAGGTATTTTGGCCCGTGTGCTCGTGTGTGTCGTCTGCCTTCCCGTTTTAACAAGGTGATGCCTTTTCACAAAGTCTGATATGAGCCCGTGCTTCTTATGTGTCATCTATTTCTGTCATTTCTATTTATACCGATATTTCTTCTTTTAGGGTTCCACCGTCTCAAGGGAAGCAAGCGACAAGGAAAAGGTACATTTGATGATTATCAAAAAAAAGTGAGCCGGGAAAAAAATGCAGGAAATTAATTGTGATCTATTTTCGATGAGCGCTTATTGTAATCAGACGATTCGTGCGGACAAACTCAAATTGATGATGATGATGTTTGTTGAAGCCAGGTGTTGCGGAAAATTCTCCACGGCCTAATTTTCTTTCCTTTCTCCTTAGGCGAAAGAGCTCCCCACTTTAAAAGACAACGACTTCCTGAATGAAGGCCATAAGCTGCAAATAGGAGACGACAACAAAAAGTACTTCTTGGAGAAGCTAAAACATGATGTTGAGGTAAGTTTGTCTGAAGGACGACGTTTACTCCGCCAAGCAGTACTTTGGGAAAATCAAACGCGTGTCCCTGCGATGGGTTGGCAATACAAAACATGTTCATGTTGTACGTTTCAGTTCCTGGCCACTCTCAAGATCATGGATTACAGTCTTCTTGTGGGGATCCACGACGTGGAGCGAGCAGAGCAGGAGGAGATGGACGTGGAGGCTGGCGCGGATGAGGAAGAGTATGAGAACGACGGCATGCTCACTGGCTCCTTTGGCACACCGCCCGACAGCCCGGGAAACCCCCTAAACTGCGGATTCTTCGGGCCCGGGGACTTTGACCCCTCTGTTGATGTTTACGCAATCAAGAGCCACGACAGTGAGCAATGTCTTGAAGATTTTCATGCGCTTCTCTTTTCGCATGGAATTGACTCTTTATTTGTATTTGCTGGAGTACTTCAACGTGCATTCTTTAGTTAACCACTGAGCCGTTGCATCATCATTGAAAGAAAATGTATTTTACTTTTTGTCGCTAGGTGCTGTCAAGAAGGAGGTGTACTTCATGGCGATCATTGACATCCTCACTCATTATGACGCAAAGAAAAAAGCTGCACATGCTGCCAAAACTGTGAAACATGGGGTGAGTGGCATGAGCGTGTCCTTGTCTTTGACGTGATGGATTGATTTAAATGTGCTCACGATAGCTGACATTAGCCAGCGTCTGGCCGTTTAGTTCCGCGGACATTCGACCGAGAAATTTGCACCACTGACCAATGGCCGCCGACCCGGTGGTTGGGAACCACTGACGTAAACAACAAAGTTCCTCAGAGAAACGCACAACTAGAATCGTCCCTATTTTGTCATGTGGAAATCAATAAACGCTACTTATACATGTAACAATAAAAAAAAAAAAGCGAGCGTCTGACCTCAACCCATTTCCTGCCATTGATCACTAAAGATGTCTAAGATCCTTTTTTTTTTTTTTTAACTCAGCTAGTAGTGAATGTTTGCCAGTAGACATTTCATAAATGCGATAAAATTAACACTCTATTATTTAAAAAAGAACAATCATATTGAACAGTCTTCCAGCCGCACTGTTTTCAGCTGTTCGTGTCGGAGGAATGCTTGGTGAAAACTATTTTGCGCTGCGCCCGCTGCCGGCAAGCTACGGCTGGCTAGCTAATTTAGCTTAACACAATGCGCAAGTTCCATTTTCCAACCGGTGCCAACGCAGCGCAAGTCACTAATCATCTCCATGCCAGCGAATAAGCTACACTCGGAACAAGTTTCATGATCACAAGCAATGCTAATTGCAAAGCTTTCATGTCAGACGCGTTGTCACAAAACACGAAAATATACAGTACACTAGTCACACAGGTCTGGCTGGAAACGCGTTACAGTGGAGCGTAACCAACAGAAAAACAGCGGGCCAATTAAAAAGTGGCTGCAGAGAAAAGAATACTTCATAAAGACAACATGCGAGTCTAAAAAGTGTCGCAATTATTGTCAATACGATCTTCCAAATTTCCTTTTCATCTGGGCTTTTGTTTTCCAGGCGGGGGCCGAGATCTCGACGGTGAACCCAGAGCAGTACTCCAAGCGCTTCTATGAGTTCATGTCCAATATCTTGTCGTAGACTCTCCTCCACTCTGCCTGCCCAGCCAGTCGCCGATCGGTCACGCACGTGGACGCGTACACACACAACCGCACGTTACACGCTTTACCCCACCCGACAGTCTCTCTCATTCTTACCTTCTTCAACGAGCCCATGGTTAGATCAAGTTAAGTATTGAGGCAGTTACCGAAGCCCACACGCAAATGAACATCCTAACCTCCTTTCAATTGAATTATCATTTGGAATTTGGATAGTTGCTCTTTTGTTTCCCCGTCCTTCCCTCTCGCCAGCACAGGAACTGTCTCACTGATGCCTTGAACGAGTGTCGGCGCTTCAGCGGTCTCTTGGCATCGTCTTCTCACTTTCTATTCATGTTGTAATTCCTTTGATTTCCATTAGACAACGTTGACAAACGCAGATGCATGACGTACTCTTTCAGTGTCAACAACGGAAAGAACAAGCTACTGCTGACAATTTGGAACACCCCGACATAAACATTCATATTGGTGATGTACTACAATACGTACGGTAAACGAATGCAGTTATCAAAAATGCATGGCTGATGTGCACATGAGACTCCACCGGTAACCACTAAAACTTAACATCTGAGTGTTACAAAGAAAACAGGAAAAAAATCTGTGTTTGATTATGTTGCCATATTGGTTTTGAATATCAAACATAAGCTTGGTGAATGTCGGTCAAAGAAAAAAAGGTGAATTCAGCAGCAAATACATGTTTTATCACAATAAGAATCTTTTTTTTTTAATATCCTGTTTACATTGATGTAGCAATTTTGTGTTTGTATACAGTATTGTTTTGTTAACGACAGACAATAGGAAAAAATGTTACTTGAAAAGGATTCATTGCGTATTAAAGGGAGATCTATCTTGTCTTTTTATTTCTTTATCAATCCGATTCTTGGAATGCCGCGTGCTTTAAGCAGAACGAAGCCATCGTCACAAGAAATGATGATAAATTGCTGGGAAGTAAGAAAAGTCTCACTTGGGAATTCTGAGGTTCAACATAAAAGCGTTTCAGTTGGTTTAAAAAAAAAAAAAAAACGTGGTCGCCGACAGGAAATGACGTTTTTTAAATGAGCGAAACTCGCGAATCGTTTGTGCTTGCAACGTAATTACATCGTGGTGCACGTTTTCATGTGTTAGCGGAAGCAGTGTGTCGTCGTCGAAGTTTTTTGGGAGTTGTGAATTTTGTTCGTTTTTTAAGCGATTTTGTCTTTTTTGCGTCGTTGAACAAATCTTTTGATTCATTTTAATGAACTGATTCTAATAATTCAGTTCACTTCAGAATTGTCACACCCATGACATGTTTAACACAGACATATGTCCGCTTCTTCACCTGAAGAAGCAGAATGGCGGAATCACATGCTACATGCTAGCTACGCAAGTAACGAGGAGCATTTTGGGTAATTTCGCTTCGGCAACTTGTGAAGGCACGTGCCATTCTTGACGTTAATCGTTTTTCTTCGATTATGACGATTTAAAGCTCGAGAAAAGCCAAATTATAAATCATGATTAATCATCTCGCCCTACCTACAACGTACTGTTATTTGTTTCATGATATTTGTGAGTGCGATAGTGTAAGGAATCAGGTGTCCGTCTATATTTTAGATTCTTTTATTAAAATATGTGCTTGATGGAGGCACCATCCCTGAAAAGAGTGTGCAGTTTAACGCTTGTCAATTCTAGCTCACTGGTGCCTCTTGCTGGTGACTCATTTATTTCTTTAACACTAATTTACCAGGAAAAACCTAGACAATATCAGACTGTGTAAACATTTTTTATTAAACAATATAAAGGAATGAGGGGACTAGGGATTTTAATCCATCCGTGCCTTCAAGGTTCTTTTGGTGATCTTATCTTTCTCACTGTAAAAGAAGAAGAGTCTGTCAAAAACTGCACTTCTTATTGCTCCAACATATCGACATATTGTCACCGTACTTACATGACGTGTACGACGACGCCCATGCCAGACACAGCGTCCCGATCAACTGCATTCAGCATGGCCTGCGAAATTGTCTCAAACAGGTCCTCGGGCTCCTGTGTGACCGAACAAATTTCTAACATGAACTACACAGCGATTCTATGTGGTTGTTTCTTGATTGTGTTTTTTTAATGGCCTCTATATTAGGAATTGTCACTGATTGCAGGTGGGAAAGCATACCATGTCGGGTTCCCACAAAGATTCACACATGCCATACATCTGTTCCGAGCAGGTCCCGCTCACGACAAAGTCCTCCGTCACCATGGGACATCCAATCAAATCCAGGGAGCAGATGAACGGCTCGGAGGTCTTTGGATCAAGCCCGGCAATCACAGGCTCGATGTAGTAGGGCCCGAACCTGTCAAGGAAAATTTAACAATTCATCTTGTCTGTACGCAGCTTTTCAGACTTTAATTGGAGCCATGGAAATGCACACACCTCCTTTCATACAGTAGATTTGAGACCATGCTCATGAAAGTCTTGGGTTTTATCTGACGACCCTCCTTCAGCTCATAAAGGTTCAATCGGAATTTAAGCCTCTGGGATCTATACACGTTACCAAAGACAGAAATTATTACGGTGACAACTTAACTCAAACTGTCACACACACTTACACTGTCTGAACATCAGTGGCCAGCCCGGCCAGCCCGATGTACAGCCTCTCGCCCATGGGGAAAATCTTCTCGAAATCGGTTGTGACCATCTGAGCCTGAATGCCAAACCTGAGGTCTGATGCGATGGCTACGCAATTCTTCCCCCTCATCGCCATGACGGCCCCTCCATTATAGGACATAATAGACTGCATGGAGGAGAGAAACCACAATTACAGTATCTGGCATTAAAAAAAAATGCTGTGAATCACATAAAGTTTAACGTTAACTTTTAAACCGTTCTCTAGTCACTTCTATAACAATTATGCGCTAAGTGTGACATAAATGCTTCTTTCTGTACATGTCACATCGTTATGTAAAATCAATACTATCCATACTATATACGGTTTATAATACCCACAAGATAAAAGCAATAGGACCATTGTACAACATAGAAAGCAATTGATTCATCGTGTGTGACCATCACGAGCTAACATTGATGTATTTGCCTGTGAACTGTCCCCCACGGGTATACCTTCGTGCATTGTTAGACTTTTTTTCTGCAATAGCTACATGGCATAATCCCTTTTAAATTGCACTGCATAATACAATACAACAAAATCCAACAGCGACAACGTTTCACGGCCATGCTAAACGATTAGCATAATCGAGATCTCCATACACGAAAAATGTGTTTAGATTTTCAACCCCGTCGTTCAATTGTGTTGCGCGTTCCTACCATTGTGAAGATGTTGTGGTCCGCTCGTCACAAATAGAACTTTTCACTAAATCTCGCTGTTTGGTTTTGTTTGGAAAGACGAGCGGTCCGGGGTGACTACACAATTTTGAAGGAACACCGAGATCGCACAAACTTGCTCTACCGTGTTACAAATTGCTCGAATATGATTGGCTCCTTACGAACGATTTCATTGGTTGACTCAATGATCAACATAGTTTCTTTGAGGCGCGTTAAAGTGAAATTAAAAAAGCCTGGCTGGGTCCTGCGTCGTATGAGGTTTTGCTGCATTGAACGTAATCCAACGTATTTGAGGCTCTACTAATATTAACATGAGATGAAAAATATTTATTAAATACTATTACGCATGTCGGATACTGTATTTTTCTATTAACCAAACTGTTCTGAAGTAATCATAATGCCGTAGTGGGAGTTCCAACAAGATGAAAAATCAATTTGCCGATGCAGTGAAAATGTGCATATTCTAATGAGGTTAATATGCTGACTTGCATTGTGGGGAAAATAGTTAAAGTTAATAATGCCACGTTGTTTTCATGTCCGGAACTTTTATTTCTTATGTTGGCATTACGGAATGTTTAGAGTCAATGACATTAATTGCAACTCAACTGCGCATGTCCACCTGTTTATGCTAATAATCGTGCTCGAAGTTAGATTGGCGTCGAAGGACACGAAAAGAAGACAAAAAGGAACTCCTTCGTGGATTATCGGACATTTTACCACTTTTCACGGCAAGCGACCAACGAGGTATGTATTTGTTGTGCTTTTGTTTACTTTGTCGACGCTTTGCGTCTCATTTGTACTATTCTATTGCATTATAAATGTAGTTCTCGCGGCGTGTGCAAGTCCTGTGCAATTCATGACCACCGCAGAAGATGTGAAAGGAATAAACGCCCGTTCTCAAGAACCGCCTGTGTCAGTGTTGTTGTGGAGAGAGCTACAACATTTATTGAGAGAAACAAAACAAATCTGAAAATAACATTTGAATCCTGTTTGTTTGCAGGAAGACATGATAACATTTACAATGAAACAATGAAAAGTAAGTCCCATTTGACTGGAAAATTTGGTAGGAAAAATATTTTACAATGTTAACACAACTGCAAAGTTTTGTACAAAATTATCTGCACAGGACTAAAAAATTATCTTACGGGTATAGCCTTATTCATCTCAACACAATACCAATTCCTCGACTAAGCATATTCGTTAAATATTCTATAATGTTCTATTCTTGTTGCATGTTACAGTTTTTTTAAATCATTATGTACAATATGGTGCGTGTTCATCTTTTCATGAAATTGTCCAACGAAGCTGAGGTCCTTTGAATGGAGTGGATATTCCTTTTCACTCTGTCTTCTAGAGAAGACGTGGCAGTGCTCTCCAACTTCATGTCACTACAAAAATGAAAGGTGTTGTTAATGGACAAAAACTGCACAATTTAGGACTTAATATTGCTCTTTGAAAGCAAAATCAGCATGACGATGATCTGCGCGTTCAGGAGTGGAACAATTTAACTTTAATGCTCTATTTATATTTTAAAATGCTTGAGGTTGTCCAGTGACATCAAACACACACGGTTCCATTTTGGGTAATAAAATAAGCGAGACAGCGCTAGAGAGAGAAAGAGAGACAAACGTACTGAATAAAACCAGCATGGTGGTCACGCTTGGAATTTTGTTCCCGCTGTTTTTCCTGCTCATCTTGCTTCCTGTATCTTCTCACATTATTCTCCCTGTCCTCGTCTCTCTTCTTGGCCTGGTCCATCATCTCCTTTCTCTTCTGCTCCAGCTCCTCTGCAGAGAGCTTCCTGCCAGAAAAACATGACACCAATCCAAAAACCGATTAGTGTGTGTGCGTGTGTGTGTGCGCGCGTGCGCGTATATTCAGACACTCTGACGGTAGTGGTGCATACCGCCACCTACTGTGCATATATAGTCAATGCAGTGTACTCACGCATTGCCTGTTGCCTGCGCTTCATTTGATTGCTATTCACATTATTTCAACTGACATTGTATGGAATCATAATGTGGGTAAAATGTTGCTCACTCGGCATCTATTGCAGTGTGATCATCCTGTAAGGGGGATTCCCCCACCAGCCGTCCCTTTTCAAGGTTTCTCATTTTTCCCCAGATGGGTTTGTTTTTTTTTTTTTCAAATTTAGAATTGGGATGTTTCAGCTAGATATGGAATGATATGCGGCATACATTTGAGCCACACGTACTCTCAATTTGGCACCCACGGATTGACCTATTCTCTGACCTCTGACTTTTCCCCCCAATATTCTCAAGTTCTATTTTTTTGAGGCGCCAACCCATTTCTGGTGGAGGCTTCTTATTGATGGTAAAAAAAATGAGTTTGACATCCCTGTGATCCCAATGTATGCAAGCACTTATGTACACGCGCTCTTACTTGGACACGTGATTCCGCTGCCTTTGGTAACGTTCTCTCGGTGGGCTACGACCTCTGACCTCCAACTCCTTGTTGCTGTGGTGTGAGGAAGAGGAGTGAATTTGCCCATTTCTTCTTGCAGGAGATCGGCTTCGACTCCTCTCATGACGTTTTGAGTGATTCAAAGCGGATGATTGGTATTGTCTTCCTGCAGGGAGCTACGGTATGAAGACAAGGTACACGTGTAAGCGTTGTGGTCTACTGACAATACTTGTGTGACATGACACTTTGCTGCTTACTGACCAGGAGCCCATAGCCAGGAAGATGATGGGAATGAGATTTGTTGTGAGAAGAAGTTCCATCTCGGGAGTGTGACCTGAAATAATACGCGTTTAAGAGTAACATTAAGATCCTAATTAAATCTCAATCACAATACTGAGAAGGAAAAATACAAAATCTCAATTAGATTAGGTATTTTTTTCCCATTGTTCAGCTCTACTTTGAATTATTAAACAACCTTGCGTACCTGTCTTTTTTGTCATCTTGTTCATCTGAACTTGAGTGACTTCTCTTGTGTTTCTTCTCCTTTCTTTTTTCCCTGTCTCCTTTCTTTTCCTTCTTGTCCCTCTTCCTCTTTTTCTTTTTGTCTTTCTTGTCAAGGTTCTGGCGCAGCTATGACAGTCATACAAAGGTTCATATAAAAGTGATTTTAAAAAAGCCCTTCAGTCAGCAAAAATTGTTGTACAGATACTCCGTTTCCCAAGGAGTAAAGAGCAATCTTCTTTTTTTTTTTTTTTTACCATTTCTTTAATTTTCTTCATCTTCACTGGATTCGTCAAGACCTCTCTCTTCTTTTCCTCCTCACGTTTCCTTGAATGCAAAATACAAGGCGGGAAATTACACTTTACACACACCTTAGTTTGGAAAAAGCAAACAAACAAAAACACAGTTTTGTAAGGGAGCACTGCAATATTTCACCTAATTACAAAAAGAGGGTCTTCCCGGATCTTGGCGGCCATGTCCAGACTGGAGGTAGCAGTGATGGAGCTAAAGATGGAGCCAGGCAGAAGGCCAGTCTCTGCTGATGGACCACTTTCAGGCTCCTCATATTGATCAGTGATCTGCTTGTCAATGGGACGTCCCATGAGATACTCATCTCTGGACACCTGACTGGAATGGCCCTGGTACATCCAGTCCAGACGATCATCCTTCTTTCTGTTAATGTGCACAGGACACACGATCAGAAGACCCGACATTCTCCATGTCTATGTGACAAAAAGTTGTGTTCGTGAGAACTAACTTGATGGCACCGCTTTCCTCGGCGTATCTCGTCATCTCTTCGCGGGCTCTTTCCTCCTTTAACTCCTTCTGAAGTTCTTCAATTTTCTTCCGTTCTGATTCATGTTTTTGCTCGGCTTTCCAAACGCGCTCGATGTTTTTCATAGTCTGGGGGTGCCAGCTCTTTTTTAAGTTCTAGCACAAGACAAAGGGAAGCCAATGAGAATGGTATACAACTTGGAACAGAATATGTCATTGCTGTGAACGGAACGGTCGTTACATTTCATACGATGTCGGAAAATAGAACACTTACCAGATCGCCGCCCCCCATTTTCAAACCTTGCTTTTCGTTGCTCAAGAAAAAATAAAAATACAGTCTTTTGCCAAATATCGGTGGTAAACGAATGTTTTACGTTCACACGGCAGTCGAAGCTGAGACCGACGTGCCCACTATTCGTGTGCGATTGTGCTGTGTTGTTGTGTTTCCGGTTGGAGGTATTCTTCTTCCGGTAAAGGTCGTGGTGCGTTCAAGGGCCGTAATGTTTGTTGTGTGAATGCAACTTCTCGCTCTAATCCACGCACATTTATCAAAGTATCTTGGAAAAAATCATTAATTAATTTAAAAGAACAAATAAAATATTGTTTTATGGTATGCTGTTAATGTTTGTACGGAATAAATGATAAAGCAACGAAATCGTGGCTGTTGTTGTCGACTGATTATACTTTTCAGGGAATATTGCTAAAAGTTGCGAAAAAACGTTATTGATAGGTTCATGTGTTTATAATAGCGCGCGCGTGTGTGTAAGAATAAAGCTTGCATATAGTTGTCAGCTGTCTTGTGACGATAACATTTAAATGGAAAAAGAAAATGATTCACTTGAACTCCACTTTTTAATTGAGTTTTTTTTAATTAATTATAGAGGATAATAATGGTTATAATAAACAATGTTACACCAAATCATCACTTCATTTTATTAATTTATTTATTTATTGCAGTGGCTACAGTTTAAAATGACATGGGACATTCCTTTAAAAATGAATCTACCGGTATCTTGTGTTTCAATTCAAATCAACATGAAGGAAAACACCATAAACTATTATACAATAGTAAAATGTGAATACTCAGGCCAGACGAAAATCCTTGCTTCGTCGAGCCCTTTTTTAAAATTTGTCAACCAAGTATCAGCAACTGTGACGATATTATTTATATTTGTTGCACAATTGATACGTTAAGTCGCTTAGTTTTCTTTATAAAAAATATTTTTAATATCAATCATTAACACAAAATGTATTTGCCATAGCAGCTCCAATTAACGCACCCTTGTTGTTTGATCTACAGGGAAAAAGTGTCCTTAGCATCATGTAAGTCTTGACTCACACTCTGGTATAAACCGAGCTGCTAACATCACAAATTGTAACAAATTATTTCTTTTTCTCTGCCAGGGAGATGCAGGTATTATTAGTTTTCTATCCAGCAAGATTCTGAAAACATGCAACACAGGCAAATCTTTGGAAGGGTGGCATATGGAACCCATTTATTTTTGGTTTAAATCTGAACACAGGAGTTATTCTCTTCCTCCATTCTCCGTAAACAAACAAACAAGAAGTGATTACAGTTTTTAAAACAGAATAAAAATGACGGTCCTGACACCATCAAGCGCACTTTTGATAAGGCAGGGGTCGGAGTGCTACAGTAATAAATCACCAAGTCGGTGGTCCCAGTCAATATCAATCATTTATTGACTCGTAGAGGAAGACGTTCTGATCCAAGTAGTTTCCATCTCTTCAGGCATCTAACGTAAAACTCACACAGCTTAATCATAAAAATAATGACAGAAAGTGCAACTGATGGTATCCCTTTTTCGATCAAACTTGATTCCGAAAGTGATGAAATTAGCTGGACTAGACTATCCAGTTGCACTGGAGATGGAGGGGTCAGTCTCGCATTTCAGCTCTAGCGGAGGCTCTGTGGCGTCAGGTGCAGACATGTTTGATGATGATTGAGGAGGTGCGGGGGAGTCAAAGCCTTTGCCTTCTCCGTTCACACTCTCCTCCCCGTGCCCTGCTTGGGACTCATGCGTGCGCATGTGCTTGGCCAGGTGATCATTGCGCATAAACACCCGAGGGCAGAACGCACAGCTAAATTTCTTGGTACCGGTGTGCGTCTGTAGATGGCGCTGCAGTTCATCGGAACGTGTAAAACGCTTGCCGCAGAAGAGCCAGTTGCAGACGAATGGCCGGTCTCCACTGTGCCACCTGAGGTGCGCCTTCAGATGAGAGGTCTTAGCGTAGGCCTTACCACAGCCGGGGATGTGGCAGTTGTGCATGTGCTTCCTCCTGCTGTCGTCTGTGCTGTGGCCCAATTGCTCAGCGTGAACACAGTTAGGACAGCGACACACTGCCTGGCCAGCGCCCCTAGAAGAAGAACGCCTCTGGGACTTGGGCCGGGCCGAGACCACGTTCTCCGCCGGCTCTTCCAGTACGAAAGCTTCTTGTTGCAAGATATCAGGCGCCAGCGGTTCTATCTTGAAGCCATCCAGGGGGAAGAGGTGAGGCGCGTGTGATGGCGGTAGATGTTGAGTCAGAGGCAAGGAGCACAGTTGCGGGTCGGAAGCGTAGCAGCCTAAAGTGGACTGCAGACCCATGGTGCTCCCTGGACTCACAGAAGGCAAGTCAGCACCTTGCCCAGTGTGGAGGTCAATCCAGTTTCCGGACTGAACCTCCCTTTGAAGGTCCCACCAGGAAGGGATGTTCATGTCATCTGTGCTGCCACTAGATGGTGCTGTCCGTAGCCACGGTTCATAATGGTGGGCCATGCGAGCGATGCAGGTGCACAACTGGAGATGAGATCAGCGGCTCAAGCTGTTATTTTTTTTTTCTGTGTTGTTTAGATGATTACCACATGACGGGGAGCCGGCGCACTATAAAACCTGCAAACAGAAAGAGAGCAAATAAGTCTTAAATATCAGCACTTTGCTATTTTTTTACACACATTCCACGAGAGACTTCACAAAAACATGAGAAAATGAGGTCATTTTTGCGCCCGATTATGTAGACACCTTTGTGACGCTGGCATTTCTAAAGTCCAAATCCTCGTTACTAGAACAATTCAACAACCACCCTCACACACACCTTCCGCATTTTGGATACTATGATTCTCACTCAACGTGGCCGTGCAGACAGTCGAGCCGGGGAGACAGACATGTCCAGACACAGGCCTGCCACATGTATCCGCTGCCAGGTACTTCCCATGGAGGACAGTCAAAAGAAAACAACATCATTGATCCTGTGCAGCAGTAGTGGTGGGGGAGATAAATACTGGCAAGGGGGGGGGGGTGATGACAGGAGAGCAGTTTGGCAAAGGGAGAAGTTGCAGGGCGGTATGGCTGCGGGCCCAAATCTATTTGTACGTCTGTGGGTTGTAGAGATGAGATGAAACTTGGCAGACAGGAGAACCTGTTTTTATGAATCACACTTGATTTATAACCCTTCACACATCACAAGCCTTCAGGCAACATACAAAAGAAGCCCTGTAAAACACTTCATCTTAAACACACCGGAGGCACCAGTTACAGTCTGATGACAAACAGAGGCTGAGAGTCAAACGAGACCCGGGACAATCTTCCCGAATTGCAACGTCCTGAAGAAGTGGCAACGGCTCAGGAACGCTACCGTAAAGCCGACTCGAGCAGCATTCCAGCTCGGAACACTTGGTTAACGCTTGAAATATGTCAGTCAGCTGCAGGAGGAGGGGCTCTCTTGAAAGGTGACACAAAGCTTGTTAAAAGTGGAAAACTGACAAGCCGAAAGCTGGCGCGACTTGTGCACGGCGCTGAACAATAAATTCCTGGCTCCGAACAATCTTGTTGACTCCCACCACACCCCCATCCTCGAAGATCTACAATTACTTTTACAGCAGGAAACCGTAAAAGAAGTCTCAAGCTTCAGAAGCTAAGTATCTCGGTCTGAAGATCACTCGGGCCGGCATCGTATCTGACATCGCATACATGACAATCTGCGAGAGAACCGCTCTCAAGTCTACTACTTCCATGCGGGAGATGCAAAATACGACACGCAGGCGGCGTCAGGCTGACTGACAGTGATACATTCCCTCAGTTGATCGTAATTTGTTGGCTCTTCCTGCTCGACGGTCCGAGCACTCATACATGGATCCGACATGCAATGAAGTCGTAAAGCAATTAGTTTGGAATTCCCTAATGAAAGGTGCGGTGCTTCGGGTCAAATAGATTTATTTCGAGTCGGCCTGGAGCCACAGCGACTGCTCTGTAATTTTTGGGGAATGCGACTCCAGCGTATGGCGGAATAGTCGCCGGAACTCCTCGGTCACTGGGAATAAACAAATAAAGCATCCTCCTCCGTTCGCCAAAGCGCTGAGAGGAACAGCTGGCACGGGGCGAAGGGTTGGCGATGATGAACTCGGGCAACCTGGGAAGTTGAGGACTTTGCAATGCGATGACAGAGATGCGCTCATAAAAGCTGCCTGGCCGAGACCCCGCACTGACCCCAGTTTACAAGTCGGCCCTTGGGAGGAAACAAAGTGGGAAAAACTCGTCGGTGTACACCGGCGCTTCTCAATTCTTTTCTGTTGTGCCCCCGCAAGAAGAAAACAATTTGCGATTATTATTTATTAATTACCAATTTATATGAAGAACCATTCAGCACCCGTGGTGCCACCTAATATGATTTTTTTTGCAATATTTAAAGTAAAGGAAAAAAGTTACTCTAAAAACTTTTTGAAGAGGGAATGCAATTCCAAATAATAATATTCCAAGCATTACTTTGGTCAAAATCAAATGAATAGGGCTTAAAAAAGATGCTATTTTAGCAAGCTGCGTTCAGAAGAAAAAAAGCACAACGAGCACACTTGTCAGCCAAGAAAGTCAGAGATGTTGGCTTGATGGCATGCAACGTGGATTATTTGAATGTTTTAATACAACGTATTAACAATTTTAAAAACCGTGTCCCATACACTTGAAAGAAAAAGAACCTTTTTGTGAAAAATTCCTGTTGGAAATGTATTCCCGTTTCTCGCTTTAAAATATGGTATCTTTTTTTTTTTCATAATGCCCGTCAACTATAAACCGAGTTTCAATTTTCACGGGCCGACCCGTTCCCTATCTTTCATGACTAGTCGGGCTCCGCTCTATCTTTGTTTACTCATCTACACCAGCAAAGTACGAATATTGAAAGACAGAACATTGAAATGCTCGTCAATTCGATGGCGGAAGGAACAATAAACCTGAGTATCCACCTGTTGTCCTTTAAACAAAAGAATTAGTCATGGCTTGTTTTCAGTCAAGGAGATCCACTTTGTGTTCTGTTTGGCATTGGCCCAAATTTCATCCTGGGTGATTCAATTTGTGAGTCACTTGAGAAAAGATCTTCATTATTTCAGTATTCATACTTTTTTGCGCGTGGCGTGCTGCGAGATTTTTCTAAATCAAAATGTGTGGCTCAGTAAAGATTGGGAAAGGGAGCTTTAGCCAAATTTGAGACCGTTTTACATCTTCACAGTCAGACTCAAACCTGCATAAAATGTATTCTCAGTTGTCACGGGACGAGAGTATCGCCCGTACCGCTCGAAATATATTTCATGGGTGATTCATGTCGTGCCTGCCAAGTATAATTTTTTTTTTTCAAGCAAGCGCGTTAGGTTTGATTCTTCATGATCAATAAATAAATTGGCTGCAATTTTATTTTAGAACTGCTTCTACAATTAAAAAATGTACCCATTAAGCATTACAAAAAATGTATTTAGTGTGTGGAGTTAAACTGCTATTTTAACAAGCTAGGTTAGATTTTTTTTTTTTTTTTTGCTCTATATGGATCTTTAAAAATAGATAAGTCGAAGAATGGATAGATGTTGATTTTATTAAATACTAATAAACTTGTTAAGCAGTGGATATGTACTGTATATGTGTGTAGTATGTACTCCGAATACAATTCAACTTTATTTATGTTCCCTGTGCTCACTATATTCCTTTCTTTGTAAAAATAGGCTTTTTTTAAACAATTTAGTTGACGACACAATGTAAAAAAAAAAAAAAAATACACAACAGTGAATCGTAGATAACGGCAATTACTCAACAGATCTGGAGAAGGAAGATATTCCCCTTCCATGGGCTATTTTAAGATTTTATTTTTGTTGTAGCCAGCTACAAGATGTTTTGTGGTTTTAAGCAAACTTAAAAACCACCATCTTATGGTGTTCAAACGTCTTATATGGGGGGGGGCACAGAGGTATGTTGTTATCATGATCTCATTTAGTATTTTTTGTTTTGTTATGTCCTGGTAGGATCCGCTGTCCAGTTATTCCACCCTCCACCTCAGTTTATCAGTCGCGCACTACATGCAAGTTCATAAAAGAGGAGACTATTTTTTTCCTTTAAGTGATCATAACGTGTTTTAAATATAATAAACCGTAAAAAGATACTAATTTGAACTTTTAGTTTTTTGTTTTTTTTTTAAACTGAATTACGTTTTAGCCCGTACTTTTTTGGGGGCAAAGGAGGTTACGACCTCGAAACTTTGACCGAAAATAGAGCTTTAAATTAGAGTGTATTATCGGCTTCCGTGGTCAACTTTTTATGTCCCCAAAATGAGAGGCTCTCACTGGATTTCTCACTCTCTTCTCTGCGGCTAATTGTCCGCTCGTCAGTAGCGAGGTAGACGTGTCATTCTCAATCTCTCAATGATTCTTTAAACACAATAAATTGATAACGTTGATGATCAAGCGTTACCTGTTGGACTTGGAAAATTTGCCTTGTTGTCATCGGAAAAAGATAAAGTCACACCGGCTGAACCAAGTTTGGCTCGATTCAACTCTGCTTCTTCCGCTGAGTCGGAAAATGTCCACAGAAGACAAAAACCCTCATCGTGTCCCAAGCGAGGTGATGGTGCACTTTTGGGTGCGCGCACAGCTGTGTGACAAGCTTCCCACGAGCGCGCGCGTCTTGGCTGAGTTTAAGGCCCCGCCCCCTCCTGGCGCGTCCTCGCCTCTTTTACGTCTCACTTTACAAATCCTCTTTTTGTTCGTATAGTTGTGTCTCTTGTTTCGTTTTTATTTTAGTCATTAACATGATGTTTGAAATATAGAATAATATATTTCAGGAGCTGCTAAATGTCTGCTGTGATTATGGACTCAGATTTAGATGTCAAATTTAATGCAAAAAAAAAGAGTGTGGGTCTCATCTACTGTCTGGACAAAATAAGATGAGTGTTTGCGGGATGATTTAATGTACTTGTACACGCACGCGCACAAACCACAATTCCAGTGAAGTTATAGGACATTATGTGAAACATAAATAAGAAGAGAATACATCAAAGTGACTCTCTAAGTTTTTTTTCCTAGTTGACAAATTGATATTTAGAGCACCATATTTCTTTTTAAAATGTTGTTAACCCCGGAACATGTGGAGCTCTCTAAACTGTGAAAAGGTGTTTCAATTAAATCTGTGGGAGTCAATTCAACTCTGGACTTTTTTTGCTCTCTAGCACGACAATGTGATCGACCATCCCCGTTTTTCTTTTTTTGTAGCTTTTTTTTTCTTCTTAGAATTAAGAATTTTCTGAAAAAATTAAAACCTCCATGAGCGAGTAACCATTGTGAAAATTATTTCTAATGTAGGCTATATGAGCTGTTTCTTCCAGAGAGCAGCACGAGTATTGTATACAATAGCAACTTGTGAATACTCAAGACTCGGAAATCCTTTAATCGGTGACACTCCTGGGATGTGCTTTGAATTCAATTGAATGGGGTCACTGTACGCAAAACAGGAGGACTGACATGTTTCTGCTTCTGTTGGGAATTCTTTTGCAAAAGTCTTCATATAAACAGTACTGTGATTTATAAAGACACAAAGTCCTACATCTTGAATGTCCTGCTTGTAAGAAGGCTGAGTTGGATGAACGCTTGCATTGATTGATTTGAGTGCACTGAATGCAAGTTTGAATGTCACTCCATCGACTTTTTCTTCCTTTTTTTTTTATTCAGTCACCACTGGTAATTCCTTACCTGTCGCAGCATGTTGGTGGAGCTTCTTTGAATCAACTTACAATAACAGACACATTGGCAAATAACGTCTTGTCAACGCTGCTCATTTTTCAAATTTCAAAAATGAACCTAAAAAGAAAGGCAACGGGTCCATTTAACAGAACACAATTTGCAGCTGGATTAATTGGCTATGTATTATTATGACGATGAAATAACACAAAGACCACTTATGTGCCATGTCGGAGTTAAGTACCAAATACATTATCCAAGTCGTTGGTGTAGAAGTAATCCAGAATCAAAAAGTGTTCCAATTGCCATTTAATTAGAGCACAATGGAATTTACGAAGACTTATGTTGAGGTATTCATGTTTTTCCCGTTGATACAGAGAGGCCACGTGTTTCATAGCTTGTCAACACTTAATCCTTGACTCTGCTTACGTGCGTATCCACTTCCTGTTTCTTCAGCATGGCTTACTTTGTGGTCTGGAACCTCCACAAAAGGCCTGTGGTTCCCAAAACAATTTCCATATTCTTCCTGTTGTGTAAGTTATTAAGTACATCAGTTAATGGCTTTCATATTCATGTCACTGCGGTATGAACAATTACTTTTGCTATTAGTCATGTGACGGCGAACCTGACTTCCACAAGACGTCACAATGAATTCCCAAGCCTGCTTCCTGTTAAATGCATATTTTTAGAACAATTTCTTCAGAATTTTATGCACTGGCTTTTGTCTTTGGTAAACCACTTCTCAATGCCGTCTTCTTACTTGGTGAACAAGATTAAAGCCTTAATTCCCTTCTATAGGTAAGGCAAATCCAAATAAACTCAACAGTCATCCTTTTTCTTATCCTTGTTTATTATTCAAAGTGCCACAAGGTTTTCTAGCCCACAGCGTTACGATATCCCCCCGCCCCCCTCAAACAGGTTCTCAATCATCACGCAGGGCCCCTCTTCTCCTGCCTCCTCTTTCAACTTCAAACCTAGTCATTTCTGCAAGCTGTGCTTTGATTGCGGCAAACACCTGTATTTTGCGAAGGGAGACTTCCTCGCTCGCCACCGCCTAACATCTTTGATTGTCAAACAGCCGTGGCGCCGCCATTACCGTCTGTACGACTGATGCCGCCCATCTTCTCCTCCCATTTTCCACCTCTGCCTTTTAACCACAAATAAAATTGCCGTGAGATTTTTAATTGCTTCACTTTGCCTAATTTTAAAATTCCCCTTTCATGGCGTGCGGGTGGTTGTAAAAGTCGAACTGTTGATGCGGTGAAAAGCTGAACGTCAAATGGGTCAGATGGCAGGCCTAGCTTAAAGATTTTAGGCGCGACTTTTATGCTAGCCAGATGGACACGGACACCCTGCATTTTTCCTCACCTTGGAAATAATCCTCCGGGAAGACTCACACGATAATGCTATGCTTTATTCGACATTCTCTCCGATCTTCCTGTCTGCCTCTTCAGATGAATATCCTTTGGGCTTCTCACCAGCTGTTTTGGTTCCTTAACACGCCTCAGCTTCCTCTTCAGGCCCTCCGCTTCATTGGCCGTGCCGCCTGTGTGCTGAGACGATGTTATCAATGTGTGTGTGCGTGCGTGTGTGCCCATTAAAAATCTTAAAATCAGTGGCGGAGCGTCAAGGCCTTCTCTGCTGGCCTAACATAATCAAGAAAAAAAATGATCATATTCTTCCATTGATGTTGTATTATATCCTAGTGTTGAATTTTTAGTGAGAGTTTTTATCCAATCAGAATTATGCTAGCTCGTGTTGCCAGGCAGATTTCACAATACCAGTAGCTCGTACTATTCTTTCCGAGGCCTTCAGATACAATCGTGGGTGGGTCTCTTCTGTTCAAGTCAATCGGCTTTCAGATTTGATAGACAGTTGCGATAGCCAATCAGATCACGAGTTGGTTACAGTGAGCCTTCTCGTTGGCCTTTCGCTGTAGTTGACAAACGCGGCTTGCGATTGGATACTCGCTTGTGAGGGGGTAGCGCTCTGCGGAATCAACACACCCGAAAGTCGTAAGTTTGAAAATCGGAAATATATTCTTGCTTTTTTAAACCACAATGGTTGAAGGAGGGAAAAGTGTGGATTTAATTGCGCATACACTTGCGCGGCCATTTTCAAGACGGACCTTTCGAGAGAGGCTAGGTCATCCAACACTCACTGAGTACTGTGTAAGTGTCTTTCTGTCTATTCTTTGTTCAGCCGTGGTGTCATAAATGTTGCCATTGTGAGGGGGATTTATTCAAGTCGGACTACGTACGACTTCACTGAAGGCCCAGGTATGAAATGCACGACCCGCCACTGCCGTACATTATATTTGAATTGTGTTTGGAACGACACAAATGTGAGTCCTCGCCACCAATCTTGTTCATAAATCCCACAACAGCTTTTTTTTTGTCCTTTATTGTTACATATTTATTTTTCTGGAGCGATATTATCTCCATTCGCATCTTTGGTTTCTGGATTAAAAATTGTGTCGATTAGTATTTCTGGTCCGTCAAAGTTTGTGTTATGCTTTTCCATCCTTCCTTGTTTGATGGTTTGGTATTCATTGCTTTTTTGTTTTTTTGGCGGTGGCGTTCGTTGGAAGCGAATGTGGCCGGCTGTTGTTTTTTCTCTTAACTGGCAGCATTTTTGCAGTGAGCCTCTTTTTTGTTTATGTTGGGTGGTGAATTTTGGTGCTGCTCTTCTGTCTGCGAGGTGCAACTGCGACGGTTGGGTGAAATTAGCTAATGATGTATTTTGATTGGAGAGGAAGAGTTTATTTATGATTTTATTATTATTGTTGATGTTATGACGATGATTTCTATTGAGGATATTTGTGTTTTGTACATAGTTTATGTAAGATATAACATAAATGATGTCATATTTTGAGTGCAGTATGTCATTGTGCCGTTTGTTGTAGCTGATATATCTCTACTTATTTATTGAGGTATCTCTATTTGTATTTGCTTTTATTTAGCCTGCGGCCAGCTCAGCGTTAAAAACGAGTTCTCAGTTGCCTTTCCTGGAAAATTAAACTAAAACAAATGAATAAATATTTCTCCATGGGCTTTCTTTGCGGCTGTTTCCGGCTTTTGTTTATGCGTTACTGTACGTGTGAGTGATCTCACGTGTGTTTGTCATTGGCTCGGGGGGGTGTCCATTTCCCAGCTTGTTTTTACTGTTTGTGTGTAAGGATAGACAGGATGTGCAGCGCCTGTCAGCACACTCCACGAGATGAAAGGCCAACAGGGGTGTGCAAGAGGATGAGTGCCATTCCGCTAACAAGTTGTCTCCTCAAAAAGCTCTCAAGAATTCATTCCTGGTGCCTCGGGCATTCCAAATGTGCCCTGAGCCCGTTCACGGCAGGCCTCGTTGAAAATAGCTCAAGAACAATCTCAAAACAAAAAGTGTGTTTGGTGCAGAATGTGCTTTTTATTGAGCTGCTATTATAAATATGACTGAACACGGGTGACAAATGAGTCACCTTTTTAAAATGTTATTACTCATTTAAATGTCAATGTGCATCAGTTATTGGCACAACAGCATTCTGGTTTAGACAAAAGCAATGACATACAAAAAATGTCGCAATGTCGTTGGACAGGTAGTGCTTATTTCAGATGGTAATTCACCGGTTGCACATCCCCTACTATTTTTAATACAAGTCGAGTTATTTCTTGGAACTTAACATATAGAGATAGAGAATGTAGGCAGCTACTAGATTGCCCATTGAGGCTGTCAATGAGAAAAGTAAAAAAAGAAAGAGTTTCGTTTCAGGGCTCAGGGCATTGAGGTTACACACAATTTGCTGACCCAGATTTAACCAACAAATTTGTATTTTCTGCATCTATTACATATTTTCATGGCTGCAAATGATGTCCCGGGCATTGATGTTGGCGGATCTTTTCATTTTGTCCATCGACAACATAGGATTGTTTCTCTACCCCACAATTACTTTGCAACAATAAAATAGCCAATGAATGGTTTTCTCAAATTGATACGCATGGATGTAACATTACGCTTTGCAAATCTGCTATGTTCAAAGCCGGTGCGACAGCGAAATCATGAAGTAAGCGGATATGCCATCCCAAGCCACATCTCTGACTTGCTGGCTGTGAAGTGAGCTCATTGTGGTTTTTCGTCTGAGTCATTTCATCTCTTCTTTTTTTTAATTCGACAATAAAAACGGAGTGACCGATACTTACCGAAAGCTCGTCATCACCATCTTTGGAGTATGAAGGCGACCCCGTTGACGTCGTGCACTCACTGTGTCACAGTCAGCTCACGGAATTACAAGTTTTCTGTATCTATTTTTAGGCCTTACATTTCATTTTTTAACAAAGTAATCATTGGATTATTATTATATGTACTTATACTCCGTCTTAAAAAGTTTTTCAGGGTAACGTTTTCTCAAGTCCCATACCCTTTGAGAATGTAGATTGCCAATTAAAGTTTTTAGTTCATGCCAGAGAGATTGACACACAGCCGTGGAGTTCTACTCTGCCAGATGTGAAAGAAGGTCTAAACTCTCCAAAATGGTGGCTTGTTTTTACTAATTTAGCTGCAACCAATTTATTCATTACAATTAAACGTCACACATTGAACAACTTGAAGAATTCTTAACACATTCCATCATCACACACTTTGGCAGGCTTTATGTTATGATGTGGTCAGGAGTAGCTCAGAAAAGCAGGTCAATTTGACAGTATTTGGGATTCACCCGCATTCCCAGGATGGAGACGAATCTCTGAGCGGCAATCAAAGATTTCACTGTGTGACTAAAAAGAGACATTTTTAAAATTGCATTCTTATATTCAGCTTGATAGTGGAGACAAAAAATACATTTGGGTAATATATATATATATATATATATATATATATATATATATCTATATAAGCATACACTAAATAGCTCTTGAGCACCACCTAATGGCTTTTTTCTCTTCTGCCGCTGACTTGATGACCAAATAAAACCGATATATCATGGGATTTTTACATTTGTCTCTTGTGTTTTTTGCGTGTTGGTGCTCTTCTTTCGGCTCACTTGTATTTTCCCGAAATGTTCAAACGACTTGCCGTAGTAGGCAATCGGGCGTCGAAAAGTTTGGCAACAAAAAGCTGCAACGTTTGCTAAACACCGCTAACGCAGCTTTGCTCACACGAGCGATAAGAGAACGTGATCAATTTTGTGAGTGCCGAGGAAAGACGAGTCCTTTAAGTACACACTTTTGGATTTCTTGGTCACGTGACTCTTGGTCACGTCTCCAGCCTGTCTTCTCCCAGCTGGCAGTCAGCGCTCACAATGTCCGACAGGTAAACGCTTTATTGGCAGCAGTAGTTATGTTTTATTTTTGTATTTTTGCGCTGATTTACACACTTCTGAATGTGGCAGTGTCGCAGCCCCCCCCCCTCGACCCCGTCAAAAAAAGACGACATGCGCATTACGTCTCTATTATATCGAGCGTTTATATTCAGGCCTAATCTTGTTTAATAAACACCAATCCCCAACAACCTGCCACCATCATTTGCTGAATTAGTTTCCGGAATGAAACTGACGTTGACGCGAATGCGAAATAAGAGCGATGTCTCGCTCGCTATGTAGCGCCAACCGCGAGGATTTGTGCAGATTACAGTCAGTAAAGTGCTCTCTGCACAAGATCTGCCTCCTAATCCCGAGTTGTCGCCGGTGTGGAAGAAATGGACGGTGTTTAGATCTTCTGGGACTCAACAACAAACACAAAAACGAGTGGGCTTTTTTAATTATTTTTTTTACACGACTGCACACAGATGCAAATGTGACTTGCAGTAGTGAACTAATTTGCGCACACGCACGCATACACTTTTTTTTATTGACACGTGCAGTACATGCGAGCACCGTCTTTGTTACAGCGAACACAGTAAATCCATCTGGTGCGATTCTCTAAAGTATAGGTCTCAATTTCTGGCCCGCGGGCGAAATTTGGCCCGCAGTGTAATTATATTTGGCCCACGAGGCTATACCAAATGACTACTATACCATTTTACATTCAATATTATAATAGTAACATTCAAGCGAAAATAGTACCATTCAAAATGATAATAGTAATTGGGGAAAAAAACATTGTATTGCATTAATAAAATGATGAAATTAAATTTGAAGTGTATCTCCTGCAGAGAAGGAAAAGGAGCTTGACAGTCCCGACTTTAGGCACTACCAGAAGAAAGCATGATGAATCTGGCAAACCTGCCTCCATTTCTACCTGGCACAATGTTTACAAGAAAAGTCTGAATCCACATTCTAGTCACTTTGTTCGAGCAAGTGCCCCCGCAAGACTGACAGAATTGCCAGGTTGGAACAAATGAAACAAAGCCCCCTGTTTTGATTTCTTTCTTGTTTTCCTTCCGTTAAAGGCAATCCGTGTCAAAATGAAGCTGCCCAACTAGAACCTAAAATGACTTGTCAAGTCATGTAGTTCAAGTCTAGGTCAAGTCATTCCCAAGTTTTTGGCAAGCAAGTCCCAAGTCCTAAAAGTAGCAAATTGAGTGAGACTTGAGTCAAGTCACATGACTTGGGTCCCCCATCTCACCTGATTTGTGTCATGAAAACACCACTTCATCGTACTAAAAAGTTTTAGAATCTATTCTGTTTTTGTTTTAGGATGGCAGAAGATCCCAAGTCATGTGACTGTTTTGTTTCATTGCCGCCTGGCTCTCTTGATAACCACGTGATTTTTGGGAAGAACTCAGACCGTCCCCGGGATGAGGTGCAGGAGGTAGTCCACTACCTCCCAACATCTCACCCTCCTGGCACCATGCTGGAGGTAATACAACTTTAGTCATGTGTTTTTAGTGATGCACATCTTCATTTTTAGTTGAGTTCCCCAAACCATTTTAAATGACACTGATGTGTAACAGAGAAAGTGAAGTTTCCTCATGAGTCAATAGTCTTCAAAAATATGTTCCGTGTGGAACTGCAGCTTGACTTTCAAACATTGACGGATCCTGTGAATGTTTCAGTGGCGCTAACTGCTCAACATTCCAAGGTCCTAGCTTTCGTCATTTCTATTTGCTTTTGCAGTAGACTAAACAAATTGCTCGGTCAGGTTTGCGCACTGCCCCGCGGATCTTTATGATTTAGCGAGTGCAATGTAATCCCCGGAAGAGCTGGATGAAGTGGTCGAGGAGAGGAAAGTCAAGGTTTTCCCTCCTTCAGGTGCTGCCCTCGCAACTCCACCTCACATAAACGGAAGAAAATTGCCGAATGGTTGGGTACTATATGTTGTAGATATCTACCAAAGTAATTCTAGGATGAATTCATATGATCAATTCAATTCGTCTTCTCTCTTCTGCAGTGTACGAACATACAGATCCCTCAAGTCGAGCAGACGCATGCTGTCATCCTGAGCAAACCGGCTTGGATGTGGGGAGCTGAAATGGGAGCCAACGATCAGGGAGTTTGTATCGGGAACGAGGCGGTCTGGACTCGAGAGGCTATCGTTCCTGGCGAGGCGTTGCTGGGCATGGATCTTGTGAGGTGAACGCACTGGCGACACGACATCGTTTCGTCAATGATGCTTTTGTAAATTGCTTTATAGCTTCTTAGCAGACTCGCATGAAGAAACGCCGTCCCTGCCGTTCTTCAGTTGAAAACGTTTATTCATTTGGAACTTTTAACCGTGTTGTCGGATATTATTTTGAAGTTGAAGACAAAGATCATTTCTGTCTCCTCAGGCTGGGCCTGGAGCGTGGTGACAGTGCTTGGACGGCGCTCACTGTCATCACCGACCTGCTGGAGCGGCACGGACAAGGGGGTCAATGCAGGGAGGATCCAGAACCTTTGAGCTACCATAGCACCTTCCTTCTGGTGGACCGAAATGAAGCCTGGGTGCTGGAAACCGCTGGAAGATTGTGGGTGGCACGGAAGATCTCAGGTGACTCATTTTGTCGTGCTTATCAAGGCACAGCTTTTCTTTGGACATTTGGACGTTTCTTGTATCTTCTAAACATCCCGTGCTGATTTTCTTTTTTTTGTAATCTTTGAGACATTCAATGGAAGATCGATTCTACCTTCTCCAAAGAATCTGAAAATTCCTAAAAAAAAATCTGCAAATTTGTGAATGGCTATTATGCAGTTAGGCTACGTTTAATCTCTCTTGTCAGAGGGCGTGACGAACATCTCCAACCAGTTGACCATCGGCACTGAGATTTCCGCCGAGCATCCAGATCTGCGGAGCGTGGCCCAGGCGCAGGGCTGGTGGGATGGTGTCGGAGAGTTTAACTTCTCACAAGTGTTCAGCCCTGAGAAGCAACCCGCCAGAATGGAACTTGCCAAAAAGCGCTACAAAGGCGGTGCAGAGCTACTCAAGCAACATGACGGTGAGAGTTGTACGCTTTTAAAGTACACAGAAAAATTTTTTTGATTGCTTTTGTTTCGGGCTGCTTTCATTCCAAAAAAAAAATTGATTGAGATTTTAACAATTATCTATTAATATCAAAACTTATTATTCAAATCTACTCAAAACCAGTGAGGACTGGTGATATAAAAAAAGTAATGGCTGGAAGAAAAAAAATGCAATTATTTTGTTATTTTTGCATGGCCAGCCTGCACTCCTGTCTACTGTTCTGTTTTTCTTGCATTGTTTACGCTCCATGACAGCAGAGGTGATGATGTCTATTTTGAGGGACAAGCCCAGCGGCATCTGCATGGACTCGGGTGGATTTTGCACCACAGGCAGTATGGTGTCTATTCTCCCCCGAGACACCAGTCTGCCCTGCGTCCACTTCTTCACTGCGACTCCAGACCCCTCCCGGTTTGTCAACGACCAAACCCGCACATCTCCTCAACACATATTTTAAAAGCCAACAAAATGGACACCCTAAAAAAGCCTAAAGTTTCTTAATATTTCCAAAAGATTTACTTTGATTGATTGAAAAATAAGAATGTGGAATGAGAAAAATCTGTGACATATGAGAAACAGCAGCTCTGTGAACTGTAACATATGTTCTGTACTATGGTTTGTGAATCTCATTTTTGAAATGATTGGAAAAAAAATATTTTTTTTTATTTAAATCAACAAAAAAAAAAGCTATCTCCATTTTGTAATTTCTTCCTCCTTTGCTCTTACAGGTCCATATTCAAACCTTATATCTTCTCGGAGGATTACACGCCCGTGCTTAGTGTGGTCTCCCCGGACTTTGGTCCTGATGATCCTGCCAGGAAGCAGCCGCGCTTTCAGGACCGAGTGGACCGCAGGCATGACCTTTACAAGGCTCACCAGGAGGCGCTGAACACCATGAAGACTGACCCGGTAGGTCAATTGCTTGCTCGGTAGTTGAAAAAAACTCTGCTCATAGTTCCATCAGTCTACATGTCAATATAAAAAAAAATCAATTTTGTTTACTTCACGCATAAAATGTATTGCTCAGAAGTGCACGCACCAAACATAAACAAATAATAGTCAAAAACGAAGGTTTATTGGTCAGTATTTTGTTGGATATTGGATTCAGCTGGAAACAACCATGTGTATTTGAAACAGTAGTACATTGTGTTATTAATTAATTAATTAATTAATGATTCAGGGAAAACAGTTTAATTATTAATAGAAAGTTGCAGATTCCCACCAACAACAAAAAAAATACACAGCTGGCAGGAGCAATAATGATGTATGCCGTTTTTCCTGTTTGTTCTCTTTTTTTCTTTCCCCGTGCAGGACAAGGGCTTAGCTACATATGAGATTCTGAAGGACCTCGAGTCGCAGTGTCTGAGTGAGATTTTAGCCATGTTGAGTGGGGACGTATCAGGCGATGAACTGGGAAACTTGTTTTTTGATTGTGTGGACACAGAGATCAAGTTTTATCAATGACAGGTGGGAGAACTCGTTGATTGGATTCTAAATGATTTATCACACTTTGGAATGTTGGCGCGGTTCAAAACGTTTCCTGTCAGTACATAAAAATGACTTACGAAGCTGTCATGTGTGATGATGATCAACTGTTTTGTCTTTCAGCGGCCTCAACCGCTCAATCCTAGCAGATGGAGAGTGGCAGGAAAGGCCGCAGAGGTCGCTTTGGAACGTTGAGCCTCCAACGTGTCTCTGCCTCACTGCACACATCCCTGATACCATTATATCATTAATTAAGACTAAATATGTGAAAATGTGTCTGATGGTCAGTTTAAGGTGGGATCAATGACCTCTGTAGTGTTAATAATGGTGTAGATGGCACACACACTCATGTAGCAGTGGTAAAAGCACTTCAGTATTGTACGGAGTGTGCTGAAAGCAGCATTTGTTGTTGGAAAACGATGGGCTGCCGTGCGATACGTGAAATAAAGACTGGTTGGAATGACACCTGTTTGTGTTCGAAGTCTCAATAGCAACAGAGGCAACACAACAAGTTTGAGGAAATCAGCGAAGCGGCAATAAAGTCACCATTGTCTAAATAAGATTTTTTTTTTGCAAAGTAAAAGAAAATACCGTGCTTGTGACTTAGGGGAAATTTTATATTTTATTGCTGAAGTCAACTGCATATATCTGGGTAAATACAGATTAGGGAAAAAAGTATTTTGTGGTGACAAGTGTTGCATGATTTTTTTATGTTAACAGAATGATCTGGAAATAAAATACATGAAGAACTGTGAACTAAGGATACGTTGAAAAAGAAATAAAGAAGATAAAATAAGATAAGCTTTATTAGTCCCACATTGGTGAGATTTGCATTGTTTCTGCTACAATGGTGGAAAAGAAAGAGTCTATTGCATGCATTTTCATGTGTGTAAAGTGTTCTAAAAATGATGGATTGATCGATTCAAATAAACTGAAATGACAAACGCAATACATATTGTACAGAAAAGGTAACATCACTGGTAAAATATGTTTAGTTATGCAATACTTAGTGTGTTTGGAATGAAGTTAAGATGTAAAATTACAGGAAGATCAGACACATAGGCTATAGTCAGTGTCGGAAGGAAGAAACGATCCTTACAATGCTGAGTGTAGGACATTCTAAATAAAATCAGTCATTCTCAGTCTGAATTAAAACTCTGACAATGTAAATAATTTATCAATGTGTTGTACAACATCAAATAAAATGCTGGAGGGTTTTAACAGGGGCTACACAGAATTCTGACTTTGAAGTGGGAATGGTGGGAAAGCCCTTTTTTTTTTTTTTTTTTTTTTTTGTTATTCGCTGGCCCGAATCCTCTTCTGGAGATGACCGAATAACAAGATTGAGATTTGGGCACACAGGGGTTGAACGGTACACTGCTTAGAATCGGCAAGCGCGATACGGGCAAACTGTGGGGGTGCTTTTTTTCCACCTCAGATTGAGTGAAATCAGTTTGCACATTTAGTTGGTGGCACTAATGAAACATTAACTTGTTTATTAACCGCGAAGAAGAAGAAGGGGGAGAAGAAGAAGAAGAGTAACCTACTCCATCCAGTAGGGGGCGATAGAGGCGCAATATCGGTACACTTCACCCGACTTTATGAAGCACATAAAACGATACGTTTAGTGGTAACACTTCCACCAACATAACCTTGCCATTTCAGTGCAAATCATTTATTTGTCCAATTATAGAGTGACTAAGAGGGACCCGTCTCCAATACCATCCAAGCGTTGTCGGACGGAAAGGTAACTATTGTGAAATCCAAGTTAATTTGTGAAATGCTAAGTGTCGAGTATCGCTAGCTACCACTGGTCTGCAGACTTGATCCTTCCATAACGTTAAACCTCCATACTTGCATCTTAAACTGATTTACTGTAACCCAACAACTTTTGCAGGGTCAATGCAACTCTAAATGGCTGTTATGAAATTAGTTTTTAGCCGACGAATGTAAATCAAACTCCTCTAAGCCCATGAGGTTATTATCATGCATATCTTGTGGAGGCTATTTTAATTTTAACTGTTCAAAACTGGTAACGATGCACCAAATTCTGGTCAACGTGTGAATGAAAAGACAACATTGCTCGAGATTGTAGTTGTGGCTTTTTTTTTTTAATTAAAGTTGAATTCGAGATTGAAACTTACAGAACTGTTTTAATTTTTACCCAATTTTGAAAAGGCTGGTATCATTGGAAAGCATGCTAAACACAAAAACAACTAACCTGTAATTTGGATGAACTGTTGAACTCTAAATAATTTTAGGAAGCATAAATAAATATGTATAAATTTAGCACAGTTAATTGTCATTTGTCATTGGTAAAATTCATGTTGGAAACAGTAGAAAATATGAGCCTGATGCCGGGTTAGAGTAACATCTCGCCAGTGGCGGGTCCAAAATATGTGTATGCGGAACAACCTATTTAAATTACATTTTGTAGAATCATAGAAACATATCATTAAGATGCACTTAGGACTTTGTAAAATAATTTTACTCACAATGTTTTTGAGGGCAATTTGTCAACTATAAATTTGGTATTACACGTGCTTGCGCTTTAAAAAAAACTTCAAAGTTGTGATTAAAACCAGGATTTTTGTTCTACATCATCGATAGTTTGTGTTTGGTGGTAAGAGGTATAGTGCGGACGCAAACATGGAAAACAGCCATTCCATCGCCATTCAAAATGTGCCGTCAAAGGTGTCAGTCAACAGCGGAGACACCATGCTTCCCAACAGTAACCGTAATATGTACTTCACTTCCCAGAAATCTTTTATTTAATTTAAATAAAATATATATATGAAATTTTGGTACATGTAAGCAGGGCAAGCTGTCAGCGAATGTGGGTTTATACAAAAAAAAAAAACTTTGGACAATTTTCTTTCCCTCTAGTTTTTGCCATTGCGTCACATGCCGGAATTGCCGTGTGAAGATGCACTCAAAACGACCTGAGTATGGCCAAAGGCAACCCCACGGTGACAGAGACCGAAGACGGAGGGATGACTACAATGCTAGACAGGAAGCTAGGCATGAGTACCATCGAGACGCACAGTGGGATTCCTATCATAATCATGGTCGAAGTGGGCCTGGTCAAACAGAGCGAAGCGGCAGAAGTACAGACTACAGTGACTCCCCTCAAACGCGGTACTCTAAAGACAAAGACAGAGATGGAGATAGGAGGAGCCCAGTGAGGGCACGTTTGTCCTCCCCGGATAGGAGGGTTGCTGAAAAGAAAAGGCGCAGGTTCACAGACGACAGCCGTGATGACTACAACTATGGATGTGAGCCTGATGGCATAAAATATAGGCAGTCGCCCGATAGTTTTCCACCGGATTTTAAACATCCGTGGCCACAGGAAGTCAGAAGGAGTATGCAAGATTCCAGAAGCCAGCACAGACATGAAGAGTTTACTTCCAGGTACCGCCAGCCCTACGATTCCAGTCACAGACAAACAACAAAACGAGACAAAACGAGAGACCATCACGAAAGAAAGCCCAGTCACTCACTTGAAAAGAAACTTCCCCATAAAGACTCAAGAAAGGTAAAACGTTTCGATCCAGAGAGATAAATTAGACATTTTCCACATGTAATAATCTAATCTGATTTGTGTGTCAATGAATAGAGTTCTGTCAAATCCATAGAAAGGAAGAATAGCTCTCCTGCAGATCGTACGGAACGAGTCGAGAATTATTTGGATTCATCTAAAAGACAGGTAGGTTCATTTCACACAAAGCAACTTTGACGACAATGTGAAAAACATTTTGTTCAACGTTGTCATGCAAGTCCCATTCATGGCATCCATTGCAGTGCAGCCGTTGTTGCATAATTTCAACATGGAATTCGAAACAAAGTGTTAGATCAAAGTTTGCCGAAACAAAGATAATAATTATTCCGCTTCGATGATAGTCCGCGTGAGATTCGATTGTGCGGGTGTACCCGATGAAAGGTATGGTGAGTGTCTTCTGTATGTCTAAGCAAGTGCAGGTGAAAATCCCATGAACTGGTTGCCTCTGTCCGTCTCCCATCAGTCTTTTGAGCATGTGACCGAGCCCAGTCGGGATGTACCCGAGAAGAAATTTGCCAACGGTTTCCAACGCTTCCTTGATGTACTCAATAAAGGCGTGGATGTGGACATGCTCAACCAGATTGTCATTCAGACCCCGGCAAAAGGCTGCGGTCAAGCGCCGTCTGCCGCGGAGCTTCCCTACGTTCCACGAGAGCGGGTAAAAGAAAAGAGCAAGGAAGGACTTGTCAGCAAATGGAATGAAGAAACTTCGGGAGAAGAATGCCACGGGCTGCTTTTACCTCAGCAAAGTCTCAGGTCCTTCAGCCCAACAAGGAGTTCTCCTTATGGTGATATGTCAGCAAAGAGGAGCGATGGAAGGCAAGGCCGCACCAGGTCCGCGTTACCGCCCACGGTGGAGAAAAAAAGACTGAGACCCGAAGACGAGCACAAGCACCAGCAAATTCAGGAAGTGTTGCAGGCCATCGGGGTGGATTTGGGATCCGAAGAGCTCGGCCAAATGTCGCACCGGATTAACGAGCGCTTGTACGGAAAGAAAGAAAGCCATTGGCGCTCCCAGAGTACAGGAAGCAGGGAAAAGCTCAGGTCGAGATCCGCCGACTCGCCGAGGCGCCGCAGCAGGTCAAGGTCATCCTCTTCCTCATCTTCATCGTCAAGCAGATCGAAACCTTTGTATAATGACCTCTCCGTGCACAGAGACTCGTACAATGCTCGGAGCAGTTTCGATGAGGATGAGGTCTGGGCCTCTCACGCTGTCGGCAGCAGATCATTACGAGATGCTCAGGAAAGGGACATCCCAGGAAGCGTTTCTCCAAATCCCAACCTCGTGACATTAAGACCCACAATGCTCAACACGCCTGCCTACAGTCCCGTCAATACCTCGCCAATGCCGTTTCCACCTCTGCTGCCCAACATTTCCAACGCAGGGCCCGGGCTTCTTTTCCCCCCAATACCGTCCTTGCCTCCTCAGCCTCCCTTCTTCCCTATGCCCTGTCGGCCTCCCTTCATGCCTTACCCTTGTCCGTCGCCTTTGAATATCCTTCCGTCTGGACTCGCTCAAACAAGGCACTTTCTTCCGCCGCCATTGAATAACATTCATCCACCGTTTATAAACATGCCAAGTGTACCAACTCTATTGCCCAATGTAAATACTCCAGCAAAGGCAAAAATGTTCTCAAGGCCTCGTTGTTTGCTGGTCATTAATACTAAACAGGCCAGTTAGATGCTAACTTTGGATGTGAAATCTGTTTAGTCGTGTGTACACATGGACAAAATTGTAAACCCTCTGTTCATGAAAGAAAAACCCACAAGGCTCACTGAAATACCTTGGAACTGACAAAATTAACACTGAATAAATAAAGATACTGAAAAACAACCATATATATATATATATATATATATATATATATATATATATATATATATATATAATATTTGCTTTGCTTTTAATCATTACTTTTGTTGTTCTTTCATTAACAGGAGTACCAACAATTTTGTCCAGCATATTTGTTGATTGTTATTCATTGCTAAGTACAGTCCCCACTTGGGTTCCTTTTTGAGTTTTAATTCACTAAATGCTGATGTGGTTTTGCAAGCTATCTATCAGCAAGCAAAAAAGTAACACCAGACAATGTTAAACACGCTGACAATAATATTATAGTTGCCTAACAATATGATGGGATTTGCGATTTAAGACAAATTTCCAATCATCAGATAGTTGTTAGATATATATTATTGTTTTTGTTTGACATTTTCATTGGATGTAAGTGCACAGAACATGTTTGTTAATATGCTGTATGTATTGTAATACACTTGTTCATTTCTCGAAGTAAAGGGTTTGAAGTGGTCATGGAATTGTTTTCTTTTTTGCACATGTCACGCTTTTTTTCTGTCACGCTCAATGAGGATCGAGGTGATCAAGTGATATTTTTCAATTGCAGAATATATTCTTGAGATGGTTAAACCCTCATTCATATGCAATTAGGGTCTGCTTTTAAACGGAGCAAAATTGGACAGAGCACCAGTCCAGATCCATTTATTGTAGACTTTAAAAGTTTTGAAAATGAGGTTTGTTCCGTTGTGCGAAACTACAGTACAGCCGAAAAATTCAAGTTTACTCAGTCAATGAAGGAGATACGTAATCATAGCCGACATGGGCTTTTAATATTGCAAATTAGAGCGTCTCATTTAGAAAGTTGTCAAACCTATTAATTGGCAAATACATCTCTCGCAGGAAAATGTGAGCTAATGTTTTTGTCATGGTCTTAATTTGTAATATTGTATCCGTTTGGATATTCGACTGTTTGCCTTACCTTGTAAGACGTTGCACTGAATGCGAATTGTTCAATGCGTCATGTGATATTCTTTCCTCCACACATAAGGGGGCGCCACTAACTAAAACCGGCCCGGAAATACCAAAGGAGGACTTTTTTTAAATGTATTTGTGTTGATGGTCAAATATGAATGTCCTGCGCATCAACACCCCGTTCAGCTTTTCAGTTAACATCTGCTTTGTTTTAATATGACCAAGGTAACACATTTCGTACCGGAGTGCGAAGTGATGCGGTAAAAATGATATTTAACTTGTAAACGGTCAAATATACCTAGAAGCTACGAAGCGAAGTCACAAGTAATAAAATGATCGATGAGTATTGCAATTTACGGTGTACTACTTGGGCGGCTGTCACATTGTTGGTAGATTGAACCGTCCAGTGACCGAAACGTAGGGATCGAATCCCGGCTCCTGCTGTCCGCTGTCGAAGTCCTCGGGCAAGACACCGAACCCTGAATTGCTCCCTGTGGGACTTAAAGGTCAGCGATCGCCCGTTGCTGTATCCATGTGCGAGTGAATGGGTGAATCTGTTAACCGCTTTGGTCACCGTGATGATGAACATCTGGATGAGTGCTATTTTACTATTTACTACAGCAGTTGGTGTAATGTTTGATGGGCTACTCTCTCAAACCGTTGAGCATCCAAAACTGGCCTGTTGGCCAATATGCCACAAAAGAAAAAAAATCGCAGCTTGGTTGTTCCATGAGGCATATGTGTTTCAAATAAGTGTGAATGCAAGCTAACTTTTGTAGTGGTACTAAACAAACATTCTACATGCAAACGGTCGTTGCTTATTTGTTGTCCCTCAACTCTCTCCACATCTCAGGACGCAAACACGTTTCATGAAGGAGGCCTTAGTTGAAGAATGGATTTGGTTGGCTGGGAAGAAGACGCGTCTCTCTGTCAGCAGAGGAATCGGAAATCCATTTACCACAGAGACGTTCATGATATGGGAGTGAACGTAGCTCATAGTTTTTACCGTGATGCTGGGGTCTCTGATGGCGAGCCCCTGGAAGATGACGATCATCCGGAGCTGACCAGAAAAATGAATGTGCTTCGAGATATAGAGGAGCGAATATTAGACAAGAAAGCTACCATCCATAGGAGAATTGAAATGATCAAGAAGCAAGCAACACAAGGCTCACGAGATGCAACCCTTAAAGACAGGGTAACCACGATTTTGAAGCAGCAACATTCTGTCAACTTTCTGTCAAAGGTGAGAATTATATGTGATGGCCACTGAGCAGTAATTACACAGTGTTGTTTGAACGATGTATTAAATTAATTTTTTGAATTGCACTCAAGACAAACTGGTGTTCTACTGAGAGTGACGACTCTCCAAGCCATTTCACGGAGATGCTGGAAGACCATCCTCTGAAGCTTCGAGTCAAAGCTTTAATGAGGCATCGATTATGGGACCCCAGCGGATTTTCATCAAACAACCCGGTTAGTACATTAATCATTTAAATAGCTATTTGGCCATGAAAGTGCATGTACTGTTCATAATAAAAAAAGGTTCAATTGATATGATTTAAAGATGATCAATAATTAAGCCTGAGCACATAATTTGCAGCTGATCGGAATTGGGCAGAAAAGATCGGGTTTTTAATTTTGGTATTTTTTTTGTTTCTTTGAAGGCTACAAAGCAACAAAATAATCCAGAGGGACGTAGATACGTCCAAAAGAAAAATATATATTTGTATCTTAAGGTATGCAACATCACAAGCCATAAACAGCGGAAGTAAACACAGCTGGTGGGGGAACATTCTGGTAGTTGTCACGGGTCGACATCATAGGTCCATACCCACCAATTACCATAATACAGTTTTGGTCCTTCGGTTGTGTTCCCATTGTCGTAGCTTGCGCTAAATTGTTCTGAAATAGCTCCCACTACAATTTGTCAGTCATGCACGCTGATCTGAATTCATTTTTAGACCAGATTGGCTAAATGTGATCTTGTATAAAAGAATCCCCTGAGAGTACATTAAGTGGAGTCAATCATTCCCATTGTGTCAAATTCAAACCCATACCTGAAACTAAAACCAGATCAGGCAGTATAGAATCCTGTTATAAATTTATAAACTAATTATATGCAGCCTATTTGGTAGGTTGCAGCATATTGCAGAATTTCGATATCCATTCTAGGTCTTTTTTTTTGTTTTAGAATGATATTTGTTTGATCCATGGAGAAGTTAAGATTAAGTTTTGGACTTTTCCCAGGTGCCTGATCATGAAAGGGCCACGCCACCTCCTCCCAGTCAAAACATGAGTTCACAAATCCAGAAGGAGTCCGGCGCCAACAAAGGCTTTGAGTGCTTTCTCAGCTTGCTCAACAAGGGAGTTGACATGGAACTGCTCAGTAAGATCGTCAATGATGACAGTGAAGATCTTCATTTCGAAGAGCAGCCCTTCGACAGCCAGCACTCCGGTGTGACGGATGAGTCAACTCGGCCTCCGAGCAGTGAGAGCCTTCAATGCGGCAGTGGAACCCAGCTGCCAGAGAATGACGAAGATAAGACGGTGCTTTCCACTTGCCAACGGGACTCCAGCGAAAGCCACTCACTGTCGGCTGACGACCAGAACGACAGAGGCAAACGAGACCATTCTTCAAGCTCCAGTAGTGGATCTGAGGCTCCCACGATCGTGAAGAAAACCAAGACCGAAGAAGAAAAACCAACGGTGGAGGTCGATGAACAGCTCCAATATATTGTCAAGTCTTTGGGCTTGAGCCTGGAAATGGAAGACTTGAGAAACCTAACAGACCGGACTCAAGAGCGGCTGTACGGGAAAAAGAATGAAAGGCAGCCAGTGAGCCGCAGTACGACGACGCGGCACAGTCCAGTACGTACACAGGGGTCCTCCAAATCTGACAGGAAAAGCTCTTTGTCCTCCTCATTGTCGCATTCTAGAAGCGGTAGTCCCTCTTACAGCCAGTACTCCCACACCGCGGACTCTCAGGAGCGGCAAGAGAAAGATTCATCGTTAACATACAGCGGCTCAAGTAAAAGCCGAGAGAAATTGCCACTTTCAGATGACGTACAAGAACAGGAGACTGTCGGAAAAAACAACAACGCCGACGTCTTGGATGAAATCCCTTATGCTCATTCCCACTCTGATCCTGCTGTTGCGTTTGATTGCCCAAATGACAGTTTGCCTCATTCCTCCCACAGCGGTTACACAAATTCTTATTGGCCGAGCGCTCCAAATGCCAGTATCACGCCATACTATCCCAGTAGTTTTCCTTTCGCAATGGACACCCATCACCCCAACTACGATATTTCCTCAGCACACCAGGACGGCCGCTTCCTTCAAGATGTTTCCCTCGCAAATCCAGACCTGTCTGCTAGCGAAGGTCAATTTGGCTCCATCTCTGGTCCGCGGTGTCTGCACGTGGTCAATACGAATCAGTCAGTTCGCCAGTGTGTGGCGCAAATGCAGAGTGCTAATGAGCGAGTCACGCAAGAGAAAACCAAAAGGCAAACACCGATCAAGGAACAGAGGCGATCTGTGCAGAATTTGAGGGCTCATTTGGCAAGTGAAATTCCCATCAAAGCAAAAAAGAAGAGACGTGGTCGGAAAAAGAGGTCAAAGAAACAGCGAGCACAAAAAAAAAAGGCCAACTCTGAAAAAAAGGTGAGCTGACCGTTTTCTCAAATGTCGTTTGTTAAAGTTGAGCAGAAATTGAAATTAAAATGTCATTTTTCATGTCATATTTGGAAAATCAGTTCACAAAACACAATTTTGTGAAACGTACTCTCTATACGAAGCAGCTTTTTCTTTTCTCTGATAATTGTGTTTTCAAACATGTTTGTTGTGGAAATATTTATGCATCTATGAAATGATTTCTATGAATGGTTTATATTGTGCTCACCTAATTTTTTATTTTATTTTTTTAGATCTCAGAGACCAAGTCTTTAGTCCAACCAGTCAAGTCAATATTGACAGAAGAACGTGATCTTTTGGAGTTGTCTGAATAGAACAAAGTTACGTTAAGGATAATGAGCTAATAATGATTGAAATTGGAAACAATCCCACATTTTTTTTTTTTCTTTTTTTGTGTGCAGATGAGTGACGTTCCACCGTGAACCCCAACCTGGATAGACTGGTCAGCATTTGTTTTTTAATGCAATGATTCCTTTAACAAAAAAATAAACATTTTATATTTTACATTAGTTACAGTATGTTCATTTTCTCAACATAGATTCCGAATGTCATCAGGAATTTGCGAGAGTGTTTACGTGAGGGTTGTGACAACAATACACACTTTTTTTTTTTTTTCATGCTTTCCACTTAAGTGTGACTTGTTCAAATGAGGTTTGTTGTTTTGCCTTGTTTTTGACAACGTACCTCACACAACAGCTTCCTCCTCCATGTCGCTCTGGAAATACCGCCACAAAAGTGACGTGGAGGAACTTCTCTTTTCAAAATAGCTTGATCTTTGGAAGTCATAGCTGCCCATCAGCTACACAGTTGGTCAGTTTATTTCTTTTACTTAATGTTTACTTCTGCTTCTTTAATTTGTTGGCAGATTCTAACAGCTGTGTTCAGAAGATATGAAATGCGCGTGCTCAGCCACCCAACAAACGGCTTTCAGCTCCTTAACTGGGCTGGGCTCAATTTCTGGTCATCAATCAGCAATCAGGCAAAAAATGCTTATTGCTGAACATTATTAAAAAGAAATACAAGTTAAATATATTTAACAGAAGTAATTTAGACAGCACCGGTATACAATTCACCGCAATGCAGTCCACATCAAAAAGGTATTGAAAGCAAAATGAATGTCATATCATGAGTGTTATCACCACCTAAAATGATAAATAAAAGCGATAAACATCATTGACGAGCAATACTTTGAAACAAGGACACGATTGCTACTCAAGACTGTTCTTGCAACACCATATTGTACTTTTTGATACGTGTTAGAGTTCATCTTTCTCTTCTCCTAGGCAGTAGCATGATGCTCGCTGGCTGTTCATGTAAGGTCTGCAGCCCAAAGTCCACACCGTGTTGAATAAAGTGTCTGCCACTGTTTCACATGCTGATGAGAGAAAGTGACAAAGAGAGACATTTTTTGTTGTTTTTAAACGTGTTTGCAAAACTAGTCATCTTTATTTTGTTAGGCAGTGGCGAATGATCCTCATGAATTGCAAAATTTGGACAGTTAAATTCAGTTCCACTCAAAACAGATATTGCTGATCAACTCATAGAAAGCATTTACAAGTTTCTTGATTTTTAAAAAGCAGCACACTTATCTGTTTGTGTGAGTTAAAAACAAACAAACTTGTCAGATTTTAAAGGGGAAGTCACCCTAAAGATGTTCTTTACATAACCATGTTGTATGCCCCCCAATTGTCGAAGGTTCCAACACGGTATTCTGATTCATATTGCGTTTGTGGGATATGAATGAGCAGCAAAATCCACCTAAAATGGGTGAGTTTTGCTGCTTAATTCAAACTCCACAAAAGCAATATTAATCAGAATACCGTGTTTGGACTTGTGGGGCTGTATAGAACATATTATTGGAAAGAACATTTCTGGGTTGGCATCCCCTTTAAGGAAGTCAGTTTCCTACGATACAAAAGAGTTGTGGAGAATTCAAGAAGGTGAGAATTGGGAATATGAGAAAATTGTATTTGGAGTGGATACCAACCTTCAACTTTGGACACAAAACCAAGACTCTTCTTGAGGTCGGTGCAGATGCTGTGAAGGCACCAGCGGAACTTGGAGTCACAGCGGTATTTGTTTGAGCCACATGTGTCATAACACATGTCCAGCTGATTGCAACACTTGGTCATGGCGGGGATGCCCATGTCCATCTGGGGCCAAAAAAAAAAAAGGTTGCTGTTACAACAAGCCATGGAGGAGTGCAAAACTTTGAATTTAAACTAAATACAATGACTTTAAAAAGCCAATCTGTTGGATTAATTACAAAGTCAAAATGTCTTGGAAACCAGTGGAGTTAAAAAGTTCTTCACATTAAATTAACTCATTGACGGCTAAAGACGTCAAAGATCCATTTTTTTACTCGGCTGGTAATGAATGAGTTAAGTCATTTTTCACTAATTGCTTTCAACTTGTGTAAAGCGCTTACTTACCCCTTCTGGCACAGGAAGCCCAAAGAAGTAAGAGCTGCAACCATCAGGCTCGGGCATCTGGTAGCCGGGACGTGGCTGAGGAGAATTACCTGAGCGGTTCACAACGCAACATCACGTAAAAAAAAATGTCATGGCGTCAAACATACGTTGAGAAATCAGATATCACCACTTGATGGTGAGGTCACAGTCCGTTTTGTGGCCCTCCCAGATAACAACATTGATAATTCAAAGGAATTTACAACATCAGGCCCAGTAAAAGAGTGTTCTACTTCTTTTTTTTTTAAAACATGACAAAAATAGGTTTTCCCCGTTTCTGTAAGTATTGTCTTTATCTGATCAGCATGACCAAATAACCTAAAACTATATGAAACAATGCAAATATTGAATGTTTTTCATTTGAAAACAGCAAAACTCTGACAATGCTGAAACACTCAAGCTATATTGTGTTAAATGTTTACTTGCTGGATTAAATCCACTTTACCATATCGGCAGCGGTATTGGCAGAGTCCGTCTCGTCCACCCATGAACTCCAGAATTGAGTCAAAGTAGCCGCTGGCAGCCTCGAAGCCGCCTCTCAGAGAGTTCAGGCCCCACTCGCCGTTCTCGTCCTCCGCGTCGTTGGATGCTGGAGATGGAGGTGATGCTGCCGCGGCAGGTTCCTCGGTTTCTTGAGGGACAGCACCGTGGAGGAACAGGAGCAGGAGGGGAGCAATGAGGGCCCAGCGGGTCATCCTGCAGCTCATACACTTCAGCACACATAAACTAAAAGCTCACGGGCTGGCGAGTGAAACTGCATGACCTGAACTTTGAGCATGCAGACGTCAGGGCAACCTCATGTGGAGGATCAAAGTCCAGATTTTGTCTTGTAGACTTTGTAATCACTCTTTGTGATTAATGGCACGCACTCGTACTGTACCCGTGTCTCAGTCTGATTTCATTAGATTTAGTCCCCTTAAATTTAGAGCAAACTTGTTCAGTTGCGGGTAACTTTTCTCAATTTGTCAAAAGTGTGCTCCAGATCCAGCAGTGTACAATAGAGACAAAATAATATACTGGATCTAATGGGCCAACGGGGTGAACACAAAAAGTAGAGTTGGCCGAATGCCAAAGTTATTTTTGGTTGATTTGGACTTAATTTGATTTTTTTTTTAAATTGACTGCTTGTCCATGCAGGGTCAAACAAGTTAACACTAGTATTATTTGCAACTTTCTAATAAACATGAATACAATGCTTTATCATATATTTAGCATTTGTTATAATACATGATGGAGTGATTGCGATTGATTTTTACACACAACTAGCATGATTTCGTTAAATCACACTTTAACAGTCTAATGGTGTTCGGATGCCCTCTGACTGTTTTACAGTCTTGTCCAGTTGATCGTATAAAGACTTCTCTGTGAAACAAACATTTTGTCATTTGTTAGCCAGTTCCTGTATTTGCTTAGCTGCATTATGGAATTGTTTCTCTTGGGGTTATTTCCAATATGCACCTCTACTCGTGTTTTGTGCTCTGACAGAGACACGTGATTGAGCTTAACATTGGCACTTGTAAAATATGTCATGTAAAAATGACATCAGTACTAAAATTCATCTTCCTGAAAGACGAGTAATTTAAGGGCCATCTTGGGATGAGACGTATGATGAATTAGAACGCCCTCTTTTGGAGCTCCGCTTGTTATTTCTTCCGTCGTAACATGGAGGCAAGTATTGTCATATTTCTTATGTCAGTTCTGTTTTCTGAAACGGTGACCGATTGCCACCAAAATTCAAATGCATATCACTTGTTCACTTCAACCTGTGAACATATAAAAGCATCTTTTTCTTATAGTATTTCCCGAAAATTTACGCATGTCAAAATTATTGGTTCCGATTGAATGTGTGATGCATGAACGCGCAAAACCGACTCCTAATCGGAACAATATTGTTAGTGTCCATGAAAACAGTGCATCCTACTATTGTTCTAAAATAAACGTTGATAGGGTTAAATATTTTTTCCATGTTAATTCATATTTAAAGAGCATGGAAAATTTTCGAGGAACCGCGAACGCAGCAGAGCTTTGTGACGCACAATTTACGGGACGAGACCAAATTGGAATTGTACTTTGACGTTTGACTAACTATACTAGTTTGATTTAAAAAATGCTGGGTTTCATGTCATAATGTCTTTTACGAGCCTGTTTGCGAGTCTCTCTCAAAGCGGTGGGAACATTAATGATCAGCCGTCTTTTGCAGACAGGTAGGTAGTAGCGGCAACTTTTGTAATTAAGGATGCACTTTAATACCATACTATTGTCTTTAAGTCTCGCTAATGCTACTCCCGTCTCATCTTATTTTTTCCTTAGGGGCGACACTGGCAATGTTCAAAGACGTAATAGAGGTCAAAAGAGGGCGAGCAGTGGCGAGCCACATGGTGCCCTTAAAAAGGTATGTCATACAGCTAGCTTTTAACTAACTTTTAACATTAGCACTTAAACGCAACGTTTACGTGCTCAAGTCTTTTGCCATTAACGCTATAAAAATACTTTGGTAGTCCTAACTGGCCGAGGACAGCAAGTACGGTTAATATGATTTCAGGTCAGACATTGAGGAAAAAAAGTATTTTTATATTGTGAATGTAAACTTCTGACTTTAATTGTATCCCATCTTTGAGTTAAATGGAAAAGTCCATCTTAGCACAGAGTTGGTAAATTTGGGGGTAAACTGCGACGAGATCATGTTTACAGTATATTTACTTAGGAGTTTTTTTGGATTGGGTTTGCTGTGAGAATTTTCCAATTTGTAAGGTGATAACCCTCACTGCACTGTTGGCTTTTCAGAATTTAAACAAATGATTTGTCTGTTTTTTTCACAGAGGCAATGTCACCAGACCCAGCCAAGCAGAACTGATTTTGATCAATTTTCCCAAGAAGATAATTCCAAAACTCTCGACTTTCTTGGGCAGATCACTGACCATGAGAAGAAAAGGGCTGGCTTCACCAAGGTCGAAACACATAACTCTGCCAATAAGGTCCGTAACAGTGACCAAAAATGTCAAACAAACTGCAGTGTGAACCGGCAACAGCCGAGAAAACCGACCAAGCACCAGAAAGGTCAACAACAGGTGCAAGGACAACGTCCAAATCAAGGGGGGAGCCGTCAGACAAAAGAATCTCGGAAACCTGGAGGCAGAACAGAACCCAGATATCGTGTGCAGGACAGAAATAAGACTCAGGTGAGATTTGTAATTTGTATTTGCTTTATTAGTTCACTTCAAATTCCACTGGCATACTTCTTATAATTATATCTCTTTTTAGACCGTGAAATATTTCTCAGCCCAGTTCAAGGAGCAGAACGCCGTGCTGGTGAATGAGCAAATTATCTGCCGACATTTTCTTCATGGGAAGTGCATTAAGGTGGGTGACGTTTTTGTGTGTGTGAACTGAAAACTTATATTCACAAAAGAAAAATATTTAAATACACAATGTATTGAAAAGTAGCTGCTTTCCCCTTCCTCTTGCCGCAGGGGGACAGTTGTCAAATGCATCACATTGAAGCGCGTAACGATCTCATCAAAGAGAATTGCAAGTATTACCAACAAGGAGCCTGCATGAAAGGGGACCGATGCCCGTTTATGCACAATATCCTTTGCTGTAGCCAAAATAATGTCATTGAGGACTCCGCTACAGGTAAAAACTGTTCATCAACACATAGCACGGGCTAGGCAACCAGTGTTTGGTTTGCTTCAATTCCATTTCAGATCATTCCTTAACGGCTGTGCACAGTCATTCCCTTGCAAATTTTTCCATAAAAAAGGAAAGTGCTCTAAAGGAGATGACTGTAGATTTTCTCATGAGCCACTTAATGACATCACCACGAAATTGTTGAATGAGGTGTGTATACAAAGTTTTCTTGTTCACATTGTGTGTACATTTAATGACAGGTTTGCACCAAAAAGTATGTTAGCCATTTGGAATGACCTGGATTGTCCCTAAATTTGTCATAAATTTTGATTGGATCCTTTTCACAAGTCACAACAATAGACAGTCTGCCTTAGGGGCTTCAAGATGATTCATTTCCTCGACTACGCCATCGTGTGGACAGAAATATATAACATGCTTGGTGCACGCAATAAAATGGTGGCGTGTAAATCATGCTCTGAATACAAAAAAAATATCTATTTGAAGAGTGTTTTAACCTGAATTATTCTGTGTTACTTTGTCTGTTTGTGCTTATGCAACAAGTGAAAATCTGAAATAAGGAGGAAAAATAAAGTGCTTATTCATTTTTATTTAGAAACAATATTTCAAAACTACACTCAAACCTAGCAAATCATTTCCTGAATCAATCACGTGGTACACCCGCTTCAAACGTCACCACGTACGTCACCAACACGCGCATCGACTCGCCGTTCATGTATGAAACGGGGAATCTTGCTCAAAGTTCTGATGTCCGCCATTGCATAGTAAAACTATTCAGCACTGCTGCTGCTCCCCCTTAGCGTGGTCGACCTGTAAAAATAATGTGGCAAGGGGGTGAAAAAAATTTAAAGACCTCCAGAATTCGTTGGCACGTTAACGTCTCCAACTTACAAGAATTTGAATTTTGACGACACCAAGGAAGCCACTTCTTCCCTCAAAAACAGTGAATATATGAATTGAGCAACTTTATACTTGGTCCACCCGCACTTTGATGTTAACATGCTGTTTTCAGTAAAAACATTTCAACATAATTGTTTGCAAGCTATCGCTGAAAGAAAATGGTGTCCATTGTTGTGACTTAGATGATCAGATCACATTTTGTGACCAATTTCATTCCAAAGTGTGTGCAACTGTATGTTACAGTCCGTTCCAAACTGCTGCATGTTTCTTTCTCTAAAGGTGATAGAGTTAGACATGCAGTTTGCGAAGAAAAATGAGCAGTCTTCAGTTCAGCCCGTGACAGTCGATGAGCCAGCAGTCACACAAGTTTCCAATCTTTCCAATCTTCCTGATGTCCCTCAAGAAGCAAAAAAGGGGTCTGATGAACTTGTACAGCCCTTCAAGTATGTGTTCACGCAAGTACTACAACTCTTATCAATATGTCGAATTTAATCTTTCAAAATTCTGCGGGTGGATCCGTTGTAAAAAGAACTACTCTTCTATTTTTTTTTTCAGGTTGAACTTTTATAACAGTGCGGAACCAAATGCAATTCAAAAAGAAACGTGTCGGGTTGAAGAAGTGGAGGAAATCAATCAAGAAGATACGCCGGCATGTGAAGCAGTTTGCCAGTCGCCGTCAGCTCACCTCTGTCCCGAGACGCCAGTTTTATATTCCGTTCAAGCAGTGTTGGGACTTCAGTCGTCCGGCGTCTCCAAAACTCCCTTCAGTCAAAATTCAACCACCTCCTCTGGTTGTAGCGGCTTAGCAAACCAATGCGAAGTCCCTTACGCAGTTGATGTCGTCCTCAGGGCATCTAAATCCGCAGTGCTGGCTCCTTCACCTACCACTGCTGCACCATTGCTGGAGGTCGCAGACGAGTGGAGTTCAGCAAGGCCAAATAAAGCAGCAGATTCATTCCGGACACAAAATGAAGATTGCCAAATGCTGAGAAAGACGACCGCTTCCCAAGTGGCCCGAGACGGTCATTGCGACCATACGCCAGTGCCTACTCCGACTTTAAAAGTAGAGAAGTCCGCAGAAAACATGATAACACGACCCACGAGACATAAGAGCTCCCTTGATTGTCTTCGAAAAGAAGAAGAGCAGCATCTAACAAGAGACATGACGCCCTCGGGAAACGGCGCTCAACAGCTGAACTCCTACAAGGGGGGCTTCCAAAGCCTTTTTTCAAGCCCCCCTCATCTGATAACTACTCCAAAACGCCCCCCACCCGTCGAGCCCCATCAGTTGCGGCCGACAAAAGATTTCCAGCCTTTTAGTGCGGTCCCTCAGAGTTCCACACCGTTCAAAGAAAGCGCTTCTGTTCCTGCTGCGCTAGTCGACCCGTCCTCGGAAACCGCCGCTTGTGGGAAACCCAACAATCACCTTCCTCTGCAGTGCCTCTATACCAAAAACGCAAAATCTGCTCTCACTTCTGGGGCTCCACAGGCGTATCGTTCTAGTGGAACAACAACACAGCATCAACGTCTTAGCCTGTCGGCGCCTGAATGTAGTAAAACAATCAGAACGCCATTTAAAAGCCTTTTTGCCAGCAGTGTTCTCGACGCTCAGCGTTCAACGACCTTATCAACTTCCCGTCACTTTAGTCAATCTGTCCCCGCTGAGTCATCTAACATCAAATGCCAAAATTCTTCCATTAAAAAGACTGCTGAACCGGACCATGCTCGCGCAAGTCCGTGCAAACTTTTTGCCACCCCTCTCGCTCTCCTCTCTCCACCACGCGTGCCTCAAACTAATCATTCTGACCCGCAGGGGGAGGCAGCAGCTCTTTTGTCAGACGCCACCCTAAGTAAAACTTCTTTCCCCCACCGAGTCCCACAAGCAGCATCCTCCACAGAAAATGACAGATTAGTTGATCCAAAGCAGCAGGAAAATCGAGAAAGCGCTCACAGGGAGACACCTTCCAGAAAGCCGGCAACACATCAGCAGCTTCCTGCCACGCCTTCTCATGTTGGTAAGGAGACCGAACTCGAGGCTTGTGAACACATTACGATTTGTAATACAAGTTGTCTTTTTCATTTTGTAGCGTCTTCATCAGCAGCCACTTCAAATTCGGTCCTGAAAACACTCTTCCTGTCCCTGAGCCCGTATCAGAAAGACAGCCAGTAACGGAATGGTATTCAATTCCTTATATGTGACCTATAATGTGCAAAAGGCTTCTGTGAAGGCCATGGAGGGACTTATCACTGTTACTTTACTTTTTTTTGTTGTTGTTTTCTTAAGCCCTCAAGAAATGTCTTGGAAATTGTACCACTATTCGATCAGCTCAACGTTACTCCGGGTTCATCACGACCGAGTGACTGCTAAACGCATTTCCAGTTGTGAATTGGTTTCACAATTACATACTTGTATATTTACATAATTATACATTATTGAAACATTTATTTTAAAATGAAGTGTACAGATACATGTGTTTACATTAAATGTGGAAAAGCTGTGAATGATGATACTATGGCCTCCTTTTTTTTTTTTTTTTTTTTTTTACATCACATCAAGCTAACATGTTAGCAATGGTGTTAGCTTTACATCCACTCCGCAATCACAATACCACTTATATTAGAAGTTTTAAAGAGTTGGAACTTATCGCAGCTGACCTCAACCGAAAGGTGGGCTGACTATCACATATTGTAGAATTAGCATTCATTGAAGAAGTCAACAAACGAAGTAACATCGTGCGCGCTCCCGCGACAGGGGAGACAGATTTCTTCGGGGGTAAGTACTTTGGCACGACACCGGCAATCGATTCCTGTCTTCGCCTTTAAACGCTATATGGCGACGTGACTTTATTTTACAGCTGGATGTGCCTCAACGATGACCTAATGAGCAGTGCCAAGTCATGACGTAATTTTAAACGTTTTGATTTATAGAGCGACATGTAGCGTTGAGAGAGAGAGAGGGAGAGGGAGGTAGAAGTTAAGTGCAACTCGGATTCTGAGTCATATTTTGAAACCCGATTGGGAATCGTCATACCTTTTTTTATTGACGTGTTCAAGGTGAACTACCTCTGTTGACTACAAACTAGCAGTATTTAAAAGAAAGATTAAACTGGATATCTCACAATTGTCAACGTGAAAACGAAACGCGCAGACTGATCGAAAGTCAATTTCCTGTTTCCTGCCTGTCCGTTTAAAGGTCTGATTCAACGATTTTTTTTAATTTTTCTGACATTTAAGCATCGGATTGTGTTTATCGAGTCAATTAACATTGTCAAGATGTTGTTGAATTAGTTCTTACAGGTGCATTGTGATTTGATAGACTATTATGTGGCAAGTAGGAACCTGCCATCTGTAATTGAACAAAACATTTTTTGAAAAACGGAGCATTTAGTCATAATTGTTTTCAAGAAAAGCAGACACTAAAGCATCATATGCTGTAGTTTGATCCGTTCAGCTCAAGCATGAATGGTAATACACCTTTTACGAAAAGCATGTTCAGGTCATGGACATACTCAGGAACCTAAAAAAAATATTGCTGCAGCTGGATAAATGAATTATTTAATAAAAAACTTCCATCTTATTTTAATGCTCGTTCAATTATATTGTTGCTGTAATTAATTGAACACGGTTGCAAGTCTAGCATTTTAATTTGGTTTTCCTGTAGTTATGCCATTTTAGTTGTTTGGTCTTTGCTTCATTTAGATTTTCTTCCTGCTCTTCCTTATTGGTTGGAACCGTAATGAATTAACATGTTTCAATATCACAGGTTCACAATATGAATATAATGGCTGTGGAACAAAATATATCACAACACTGTTGTCCATAACTAACCAGAATGAATAAATGATTAATTTCTAGTGAAAAGCGCTGAAAACAGATGCCAAAGTCAAGATGGAGAGCGATGTTCAGGAGAATGAAAGGTACAAAAGCTTTACTGTCAAAACATGTTTGTTTTATTTATGGTGGTGGTGACTTATGTAGAAATGTGTTGTTTGTGTTGCTTCATAAAATAATTCAATGACAGGCTCCATATGAAAGAGTCAGTAGGCAATGAGCCTCAATTTCCCCCAAAGACTTCAGATCCAGAAGTGGGGTGCAACAAAACGGAGGCGGAAGAACTCCTTAAGAACTATGAATCGCTAGTACAGCTGCTTAAACAGGTCAGTACACATGACTTACTAAATATGTATCTTTACAAAATTGATAAGAATAAAACATTTGGTTTATTTACGGTGTTCAATATGTCATTCTGCAATCACTGGCCACAGTAGAGACACAACTTGCACAATTCAGTGTTGATCTACAACTAGAAGATTAAAAATGAGCTGTATCCAACTGGATAGCCTCTATTTATGATTATTTTGGTATGTGGCATCCTCATGGCCACCTACGCTATAATTTGTGGAAACAATTTATTCACAAATAATGCCTATAAGACAACTGGTCTCTGTCAATGAAATCATCTTTGCATTTTATTATTTCCAGTGCAGTGTTTTGACAGTCAGTGTCTTTTTAAAAAAAAAAATATTTATTTTTTTTATTATCAAGTTCATTATACCGCCTTAATTTTTGGAAGTGGTATTTTTTTCAGTGTGTTTTGCTTTCACCTATGTCTGTGTTATCTGTTCTGTATTTGAATAGGAGCGCTTGCATGCCATGGAAATGTGGCAGAAAGCACCACAAGAGCTCCAACTCCAGGAGCCCTACCACACGGCTTTCACTGACGGACAGCAGACGGACGCCATGACAAAGAAGCTCAAGGTTTAGCGTTATGTTTAACTCCATGAGCATATATGCCATACATCTATAATCAAAGATAAGGCCAAGTGGTGCAATGACCATCAAGATCCATATGCTATAGTCTTGCTTTGTGTGTGCGTGCCAATGTGTAGATGCACACACACGTGTGTGTGTGTGTGTGTGTAAGGTCCTACATCGACGTCCAAAAAAGCAATTGCCTTCTTTCTGTTTTAGGATTTTATATGTAGTATCTACATATATCGCTTATTGTTGCTGGTCGTGTAGTCTCGGGCTGCATGTGTTCTGCCGGCAGTTTACTGAGGGAACCATGAATGCCAACATGGACCATGACATACTAGAAACCTTCCCTTCACCAACTAGGACGCCGGGCAGTATTTTAAGACCTCCAAGACAAACACTGACGTGTTAAAGAAGCTGAGGGTAAAGTTAATGGGCTGAACAAGCATGTCCACAGACCTAAACCCTACTGAGCATCTGTGGGGCGACCTCAAATAGAAGGCGGAGGAGCACCAATTGTTCATTATATTTTATTTTATTTTATTTCATATACCAGCTCTGTGATGACATTGTGTAGAAGTAGAAAAAAAGCGCAAATGCCTTTGAGAACTTGAATTGAAAGCAACAATTTCTCCTTTTGTCATAGAATCAGCTTGTTCAATTCACACGGCAGACATGTGAACTCAAAGCGATCAATCAAGAAATGCAAGTGGTAAGAAATTGGCAAAAGTTGTAGTGCATCGTTTGACTTTGTAGACAATGAGTGGCAAACCGTGGCTTCTTTGAATCGACTCTCGACTCTCCAATTAATAATCCAACCACAATTCCTACAAGAATAATTTGCCAGAACATTTCCGTTACACTGGGTGGAATCATCTTCTTGTCCCATGCAGACCAACAAACGTCTCCAAATGACAGAGAAAGAGCAGCAGGAAGCGATAGAGGAGCTAGAGCGCCAACTCAGGTCGCTGCCGCCTCAGAAAAATCACGAACAAAGCACCGCTTCAAAACTTGTCAATTCGAATGCAGACCAACCGAACGTTCACATTCACAAAATCGAGGTGGTGCTAAAGTGCTGTGTGTCTTGTTGCAGAAAATCTAATTCTGATTTGAGAACTGCCCAGGACAAAATGGATGAAATGACGGAACAACTGGAATGTCTTGAGCGCCATTTAAAAAGAAAGGTGACTAATGTGCGTTGTTCTTATCGGACGGGAAATGTACTTTGTTTGCATTCCAAGAAAATTGATCATTTCTGGCCGCATTATTGTATTCCAATGTTTTACCTTTCGGGTGAATTGTTATTTGCAATTATTATATTCTCCATTGTAGTTCATCAACGTGTATAAATTTCTGACTTTTTATTGAACATTTAGGAGGGGGACGAAACGGATGCGCAGGGTCGTGAGGTAAAAGAACTCCAACAGCTGCAGTCCGTCTTCAGACAGCAAGACGCGATGTGAGCATGTGACAAACATGCCTCGCTTGCAAACCTCTCAGACCAGTTTCTCTCTTCTGCATTAAATAATCACAAAACAGACAAATTTAGTGGTTAGTTTTAACACAGGTTCCTTGTTTTTATACCTGCATAGACTAAAATCTGGCTCAGAGAATGCTTTGGAGGAACAAGCAGCCTTGGACACGAAGATCGGTCCCGTCCTGGACCTTTGTGCTCCCCTGAAGCAGGACACATATGATGTTGTGAACAAAGTCCACAAGTGTGTGCATGTGGCTGAGGCTTTGGTGGTCCCGAAACATGATGTGGTTAAGTTCTGTCTTTGTCTCCAACATGTCTTTTTATAATTTTTGCTTTTTTTAAGCAACGTGTTGTTTTATTTTCCCTCTCAGGGCCTCGTAAGAGAGAAGCAGAAGACAGTGAATCTGGAGAACAAAGATAAAGCCATCCAGCAGTTAATTCAGGAAGCAGCTGTCCGCACCAGGAAGGAGGTACACGTGGATGAAATTGTGCAGTATTACGTAAAAAAAAAGGGGGGGCACGTGTAACCCTGGGAAACAAGCCTTTTTTTCCATCGTACTCCAATAAAGTGCAATTGCACATCCACTCCAGTAGTTGGCAGTGGCGCTGTCTTTGCCTATTGTGTGCAGCAAGTATTGACTCTACGGTGTAGGTTTGTTTTGCAACGAAAATGCTATTTATAGTTGTGGCGGAGAGTGGGTGGTGGGGGGGGGGGGGCGCAAATTATTTTCTTCTTGCTGGAGAGGACATAACAGAAAATAATTGAGAAGCACTGATTTATAATAAAACTGGGTTGGTTTCTCCAACGTAACATTTTGTTTCGCAACCTTTTGAGGGAATCTTCTTATTTTTGTAACTGTCAATGCAACTTCTGCATCGGTCGACAGCCAAGACTGCATGTTTCCGCTCGTTCCAAGATTTGGCTCAGGGCCTTAGACCAGCGGTGTCCAACTTGGGTCCTCGAGGGCCGGGTCACGATGGGCTGCACAAATGGCAGTTGACACATGTCAAGATGTTGATTCATTCACTATCAGCCGAGTGGGGATAGAAAAAGTATATTGGACGTTTTTAGCTGTCAATTGACAGTAAATCGTCTTAATTGTATGAAGCCCGTCGTGTATGTTTGGAGGGAGGGGGCGGTTCTTCTTTATATGTTGTGTTTTAGATGTTTTTATTGCACAGCACTTTTAGTTGCATTTTCATATCGGGAAATTGCAACATTAATAAAAATTGATTGATTGATATTGAGCATTTGCAGAAGGACCTGAAATATGGTGTCAGCAGAAGGCACTTTTCAAAGCTCAATCAGTTGGCCACAATGGGAGAAATTATTTGATTGCAGGCATTGTCTTGTCAGGCCACAGTAATCTGACAGCGAACTATGACTTGTTTATTTACCAGGTAGATAATGTGCGAGAGCAGTGCAACGTTGAACTCCATCAAATAGTAGAGGAGCTGTCCCATTTGCAAATGGTAAAACCATTCGAGATCCTTCTCGCTCACGACTCATCTGGTGTTCCACTCGGTGTGGAAACTTTAGACTGGTGTGTCCTTATTTTCTTGTAACTCGCTCCACCAGGATTGCGCAATCAAAGAGTCTCAGATTGAGAGGTGCAAGCATGAGAAAAAAGCACTTGAGAAGGAACTGGACAAGGTGCTTCCCATGAAACGGAAGTTGGAAGATTTAAAAACAAAAAAAAAAACTGTTTCGCGCTTGAGCTCAGGCAAGTTGTAACATTTTCCTGTTTGTTTCAGGTGACAAAGTACCGCTCAGAACAAGACCTTGAAAAGTTCAACACCCTTCACCAGAAGTGCCTAAATGCAGAGAGGCTACGGGACGACATGAGCGTCACTCTGCAAAGCGCTCAAAGCAAAGTGAAAAAGTTTCAAACTGAGTGAGTGTCCGTTTGATTTTTTCCTTCAAGCTACACAACGCCAAGCTCGCCACACGCAGCGGTTGTCCTTTTCTCCCATCTACAGCAGCAATGAGGAGCTGTCGCAGAGCCAGGAGGAAATTAATCGTCTGCAGAGCAGCTTGGCTGCAGCCCAGAAGGACTATGACCTGATCAGTGAGGAGCGACTGCAGCTCCAACAGGAGAATTTGCAGCTCCGTAGGGAGATGGATGAGATGCAGAGACGAACCTTGCTCATCCAAAATAAGACCAAAAATCAGGTAAGTTCACGTTTTGAAGGAACGACAAAAAACAGCACAATCAAGTGGCACCTGACAAATAGGTTCACCCTGTAAGTTGAGCAGAGAATTTCTCCACTTTTTAGCGGGGTACAAATCCAAATTGTTGCCACGTTGCCCCCACCCGCATTTCCCAACAATTAGTACAAGAAAAGCTATTGCAACGTTTTTTTCTGTTTGAATAGAAGAAACCTTCTCCTTCTGCTGTTCATTCGCAGTTATTGCAGATGGAGCAAGAGTGCAAGTTGAAGGAGCAGACGCTAAACGCGCAAATGATGGTGCTGGAGGAGAGGAGCCGCAACTTCAACGCGGAGCGGATGCACCTCCTCTCAGCACAGCAGAAAAATATTCAACGCTCCAAGGATGAGGCAACAACCATGACCAAGGCCTTTGAAGCCAGAATTCAACATCTCACGTAAGAACTGACGTGGCTTGAAGGAATCATTTATTGGTTTGATTCCAGAAGGGTGCCACTTGGATGACTCCACGCAAGCTTCATTTCAATGTGATCTTAGCGATTGTGTTTGTGAATGAGTGACGCCATTCGCCACCTATTGAGCCTATCACGCGTGGAACAGATTTGTTCCACATTACTGACAAACTCAAGCACAAAATGAATGTCGAAAGTTTTGTTTCCTGTAATTGTGTCATGCTACATTTTAGGACCGAGATGAATCAGCACAAACAGTGGTTACACGAGCTCGAACTTCAGCTCAAAAATGACCAAGAAACTATGACTGAGGTTTGTACAACACACGCCTAAAAGCTCTCATCCGCAATGGACTCTTCCACGTTCTGTGTAAGGTGGCAGATCTGCAGGTGATCTATAGCGCCAAATCATAAACGCGTCTATCTTGTGTCTGATGCTGACTCGGGCGAGACAGCCGTGTTGACATTATTGACATTGTGGCCCACAAACAAATCGGCCGGCATTTCTTGAATAGTAGCCTGTACATACGTTTTGTTGAAAGATAGCTGTGTGTGTTCCAAATTAATTAGGAACTAGGGCCGACAAAAAGAAAAAAAAAAGCTCGAGTCGGCCTTGAATGGACCGGCCGTTTGGGATTTTCCTGAAATTACTGATTGCCGTCACGCTCGTGTATTCTCTTAATGAAAGAAAAACCCGCAGTGCTCACAGAACTTGAATCTGACAAAAGTTATGATAAGTTCAACTTTAATGACAACGAACCAATGAAAATGAGAAATTGCTTTTCAATCGTAATTCAACAGAATTATTAAAAAAAAAACAAAACTCATGAAACCGGCTCCTTCATCTCAGAGTAATATTTTGTTGCACACCTTTTGAGCAATCATTGCAACTTGCAACTTGGAACTTTCCAATTGACTTGTGCAAGTATTTTGACTTATTGTTTTGGAGCAAACTGCTCCAGTTGTCTGAGGATTGTCGAGTGCCAACCGCCAACTCTGAATAGCCGTTCCTAGTTCAATAATATATTGGACCTGTAGCTCTTCTACTTCTATGTGTGCGCAGTTTGAGAGTCAGCTCGCAGAGTATCAAGAGATGTCACTTTGCCTCCAGAAGCGATTGACCCATGCTGAGGAAAGAGCTGCGACTGCTACGCAACAGGTACGACATCCACAGTGTGACATCTGGAGGACAAATACGGCAGACTGCGCGTCCGCTGTATTTGATGTCCTTCAGCATCTTGTCAAATTTTTTTTAATCACTCCAACATATATGAAGGGTTTGAAATGAAATGCATGAGGCCGCCTACACTGCTGCCCCAAATGAGTGTGGAACGATATCCATCTGAATGGATCTTGATGCCAATTATTATTTTCTCCACAGCTGTCGGTTTTGACATCGCAGCAATTGAACAACTTTGAGGCTGCAGAATGAAGATTTTGACTGCTCTGGCTTTTTCACATTTTTATTATGTGCTTGCCTTTTTCTTACTTCTCTGTTGTAAAACTGGAATTTTCCCAACTGAACACACACGTTCAGAATAATGTAATTGTCCATGAAAACATACAGCGATTTTATGAATGACAAATGTGTTAATTTGTCATTATTCCACATAAACTTTTAGACATCAATCCATCCGGTATTCTGCACTCAGCAAAGTCAATTCTGCAGAGGCAGTGGACACGCACAATATAGCTGTTGCTTCTTTCTCACATAGCCAAGCTCCTCACACATCTCGAAAACGGAGTCCAGACATGCGAAAGACAAAAAGTAACCGGCTGAATTTGCAACCTCGCGCTTCAAAGAGCAGGAGACCATGGATGAGTTTGAAAGATACGTTCAAACCGGCATCATCAAATGAAATACCAAAGTTGCCAACGGGACTAATGTCCAGGCACTTCTTGAGTTACAAGGTACTAGACCTTACTCGACCTGCGCCGTTTTGACTTGATCACATCGGAATCTCCTCCATAATTTTTGGTTTACCAGGCAAATGGGACCCAGATCGTTTTTTTGTTTGTTTGTTTTTTTTTGCCTGCATTCCACCTGCATCTGATTTTTATTTTTTCAAGACGGTCTTAATGGCTAAATTCCAATTATTAGAAAATCCAACCTATGGATAAATATACATTTCTTGCAATGTAACCGCAGTCTGAATGGCCGGCCGGGTAGGTCGAATATATGCGACCGATGCGTCATGATGCGCTCGAGACAAAGAATGCTTCAGAGGAATAATAACTGTTTGCTTGCCCGTGATTCTGCAAAGTTGAAATGAAATAGAAAATGTACTTTTGTGAAAGTTGTAGCCACGTAAATGGGAAATGACATGATGCCATTCTTCATGGCGTCTCCACGAAATGAGATTGAAAAGCTTCGGCTCATTTCCCCAAAATACTTGATTTCTACCCCTCCCCGAATGGCTCCTCTGTAGAAATGAGATCATGAAAAGAAACACGTATACGGCGCCTACAGGCCGGACCACATTTACTTCCGGAAAAAAACCTACCTTGTGAGTGACGTCGGCTCTTCTCCAGATTAGGGAGAGATTTCGGGTGTATCAAAGCGTTAATTCTGATTCCCGCGGTAATTCTGGTTACGTCGCCAGGCAGGGTCATCATGTAGATCTGTTTGGCGAACAGGCCTGCCACGTCCTCAGCAAAACCACAATTTGTCCTGTGGCTGATGTTGAGACAGAAAACATTCAGCCCGTAAAGACAGCAGCGACCTAAGCCAGCGTGCACCAGCACATAAAATAATAATAAACCACCCAAAAATGATTGTAGACAGTTTGAAAGTATATTATCTCACTGTTCTCTTGACAGTGTTGCGCATGTTCATAATTCGTGCAATCATGGTCGTTTATTCCAGTTCTGTCTCTGTGTCAGCCGGCTGGTTGTCTTCAAGAAGTGTTTTTTCCTCAGCGAGCCGGTCGTTCGCGGGCCGGCCACTGTTCTGAGCAGCGGCTTCCGTCTGAAGCGCGGCCTCTTCTTCTTGCTCTTGATAATACTGGACGGTTTTTCTCTTAAAGCAGCCCAGCTTCATTCACAAAACCAAAAAAAAAGGAATCTCAGTAGAATCAAGCACTGGTTTGGAGTGACATTGAGGAACTAGCCAATCATCACTCACCTTATACATGATGACGGTAACGAGAATCAGAAGCGAAAGTCCAAGTCCGGTTCCCGTTAAAATGATGAACTGTTTATCAGGTGAAATGATGAACTCAACGTCAACTTCAGCCTGTTGACAAGTAAAAAAAAAAGTTCAAGTTATTGCTTGAAAAATGCGAACAGAAAATAATTAAGAAGCACTGTCAAAGTCCGAAACGCAAATTGCAGCCCTCTTGAGTGCAACGTACCTCTTGTTCATGAGACGAATCCAACACATAGCGTTGTTTGTCGTAATCAATGTGTATCAGGCTTTTGAACGTAACCTCTGCGCTCTCGCCGGTATATCTTTTCAGAAAAGCTTTATTCTGCAAAGTGGGAGTTTATCGGTTGCCAGATTCGCTACATTTAGCATAGCTTGTCTGTGTGCGAGCATGCAGGAAATTAGTACTTACCTGCGCGCGCTTTTCAAGATCGCTAAATTGCATGTCTCCAGACAATATAAACTCAGTGGAAGATGTTTTTTCCAGCATGACCGTATCACATTCAATAATTTTGCAGTGTTTTTCGGGCGAACAATACTAAAACAAATAAATAGAAAAATAAATGAATCAATAAGACGATATGTAATCGTACAACTGTGGTACTTGTTTGACTTACTTCCGAATAAATTCCAATAATGCTTTTGCACTGAGTTTTGTTCTTGAAAAAGAAGAGAAGATTGAACGGTGATTGATGGAAATGGCAGCACACGGACAGCTAGGATTTGTTTTATGGCAGGATGATGAAAGTCACCTGTTGTACAAAGACTTGATAATTTTCCAATTCAAAGTTGTATTGGAGTCGAGTTGGAAAGATCAGCGACACATTCACGGGGAAAGCCTTCCAGCCAGGGTTGTCCACCTGCCGTGAGTGCGTAGATTTTAAATGAACGCTAACGCTATCAAGTTGCCAGTACCAAGTCACGATAGGAAATAATTACTTCTGATCTTAGCTGTTTTCATTTGCAAGGCACAGTACTTGTTGTCAAATGAACATCTTTAAATAGAGGACCGCCTATGCGCTGCATCCAATAAAATGAGTGATTTCACCTTATATATGATGAGCATTCTTTTGGGGTCTGTGTCCTCGTCTGTGAAATTCACATAAGTGGTGGTTTCTTCTTTCCTAAAAAAAAAAAAAAAATGCCGTCACAAGTTAAACATTTTTTTAACCAAAACGGAATGTTTAAAATTTCGACTATTCAAAGTAGGTCCGCTTTAAGATGTGCGCGAAGCTTTATTACCAGAGCGAGAGAGAGAAAGATTGATTCTGTTAAGGAGGACTTACACTGTAATTGCCATTTTGATTTCAAATTGTACTGGGAGCATCTTGGTCACCAGAGACATGGTGGAGTTGTTATTATCACTGAGAATACAAAATCGGCAAACATTTTTAAAGCATCAGAAAATATGAAAACATAACTATAACCATAGATATGACTAGTGTTGTTGTCAAGACCACACCAACCAAGACAAAAGAAATTATCTTGATGAGAGAGTATAGCGACCGAGACAAGACCAAGACTATACATATATATTTTTTTTTTAAATCATAAAAGCAATTGTCAAATATGACCAGAAACATTTTTTTTCATTTGTTCTCAACAAAAAACAAAAATGCTGTTTTTTAAGTACTACAATGAAAGATCTCAAATTCAAGGCAAGTTTTTGGTTCAACCCTTAAAAAGTGGTCTCATGACCCATCTTGAGAACTACAACACGAGCAATGACATCTACCTTTCTCCAGCGACACTAATCGCAATCGTGTCATTCCACTGATACTTGGTACTGACGTGGAAAGAGCTTTGAAATGTTGCCTTCACATAAAGGGGGAAAAAAAAAGAATGATGTTAGGGAAGCAGAGTCCATCAATTCCACAGATTGCACGTAAACATGATGGTTTAGTAGAGCACTCGAGTAGCACTTCAGAAAAAGAAATCGCAAACGAATATTCAATTAAGTTTGGGATGGGCATCTTAAATGCTGAAAGAGGCCACAATTTTTCATCAGCGCAGATGGGTTGCCACATAGGACCACACACTTCCAAACCAGATGTGGGACAAAAAATGCCACTTAAAATACGTGCTTGTAAAATATTGATGATACATTTTTTAGTGCCTTCATAAAAAGATTCACGACCCAAACCCAACAAAAAAGGGATTGAAGCAAACAACAAAAATAACCGCATTATGTCATTTTTTTTGCCAGTGCAAAAGACTCTCTTGCATAAAAAAAATCAATTCAAGGACAGCACAAAACTACTGCACAAACTAACATAAGATCAAGAACTCATTTTGTATTTTTTTAAATAAAAATTAATTCACTCAATATTTTAATATTATTGAGGCGCTGTTTGTTGCAAGGCCGACTCATGTTGTAGCATAGAGCAGTTGATGACCCAATGTAAGTGCAACTAAATCATGTCTGCCATCTAGTGGTGATTGGTGACATTACAACTTAAAACTACAGTTTGGCAATCGCGGATTCGCATGTTAACATATTTTTTTTCCCAATATTTTTACACATTATTTATTTGACCCTTTTTTTGCTGCAATCCCTTTTCTGTGGCGAATGTATATTGAATGTTATCTGCATTTTTTTGCACAATTTTTAATGGGGTTTATAAAAAAAAACGCTATATATATTTGGGGGCAAGGCTTAATCAAATGGTCACAGGGAACGCTTCTTTCAGTAAGTGTCGCTCGCCCACTCGCTCGTATGTCATGAGGTTGTGACCTTTAAGTTGAAGTAGAACTCACTGTTGATCTGCTGCGATACACAGGAAGGCTGACGCCACATATCGTTTTGTCATTCACTCCTTCGAGGTCATCGCAGTTGTGGAGCGTTCGTCTTGTGGCCTGTGTCATAACACAAAATAAGAACATTCTTTAACTTTAAGTGAGCAAAACATTTAGTGAGCGTGCATGCGTTGCCCGTTAAAAAAAAAAAAAAAAACTTATCTACAACTAGTAATGTATTTTTTCCACATATTTTTGAAATAATATGGAATCATAAATAAAGAAATGAGTAAAATTGGTTTCTTGTGATGAATCCTATTTTCAGAGTAATCCAATTCTTGGAAATACCTGTGTCTGAAACATCCTGGAGTAGGAGAGGCCTGGGGGGTAATGCATCGTCAGGCTGGTGTTGTATGAGTCGTCACCATGATTGGTTATTGTAATGGAAATATTAAAGTAACTTTCTTCATCCACCAGTAATGTTGGAGTCCTGAAGGATACAGTACATGTTTAGATATGTTCAATATTTTTGAATATGCTGTTCTGTGCTTGCAAGATATAGCGCACTTACAAGAATTTGAAGTCCACTTCAATTTCAGCGATGCAGGTGTCATTCTTTTTACACTTTCTTTCAAAAGGAACCTACAAGCATAATTTGAAATGATTGCAAATTTAGTACGTACTTCCTAAATTGAAAGCATGTCAGAGCCAGTACCTCGACGATAGCTTGTGTTTTGCCATCCGCATTCAGGACAGCCTCTGCACTCTGACTGTCCACCTGGGAGAAGTTTAATTTGATGCTGATAGGTGACAGTGTGTCCTTCACACATTTCTACGAGGGGAAAAGAACAACTGAATTATTAGAGACCCCAAATGCTCCTTTTTGAGTATTTTAAGAACATGCGTGTGAGTGTTTGCATGAATGCATTCATACTGGCATGTAGATGAGGTACTGGAAGCATGTGTCTTTATCCAGCAGTTCATAGATGAAAGTAAGATTCCTTGATTTCTTGTCACTTGGACTGAAGAAACCTCGGTGTGATTGTCTCATCGGATCCACATCAAGCATGTAAGAAATGTTTAGCCCTAACTTCATAGCTCCTGCAAAGACACGCTTAAGGATTACTGTGCATCTGCAAAGTATTCGCGGCGCTTTAATGTAGCCACATTTTTGAACGTCATTCCGAAAGAGAAGAAATTATTTCCCTCAAAATTCTGCGCACACACCACCGCAGAATGATGTGAAAAAATAGTATTACAAAGTTAAAAAAATGACATTTGAACCTAAGTATTTACAATCTTTGTTGAATATTTGATGTTGGCAAAAAAAAAAAAAACAGCCTCAAGTTGTATTGAATGTGATGCTCCAAGTTTGGCACGCCTATATTTGGGTAGTTTCACGCATTCATTTTTGCAGCACTTCTCAAGCTTCATCAGGTTGGGTGGAGAGTACAGCACTTTTCAGATGACTCCAGAAATGATCTGATTTTGGAGGATAATGCTGCACCGACTGGCCACAACAGTATTTCCACTTGCACAATATTGTCAATGATGTTGCATAAAAGTCGTATCTTAGAGTTTTTTCTTTACAAAGACAATCATGCGCAATTTGGAGTGACATTGTCTTCAGGGCTGCCAATTGAACATTGTGACTGTGGGGCTAATTTACCAATTAAAGGCATGAGAACAAAAAGTTGTAAGTACAGCGAGGGACGTGTTTTTCACGCGAGAGGACGAGCGGAGAACAGTTGAAGTGTCTCGCGAGAAGAGGGAGGGGAAAGGGGCGGGCCCAACACGCGGACGTGTCTCGGCCAATACGAAAACCCGGAGCAGGAAGCTCGTAAAAACTTGGAAATAACTTGAGTCGTATGCAAGGAAGATTGCCGAGTGCCAATGTCAGAGGATTGTCCGAAGAATCGGTGAATGTGGCGAGGACGTCGTGGATGGAGGTCGGCGGGACAGACGTTGCTGCTAGCCAACGGTAGCTAATGGTGAGCAACTGCAACTCCGCCATTTCATTGCATGTTTATGTTTAATTGGTTTTCCTTCTTACCTGCTTTACTCTTTGTTGTTTCTACGATCTCAAAGCAGGCTGTTAAGTTAACCATGAGTAAAATGGTGTCTGTGTTGGCTGAGCAGTCAATTTGGTCAATGCTTATCTCCTTTGGATGAAAGGATAGCCGAGCTATAGCATTAACAATGGGCCTGGACCTGAAAAACATTGAAAAAAGAGATTTTAGAGTATGATCCTTTTATTAAATACTATTATTAAAGGCATAAACAATGTTCAGATTTGGGAACAGTGACGTGCGATAAGATAGGAAGCGTTGCACACATTTCAAACAAGGCATGTGTGAAGTAATTCTGGCCGATCAGAAGCGGGCGCTCAGCATTTGCCCGAACAACAAGGATGTTTGTTAGGATTGTTTTGCGCCATCTTGTTGGTTCAAATGTGTAATGACGTCAATTTCAAACTAAATCCTGGGTTGCAGAGAACCCTAAGCATTCTGGTGATATACAGTGTGGTTTTCCTTGATTTGCATGTTGGTGATTGACAGAATAATTATGCATTTGAAAAATATGTTCCTGGTATATGTATGCAGGTCTTCACAGTACATGCAGTATTTAATATTCATACCTTAAGACAACCGCTGCTCCATAGGATCCAACAACAATGTCTGGTAGTGCGTCATCGCCGAGGTCTATGTTTCCATTTATGGCCTGTCCAAAGAACCTCATGCCATGTTGTAGTTCTCGTCCCAGAATTCTCTGGATTGCCAGAAACATTTGTGGTATTTATTTATTTAAGTACTGTACACTCATTGGCCACAGCATTATGAACAAGGATTCAATAGAGCGGCTGTATCAACGATTCTTCCTTTACCAAAGATAATACAAGTTATATAAATTCGATTGACACTGTCAGAACAGTATTCATTAAAAAAGGTTATTATTGGGGTGATAGATTGCAGAGTCGTATAATTGCGCTAAATCATAGCCTGATGATTGTGACCACATAAATCATGATGAAATGTGTTTCTATATGACTGCAAACAACAATCATGAACACATTGCTGTTAATGTAGGACCTGCTCTCAATGTCACCAGCGCGAGGAACATTTCGAGATGATCTTTTTGAGTGCTGGATTGGACACATGATTCTGCTATTTGTTTATCAGTCAGTCATATCGTTGCGGTACCCGGGGACCAATCTCACACCCGTATCTTAGCACTGTGTGCTAAGTTTAAAACTTAATAAAGAAAAAAGGTACAAGCATGAACATTTTGCAATTATATAAAAGAAATTTTTTTTATCAATAGTATCAACCCGTGAACCTGCAAATTTTGTGTATGGGATCTTTGCCTTGTATTAACCAGCCATAGAGTCCATTCAAAGTCGTGTTATACCAATATGTCTTACCTGACTATAAACACTGCGTATCCCTTGGTGTCTGTCACCAAAGTAGATGTACACAACCCCTGCGTTAGCATCCTCAAGAGGGGCCCCAACTGCAACATCTCGCAGCCCGTCTCCATTTAAATCTGCAAGACTAGCTATGCTGCTACCAAATCTCCCCATGGACTGTCCAGTTATTATTTCACTTTTCAGCAGCATCTGCAGAAAACAACCACTTTAGTAGATTCATTGATCGTATATAGTTCTCATCCCGGCGCACCTCATCAGTCAGTGTGTAGACGTAGATCTGTCCCTCCGACTTCTCCTGTGGATGGTAAAATAGTGGTGCTCCCACCAGGAGAAAGTCACTGTTGCCATCGGCGTCCACGTCTACGGTACAGAGGTCTGCCCCAAAATAGGAGCCAATCTGGAGATTTTGGAGAACAAATAATTGGTTTATATAGTTTTTTTTTATGCATAATAATAAGATCTTTTCATGCTAATTCTTCTGCAAAGGCAGAGCTTGCAATTTACTTGCCATTGTAGTGCACGGACCCCAGCGAGTCTAGTTCTGTCTCCGCAATGTCAAGCATGATGTACTAAAGCGTACTGCGCCCAGACGGACCCGATTCTAATGCAAATGAGGGATGCTGTGAGGATTGGCCATGAAATGGCGAAATCCGCCCCACAACAGCGCATTTTGCGCCCAGTTCTACCGGTACAAAGTCTTGCAAAATACCAAAAGAAATCTTCATCCATGCGTACGGTTAGACTGCGCTCAGCACAAAAATAGGGCCCAAGATATCCATAAAGTCAAATTACAAAAGGGAGTGCATACATAATACATGACTTCATATAATATATTTGAAGGACTTGACGAACCTGCTCCCCATTTATTCTTTGGGCGACACTCCAGCTCTTCCCGTTGTGTGTGAAGATTACAATTTGTCCTACATGCTCAAATCTTGGTGCACCCGTGAAATATAGAGGAACCCCGTTTACCTGTCCCACAGAAACGGAGTATCCTGCAAGAAAATCCACTTCAGAGGTTATACATCACAAGAATGTCGGCTAAAAGTTTGAATGTAATAAATACCAATGCGTTGACCGTCTGTCAGACCAAAATCCATTTTTACTGTCAGTACTTCCATTTAATCTTTTTATCTTGTTCAGCATTACAGGAAAGTTGGGTAGGGTCTTGGGATGCGAGGCGAGATACGCCATGGATTCATCAACCATAAAAAATAGTGTGGTATAAAACACGTGCTAATTATGTATGCTCCAAATTGAGATTCAAATCCATGACCCAAACATTCTTGCTCCGAGCATGATGCTAACCACCAGAGGGGTTACAACGTGATCGTCTCACTAGTATACCGCTAAATGATAAAGAAAGAAGTGATACCCATGTAAGAGTCCATCTGCATTTGTGAATCTTCAATCTGCATCTCGTTTTGATCGTGACGCTCGTACAGAGCACCACGCCAGCTGTTTGAGCCCACTGAACCCAGAATCAAAGTGTCCTGTCATGGGGAATCACAGGCATTACATTAGACCTTGGAGCAGGCTGTGGTTGAATGATAACCCTCCAAAATCTCCGGCGGGACACCAAAAAGGACCTTTAGCGAAACTATGTCAAAGCGACAATTATTTACGCTTCCAACTAAACTATATTTAAAAGGTGAGTCAAGTTAAGTCGAAACGTTCTGCGCTCCCCAATAGTCTAAACACGGTGATGATTTGTGAAACAGGAATTAAGCAGAAAATTCCAAACTAAATGCAATTTAAGATGCTTATTTTGTCTCTCAATTGCTTCTTCACACAGCTGCGTGTATCGCTTCCGTGTTTTTGCCCACTCTATCTCTCTCGTTTGCTCCCTCGCTCTCTTGTTCGCTAGCTCTCAGATGAAAGGGCCAGTACACACAACAGCATTGAAAAATTTCTGAGAGCAAATATTTGAATTCTATTCATGCGGTACTTGACCCGGTTAGGGGCGATTAAATAGATGGACGAAAACCTTGCGTCGTCCATCTTTTTTTTAAAACCTCTCGTCCACCGTACCAAAAATGGGTGTTTGGACGTAATGTTCCGTCCCAGGGATGAAATGCTCATCAATTATGGTAAAAACGATTTGGGCTGGATTTAACGGCATTTACTTACCTTGTAGAATGCAGCGCTGAATCCTCTCTGCGACATTTCATTGGTCATGTCTTCGGCCCGAGCCACTTTGGTGTCTCCTTCGATCTTAAAGATGTGATTTTGAAAGGTTTCCAGAAATCCTGTCAGCCCTTTATAATTCTCAATTTTAAAGGCATATTTGTCCTTTGGGTCTGAAGCAATAGTCTTCACTTCATCCAGGCTTCCAATATTGACCTGAAACAACAACAAAAAGAGAGAGCGGACTTCTCAGTTTAACTTAATTCACCTTGTGCAATGTTAGTTCAAATTTAGAGCAGTAATTGTTTAGACGGTTTTCAGAAATTAACAAATTCTTTTGTCACCCCAATGACAAATCGAATGATGCGCTTTTCAGTGTAGGTGTTGATAATCATATCATCATCTGAGTCACTCGGATTTCCGTCCGTGATCAGGACCAGAACTTTCATTGCATCGGGTGAGGCACCTGCATGTTTGTTCTCAAAGACGTGTGTCCTGTTGGAAAAAGAGGTACAAATTGTATTTATGTTCAGAATTCCCGATAGAATATTATTTGTGAACTGTGTTTAAAATTCATGTGTATAAAATTGTATCTACAGGTGCTACAATATTCTTTTTTTTTCCGTTTTGATTTAATCGTGTTGAGGGATCACCACATCGATTCAACCTCTGCAAGCCCTCCAGTTTTCTCACATTTTCTGTTGTTACCGCCTCATCCCAAAAACAAATACCAAAATATTTTTTTCCTCAAAATTTTACACAAATCGTCTCATAAAGACAACATGGATTTTGGGGGCAAATTTTTGCCAATTTATCAAAAAATGTAAACGTAAGCATACTCTTAAAATTTGTATCCCGCAATAGTTTTTAGGTTTGTTTGAAAATGGTCATGAACGTCTTCTTGTAACTTACAGTACAAATTCGAGGGCTTTGTGGGTGTTGGTGAGGATACCCTTCTGACGTTCTTCTCTCAGTTTGTGGCGCGCACTCCCAGTTTGATAATCATGAAAATCAAAGACTGTCCTATGAGATGTGGCGAAATGAACTGCTGCAAACTGAAAGACATACAATGATTGTTAAAATGTTCGACTGTAGAACCTCTAAAGTCAAAAAACCCAAATGTCGTACAACTTGGAGTTGAACCAAAATTCAAACAGAACTTGGTGTTCAAAGTGCCATCATGATCTCAGAAGACCTCAACACTGTGAGCATCGAAAGCAAACGCAGACCGAGACGCCTTTCCGACACGACGATTATTTCTGCCTATAAACTATTTTGGGGGTGATGTAAAGAAACAATGCCAGCCACAGGAATGCGAGTGCACGCTTTTCTCCATGCGCAACTCCAGAGCGGAAGAGAGTCCAACCCTTCTCAAGAGGACTGGCACCAAAGCCGAGCCTCGTACAGAGGCGAGCCTGACTATGGCAAATCGGAACTTCTCAATCTCACACACCAGGGGCGTAAAGCCCCAGACAAGTCAGCTCCTCTGATCCTTGGAATGTTTAAACAACTCGGCCATGATAAACTGACTGCTCTGGGAGGGCTGGATTAATTCCCTTGACGTTGTTTTTAAATCAGTTTTGAAATGAGGACAACTTGAATGCGGACCAGCGTCACAGATTGTCTTTGAAGCTTCCGCACTAAATCACAACTGCGTCGACGTGCCACTGACCTTGATTGAGGTGTTTTTGAGGCTGTTCATTATATCCAGGATGAAATCTTTATTTTTTTCAAAGTCATCTTCGGTCATGCTCCCCGACCCGTCAAAGAGGAAGACAAGATCGACGGTCTTCTTTCTGCATTCTATGAGGAGTATCCATTGATTGGGCGGAGGAAACAAAGACGGACGCGTGTCATGTTTATGGGGAGAAGCACATTCTGGACAAAATGAGTTCGGCTTTGAGTTGAAGCCTTTTTACCTTGAAAAATGGGTTTGAAAGAGGCAATCTCCTGAAGATCCTCTGTCATCTTGTAACACACGCTGTTCAGGTAGGAGTTATCGTAACATTCGTGAGCGACATAAGGGCTGCAAAGCTGCACGAGAACATGAGTGCCAAAGGTTGGATGCAAAAATCGAATCAGCGTCTCAGCGCATTTTGTGGCTAGACTATTCAAAAAATCTTGTGATCAATGTAAAGAAACAGGAAACCAAAAGTGACCTATGTGGGCTCCGTTTTTTTGTCGAGACTGAACTGAGATAAACGATATACTGTAAGCATGTGCGTTTACTCGGTGAAGTAAAATTCAATGGAAAGAAAAAGACTAGATGAGGTGTTCTAATGTGAGACAAAAGAGAAAAAGAACAATAACAAAAAAAAACACGAGCAAGAAGCAAAAACTTTTAGGATGACAAAGTGTCAGCATTTATATTCAGTAAATTCAAATGAAAAGTAATTTTTTAAAAATCCTTCATGGCTTTAATATGACAATAGAAAATAATTTTTTGGGTTTGTCCTTACAGTGAACTGGGAGTGTATCGAGTCTTCGGCGACGGACAGTCCAAGGTACTTGACTTCTATGCGTTTGTCTTCCAGTGCGAATCCTGTGACGAGAGCATGTCAGTGGTGCCGTCATTCCCTCTGCCATGCACGTGTACGCGTTAGAAATTCGGAGGCTTCGTACAAAACCTAGAATGACTCCAACTCTTGCAGTTTGCTTTTACAATCAAAATAAAACACGGAATTTCGTGCTAAGGTGAAGAAATAAGCGGCTTTGATGATTGATTTTCTGCTTCGACAACATGACGCAGCTAGAGGATTTCTCCCGGGACAGTCCTGTCCCTCGACTCGATCATTGAACCACAAAACAGATTGCCGACATTCTATTGTAGAACGGAGCATACTGCACCTCGCGGGTGGAAGCACTTGAAGGTTTGGCCGTGATCTGGTTTGCAGACTGCCCCCGATCCATTATTGTGAAGCGGCGCAGTCACAAGTATCCTGGGGACGAGAGCAACACCCAAACGGATGTTAATCTCAATTCATTAGCTGCTGAAATGTTCGCTCTCCAAAAAGTTTTGGAGCGGAAGTCAATTTTAACCACAAAATGACGTTTAAATTAAACCCAAGCGTACCCTTTCTTGGAGCCAGACACAAATTGCAGCACTTTGTATCCGAAGAAAGCTTTTCGATCGCCGTTGTAGACTTTGGGGTTTGTCGTGTCAATGTTGAATGCCAAAGACGCAGGGAGAGCTGCAGTTTGTATTAAAAAAAAAAAAAAGTCATCATTCATCTGGCCGGGTGTTTCAAATATGACAAGAAAATTAAGAAAACATGAAAACTAAGCATTTATTTTGGAAGAGTGGATTTATTCTAGTGGGATACCGCAGTCTGCTCTTAAAAAAAAAAATAAAAAATTGCGTTATCACGTTTAAGAAAACTACTTGATGTATGCAGTTTTTCCAATAATTATTATAATATGTGAACTATATACATTCTAATTTCTTGCTTGAGTGCTTGGTTTTCCCAGTAAATGAAATTAAAGACAAATTCAAAGTGGCTCTTGCATCTTTCTCCTTTTCCTGATGCGGCTCGCGTAGGAACAAGTTTGGACACCCCTTTTATATGCAAAAACATATTTGATCTCTTCATTGATTGATTTTGCTTTATTGAACATATAAGCACATTGCAAGATAAAAACTCAAATTGGAAGAAAGAAAGTGAAAGCAAATCATCAGCAGATGTCATCGTCGAACTCGGTTTTCATGTTCAAAGGAAGTAGGAAGACTTTTCTGGTCCGACCCCTTAGAGCTCAAATATCAAATGATGACTGATAGATTTATTTCCAAAGAATTAGGCCATAGTCGAAAATATAATTTTGTACCATGTTCACATGATAACTTCTTGTCGGTTCTTCATACTTTTCTATCATTTTGTGACGCTATATTTTGAAATCTTCTTTTGAACAGCACAAGCGATTCACACCTTCTCAATTCATGATCGTAATTATTCCATCGATTAACACCTTTCACAGAGACGCCTTCTTTAGTTTCCAGCAGTTTCTGAATACTTTGGCCGAGTTGGTTTTTGTACGCTTTGTACGTCCTTTCAGCTGTTTAAGTTGTGAAATTTATGAGTGTTCAATTTCATAAATAAATGATTGGTTGGTTCTAGATAACTTGAATGGTTGATAATTCGACTAACTCTTTTTTTTTTTAAGTTTATAAACAGGCTGTGCATTTGTTTTATATGCTTTTGCCCATATCTCCGCACAATAGGTCAAGTATGGCAGGAATAACCAACAATATAATGTGTATAATGATTCCTTTTTTCGGAGGTCCTTGATTTTAAAAAGGATACCTGTAGTTTTAATATTTTTCTTATAATAATTAGCGTCCAGAACAACGCCAAGAAATTTTCTTTCATTTACTCTTTCTATGTCAACAGTCGACGATAATCAATGACAAGCCTACGAGTATATTCACATCTGTATCTTTTGATTTAGACTCACAAATGTTGTCATTTATAACTCCAAAAGGAAGATAACTTACCAACAACCCACATGAAGAGGACGTGGTGAAGCAAAGCTCGCATCTTTCTTGTTGCACTTCTCCTTCCAAATGAGAGGCGCACGCACGTCTATGCGGTGCTTCCGGACTTAGGCGTTTCCTTAACAGGTGGTTGTGACACTTCTGAGTGACTTTTCATGACTTCAGCCCTCAGCTTGCATAAAGAGTACCGTATGTCGAAGAAGACAGACCAACATAAAACACTTTTTTTTTTAAAGTGCAACATTTGTTTAAAAAAGAAAAATAAATCTGTAAAGCCAACTTATAATTGTCCATTTTTGCTATCTTTCTGAACGCGTTCACTTTTTACTTTGTCTGACCTCAGTGAGAGCGACTCCAATCTTGTGAAATATTCTTCCTCTTTTGTGGTATCAGAATTTGTCAAAGATTCTGTGTGTTTGTCTGACATGCACAAAATGACTAAGGCCTTTCATAATTCTGAAAATGTTAAACACCACTAAAAAAAAGAAATACAAAAATGACAATGAGGATATCTAGCAGGATTGGTACAGGAAGTAAATGTCTGAGGGGAAAATAATGAAAGTGGCTTAGAGAGGCAAAATGAATTAATGAGTAAGATACTGTCTTTTTTGCGGAATAGTTTTTGCCAACAAAAATCGGTTCATACAAGGATCACATTGCAGAAACAAACTTTTTCTTGCTGGCATTGTTGAATGAAAAAATAACAAAATAAATTGATGGTAACTCATGTTGGTGGCACTGCTTCTTTTTGAAACTTCCTCCTAAATTGTCTTTGCACCTCAACTGTGTTTTCATACTCACCAGTTACATTTTAGAATGAATTTCCTTTCTTCAAAGATTAGTCCGGCTGCCGTCATTCGGCTCAATGTGCAAAGAAAAAATAAACAATTGAGTCGTCAGCTGCTAAAAAGTGTATCGACTTTTTTTGTAAAACCACTGCCGTTGTCTCGCTAGAATTAGCTTTCGGACCCCAAACAGGCAACGTTAGCGGAACGAAATCGGCTTCTTACCGTCCAGACGTTGCTAACAATTGTCAACTCGCTGCTGAAGACAGAAAGCGGCCATCTTGCGTTTCCATTGGTATTGATGACTTGTGGGGTTTTTTTTGTTTGTTTTTTTCATTGAAAATAGTTTTTTACGCCAGTATACATCTATGGAGTAATGAATGCTCAGACACACAGAAAATTAGAATGAACATTTGCTGTGACCTGTCTTTTATTGTAAGGTAATCATTCAAATTCCATTTTTGCCAAGTATAATACTTTTGTGGTGCCAATCATTCGTCGAAGACTGACGAAGAAACCGGCTTTTGAACTTTGAGTGAGAAATCCACAACAGGGCACCCTTGTGTAATGCAGCCCAAGGAGATGATGTCCACAAATGGAGAGAAATACTCAGCTAGGTTTTCGGGTGTCACTCCTCCACTGGCTTCGATCAACACCGCTTGGAATTCTTGCTTCAGAGCAGCAGCTGCAACATGGAGCGCCTGAAATATCGTTTGATTGATGTTGATTTTTTTTTTATTTATTTATTTATTTTTTTTACACAAGGTTAGTATTGAAAGTGCTGTGTACCTGCGGCTGGAAATTGTCAAGCATAACGATGTCGGCTCCCGCTGTGGCTGCTTCCTTGGCCTCCTCTGTGGAGCGACACTCCACTTCAATCTTACTGCTGAAACCGCATACGGACCTGGCAGCTTTCACAGCCTGGAGAGCAGAAAATCCTTAATTGGTCGATCAAAGCCAACCAAAAAGGTGTTGTGTGAAGCTGCGGTTTACCGAGCCGTCGCCCTTTTTCACGAAGCAAAAGTACTTTAACGAAGGTAATCACCGCGTCAAAACACTTTCTTGCAGAATAGCGAACTTGGGAAATAATTTAAATGCTGTCCATTAAAAAGGATTTCAATTTGAGAACTGTAGAATTTCCCCAAATTGTTACCTTCTTAAAATAATGGTCTCAGTCATATTTTGACTTTGAAGTCAGAAGACACCTCATTAATGTCTTTTAAAATGCTTCATCTCGCAGAAGGATGCTGGCTTTGATGACAACTCATCATTGCTGGACCAACAGTGACCTCTAGCGATGGACACGGGAACTGCAGGAACGACCTCTTGTTTTTAGCCATCTAAATTACACTGAAATGCGATTATCGATGAAAGTATGCCTGTGTAATATCGTCTTGTGCTAGTAGGAGTATAGTAGTGGCATAAAAAAAAAGTCAACATCTAATTTGCAGAAATTCACCGATTGCCCGGGGCTTGGAATTGATACCTTGAGTAAAGTGATAATAAAATAAAAAAAATAAATGCATTCATTAAATCCACAGAATGACTAATCGCAGATGTGCCAATAGATGAATAATTTACTTGGACTGTCTCAATTTCTTTAGGCCAAATGCCACCAATAAGGGCCAGTCACCAATGCAGCATGCCTACCTTTGTGATGCTCCCCGAAGCCCAGACATGGTTGTCCTTCAGCATGACCATTCCACTCAAGTCCTGTCTGTGCATGGACGCAGCACCCACCAGCATAGCGTATTTCTCCACCAGGCGGAAGCCCGGGGTTGTTTTACGTGTGCCTGCCACTTCTCCATGCCATCCTCCTGCTCTTGCGATTTCCCGAAGTTGAGAACATCGCGTGGCGATCCCTGAAGCCCGCGCAAGACAGTTTAGAGCTGGCCTTTCACCCAGAAGGAGGCATCTGGCTGGGCCTCGCACCACAGCAGTAAGTGTGACAAGATCTGCGCCTAAGGTTCACATTCAATAGTATACAGTTAGGTCCACAAGTATTTTTATTACAAGGCGTTCAAGGCCTTCTCTACTGGCCTAACAAAATTTAAAAATCATGATCATAGTCTTCACATTGTTGTCATTTTATATCCTATAGTGTGGTATTTTTAGGTGAGAATTTTTATCCAATCAGAATTCAGGTAGCTCGTGTTGCCAGGCAGATTTCACAATACCAGTTGCGCACTATTCGTCCGAGGCCTTCAGATGCAATCGTGCGGGCATCTGTTATGTGTCTCAAAGGAGCTTTTACAGTTGATAGGCAGTTGCGATAGCCAATCAGATCCCCAGTTGATGACATTAAGGCCTTCTCGCGGACGCTACTTATGTTTGAGAATCACCGAGTTATATATTTTTAAAATGATAAATTGGTTGGTTGACCATCTTTTCAGAAGATACTCCGTTCGACCTTGGAATCCACTGCATGCACAGTCAAAGGTTTGCATGTCTCTTCTTTTTCTGAAGGTTGGTGTACTCGTTTTTGGGTAAGCATCACTTTATGACCTTGTTGGAGCTCAGAGTGTTTCTACTTTTTTTTTTTTGAAAGATAATCTGATACTATTCAATACTGACCAATTTCATCTCCATCCTGGTAAAGCCACTCCACGGTACAGCCGACCTCAGTGAACACGGCTGTAAAGAAGGGACTTCCCGCCAAGATGCTGCGTGGACTTTTACACAACAACCTCGCCTCCACCTCCTGTGACCCCACGCACACTCCCGCCGGATCAAAGTTTGGTGTGTCCTCGGCAAGCCATGCCTTTGCCAGCTGCATCACAGCGTGAGGTGGGATTGAGTGGGCGGGCGGGTGTTTGGGGGGTGGCATTCAGTAATCATTCATGAAACAAATAAATGATAGGATGGCCTATTGACACAGAAATTGAAAGAATTAAGAGATTTCTTCGTCATGGCCATGTAAACACTCAAAAACCCAAATTTGCTTCGTTTGTTGTAGTCTTGGACTGGTTGGACTCTGGATTGTGGATGTACAGTGACTACATTTAAACACAAACAGAAAACTTAAAAAACATTTAAAGTAAAGAAATAAAGTGCAAGTGTGACCGAGCCATTTGTTTTGTACACGACTGTGTGTGATTGTTTCATTTAAATCAACGCTATGCTTACAGTAATAGTTACGCACCTCATAGAAATGATAAAGATAAAAGATAAAGATGTCCTTTATTAGTCCCACAATGGGGAAATTTGATCATGTACTCATCTGAAATCACTTTTATTCGCAATACAAAGACAGATTTCCATGTAAGAAATTACAATGTTATTATTCACCGGCTTTGACAACCAAGAGGCATAACTTGTTAATTAAATTTGCCAGGTTGAAATTTAACTCTAGCACACCAAAAAAATGCCATTGAGATGTTCACTTACTTTCTTGTGTGATTCGGCTTTTCGTTTCGCTGACTGACTGCTTCAACCACAGAAAAAGAAAACGTGGCGTGGAATTTGACCCTTAGCTTATGTTGGAATGTTTATAAACCACAAAGAGCAAGTGTTAGCACTGTGAGCATATTGATTCAGATTCTTTACAGATAATGAAACTATTCAGTGCAATGCGCCAGAGAATGCTGAATGTTGACAATCTATTGCTAGTTGATAATAATAATCAAATAATTAATTATTTAATAATAATACATTTTATTTAAAGACACCCTTCTTGGCACTCAAGGACACCATACAATGTGTTATGTTAAAAAAAAAGTGGCAATGAAGTAAAAAATTCAAATAGTTAAAAAACAACAGTGGGTCAGAGAGACAAAATGACACTGTTGAGTAGTGAGTTTTAAACAGGTGTGTTTTGACAATGGTTAGCAAGTCCGCCTAACAGCTCAGAAGTGCAGGGTTCGATTCCGAATCCGTCCTTCCTGTGTGGAGTTCGCATGTTCTCCTCGTGCCTGTGTGGATTTTTTCTGGGTACTCCGGTTTCCTCCCAGATTCCAAAAACATGCATAGTCGATTGATTGAACATTTAAACTGTTAATTGAGAGAAATATTTGAATATAAAGAACGACGGTTGGTTATGATTTTGTATCGCAATTCCTGCCAGTAACTTACTGCATTTCCCCATCATTTTTCAACAGCGATTTTCTTTGTTAGAAACTGCTCCATTGTGCTACAACAACTTGTACTGTTCAACCCTTGTGACGTCTCCAGGACGGAGATTGCTTCTGTGAACTGTCGCGCTCGACTCTTTTTAAAAAAACTTTATTTAACATATGTTATTTACAATAAGAAATGCGACACATTTAACAGTTTTACATAGAACATAGACAACACAACGATTAAATATATTCACAGAATATTTACCCAAAAAACACATCGGATTCAACACAGCAGGTATAGTCGTAATTGCTTTCTGTTTTAAAAAAAAATACCTTATAGTAGAAAATATAATGTTTGAATTCTTACTCCTATCTTAATGAAAAAAGAAACGCCTTCCCGTGAACTTACATTCATGTGTATGAAATTTTGCGTTATTAAAAATAAATTAATCAGATACACTCGATTTTCAGACAGTTTTCGAGCAAACGTGTCGCGCGCGACTCGCTCTCTGACGTCGCACGAGCACGAGCACGAGCTGAGGCTGCCTCCGCGCTCACACTGCCAGAGACCAGGAAGTGAAAGTATACGCATGGAGGGTGTGTCTTTTGCTTCCTGGCTATGTTTTATTTTCAATAACACGGTCCTCCTTGGATAATCGAATGGGCGACTCGGCGAGGACCAAGCGGCGGGAGCAGCTAAAGCGCTGGGCTGGTTCCTGTACCGACAAAGCCTCGGCCTTACCCCGGCGGAGATGGCGAGGCGATGCCGTGGAAAGAGGAACCGGGGAGCCGGAGGCCGAGTTGCAGGAGCCGCCGACTGAGCAGCTCATTTCAAGGAGCGATGAAAGCAGCCCGCTCCTCAAGAGACGGTGAGTCAAACCTCTTTGGGGAACAGTTGAACATAAAAAAGCTCGCTGCTCTGCTAGCTAGCTAGCTTAGCCCGAAGGTTCGAAATGAAGAATGTGAGTGGACTACAAATGAGATCCATTGGGTTGCCTTTTAGCTTATTACTGTACAGTAGCCAGTGCATTAAAGTCGTGCATTCACGCTCAAAGTGGTTGTTGTTGGAATTCTGGAGGCCCTTTGTGATTTTCCAAGCTATTAGTGATACATGGAGCCAGTGACGCGTCACGGCACTGTGCAAACTGTATAGATACGGTGTCGGCACCGTGTCACTCTGCTCACCGGACACCTGCTGGATCTTACACGTCATTACAATGCAGACATCTCATTTACATTATTTAGATATGTTAGTATTATGTTAGATTTTATGTTTCCTTTCCCATCTTGTCTATGTACTTCTCTTTTGTAAATGCATTTTTCAGTTACATTTTTTAATTTAAGTATAATTTTTCCAGTGTTCTGGCAGTCAGGCATTTTTTAATAAGCAATTTCTCTAGCTTTGGAAAACATTCCCTCACCAGGCATCGGTGAAGCTGTTGAGCCTAAAAACTGTGGTGACAGCCCAAAATTATCTATATATTTATATTAAATATCAAAGTAATTAAATATATTTATCCAAACAGTTTCTATGGAAACCTTACTGTTTGGCAAAAGGTGATGACTCATAATAAAATCCAGAATTGCTTCATGTTCAAAAACAAAATGGCATATAAAATAAATAAATAAATAAATGTCATTATTGATGTGACCACAATAAATGCGTAAAACGTCAGAGTTTCTTCTTGATCACAAACTCGAGGTCTGTGGGACCGATCTAGGCTGCCACGTCATCATATGTGGCCTGCAAAACAAAATTAAGCTTATCAATTTCCACGATGCTTGCTGAAACTACCAACATTTCAAATTGTCATATTGGATAAATAATAAAGTTGAAAACATTTCCAACATTTTCTTGTTAAGTTATTACAGTAACTTGAACAATAGTTGAGCTTTTATTCCAAACTAGTTATCTTTAAATTTGTTGTAATGGGTACTGTGTAATAATATGAGGAGGGGATTAAATATTTCTCTGGTTTCACACGCGTAATGTTCTAGAAGTATTTGTGCCTCATTTTTCATGCCTCAGTATTGAGCATGGTATATTCTTTTTTATAATGTCGAATTCTGATCGATAAAGCCGAGACCAACAGGGAAATGAATGACATGCACGGTCACTCGTAATCTCTCCGTTCGCCTATTTAAAGGATGACAAGTAGTCCCTGCGCCGCTTGGTGACATGCATGAACCACACTAAACATGGACTTAGCTAAGGAGTGAGTTGTCTCAGGAGACTAGAAAATTATCGACAAGCATGTTAAATGTAAAGGCCCTCCAAGCAGCTTGATATTTTTGTGACTAAGGTTGCACATATTATTCCGATATAGAAATTAAAAGTTAATCGCGTCTGACCGCAATATCGGTTTAATGTTTCTTTCCTTCAGACAAATGTTTTTTTTTCCCAGTAGCAAAGAGAAAATCTCTTACCTAGCCGACAGTTTTGGCTGTCACTTCAGCTTTTCGTCAGAACTGTCACCGCTTCCTCGTGACGCGTCTAAAAACAGCTCGCACGCTCGCAATACCCGTCGTCGTTCGAGCCGAAGAGGAATTCATTGCGGAGACGACAAAGGAGGACGCCGCTGTTGAAAATAAGTCATAAAGATGCAAGAATAAAATTTGACAAGCCGCAAAACTTCTGGGAAAATGCCCTGCGGACAAATGAGACACAACTTGAACTTTGACCTTTATGTTGGCAAATGCCAAAATGAAGCCTACAAAGAAAAGAACGCGGTCTTTCCTGCGAAACACGGCGGAGGTTCTGCTATGTTCTGGGGTTGCTTCGCTGTATTTGGCACAGGATGTCTTGTATCTGTGCGGGCTACAATGAAATCTCAAGACTCTTTCAAGGTCACCGGGAGAGAAATGTGCTGCCCGGTCTCAGCGAGCTAAAACTCAACAGCCAAGAATGACTAAGAGCAAAACATTGGACTATTCTCAATGAGCCTTGATAAATTTTGTAAAACATGCCGTCTGGAGAACAAGTCCTTCAAACCTGAGACAACTGGAGTAGTTTGCTCGTGAAGAGTGAGCCCAAAAAAAAAATGAAATAAAAACCCTTCTGAGAGGTGCAGAGGTGATCGAAAGTTACAAAAATTGTTGGTAGTGATTGCCTCAAAAGGTTAGGCAGCAAATGTTACGCCAGCGGTGCCATGAAGACATAATTTTCAGGAGAATTTAGTTTGAACCAAAATTCTAAAGTAATATTTCCTTTTGATTAATTTTCGATATTTTGTCAGATTCAAGTTATTTCTGTGACTTTTTCTTCGCAGTTCTGATCAATTTTGCTGTGTTTGTATATTACCTGTCGGTAATTGAAAACTCCAAATTGTCTTTAGATGTAAAAGTGAAAGTGAATAGTTGATACGTGTTGACTTTCTTCCAAGCCTTGCTCAAAGTCGTCTGGGGTCGGCTCGAGCTCCTCCACGACGCTAATGAGGCAAAGCAGTATCAAAAAAAAGGATGGAAAAGAATCAAATGTGAAAATGGAACATGCATCTTCTTCCAACATTCTTTTCAGTGATGCTGTTGTTTTTTTTAGAAAGAGGGTGAGGTTTGACAGAGCTGCGGAGTTCCTGGCTGCGTGTGCCAGCGGGGACACCGAGGAGGCCCAAGTGATGCTGCAAGAAGCCAAGGAGATGATGAGCAGCGACGAGGAGGATGGGCCAGAAATTATTAATTGCTCCAATGCGGACGGAATAACCGCGTTACATCAGGTGAGGCTGCTTTTACCGCACGGCGCCGTTCCCTTGCCCTTTGAGGACAACCAAACTGACTTTCACGACTGTAATTGTGCAAGGCCTGCATCGATGGCAGCATGGAGATGGTGTCCTTTCTTTTGGAGCACGGTGCCAACGTGAACCAAGTTGACAGTGAGGGCTGGACACCCCTGCACGTCGCGGCTTCCTGCGGCTATCGTGATATCGCAGAGTATGTTGCTTTTTCTTTTTTTTTTTTTTTTAGCAATTGTGCGATGCATCTGGATGGTTTTCACTTTGCTTAGCTTCTTCCCCGCATTTTGGGATTTTACAGCCTTATTGCGAAACTAAATACATTCATGTTCCACTTCAGAATTCGACACACGACACCCCGCCATAGCATGAACATTTTCTTGTTTAAAATGTTTGCTAATTTATTTTTTTTAAAAAAAGAAAAGCACTGTGTACATACGTATTCCCAACTTTTGCTTAATACAGTGGTCTTCAACCACTGGGCTGCGGACCGTTACCGGCCCACGCGCCACATTGGTGGGGCCGCACAAATGAAAGCAAAAAACAAAACAAGTACTTCTGGTTTATTTATTATTCAAGGCTGAAAAATATTGTGACATCTTCCAAAGATACAACGTCAGACAGTCGTTATGTCAGCTCCGTTTTATTCTTACAATGGACCCCAACAGCCGAGCCGCAACCGTTTTAAGTCAAGAGTCACGCGCAACTTTCACTCTCGTCCTGCAAGTCGCGTGATGCATTCAGAAAACTCCGAAATAACAAACACAATTGTGTCATGTCATACACTGTATACTTATGTACGGGTGATGTCTTCGTTTTTTTTTTTTTCCCGTTGAGTAGTTTTGCAAGAATCTAGTCCACAAAAATCAATTGCATTGTCATTACTGATTTGAAAGAATGTTTGGACAAAGTTTGTCTAAAGTGAAGCGCCAAATGTTGACGTCAGCGTGTTGTGTTGGTGCCAGGCTATTCCTGCATCGACAATGCTATCATTGTTGCGGCGTTCGCCAGGACAACATCTCGGCCAAACAATCAACATGCCGGGCTGGCGACGGTGTGTTGAATTTGAAAACGGAAAACACGTGGTCGAATTTCATAGCCCGACAAAAGATAACGTTTGTTCGCTTTCAAGTTTGGCATGACCGGAAACGGCTGATTTATTTATTTTTTGAAAATGATTTCTCACTCTGTGCTTGATTTGTCAGTTTCCTTTTGCGGCATGGTGCTACTCTCTCTGCCGTCAACTGCGATGGTGACGTTCCTGCGGACATCGCTCTGGATGAAACCACCGAGGCCCTGCTCCAGGAATACACTCTGAGACAAGGTAAACGTTGTTCGCCGACGAAACATCACATCGGCGGCTTTTACAGTCCATGGTCGAAGCGACACCGAGTGTGAAGAGAGAATGAAATGTAATCATCTGTAATTAGAGTGAGACTTTTTACAAATGTGCACACACATCCAAATGAATCCGATGTCTGCCAGTGCAAAACGTGGCTTGTTTTTGGCGTAAATGTCAAAAGAACGACAAAGAAAACATGTCGCGGTAAGAAATCGCATCGATGCGGTTTGAGTCTTTTTAACGATATCTCCGTTCTGAGAATCTAAATTTGTACCTTGCTTGCGTTGAGGTGTGGACTTGGAGGCGGTGAAGCGGGTGGAGGAAGAGCAGATCACAAGCGACGCTCGGACGTGGCTGACCGAGGGGCCACCTGCTGACATGCGACATCCCCGAACGGGAGCCACGCCGCTCCACGTGGCTGCGGCCAAAGGCTACGTGGAAGCTCTCAAGTAAGCGTCTTTCTGCCATTTTCAGAGATGACACTTGAGCTCCGTCTTTGTTCGATTGGAGACGAGTGCGAAAATGTTGTTCACGTCATCCTGTCCAGGTTGTTGTGTCAATGCGGGCTGGATGTGTCGGCCATGGACTTTGACGGGTGGACTCCTCTTCACGCTGCTGCACATTGGGGTCAAGGCGAGGCCTGTCACATTTTAGCTGAACACATGTGCAATATGGAAGCCCGCAGCAGCTCCGTGAGACTTTTTTTCTTTGCGTTCATGGCGAATTTACCCTCGTATTTTCTTCATCGTTGCCACGTATTCTGCAGGGTCAAACACCTTTGGATGTCGCCGATGAAAGTGTGGAGGAGCTCCTGGAGGATTTAGCTCAGAAACAAGCCAATGTGAGACGTTTGTCTCGATCAGTTCTGTCAGATGCCCAAATCACGAACATCCGTTTGTTTCCTCAGTGGCGCAACGAGCAGTCCGTACGAGAACGGCAGAACCAACAAAGTGCTACCACTGTGAATGTGCAAAATAAAAAACGCAGGTTTGTATTCATCCACGACTTGGTAAGCCTGATCAGCGTTTATCTCTTTTTCACACTTTTTGAAAAATTACTCAGAATTGGTTCGAAACGGACGTCTGTCAGTGTCAGCCTGATAATTGATTTATAAAAAGTATTTGGCAGATTAGATTTTTTACATTTGAGACCTTTTGAAAGTTGTCTTCAGATGGCCTCCGCCTTATTTTGACGCTTGCTTTATTTAATCTTCATATTTGTATCCTTGTGAAATTGTTGGGCAGTGTCCTTAAAAAAAGTCATCACACTATAGAGTTTTTTTTTTTTTTTTTAAATTGTATATTTTCATTATGTTCACAAAATTTAATGACACAGCAGTGAAGTTGCAAATTTCTGTCCTCGACTTTGACGCCATCAGGAGCTCCGTGTGCAGGATGAGCAGTAAAGAAAAGATGAACCTGCAGGACCAATCTAAAGAGAGGGGCGTCTCGGGCGGCTTGGAGCTAAGCGAGGACAAGGAGAGCAGTCCCGGTAAGACGACCACGATGTTGCCAACTGGCGCGTAAACGTCATATTTTTTTTGTTTTCCGTTATTATGGGTGCTCACGCTCAACCAATCGTTTGTTGTCTTTCTCCAGAGAGCTCCACCGTGTCCAGTCCAGACACTGAGAGTGGGACCACATCTGCCGCCAGTCCACTTGACAAGGTGAGAGATTTACAAAACCCGTTTATGCGTTCATTCACTGGATATCAGATATTGAAAAAAAAAGAGAAATCACTATCTTGACCGTGTTTGAATTTTCTCAATGTAGACGTCAGGCGAGGAAGATAAAGAGCAGGACAAGGCGGTCCGCACCGCACGAGTCCAGCCCACCCCTCATACCAGGGACAGTACGTCCGAGAGTCCCAACACGCCAACTACTGAGCGCCGCAAGTACGAAACGCGCAACTCCGTTCTGATTCTCGAGTGAATTCAAAAATGTTGACTCAAGGCAAGTTGTTGTCGTTTCTTTTCCTCGGTTCAGGTTTCAGGCGCCAGTCCGAGATGAGGAGTCCGAGTCTCAGAGGAAAGCTCGCTCTCGACTCTTGCGCCAGTCCCGCCGCTCCACTCAGGTATGCCGAGGAGGTTTCAAGTGAATCGTCGTAGCTCGTACTTCAGCTTTAAAGTTGTTTGAATGTTTGGAATGTGTTTTAAAAATCGCGCTCATGTGTGTGGACGCCACGTTTACTCGAAGACAAGCGAAAGGTGTCCGAATTGCGTTTTGTCTCTTTCAGGGTGTGACCTTGACAGATCTAAAAGAAGCTGAGAAGAGTGTGTCTAAAGCTGCCGAGCCCGTGCCTCGTAATGTTCAGCCCGTCAGCCCCATCATCACTCTCACGCCAGCTGAGAGGGGTGAGTTTGTTGCTGCAAAACATTCCACTGCCACTCGGTGTTCTCTGTTCGCCTTAACCAACTTCCGCCCTGTTGGAGCCTAGAAAGAATGAAGAAATCAATTTTTTTTATCAATTATAAACAAGATAAGATTTCTCATCAGAGCCTGCAATTTTTTTCCTGATAAGTCAAGATTTTGGCATGTGCCAGTGATTGAACTTGCACAAAACAAATCAGCACGCAATTATCAAATAAAAGTTAAATAAGTTACCAAATAGAGGAACAACAAAAAAGAGGCACTTCATGCTTCAATGCAAACACAAAAAAAATTCTGAATACAGATCTGATTGACATTCCAAGGAATTAGCTAAGCGTATATGATTTACTTCAGGTATCCAAAAATAACGTGCATGAAAAGTGACCACGACGTCCAAGCTAAGTGCTTCATCATCATCTGTTTTTTTTTTTTGGGGGGGGTTTCTTCCTGATTTGTAATCTTTTCAGAATTGCTGATTCTAGCAACTACGCGGCTAAGTGTCTTCGGCTTGCGTTACAGATACTGACCCAGTGAAGCAGGAGGAGCCTGAGGGAGACAGACATCTGGGAGTGAAGGACAGGAGGCGAGCGAGAAAAGAACGGCGCTCCACCGGCGTCATTCAGCCCAGTGGAGAGGTGAGAAGGACGCTGGCGCAATCGTGAGCAGCAGAGAGCTCACAGCCAGTCAACAATGAATTTAGTTTGACTGCAATTCTGCCACCTCAGAAGCTGAACCTGAATACCCGGAGAAAACCCAAATGCTTCACTGTGCCGCTATTCGTGGGAAATAAAAGCGTCGCCCAAAATTTGTTTCATTGACGGCCATTGAAATGCATTTGGGGTTGATTAACTTATTTACCGCCATTGATGGCTAACAATGTCAAAGATCCTTTTTTTTTTTTTTTTTTTTACTCTGCTGATTGTGCATAAGTTAACATTAAGAAAATCTTTTTTTTTTTTTCCCGAAATTGTCATTATGCTTTTGCCGTACTTGCCTAACACTACACTTTCCACACCTGACACACATGCGACTCAAACCACCTGTTTTCCGTGGGTGGGTGTTCGCCCAGAGCGGGATTTGAAACAGGATCCCATGGTTAGAAAGTCACGGTGTTACCCAGTGAGCCATTCAGCCACTTAATGTTTTGCATTAAATTCACTTTGACTTCCGAATACAACCGTCATTTTTCGAACAGGCTTGTGATCTCTTTGAAGTGGTCTTTTAGGGGCTCCCTGGTGCCCATAAAACTTTAACTGGTCTCAAATACAAACGTAACCATGTAGGTGAGAGCAAGTGTGGTCTATTTTAGGTGAAAACGTGAGTAACACGTATTTGCAAAATGAATTCCCTCGCTTTGTGTTTCAGAATGACGACGACGAAGCTCATTTGGATGATTCCGAGAACGCTTCCACGTGAGTTTTATTTTTATGTTGACGTTTACATCGTATAAAATCTGCCGTGACATGAGTGGCAGGCGGTGGATCCTGCACGAGGGCCGTGACTCACTTCATTTCTGTATTTCTTGGATTTTTTTTCACCCGACGTGACCTTTCAAGGAATTCAACTCGGCATCTAGCAGCAATCCTCAATTTGCAGGCCCAGAAGCTGAAATCCTGAAAACGCTGTCAAATGTTTTTGTACATCATTAGGAGTCCTTGACCCACACTTTAAGTCCCTCCTTAAGGACTTTTTTTTTTCATGGGTGACCCTGGCAGGGACACAAAACCTCAGACAACCTAACCTTTAAGATCATGGGGACACAGACGCTCAAACTCCTCCACCAGCAAAAAGTGACCGCCACTCTAAAATACAAATGAACGGTTGTGACAACACCTCTGAGGAGAACATTGCATGAATGATGTGATCTTCTTGCGTGCCAAAATAGTTTGCGTTGTCAATATCTCATCAAGACAGTACTGTATCTCAAGTTGAGTCATGCCTGGAAATCCTTTTGTAGGCTTTCGATACAGTATGTTCGCTTTGCTGATGTCTGTGTGCATACGTAATGTGCGTCCTGCTTGCCTAGCATGAGAGTTTTTTTTTTCTATTTCACTTCTTCATCTCAAAGATGAGCAAAGCCGTTGTAATCTGCGTTGTGTGTTTCTCTGCAGTGCGAGTGGATTAGGAGACGCTGACTACAGGATGGTACGTGTCTGTGCTCCTCCCCATGCACACGCTTGCACATTCCTAAAAAAAGGAAACACGAGAGTGTTATTCAAGAGATCGAGAGTTGTTGGGTGTCTGGAATGCTCACAAAATAATTTCCAACGATTGAATATGCATGCGGCTTCTTATCTTCATTCTGGTTGGGAGCACCGACTGCCGTAAATGTGTGCGTTTTGCCATCCAGCTCTACTTCCAGGTACTACAGCAGAACCTGGCGCTGAAGGACAAGCTGCAGGAGATGGAACTGCTGCTCAGCCAAAATAAAGTGGAGCTGGAACGACTCAGACAGGTCGGGCCGCTTTGACGTTGGATTTGGAAACGTCAAGCTTCCAACGTTGAAAATTTTGATTTTTAAATTTGACTTGTGGTGATTTTAGTACACGACTTGACAGTTTATCTCCGTGACAGAGTCAAGATAGCAGCACAGAGAGACCTGCCCTGTTGGAGCTTGAGAGATTTGTAAGCGTGCACCGCCACAACGCGTTCGTCTTCCAGTTAATAATGGAAGCAAAAACTCACCGGAGTTTGTGTTGCGTTTTAGGAGAAGCTGGCCCTCCAGAGGAGAGCAGTGGAACTGGAAGACGAGTTGAAGGTTGGGACCGACTTCACAATGATTAGCACTCTGCGCTAACACAGCTGGATGCTTACATGTTAAAAACAAAAAGCCTCAAATGAAGCCACTTTTCCATTTACTCGTTTACTGCCATTGATGACGAAAGACATCAAAGGTTAATTTATTTTTTTTTACTCGGCTGGTAGTAAACGGGTTAAGTGGTACAATGGGCGACACTGGTGGCGGCAACCTTTTACTGAAAAAAAAATCATCATATTTATGCTCTTCCGTTAGATATGGTTCTGAATTATTTTCATTGTGCTCAAGATTTGACACCGGTTTCTTTTTCTTTTCTGAAGGTTCTGGGAGACTTGAAAGCCGACAACCAGAGACTCAAGGATGAGAACGCCGCCCTCATCCGAGTCATCAGCAAACTGTCCAGATGAAATCTTAAAAAAAAAAAAAAAAGAACCTTAATGTATTACAGGACAGAGCAGAGTTACAATTATGTCAAACACATCCAAGGACAACGGAACGGAATTTCAGGGCTATTGCAGATTTACTGTATAAGAAGCTGACGTGCACCTTCTGTGGACTGGGCAAGAGGCGGCGAGTGTTAGGCGGGTGCTCCTGTTCACGTCCTCTTTTAGATTCCGTTTTATGTTTTTAACTGGATTATTTTAAGTGCTTCTCTCCTTTTTTTGTATAAACATTTGTGTTCAGAGACTAAAAGCCATGCTAATGAATATTTTTGACCTCAAAAAGTGTGAAGAGAACAAACTTCTTTTGGTTACTTAGGAAAAGAGAAAATGGATGTGCCAAAATGTGCCCAAATTGATTGAACGAATGTTGTGTAGCCTGTGTTGTTCCTCAGGATGAGTCTTTTGGACCGCTGCAAAGGAGGACCAAATCTGTGATGTTTGTGTGTACAAATGTGTAAATGGTGTACAGGAAAGAACATTGGCATTCGACATTGTCATTTCATATTGCCGTTTTTTTTTTTTTTTAAACTGGATGTTGCTGAATTCATCAACTTGTTTGCAAAGTACATCGTTCACCCCGGAATGGATTTTCCACTCTTCAGTAGACAAGACCAGATGAGAGTATCCTGTCTCACCGTTTACTGTACGTACTGCCATTCAAGGAAACACATTTGCATGTCAAATATTGTAATGCTGTGCCTTTCTTCAAGTATTTGTTCTATTTTGTTATAACAGATTAATATTAAGCATAACATAGAAAAACGATTCCGACTCATTTTTGCTCATTTTGTATTTTCTTGGAGCAACTAGTTCATGCAAAACTGTCAAAAGTCATACTGCGGTTGGATCAGAATGACGTCGTCGTCGTGCACTTGTTCAAGTCAAGCCACCACAAATAGGAACCCAAGTTGAGCAAAATCTTTTATTGACCAAGAACAATCACAAATGATATCATGTACAACCCCACCAGCATGCCAGTGATTTCATAGAAACTATACAATATGAAGGAATGTATGGCGCAGGAACACATAACCGTAGCTTTCATCAGAACAACAAAAAAAAGCTCTACATCCCTATGCGCTGGTCCAGTACAAGTTCATTTAGGGTTTGTTTCCAGTCACTTGTTTTCAAAACAGTCTTCATATGAAATACTAGCGAGTGAATTATCTGACTGTTGTCACTGCATTTAAAAACACGCAAAAAAAGGCTAGCAGCTGATCCTGACGCCCGCTGACTGCAAGCGTGACGCAATCAGAACCAGCTTAGGTGTTGCGGGGGGGGGGGGGGGGCACGTGTACGTTAAGGCAAAAGAGGACCACCACCAAAGCGAACGAGAAAAACATTTCTTGACATGATCGTTTGTAATAAGGCTTCAGGTTTTTTTCTCTAATTCTTCTAAACATTCATGACCCTGCAATGACAATAAGAAGGGTTTACGACGTGGAGCGTTGGCCATGTGCGCGGCTGACAAGTAACCCGTCGAAACCATCTCCACTTCAACGGGGCTACTGGTGGGTGTTAAAGTTGACAGCGAAGTGAGCCCTTAACGTTGAGGCTACCTGGCAGCGACTGCACACAAGGCGAGACTTAGTCTTGCTTGAACCAATCATAAGGCAGTTTTGGATGACCAATCATTTGTGGGCCACACTCTCCATTTTCAAACGGGAGCGTACGAGGACATGTACTGAATGAAGGCAGATATCGGTCATCATATCAAAAGACAGCGAGCGGGGAGACAAGGAAATTAATGATGGATGTGGTGGGGAGACAGCTGATTATCAGTGACGGCGATGCAGTCACGCAGTTACACAACCAGTGATACAACTAGAAAGGCAAACTCAAGTTGATTGTACACTTGCTTTAACCATGTACTTCGGTCTGAGAGGAAGACACCATTCTGGGGAAGCGGCGATCAGCAGAAAGGACGAGAGCGGAGTGAAGGGTTGGTGGGAGGGGCTTGCAAAGGGGGAGTGACGTTCCACCAATCCAAGCTTAATGAGGTGATGTGATTGGATGGACGGGGGAAAAGTGCTGCTACGGATACTGAGAGGAGTCAAAGGAATGACCATGCCAAGACAAACGGAAGCAGACAAGGCATGACCACATGAAATGTACAAAAAAGAAACCAACCAAAAACAAACAAACAAAAAAAAAAGAAGGCCCAAATGGCGGAAGGAAACTGCAGGATTGGGCGACGGGGCGGCAGGCGTCTTGCGACAGACACAACAGGTAGACATCTTGCTTTTGCCGCCCATTCAAAAGCCCGTTTTAGTCTTTCCAGTCTTTCTTAATGTTGAGGTTCCACTCCCAGGTCAGGTGGTCGTGCTTGTCGTCATCGGTAAACTTGGATTTGATGACGTAGTTGCCGCGGGCCAGCATGCCTTTGGGAGCCTCCTCCACCGTGGTCAGAAAGTCATAAGCAGCCGGGCGCGGACCGTAGCTGCCCACCATGTAGTCCGATTTGTCGACTGTGGACACAAATTGGAGGGCGTTACAAGGTTTAAAAAAAAAAATGAAAAGTAGTCACTCACGTTTCATTCCTTTCCTGTATGTCTGCTGTACATATTTCAAACCTGAAACAATCTCCCTGTTCACCTGTGGAGGCAAGAAAAATCACAACATATTTCTTTGAGTAAGTCAGTGTTATTGTTTTTAAGACACAATTGTCTTCTTGCAAACATCTAAAAACGTACATTTCAAATGAAATTGGAAACTTGTCACAGTGGTGAAATGCAAACTTTGAATCCATCCATTCATCAACCTTACGAGCATCACATGCGCCGGGATGGGGTTGCCACAAAATCTAATGTTTCCTTAAAGCACAACGCGTGAGCAATTGTGCATTGCGCTCACACTCTCAGCGCACAGCAAATGTTTCAAATTTGAACCTGAGCCGTATTTGAATTTTATTTATTTTATTTTTATATTCTCCTCATACGAGGAAATGGAAAAGTTCATTATTAATGTTTAGCTTCATTTAAAAAAATGGATTTTTCCAAAATTATCCTATTTCATTCAAATTAAGCATCTTCACACTTTTACAAAATATACTAAAGTTCCTTGCCTTGTTCAACCTCCGAGCCGTGCCACGAGTCGCCATGACAACCAAAGCCACGACAAAGAAAAACCTTCTTACATTTTTTCATTCGACATTTTGAAGGGGGTGAGGGGCAACGTGGGGAATTTTGACAAAAGCATGACCGTGCTATGATCTTAAGAAATCTCAGTGTGAAGAAAATGAATAATTGAGGTAGTTTTTTTGTTTTTTTTTGTGGCCCAGAACAAATGTTTTCTTACGTGGGTCCTCATTTATATTAAATGAGACGTTAGCCAGATACCAGCGTGTTGGAAGTGATTGTGTACACACCAAGAAGTAAAAAAAATAAAAAATTAAATATTGTCGCTTAAAAGTCTTCTAAGACGTGCACATTTTCGGCCCCACGTGAACTGTAAGAAGCGATGCTCACCTTAAAGCTGATCTTTATTTTGTATTCAACTCCTTCCTTGAGAACAAAGGCCTCATTCTTGAAGGATTCCAAGTCTCCTGGTGGAAATCAAAATGAAACAGACATCAACATACACGATATCAGGGAGAGATTTAAAGAATAATCCTAATGAGCAACATGATCAGCCATCAGAAATGTCGCTAAAAATAAGAAAAATCACAAATGAACCATCGAAAGCTTCGTTTTATTATCAATACAAAACATTTCAGACGCATGTTGTTCCAAAAGATAGATTTCAAACGCAAACTACAAATGTTCTCCTTCAAAATAATCGCCGTGGAGTCGAAGGCACTTGGCCAGCCTTCCCGGCCAGGCCTTCATGCACTCCTGAAAGGATTCTTGCGGGATCCTGCGCAGCGCCGTCGTCACGGCCATCGCGATGTTGTCCACGTCTCCAAAACAAGACCCCCTGAGGACGCCCTTGATTTTGGGAAAGAGGAAAAAATCCCATGCGGCCAAGTCGGGCGAGTAGAAAGGTTGCTCCAGCGTGGCGACGTTCTTCTCGGCCAGGAACTGTCGGATGCTCAGGGCGTGGTGAGCGGGCGTGTCGTCATGGTGGAACAGCCACGAGTTTTCCCGCCACACGTCGAGCCTCTTCTCGCGCAGCGAACTAAACAAACGCTGCAAAATGTCTTTGTAGACGTGCTGGTTGAAGGTCTGGCCCTGCGGCAAGAACTCAAAATGGACAAGGCCCCGCACGTCGAAGAACGCGATCAACAAGACTTTGGCTTGGCACTTGGACTCTCGCGCTTTCTTGGAGCGCGGCGCCGTGGGACTTTTCGAGTCAGGGCTCTGGTGTTTGGTCTCCGGCTCATACCGGAAGATCCACGACTCGTCGCCGATGACGATTCTCTTCAGCAAGTCCGGTTCCGTTTCAAGACGTTCGAGGACGTCCTGACAGAATTGCACGCGTCGATCCTTCCGGTCGTCGTCCAGGATTTTGGGCACCATCTTCCCGCAGACTTTCCGCATGCCCAAATCTCCCGTGATGATCTTCCAAACGTTGTCCCGGTTCATGTCCAGCTCGTTGGCGATCAAGCGAACCGTCAAACGCCGATCGCCGCGCACCATCTGCCTCACGCGCTCCACGTTGGCGTCGGTCCGACTCGTTGAGGGCCTTCCGCTTCTGGGGTCATCTTCCACGTCCTCGCGTCCGTCTTTAAAGCGCTTGCACCACTCAAAAACGCGTGAGCGGGACATTGTCTCATCCCCGTACACCTGCTGGAGTAATCCCAGTGCTTCTGACGGAGTTTTCCCCAACTGGACCAGAAACTTCAGGTTTGTTCGTTGCTCTGTGCTCATTACTTGACGACCTGACACAGAGGATATGCGTATAAAAGGATGTGCAGAAAAAAATAAAAGAGAGAATCAGCAACCCGGTGTCATTTTTGCACACTAGGAATGGTAAAGAGCAGAAACCAAAAGGAAAGTTCATCCATGCAAGCCTCATCAAATTCATCCATAGAAAAAAAAAACTATTTTAAATATATTCTGGCCCAGTCGTCCTTGCAAAAATGAAGCATTTCAAGCAGATTCAAATAAAAGTCTGGAATTCAACCAGGCCACTCTCACATGTTTTTGTTTTTTTTTTTTTTACTTTCAAATACGTTTTCTGTCGTTGTTGTGATGCAAACTCAAATGGCTCGCCAACCTCAGGTCACAAACATTTTCTGGTAAAAAGCACAATTGCTTCTCTTGAAATTATTTTCCAGGCTTTTTTCATCTGTTCCAATCCAAAGCAAGTCATCACAACATACATTCCTAAATTCCGACCGTGTGCGAGGAGGCGTGGTGCAAAATTGCCAATTGAGCGCTTTTGGTGTCATTTCTGTCGGTTGGCCACTCTTGGGAAGGGTCGCCACTGTTTCACGCTTTCTCATTTTGTGAATAATGACTTCTTTGCGGAATTTCACTGGCGTCCCAAAGCTTTTGCAATGACTTTGGAACCCTTTCCAGAACGATGGATGTCGATCAATTCATTTCTCATCTCGTTTTGTGGCAACTTCTTGAGATGGTTTTATTTAGGCGATTTCTTGAGCAAACAGGTCTTGGATCACGCTTGGACTTGGTCAGTGTCAAGGAACTGAAAATGTGATTAGCCACCGTAAATTCAGAATTTAACAAAGGGGAGGGGAACAGGTAGCGTTTCACACAAGGTCGGGCAGTTTGGAAGATTTTTTTCCTTTCATCAAGTCATTTAAAAACGACATTTTCTGTTTACATTTGTTGGATTATTTTAAAGTGGTGACGCTGTACAAAAAATGAAGCATTGTAGACGGGAGGCAAACGTGTTTTCATGGCATTGCCTTTTTGTTCCCTTTCGTCGTGCTCGAGACATCCATTTAAGAACGCAGGTAGGGTCGATCGGAAGCGTGAATTATTCTTGTGGGACTCACCTTGCAAGTCCAGCACCAGAGGATTTGGAGCGCTTTCACACAGCAAAGTCATTTGGGTCACCTGGACGTTGGGAACGTTGGGATCTGGCAAGAATAGAACAGGCGTGAGCTCCTGCAATTGTCATATTCGACATGAAATATGCAATTCAAATTAATTGCGAGGAAAGCGCATTCGCTGCCAATCCGTCCGTGTGTTTGGCGTTTTTAAAATAAAATGCAAAGGGAAAAAAAATATTGTTTTGTCACAATTTGGTCCAAAAACCAAAATGGAAAAATAAAAAAGGATCACGGCTTGATTTCTGATTTTGTGCACAAATGGAAACTTGAAAAGACAGATCACGGTACATCGGTTATTTTCATCTGCCGCAATTTTAGCGAACCGGAAAAAAAAGTGGAACCGGAAGAGAATGTTCACCTGACTGGCGGGAACATCACATATTTCTTTTTTGCATCAACAAACTTTAAAACATAATTTGGGGCATTGTTAAGCGATTTTCACGTGGTTTGTTTTGTTGCAAACGTCAGACATGTGGCTGCAAAAAAAATTAATAAAATAAAAATCAGTGCACATTAAAAATGTTTTTTTACCCCCCAAAAATCAAATCGAAGACTTTAGTTCAACCAAATTATTTTGTGTCTCTTTGATAAAGTCAAGTCGATTTTCTTTATCCAGACCTTAATCATGAAAGAGCATCAAAGATCTTTCAGGTCCGTACTTAAGAAACGTGAACATCATCCCCCGAACAACGAAAAACAAAAAACAACTGAGGAAAAAAACAAACATCCTCAGTGACTATTTGCATTGCCAACTAAGAGACAAAGTCGTGTCAGACGGACCTCCGGCGTCTTTCTACCTCACAAACGCATCTCCAAAACCCATTTGGACGTCTATACTTTTGCCAACTTCAACATCCCAAAATGATCTAAACGAACACCCCAATATTTGTCATTTTATAACCGTTTAATATCATATATGTTTGAGTATTTCATTGTTTTTATTCCATCTCTCCTGTATGAAGACTAACGTAAATGTCACAAAGTAAACCCTTTGAACAAACATTTGTTTGATTTGTCTAAGGATGTCACAAGTACAACATTTATGAATGGCAGCGCACCAAAATGTTGTTTTGCTTGAGCTTGATTAAGACGCATGACTCCGATAACTCGTCTCCTCAATCCAAATACAGGATGTCAAAAATATGCTTTTGTTTCCTCCCTTGTGGAAACAATTACAGTTCACATCTCTGCAAACTCAACAATTACAACATCTTTGAACTCACTACTTTTGTCACTTTCAGCTCCTCGCCTCTCATATTTGCTTTACAATACTATCAGATTTTGCGATGCAAAGTTATATAATTCCTAATATCGGCTCGATAATTTTCTGAAATGATCAAACAAAAAGAGCGGCTGCATTACCAGCTTGTGCGACTCCGGTGCCGAGCAGGGCTTCCTTATATTTACGTAAGCTCTCATCATCCTTATCCAGCTCGTGGATCTCCTGCACCGTCTTTTGGGCAGGTGCCTTGTAGTTGAGCATCTCCGGCTCCTCATTTTCTGCAGCGATGGCTGCCAGCTGCTCTGGAGTCACGTCATCCTCAGCCATGTCTGGTGATAAGAAGAAAAAAAAAAAAACGGACAGTACATTGATGATTAGAGGGAAAAAAAGGGAGAAAACAAAAGGCAACAAATCGTCAAGATGGACATTGGCCTACTGGGAAGGAGGTTGCGGCTTCCCCGAGAAACAAATTCCCACAACGATAACGAAGAGGAACGCTGATGGACGGCGCGCAACGAACGGACTCGAGCTGCTCTGAGTGCAAACTAACGGCAGCGCGCGTCTTTAAGCTGCTCCTCGTCCTGATGCTGCTGACCTAACTGTGACATCACATCAAATCACTTCTCTGAAATGACATCACCGCTGCGTCAAGTCATGTGAACTGGGCTTACCAAATACGTGACGGCACACAAACGCATTTCGCTACTGGACTACATTTGTGTTCTATAAGAAGCATAATCCAAAAATAACGGAATTTGATGGCAACGGTTTCATGATTTTGTATGATTATGATGCCATATATCAAAAGAACTAAAAAAAGGAAAGGCCACGTTTTTAAACAATGTTTTAATATCTCAGGTACAATCAAAACAAGTTTCTTTGGCTGGTACAAAAATCCAGACGCTACATCAGAACTGGAGTATCGTGCCTTGCAAACACATTTGTTAAGCAGTTTGTTTTTTCATTTGTTTTAAAATAATGAATGATGCATTACAAAAAAATATATATATATATACACCGTACAACGAAATGACGACAGTGCAGCTCAAACTACATGAGAGAATGACTGGCAATAAATTAAGACGAACTAATGTTAACAGACAGAAGATAGAAAGGAGCGGACCTTATGAATGAAACGATTACATGAAAATGTGTTTGACCTTTTTGCTTAAAATATGCATCGATGTATACATGATCAATGTGGAGATTTTGATAGAAAATGGGATTTGTGATGAAAAATATAGTTAAACAGACAAAATGATTAATTCATTTCATGTTTTTTTATAAAGTTAAAAAGTTATTCTTAATAACAAGGACAAAATAAAAACATATTTCTGTTAAGAATGAATGAAATTTGTCCCAAATCTGGTTTGCTCCCCCTTTTTTATTTTGTGGATAAGCGAAACTCCTTCCCCATACCTCTTGTGGCCTGCCCAAACTAGCAATCATCAGAGGAATGTCTGCAAGTTGCAAGGAGAAAGCACAGTACTACGACCCAAAGGTGTGCAATCTAAAGCATGTCAGAGCACAAGTCAACATGCAGCCTCCAACAACTTTGAAGGGACAGCATTTTTCAGAAATGAATATCAACATCAAGGTTGTGATAATAATAGTCTACAGGGTGGTTGCATTTCACTCAGTGTGAATGCATCGTGGAACCTAAGGCAAAAAAAAAAATGCAACTCCACCTCCCGTGAAGTAACTGGAGGGTCCATTCGTGGAGGGGAAACTGGGAGAAAATAAAGCATTGTTTTCTAGCTGATTGAAACACTAAAACAAATCTGAGATGATTATATATCAGAATTGGAGAGAACCTCCATATCGCAGTTCGCACCATATCGATGAACGGTGACAGGAGGTTACAAACGTCAAACAGCAGAGGAGGCTGGCGGCTGTCTGACTCACAAGCATCGCTTGGCATGGCCTTTGGTTGACGGTTGACCAACCACCCCGACACACACACAAACACACGCGCCCAAAAAATGCTGCATCACCAACCCAACATTGAGAAATGCATATCACTCAAACAATAGCGAAAAACAAGTTTTAAGTGACCTTATATATATATATAAAAAAGGGTGTGTGTCTGTGCATGTCTTGCGGCGGTGGAGCAAAATGTTCTCGCGCTAAGCCATAATTTAATAATAGCACAACAGGACGATGACAACTGTGTTAAAGAGCTATCAAGTTTAATATACACCTATGTATTATATTCGCGGTGAAATGGTTTCAAGAGATGATCCGAACTTTTTTTTTTACTTTGCGCCGTCAATTTCCGACAGGGTGGGGCTGATGACGGAGACAAGGAGCTAATAGCTAATATGGACTCCACAATTCAAGCAAGCTAACCAAAGCCAGCAAGCAGGCTCACACTCCACCGGCAAGTGCCAGCCTGCTGGTGGCTCAGGGGACAACATGGAAAAGCCCGACGACAGAATGGTTCGCCTCGGAGAGAAGGAGAGTGGACAAACCTTTTTGTTTAAAGCAGAGAGGCTTCCAGGTGCCGTGCGGTAAGTGCGTTCGTTGTGCGCCGCTGTGCAAGTATGGCGAATAACGGAACGGCGCCGCCCGGTGCGCCACCCGCCCGCGCAGCATTTCCGGGAAATAAACTACGGCGAGACTAATGTGTCAAAATGAGACATGACTTTTTTCTTTCAACATTTTATTTTGGGACAACTTTCTATGTGAAAAACACTTGAAATAAATCAAAGTAAATGTAAAGTTTATTTATTACTCATGAAATAATAAGTACACTTGTGTTTTGTTTATTACGGTTTTTGTTGGTGACATTATCATTAGAATGAATGAAAGCAAATTGTGTAATGTTGACATTGTACAAAATGCCCCAGTAGTTTACATTAATATTAAACACTGCATACTTTTAGCAACACCTCTGCCCCATTTTTGATGAACGCTTAGGCTAATACGCTACTCTAGTTTAATTATAATAATGCATCTGATTTATACAGGGATGAAGCTTTAGCCCTCACTGATATCTGCGAGGTATGGGGTCACTCTGCTCACCCCACTGAAAAGTTTCCTGCTCCACCTTTGGGAAGTGCTATATTAATATAACAAGTCTGAGGCTGCATGATGTGAGAGTTGAGTTTATCACTTTCTCCACTTTGGTAAGGTAGGAGGCATTTTGAAATGAACAGACAAGACAAATTTCATTGTGTATTCATGTACAAAACTCTGGGATGTTCACATATCAAGTATACAGTACCAAGTGACAGAAATTATTTAAAGTTTGAACATAAAAAGGGTATTAAAGTACTAAATCATCTTGCAATTAAAAAACACCAAAGCTATTTAGGGGGCAAACGGCAGTGTCTCCAACAACAAAACAACAAACATGGAATTGAGAAAACTGTAAAAATACTTAAAACAGAACACAGAGTTCCATATGGCAAAATGGCTTCAAGACAAAAATTAAATAGGATGATGATTAAAAAAAAAAAAAGTAGATTTCATCTTTCTTTCCAGAATGCTTCTAATTGTTGTTTGCCTGTAACAAAGCAACGAGAATTCAAATCAAATTAGTCTTCACACTCGGTAGGTATGAGACGGTGGACGTGAAGAAAGCAAGCGTTGCATACCATGGCATTGTAAGCATCCAGCTGAGCATCCAACTCTTCAGCTGATAGCTGGGGTCGGTTTCCTCTTCCTCTCCCTCGTCCACTTCCACGTCCCCAACCTTTCGAGCCTCCACCGCCGCCACCTTGCCTCCTTTCGCTTCGGTCACTTCTGTCAAACGTGGGCTGACCGAGCCTGCTCCTGTCGAAGCCTCGGTTCGAACTGCGGGCAGACCACAAATCAGCTTGGAGTCGGGAACAACAGAATGAGATCGGCCGATTTATTCAAAGACAGTGGACAACACTCACCTCTGGGTAGATTGTCTACTTTGCGACTCGCCGTCTGAGGTCGCTTGTACAATCTTCATCGGGCGACCTGAAAGAGCGAGAATACGGCGAGGGCGCACTTAACAGATATGCTGGCATGATGATGACAACAAAGCTGTTGTGTGAGAGGCGGCTGCTCACCATCAAGAGGGACTCCATTATAGTGCTTCATGGCTTTGATCGCGTCTGCCATATTTTCAAAGCAAATGTCTGCACTTCCTATGCTGCGACCAGACCGGTCATAGTGGACTGCGACTTTCCTCAGAGGTCCGAAATCTTCAAACAGCTCCTGTTGCGAGAAGCCAAGCGTTAGTTGTTATCACTGAAAAGTCAACACTGTGAGAGTTTAAGTGCTGCTGTGTAAATTACTTTGATGTCTGTGTCGGACACTCCAAAATCCAGATTGGAAATTAGCAGCTTGGCGCTATTTTCTGTTCTTCTCTCTGCTCCTGAGCTCTGTCCTCTGTGTTCACCACCAGAGTGCTGCTCAAACAAGTCGTGCTGCCATTTGTCTGGCAACTCTCTGGGCTGCGAAGGAGAAACATTGGAAGTTTAAACACCACATGGAGCCGCACGGCAGTCAGTGGATGAACAGGAGGGGGGCAGATCGTTCAGGAGAAGCCAATTTGTATTGGTAGATTATCATCTTTTAAAATTCAAACAGCTCCTTTCCGCAGGGACCAAAACGTAAAAATTAATAAATAAAAATAGAAATAAAAAAATAACCAAACTTAGCATACCATCAAACTCTGGTTGAGGTAAAACACAAAGAAATACAAATGTCCAATGGCAACACTGAAAATCAAAGTTAAGTAATATATCGTTTTTGCCATGAAGCTTATCACACAAAATGGGAAGGAAGTGAAAAGATTTTAACCCAATTTTTAAATATTTTGGAAAAGTCAAAATCATCAAATTTTAATCTCTCAAATATAAATCTATTTGCTTATTCATCCATGAAAGCAGAAAACTTTTATTTTGTGTTTTAATCAAAATGATATCAGCCTCAATTCAACATTTTTGCCAGAAACATTTGTCCTGAATCAATCATCATCCACAACCATTCCCAAACATACAGTCCATTTAAATTGATTGCATTTCCATTCAATAATAATCATAATTTTGAAAAGAAATGTTTATTTTCTGCTGGAGTAGCTAACCACCATTTCTTCGTGGAAAATGCATATTGGATCAGTTAAAAAAAAAATTTGGGGTTTGCATAAAAAAAATTTAAAAAGTGGGGGCGGTATAGTTGTACTGTATAGATTTTAAATTGTAATGTCACTGGTTGCCACTAGATGGCAGACAACACTTAATTGTTTTTGCACCTGGTCTTATACTGCTCAATAGAACGTGAGTAATATGAATAATTTAAGAACATTTTGTGTGAATTGATTAAAACACACACACACACAAACACACAATGCTGATTTGCTGTTCAGTAGTTCTGTGACATCCTTAATGGTAATTTTGAAAAAGCTTTGTTCTGGCTTTTTTTTTTTTTTAATTTTGTGTATTTCTTGTGTGCAAGACATCACAATAAGTATTGTGTTGCATCTATCCATTATTTGAGCTGCTTCTCCTCACAAGGGTTGCGGGCGAGCTGGAGCCTTTGCCAGCCAATCGCAGGGCACACAAAGACGAATAACCATCCGTTCTCACGCTCACACCTAGGGACAATTTAGAGAGTGTTCAATCAACATCCCACGCATGTTTTTGGAATGGGGAAGGAAACCGGAGTACCCGCAGAAAACCCACGCAGGAACAGGGAGAACCTGCAAACTCCACACAGGAAGGCAGGAGCCTTAATCGATCCCACGATCAATCAAAACATTTGAAATACCACCATGTAAATGTGCTTTCACTTGAACAGCCAAGTACTACGTCTTACCTAGAGTAAAGTTTTGTTTCGGTTGTCCTCTGCCCGTACCCCCCACCCCAACCAGATACGCCACTGCTACTGTAAGCAGCAAAAGTGGGCTGGTCATGACTGGACTGTTGAAAGGATGACGTGACCAGGCGCCAGAGTTGAGACGATGAACGTGCGACCGGAAAATGCATAAAAAGACCTCTGTTCGTTTCGTGTGACTTTGCGAGATTACGTCGACCTACCTATCCGCGCACCTGAGAGCCTACGTTTGTTTAACCGGAAGTTGACCAGTAAGCACATTGAGGCGAATGGCATAGTTTGCAAGATCTCGCTATTTTTTTCCCCCACCTTAAGTTTATTATCCCTCCATATCACCTTAGGGGGGCCGTAGACAAATCATGCAAGATACTCAATGAAGGTATTTAAAAAATCATTCTTACTCTGGTGTATGGTGCGGGCCTGTTGGCTCTCTCGCGGTTGAAATGGTTCGGTCGACTCCGCGCCGACCTCGAGGACCCACCGGCGAAACCTGAACGTTCACTCATGCGGGCCGAACCTCCGCCACGGCTTCCTTTGTTGTTAAGCTTGATAATGTCGTCCAGAGACATGCTCATTTTGTCGACCATGGTGGATCTTAATCTCGTTTTGGACAGCACCGAAGAACAAAGAAGTTGGGACAGAACAACTGTAATTCGTTAGCGCGCTGGTATTCCTCTGGTGGCGCCGCGTTAAGATTAGCGGATATACGTAAATAGTTTACGGAAATGACGCACAATACGTAACAGCCAGCAGTGCCTTCCATTGGCTGTTTCGTCACTAAAACTTTATTGAAACTTAGAAACGGGCACATTTAGTCGTTTTACTTCGGAGGAACAAAAGCATTGCGTCATAGTCCACATTTATTAGGAAGTGAATGTTACATTTTTATATTGGTAGTCAGTCGTTTTAGAAACCACCTGTCGACGTTGACTTTTTAAAATTAGTATTTATTGATCCTTTGTGTATTTTTTTAGAGTTTATTTTCAACGTAACAACAATGAAACCAAACACAACAATTCAGAGAAGATATGAAACATACCGTCCGAACCAAAGAAGACAGCCAGTACCCTAAAGAAAAACAAGAATATTTTTTAAAAAAGTCAGAATTTAGTGACAATATAAGAAAACATCATGCACTTGGTACAGTTACCACACACAAGAACTTGGCATATAGTATTTTCTGAGACAATATGATTTTTTTTTTTTCAGAGGAACTCAACTGTTCATTTTTTTGATAACTGGAGGGGAGTCGGACTTCCACGTTATCGCCATACGTTCTTTGGCATCACAAAAATCCTTCATGTATTTTGACAGACACCCCATAGACATGTTATTGTGATACCTGACAACTGTTTAAAATTTCAAATACAACATACACAACCGTGTAGTTATAGTGTAGATGGAGTCACTTCCAAAGTGATAGCTTTTCATTCTTTATCACTCGTCTGTTTCATTAATAATAAAATTCTTGCCGTCCTCACAGGTTTTGCCTCCCATAGTCATTTATGTAGCCGATATTCCTTCGGAAGGTTTCTTTTTTGATGCATATATCTTAATGGCACTGCAGAAAAAGCTGTCGTGTTTGTGGTAAGCTTTGGCAAAGGTAACAAAACAAACTTCATTAGCATCTACCTGTCTGTCCCATGTCACGCCTCAGCGTGTAAATCTTAAAGGTTTTTGGTTTTAAGTTAACAAAGCTGCAACAACCAAATCCCAGTAGCATCAATATCCTCTGCTTGAAAACATTACAGGACTGTTTGAAATTGAATGTGCAAAAGCAAACACGTGATTTGAGAAAATATATATTACGGTATGTCACTGGCAATTTTGATGTTTGATTAATCTACCAACATTAAATTAGCCATTTGGCTCCTAAAAGCTGTACGGTGTCTAACTCTGCCAGCCTTGACTGTATGTGACAGAATAACATTACCAAAGTAAATAATTTCCCCCCTCAATTTTGTTAAATTCACTGTACTGTGTAGAGACATCTGCCATTTGGTTGGTACTTGTTGCACCACAGTGATAGAATCTGGAACTTCCATGCACAAGTACAAACATGCACACACACATACTGGCAAGCCTGCTTCCATGCAGATGCGTTCCAGATGTGGAGTTGAAAAGGCGTTTGCCTCATCATGTGACAAACTGAGTCATCTATTCGACACACATCATTGGATACGTTTTCCATCGCCCCCATACTTCACGTGATTCTTCAAGTTTGACCCATCTAATATGTTGCTAATTTACAGAAGTAAAAATACACCTACAACGGTTACAAAACGTCCCCACAGACCCGTTCAAATGTCAGGTTTTTTTAAATATATTTAAAAAAAAAAGACTTATAAAATATTTCCAAACTTTTTTCCACCACTAATATGACCCATAAACTGCAGAACTCTTGTAAAACCAAATTAAATCCGTTCGACAGGAGAAATAAAAATATATTGGAATAATGCGCTTGCACAAGTCTACACACCCTCTCATAATTGAAGACTTTGAAAAATAATCGCATATTGAAACTGCAATATTGAGGGTACGGGAGATCACGATTCAATTAGTTTTCAAAATTGTTCAGCCCTACATAATCATGACTTGAGGCACGTTCTTCGTAACTAAGTTTGGGCCCTGAAGTTGGAACAAATAAAAGCAAAAATCAAATTAAGAGAAACGTGAGGATCCTCGATGAACTAAAGAACCTGCTTGAGCTCTTGCATTTCATTTTACATGCTGAATTTCCATAATTAATTAATTCTATAATTTGCAAATAAACACACTGATCTCGCTATTTACGTTACAGTATTTTATTTGGTAAATTTACAAGATTACAAATACACAATATTTGAAAGTGTAACACGCTCTGTATTAAAAAGTATAAATATTCAAGTCTCTGTCATATTATTTTTTTTCTCTTTCAGCAGCAGCTCCAAATTTCTTTCTCCTCAGGTCTTTTGTTGAAAACTTTAAAAGAGCCGCTGTACGCTGGGTTGTATGCGGCGTTGGGAATCTTTTGCCTCTTGAGTCTGGCAGCCACGGCGTTGACAATGTCGTCCACCTTATCTCGCTGGTGGGGCAGCTCCCCGACACCTCTTGCTCTGCTTGTGCACTTGGCTGACGTCTCAAAAAACATCATGTTGTGAGTCTTGGCGAAGTTCTTCGCCTGGTCTTGGCTCACCAGGCCATCTGCGTTTATGACACCTCGGAGGTCATTCTTGTTCCCAACCAGGAACCTGTTGAGCAACCAGCACAAATACACGTCTTCTTAAATATCAGCTATGAATAGTATAAATACATTTTCAACACAGTTGGTTGTTTTTTTTCCCCATGGAACCCACTTTTTTGTCTTTGAGAAAACACCCATTTGATATTTTTGGGCACAGGCCAAACAATTTAAAAATATTATTTAAGGAAATTGTTTATGTAGCACAGTTCATGATTGTGTACATGCTAGATGTATGGTGTTAACGCTTTGCTAAGTAAAACATTGTAGTAGACAACAGGAAACAAATAAAACTGTCCAAAAGAAAGAGCAGTCTGTTGTTTAACTTGAGCATACTTCTGCGCATTTTGCCACTGGAAACATTTGAACTCCTGGAAATATCAGAAGTCCCATTTTATGACTCTCTCTCCGTTTTAAGTGCTTTGCTGCCACCTTGTGACTTCTTTAGGCAATTACAAACCCCTTTGAAGACACTGCTGTCGGCACGGCTAGTCTCACAGATAGCAAGGTTCACTGTAGTGCTTGTCTTGCTAATAGTCAACAGCAAACCGAAGCCTATCCAAGTGCGAAGGCAAAGTGCACCCTGTACTGATCACTCGTTAATCTCGGTGCCGTTACCTGGGGACTTCCCGGCCGGGAGAATTCCGTCTGCACTCTTCTACCCAGGCAGAAAGGCTGTTGAAGCTGGCTCGGCATGTGATGTCGTACACGAAGAGAACTGCGTGCACATTCCGGTAGAAATGTTGCACCATTGACTTACGGAAGCGCTCTTGTCCGGCTGTGTCCCACAGTTGGAGCTGGTGATACAGGGAACACACACACACAAATAAAGTTCATTTTGTTTGCTCATAGACACGAGAAAGAAAGAGGAAATAATGAGAAGGTGGAAAAAGTGCAGAAAAACACGTGTTGAAATATCCACGGCCAACATACTCGCACGAACAATGAAATTCAATGAGTCACACTAAAACGGAACAAAGAAGTAAAAGATGTGATACTTGTAGTCTCGTCTGAAGAAGGCGACACAAATGTCAACTTTTATCATCTCTCTCTATGATATGAGGATGTTGATAAATAATGCAGCATAGATCAATACAAAACTGCATTAGATAATCCTCAAATACAAAAGATTTTCCTCGCAGGGGCTGGCTATGAGCTGTATAAAGATGCACCAAGTAATATAATTGAAGGTTTAATAATTCAGTTCTGGTCACCACATTGACCATCTCTTGCTTGAGATTTGATCATCGTGCAGAAAAAGTTAGAATGTACAATCAAACTCTGCCGTAGTTATTCGCATAAATCATTATTTGTCATTCAGGCGTGCACTTAAATTCAGGTTGCGTCAAAATGGTCTTGTGCCGTTTGTCAATCCAGGCAACATTGTTCCAAAAGGGTCAAAGTCATTTGTGAACGTTCCAAACATGAAACGAAGACATTAAAAAACGACTTTCCGTGCCATTCGGAAACAAGAACAAAACACGTTGCAATCTCCTCCATGTGTGTTATTCGCATTAGCGTTGTTTTCAAACCGCACACAGAAGGAGAATTGGAAACTTCCTCCGAATGAAATCAACCTCCTTTGTCATTTTATAGACAATCAAGTAGAAAACATACAACAAACTGTTGCATTTCAGGTGGTTTCTCGTTAACTTTAATTGTTGGATCACCAGAAAGCATTTCAAATACCCAGTTCGGTATTTAAAGACAATACAACTATAAATTATTAGTTTGGAGTCTTACCTTGATCATCTCCCCGTCGACGTCAAGGACTCGCTCTCGGAAGTCCACGCCGATCGTGGCCTCCACGCAGCTGGGGAACTGACCGGCGCAGAGTCGGTGTGTGAGGCACGTCTTGCCCACCGCGGAGTCCCCGATCACGAGAACTTTGAAGGTCCTGCAGCCGCTCAGCAGCGACGAGACACTGCCCAAAGAGTTGGACAGCTCCAGAGAGGACTCCATAGCTTTCGCTTTCGCTGGACTGGAGTGGAACTTGTCCCCCACACCTTCCTAGCATTGGGTGCGCGCAAACTGCGGCAACGCCCTCTAGGATACAAAATTGAGTGCACGCGGTAGACATCCTCCGACACACCTGAAAATTAGTGGAGGTGGCTAAAGTGGCTCCCACACTACAGGAGAGGTAAACATTCTAAAATGGAAAAAAAAAAAAGAAATTGTTTAAGTACAACGGAAAACACCGCCAGAAATTCTTCACACGAAATCGTTTCAACTTTTATAGTACGTGCCTCGTTGAAAACAACAGAAGGTTCAATGTGTGAAAAATGCGTCAATTTTTTGAGTCGCTTTTCTTCCTCATACAACAATATTTGTCACCGTAAAATCAAAATGCTGAAATAACGAATTAAAGAAGAAAAAAAAATGATCAGGGGAAATGGGACTCTTGGACAAAATGATTCGTCAATGGGAGCCCCCTAGTGGCTGAATGTAGAATTTACAGGTGATAAATTCTGCACCTACAGAAAACGGGACACTGAAAACTCAAAAGTACTTGACAAATAAACGTTTCTCCAACAGTGTTTGTTATTTCATGTAATTCTAACTATAATCTTTGTCCAAGAATCAAATTCCCCGGATCATTAGCTTTTATTAATTATTTGATACTACAAGAATATAAACATGATATAGTTGCACCTGAATAGATTTAATATTTAGTAGGACATCATTTTTAAAAAGAGAAATGCAATTAAAAAAAATATGATAAAAATAACAGGCCAGCTCTCATCTTTTTAAGTGGGTACTAGTGCATGTAACAGTACTAGTCGGGCACAGATGCCAACTAGTGTAGTTTTGCCTCACTATTAACAAGTGGATGTCCTATTTCTAACTAGTAATAGAGACCTTTTACTAGTGGGTTGAATTGGCTCATTAGTGCCAAAGGGTGCTCTACTAAATGAACCTCAAGCTGGATATGAAAAGAAATCGAAGAAACAACATTTCATACAAGAGTTATCGCTGTTTTGCCTCTTGACGGCATTACGAGCACTCCAAAGCAATCAATACAATCTCCCCCAAAAATAAAAAGAACATTTGTGTGACCAATTGGTAAGACTTATACTTTTATTAACATGTAGAGCATCGCTCGGGCCGTCCCCCCACCCCCCTCCCAAAAAAAAAAACTACAAAAACCCAAAATGTTTCAGCCCCATTGTGAAGGAGTATTACACATTCTGTCGTGTAACAACAGTTGATGTACGTTATGCACACAGACACGGGACACAGACAGACTGGACTGTTCGACTCAAAAGTTTGAATGCAAGAAATTTGCATTTGTACTGAGGCATGGCACATTAGATTTGGGAAATATGTTCTTTAACAATGATCAGCACTTGATCAGTGTGATCCTACAACTAGGATACTACCAGTCGGACTACATCAAGAGATGCAATTAATTTAAAAACAAAAGGGAAAAAAAAAAACAAGAGTTTACTTTTGTTTGGTTTTAATACAAAAATCCAGAGCTATCTTACATTGCCATCTCAGATTTCATCTTTCACATTAGAACCCAAATTAGAGAGAGAAGGACAAGAAAAATGGGTTAACAAAACTGAGCAAATTTAGCGTGCTGAAATCTTTGCATTTTAATGTTTGACCCCAGAAAACAGGTTTGATGACAAATTCTGACCTCCCAATGAGTCATTCGGATTTCAATGGAAGACCCTTCCGGTGTGAGTTAGAGTGTAGATGCACACACACAAAAAAAAAAAAAAAAATGTTGAGACCACTTGACCCTGATGTAAAATCAAAACTTGTTGCATGATGGACAGGAGGCATCTATGATATTGCTTAGATCCATCACTTTCTCCTAAGTGTGAACATGTCGAGGAGTGGTAGCAGTGGACAAAACACAACCTTGCACTTTTCATTTTATGCTACGAGCCGTAACAGACCATATTAAAACGACAAGGGGAGCTAGTGCCTTCTTCCAGGCCGGGATGTCACGCACACTGCTGCACAGTCGTGAGTATCAGGACCGCCCACTGGTGCTCAAATGATTGTTATGGCAGATCCAAATTCACCTGTGCTTGACGGATGTCCTTAGCATCTATTTCAAGTCCTCATTAACGCTTTCTGCTCAGAATCCTGGCGACCCGTTGGATCAAACCCACAGAGCTCCCAAGTGACAGCTGTGTCCCATTTTTATGATTTAAATTAGCTTTGCTTGTAAAAGAAACAACCGATGGGCCTGTAGAAGCGGCAGAGTCAAACTCCAGTGGTTGTCATCTCAGAGAAACCAGTCAGGACAGTTTCACTCCAACATTTGCCAATAACTGTTGTTTTTTTTCTTTTTTTGTCTCAATTAATATTCAGTGTGGTCGGTTGCGCTATTAAAAAAGTAAAATGGCCATTTTGTTATCTTCCTCCCCTTTATCACAAATAAACAAAACCGCACACATGCTCAAGACTCATTCACACCCATGACATACAACACGCATACAGTCCTGATTTTCAGCATATGGGAAAGAGCCAAGCCATGCCGGGTCAGACCCAATTGAAGCTGAGCCAAAGAACGAAACATCTATTTCGCTTCCCGTGTGCTGGCTCTATAAAATTACTGCCAGGCGTACCACAAGGCTCTGTGCAAGGCCCTATTCCTTTTCTCATCCCCTTTTGTCGGGTCATGCTCACATCTCGTTGGCTAGCTCTTCTGTTTCTGTGGAAACGTCTCCATTTGCGATCTTGGTGTTCTCCTCGTATCCAGGGGGCATGAAAGCTAATGTATAAGGGTAAAGCTTGTGACACTCGGCACGGTACGACTCGGCGCACTCCTTCGAGTCGTTCAGGTAGCCGCACCGAAGATTCTCCAGGACCTCTGTGCAGATCTGAATTAGAAACAAAACACTTGTCAAACTCTGTTCATTGAGAGCTTACATTGCCATGAGTATCCTACAAAAAAACTCTTGAATAAATGTGTATTCGGATAATCTGTATTTTTACCCAATACATTTCAGTTAATAACAAACAAGAACTCATTTCAATTGCACAACACGATGACACTTGAAAGTACGTCGTCGTAATACATTTTTTGAAAATGTATTTTTTCATTCAGCTGACACAGGAGTGGGGCTCGCTTCCCCGCCAGGTTATGAGAGACCCACTGGGGCAGTTTCGCCACAAAAAACACTTGTCGCAGCTTTGCGTTTTTGTGTGTTTGATTAAGGCCCACAAAGGTAGTTTGGACTTTCAAAAGATGAATCTGCTTATTTCGAGCATTGCATACCTGGATGGATCTGTTGTTGAGTGAGTCATCGAGTGCGGTGGCCAATTCAACTGCCTTAGACAGTGTCGACGAGTCCATGTACACCATCATCTTAGCGGCTGCAGGAAGGACGAGAGTGCTTCGTCAGCTGATTATGTGCTGATTTCTTAAACGATTGAGAATCGTGATGCTACGTGACCCCTTGTGAAATTATTTACTCCATCGAGATGTGGAGTCAATGTGCGTGACTGCCACATATTCGAGTCTAGCTTTTCTTTCTAATTTTGCATTGCAGGTTTAAGTAAACAGAATAAGCCAATAAATGAAGGAAGGAGATATAAATATCGAGTAATAGCAATAATGACCGAAATAAAAATCAAAAAGCTGTTGTCGGTCGACATAAATAGCGCTTCCATGCGTTTGTACATCAGACGACTATGCTGAGACGGAGCTAAGAGATGACGGAACAAGCGAAACACATACGAGCGTCGCCATCCTCGTTAAAACACACGATTCAATAAAAGCCACATTCATTAAGGTACACAGTCATGTCAATCAGATGATGCGTATTGCACTTCCAAGGACTAAAATGCAGGTTACGCTAAATCAGATTCAGTTTTGGTCAAGGTTTTGTTATTGGAGAAGTTATAAACATTTGTTCCAGCAAATGCTGTCAATTTGTATTGACACACTTGTTGTTAAAACAATTAAAAAAAAAAAAAACTTGCCAGCCAATCGGTGTAGTATGGAGTTGGAGTGTTTGGAGAGGTAGGCCTGGTTGAAGCTCTTAGCATTGCTGTCGCCAAACAGCCGGGTGACTTCTTGCTTCAAGACAGTCCGGACCACGTCAGGCAGCTCTTTGCTCTCTGAGACTGAGCAGAGAAAAGACGGCCGAGTTTAGGATACACGTGTGAGTCGATGGAAGTAAAACCAACAACCAGGTCAGAGAAGTATGCAGTCCCATTGAAAAATATTGCAACGCCAAAGCAGGATGCTGAAGAGATTTGCTTTTCAGATCAAAAGATTAATATCAACAGAAACGGTTGGACAGAAATGTATCAGAATGTCTTTTTTTTATGTATTGATTTTACCTCCTTTAAAGAAGCGCACTAGACACTGGTGTAGCCATGGGTGGTCTGGGTCAATGGCTAACGCCCTCTTCACTGATTGGAGCATCAACAAGTACTTTTCTGAAGAGAGATTACCAAAGGATAATTATCGTCACAATACTGCAAAAACGTTGGAATAGATTTTAATAACACCAGCGATGGCAGAAGACAACATAAACACACAGCCATTGCATTGAGGTGACATCACCAACCTTTTCTGAAGTAGATTTCAAATGCCATTAAGTGTGTGTCAATTTTATCTTTGACAAGGTGTTTGAGAGGTATCAGAAACTTGACCGCTTCTTCCAGTGGATTTTCTACCTGCACACAAGACGTCCGCACAATGGTCAATATCGTTGTGGCCTGCTTAGCCAAATGAAAACGCAACGCGAAAACAAACCTTGACCAATTTGTCAGGAATAAGCTCCTCTTTTGGTCCCCCGATCTCTTCGTCGTCGTCCTCCTTCTTCTTTTTCTGATTCTTCAATTGCTTCTCCTTTTCTGCATTTTTCTTCTCCTCCTCCAGCTGGGCCTTCTTTTGGGCTCTCCGCTGCTTGTTCCTGAGCTTCTTCAGCTCTTTGTCTGACAGGTTGGCTGGAGGAGATGAACAAGATGCGTGGTAAGAAACAAATGTCGTAAAGTTCTGCACATATTTCAAATCCCTTGGTCTTAAGCAATGCAGCACACTTTATACTGACTTGACCTGTGACTACACTGTGTCTTTTGTCTTACGTCGTGCTGTCTCCACAAGGTTGTCATTTCTTTTTGAATGTGAAATATACTTATGACTCAGTGGGTCTATGATTGCATGTTAACATATATATATTTTTTTTTTTTACCAGTGTCAGCCTGCAACTCTTTGCTGTCATCAGTCAGAGGATTGTCATGAAGGCTCAGGTAAATCTGAATGGCAGTGACGGCAGCCTTGTAGTAAAAGGGATGCATCCGAAGCACGTCCTCAAGTTTCAGCAGGTCCACGTATGAGCGCAGTGTCATCTTCCTCATGCAGTAGGTGTGGAAATCAAACTGGTCGTCCGTGATCTCCACAAAATGCTGCACGAGCAGAGGAGAAATGAATAAATGTCATGTGGAAATGCACAAAAAGTGCAGAAAAAAAGGCCCCGGGTTGCTCAAACCTACCCTTTCAATTTCATGGCACTTCTTGAGGGCTTCCCCATATTTGTTCATAGCCTTGTAGGCAAGAGCACACTCTGTCTGGAACCACATACACTGCATCTCATTCAGGTTCTCCACGGCTGACGCCCCCTCCTGGACAAAGGAAATGAAGGAATGAGGGTAGAAAGGTAGTGTGTGTGCGTGATGCACGGCATTATCATTGTGTGAGGGTGAGAGTGCGCACCATTTTGTCCAGGCCTGTTTCTTGAATTTATTTTTTCCAATAATTCTCGTGAACCACAATTCACAAGCAATGTCAGATTTTCATTGATTCAGGTTATTTCTCTGACAAATCTTTCAGTTACAGAGGGTTACCAACAATTTTGTCCATGATTACTTATTTAAAAGAAAATGTTTCATAGATTCATCTAAAAGCTCGCTTTCTCACCCGAGTGAACTTGGAGCACATCTCCTCCGCCTCTTTGATCATGCCTGCCTTCAGCATGTACTTGGCACACTTTGAGTTGATGAATCTGTCAGCAGTGTCCAAAGCCTGCGCCTCGTCCATCCACTGGGCTGCCTCTCGGATGTTGCCAGCATGCTGCCGGAGAATAAACATTCAACACAACGACTATATTCAGTGACACACTCACAAATGCAGAAAGCAAATATGTGTTGCAGCAGAGGTTACCTTGTAAATCTTGGCTTTGATAAGGAAGAGTTCGATGAGGGTTGGAGTGCTCTCAATGGCTGTGTTAATGTATTCTAGAGCGAGTGTTTGTTGGCCAACCATGTCGTAGTGCTGAGCCAGGAAGTACTGAACCCAAAGCAACGTGGTTGGTGGCTCCTCTTTACCGTCATCTGCGACAGAGCAAGAACAGTTTGAGTTTGCATCACACAGCAACAAGGAATGCCCACTGAAAATTGTCAATTCTATTATCGGAAGAGTCATTCGACTCCAAAAATAGTAGCTCTTGATGAGGGAGTTGGCAAGTTTCAGAATTTTTTAAAAATTGTTAAAACTATCAGTATGAACGTGACAGTAGATTATCCATCCATCCATCATCTCATTGACATCAGTTTAGTGATATGTGAGAAAATGCTCCCTCTCTTGCCTCATCTTGTACATTTAATTTGGATTTTAAGAAATCATCACATCTGATGAGAAACACCCAATTAAAGACAGAAGATTTGACTGACAAAGTGCCTGACATTCGCGGGCAAATCCCTACTTCCTTGCGCTTACTCGCTTGTGCTTCATGTGGTTTGCTGAATCTATCATGGAATATCCACCGTCAATTAGCAACAGCAGACTTAAAAAAGGGAAGTCACACTAACAACAAAGCAGCCATGACTGTTCTAAAGTTGGCTTTTTTAAAGTGCAAGTCTTATGGATGTTCATGTTAATGGGCGACGTGGCTTTGTTCAAGAGACTCAAGAGTGAAGAGAAAGTAGTGAAGTGAGGCCACATTCGAATCTTGCTCGCAGTTATAAAACTGCAAAGTACCCCTTTAATGTCGCTGAGTGACTGAAGATAATCAAGCTGAAAGCTGGACAAGTCCTCTCAGCACATCGCATGTGTTTGTTCTTACCATTTTGGCTGAACAGTCTGGAGCTTTTTAATGAGGTCTCAAAGCCGACCACTGTTTCTTCTATAATTGACACCTGCAATCAAAAAGGTGTACGGGCTTGTAAGGCAATAAGTTATTCCGTAAAATAGATGAAAATGTAACTTTTACCAGTCAACAGTTAGGACACGCTTCACAAAATTACTGGTCGTGTATGATTGACAAGAGGAAGAAATGTGCCATTCAAATATTGATTATCGGTCATCGCTGAATCATTGACAGCACCTTTTCTTTGTCGTTGTAAAGAGATTTCAGGGTGGTGAAGACAGGTGGACATCCTTTACTGAAGTTCATCCGCAGGTACCTGTCAAGACACTCTCTGAACTTCTCACCTACAGGATAAAGATGAAGAGCGTTAGAGGAGGAAAAATCGAGATCTGCTAGCCTGTTCTTTAACGTCGCATCATGTTAGAATTGCCGTTAATATTAGAATCTTGAGACAAGAGTGATTTTGGCCGCACCAGTAAGAAAGTTGAGGGGGAGCCGGCGAGGAACGAGGCCTTTTGGAAACTTCTCCCAGGCATCCTCATAGACCTTAAATCTCTCCTCCACGCTACCTAAAAAAGTTGCAAACAAAAAAATGGAAACTTTAAACTGGTTCAATTTAAGAATAGTGAATTTAAAGTTGGTGATTCTACCGGGAAAAACATCTTACTTGGTTTGAGTGCATTCTCCAGGCCGTGATAATAGGACCAATTTTCTGGATTCCTCTCCTGCATGCGATGGTAGACATCTGTAGCCTCGTCCAGACGCTCCAACTTTAATAACAACTCCCCTACGGGGGAAAAACATTAACAAGTGAGCCCAGATGAAATGATTCCAAATGATCCATTTGTGAATTAAAATCACAAAGACAGCCACTAAATAAATAGTCGGAACCAAACAATACAGAACTTTAGCTTCATGTACTATTGCATTTAAATAAAAATGGACATTTCTATGTAGAGACTTCTGATAGACAGTACGAGTGTGACAATCGGTGTGAATTTGAGAGACTTGACTCACCCCTCGTCTCTTCCACTGCCAGTTTGTCACAAATCTGCTTTTCATAGTTTGACAAATGCTCCAAAGCTTCCTTATAAAGCCCCGCTTCTCTCAGCACCTGGTTCTGGTAAAGCAGCAGCTCACTATACTCGTAGTCCACTTTGTCAGGAGATGTCTTCATAGAACACGCATCATTTGACGCATGAGGAGAGAAAAAAAAAAAAAGACCAGAAAAAATATGGCGGTCACATTTTCTGTCCGTTCATATTCCTGCTGTTGCGAACGGATCAATTCGTTTATCGGAAAGTAAGTTGACAATCACTGGTGAGATCGGAAGTACGGAACGAATCTGGTGCACGTTGTCACCATATCACGCGATTTTGCTACACTGCGAGCGTATTTCGAAAAAGGACGCCAAACCTGTTGTGTTTTCCTGAACTCCTCAATGATCTTTGCGGCCATTTCATAGTCTTCCAGGAGATGATAGGCAATGGCATAGCCGATCCAGGAAGCTCGCTGAGCGGGACGCAGCTGCAGCAGCTGGTACCGAGTCTCCTACAGGAAAAAAATTGCTTTAACAGTCTACACAGCAGAACAGTGATTTATTTTTTTTTTTTTACTCAAAGAGACTCAAGTCATTAAACTTTACAATGTGCGAATTGCTAGCGAAGCTTTTGCTCCGTGTTACTCACCCGGTAGCCTTCCAGATCTCTCATTTGAATCTGTAGCAAGGACAGATCTCTGAGGATCTGGAGGTTGTCCTTGTCCCACTTCAGCGCGTTTCGGTAACACTTGATGGCCTCATCGTATTTCTTATCAGAGCGCTGTAATAAACCGTACACGTGCCAGCCTGGGAGGCACAAGGACTTAAGGAAAATAGAACTGAGTTTTCCCATCCATATTAAAAAAAAAAAAAAACTTGACTGTGGCGGCCACTTTGGGTTTTAATTTAAGTATCTATATTAATCTACCTTCCCTTTTCATACGCGTGTATTTTATTTAGCGGTCTGTGAAGTTTGCCATGTAGACGTGGTAAAGCCACAGATTTATTTGCATTATTGTTGTAATCGCTTCGGTTTGTGTGGCGTTCTACCGATTTACAGAACAGTTCATACGTTTAAGACAAGAGCGGAAGAATTATGTTCTATTAGGTTCACGCTTACAAGATTGCATGACAAAATATTTCACAAGTTTATACCAGTAATTATTGCAGATACGCCTTTGTCTTCGTATTGTATATTGCATAACAGACATGATTGTTCTGTTAAAGAATTGCTCGTTCGTTGAAAACTACACCAAAATGGACCTTGAAAAGAATTGTTGCAAATGAATAAAGTAATTATGAGGATTCCTTTTTTTTTTAACTCGTGCAGCATCATCTTTGATTTAGTGGCTTCTCCTTGGTTGGTTTAAAAGATTCTTCTTCATGCTTGACTGCGCGCTGCCAACAATATGCACACACAATGGCATTTTTTTTTCCAACAGGACCCTCACATAAAGAGGGAGCACGGCTCAACACCGAAAGGACCGCGCTGAAATTTGAACCCAGTTGCTGAGGCAAACTGTGTTGCAGTGAGGCCCATTGCCACGCGAGCGTGAATGTGACACACTAATTTGAGTCAGCGAACATAAAGTCACCATTTAACAAATGAAAAGTATTTCAGGATACAGACGTGGCTCTTGAGGTCATTGCGCAAGCCTCTTCTCACCAGGTCGTAAGCATCTTCCTTCTTCCCCAGACAGTTCAGGGTCAAGCCTTTCATAGCCAGAGTTTCTGGAAAGGACAACGGGATGTTTAAGAATATCTACTAAGCATTAAAGAGGATCATCTTGATGTATGCATCTCACAGCCACACATGCACTTTAGCTACCAACCTCCATGCTCTGCAAACTTGGGGTTGGCCAGGATTTGTTTGCAGAACTTGAGTCCATTTCTGTACTGCTTGTGCTCATAACATCGCTGTTAAAGAGGAGAGGGGAAAAAACATTGAGATCATGTACGCATATAAGTGCGCGGGGGAGGTCATCACATATATTTACAAAAGGCTCGAAATTTGTATCTTTCCTTGCATGGCAGTTTTTTGGCAGTATAATCCTATAGAACTGATTCAAGGATTTTTATCAAACAATAAAAATATGATAATATCGTGAATGAATGAGTATTCACATAGTTTATTGAAGTAAACAATTTTCTTCTCTTGATGCAAAGCCAAATTGATTTAAAAAAAATCTCTGCTGTAATGTCATTTTGTAAAAAAAAAATGTAATCAAATTCATTTTAAAATTACTCATTTATATATTTGCGTCATGACGAGCCACAAAAAAAGTACATAAAACCTTAACTACTTTTAATTGAACTTTTAATAAATTGTAACTTGTGTCGATTCAACTAATTTCAAGGGAAACAACACGGAATCACTCCAAAACACAACAAATATACATTTACATATGCAAAAAACAAATAGCATCCAGATAACTTTTGTATCGGTAAGATTGGCATTGAGAAAAACTAGGTGAGTCTGCAGAGACCAGCTGATCTGGTTTCTTCTGTCAGACATGATCTGCCCTGTTTTGGAGATTTTCTCAAGAGGGAAAATAATTTAATATCCAAACGCGAACGCTGCAAAAACATTTTTGGAACCACTGCCTAAAGGCCTCTATGCACCAATCAGATGTCGGCCGTTGTGGCCAACTGTCACGCCGGCCTAGAATTTGGCACGTCGGACCAGAAAATGACCGAAGCACACACCACAAAAGCCAACGGAGACGTGAAACCTTCTGCGCATGCGTGAGACGTAGTACCCCTCCATGCCACAGGCGGCGATAGTCAATGCATAGCCTTCCACGGTGCTGTCTGACTTTCCGACGGCTGACATCGGATTTGTGTGTTGAGGCCTTTAGGGGCAGTGGTGAAAGCCTGAAATTTTAGCTCACTGGTCAGCACTCTGCGCTCTCAAATGGGAAACATATTGTTGTTGTGGGTTCGATCCCTGAGTTGGGTTGACGCTGCAAGAATAAGACGCCACTGGTTACACATATGCACATGTGCAATCTCCCCAAAATGGTCGCTCGCAAGACGTTGGCTGCTTCAAAAGCAGATCTCGGGACATAAAAAGTTGGAGACTCCTTCTTTTAAGCTGATGACCGATCAGATCCGATTTTCTATGTTTAATGTCATGTTTTTGTTCGTCGTCGTTGTCTGTTACTGTAAAACGAGTGCAGCTCATACTGCCACAGACAAATGCCTCGAGTGTTTTACATACTTGGCCAATAAAGATGATTCTGATTCTCACGCTAGTCAAGATGGCGACACACTAGGTTGTGACAGCGAAAACGTCACGTTAACCACCAGACAAAAATATCATACAAAGTATGAGTAACTAAATAAGGATCTTGTCTCAGTTTTTTCACAAATGTAGTTGGTGTGAAATGTAGAAACTGATATATTCGCAATGAGTCTACTTCTGTTGGAATGCCAACAGTTGGATACACAGGTTGAACATCAGCCATCCAATGGACGAGCGTTTGATTTTTTTCTGTCACTAAACGCTGCTGGCAGTACAACAATAACAACAACAACAATAATGATAATGCTGTGAACATGCTTGCAGTGTTCAAAGTTTCACTTTCAACCAAACTGCAAACTTTGTCAGGTGGCTTGTCAGTAATTAATTTTATAACGTCATTGTTTTCCATGAACAATTAATAGCTTTAAAATGCATTTTGCAATTTGAAAATGGAATCATGTATTGAGGGCTCAGATAACAACCAATGACAGCTCAACACCACCCAAAAACCGCCACCAGCTTCTCTGGGCCCCGAGTCCATGTCAAATTGTTTTTTGAAAATCATAGACGTTGTGTCCCGTAGGCCAAAGAGGAAAGCAACCCAACAGATTGTAATCAGCGTAAAGTTCAAAAGCAAAGCATCTGTGATGGTATGGGTGGGTGCAAATTGTTGTCTGTTTTTATTGATATTTTATGCAATGGCCAAGCTTCAATGGAATTACGGTGAGTTTGTATCCATGTAGGCATGCATGTGTAATTATATATTTATGTGTAGTACATACTGTATGGGTACGGCTCAGGTACAGTTGTTACATGCGTAAGTGGTTTCACCGAGTATTTTAAGTTTTGAATCTGAGGAACCCCAGCCATTGGCCCTCTCAAACTATTTGGTAAACCCCGCACACTGCACTGTAGGTTTCGGCAGCGTTGCTCAGTTGGCGGCGGGCTACGGAAAAGGTCTACTTTTAACAGTTGATGTTTTCTTTACTTAAGCATCTGTACTTCTACATAAGTGCAGTGTGGGAGCACATTTGCCACTTCTGTCAATAAGTGGTATTATTACTACTAATATGAATAATTCGGAAACACAAAGCACCAAGTGAACATGAAAAAAAAATTGACTCCCGTTTAAAGAAAATTATCAACAATATTCAAAATGTAATGCACTATTTTTCTTTTAAGTCAGAAATTTGATATAGACCAAGAAATGTAAACAGTTACTTTGAATAGACCCTCTGAGTTGGCTGAGTGTGCTCCTCGATGGCAGTGAACTGAACTCTGACATGGACGTCAAAGTGGAACGTGCCAAGCGGCATGCAATCTTGCTTTCAAGCGGGTGTTGTTAACCAGAACCCGACACGCTTGTCAGCGAGCGAATGACAATGTACACAACCCGCTCAGGTCAACCATGCGACATGGACACATTTGCTATGACTTGACAGAACAAAGTCACGTACATTCCGCAGACGACGAACGAACAACACAGACAGCTCGAAACATGGACCGGGGGCGAGGGCATGGGTGGTAGCTTGCTAGCTGCCAAAGTACAGCAAGCAGGCAGGCCCGAAGGTGCTACGGATTTGCTGACACTATCATGCCGGAGATAACTCAACTCAGTCTTAACTTAACTCTCGGGCCACACTTGAATCGAAAGCGAGACTACGTTAAACACCACGCGGCGACCTTTAAGCCGCAAAGGCAAAGCCTTGCAAACAGACGAAGGGCGACAAATAGCCAAATTGTTGAATTAAGATACCTAGCTAGTCTGCTAACATTAGCCCGTTCGCGAACGTCACGTTTCTGTAGCGGTTAACGTGTTTACAAGTTAGCCAAGCCGCTACTAAAACAAACCACGAAAACACGTTAGACGTCGCTGGTGAGCATCCGACGAACAAGTCAGAGAAAAGCCAGAATGTGTCCTATTCCACACAGTTCCACCACGAGACAAACTATTAGCTTTCGTTAGCGCGTTAGCCACTCTTGGACCAAGCGTCCCTTCCTAACTGGTGATGCTTGACACACAACACTTAAACGATGCTTGCACTTCATTCGTGCATTTGGATCTTTCTTGTGCCGCAATGATGTTATTTGGCGGCCACCGCCACAACAAAGCAACGGCCAACCATTTTGGTTACGTCCAAGTGACAGCGATGTTCAGGGCCGGGTTAGCCAACCCATTCAATGATTCCATTTTGCTAGCTCATGTGCTAACAGCCCGAGTGCCACCGGTGGCTCTGTAAACTCGCCAGTACTCCGGCTCAGCATAATGCCACTTCTAAGAGGGCAACTCACCAAAATCCTCTTAAAGAGAGCGTTCTCTTTTGGTGGTAAAGTAACTGTCGGCATGGTAGCAGCAGATGAGATCAGTTCCCCCTCGACCTCAGCACATGTAACGTTAGCTAATGCTAGCGCGAACAGGCAAGACGAGTAGAGCCAAAGTGACGGACGGGCCCGGCTTGCTTGCCCGAGGCGCCCCAGTTCGATTGCTCGACGTTCTGCCTTCGTCTATTTCGCCTGACGCACTGACGGCAACCTGACACCTTCAAAATGGCGGCGACTGCTACTTGTGCTCGGTACCTCTACAAGGGGCACGGACCACTTTCGGAGTCACATTTTTTTTGTAAACAAGAACATTTTTACCAGGTGCTGAACGTACACCCGAAATGAATATGGACATGTTTGGTTGATAATGGCACTTTTTCAACAGTCGATTTGTGGCGATACCACATTAAAGCGCTGGAAATTTCTAATGTCACGTTTCAGGTTATTTCGATCATTTTCCATTGTATTATTTATTTCTTAGAAATTAGTGATATGTTGTCAGTTAAAAATATTTTCTTTACTCAAACATACACTGACAAAAGGCATATCATAGCAACAGATAATTTTAGAATCTCTTACTTTGCTCTCATGAGCTGTGTAACAGAGAAAGAGAGATTGACGATTCCAACTGAATGTTTTTGTTCAAACTGTTAGTGTACTGTACAGGCTTAAACTGTTCAGTTCCACCCTGCGACCTCGAGAGGGCGTCATCACGACAAAGAAGATGAAACCACTTAGCCGCACACAGTGACATTTGATGCTGATCTTGTGCCAGCAAGCAAGTCATCTGTGCACTACCGTTAGACCGTCTGAGGGGAACTACATCTATGTAAATTATGTCATCACATTGGAAAATAGAGATGGGATTAAAACAGGCAAACAAAGCACTTATCTGACATTCCGATACGCGTTTATTAACTAATGAAACAGAAAGATAAAGTCATCCAATTGCAATAAGCCAACTTTAAATAAGTGAGTCTCTGAGAGAGGAGTATTTAGAATGTGTGCGGGATATGGAGAGAGACACTTTTGTGTTGTTTTATTCATGGTCGGAGACAGCCTGGGCCTTGCTCTGCTGTTATCTGGTGGCCTCCTACTCCTACACCACAACAATGGCTCCTGCTACCACATTCATCACCTTGACACCACACACACACACAACCTCCCCCAGCATCCGCATGCGCCGTTCCACTTTGGTCCACCTACAGTACATTTCCTCACCTTATTAGCCTGCGAGAGAGGGAGGGAGAGAGAGAATGATCTCCTAACTCATCTCCCCCCTCTTTGCGACACATCATTTGTCGTGTATAGAAGTGGTAACCGTGCCTCTGGAGTGGGGGCTGAGCTGATGGTCTGTGTTCGAAGCGTTTGCCTACAGGAAGATAGTGGCTGCCATTAGTTTGGACTCACGACCGCCTCCATGTCGGCATTGCTGACGGTCCACTGAGCTGCCAGCTGCAATTCTCTGCATGATGAGATCCTTTACCCTCAGCGCTTGACTGAAATTCCCTTGCCAAAAGGACATCTTTCTCTTATAGATCAAACAATTCATCATTTTCTATACTGCGTATCGTCATTAAAGCCACAGGTGAGCTGGCGCTTATCCCAGTTGATTTTGGACGAGAGGTTGATGACATCCTGGAGTGGTCACTAGCCAATCACAGGTCAGACATACAGAGTACAGTGCTTTGAAAAAGTATTCACACCCTTTGGAATTGTTCAACATTTTGTGACCTTACAATCGCAAACTTGAGTGTATTTTGTTGAGATTTTAGGTGAGAGTCCAGCACAAAGTAGCTCATCTTGGTGAAGTGGGTTGAAAATTTCGTCAGCTTTTCAAAATATGCTCCGACACCCCTGATTACAATCCCGTGCAATCAATTGTCTTCAGAAGTCACTTAATTTGTAAATTCACTTGCGTGTCATTTACTCTCCGTATGAATAGACAAACGCTACGTACTATATCAGGCGTGGGCAAACTACGGCCCGGGGGCCACATGTGGCCCGTTAAACGTTTTAATCTGGCCCGCCGAACTTGAAAAAAATTAAATGAATAAACCTTGCTAATGTTTTATTTTTTAAATACTTTGGTGTGTCAAACACATATTTTGTTGTAACACAAATCAATGAATGACTGAATTTGTTGGCAGGGAGACAACTCCAGGTCTGCATGTGCTCATGTTCTTTCTGGACTTCCTTCCCAGTGTATGCCTCCACCTTTCCAAGTGTTCCTCCACCTGCTTCCTGCTTTCACTGCAGATCACAATGTCATCTGCAAACAGCACGGTCCGCGGGGATTCCGGTCTAAGCTCATCTGTCAGCCCATGCATTACTATAACAAACAGGATGGGGCTCAGAGCTTAGCCCTGATGCAGTCCCACCTCCACCCGAAACTCCAAACAACATCACACCCAAAGCACAGCTCACCGCCGTCCAACAGCCCCGAGTCAGACATACGATTCCAAAATACTCCTTTGCCACTCCAGACTCCCTCAGATCGTACCGCTATTCAATTCCACCTTTGAGCTTCCTATGTGGAATTTACATGTTCACCCCGTGCGTGAGTTTCCTCCCACATTCCCAAAACATTCATGACAGGTTGATTGGACATCCTGAATTATTCCCAAGTGTGATTGTGAGCACGGATGGTTGTTCATCTTTGTGTGCTCTGCGATTGGCTGTCAACCCGTCCAGGGTTTACCCCGCCTACTGCCCGAAGACAGCTCCGACAGGCGCCAGCATCACGGCCCTCGTGAGGAGAAGCGGATCAAATAAAGATTGATTGGGATATCAATGCAACTGTATATAAGAAAGCATTTTTGTGGTTGCTCGTTTACGAAGCTTCGACTAACCTCATTGGATTTGTGTCTAATTGATGATCTTTCACCAGTTTGAACAAAATAATAAAATCGCAGCAGTAATAAACACCTCGCCGTTGCCATCTGATTTTAAAGCGTGCTTTTGGGTGTGAGAAGGCAATAAACACCTCAGCCGGCAGACCCCCAACCCAACTGGCATCTCCTTGCCGTCCTTCAGCATCCCTCCTCATCTCGTTTTTCTCCGTCCAAGATGGTGTCGCTATTGAGCATGAGTAATGCTCTTGTCACCGCTGCAAGTCTCCATTTATCAACGTCAGACGGGAGAACGGCGAGTGTGTGGCGGCTACACGAGTGTGCGCAGGCCAAAGAAGAAAGAAAGAAGAGCGATATGACAGTGAAGTGAAGGTTGCCGCGGTGAAGAGGCGAGGCGGCTGACGTAGAGAGAGCTGAGAGGGGAATTTGGAAAAGATGGACAGGCGGCTTGCACAGATATCCAGCGATTGCATCTGACCAAATGTTACGAAAGCATCTAGAGCAGGGGTGGGCAAACTTTTTGATTGGCGGGCCACAATGGGTTCTAAAATTTGACAGAGGGGCCGGACCAGGAGCAGATGGATGGAGTGTTTTGGTCACCTCACCTCATCGGAGAAAAAAAACACATTTAATTTGAAATAATAATGAACAAAAGAATAACAACAAAATATGTGTTTGACACACCACAGTATTTAGAAAATAAAACATTAACAAGATTTATTCATTTAATTTCTTTCCAAGTTCGGCGGGCCGGATTAAAACATTTAGCGGGCCGCATGTGGCCCCCGGGCTGAAGTTTGCCCACGCCTAATCTAGAGTATACGTTTCTCACAACATTTCATAGCAATGAGGTCAATTCCTTTACTTGAGTAAAGTGAAAACATTTGAGACAAAAGACCAACGATTCTGAGTTTAGTTTCAGGTCGACTCACGGCCAAGGATAGAAAACGGTTGACTTCAGTTGTCGCTGCTGAGGGCGGTGATCTCTACATTCAAGTCGAACATTAAAGACTGTGAATAGAAAACAAAATACATTTCCCATGTATCGTACATTTTTTACATGGTGCGTCCAAAGGAAACATTGTTTTTGTAAAAGTAGTTTAAATAGACTTTGCTTGTCTATTGTTGCGATTAATCCAATAATGGTTTATGACTAATTGAACCAGATATTTTGTTAAACATAATTCTGTGGACTGCAAAGACACAGATTAAAAAATAATAATAAAAAAAAAACTGATTAGGATCAGCGAGAACATTCTCTTTATTGTTTATGTTTGAAAAACAAAACAAGTTTTTGTAATTCTCTTTTGTTACAGTTTCAGAGTTCTGTACAGAATAAAAAGAAATAAGCACTGCTTAAGAACAGTCAACTCTCAAACTAGATAAACAAAAGAAAAGGTTTACAATAAAAATTAGTAGTAAGACATTGTCTGAAGTGCAATGGCATAGCTCAGATGGGTTAAACATGAAACCAAAAAAACTAAATAAAAATACTCTATTTTTCCCAACAAACAGTAATTCCTTACAGAGTAGAGACTGTATTTTCTGGTGTATTTAAACCTGTAAAAACATATTTACAAATAGCCATTATCTTTTTTATATATATATATATATATATATATGTATATATATATAGATTTCTCATAATCACATACTGTATGTCAGCACCAGTAAAAAAAAACAAATTACATAAAACAATAAACATTAACAATAGTTTTTTTTTTTTTTTTGTCTTGTTAAAATGTTGTCTACTGACTTGGTCCCAGAACACGATGATATTTGCAGGAAGTTTGTCTTCTTGAAGAGATTAAACAATGTCAGGATGAACCTTCACTTTAAAGAAGACACGACTAACCCTAACACTGATGCAGGAGCGGTTTTTTATTTATTTATTTATTTTTTGTGTGTTTCAACCACCTGAAAAACTCCAAACCTACTTTTACACCTTGGTTCATTTGTCATTGGAGCCCGCTTGGAGTTCTCGGCAAAGTTTTGGACACCGACACTGGAGTTTGACTACGTTCACAAGAAAGGATCGAATAAAGGCTTTGATTTCACGTCCTCGTAAATCTGCTACCCAAACCCCCCCCCCCCCAAAAAAAAAACAAAAAAAAAAATTGTCAAACCCCGTCCAGGCAAATGGAGAACTTCAACTCCCCAAATGTGACAAAAATAAAACAGAACCTCATTTGCAGGTGCTAAAAAAAAAAAAAAAAGCATTTCTAGGATGATAGTGTTTACGTTTGTATTTAAAGGGTTGGATTATACGATGCCAAGACAAATGCATTGATGGCACGGAGTCGCTTTACTGGGAAGAAGGCTTTTTGGTACGTTAACTTACGGCGTCGAACTCCCAAACGTTCATCCTGATGAGCTGACGACACAAATGATACAATGACGACGCGAATGGAGGTGTTACCCTTAAACGTCGTGACACTTTCCCGCATGTCAGGCAATTGATTTCCAAAACCTTACCAAGATGCACATTTCTCACCTGAGTCAACTCATTCACTGCCATTGACGAATAAAGACGTCAAAGAGATTTTTTTTACTCAGCTGGTAGTGAATAAGTTAAGCTCCAAAACCGAACGGCGGAAAAAGCATTCACAGAGTCTATTGAATGAATCCCCAAATTTTAGCTGTGGTTTGTTTTCCTAGTAAAGCGCCAGAGAGGGTGACAAGTGTCGAAGATTCTTCACAGTAGGTTTACAGTCTAACACGATTTACGTTGACGTCGGAGCGAGAACATTTGATTCATTGCCTTGCTACGAAAGAGAAGCCGCGAGGTAGCAAGCGGATGCGACGCGATGGAAGAGAAGGCTTTGCACAAACAGGAGGACCGACAAGATTTGCAAAAGACAACCAAAATGAAATAAGGCCAATTTAACCTTTGTTGTTGTTTTCAATCGACAAAGACACAGCCAGCGTCATGCGGAGAAGTCAAACACAGCAACTAAGAAAACAACGACAGGGGCTTAATGAGAGTCTTTTTTTTTTTTAATAAAAAGAAGTCACTTGTGGTGCTTGGATACATTCAGTGCCCAGTGATTGGTTTGCCTTCCGCCCGCCTGACGCATGTGACGTGCTTTGTGCCACACAGGCAGAGCGCTTCGTGTCGGCGACCTCTCACGCTTCCGCAATTTCTACAACTGGCTGTGCGTGTGCATGCTTGCTTTAGCTGCCTGTTTCCTGCTTTGCTCTCTGTGTGTTCTTCTACTGTACATGGACGCTCGTCATCCCCGGACGCACACAGAAACAAGATCTCCCCCCCCCATTCCTCCCATGAAAAAAAAAAAAAACACGCTAGTTGCCTAGCAAAAAAGGGGCCGAGACTCTCACTCGTGCGGCGAAAGAGATGAACATCATTTGTTCTGTTGTGATGTTCACAATTTCAACAGTGAAAGGAGTGTTGAGAGCCGGGAATGATTCTCTGGAGAAAAGCGAGGAAAGATGAGCGGGAGGGGGAAGGATGAGAGAAATAGATCAAATGGAAAGAATGAGCGTGAGATGGAGGGAGAATTATTTGTGTGTGTTGGAGTGCGAATTTGGGGGGGGGGGCGCATATTTCGAAGACAGGAAATGAGAGAATTGAGGGTGCTTTCGACTCGCTCTCAGCTCCTCAGCCAGTAGAGAGATGTGAAGCGCTGAGCTGGGTGGCACAAACACAAATAAACGGCTGTCTTGAGGGCAACGTTTTCTTCCCCTTCTTCAGTCTGCTGTGTTCAATCGAGCCGTGCTCAAGCTGCGGCTCAAAACGCTCTGTAAACGGGCTTTGCGTTAAAAAAAAAAAATGGGAAAGAATTCTTTTAGGATCTCAAACAACAACAAAAAAAACCCAGCTCTTAATCTCTATATGGGTTTTCATTAATATGCACAAGACAAAATGATTTTCTCAGTGCTCATACACACGCGGAACACCTGAATTTGTGAAACTCGCCTAACCAACATCCACGTCCACCCGTTAACGTTCCGCGCAAGTTCAATCGAAGCAACTGGAGTCTTCTGGGTTGTCGGTAGATGTTTTCACCTCGAATTCAAAAAGGATTCTTCGGTTCGAAATCTTAGGTGCAGAATTCCCATATTTGTTGCTGTCGTTGAAATTAGTGAGGGACCAATTATCGGCCTTTTTAATAAATTTCAAGGTTGATAAATTAAAAGCTGGTTTATTTTGGCACTCTCTCGCTGCTGTGCTGGTGGCCCTGCCTGCAGAAGCAGATTAGCCCTCCCACAGCACCATCTGATTGGCTCCTTGTGTAGCGGGGAGCAGCCGCCCGAACACCCACCAGAGACATAAACACGGGAGGTTCTGCACCTAAGACTGAAGAATCCTTTTGGAAAATAAATGTCTGACAACCAAGATGAGTGAAAGTTGCCGCAATTGCACTCGTGCGGCTTCACGTGGCCCGAATGACTGAGAATTTACACGGACGCCAGTTAACATTGGACTTCATTTGTGTCTTGAAATGTTTAGTTCATCCAGTCAAAACTCATCTCCAGTTTTCTTTTAGGCTATTGGCTGGGGAAAAACTCCTCCATCCAACCGTCGCTTGAGTCCAGCTCCGCTCCCGATCCGTCGCCCAATCCGAAGGCTCCTCCGCTGGAGGGCCCGCCCCCATAGCCATAGGATGACATGTCTTGATTGGCCGTCCTTTGGTAGCCCTGCGTCTGACTACTAACCCCAACGCCCCCGGGTCCGTAAGGTCCGGCTCCCCCGCTGGCGCCCAAGCCCGGCCCCCCAGGGCCTGGCCCGAAACCCCCCATTCCAGTCACCCCCGGACCCATAACCCCCTGGTTCAATCCCTGGCTCATGACCATGGGCCGAGACTGGTTGGTCCTGGGCTGACCGCCCATGTGAGCGGCCAAAGGGCCACCCATACCCGCTGCGGGGTTGCCCACCCTGGGGTCCATCCCCGGGCCCGGCCCCTGAAAGTGTTGCTTGGCCATGCGTGGGGGCTGACCCGGCTGCATCCCATAGCCCTGGGCCGAGCTGAAGCCCACCCTGTCCCCTCCTGCTCCAGTAGTCCTTACCACGCCGGCTCCCATGCCTTGCAGACTCTGTCCTTGTTGCTGCGGCCAGCCTCCCCCGGCCATGGGCCCGCCGCCGCCGCCGGCGCCGCCGCCGCCGGCTCCCAGCATACTTTGCAGTCTTTGTGCTTGGGCTTTGGCATTCGTCGGGCCTTTGAGGGGTTGCTGGGCCATGGGGTTCATTAACATCCCTTGTCCGCCGTAGCCTCCAGCGCCGCCGGCTCCGGGTCCCCCGGGCATACCTCCGACGCCAGGACCTGCGCCCGCCTGCCGGTTTTGCCCTCCAACTGGGTTGTGCTGCTGCGGAAGAGCGAGGGAGGCTTGCACACTTTGGCTCTGGTGCTGTTGCTGGTGGATAATTTGGCTCATGGAGGCGTTGAGCCCATAGAGGGAACCCTGGTTGGACCCTTGGGTGCTGTAGGGTAGGCCCATGTCAGCTTGCGGTCCCACTGAGCTCCCCTGGCCCGGGACAGAGCTCATCTGGACCATCTGCTGCTGGTTCTGCTGCTGCTGTTGAAGAAGACGTGCGGCCCGAATGCTCTGGAGAGCTTGGCTCCGGGACGCCAGATCTTGAGGAGGACCTGCGAATAAAGTAAACCACAGCAGTCAATAGCGCACAACGCAACTGGCGACCAATCAACTTAAACCACCTGAAGTGAAAGACCAGAACTACAAAAGTACGGCAAATGACGAGTGAATTCGCGGAGATTTAAATCCGTTGGTCGCATTTCTAAACAAGTTTAAAAAAAAAGATTCACTAAACAGATTTGACATAAACGAATCACTTCTGTGCTCTTGTAAAGTCGGTGGTTTACAGACTATAATTATCGAAAGAGTCTGTTGTTCCGGATCGACACGTTTCCTCGTAAAAACACTCCAAATGAAATTCAAATCCGAGCACGCCGTTAAAAGTGTCGTGTTTGTAAGTAACACTTTGCTCAGTCGTGGCATAACTGTCAAGTTTCCTAGCGTGGAAATTGCTCTAAATCCCGTAATAAACCCACTTGTGACATCATTCCGCTAATCCCTCACCTCACGGTTTGGCGTTCTGCAGTAACAGCTCGAGAACAAAGAGGATCACACCGCCGCACTTTCAGGATTTGTGCACTTACGCCACTAATAAACGTCGACGTACTCAAAGTGGGTTGGATCGAAATTTTGAGGCGAGATAAGAGACAAACTATTTTGACTCCGTTGATGAACGGCAGGAAAACGAAACGGGCCCTCGTGTATCTTTTGGACTTTTCGTTATCTATTCTCTGCCAAAAGCCTTTCAACTTGAATTTCCGCTCTTCATCTTGCCATCATCCTCACACCCACTCTCTGTCACTTTCTGTCGTTCATGCCAGCCTCTCCACGTTCCAGATCATCTACCTATTCTTCTTGCTGACACCCCCGCCCCCCCCCCCCATCCTCTCTCCCACTTCACTCCTCATCATCCATCTCTCTGACTTCACCGGAACTCTGGGGGATCCAGGACAGACAAGTTGCCTTGGTAACAGGCAGAGCAGGAGAAATCTCGTTTTTTTTTTTTTCACACAAACGGGAGGCAAAAGAATCCAATCTGAATGCCGAAGGGTAGATTTGACAGAAACTGATACAAGGGGATGAAGTTTGGAGTCACTGTCGTACTCAGAAAGTGAAGCTGTATGCTTTTCACCAATCATTGATTCTAAACGGAATATAATTAATTAATTAGACCATTTCTTTCTGTCGTTCTTTTTTTTTTTGCATTGGGAGGCATCACGTGTGCGGTCAAAGACGTGTTTGCTCATGTTGGTTATTTACCTTGATACTGACTGACTTGAGGGAAGTGATTCCTCTGGCCTTGGCCCATCTGTCTTGGGAGATGCTGCTGTTGGAGCTACGCAAACACACACACACACACCCCCACATGTAATATAACATAATGCAACTCAAAATCAAAAGGCAAATTAGCAGAGCATCTTAAAAGCAGTGGTGTCAAATTTGTAAAAGTGTTATTTACAGCGTGTCTTTTGTGTGTGCGTATGGCTTGCTTTGCGGAGAGTCCCAAAAATTGAGCAGAGGCCAAATAAACCTGAATCCAGCACTTGGACGGCAGCGTAATTCATCTTTAAATGTTTGGTACCGATAAATATGATCTAATTGATCATCGCATGCCTATGAAAACAGAAGTTTCCTCTCGTTCCATTTGTGCGAGCTTCCGTCATTCAGAGGAGACGCTAAACCTCAGTGGGGTGTTCCTTCCACGCCGCAATTTAAGTACATCTGCGTAGGTTTTTTTTTTTTTTTTGCAGATCCAATTGCAAAGCAAGATGGTGGGTGGTGACTTGAGAGTCCAAGACTGTTTAACACTTGATTCACTCACAGAGGGAGAAGTAAAAAGAAAACAGCACATTATCACAGCAGGTGGCACGTGGCGGCTAACATGAACATAAGCGCGCGCACATGCTGGAAAGATGAAAAGGAAGTGGCAAAGAGGGTAATTAGACATACAAGCAGACAACAGTAGGGAACATCAGGGGATGAGCTGCTCGTATACGTGCCCAAAAAAAAAATGCACGTTGTATGCACGTGATCCGCGCTTATTGTACACACGGTCCCAAAGGGGCCTCGATAAAACGCTGACCTGTTCGGCCAGTAGCTGCTGGTGCTGCTGCTGCCGCTGCTCTCTGAAGAGTTGCTGCTTCTGCTGCTCCATCATGTGCAACTGCACCCTCTTCTCCTGCTCCATCGCCATCATCTGCTTCATCATGGCCGCCTGCTGCTGGTTACCCACGTAGCCGGGAGGTGGACCCGACCCCTGGTTGGGCCCCACCCCCGAGGCCACGCCCCCGGCGGGGTGTGGAGGCGGGATGGCGCCAGGTGGTCGGGACATTCCCACCACACCTTGCTCCTGGAGAGGCGCACAGTGAAAAAGGGCACTCGTCAGTCGGGCGGAGGGCAAAACGGGCAATCGTGTTGGAAAGCAAACAGGTGGCGGCCGAGGCAAGTTGTGGCGGTCGGCGACGACTGAGTTTTGCGAGCCCTGTTGCCTACTCCGCATGCACAGTGTGGTGATGAGTTGATGCTGAAGTTTGTTTCCAAATTCATACTGTGGCCCCCCCCTTACGTGATGGAAGTCTGTTTTTTGCCCCCGCCCTCATTTTTTGGGGTCTTTTCATCTATGAAAATGATGGAAAAGGCAACCTAGCATACGCCCGTTCTGCATCTCCCTGTTGGTGATTGTTTTTTGGACGGGTTGTGTGTGTGCTCCATTTCGTGGCACTTTGACAAGAAAGCGATTCTGATCCTGATGATGTCATCGGCGCTAATCAGGTGTTCATATTTTGAATTTTATGATGTATCGTGCTCATAACAGCTTTCATTCATTTTTAGGCGCACAAACGGATCTGTGACTTTTTGCAGACGGAAACACACACGGCCAAGTGAGATTCCTAAAAGTGTCGCAACACAGCACAAATTGAGCCGTTTTGTTGCATTAAAACGTACAAAGACGGTTCACGTATCTTTAGCCACATCATCTCGAGTCGTCACAATGGAGCAATGGATATTCCTTACTGCATATAAAGAGCAGTTCCTTCCCCACTTAGCCAGATGCTAATTTGCAACAGGAAGAAAATAGCTTGGCTCACAGTGGGAGCATTTACTGGATGAATTTCTTAAAGCTTGACAGCTGAACTGGAAGTGGATATTGTTGAGTGGGAGTGGTCTGAGAGCAAACGGAGATGTGTCCACATGAAAATGCATCAGCACAGTCCCTGGCGTGACACAACCACGAAGAACACGAAAACTGCAGGTGAAAGAAGAGGGACGATGTAGGATTATAAACAATATTCTCGCGTAGGATGTGACAAAAACCCGGCGTCGGTACCGACGGCAACACCAGAGCGATCGATGCTTTCAGATGCGTGTGTCATCTACCGCTGGCATCTTCCTTCGCTTTACCACATTCAGACAACAGAGATGGAGGGACGAGGAGTAGTTTCAAGAGATGACCAACAGGTGGCACTGGTGACCTTTAAACAGCTGGGAGTGTGTGCGTGTGCGTGTGCGTGTGCGTGCGTGAGTGTGTCATTGGTCTCTTAGCAGATGGCTCAATCATGACTGCTCTGATCTACGATTCTGCCGCCCCCCCCCCCCACATCTCTCCAAACGCCCCACCATTAAAAAGTCTCTCACCGCTCCTCTTCAATCTCTTGGAAAACACAGGGCCCCTGGGCGTCCGCGTTGCTTTGAGTTGATGTGGTCTATACGGAGGCTACACATGCTGTAGGAAAAGGATGCAGCGCAAACATGCAACGAAATTGCATGTCAGAAAGTCTGCCAGATGATGGGAGGAAGATGACATTCGAGAAGGGATGAGCTGCTTTTTTTTTGTGCAGGCACGAGTGAGGGAGAAGATCAAGGAGGAGTAAACGGTGGCCTCGGGAAGAAGAAAGCAACAGTTGCGGCGGTAAGGACCAGATGGCTGTTGGATCAGAAGCGACGGTTGCCGTGCCTGGTCGCCCTTCACAACACTTGGCAGACACTCGCGATCCCACACCTCATTTGCTGGATGGAAAGATTCTGCTTGGGATTCTTTTGTCACGTTTGTCCCTCAATGTGCAAGTGCGTCCTCACACAGAAATGGGAATATTGTCAAATTCGACCTATTTCGACTGTCTGGTCACCTCTTGTGTGTCCCCAACACACACACACGCACACGCACATGCACCCTTTATTGTGGCACGGGTGCACTATTCAACAGAAGTGGGTCAGGCTGCCATGTACACAAGTCAAGTTGCAGGAAAGGAAGAAAGGTTGTGGTGAAAACAAAAGCATTACTGTGGAACACGTGTGTGTGCGTGTGTGCGTGTGGTGGAGGCGATCAATTTTATTGGGTTTTCAGTGCGCGATCCCTGCGGGTTTCGTCGTTTGATGACGCAGTAAAGGAGTGGGAGTCAAACATTTATTAAAATATTGGAAAAATGTAACTTAGCTTTTCACAAACTGGAAATGTGCACATTATTTTTTACAACATCGTATGTCATCATATAAATGAACGGCCCGGCCCGCCCAGCCAATCACAGATGCGATATTTTTCTTGACCAATGACTAAGCGCCGTAATGTCAGTGATCACGAAGCACAATAAAAATAAAAGAAAATTAAAGAAACTACAAAAAAAAATAATAATACAAGATGGAGTACTTGGACTGTTGAAATGTTATTGAGACTCCGGCGACTCTCGTGAGGAAAAGTGGCTCGGCTAACGCATGTGTTTAGGACCATCAAAAAATAATAAAGAATTAACAGAAACATTTACTGTGCAATGAGACAAAAAATGTCATTTGGAATTTCTTAAGTTTCAGGGACAAAACGTCACCTTTTAGGGAAGGGTCTGGAGCCTGACGCTTACGCGGAACATACTTGCTAATGTATAATATTTGCATGTGTAAAAAAAAAAAAAATGTAAGAATTTTCTTTACAAGGTTCTTGGGCCCCAGTTTATGAAATTTAAGCCGTTCAAATGGATGGGAAAAAATGCAATACATAAATCTTATGAATTAACCTTTAAAAAAATTGAGAGCTTAGCAGCAAAGTTTTTTGGTCACGTGTGGGAAAAGTGCAGAAAGGTTTTGTGTGCAAACACACACACGCACACGCACCCCCGCCCCCACACACAGACACACACTCTTACAGACTGCAAAAAAAGTGCTTGTGTGCTCATCAAAATGTCGCCTATGGAAAGCAGACATTTCTTGAAATTACAGTTGTGATCATCGTGAATAATGAAACCTTCAATACCCCCGCCTAGTCTCTTCTCTTTATTTTTTATTTATTTATTTTTTTTAAAGTGAGTTCAAGATCACCTGCAAAGATTGCAAAATTCATCTGCTTGTGCCGAAATACTTCAAGATTTTTCCGAGTGCTGTGACATTCCTCCCTACAGATAGCGCTCATGGAAATGTCGATCTTTTTGAACCTCACAATATTCAACCTCAAACTGCGACCCGTCTGATAATGTCGGAGCGGCGAGGAAACATGCAAACAAAAAAAGGAATGGCTGCATCAATGATTCAAATGTAGCCAACAAAAATGGATCAAAATAGACTCGCTTGTTTTTACGCAATACATCAACACGCGAGTCATTTTGTGGCGTTGTAAAGATGTTTATAATAATAATTGTGGTTCAATTTGGTGCAGCCCTGAATTTGCATCATGCCGAGGTGTTATATCATCGTTCGGTTGTTCGGCGACGTGAGACGAGCGAAATTGTAGAAACATCAGAAGCATCGTGCCGCTAAAAAGTACAACCAAAGTAACGAAGGTATTGTGACAACGATTCCGCCCAAAGGGAACGAAAACATTCCGCTGATTACGTTTCATTATTTCAACTTTCAAATACACAAGCACCTTCAACGTTGAACACAGCAAAGCGCATACGATAGAATTTTGTGGAAGAAAACTTGGAGGCCCGTCACGTGACACTTGAGCTCGTCTTGTGAGACTTGAGCTGAGTGAGCATCGGAAGAAAGCAACTTGACTTTGTGGCATCTCACACGATGAAAAGTGGAAACCATATACACGACGGGAACTTACTGCAGGAATTATGACTCCGAGTTATGAATGCCCAGCAAATTATTCAATCCAGAGTGCTTCATGTAGAAAAGGGGGAATTTCTTACAAATGACAAAACTTGGCCAAACAAGATTTCCCGCTGTTAAGTGGACGACGGCTCACAACATTGGACGGCCATAAGATTTTTTATTTTTTTTTGTGAGGCAACATTTAAACGAAACGAGTCACTAGCTACATGTTAGCTTTAACGTTGTCAGTGGCAAAAGTGACTCGAAGGGAACGGTGGTCGTATGGTGAGCTGTCAAAAATGATCCCGACTGCTTGTTGCCCTGACAGAGCGCTAAGAGCTAGCCTGCTAGCACTACGCCCGCAGCTTTACAGCTTTACGATTTAAATGTCATGTTTAGCAAAAAAAAACATTTGCTACATTAGTTATAAAAAAAAAAAAATGTCTCTTTCGCGCTAGATGTCACATATCAGCAAACTTCTCTTTTGTACTTTTCAGTTATGACCAACATTAATCATGTGGAAGCGACTGAAAAACTTTATGAAGCGAGCAAAATCTACATTCTATCGATCTCTTTAAGTCCCGAAGGATTTGCCTTCGGGAAAAGTCTGAAAACAGCTTCCGTTATGTAACTGAAATCTATCCATCCGACTCCGCAGCATGAAAACGGTGAGCGCGTCTCGCTCACCGTTTTCATGCTGCGGATTTGAATTGCAGATGCGCGGGTTCTATCCGCCATTCCAAATCCGTGCATATTAAACAGCCATAAGACAGAAAAGAACAGATCAATAAATTAAAAAAAAAAAAAAAAAAAAGATTCATGTAGATTTTTTGTTTCTTTGAAAATGTTGAACATATTTGGTATGGAAGTTATCCAAAAGTAATTAAAAATATTCAAATTACATTACTTTAATATTATTTTACTTGGATTATTTATTTGTTTATTTTCAACAGGTAACAAGATTTTGTATTGGAAAACATTTTTAAAGTAACCTTCCCAACATTGGTAAGGAAGAAGGAATAAAACATTTCATAAAATGTCTCGTTAGACTAACAGTATATAAACATGAATGATTTCAATTCAATCAATAATTTGTGGCTCATCCATCCAAACGTTGTAAATGGCGCCTACCGCAAAAAACGGACAGGGATGCGTTCGGAGGAAGTCCATCCTGGCACAATCGCATGAAACGCCGTCAAACGACAAACAACGCGACTGTTTCCAAAGTCCATAAGATAAGAACCGTGCGATTGCGCAAGAGCGCGAGAATGTGAGTCAAACACTTTTACGGTGATTAACTTGCACATGAGAATTGCGCTGTCGTACATCAGCGCAGTGAGGAAGGCCCTCGGAACGGGAGTTTTTCGTCAAGCCTGAAGTGTCCTGTTCCAGAACAAACTTGAGGAAAAGCAACACATTTGGGTTCTTGCGTGCGAAGGCTTCAAATTTGCTCCCGCGGCAGACCGCTCCACATAACGAGCAGATGGCGCCGCCGGACCTGACGATATACAAACTCCACTGCCACCACGTTGACCCAACACGCGCATGCACGCCATAACCAGAACACGAGGACGTATGCGGTCAACGCCGCCGTTTCCTCACGTGAAGAACATCTCCACCCACCGTCCCGAACGCCGCCTCCTCAAACTCACATCGTCACTTTGTCCCTAAAGAGAGTTATATTTAAACGGTTGGAGAGCAGCCTTGTTCCCCTCCGTGGTCTGTTTAATCTCGAACATCTCTGGGCTCTAAACCCGAATTGGCCTATTTTCGAACTGCACACGCAGTTTATATGCTTCGGAAATCGGGGCCGATGAGAGAACAGCAAATGGGGTTAAATCTGTTGACAATAAGGAAGAGGTCCGATTTTAAAAACAGACAATGACAATGAAGATTCGAATTCTAAAATAGTTAGCATGTTTCTTTGCTAACGTGAGCGCGTCGCACAAACAGCTGAGCATAGTTTTCAGACGTCCTTCACTTCTTCACGATTAACACGGGGTAACTTCTTTCGGCACTTGTGTGATCTTTTTTTTTTTTTAAAGAATGGTAAAAAGTGCAACTCAAAGCGTAATTGCGGTGCTTGGAGGCGCGGGGGGGGGTCACATTGTGTATGACAGTTACCCATTAATGTGTAGAGCTGCTCGATTATGAAAAGAAAAAATGTTTTTAATCATAACAAAATATCAAGACAAATCAAACTCTTGAAACAAGTTCCCTTTGGACCAAAAAAAATGATAAAATTATTTATTTTAAAATAAAAAAAAGTATAAATTCAGGTCTACATTGTGCATGGGACTTTACTTGCAATGTACTTTTTTTTTTTTTAAATAATTGCCATTGAAGTGTTGCAACATTTTAATAAACAATTTCAATAGATGAAGTGCAAATTTTGAACTCAAGTATGCTCTTTATAATATTGGATATTGTAAAATAGTACTTAATAATGTATTATCTCTCTCGCTCTCGTTTTTTACAATGATGTCATTTTTCCGATTAATTGCACAGCCCGACAGCAAATCGAGCTTCTTCGATGGCAGTTTTACCCGAGACCAAATTATGCATTGGCATAATTTCCTATGCTCCAAATATTTGAATTGTCCACAAATTGGAGGTTGACGGCCTCGCGATCATTCGGCGAAGCATGCACACGGACAGCCAGCTGACGACGCACTTATCATTGGAAAGAATAATCAACTGATAATTAATATTGCGCGGACGTCACTTTCGGCGCGACAGGACGTCACTTTCGGCGCGACATCTTTTCCTCCGCTTTTATCCACCGGGCGAGTAAACGCAACTATGGTTTCGTGCACCACCACATGCAACACTTGCACCTTTCTCATGGAAAGACTCTCCCTGCTAGAGGGACGTGTCCGCCAGCTAGAGCAGAGTAATGTGGTAAGCGTAAACGTGGCGGACACGACTGTTAGCACGGGTTGTAGCCAACCTGCTAGTCTGGTTAGCATTGGCCGTAAACGGCTTGCTAATCGCGGTGAGCCTGTTAAGACACATAGCAGTTCCATTCCACCTCGGTCTCATGGCTCCCGCACCTTAGTGATAGGTGACTCCATTACCCGCAACATTAAGCTTGAAAATCCAGCCACAGTAATGTGTATTCCTGGGGCCAGAGCACCCGACATAGAAGCTAATCTTATGGAGCTAGCGCGCAAGACACCTATACACCAGCGCAGTGCAAACAACGCTAGCTATTCAGATATAGTGATACACGTTGGCTCCAATGACACTAGGATGAAGCAATCAGAGATCACAAAGAAAAACATAGCAAGGACTTGTGATCTCGCCAGAAAGATGAGTCGGCATCGAGTAATTGTCTCTGGCCCCTTGCCTGCGAGAGGCAATGATGAGAGGTTTAGTAGATTATTCTCGCTAAATAAGTGGCTGGCTAGTTTTTGTAGTGAGCACGGACTGCAGTTTATAGATAACTGGCCTTCTTTCTGGGGCCGACCCGACCTGCTGAGGATGGACGGCCTTCACCCTAACTGGGAAGGCGCCATCACTCTTTCTAGAAACATAGATTATTGTTTGAGCCTTCCATGACTATTCATATTAGAGCAGGTCGGGCTGCAGGCGAATAGTGAGCCTGTAAGGAAGGGTGTGGAGTCTGTAAGGCTAGAGCTAACTAGCGCTATGCTAGACTTAGACAACACACATAGCTTTTCTTCTAGATTTGAGCGCTACACACCATACGCTGGTAGATCTCATACTGATATAATTTCTACTGAGGTGGCAATACATGATGGGTTTAAGCATTCCTCCTCGGTCGGTTTTATTGACGACGAGCCGTTCTCTCAAAATAATAGCACTCGAAAGCTGGTAAATAACTATCGGATTCCGACCGTCAGAATTTCTCGCCGCGTTTATAGTCGCTCGAGGTACAATCCGGGACCTAGGCAAGGCAATCTCCTTAATATTATGACCAGGAGTCCTGTTGCGCGGAATAACTTAGATAGACCTATTTTACTGAAACTCGGTTTTTTAAATATTAGATCGCTTTCATCGAAAGCCTTGTTAGTTAATGACCTTATTAGAGACCATAATCTTAACATGATTGGTCTTTGCGAGACCTGGTTAAAACCAAATCAGTTTTTACCGCTAAATGAGGCTTCGCCTCCAAACTTCGTGAGCTCGCATGTTGCGCGCCCTCAAAAGAAAGGCGGGGGTGTAGCCCTCATTTCCGAATCTAACCTAAAACTTAGTCCTCGTTTTAGCAATTCCTTTAAAACATTTGAAGTTCTCATTATGCGATCCTCAGCCGAGCTGCCGTTTTATCTTGCCGTTCTTTATCGTCCACCTGGCTCTTACTCCGGCTTTTTAGATGAATTTTCTGAATTCGTAGCTGATTTAGTAACTCATGCGGATAATATACTTATCATGGGCGACTTCAACATTCATATGAATCTCCCGTCGGAACCACTTACGGTAGCGTTTCGGACAATCATTGATATGTTTGGTTTCACGCAAATAATAAATGAAGCAACGCATATAAATGGCAATACGCTAGATTTGGTATTAACCCGAGGCTTAGCATCTTCAAAAATAATTGTATTACCATATACCAGTGCTATATCTGACCATTACTTTATCAAATTTGAAGTCTTGGCTCACTGTCATCGTTCTGACCATAATCAAAATTATAGCAGCCGTAACATTAGCTCCTCAACCATCGTTGCGCTCTCTGAGCTACTCCCTTTAGCAACTGCTTTGTTTCCTAATTATATTGGTACGATTGATGATCTCACAAACAACTTTAATGTCGCTTTGTTAAATGCGCTTGACTCCGTCGCGCCTTTAAAAACTAAAACTCGTCCAAAGAGGCTTACTCCGTGGTTTACAGAGGAAACGCGCGTACTGAAACGATCTTGTAGGAAGCTTGAGCGCAACTGGCGTGCGACCAAACTTGAGGTCTTCCGTCAGGCATGGTGCGATAGTTTACTAATATACAAAGAAGCGCTTGATCTAGCCAAAACTAATTATTATTCTAGATTAATTGTCTTACATAAAAACAATCCTAAATATTTATTTGATACCGTAGCAATGCTAACGCAAGAGCGACCAACCTCGGATAGCTCTTCCTATTCAGCTCACGATTTTATGCAATTTTTTACTCAGAAGATAGAATGTATTCGTGATGAGATTAAAGACACTGTTCTTAAAATTCCGTCGAATTCCGCGATAAATTGTGTTAATAGGGACATTAGGGCTGATAACTGTCCGATAACCTTATGTCAATTTAAAAAAATATCTCTTGAGAGCCTAACAAAATTTGTTAGTGCGGCAAAACCGACAACTTGTGTGCTCGATCCGCTTCCTGGCAAACTAATTAAAGAACTGTTTACGACCCTAGGACCGTCTGTTTGAAATATAATTAATCTATCGCTTACCACGGGTGTAGTACCAGCAGCTTTTAGGACCGCCGTTATCCGACCGTTACTTAAGCAACCAAACCTTGACCCAGAGAGTCTCATCAACTATAGGCCGGTTTCAAATCTTCCGTTTATTGCAAAAATTCTTGAAAAAGTCGTAGCGCAACAACTTAATGAATATATGACTGTTAATAATCAATTTGAACCTTTCCAATCGGGTTTTAGAGCCGACCACTCTACTGAGACGGCCCTTGCTAAAGTTACTAATGATCTTCTCATAGCTATGGACGCCGACACCTCATCAATATTACTCTTACTCGATCTTAGTGCCGCTTTTGATACCGTTGATCATAACATATTATTAAAACGCCTTGAAACGTGTGTTGGCATTTCAGGTTCAGCGCTTTCTTGGTTTAATTCGTATCTGTCGGAGAGGACGCACCGTGTAATTCATGGCAATACGACTTCGGATCTTTGTAAGATCATATGTGGAGTTCCGCAGGGATCGGTACTTGGACCTCTATTGTTTAGCATCTATATGCTACCGCTTGGTGATATTATACGGAAATATAACATTAGTTTTCACTGTTACGCTGATGATACGCAATTATACATGCCGTTGGATATAACGAATCCCCGCGACTGCTATAAATTAGAGGCGTGCCTTGCCGAAATTAAACAATGGATGTCTTTCAATTTTTTGCGTCTTAACTCAGATAAAACCGAGATGCTCATCATTGGACCAGCGCGTCATCGGTACCTTTTCAAAGACACCACTCTGAATATCGATAAATGTAATATTATCCAAAAGGATTCAACAAAAAATCTCGGTGTTATATTTGACGCAACTATGTCTTTTCAAATGCACATTAAAAATATTACTCGAACTGCGTTTTTTCATCTGCGTAACATTGCTAAAATTCGCCCAATTCTATCAACGTGTGACGCGGAAATCTTAATCCATGCGTTTGTTACATCTCGCCTCGACTATTGTAACGCTTTGCTCTCGGGTCTCCCCATGTCGAGTATTAAAAGTCTGCAGTTAGTTCAAAATGCAGCAGCTAGACTCTTAACTAAGACGAGAAAGTTTGATCATATTACCCCGATATTAGCCAATTTGCATTGGCTTCCGGTCCACTTGAGATGTGATTTTAAAGTTCTGCTACTTACTTTTAAAATATTGCACGGCTTAGCACCTTCTTATCTCGTTGACCTCGTGGTACCATATGTTCCGTCCCGAAACCTTCGCTCACAAAATGCTGGTCTTTTAGTGATCCCGCGAGCCAAAAAGAAGTCTGCAGGTTCTAGAGCGTTCTCTATTCGGGCACCAATGCTTTGGAATGCACTTCCCTCAGATATTAGAGGCGCCACCTCAGTAGAAATGTTCAAAACACTATTAAAGACGCATTTATACTCTTGTGCATTTAGCTGAAATATTTGTTGGCCTGTTTACTGCCGCTTTTTTTTTCTTTTGTTTTCTTTTCTGCCCCCTTTTCCCCCGGCTGGGGGATTAGGTGACGGTGACCCACTAGGAAGTTTAAGGCATTGACCAACTGGGCATGCACCTGTTCCAGTGATGTCGTCTTCCTGCAGCGCGACATTTGATCAATTTATTTATATACTTTAGCATCTAATTTAATTATTTGTTGGCCTGTTTACTGCCGCTTCTTCTCTTTTCTGCCCCCTCCTTCCCCTGCTTGGGAATTAGGTGATGGGGACATGCTTTGAAGATTACGGCACTGACGAACCGGGAAGGGACCTGCTCTGCCGAAGTCGTCTTCATGCAGCGCCTTTTCTGATTTCCTTATATTTCAGCACTTCATTGAACTACTTGTTGGCCTGTTTGCTATTTCTGTTCTTTCTTTTCTGTTCCCAATTCCCCGAATTAGGTGATGGCGATTCACCTGGAAGTGGCTGTTCTGAATTTACACCAACTGACTGGTACAAGATCGAAGGCTCATCTTCGGATATGCTGCCATGGATATTACGGCCCTGGATGAGGACCCACTCCACTGAAGTCATCTTCCTGCAGCACTTCATTCTATTGACTTTTACATTATCTCATCTATTATTGCATAGCATCATTGTATGTGCCAAATGTTGCCCAGTTGGCATCCATTGCAGCCTGGTCATCCTGGAAGGGGGATTCCCCCATCTGTGGTCCCTTCTCAAGGTTTCTCACTTTTCCCCTAATGAGGTTTTGTGAGTTTTTCCTTGCCCTCCTGGGGGTTAAGATCGGGGATGTCGATTGTGGCTATGTAAAGCCCTTTGAGACTGTCTGTGATTAAGGGCTATACAAATAAAATTGACTTGACTTGACTTGACTATCGTTGCCATTCATGTAGCTGATTATTCACTTGCAATAAGACGTGATCCAAGGTAAGACTGTAAGAGGACGGAAGCAAATCATCTTCTCAACGCAGGCTGGGGAGGGGGGGGGGGGACGAGAACGCAGTGAGGGGATGAGATCATCGGTGACCGGCAAGTGCTTGTGGCGAGCGAATGAATGTACCACCCTAAGAGGGACCAGGTGCTACAGTAAATCACCTTGGAAACGGTTACCACGGAAACCTTAAAGACACACTGAGCGTCTGAGTGTGTGCCTGACGCGTGCACGTACTGTATTTGCGCACGGCTCCTCGAGTGCGCGTGGCGCTAGCGCAGGACGTCTGACGTGTTTGTCTGTAATGCAATTATGGCGCCTGCGAAAGGGACATCTGAGCTCCATCTCGGAGCTGCAGCAGGTGGACTGCTCGTCCCCCCCTCCCCCCCGCCTCTTCTCGTTTTGCCCTCTTTGTGCCTTACGTGTCACTCTTAAGCGAAGAGCTGCCTTTATAGCGTCGCCTGCTTTATTGCTCGTGCAGGCATGCGTATCTCGCCCGTATGTGGATTGCGGGAAATATACCGAGTGACTTGGAGCGAGCTAACACCTCCGGGTAGCAATAAACAGAAAGGAGGAAGATATCAGACGCTGAGTGTGTGCGTGTGCGCGCGTGTGCGCTCTTAGCACAAAGCAAGTATTTGAGTTCTTTCCGGAGAGAATTGCGGGATCAGTGTCATTACACGGCTAGTAGTGGAGGTTAAAAAATAAATAAATAAAAAAATACGCCTAAGTGACCGCCCTCACATCTCTGTTTACTTCCCTTCTTCTGCCTTGTTAGGACAGGAAAGTGCGATTCTTTTCAATTTCCTCCTTCTCTGTCTCACTAAAAGTTTCCTTTTCCTCTCCCCCCTCTTATCGTTCCCTTTCTTGCCCATCGTTCGATTCTGTCATTCATCTCCATTTTGAATGAATCAAGTGCCTCCATTTCCTCCTCTCTCACATCAGATCCGTCTGCTCGTCCGTGCGCTTCTTTGCCCTTCCTCCCTCCTTCCTTGTGCTTTTTTATTTTTATGTTAACCCCGAGGCTCTTCTCAACAGCTTCATCACGGCGGTACACATCTCTCACTTTTTATTTATCCTCCCGTTTTTTTGTTTTGTTTTTCTACCATGAAGATCATCTGGCTTTTCTTCTTAGCGATCTTGCTCATTCTGATAACCTCGCCTTCACCAGTTCCCCTTTCCCCTCCTTCGTCTCCACCTCTCTTTGTCTCTCTTCCTCTCTAAACGTGTCTCTGCCTCTGTCATGGAGCCCTCATTACACCTTCTCCTCCCCTCCTCTCCCTCTCTCCAGAGAAGCCATTAGGTGCTGCTGTGAGGCCATCACTCTTTTGCTCTCTCCTTCTCTTTTTCTCTCGCTCGCTGTGGTCTCGGGGCAATAGGCTCTCCCCCTCCCCCTCCTCCTCCTCCTCCCTGCTGCATTCCTCCTCAGCCTCTCCATCTCTCGCTTCCTGTCTTCCTCCAGGCACTCCTTTTCTCTCCCTCCTTCCCGCGTCTTCACATCACTGTTCGCTCTTCCGCATCTATCCTCTGTGCCTCCTTCCATCTTGATTCCTTCACCCCTTTGTCTGCCCCCACCTTTCCTCTGCATTCTGCCGTCATCCAATGAGATAGACTTCTCGATAGCCGCTGCATGGAAATGAACAGAATGCAAATGCGGGCGTGATGTTTGCATTCAAATGTGGATGTCCTGCGCCGACGATTGTCTTAATTAATACACTAATTAATGGATGATCAGTTTGCATCGAGTTTCTTTTTACGGCAAGTCACACTCCTGTAATCGGATTTACTTGTACAGAATATTATGATACACGCAATATACAATATTTTGAGTCTGAGATGCAAAGTTGAATGAGCATACATTTGTCAAATGAGTGGTATTTTTTTGTGTGAAGCACACGTCTAGGAAAACATTTGTGACGGTAGATGACTAAATCCCAATTTGTCTATTTATTGTATTAGAAGAAAAACGGTCCCAAATACACCCCCCCAAAAAAAAAATCCACCGAGCACAACCTCTCTTTAGTTTCTTTTGTCTTGCACGATGAGCAGTTTTTTTTTTCCTCGACAAGCTGCACCTTCAGCTATCTCCATCGCCCCTGACTCTGCCCATCTATGTCTGCCATTAATCTTTCCTGCTCCTAACCCTTCCCTCTCTCGCACGAATGGAGAGTGAGACCGAGAGAGAGTGAGACATATGTCGGGAGAATGACCATTAACTCCAAGCCAGCATCGTCAATAATTCCACAGCAGCCTATTATCCACCAAGAGCCAAAACGGCCTTCGGTAATATGATGAAATCTTCTGTAAAAAGTAGAAATGGGACTAAAAGCGTGAGACTGTAGAAATATTTCCACTCCTGAGCAGCGTTATCACATTATTGCGTTCGACTCATCTAGCTGCCCGTCTCTCTACCGCCCACATTTTGCACATCCCGATTTCATTCTTATAAATAAAAAAATAAAAAACGGCGGCAGAAAGAAGTTTAAAAAAATGTACCACTTGACAACACAAATGTACGGTCAAAATAATTGGAAAAAAACCCAACAAAAAATCATTTTAATCTCCTAATTTATAATCAATAAATTGCTAAGTAGCAGTATAAAATATATTATTTCAGCAATTGCGCACAAATCGACTGAAATGTTTTAATTTCACAATCAAGATTGTTCCACAAACTTGCCGCTTGCATGGAAACGCACTTTTACTTTTTTTTTTTTGGGTGTGGAAAAAAAAAATAAAATCAGTTCTTTTTTAAATCTTTTTTGCAAGCTATTAATGACGTAGTCCTTAAAATTCTCTGCTGTATATTTCATTTTGCTTTTCTTCTTCTCGAGGCTTTTTGACGATACTTTTTGTCCCCAAAATCATCTCGCACGACACATCATACTCCAGAACATATTTTCTTCCCTCCACTGGGTTCCGAAAAAAGGATGGAAAAGGCTAATATTCCATTCAACTCGGTATCAGTGTGAGCCCATAACTAACCCAAAATGCACTTTGAAGGACATGAGTGAGCAAAAGAGATGCCAAATTGGAACCACAAATGGGCCTAGAACCCAATTTGTCATTGCTAACAGCTACTGGTGCTGTTAGGAGTGTGTGTGTGTGTGTGTGTGTGTGTGTGAGTGTGAGTGAGAGTGAGTGCATCGGAGTACTAAAATAAGCCCCATCCATTGTCCCTCCTCCACCACCATGTTGTTCCACATGAGGTGGCGAGGTGATGCATGGACTCTTGCGACCACACGACTCTGCGGAACAGATGGACAGAGTAAGTAAGAGACGGACGGACGGACGGACGTGTGCAAGAGTAGACAATGTTCCAGCGTGAAGCAAAAATGGGACTTCTTCGCACGGAAATGCTCGACGTTGTTCTCCACAGGTAGCAATGAAACACTCATCATTAGTTTGTCAGGTCATGTTCAGCACCGTACACGCTTCCTTGTGCTCTCATTGAAAAAATAATTTGGGTCACAAACTGTACCCACCTTCCCACTCAAGAGGTTCTTCATTGGGATGGCGGCCATTTTGGTATACTTGAAAAGGGTGGAGCTAATTATATAAAACTTGAAAGGTTCTCACGAATACATTTTGGCAAAGTAATGTTTGTTCTTATTCTAATGTTCGAGTCAACCATCGGGCATGTGCCATTATAGACACAGACGAAGTTTGGCCAATGAACCGCGACAGCGTCAGCGACTTCCACAAACCGACCCAAAAAATATTTCTTTGACCAGGTAGTCTCAAAATTAGGAGATGAACATAATTGTTACCTTTCATTATATAGTTAGAAATAAGACTTAGAACACGGGTATCAAACTCGAGGCCCGGGGGCCAGATCTGGCCCACCGCATTTTTTTTATGTGGCCAGCAAAAACAAATCAAGCACGTCAACGACCACGATTCTTGCTAAAAATCTGTACCAAAATTTCAGATTATCATATCTACCAAATAATAACGGAGAGTTATCGCAGTCATTTCCTTGTAACATTATAAAAGTAATTTCAACAACAATGGAACAAACTATTATTCCAGACTACTGATTTTTTTTTCAATCCCTAATTAAAAACATGTAGATTGCGATATGAAATTTGGGCAAATCTGGAGGTCTGGTTCCGAAGGTCGCCAAGCTGCCAATCTGGTAGCAACTCTGGTCAAACACACTCCAACAAAGCGCTCTTTATATAAACTAAAACACTGACGGGCGTATTACCTTGGTTGTGACCACAGATCACTCTCCCTTTTGCGATGCTATTTGAAAACAACGATGGCATTGAGTGAGCGATAGGAAGACGAGAGGGGAGGGCGTCGGAATGACATGAGGCGGACGGAAGCAAAGCTTTTGAGAAAGAATGAAAACAGTCGCCCGGAAGAAATGAAGCAAACGGGCAGGGAAAGGAGAGAGAAATACATTTGTGAAATGGTTTTTGAAGGAGGGAACTGAGATCGATGTGTAAACAAATACTGGGGGGGAGGAGGGTTGGGGGGGTGAGGGGGGCGCGGGGACGGAGTAGGAGGAAAAGCAAAGACTGAGACAGAGAAAACAAGCTAAAGCCTGTGTTTAAGTCAACAACACAAGGAATACCGAATGGGAGAAAAAGAAGGTGTGAGAAGAGAGAGATGTAAAACGGAAAAGCAAAGCACGGCAGAAGAAATTCCGATGCAATCGCGACGTGTCAATTGTTGACAGCACGGAATTTAAGGCGAGATGACGAGGGGGAGAAAAAACGGGGTGGCGGGACTGAAAAGACAAGAAGAAAAACTAATTATCGAACGATTCTGCTAATTAGCTCCGACTCCGCTGACACGCTCGGCAAAGCGGCGGGCATTTACTGAAGAAGTGACACCAACCTGACGGCCTGGGTGGGATGGGCCTGAGGTGGCGGGGGGGGCTAAATGGTGTGAGCCGTGGAAGGCAAAGACGAAGTGAGCGAGGCTCGCGGGGTGATGCGCAAGGAGACAAATGGATGGTGATAGAGAAGAAGAGTGGGGGGAGGAGGTGACAGTCGCGATGTGAAGTTATCTGAAAGCACTCCATCAGGCCGAAGACAAAGAGAAAGACGAGCGCGGGACTCCAGAGCACAAGATGGAGACGTGTGTTTGTCCATATATTGAACCGTTTTTTTACATGAATTAACAGCCTCATTTAGTCTCTTCCTGCCGCAGTTAACAAACACGTCAGCGCTGGTCTGTAAAGAAGTGAATCTGTTCGAGTACCGGCATGAGGTTGAAGTACATCGATGATCAGAATAATCAATACATTTATTGACGATTTTTTTTCTTTCAAATACTAAAACACGTAGTTGTAAGAAACACAATTATGAATAATAGCCTTTTCGTTGCAAAACAAACACTGTGCACAATTGGCAACTACTGGAGAGGATGTGCAATTACACTTTATTGTAGTACGGCAGAAAGAAAAGGCATGTTCCTCAGGGTCACATGTGCCCCCCTCAGAATCGTACCGCCCCCCCCCCCCCAAAAAAAAGAAATAATCATTTGAATTATCGTGATATTTTTTTTCCCATAATCGAGCTGGCCTATTTTGCGGGTCATTCGCAAAGAAAGCCAAACGTAAGCGATGGAATAACTGATTTCTTCTGACAAGCGGCACGATGAGGTGCGCCACGCGTCAGGAACGTGGCGGTCGACAAAACGTTACTTTTTTCATCGCATGCACATGCGCCGGTTAATGGTTACTGGCGGATTCAAGCACAAGCGAAGAGGGCGAAATGAAAGAGAGGGGTTAAGTCGTTGAGTATGAGGGGATTTAGACCTCAGAGGAAGAGAGAGGAGAGCGAATGGAAGTGGAGCAGCAAATGACTCAGTGAGCATGTAAGTGTTTAACTGTGCCATACTGGTGTTAGCGAGCGATAAGAAAATCGAGAGGGGCCACAGTGAGGCGAAGGCGAGCGGGGCTGCGGCACGTTCTTGATTTCTGTTCGGGCTTTTATGGGTCCCCGTTGAGCCTCAGCAGATGTGGGACGCAATGAGCATATTGTGGAAGGTAGAGGAAACATCCTCGACATATTAGAGATGTCACTCCTCCTCTTTCTTTTCTCCCGAGACGGTGGCGCCGCCCCACAAATGAGTTTTCCGAAATGATTGACCCGTAATATCGACAAGTTCGTTTTTTTTTCCTGCGAGCGTATGAACGTGTGTGCGTATGTGCATATCTGTCCTGCGAGACTAATGTAATGCCTCGAGGTTGTGCTGCAAAGAAATCAATGAAAAAAAAATAGCTGTGTGTTTCGCAACACTTGCAGGTAGATTTTTTTTTTAATCTCTCATACAAAGAGTGACAATGAAGCAATTTGCTAAAGCGTGCATACTGTTTTCCGACGTTGTCTTTCAACCCTGGAGGTGATCATTAGTGACGGCTAATGGCGGCGGCGGCGGGCTAATGCGTCAGGTGCTCTCAAGGAGCAGAGTGGGCCATTTGCGGATGTGGCTGCTCCGATTGATCGGGGGTGGGCGAGAGCAGCATATCCTCGCGTTGTTAGCCTTGCTCATTGACCAAATGGAGATCAATACTCAGAGCGGCCCGAGGACGGCCTAACACGTGCACACACACACACACACACAAACAGTACTGTCCAAATATGATCGTGCACACAGACATTGCCCCGTGGACAAACACGGAAGAAAAGAAATCAACACACACACACACACATCCGCCAAGAGCCAGTGGTCTAAATAACGTTAATGATTTGACCATTAGGAGGGCCGCATGAATCAGTGGTAATGGCTACCAGGGAGGGACTTTATTGATACACTGCAACACACAATATGCACACAAACAAAATGGCACGTCTAAAAACGCCATCAGACCGACGACAACAAAATGCCTGGACGCGTCGAAGAGTTGAATCTCGGCCCAAAAAAAAAACGTTTTTTTTCCACATTACGCCAATTACGTTGAGAATGAGAAGCATCCAGACAACGGTGTCATGCTAAACCTTTATGATACGTCACAAAGCAAAAAGTATTCCTCCTGGTGAGACAAATTGCAATCAGCGTCCACGTCCGTTTACAACAAATTTCCCTCCATACAGCAGCGATGTAAGCAGCGCTTTCAGTGGAAAAGAATAAGTGGCAGTGGCGCCGAGCAACGCAATAAGCCAGAGGAGGATGAGTATCACAAAGTGCAAGACGGAAATAGAACAAGAGAGGATCGTACTGTGGTCTCATGCGACGTCCCGGTACGGCGTAAAAAGTCCCCGTAAGCGAGATGCTAAAACTGACAACGAAGTGCTGGTAGGCCGGACTGGTGCGTACCGGCCCATTTCAAAACACGAGCTGGAATCTGATTTTGTCAGAACGCAATGTTCTCTATTACGAACAGACTGTATCCAGGTCATGCATGTAAATTAAGCAAAAAAAAAAGAGAGAGACGGAAAGTACTGCAGCTACTGAGTGTGCCTTGTGTCCTTTATTCTTATGCCACTGAGCAAATGAGCCGTTTGGAATCTCAACATGATGACTAAATATTTTGATGAAAAACACTTCCTCGCCACCATAAATGTAAAACAATCAACTGAAAAATATTAAGTACATTTACCATGCTTCATTATGTTTTGTTTTTTTCAGATTAAAGTGGTGAACTTTACTTTACTATTTCTGTATTAAAAATATGCAACAGAAAATGGACGTTTTTTGGGGGGTGGACTGGAACGGATTCCATTTGTCTTCGTTTCAACAAGGAAAAGTGATTTCATACACACGTTCATCTTTTCTTATTTTGCGTTCATGAAACAAAAATACAGAAAACAATAAAACAAAAACCACACGTACTATTTGGTAGTGCAACCAGTTTTCAAGGAATGCGACGACGTGCAAAGAATTTATGTAAATAGAATAAGAATAAGAAAAGTGCTTCAAGTCTGCATTTATGTGTTCTATCGCTACTAAAATTTGTGTCGGCTTCTTCTGACATGAAATGAAACTTTTCAGAACATGTTGATGTGTTAAAGTACACAATAAGTGAACTCCCGCATACTCACCCGCAGATTCATCTATTCGCCGGTGTTTTTTTCAATACAAATATTTTTGGGGAGGGGTTGGGCTGTTTTTTGCAAGGGAGCCCAACCCATTTTTTTTTTAGGTTTTTATGGGCGCTAAAAAAAAATATGACGTGACACACATGTATGAGATTGCCATCAAAGTTGGAATATTCTCATTCCAGTTCCCGAAAGTAAAATAAATTAATGAATAAAAATAATAATAATGAATGAAGTCAACAAACTTGTTGCCCAAGGACTGATTAAAAAATGTAAACAGGAAAAGCGAGATCGCGGGCAGCGCAAGATAAGATTGCGCAATTTCAGCGAGATGTGCTTGTGCAGTTTGAGACAAGTTCCATGGCAAGGCGGACGTTAACGACTGACTGGTGCCAGTGGCAAAACATCACGTTCAAGCCATCGTGCAATTCAACTAATTAATTGCTTCACACAAAGAGCGTTCGGAGAGACGCTTGAAGAAGGAGTTGGGTCAATGAGATCAATTACCGTCCTTTTTTTTTTAAAAACGGATTTGACATATTAACCGCATAAGAACAATAACATTGGTATGATTATTATTTAAAGATACAGATTATATTTTTTATGAATTATTATTATTTTTTAGAATATTTTTTTCTTAAACTATTAGACCCACATTCAAATCATGAATATGTTTGCCACTTTTAAGCCTCCACAAACAAGCGAGCATCAACATGGAAAACCGACAGTTGCTTCAGAGAAAAGAAAAAAACACCAGAAAGTGGAGAAATGCTAAAATGACAGTAGCTACAATAAGCAAATGTGTTTTCTGACATACTGCACCCAAATCTTACTGAGTGGTGCAGTTTTGCGAGTGTGTGCGCACGTAGGCGATGTCATAAAGGCGCTCGCCAAAAGTTCTAACGGTCATAAACATTTTTTTTCTCGTCGCAACGCAAACACCTCTGGAGAAAGTCTTCGCGACCTCGAACAAATCAAGATGAGAAAAAAAAATCAACATACTCGAATTAACCTTGCAATGCCTTATCTTATTTAATTGTCAATAAGTCAAAACAAACAAAGTTCTCACTTTTGCTTACATTGCTTTTGGTTTGAAAAGCGGAAGTTACTAATTTCATGACAATGCTAAAAACAGCCGTTTGTATTTTGAGTAACATGTTAAAACAAACAAAAAAAGCACTGTACAAGATTTGTCTCAGGTCATGGAAGAAGAACGTGCAAAAAAACGGGTGTAAGCCGATGGAAGGTGGGCGGGCAACGGTACGCACACACATCCAAGCAAAGCACAACACACCCTTTCTTATCTCCTCTCCCTTCGTGTCTCCTCGTGGCAAAGTGTTGGCATGGCCTGCCTCCACAGACGCCACGGAGAGATTTACCTCCTCTGCACGGCTTGACGTGAAAAAAGTGCGACAAAGACAAGCATAGATGGAAGACGGGGGACATGAATGGAGTGCGAGGCTGTCACGGGCAAGGTCACGTAAGTATGGCGATTTTATAGGGACATGGCGCCCAAGGTGACTGTTGGGACTACGAGTGACGCACACATCAAGGTCTGGAGTTCAGAGTGTAAAAGACGGGCTCGAGGGCCAGACTGATGGAGTAAAAAAAAAAAGAAAAAAAAAAGAGAGTGATAGATGGAAAATGAGACCGATTTGGTCTTTGCTCGAGTTGCGTTGCAGAGCGGCGAGCTCAGTGTGTGTGCTGCAGCAACCCCCACTGGCAGATTACAGAGTGACGTAGTGTTATCATTTCTCTGATAGGCCAGATTTCCACGGGAGGGGGAGGAGGAACGGGCGACGAGGGGAGGGGAGGCACAAATGGGGAGGGGTGACAAGTCTCATTGCTGGAAAAATGGTCTAATAGCAAAGAAAAGGGGAGGGAGAGAAGGAGGCAGGGAAAAGGGAAAAGTGAGGCCGAGATAGAGACGTAGTGCCACACAAAGGAACAGAGCAGACACAAAGAGGACGAGAGAAGCGAGGAGAAGAGAAAGATGGCTGAGACTTCTTTGTATACACGATCAGACAAGCACAAAAGCAAGGCAAAAAGTGACAGTTTAGGAATAAACAATCAATGTCGGAAGGATGGAGATTTGACACAACCCCGAGTAAAGAGGGACTTTAAAATTATGAAAATAATAGACCCCCCCCCCCCCAAAAAAAAGCAGAAGCTCAACCGGATGGCTCGCACAGTGAGCGTGTTTGTGCCCACATGGCGGCATCAAGAAACATTTACAACCAGGCAGCTGTTCCATTAGCTACAGCCATTGTGTCTAATTACATCCCGGTCTCCTTAGACAAACACACACACACACACACACTAACAGCGCAAACGTGACCGTAAACACACAATTGTTGTCTGTCCAGCCAACCAGAAAATCCCGACCATGCACGCTAACAAGGAAAGGAACTTGGAGCGGCAGACCCACAATGAGTGTGTTAATCAAAGTGCACTCCCTTACACCCTTCCAAGCCAGGCCCACCCCCCCCCCCATACAAGAACACACGGCAGATAAATGACACTTTACACACACACAAACGCACACCTCCCCCAGCTTTTGCGAAGAGGATCTGAGGCATTGTGAAATACCAAACATACCAGAGAAGCCACATGAGAGCGAAAAAGGCAGCGTTTGAGAAGCCTCAAAAGAACACACTCACATTCGGAGATGCACCGCTTGCAGTTTTACAAGAATGAGGCTTTTCACACTTAAACACAAACACACACACAAGAGCAAGATAACATGATTGAAAGCTCGATAGACAAATACGCATTAATGCCAACCCCGCACAAAGACACGTACGCCAGCGCACGTTTTGGCGGAGACTTTGTGCGTAATCAGCTGAGTGTTGTAGTAGTCGGATAAGAGGCACTCCTAAGACTACTTGACAACGCTGAGACGGGAGGGCTTACATGGTTTTGAAGCGGACAAAATGTACGCAGACATTTTTCAAGGTGCACGATGTTGCTAACCTGACAAAGCGACGATGCACAAAACAAGGTCGTGTCGAAAGGCTGGTTCACGTGAGGACTTCAATCGAAATGTGAAAATGCGAATGATTCAGAAGGTCACCTCACGGCTCACTTTGAAAATATAGTTGGTGTTCGCATCCGCCATGATGGGGGGACTGACCGGCAAAAAAGGGTCAAGTGCCCAGTTCCGGTATTATCCTATATCAGGGGTGTCAAACTGATTAGTTTTGGTTTTGCTCAGTGGGCCACTATGACAGTGAACCCATATAGATCATTATTATTAATATATATACACACACACACAAAACAAACTGATGGATAACTAGTTTTTAAAATCAGAATCCAGGAAAATGTTAAAGTTTTTAAAAATTGATGAGAATTTGTAATTTTGGTATTTTAGCAAGAAACATGAAGTTGTGCATGATTTGCCTTGGCGGGCCACGTAAAATGATGTGACGGTCCAGATCTGGCCCCCGGGCCTTGAGTTTGACAACCGTGTTCTATATCTATATTTTCTATTTAAACAAGTCTTTTTCTACTTTTAATTCAAGCGGATGTCCCTCAACAAGTAAAGTCACAATCACAAGGTTGCTAAACACTCGCTCTTCTGTTTACTTGCAGGCACAGGCGCCTCCCACCAGTCGAGAGCGACAAGTCAGCATATGCATGCAGTGAAAAACGTTGTCACTAAATAGTGAGTGGCCACGTTTTTCATTGAAATTCCTTGTATGTAATCAAGTCACGTAAAAATTAAATGTCGTGGTCATTTCATGCAGCGCATGATGACGTGACTGACGTCAGCGGCAAGCAGTCTGTTTATGTGGGAGAGCTCGAACGTCACACATTTCCACTTGATGCTGTTTTAAGGGGGATGAAAACAAAATCCAATTTGAACACTGTTCACCTTGCAGATGAAAGGATGATTGTTTGTGATTGTTGTTCCAGCCCGGCCCATAATGCACGCAGCACATATTTGTGCTAACGTTGAAATATCGGATGTTATGTATAAAGTGTCATATAGTGACGAGAGAGAGAGAGAGAGAGAGAGGGAGAGAGGGAGAGAGGGAGAGAGAGAGAGAGAGGGAGAGAGGGAGAGAGAGAGAGGGAGAGAGAAAGAGAGAGAGAGAAAGAGAGAGAGAGAGAGAGAGAGCTCCTAACTGGACTCTCTGAAAGCATCAATCGCTGCAACTTGGATTCTGACCAGAACAAAGAGCTGAGAAAATATTACTCCAGGTCCAAAAGGCTTCACCTGCGGCTCTCAATTAGCTTTAGATTTTCATATTTAAAATTCTGCTCCTGGTGTACAAATCACTAAATGGTTTGGGTCCTGAAAACATTAAACAAATGCTGATTGAATATAAACTTTGGGATCAGTCGACTCCGGTCAAATAGTGGAGCCCAGAGTTCAAAGTAAACATGGTGAAGCAGCATTTAATTGTTACGCAGCAGATAAATGGAATGGGCTGGCAAAATCAAAGTTTGCCCGGAATGTGAATGCTTTCAAATCCAGGTTAAAAACTTTGCTTTTTTCCCCCTCATACTTTAATTAAGGTCCTCAAAACAATTGTAAATCATTTCTTCTTTTAGTTATTTTTACTTTTGTTTCCTCTACTTTGCTTCTGTTGTGTTTGCACAAGTTGTATCTTTATTTGTGTGAAGCACATTGAGTTGAAATGTGCTATAGAAATAAAACCGCCTTGCCTTGCCTAGTAATGGGCGTCTGTTTGCCTTTTGACTCTCAGAAGAATGTACGACAACACAAGAAATTGTAACTTCAATTATCTTGACATGATTTTTGTTATGGAATCTAAAAGGTCTCATTTATGCATTCTTGTAAATATGCAGTCGTCATTTGATGAGTTGACTTGTGCAGCAGATGAAAACCTTTGGTTGTCCAACCTTAACAGTCACAGTTTTGAGGAAAAACAAAAAAACAAAAAAGGTCCGGAGACAAAGCGGGCCATCGCCTCACCGAGTCTGTCATCAGCGAAAGCAGACGTAATTCTCCCACACGGAGCAGGTTGCACTCATTTCCCTCTCACGATTAAAGACGGGATGAGTCCACTTGTGAGTGACTGCATTAGCGTTGCTCTAAGGGCACATTGTCCATTACGTCTCATTGGTTTCCTAAATCACGATTGGTTTTCGACGGGGCACCCTGTCGCCTAATCCCGCCGAGAAGCGCAAACGAGAGAACAAGAGAAATCGCTCATGTTGCGGACGCCGCGTGAAGCCGAGCAAATACAACATCTGACGAGATGCACCCCTGTTTCTGACAGGTATGAGCTGTTATCGCTCTCTGGCGCGCTCTACCTCACACGCACACACATGCAGTTTTCATTTCCATCCCCCCACCTTGATTTATGAACTCAACCTGGGAGATTGCTTTTCACATGAGAGCGAAACATATACCAGCTCGCCTTCGAAAAAAAGCCACATGATCTCACAAACACACGCACGCACACACACACACAAGGTCAAAAAGTCACGCATGCTGTCTGTCTATGTCAAGGAGAAATGGAGAAGAAAAACAAACAGAATCTTTAATAGTAAACCAGTGTTGTGTTGAGAGGTGACCGCAGAATACCTGACTAACTTGCTTATTTCAATTTCAGCACCCCACCAACGATGAGGGGGCGAAGATGCACTCCGATTTGAAACAAAGCTTAAGAAAAAAAAAAACCGTTATTTTTATCTGATTTTTAAATGCTGTGTGAACGTCACAATTCCGATTTTTAAAATCCAATCAGGGCCTCTATCGTCTACGGCTGTAAATTGCTTATGTATGCGATGCATCTGCAGTACGAACGCTCATCCGCACACATCCGACCAACGTGTCATCAAAAGCCAATATTTCTTGGGCGTGTGGGTGGCAGAGAGCGCTCGGGAGACGACTGACGGGGAATATGGAGAATTGTTTTGAGGAACAGTTTTTGTCTGAATTGAATCCCACATGAAACATGAAGCAGGAAGTCAACATTTGTGGTGATAGTAGTAACTCAACCGCAGACACGGTTCATTTCTTACACGCGGCCGTGACGTGACTTCATCTTTAGTAGACAACTCCATTAAATACGGAGATGGAGGAGTGGTGCCTCTTAATCTCCAAATTCTCAACGCTGGCGATATGAGATGATAAAATGAGACCCTTCGTGCGGTACCATGTTTACTTGCGGAAACTGCACTGTTTAATTGAATATTTATATTTAGAACTTCGGTGAATTTTTGCAGTGGAAAACGTGACTGAATTTTTACTGTACTTGCAAACCACTTGTTCTCGCGTGTGGATTTACAGCGTTGGTTAAACGGCCCATCAAGTGTTGCAGCAACAAACATCGTTCAGGTTTTATTGTGCGTCACGACTTCTGGAGCATGCGTGGACATTTCAAGCGACGCAACGCTAAATCAAGTGAAATCACCTTGGCGCTATACTTAAGTGTTCAACATGTCCCACCAGGTGAGAAGTTGTTCCTGTGTACGTTTCTATTCCGGGCCTCAACCTTTTGACCTTGTCGTTGTCTATGTGTGTGTGCGCCTATTTTTGTCAAACCAGGTCAGGAGGGACCGAAATGCCCTTGTGTGTGTGTGTGACGAAAAACAGTGGCCAGCCAAGAGTCCCGGTGTCAAACGGTTACGCAAGACGGATGGTGGCTCATTTGTACGTCTGTCGGTGAGGGTGTGACGGGCTGAAAACAGGCACACCTACAACTCTGGTCCTCGAGAGCGCCCCTATCCAGCTTGTTTTACATGTTTCCCTCCTCCAACACACCGGATTCAAATGATCAAAGCTTGCTGATGAGCCGATCATCATCACAGGGGACTCAGACGCTCCCTGCAGACGCTTTTCCCGAGACAAGCCGGCGCAAGTCCGATGACACGAGCGCAAGTGGAACATCTTCACAACATGGGTTGGCAACAATTTTTATACGACGGATGAGAAAATATAGCAATACAAAATGACAGGATATTTATTTATAATCAACGATTCCCGAATGAGAAAACGGTCGCCAGTTGACTGAAAACTCACACGAATGATTGAATTAAATTATGCGTGAGGTTCAGAGTTTGGTCGATAAGCCGCAAAACAGGAATCCCAACGCAAACACGAATGTAAATCTCCACACTTGAGAGGATTTGCTGAGTTCAATACCGTTTAAAGAGTCATTTCTGCATGCGCTTGTTTATCGTTTGTTCGAAAATGGAAGCATGGATGAATCTGAGAAACATGACATCATCAAAGAATATAGAACTTAAAATTTTTAAAGCCGACCCAGGAATCGGAAAAGTTGAATGAACGGGTGAATATTCGACCCAAATTTATTTGAAACGATGGGCTAAGGGCTCATCTCGTTCCTCTAATTGCCCTCTCGCTCCTAGCGTCTCTGTTTACATGCTAGCGCCTCCCACCACAAATTCCATCCAGGATCGAGAAGCTTGAGAGAGGAGCGAGAAGGGAGGAGGTAGAAATATTTTGGGGAATGAGAATGTCACATCTTTGACACGTGTCACAAATCTACCGTTTCTGTGGCTGAAGTATTATCATCACCACTAAAGTCCACTTTATGCGTTAGGAACATTTTCAAGTGGCAAGACATTAAAGTGAAATATAATCAACAATGTTACGCTTCCCAAATTTGCAGATGCAAAGACGATTGTGATTTGTCCTTCCGCCTACGCACACGCACCCACACACCCACACACACGCACACACGCACACACACACACAGGTTTGCTGTGGATGGCGCAGGTAAGGATGTGCTTTCCCAAGCAGTTTCAACTTTGTGTAAGAGTGGCAAACATTCCGGTATGTATGGTAAGCAGATTTTTTTGTCTTCTTGCACAAAAAGTTCAATATGGACGTGTGTGACAAGGTAAAAGGGGGTAAAGGAGAAAAAGAGTGGGAAGGAGAAATATGCTGGGCATTAAATTGTTTAGCTCACTTCATATTGTGGAAGACGAGAAATGATCAATCTGGCGTCTATTGCATGAGTCTTCACAGGCGCCTGCGAGAGACGTCGAGTCTGCGGCGGGAAATGACACGAAACACACGCCACTGATGATCAGTGCTGTGAAATTGGAACTCTTGGTTGGAAAGTGACTTATCTTTGCATTCCCTCGAGCATTGCATTGTTGGTGGTTGAGAGGGAGGGCCGCCACGGGAATGCAAAGATTGCGACACCGAGACACAGGTGGGTAAACAGTATCATTTTTTTTCTCCAGTCTGTTCTTATGCGAACGCACATTCATGTGCGAGGCCAACTAACCCGTTGTGTGTGTTTGTGTGTCCGTTAGCATCCGAGTGAGCAGATGGGAAGGACGGGGTGAATTTAAGGGACGAGGGCAGGGTCACATCGGCGTGGTGTCTCATGTATGTCTTGGTGTGTGTGTGGCGCCCACATTTGGAGGCATCAACACAAACAAAGTGACGACTGGCACACGATTGCATAAAAATAAAATATCTGACCTGACCGCACACACTTCTCCAGACATCAGTTTCATCTCAAACATCTCTTGGTTTGGTTAATACGCAACCAAAATCTAATTTGTAAAACACTGATAGTATTAGCGAAAGCGTCACGACGCTCGGCACCAAAGTGCTCAAACACGGGAGCATTTAAACAGAGACAAGCTGTCGCGTGTATACTCACACACACACACAAGCGACCCCTGTCTACCCTCATCTCGGAGCTGCCATTGATTTGGGTTGTAAGGTGCCTCGGGCAATGGTTGCCACAGCAACCGGCAGCCGAGGAAGGCGGCCAAAGTTTGAGCTGGCGTGAGGGAAGTGTCTGCATGATGTTTGTGTGTGCGGGCTATTTGTGAGTATGTACACGAGCAACCAAACATGAATATTTTTTGAGTGTGTGTGTGAGGTGCTGGCAGGGGGACAGCAGCCTGTTTAGTATGCAGCCTTCTGACTGCATCTCCCTTCCTACCTCTCTTTGGCTCACAGACAGTGTCAGGAAAAAAAATCTATCTATCCATCCATCCACACACGAAAAAAAAATACGGCTGCTTATTCTGTACTTTAATTCAGGGGTCCTCAACCTGCGATCCGCGGGCGCACTTTGGCCACGGCAGACTGCACAGATTAAAAAGAAAAAGAAAAGAAAAGGAAAGCTTGCAGTTGATGCATGTCAAGATGCTAATTGTCTCAACTGGCTGATATTAAACGCGAAATTAGTAACGATAGGCTATTATAGGGCCAGCGCAATTCATTTTGCCGCACTACTCTCGCGTGGGGAGGAGATATCGCGTGACACGTGAAGTCACATGAGTTCAATTTATGGTTTTATGAATCGATATCGGGCTATGTGAAAAGGCAAATCGGTTCATCGATTGTTTTTCCTACGCGTACAAGACTGATTCATGACACCGATTGTCTGTCCTGCAGCTCACTGTCATGTTGTACATCATCTTCAATTTAAAGGAGCTCGAGACACACGGTGAATTGAATACTAAACCAATTTAGTGACAGTCCTCGGGAAAAAAAATAGAGACGTGATATTTTCCTCTCCAACCAAGCTCGCTGATTCACTCCCCAAGGGCATGTCGAATGGGTGGAGAAGGTCTGTCGGAGCGCTTTCAGTTTTTGAAGTTAAAAACAGCTTTGGTGGTGGGGACGAGTGTTGAGGGGTACGTCTTACTCAAATAGACAGACGTACTTTTGCATACTGCACCTATCATGGATGCTTATGTAGCTATATGCACCCAATAAATAAATAAATAAATAAAATACACAGCGGTTATTTACGCTTTACACCTCAGATGACACAAGGCAAAAAATATGATATGCATTGGGACGAATGAACTCATACATTTCATATAAAGGCGTGGAAAGCAACAACTCTTGCACATGTGCACTATTGATTCGTCGTGATGTCGCTCAGGACCAACAACTCCCTCTAAGCACGCGAGAGGTAGAGTGTTTAAGGAGGCGAGGATGGAAGAAAGGAGGGAGAATGATGAGAGAGAGAGAAAAAAAAAGAATCAGACAGCGAAAGCACAGAGAAAGCCGTTTGTGGTGCGTTTCTCTTCACAGGAAGCATCTCAGAAGAGCGAGGAAGAGCAAATACATGGTAGAACACAGCGACCCCCCCCCTCACCCCTCCACGACCCCTCCCTTTTTCCACAAGTACATCCCTCCACAACTTGCACCCCCCCCATCTTCAGAGCCTCTCAACAGGATCTGAGAGCAGCTCAGCTCAAGCCCTGACACGTGTGGCTGAGAGAGGGGAGGAGTTAGAAAGTGAGCAGTATTCAATGTATGTGTGTGCATGTGTGAGCTTGTGCCAAGAGAGAGAAAGCGAGAGAGGCAATCTCTCCCTCTCCCTCTCTCTCTGTCTTGTCTTTTTCACCCTTTCCAATTCCTTCCTTCTCCCTTCCACCATTGACTTCTGAAGACAATGCAATCCAATACAACTCTCTGTGACTTCTTAAAAAATATGGCATGCAAACACAAATTCCGCCAGATTTCCTTCAGCGACAAAATGGTTGTATCACAGCAAGAAAAAAGCAAAAAATCTAAATAAATGAACACCTAAATGTGTGGATGTCCACTAAATGTGCAGGGAGCCAAGGTGGAAGTAATTCAAATGAGTTCCATGAGACAAATCTGGGCAAAGAATTGCCAAACACACATCTGGATTGATCTGAATTCACAAGTTAGCACCGCTCTCAAGCCGGTTCCTGTTTTCTGACCTCAACTCAGTCTTTCGAGCCCGACTCACTTGAAGTAAGCTTGCGCGGCGCAGGAGAGTAGTTGGAGTGCAAACCAATCCAAAACTACGACTCGATCGATGGAGCGAGCGCGAAACACGAGTGGATTGCTAAAAGTGTCCATTTGGGTCGTTGCTGTTCCACTGAAGTCCTGAAGATGTCATCAGTAGTCAGAGTCAAAAGTAATCAGGAAAACAGGAAAAAGGACATTTTCAAACTAATGCTAAAATTTTATTTTATTTTTTTAAATCTTCTTTTCGCAGGCCCAGACAGTGTTCATACGCAACACCTTTTGTAAGAAGAATTTGCATGAGCACAGCTGAGGGAAAAGTGTCTCACACGTGAGGAATTTCAGTCTTATCTCGGTTTCAACTGTACAAAATCACGGTCAAGTCAAGAAGGACCTACCGCATTTCTGACATGTCAGGAATTCTCAGTTCAGGGGCACAATCGCATCAGTCCCTGAGATTGGTCATCAAATGGAGGAGTTTAGACTGAAATATGTCATACAAATAAAGTTGCATTGTATTGTATTCGCCCAATGAAATATGACGTGTACAAAATATGGACAGCTAAACGTGTGACATTGCTTTAAAACATTTTTATTCTGACTTGCCGCATACTTTCTTACTCATAACTTATCCGTGATAAAATCATGGCTACGTCTTGGCATTTGAGTCCGTCAGTGGGAAACTGTGGCTGTTTATGTGTGTTCTCGCTGCTATCCTTGAGAGCTTGTGCGCATCACACTTTTCAGCACAACTCGATGGAGAATGAGATGGAAGAGGCCTTGTTCAGATTGTCAGCCAACATCACATTTTGAATGGAAACTGGATTGCTCTTTTGCAGTCTGAACGGTCACAAAGCACATGAAGTCTAATTTTGGCGAGATGGATTGAAAACACTTTTGGGAGTCAGCTTCATATCGCATTTGGTCAGGATGCCTCTCAGTCGGAACAGCTCCGAACATATCGGACGGATTTGACTGTCTGTGACGTCACTGTCCATGACACAAGACCAATCAGGGACATGCTGGTACCCTAATTCGGCACGGGAATAATCTTCTCCTGTGGGGCGTGGGGGTGGTATGGCCGGCAGCGGCACCGACGTCAAAATGCGGAACGGTGACGTCAAACACTAAACGTGCTGGACGACGCCGTTGCTACATCAACCGGTCCGATGTGACTCCGTTTGAACCGGGCGGGATTCCACTTGGACACTTGTTCAAAACAATCACTCCTGAAAATTGGATTTGAGGAGAAATCCGATTGGAATCGGATCTCCTTGCAGTCTGAACGCAGCCAAAGAGGGCAGAGACCATGATCAGAATGGAATTACCTCAAGAAAGCTTGCAAGAGGGGTGAGAGAGTATGCAGCAGGAAGGACTTCAGCAGTGCGTGCATGCATGTGGGCGTTTTCAAAGCCTGTTTATTGTTGATAGCGTGTGTACGTGAGTGTGTGGGGGCTGGTGTCGTGACTCACAGGGTTATTAGCACCGGCGCAAGCTCCTTCATGTACTGTAGTCAGTGTGTGACGCCGTCATTTCCGACATGCCTTGGCTGATTAAAACAGACAAATCATCAAACCAGCTTCAGGTTATCAAAATGGTTCTGCAAGGCCTTTTTAGTGCTCAACAGCTTTCAGTCCAGTGCGATAATCGTGACTCAGATAACACCAGAGCTCAACGTGTTAAGACTTCAATACTGCACATACACCAAACATTTACTGTACATCATATTGCACTCCAATGTTGTCTGCACCATACACACACACATGCATGGAGAGTATGAACACACGCAAAGTACCACATCATCGGTCAACCGTGCCGCAGACACATGCCTGTGACTTCTTCACTGAGACATCTACCGTCGTAATCGCAATGGTATCCTCAGCAACCGCCATAAATTAGCATCACGGCATTATGTGAGGAGCAACAATTAAAGCTTGACTAATAAAATTTTGAGGAGCACAGCTGATGTTTTCCTGAGCAGCTGCTAACAGAATCGGACAAAAAAGTCATGTTTGAGCCTCGCTTGTGAGACACGTGTCGACACGAGTACGCACATGCATACACACGCACGCATCCAGAAAACTGAAAAAAAAACAAAAAAACAGAAGCAAGACGATTTATAATCAAGCAAAAAAAAAAGCTAATTGATCTCGAATCGAAACTTATACAAATAAAGTTGTATTGTATTTCATACAGCTGATATTTTGATTTGGCTTCTCTCGATTTTTGAAACGTCATAATAGAAGAAAAACGATTAGAGGTGCAGAATGGCGCGGTTTCCGACGCTGTTCGAGTAACCTGAATGCATCATGTTGCGAACGCAGCAAGCGTGGAGCGTAAGTGATTCTGCCGGTCCGGAGCGTGCTTTAAGCTGTAACGACACCGTAGTTGGAGTTTACTGTAAAACTAAACACACAATAAAGAGAACTACACAAAAGATGATTCGTTTTGAAAATATTGCTAGCGCCGTGCCATTTAAATGCTAACAGGAATTTAGCATAGAGTTTGGGAGTGGTTAAAATAATGAATATTCACACACAAACTTAAAGGAAACGAATACACACAGGAAAGATAGCACGACTCGAAGGCACAAATGATTCACGATCAGTGAAAAACCGAGTTATATTCAACCAAAAAACTTTCTTCTGTTCTCACCTGTGCACTCCAAATAAACCGCCCCAAAGAGAACCAAACGTGCAGATTTTTCAATTGCTATTATTTTAGTGTATTTTTAGTTGCTTTCTTACTATTTTTTCTCATTGGTCCTTTCAATGTTGAGTATTCAAACATTCAAAGAAATGTCTACCAACATTCATTTCCACATGAACTACAATCCCAGGTTAGCCCGGTAAATCCCAAGACACCAAATAACATAAATAAAAATAAATATGATCAAGATGTAAGAGTAATGCATATTCAAGGTTTCAATTCATCCAAAAATGCAAGGTATCAAAAGTGTGGATTCAGAAGAATAAAAATGCAAGAGGAGTGAATTTCATTTGATTTTGTAGCTGAGTAATTGAGTTTTAGCAATTTAATAAATACTACCTTTTGAAATCATTGCATAATCATTTTAATGATCATGATTTCAATCTCTGTTATTTTTTTCCATAATTGTCCAGTCCTACCAAGCAGTCACTTTCCAGTAGCATATACTTTATAAACCCACTCAGAGCACGGAGTCCAATTGGTTTGTTGTTTTTCACCTGATAGTGAACACAAGTCATGCTGGAGGCAAAAGGGAATGAGCAATAAATACTTTGTTGCTTGTTGCATGTGGTTTGATCATAAACTGTAATATGAAAATGACTTTTGCCAAACCACTTTTATACCACCAGCAATTATTTCCTCTTGGCAATTTCGACCGGAACAGGATGGATAGTCAACAGATCTCAATCCCCCCCTGGTGGCTCGTTTCAGCAAAAGCCGGAACGTCTGCCAGGCAATGTGCCTGTTGCACTGATGAAGTGTCCTATTAAATGGTTAAATCGTCATCAGAAAAAAATGTGTTGTCAACCGGCGACGATACCAAGCCGCTTCGACTGCACGGGCACCTACAGACATATCCGGAATGGTATGAATGTTACAGAATCGAGAAATATTTGGTATTCATGAAGCCCCACTTTGTATTGCTCTCTTATTTTACCCGTTGGAGCCGGTTGCTCCTTTTTCATATTCACAAACAATAAATCTTTTGCTTCCTGTGCTTGCTTCTCTGCACATTTCCCCTTTCTCGTGCTTTTCCAGTCTCCGGCTCTCCTCTGCTCACTCAAATAAATCTCTCAAACCCCGCCCCGCCACCCATCGAAATCTACGAAACGCACACAAACACACATGCGAATCGACGCACGCGGGCAAACACACAACCCTCTAGGCAACAGCTACAAAGGCCCCATATTAATAAATCTGCTCCTTTATTGGTACTGAGTGTCTCTGGCAGGAGGGTAAAGGGGGTGGGCTGGGTGACAAGAAAGAAGAGGAGGAGGAGGAGGAGGAGACTCAGAGATCAGCCGAGGGGTGACGGACTAAAGTCATATCATGAACGCAGAACAGAAGAAGGGTTTGTTTAAGAAAGAAATACAAAGCGGGGAAGCGCTTCTCAACAAGCGTGAATGCTCGCATATGATTCACGATATGACGTCATTTGCGTTAAACACGCCATGAAAAGAACCAGTTGGGCCTTTTATCGGGTGTTGGCGTTCACTAAGAAGGGAGGCATCCCTGCAGTTCTTCAGGATTTCGTCTCCGAGACACCTGACATGTGGCTGAACCACTGAAGCATTCTCAATACGGTCATGTTGGTCACCAGACTCCGGATTCCGAGCGCCTGAGGTGGGCTTGTGGTAATGACATCGGCAAGCTTGGCTTAGTGGTCCAATCTCAGCCATCAGTCAGCTGTGACAGATTGGGGATATGCGCTAAGGAGCTGTTTGTGGCGTGTGTGCGTCCGAGTGCATACGTGCATGCGTGCATGTGCGTCTGGGGGAGTGGGGGGTGGAGGCAACGGGGGCTATCAGTGGTGGTCGCGTTGCAGAGGCATCAATACGCTCTCGACAGGCCATTTTCCGACTCCCCGGTCGTGGCTTGTTGCTGGGGTAACAACCGCCATTTTACCTTCACCGGCTTCAGCGCTGAACGACTTTAAAACAATCAGAACTCGGCCCGTTTAAATGACCTTTACCTTCAGAGGATCATCTGTACTGGTCAAGAAGCAGTTGTTTCGATAAAGCTTCGCTTGACCACCGTCGTCCTGCGCATGGACACGCTAAGACCGACAAGCAACTAACGGCTTATTTGTTCTCATCCCAAGGTCAAAGGACAGAAGGAAACGTTTGTGGCCGTAGTGCTGACAAGACTCAAGCGCTAATTCAACGTCAACTCCTCTCCGGCGCTAATGATCGTGGAGTGTATTACGCAATTAACTCACCTGTCCGTGAGGCTGCATGTTGCTGTAGGGGATGTTCTGGTTCAACACTTTCTGCTTCATCAGCAACATCCTCTTCTGCTCCTCACTCAGATGGGCTGTTTGGCCGGGAATTGGCCCTTGGGTTTGCCCAGGCCCGGCGCCTTGGCCTCCACCTGCCATGTAAGGAGGCATCATGGGGTTCTTGACCTGGCTGCTCCCTCCCATGGGCGGGGTCATCCTGTGATCGACCCCGCTGCCGCTGAAGTGACTCAGTGGCTTGGTGTTGTTATAGGACAAAATGGCTGCCGTTTGCTGCTGCTGTTGCTGCTGCTGCTGCTGTTGTTGTTGTTGTTGTTGTTTGGTCAGAGGGTTCTGGCCGATGCTGTTCTGCTGTTGCTGGCCCATCAAGCTCATGTGATTGTGAGGGAGGTAGTTGTTCAGAGGACCTTTGGGTCCGCTGTTGGGGGCCATGCCAGCCACGAGAGGGGCCTGCGGTGTGTTAAAGGCTTGCGGTGGATACATCATGGGGCTGTTGGGTTTATCTTGGTTAAAGGGACCAGCATTGTAAGGACTGGTTGGGGGGCCGGCAGGCGACCAGTTTGCTGCTTGTTGCTGCTGTTGCTTCTGCTGCAACAGTTTAGCACGTTGCTGAGCAGCCATTGCTTTGAGTTGCTCCGCGTGGGAAAGTTCAGGAGTGACAGGTCCGACTGGCTGACTCGGAGCGACCCCGGATCCGGCCTGTCCAGTGCCTCCCTGACCGACACCTGGGCCCGGGTTCATTATGTATCCATTGCCAGGCCGTGAACCCGCTTGCGTCTGAGCCTGGGTCGGGGTCTGAGGAGAGCGAGCCACGCAGTTGTGTAACGGTGACCCTGATGCCATCGCGACGGCGGGGGACTGCTGCAGAGGTTGCTGAGGAGGTGTTCCGTTGGCAGTGGTCGCAAACTGCGGGCCTGAAGATGATGGTCGGACCTGAGGAAAATCCACAAAGAAAAATAACAGATGCCAAATTGATGTCATCAACAGTGGATGGTGGTTTCAATTCAAAATGGTCGCTACCACAATATATTTAATCAATGTATTCATTGTCACTTTACAACCGTAAGGTAAAACACGGGAATTTAGATTTCTGCGAGTAATAATTATTATAGCGAATTAAAAGTTATTGTAGGTCATGGGGGCGGAAGGAATTCCGTTCTGTACCTTCATTGATTTGTGAACGTGCACATCTGGCGCATCACAACACTACAACTCCAAGAGCTGTCATTTTGACGGTTTTTCAACTTTGATATATTATTACTCTGCATATTTAGATATAAACGACACTCCTGGCTTCTTGACTTTTACTAATTCACTATATATATCATTCCCCCTGTGGCATGTTTACTTAATCTTACGCATGTTGCACCAGGACGCGCCGCCGGGTTTCCATGGCAACCAGCGGCTGCATTTACAAACGTTGCTGGTCACCATGATCTATAAGAAATCACAGTATAGGAGGCGTTGCATCTGCTTCAAAATATGGACGAGTCTGAGGAGGAATTGTTCAATTGACACGCAGCGACTCAGAGTAAAAAGTCCGCCCGCAACGGTCAAGAGGAGCCGTGCCTCGAGTACTTAAAAAAGGCTGTTAGATGTGATATTCATGACATGGTGGGCAGTAGATGTCAGACAGTTGAAATCAATAAAATAATGAGCTTATGTGGTGCTTGTTGACATTATTCCTCCATGAAAAAAAAAAAAAAGTTCTTTGAGTGCCGATATGTCGGGATCATTTCTGTTGGCAATTCAAAAATGTTTACATGAGCAGAAAAGTTTCTCCCAAACGGCTTCTCATTTTGTTGCCGCCGCTTGGTGCCTGGTTTACACCCGCCTTTCATAAACAATATTTAAAGGCCCAAAATTAGCCCGTATAATTTGACTCGAGTTTGACAAATCACGTGGCGTGTGCCAAATTCATCTCTTTTACTATAAACCTCCCGCAAGACGCAAAATTAACTATGCCGCAATTTTGCGCGTTTTGCAGACACAAACGTGGTCGCGCCGGTTGGTAGCACGTGCAAGTCGACCTACCGCAAGTCTTACTTTTGGCTGTCGGTTGACGCCGACTTTTATTGCACAAACATGACAACCCATGTATATTCCCAGTGAGACTTAAACTTTGCGGTACCGACCTGTGGGGAGCCCATGGGCACCTGTGGACCACCCTGCAGAGGCTGAGCAGGGGGCGGAAGGGATGTCGGCGGTACGGCGCCCCCTACAGGCGCTGTCGAATTCGCTTCCTGCGGGCCGGGAGTCGGATTGTTTGCAGGCCGACCGAAATCGCCTTCTTTTTTGTCTTCAAAGTCCTCATTGAAGAGATCGTGCATATCGTCCTCCGGAACCGTGTTGGCCAACTCATCGATCAGCTCTTGCCACTCTTGATCGTTGAGGTTAATGTCAGAGAATAACTTGTTCTGATTGGACAGAGACTGCGGATCCGAAGACTCTATTCCACCTCCGTCGTCGAGCGGTTCCTGTTTCAGGTCTTTGAGGAGACTGAAGCTGTCCTCCAAGTCCAGTGAGCCATTCATCTTCATCTCTGAAACGTGACTGCCGCCGTTCTTGCCCAGTTCATCTGCTGGCCGCCCGACATGATTCCCGTTGCCGTTTGTGCTGTTTCCAGTGGAAGTGTTGGGACCGCCGAGCAGGGGCTTTATGTCTATTTGGTGATGCAGCGGAGAAATGGGCGGAAGGTTGTTGTTATTACTGTTAGAAAGAGCGCTTAGCGAGTCTAAACCACCAGAGGCCTCCTTCCGTAATCGCTTGCTCGTCGGTGAGTAGCTGCCTCCGTCGCAGATGCCATTCTGCTCTCCGTTGAGGGGCGATCTTGCGCTGTCCAGTTTCCTTTTCACCGTCTCCTGGAGCTGAAAAAGATGGAAAAAATTATGAGCAACGTGACAAGTTCACGACCTATCGGTGTTGTTTTTGTCAACGATGACGAAAATATTTCATTAACGCCCCTTTTTTTCATGACGATGACGAAAATACGACGTGACGTACATGAATTTTCGTTGGCGAGAAAAGGGCCTAAACCTTGTATGCCTATTTTTAACTAAATTCTTTTTGAGTTTTTGTCGAATAAATTTACGAAAATTAGTCCAAAACTTTTTTTTTTTACGTTTCCGTCGACTAAAACCTTTTTGACTTTCCGTCGACTAAAACTAGTCTAAAACGTACTTTTTTGCATTCCGTCCACTTATGCGGGACGACCCAGAGAAATCCCACGCCAGCAAATAATACAACCCAAACATCCTCCAGGGGTGAGGGAGGAGAATCAGCGAGGAGAGTCAAACTCCTAAGCGTGAGGCAGATGTGCAAACCACTCCAAATTTTGCGATTTCACTTTGACAATAGCTAATATTTGAAAGTACCCGCATTTAGCCTGATTGACGGAGGTAACACTCCCGTTCGGATCTTTCGCATTCATCAAGAGAGAACTTGTGTTTGAAGAGGCGGTGAAGAGGGCTGTGTGGCTCTTTCACCACTGACAGTCAGCCTCATTATTTTTCCTGGCCTACATCGGAATGGAGAGCTCAAACTAAAACTTTGATCTCGCAATTAGACGAACACTTCAGGTAAATACATTTGCTAGCGAACAGCCAACTACGTGTGCGCACGTGATTGCGCAAGCGCATGCAAAATCTTTCACTCAATGGATTTAAATCATTGAAGTCTCCACCAAACAGCTGTGATTTCTGCGAGCAAATGTTTGAGTGAGTGAACCGACTGCATGCGTGTGCGCGTGTGTTACAAGATTTCCTGAAATGCCCGTGACTGACGTTGATAATAACAGACTTGATTTTCAAAGCCCACCTATTAAAAACTCCCATAATTATTCAGTTGGTGTGAGCGACGGCACCCACCCACACAGAAAAATGCAAGCAAGCACGCACGCACGGGGTTTGTGCATATGCACCCACCTACAAAAAAACATTCCGAGCGCCGAGTTTGGGCTCTACTTGGAACTTTGCAATCCATTTGCTATCGCCTGCACACATGCGACCGCATCAGTGTGAGAAAAATGTGAAACGTGGAACCCTTAAACGCCTGTGAGGCTGTCTAATTTGGAATATGGTGCACATTTTTGATAAAAATGTGTGTGTAAAGTCGCGCAGACTTTGAAGTAGTCATCACTTGCGACATGCTATCAGACATTCAACATCCAGTATATCGAGAGAAACCGAGCAAACGTGTTGTGTTCTTTCTTTGTCTTTTTTGCGACAGTCCAAAAAGATAGAACGAAGGACCTCAACACAGCGGCGTAAAGAGAACTTGAGAAGAGAAGAAGTCAAATTGACTCAAATTCAAAGCACAAACTTTTTTTTTTTATTAAACCTTTGTGACAAGAATGGAAAAGGGGCAAAAGTATGAGGTTTGTTTATTTCTATAAAAAATATATATTCTTAACAATTAATGTTAATTTATTTTTACATCTTTAAGACACCAAATATACAAAAATGGCACTTAAAAAAAGTGCCAAAGTGTTTGTCTCTGTTCCAACAAGTCACCCCCCAAAAAAATGCCATCACATTTGCTCAGGGCTCATCTCTCAACCTATCATGACTCCGCTTGAGAAAACAGGTGAGCCATGATTGGTCACTACCTGAGCAACTGTGATGTCATTTTTAGTTGAAAGAAAGTGACAAAATGGCCGCCCCCTGAGATGACTAAAAACAGGTGGAACTCATATTCCACAAAGGCAATATTAAACAGAACGCCATAATCACCTGTCGCCAGAGAGCGAGTGACAAAGACTCTGAGACAAAAGTGTACGCGTTTGCGTACACAAGGAAGAAGGGATTTATTAGTCGGGCTGATGCTCTTTTTCCTTCAAGTGGACCGGTTAAAAGAACACGAAGAGATGAGGGAAGAGAGAGGGCAGGGGAGAAAAGGGGTAGAAAGGAACAGCGAGCCAAATGACAGCAGGGAGCAGACGATGAGAGGGTGATCAGAGACCGAGATGGAACCAGTAAGGTGCTGTTGTTATAGCAACTGCTGCTTCTGCTCTGCTGCCTTTGTGTGTGCGCTACATCCTACTTCCTCCTCCTCCTCTTGCCACCCGGCCCTGCCTTCTAGCGCTCCATCTCCCTTACGTCCTTTGACTTGATTTTTTTTTTTGCCACATTGCAATTACTGTACTCTTCTGTTGTAATAATTACTAAACAGTTTATTGATTGCATTGAAATGATCATCGCATCACTGTCCATTATTAAGACTGTGTACTAAATAATTGAAAATTGTAGTACAGTGAGTGGAGCCCTGCACACTCACAGTTCGCCACCTGCTGTTTTTTTTATTTTTCAATAAAAAAAATTTATATATATAAATACACACACATATATATATATATATATATACATATATATATATATATATATATATATATATATGTATATGTATAATATATATTTTATGGCAAAATTGAAAATTCTTAAATAAAAAAAAAAACAATGTCTATTTTGTGTGTCTCCCTCCTCCAAAACACCTGATCCAAATGATCAGGATTGTTATCAATCTTCTACAAAGCCGGCTGATAGCGGCTCTCGAGGGCTGGACTTGAGCGCCCCCTGAATTATGCACGGATTTTCACGATTCACGGGCGCGCACGTGATCACCATGTGAGGTGGGTGACAATTGGTTTCAATGAATCCGTCCAAAAAGCAAATAAATCCTGTAACTAAATGAGTGCCTAAGACGAAAGAAGTCATGTCACAGTTGTGCTGCATTTTTTTACACTTTGCTACCCCAGCGTCTTTCCACTCATCTCAGCACAGCTTCACAATGCCAGTCAGCCATTATGGCACACAGGTGCGCCAGATCAGTAATCAAGCCACCATCTAAGACTCTAATCATTGCCAGATTGTTCTTTATGCTCTCACACAAAATTCCCCACAAGTCTTCATTGGCTTACTTAATTTCTATTTTCAATGAGGAAAGCTGGGCAGATATGTACGTGAATCAAGGAGAGAAAAAGAAAAAGGGAGGATTTCAAACAAGCTGTCCTTCCACACAACGACAGCGGTTCAAGCACACATCAGCAAACATCCATTCTGTTGAAGTGTCCTTGAGCAAGATATTGAAACCTCTGCCTTGCCTGGTCTGTGAGTGGAAGACCTTGACATTATGAAGCTGGTCGTTGGCAGAAAAAAAAAATTGTGTCATGAGCGTTAGAAGAAGTTCTAGGCTATTTTGTGGAGGCCAATCGGTTAAAACATTTTAAAAGTTAAAACATTAAGGCTTGCGTTGTAAAGCTGGAATTCCCCCCCCCCCCCCCCCACACAATTCGAAACAGTTCCCTGGTGTCGTAAGTCTCTGATGTGCTTTGGTCAAAATGCAAAAAAAAATTACTCGTATGAGCCACTGCTGATTGAACGTGCCTGTACAGGTTCCCCTTTTGAAAACAAGCGAGGGCGTTTCGGCTATACGAGCGGGTATTTTCCGTCAAAACTGCCCAGAGTCAGGACAGTTTTTTCATGCGAGCAGGCACCAGCGACATCACCGGTTTGCCGAATCGCACTCTTCAAATAGTGTGGTAGATCTGTGAATGTGGTGCATGCAGCAGAACGCTATCAGTTCCTTGAAAGTGACTCCAAATTAGATGGAAACTGTAACAATTTAAGTTCAAGCACAAAATGGTACATTTTAGCCCGCAACAGATAAAACATCTCTTGACGAAACGATTTCCTGCGGAATTCAAACTGGCTAACCTGTCTGCGTGAAATATCTTCTTTTTCAGAGTGACAATCTCATCCAAAACACATGAACATGAAAGGGGCGATCCAATTCATGGTGGGCACTCAGAAGTGCTATCAAGCAGCTTCTTAGCCACACTTTCAAAGAAGAACTTGATGTGCGGGGAGAGTTCGAAGAGTGGTGCCCCGTCCAAAAAAGGGATCAAATCTTTTTTTTTTCAATTTATTTGTAATTTTTAATTTATTTATTTGAATTTTTTTAAAGTTTCCGTATTACATTATTATTTTAAATCAACGTACTTTTGATTTTGACACGATCATCACGGAAGCCCTTGTCATTTTAAAAACTGTCAGAGCGTATTTGTACTCTGCATTAATACAAACCTTGTATACCGAACAATTTAGGAGGCAATGAAGAAGGCGGTTTACAAAGCACAACGTTGTTGAGGAAAAATAAGCAGGTAGAGGAAAATGCATACGCAGTTTGTGGACGCACACCAAACCAACAGACTAATTTTGTATTTGTATTCCAGCCGGTTATTTTCTGTGTAACAAATTAAGAGTGTGCCGAGAGGGAGTAAACTTGCTGACCTGACATAAAGACCTGGTGACAAAATAAAAAATAAATCTCTTTCATTTACACACATCCATTCACAATCCGTCAATCAAAAAATAACATCGAGCCAAGCGGAATGACATTGACGCGAATGTGAATGCTTTCCAACGCGCGAGTCAAAGGATGAGGAGAGCAAGTAGGAAAGCCGTGGCGGCAAGACAGAGAGAAGGAAAACGAGGGAATGACAGAGAGGAAATTGTGTTTGTGTATGTGTGTGGTTCCTGGCTGAGCAGTTCTCTATTTATAGAGCTGCGGCTCCTTCCTGTTTCTGGAGCTGTACCATCAAGTCAAGAGAGGGTGGGGGTGTTGGGGAAGGAGGGAGGGGGGGGGCTCGCAATACAGTAAGGAAGGGAGATGAGGAGAGGGACCATGTGTGGGAGGGAAGACTGGACGAGTCTTTGGTAAATCAACAGATCCACCCTCTCTTTTTTTTTTTTTCTGTCACTTACTCTCATCTCCACCCCATCGCTTCTCCCGCCCGCCTCCTTAACGCAACAGCATGGGACGAACCAGCTGCTACAGAAAACGCACAGGAAAGGGGGCAGTGCTAAAAACACCATTTGTTCATGTGAAGCCAAACGAGACGTCTGACGACGGATATTTTTCAACAACTAACAAGATTGTGGACGATCTACAAGGTCTGACCGGGCAGCTCATTAGTCAGAAACAATAATCACTTGAGATGACAATCTGTACAGCAATTGTCAAGAATGACATTATGTTGAAGGAAATGTAAGCACCTGATGTAATAAAATTCAGCGGAACCTCTGAGACTGAACACACTCCATTGCAGAATGCTGGTTGAGCTCCATTTTGTTTGAATCATGAAGAAAATAAATCATTCATTCATTTTTTTTCATAAAATCTTTCAGGGAATGTTTTAAGTGATATTTTCACATCTTAACTGCCAGACAGGTATCGACATATCTTAACCAATGTTAATACGTCCTCAAATCTGTCACGCAGGCAGACGGTTAAGTCACCTGAAGACACGCCTGATAATCGAAGGCAAGAAGCAGATCACACCCTGGCCTGGTCGCCAACAAATTGCAACAGTCTTAATATTAAAACAAAAGGTCATGACTCAACTTTAATGTTAAAGAAATCAAAGGCGATGCAAATGTGTCGTATGCGTTTCAGTTATTGACCCTTTTGACTGCCACAAGTATAAAAATGAACGAAAGCCTCTGCTTCCCTTTCGCATGAGCGTGGTCACGCTTACTTCATCTAAACCAGTGCTTCTTAAATTGTGGGGTGGGCCACCCTGGGGGGGCGCGTGTGAATCTGGGGAACATGCTTTTTTTCCCCGTTGTCCTACAATGATGTGTAATTGCACATCCACTCCAGTAGTTGGCAGTGGCGCTCTCCTTGCCCATTGTGCAGGAGGCATATTAATGAAAATGTGTTTTGTGATATGTGCATGTATCCAGAAAAAAAAATCAAATAATGAAGGATGGCTAATTAGTGGGAGGATTTCCACCCTATAAAAGTGATGTTTTTACTATTTGAACAGATGCTGGGGTCGACTTCTGCAACCAAGTGTCCTTGTGCGTAACGTGTGTCCGTGTGCGTTTGTGAGCGTGTGTGCAGTTCATGCCGGACTCACTGATTGGCTGAGTCCAGCAAAGTGACACAGAAAGCAGAAATTCGATTGGCTACATGAAATCCAGTTGGTGCCTGCTTCAGCCGAGGCCTGTTGTGATGGCAGAACAGTACAAACACACACACACACACACACACACGCAGCTTTCTAGACGCTCTCAAGCCTCCCTCCTTTTCCACCAGTTCTCCCCTCTTTGCACTGTTGCCCCTGAGCAGAGTGAGCAGGAGAACAAGAGAAAGAGCAAGGGAGAGAGGCTGCTATGGTAACGGAATGGAGGGAGGGGGGGGGGTCTACTTGGCAGGAACACCAGATTCTCCCAGGCTGCACACACATGCCAGCGTGAATGAGTGTGTGTTGATCCGAAGACGAGTTGAATGGGGAAGAGTGCCGCTCTAAAATCAAAGTTGACTTGAATGTCGGAGTATTTGTGTTCTTGCGCTCAAGATGGCTTCAGTCACGCAGATCGATGGCCACACGAGATCACTCGTTGGCATTAACACCGATCACGACGCCCGGCTCGGTATTTCTCCTCCTGTGCCTCGCGCTTCCCAACAGCACCAGTCTTACAAAGTGTTTTCTGGTCATCTCAAAACAAATCTGTCTTTCACGCAAGCAGACGGTTAAGTCAGCTGATGACACGGCTGATTTGGTTGAAAAACTAGAATATAAATATAAGAACTCTCTCCACATATAAAATGAGGCCATCCAGTCGTTGGTGTGTGGCCACTGTGGCCTTCTTTGAATGTGCGCGGATGTGTTTACACAGCGAAAACACACGCTTCAAAGCAGGAAAGAACAAAGTCCACTCAGAAATACAGTTCATGTGTCGTGGAGACAAAGGCAAGCTTCAACGAGTCTGCAGCCTACACAAAACCACATTTGTTGCACCTGTGGGAGGGAAACTCACTAAAAAAAAAATTAAAAAAAAATAAAATAAAAATGATTTTGAAAGAAATGATCATGCAGGCTGACTTTTGTCACTGGATTTTTTTTTTTTTTTACCTCTGCATACAATCGGCTACTCATTTCATTTTGGGACTGCTGCCTTTATATAAAAAATTATAAATAAAAAATCTTCTTTGTGCTTTTGCATTGTTGGAATTCAGTGGTAGGCCGTGCATTTCACACGTAGGCCTGACTCACCAAAGTCCTACTTCCTCCGACTTGAATGAATACCTCTCATGACGCCATCTTTTATGACAGCACGGCCGGAGAAATAATACAAAGACGCACTCTTACGCACGAGTGGGTTTTGGACAACTTCGGCTCACGAGAGCGAGCTTCTCTTGAAAGGTCCATCTTGAAAATGGCCTTGCGAGTATAACTGCAATCAAATCTTTTATTTTCCCTCCTTCAGCCATTGTGGGTTAAAAAAAAAAAAAAAAAAAGAAAATATTTTAGATTTCCGAACGGTCGCCAGGTAAGAAAGTCTGGCCTAGCCTTGCCCAGTCACAAGAGTTTATCAAATCACAGATTCGTCACCTTCGAGAAGGCCTTACTGTCACCAACTCGTGATCTGATTGGCTATCGCAACTGTCTATCAACTCGAAGAGCCCGTTCACTCACACGGCACAGATGTTGCTTCTGAAGGCCTCAGACAAATACTCCGTGCCACTGGTACTATGAAATCTGCCTGGCAACACAAGCTACCTGAATTCTGACTGGCTAAAAACTCTCACCTAAAAATACATCAACCTTGACCGGGCGCCACTGTTGGAATGTCAGCGTTAATTATTTCAATAATTATGTAACTGATTGCGTTAATATTCATGTGTGCATTGCATTCGGAATTTTACTGGAGGTTAGGATACAATCATACCCATGAATATAATTCGACATTAAAAAGACTATTACATCATGAACATCGTCACTCTAACACAAACAAGTTCATACTTCTGCCCCGTGTTGAGATCAGAAAAGACCAGCAGCGAGGGCTAAGCGGGGTAATCGTTCCATCAGATCCGGCAGCTTCCTCCTCTCCATCCATCCACCCTGCCCAGCGCTGGCGCACGAGGCGCCGTGTCTCTCATGTGTGCCGAGCAGGCAGCCCCATTATTACCCCAGCACGCAAGTATTGATCCACCGCTCGGGTGTGTATGTGTTATTCCAAGATCCTCAGACCTGTAATCAGCATGTTAATGATAGTTATCACCAAAGAAACAGCCTTGTATGGTTATTCAGGGATCACAGGCTGCCGCCGAAGAGGCTGCCGGCCTGAGACGCGAGAAAGCGAGCGTACGGACAATAAAAACACACAAGGATACACGGACAACTAGGCGAGGGTGGATGACTGCGTTGACTGCGTGAGAGTGGTCTAATTCGGATGAGTACTTTAACTTGTGGTGCTTGTTCACGAAGCTGAGACGATCGCTTCAACAATGTGACATGGCACAGGCCGAATACCTGTCACAATGGTTTTCAAATGTCTCAGTTTCAAAAACACCCAAATTTTTCCATCGAAAACTTCCCGTGGTATAAAAGTTTGTTTTATGAGAACTCTGCCTTAACATGTACATTTACGACCCGCTGTGAGAGTTAGCCACTCTGGCTAACATCGGGTTAGCAGCATATTCCTTGTGACCTCTACTTAACATTGTAAATGCGTGCGATGAAGAAAGGCGTCACACTACGAAAGTTAATCGGGGATGGAGGTGGCGATGCAGGGGCGGCCATCATGCGATTCAACCGGCCCGTAAATAGACCGGCCGTTCAGCAAAAATGACCCGAAATTCCCGATAGCCAGCATGCCCTAGCAACAAGTACAAATTGTACTTGATCAAAATTGGAGAAATATTAGATTTATTTTGCAAAAACCTATCATTTAAACCCGGCCAGTGTGACATCATAAAATATTACAGGATAGTCACGGCTTTTATTTTAGATTATTCTTTCAATTCGGAACACCTGGCATCTCTGAAAACCTCATGTAGGTTATGTATGTATGACGACAATCTGCAAAATCCAGACCATTTTCCCAATTCGCAATAACATGACTTAATTGCACTTTGCGCACAGATCTTGATATATTTATCGCAATGTACAGGTGCCTAATCCCATCCACCTTTTTTTCAGAACCAACTCACACTCTCATCGCTTCGCAAGTGTGGATGGTGTGGCTGTATTTGGCACTGTTGAAGAAGACGCATTTCAGAGGTAAATGACATCATTACCATATAAATGACTTACAGCCAAACACATCTGCTAATATAGCCATACGAGCTTGCACACACACCAACATGCATACGCACACACACACGCATGCACACACCCACACACTAATAAATTTGCATCCAACATACGTTTATTTTTTGCAGCAGACTTAGGGTCCGCGCAACACAAAAGCGCAAGTCTTATCCGCATAAATTGCTAAATCTTGATAATCAAAAGGTTGAGGGCTATTTTAACGTTCGGTTCTGATGACCACCATGAGCAAATTTCATACTTCAACCCCAATACATATTCTTTTCTTGAATATGGGCGCACACACACACACACACCCACATACACAAATGCTACGAGGTGAAAGCGAGCATGAGGATCGGTCGTAAGTGTGGCGTCAAGTGTGCAAGACCGAATCAATAAAACTGCTTTCTAATTTCTGACCTGACCTGTCCAAACACTTTACGTTTTCCAGAAAGCCAAGACAGCTCCCCGATGTGTTAATTATGCGCAATTAAACTTAGCTTTGCATTAAGATGGATAAAAGCACAGCAACAAGCTCTGTGATAACGGTTTGATAAGGTCACATGATCTTTACTGAGCATAACTTGGCTCGCAACATGAGATCACGATAAAAGACAGGAACCTCCGCAAAAAAAAGACAGGGGTTAAGGCCGAACACAGCAATTTGATGTTGGCTGTCGGAAAGTCAGTACACGCTGCTGTTGGGACGTGTTCGGCCCATTCGTAAAATCGGCTGGCGAATCAATGCACTGGACCAGAACAGGAAGCGACGAAAGTGGATAAACGGTGAAAAAATTTGAAGCTGTTCCTCAAGAACTGAATCAACGTCGCTCATTTTTCACATCTCCTCTATAGGCATAATAATTGGCGAATTAATCCCTCTCATTTACGAAAGGCCGCCGTTATTGGACGTCACCGTGAAAGGCTTCGCAGTGACTATCGCCCCCGATGGCAAGGAGGGGTACGACTTCTCACGTCTGCACAGAAGGTCCAGAGTAGTTGGCGTCTAATTCGGCTTTTGTGGCGTGTTCTTCAGTCATTTTCCGGTTGGACGTGCCGATTTCTAGACTGACGCGACGTTATATTGGTGCGTAGAGGCCTTTAGAGTAGTTCAGAAGATTAGTGCAAAAGGGGCGGGAATGCGTGGAAACCTCAAAACATAAGCACACAGCGATCGGATAAGTGCTGAGCGAGTATAGAAAGCTTGTGATACCAAGACGAGAAAGCTTGGCAGCGTGGACTTCAAAGTTATGATGGCCATTACTGTCCTCAAGACTAGAATGGCTTTTTATCTGTACTCGAGGCTCCCAATAAAGTGGCGGTGTGGAGGTGGTAATGGTGGTTGGCGGGGGTGGGGGGGTTAAAATGAGTGAGCACACAGACAGCCTGCGGCTTGCTTTCAACATCTCACTCTTTATCCCGTGTTCCCCTTTTTGGTCCTCCCTCCCTGTCTGTAGTCCTCCTATCCTCTCTCCCCTTGTGCCCCCAGGCCATAAACATCCGCATGTCACCCACATGCCATGAAACACAATGAGCATGCACTCACACGCGCTGCGGCAGACACACATGTACAGAGACACCACCAAGACGGAGGACACCAGCAGTAGCCTTTGTTCCACAGCGCTGGTTCTGGGCTCCTGAGGAATCATTCATGCAAAACATAAATATTTGTGTGTCTGTGTGTGATTGGGTGTCGGGGTGTGCGTGCGAGTGTGTGTGTGTGTGTTCAACACCCCCACTGCCAGAACGCCCTCCCACCCAGACTGTCGCTTCTTAACACCATCACTTATTCATGTGAGTGAACATTAGAGCAGGATTCTTCTTTCCCATCTCACGACAGCGTAGGTCTTGCTCAGATGGATGCTCAGGGGATGGGCGTTACTATGTAGCTTTACCGGGGGGGGCGACCCGCGGGCTCTCGAGGTAATCCTTGATTCATTTTGGGAAATAAAAATGCATACTGCAGCGGAGCAGCTATCCGCTGTAATAACAGTTGTGACCACTAGATGGCACTCAAGAGCCCCTCAAACTCCAAGGCTGTAGTTCTGCATCAGCAGATCCTGACCAGAAGCCAGAGTCAAATATCGTCAAGATGGTGGGTTTAAGTAAAGCAGGACACAGATTAGATGTTGACTGAATTTAAATACAATCTGCCAAGTTTGCTAAGAGATCCTTCACGACATGAACGATTTCAAACTAAGTCACCACTACGACACTGATGACACAAGCACACGAACCGTTGACATTTCGTTTGAAGCGCACAAACTTTACTGCCCCATACGGGCACCATGTGAGTGAGCCAGCCGAATAATTTGGGGCCTTTGAATCACATGCAGGAAAAACATACCTGTGAGTTGATTTTTGTAAAAGTGTGCACAAAATGAGTTCCGGCCCATCCCTGACATATACCAGTTCAGCATTTCTTCACCAATTGGCACATTCGTGCATATGCATAGCGTCTAGATATGAGAAAATAAGAGACGGTGATGAAGCGCAAAAAAAAAAAAAAAGAAAGCGGCAGAGGAAGTTATTCATTATTTTCGCTTGCTATTAGGAGGAAGCCGTCATGTCAATACGCCTGGAGAGGTGTCATGAACGCCATTTATTGTTCTTGAGCTGACATGCTCCTCTCTGCTCCCCTTCCAACGCTCTCCTACTTCAATCCTTTTCTTTCGCCGCCCATTCTTAATCACAACCTTCACATTCACTCCTTCATCATTTACATTTCAAATCACCGCGGTGCTCCTTCGCACCCGGAATTTCTCCACCGGTATTCATATCGTCATTTTTGCTTCCTCCCAACATGTTCATGTGAAACCTGCAAACCAGCGTCGATCGTTTATTCCAGGCCTCATTTCGTGAGTCCATTTAAGGTAGCTTAGCATTCAGGTTTAGCTTGGCTTAGCTTTAGCATTTCTTCTCCTTTCAAATTCTTTTCACTCTCCTTTCTCTTGGGTCTGTTCTGTTTTAATGAGCAAAGTTGTTGCCGTGTTAAAAGGCACTGTTTTAACAATCTGTGGATGTACCTTGATGTGCATTCACCGTACAAAATCGTTCGTTCTGTACATGCAGTCAACAAGTCATTATTTTCAACATAGAAAATTGCAGCTTATGGCCTGGTGCGGCTTGTATATCGTTTTTTTTCTTTTTTTAAGAAAGAGTTGCTGCGGCTAATATGCGGGTGTGTCTTATTCTACCGAAAATACGGTACTCCAAACTACCATTATAGCCTTACGCCCATTTTTGCACATTGAACAATTTATTCGTGAACACTCTGTTCAAGTACAAAATGACCTTGTAAGTCATCATATAAAATTCAAGCCTCTTGCATTTTCATTTTGCTGCAATCACACCTTTGCAAAAATTCAAACCAAGACTAAGCATCTCTCTTATCGCTTTATCCTCTTCATTTTATCTCATTTTCTTGTTGTATTTTATTTTCACAAGCCTTGGGACTTACCGGGCTAACCCGGCTATCGTATATTGTGCCATATCATTTGGAAATGTATGCTGCTAAGACTATAAAATAAAACCCTTGATTCTTTGAAAACTCAACTCACATTTGAATGACTTGCCCCGCCTACCGTCCTAGTCATCTCATCATCAGCTGAACAATTTTGACTTCCTCGCAACAGCGGTCCAAATGGCAACTGCCTGTAACAAAATACGGCCGAACCGGAACCCCTGGCATCTCTGCTTATTTACTTTGGTATCATATGATTAATCATCTTGCCTCCAACAATAGTCAACAGGGATCAAGTCAAGACATGAAGCTCTTTGACCTTGGAATCTTGTTCGCCGTCACCAGTCTCACATACAACAAGGCGCTAATTATGTGCGTGGTGACACACATCTAATTTGTCAATCGTATAAAAAAAACAATGCCGATGAGATTCGATATGAATGTATACACACACTCACACACAGTCCCCCATTGTCCCCCAAACAAAGATGGGAGTACGTACGTACATACATCGCCGTGCCCCCCGGGGGAGACCTGATTCTGCACCCACCCCTTGAATCCAACACAAATGTGCAGACACAGACAGATATTAAGCCACCCCCATGCTTGACAGCTTCTTTTTAAAGTAACAAACATGCTTGCAAAATGAAGTGGGGGTGGGGCAAAAAGGGTCCCACTATGGTAACAAGGGCATTAGCAGCCAATTAGGAGTGCCGCCTGGGTGACTGACACGCTCACTGTCTGATATTTGAGTCTGTCTCAAATTGCAATCCTTTCCTTGCTAGAGGGCGATTACGCGCACGTAAACAAACGCCCGGAACACATGCACACACATCTACAGGGCAGACATCCAAACGATCCCCCCTCTTCAGGTCCACCTCCTACATGCAAAGGCATTCAAAAGATTTCTTTGTCTCGGGCATGCTTGAGAGATGGAGGAGAAAGACAAGAGAAACACAAGCAGGAGAGAGAAGAGGGCAGGAGAGGGGGGAAAATGGCAGCAAAAGGGAAATGTTTTGTAGGAAGCAAAGAGACCAAAGGGGGTGGGGGGTGGGGGCAATGTGGAGAAAACATAGCGGGAAAGAGCGCGTGCAGGCGCGAGAGAGAGAGAGAGAGAGAGAGAGAGAGAGACGAATGGGAGGGGGGGGTGCAAAGGAAGACCAGGAGGGAGCGGGCTAAAGGATAAAAGTGAGGAGAGAGCAAGAGACAGCCGGGCTCCGGCGCTGCTCTGAACTCGTTTGATCCAGTTGGTCTCGCCAGGCGTTCCTCGAGATACATTCCTGTGGCTGGCCGGTTGCAGAGTGAGCAAGAGTGATAATGAGCGCAAGAAAGAGATACTGATTGTGAGACCAGGAGAGCTTGACAAACGGAAGACAAGGAAATTGAGGAGAAGAATAGTGGAAGTTCAAAGATACACATTCAGTATATTGTCTTTTATAACAATACCTAACCATATTTACGATTATGGTTACATTATACAATATGTGCCAGGGGATGAAATACTGAAGCTTGTACATTAGCACGAAACAAAAAAAATGCATTTTCTTATCCACAATTACACAAATACAAAAGTATTCTTGACGGCAAGTAGTTTTTAAAAAAATTGAGAAAGAACATATCCCCTCACCAAACCTCTTTAGTGTCATTGAATTATTACAGTAATAGCTTTCATTGTTTTTAATGGTGTATTGGCATTTTCGGTCATGTTTGTAAAAAAAAAAAAAAAAACAACAAACATATTTTTGCTAAATTCGTTCAGCCCTATTCTTGCCCAACTTTGCCGTTTTTGGTCGTGGGCATGACGTCAACGAGCGAGCGGGCTCACTCTTGCAACCGATTGCTAGCCTCTTGATAGCTGCGCCACAACTTAACGATTGACGTATCGAAGGATTCCTGGTGGATTTTGAAACGATTAAGAAGTCTGTTACCGATATAGTCACACCTCTTGTGTCAGTTTATCGTTCTCAACCCTCCAGAAAAGGTAGAGGAGAAAAAAAATCTCTAAAATGTACGCCTCCGATGGACTACTTTATTCTGAACACTGAAAAAAATTGCCGTTGTTTACTTTTGATCCCAACAAAGATCCTGGCTCGGCTGCAGACAAGCTGGGAGAACACGTGCCAATCGGTTGGGGTCAAAGGCACGCCCGTGACCTCATAGATGCAAATGTAGGACCGATAGAATTCTACATTACTGGTGAAAAAAAATGGAATCAAACCATGCCACCTTGATTGTAGACATTTCCTTTTGTTTTCTTTCGGTACAAAAATCAATTGTCAAATCATGCCAAGTTGACACATGGTGTCACTGGTGGCCTATCCTTTTCCGAACTGCACCGTCGGCTCTCGCCGGCTATTTTTACTAGAGGCTGCATCGCTGATTCAGCATGTTGATCTGGCATTACAGCAACAGTCCATTAACAAACCCCCCACACACACCTCACCTCACCTCCCATCACTTCTTACAAGCGAGCGATGAACTCCTGCATTCAGCTCACCAACACGTTTTCTTTTCATGCGTGACTTTGAAGCGGTGAACCTTTCATAAACTTGAACAACCGGTACTAACACATTTGTGAGTTTATGGTGTCAGGTGACTGTTGTGCAACTTCAGTGCGCCGTGAATGCATCCGCACCTATTAGCACAAATTGTTTATGCTGGCAATTATGAACTCAATCATAATTTACATAAGGAGTAAGGTAAGACTTGCAGATTTTATTTGAAGCGTAGTAAACCATGGAAATCTCGGCGGTGAAGAAATTCAGTAGACGCCAAACTATGTACCTAAGAATCCGAATCAGAATGCCCTTCGGTGTACAACGAGATCAGGGCCAGATGCGTTTTAAGAGCATGTCCAATTGTCGATGCTTGCTCTCTTAAATAATATCTAAATGAATAGATTCATAAGAGCTAATTCGGTTTCGTGATAGCCTCCCGACTTCCCCGCTGTATAAATGCGTGAGTGCTGTTTCCAGTCACACCCCACTTGAGATGGATACCACTTGTAATACAATATGACAGGCAGTCTCTACCAGCTTGAGTCCTTGCAGATACATAAAGAGCCTTGCCTTTTCACACTCACTCGTCAGCCGCACACAAGCGCCATTGTGCTTTCAGATCTCAATTACAGTTCATTCATTAATTGGACAAATATGTGAGTCTCGAAAAGAGGTGATGAAGTACAAAGAGAGATTGACAATATGGAAGTGTGTGCAAACACAAGGCCGGTTTGGTCTGTCATTACTTCCTGCCTCGAGATCCTACTGAACGCATCCATAAAATGCTCGCGCTGCTCCAAGACTCCACACTCAATGCTCCTTTCTGGCCTTTCTTGCCAGATTTGTGATTCTAGTCCCCTCCCCCAAATCTTGAATCCACACGCATGTTCGCATTTAGCAGGCACAGGTTTATGTACTCAATCAAAACTTTGAGCAAGCTGTCAACCGTGTGCCGTTAGCAAACGAGACATAAAATTGCATTTATTTTTAAAGAGTTCTGAAGTTGCACACATCGTGATGCTCTCGCCATTTTTTCAAGCTAGCAAGTGTAAAAGTTATTTATTATTTTTTATTCAGTCCGCATAGAAACGTTGCATGAACCTACTGAGTCTGTACATGACTTTTACAACTGGTTTTGTTAATTAAATTAAATTAAATGTAAATATTAGTATATTTGTATGACTATGTACTAACCTCACTAAAATCAAAGCATTTATTGAGCAAATTAATGTTAATGCTTTGGAGAATAAATTACGAAAATATTTGACATTCCGACAATGCACATTGCACTAACATTAAAATAAAAACAAAGAATTAACTCATCAAGCCATAAAAAGACAACAAAAAAGTCATCATTATTGACTATATTATAATTGATAAATAAAAAATAATTAATTGAAATTGATCTTCTTGTACGAGCATTTTCTGGACTCATTTACAGTAAACTGACTTTGGCCAATGTAGCAAATACACAATTCACAGCTGATTTAAAAAAAAAAAAAAAAAACAGCACTTTGTCGTTGGATGCTTTCGACAGAACCAATAAAGTCCACAGTTACATAACGCCAGTCGCATCGATTCTGTGTGTGACTACTTGCTTCTGCTTGAAGTGTGTGTGTGCACCCAAACAAATGACTCAGATAGTACGTGTGTTATACTTTGTTTTGTGAAGAAGCGCTGTATATGTGGCTGTGTCTTTAGTAGACTTGTGGTAATCCTCTTAGCGTATGCTGCTTGAAGCTCAGAGCACATTATGTAACCTCTTTAATCCAACATTGCATCAAGCCAGACGGCAAAAGACCACAACCCATCCTCTCTTACAAACATGGACGCGCACACAGTCCCAAAGACAGACATCAATTGACATGAAATCTTTGGAAAAACAATCCACCGCTTTTAAAAGGAGACATCCACGACACAAAAAAGGACTTGGATTTCGTAGGGTTTGACACTAATCATCTCTCTCTCTCTCTCTCTCTCTGACCTCCGCGCAAATTCTCTGCATCTCCCTAACAAAATGGATAGCCAATCAAAAAGATTAAAATATATATCTCCTTGGTCTCGTTTAGCCATTCTGTTTCCAGGGCAACAGCGGCCATCTTGCCATGGCCCATTGGTCTTGGGCGAGTTACACTCAAATCACAGGAAGGCCACTGAAGAAAAGAAGTGTGTTGAATTTTGGCAATTTTATTTCGTTAAGTGCTTGCATGAAATCAAATCATCAAAATAAAATTGATTAAAATCAACACACCTTTTTTACAGACGACAGGATGACATAATGAGAAAGGAAATTTTCTTTTCTAAATCATAATTGGATGAGATAAACACAAAACGATCAATTGTATTTAGGATAATACAGTGGAACTTCTGTGTTCAAATAATTCTTCCCGCCACAGATAGACCTTGGAATTTTCCAATAATGCTCGGATTTGGATGCAAATGATGGATGCTGCTAGGTTTGGCCAGGAAAAGACGACTTCCATCCCACGATAGAGGACAAAGGCGCCAACGCCATTTGAAAATAAAACTTTCAAAACTTGCGCTTGGCACGAAAATGTGATATGTACACAATCAAAAACGTGCACAAGCATGCATTATACTGTACAGAAAACTTCAACTTTAGACTGGGTACACTCGACCGCTCCCTCTGTAACTTGTCATCCGTTTCTTTTAAAGTCTAACACCAAATCCTTCACAGCAGCATTTTTGTGGCTTTTCTGCGAAAGCTGTGTTGTGTGCTTTATGACATTTTTTTTTTTGTCATTAATTACAGACTTAAACCTGTGGGCAGACGCAGCGTGGACACACATCGAGTACACGCTCCCACCCTCTCAGTGCACTCAAACCAGTAAACATAATTAGAGATTTAAAGTCACAGTAAAGAATAATTGTTCTTGTATTCGGTACTGACAGAAGGCCCATCTCTGGTGTTTTGTGCGCCAGATGTTTCCCACTGCACGCGATTATGGGAACAAAATGCCGAATGTCTGCAGTCCGTTTCAAATTTGGGTTGTCGCGTGAAAACGACAATCAGCACCCGAAGGTGTAACTTCAAGATGTATTGGATTCGTTGAGTACAAGTTCATTTGGCCAAACCTTTCAAAAAGTTCGATGAAAAGTCAATATTAAACTAATCCCACTCTGTGCGTTACCCCTTAACACTTCTTTTTGCATTGCTCCACCTCTATTTTTAGCCCTTTGTTTCACAGATTACGGGCCTATTAATAGACCTCCTTATGTTGTCCAATAAGAGGACTCCGTGAAGGAGAATGGCAGCATCGCAAGGGTTCGCGCACCGCTCACTTGGCACTGGGCCAACCTCACTTTCCCTCACTCGCATCAGGTCCTCCCACTAAAGCCCTCCCACAGCCCACCGAAATTGGGCGGCTGCTGGTCAGGAGCCCAAACCTTCAGTGAAAACTTTACCCACAGGAAAAAAGGTTACACCAAGCCCAAGTGTGTTCCAAAAAGACAGTCTGGTCAGTCAAAAAATATATAATTGCTCAAACAAGGGCCCCTCTGCCCTCTAGCAAATATTTATTTATTATTTTTTTATTTTTTGGGGTGGGGGGCAAGAAGAAGACATTACATAATTTACCACTGTGGCATTTTATTGCCCAGGCACACATACAAAGCCAGCTCTCACACACCCCCCCCCCCACACACACGCACACACGCACAGTTGACATACTCAGACCAGACAGGCAACTTGTTCAGGTCATCTGCATCACAGTCACTATGACAACAGCAGGAGAACAATCCACAAAAAAAGCCACTCAAGAGGGGGCAGCCAGAGGAAGAGAGGGTGAAAGAGAGAGAGCGAGAGAGAGTGAGAGTGAGAGAGAGAGAGAGAGAGAGAGAAAGAGAGAGAGAGAAAGAGAGAGAGAGAGAGTAACAAGCAGCTGCAGCGCGACATCACACACACGCACAAAAAATCCACTTCCGTGTTAGCGAGAGTTGTGAGCACGGAGGCGCTGTCAAGTATATATGCAGTGTCGGGCAAGTTACTTCCATCATGTAATATACTACATATTAGTCGTTACTTGCATTTGAAAGTAGCATGTTTATTTGCAATATTACTGACTGAATAGATTGGTGAGATACTAAGAAACGAATTTCATGCCGTTCAAGCAATGTCTGATTTTTGAAGGGTGTGCACATGCGCACGTCTCAAATTAGAAATGAGTGAAAAACATGATTAATCGCGATCAGATATGTAAATATTTGCAATTAATCAGTTAAAAATTTTTAATTGCTTGACTGCACTAATTTTTTACTGTCATTCTTAGCTTTTGGTGCATTTCCTAGTAAATGTAAAAGAGCAAGGTCACTATTACAAATGATATATGCAATATAATACAACTTGAAATGTGCAAATGAAGGTTGTCCAGAAACGGTATAATGTCGTATCGGTAAAGCCAACAATAGGAAAGGAGGGGAGAAAGTGAGTGTTGTTTTGAAAGGGGCAGCTGGTGTGTTTCCTTGGTTGTGATGGTTGTTGCTGCTATTTTGGGCCACACTCAGGAAGTGATGTACAGACAAGCTTCTGATGGAGAATGCGCGAGCAAACACGCCTCAACCAAAACAAGAGGGACTGAATCTTCCAGGGTGCTCGCTGGGTGGACAAACAAATGAGAGGATCTTTACAAAAATGACACACATCAAGAACTGTACTTAGATATGACTCAATATTTTTTGGGGAGTTTCCTAACAAATTTAGCAATTTATTCTACCCCAAATTATGCGTAGAGAGTGGCGCAATTCCAACTGCAACTCTTGTGACGACGGCCCTTGTTGACATAATGCCTCCACATAACGAACTAATAGTTGAGGGGTGTGTTTGGGCCTGCGTAGTTTGTGTGTGGCAGACTTCCGGTTGACTTCCTGTTTTTGGCAAGTGAAAACGAATCCAAAACATGTCCAAAAGTGAACAAAGTGAACTCCTTTAAAAACGGCTAAGAAACAGTGTGCCCGAGTGAACTACACCGATCCGGGAATATATCCATCCATCCATTATTTAAGTGGCTTTTCTTCACGATGATCGATACATGTTTGTGGAATGTGGGAGAAAACCGGAGTACCCGGACGAAACCCATGCAGGCACGGGGAGAACATGCAAATTGCAGAATCGGAATCAAACCCACGACATCAGCACGGTGAGGCCATCGTGCTTAACCAGTCATCCACCGTGCCGACCTGGGACAAGGAACCAATCAGATGGTGCTGTGAGCAGGCCAATCTGCTTCTGCAGGCAGGGCCACCAGCACAGCACAGAGCGACCAACTGGAAGAAGCGGACAGCTCGAAGTGAAACAGAAAAATCTGTGCACAACTCTCACTGCGACAAAAGGGGGCAGTAGTCACAGATGGTCTTCTTTCACTCCCATTTTGAAATGAAGCGTACGTTGGGGGCTGCAGTAGTAGAACAACAATGCCGCTTGCTGTCCGAACACACATCCTCTCACAAACCACCCGTGTGTCCTCACTCGATGCTCTCCACTGTATTGCACTCTGCAGTATTATCAGATAATGTGTTTTCTTTCCCCCTGCACTGCAGCCGCTGTGGCACAATTATCTGGCTACTGCACTAATGGCTATTGATGCAGCTGAGGGCCTCATACACAGGCGCGCACACACACACACACACACACACTTGCAGATGCAAACATTCATAAAAAATTCATGATGCCGGCTCAATAGGAAGGTGTGTGCGTGTGTGAGTGCGCGCAATGGGGCGGTCAGCCCTAGAACGTACAACAAATGTCATTAATCAAAGGGGAAAAGAGGCAGATGATATCTCTTAGCATATCACTCAGCAGGACAAAGACAAACAACACGATCGAGGTAAATGCAGCACGGAAAAGGAGCATCGATATGTACTCTTAAAAGTTGCGCGTGAACGTTTGTTTCTCGTCGACGAGAGCCGGTCGCCCATGTGCAGCATGTGCGTCTGTGTCCATGCTGCTGGAGTCTATGCGGTAGGTAATTCCTTCTTAGTGAAGGATTTCTCTTTGCAATGAACCTGCGCTGAGAAAGCTTTAGAGCAATAAGCCTTCTGGCTGAGACTGAACCTGGGATCAACCAAGACAAGAAGCAAGAGATGGAGGGAGGGATGAAAGGGGGGGGGGACTGGGAGAGAAGCTTGGGTGGGTCGGAATGATCAGGCAGATTACAGAGGAGGAAAAAAAATCAAAGTTCAAATGGAATGAAAAGATGATGAGAAGACAGAAGCTGAAGCAAGAAGGTAAAAAAAGGGGAATATGCAAAGGTTTAATGAAGAAAAAAATAGAAGCGAGGTGGTGAGCCACACTACACAAACAGATCGCATCATCATGAACAGTTCTGTCAATTGTGGGGTTTTGATTGTTGATTGTAAATCACCAAATGTGTTTAATAAACATGTGCTTAAAGGCATTTAAACGGAGTCAAGTTTTGATTTTTCAAAATTTTGACATCATTTTACCCCCTTTTTTTTTCAACAAATGAATATCGGTTATCGGCCTCCATGACTACTAATAATCGTCATCGGCCCTGAAAAAAAAGCATATCGCTCTATCACTACAGAAATTGGGTTACCTCAACATGACAAACATGATTTGTGACTAAAGAATATCTGCAAATTTGTATTAGATTCAACCAAAGTTGAGCCATGGCTGTGAGTGTCTTTGCGGAGCGAAACTCTGCCATTTTGATTTGTGTTCTATTATCACCATACGAGATGTGCAGAGTCACGCTCCTCTGAAATATCGACCATGTCTGAAATGTGCTGCGCTGCAGCCGCCCTCAAGCAGGTCGTGCTGGTGTATTTCTCGGAGCAACGTGTGATGGAAAAGCGGCATCTGTGTATCTGCAGCCACTGCGCTCTCCTGTCGTGGCCTGAGCCTTTCTCACTCCCTAAAGCAATTGTTTGGAGAGCGAAAGAAATGGCCACATGCTCTTACGGGCCTGCGGACCGTTCGCAGCTCATGAAGAAAAAAAAAAACAGGCAAGGAAATATTAGCCTTACCTAGCCGAGAGATGAAAAAGAGCCGCCAGCCCGGCTGCAAAGTCTGCTATCAAGTGTTACAAACCAGAGAAGGGATGACTTCCAATAAGGACAAACACCTCATTGAGCAGCATTATCAATTACATAAAAGAACAATCGGTTAGCTAATTTGACACAGTTAAGCAACTTAGCTTCAAATAGAAGTCAAGGTGTGAATTATTTTGTGACAAAGTTGTTCTCGACTGGTTGCATTTGACAGAGCAATTAATCAGCGATGTTTGTGGATGAGGAGAGTAGCAGAGCACACAACCCCATTTACGGCGCTGCATGAAGTCATTATCTTTTTCACTAAAACGTGCTCGTAAATAACGGCGGAAATGTAACATGAACAATGGAAGAAATCAAATCAACTGTGCAACCTTGGTTTCATTTCTTCCGAGATTTTGGGCGCAAACTCAAGTAAATTTTCCCCAACAAAAAGGTTGACGTGGCTAATCTAGAGCAAAAAAAAAAAAAGCAATATGTTATTTTAAACAATCCTACAAATCTCAGCAGCTGACAGAGAATAATTGCATTTGTGTTTAAAAGAGCGAATTGATCATACAGAGGTGCAGCGACATACGATTGAGTCGGCTTCAAAATATGAGTTGTCATTTGGACAATTCGCCAAAATGTTGTTCTAACGTGAAATTAAAAACGCCACTGACATGCTTTTTAGAACCTGCCAGAAATGTTTAAGCAACGGATATTTGAACCCAAACGGTGGAGCAACACATGTAGAGCAACAACATGACTTACAGGCCTATTTTTTTATCATCTACAAAAAAATGACCAATCTTACAACATCTTACCGAGTCCCTTAAAATAAAATTGGAAGATCAAATACTATTCTTCTTCATTTCTATCTGCATGACTGCAAACTGTATGCACATTACTGCCTCCCGGTGGCCAAAATGGGCACATCAGAAGGAGCAACACGATGATTTGGATTTGCTCACACAGTTGTTCACTCAGGCTTAACTCCGAACTCTGGCAAACCTAGTACAATCGTGCCTTGAGATACAAGTGACCTGACTTACGACTATGTCTTTATAATGTAGAATATTATCGAATGCTTTTCCACCATTAAAAAACAAGCACTTTTTTTCCTTATTTTTGGTGTGGCTGAAATTAAATTAATGGCAGTTTGGTGTTCCCAATGTTGAACAAATGCTTTAGGTTTTGCCGTGGTGTGGTATCATTTCAAAATTGGTCTTGAGATACTTTATGCAGGTATAGAATTTAAGTCGGAGTTTTTCTATGATGACAACACTAGTCTTGAAATCGTATCAACACGCTCATGATGTATAAATGGACACCAATTCAAGGATAGACCAAGTAACCATTTTCTCTCAAGTGGGATGCAAACGTGTCCGTGATGAGAGCGTGACAAAAACTAACGAGCAAGCTTACAGGGACTGACACTTGAACAAGTATTCAAGAAGACCCTGAAAAAGTTGATCGTATAAACATTCAAACCAAAAGGATCAAATGCCAACACATAAATAGCATCGCGATAATATCATCGTCGCGATGCTTTTGTTTTCTTTAGGGTTTCCTTTCAGCCAAACGCAAAAAAAAAAATCCAACACTCTAAAAGAAGGGAGAAGTGCGCAAAGGTCTGCGCCGTGTTTGTGTTCCTGTAGAACATGTGATCAAGCGTGGGAGGAGGGAATGTGGTTTGCAGCCACCCCAGATTAAAAACAACCAGTATGAGTGAGCAGGAATTGAGGGCCAAAGGTGAGAGGAAGCTAATGAAGACATAAGAGGGAGTAAAAAGTAACACACAAAAAAAGGAATGACAAATGGAAGGACGGTGCAACTCACATAAAAACAAAAAAACAACAAGGAGCAGTGTCTACTAAGTCCGAACCACATGCCAGTGATGTCACGGTTGTAAATCGACGTCACACACTGCGTGTGTGCGTGCGTGCTTGCGCGTAGTGTCAGCTCTGTGCCAGCTCGCGAGTTTAAATATAGCACGCATGCAAACACTCACCGCTGACATTAACTACGCTCTCGCCACCAAGATCATCTACGCTACATTAGTGTTTTACTAAAGCTGAAACCAGAGAAGCGCCGAACCTAGGGGGGGAAGGGGGGGGGGCAGGGAAGGAGGAAGCCCTCACAAAACATTCATGAAGACTCAGCCGCCCACACTCGGGCCTGGATTGCCAGCAGTTGAGCCGGACGACGCTGCAAGCGAGTGTGCGTGCGTGCGCGCGTGATAGAGAGACATTCCTTTACGAGGTGGACGCCAAGCAGCAAGCACAACCAAAGACAGGTTGTCCTGGCTGAGCTGCAGCATTTCTAGGACAAACGCGCCCCTCGCAGTGCACATCGGCCTCACAGCTGTACGCTGGCTGGCGATTAAGTAATCACGTCTGACTGGATGTTAGTATTTGAAAAAAAAATAAAAAATACATGTAGTGATTGCGCGATTAAAAACACTTCGGCATGTTGGTTGGGAAAGACGAGCTTTAAAAAAGCTTGGGTCACTTTTGATCTTTGCCTAAGTGAACGGTTTAATCAAGATCCTGACAGATAATAAGGACGCTGAGCACAAACCAATCGGGTTTTAAATACTGATAGATCCAGATGCTTTTTCCAGGGTTGATACTGATACCGATTATTAGTGGTCATGGAGGTCAATAACCAATATTTGAAGCTGATATTCATTGGTTGAAAATAGGGTTAAAATGATGCAAACATTTCTTATAGTTCAATGAAAACAAACATCTCTCTAAACTTTTCGACGGCAAATCGTTTTCTATTAGTTGTGAGTTGTAGTCGACTGACATTTATTAAAATTTCGGCAGATTCTGTTTCCTTTCCAACCTCTGCTCACGTGTCCTCTCCTTGAGTGAGTGTGACTCGAGGTGAAAAAGCAAACAGGCAGCTTACTTCTGATTGGCTGCTACAAGGAACCAATCAGACAATCTGCTTCTGCAGGCAGGGCCACCAGCACAGCAGAGAGAGCGAGAGAGAAGTGTGCTGCATCGAGCCAAAATGAACCAGCATTTAATTTATCGGCCTTGAAAGTTAAAAAAAAAAAGGCCAATGCCCATAATTTGCAAAAGGCCAAATATTATCGGTCGATCACTGGTTTTAAAATTACTGAAAACTGACCTCTAAGCCAAACCGTTTTAAAACACTGTTGAAACTTTTTGGGTGTTTAATTGATCTTTCGAAAGCAAGATTAAATTAGGATTTCACTTCAGATGAAGCTCCTCCCATCCATTCCGACCCTGTACCACCTGAAGAAACGCTACAGGGAGCACATGGGAGAACATGCAAACTTCCCAGAAGAAGGCACGACCACTGAACTGTCAGATGGCTGAGCTATGCAGTTGGGATGTCACGATAGCCGAATGTCAGAATATGATATCACCTTATGAAGCTCACAATATGATAATTATCCCGATTTTGTTTGTTTTTTATTTTAATAATCATAATTTTTCCAGAAATGCTTCATCGGTGGACGACTAGTTAGCACGTCTGCCTCACAGTACAAAGGTCCTGGGTTCAATTCCGGCTCCAGGTTCCTGCGTGGAGTTTGCATGTTCTCCCCGTGCCCACGTGGGTTTTTCTGTGGGTGCTCCGGTTTCCTTCCACATTCTAAAAATATGTATGGTAAGTTGATTGAACAATCTAAATTGTCCCAAAGTAGCTTTGATCTCCCGGTTGTGATGACACGTGTTAATTTTGCCAAACAAATGTTTTTACTTGGCTCTTATTCTTAACCAACTGGAACCTCGGGTATTGCCCGTTGAGGTATTAGTCACAAATGTTTAATATTTGCTTCAGTGCAATTTTTGCGACCTGAGCCTGGGTCGGTTTTATTTATCTTTTTTTTTTTTAGGGCTGCACAATATACCGAACAAAATATCAATACTGTGCTAAAGGCTTACGCAATATGCACATTGCACACACATGCAAAATATTTTCTTATAGAATTAGATGCTTTTACCTGAAGTTGACCAGTCTGACGCAAACTTCAATGCACACCGCCACCCAATAGTTGAACATTATCGAAGGGAATTATATTTAATGAGCAAAGAAACCAATGAGCGTGCGTATTTTGCCGCATCAAATAAAATGTACGTCTTTCATGAGATCATAAAAATGACATTTCTTTAGGTCCATGTTAAATACCATCACTGAACCTCTTTCTGGCAGCACATGGAATGAACAAGTTGACACTTGTTTCTTGCACTCCTTAATGTCACTGGGTAAGATTCGCACCCTCGATAAAATATCCAGCACCAATAACCTCAGTAATGTAATAAGAATTGAAGGATAACAATGTTCCGAGACACAAGACTATTATGAAATCACGACTGGTGTTTCTGATGAGTCTAACAATGACTAGAAAAACCAAACACCTTCTCGGCCACTGATTCCCAACCCACCAAATAAAAATGTCACAAAAGTGAGTACACGTCTCAATTATATAATTTATGCAATCTAATAAAAAATCATTTAGATGTTCCGTTCGTCGCCATTAGTCACTGCCTTAGACAGATACAGTATTTGGAACAAAAACACTTTCTTGGCCAATTACGTGTTTTTCTACTACTTTTTACGCATTTTTTGTGAAGCTTTTAACAGGTGAATATCTTGTAATGAATGCAAAATCATCACATATAAAGTGTATTTTAAATTAAAGACTGTACTAATAGCTTTCTTTGATCCATTGAAGCAATTTTCAAAACGTATCCGGTATATTTAGTTCAAAGCACCTCACTCCAGCAGTGTTGCTTTGCAAGGCCCAGTGGTAACTTAAACGGGGTATTTGGTTCTGAGCTGAGGTGCTAAAGATGTACTGCTAATATGGTACAGTGTTTGAATTTGGCTTTGCAAGATTTGCAAATTAATGTTTGAAGTAAATAAAACTGAGTTAACTGAGTTAAAATATTGAATCGCGTGAATTATTAAAAAAAATATTAATCTCGCGTGAATGCTTTCATTTTGACAGCCCTAAATTTTAAACCATAAAATGACATCAGGAACTGGAAATGGAATGCTATTGCTCAATTGGTACTGTTTAACATGATGCATTAACAGCGACAGTACAAATTAACATTCTGTATTTGAACATAACACACCTTCCACACACTGCGTGTGTATTTTGAAGAACAGACTGTAACGTAACCCCGTGGGCATTTGTGTCTGCATGCGTGCACACAATGGGTTTGGCTAGAGCAACAGCAAGCTTGGCTTTCCTCGAATGCCCGCTTCTGCAGTGACTACATACAGCCATCTAGCTGCAGCTCTGCTCATCTGAGCAATGAAATTGAAAAAAAAAAAAAAAAAAAGATAGCACACGCTTCTCTCATATCCCTGCCTCTTCTTAACGATTTACGTCTTGGCACTCCAATGTTTGCATTGGAAGTGTCACCGTGAGTGACAGAGAAGGCCCTCCAATCTCAGAGCTTTTTGCAGCCAAGCCAGATCATTCGGTGAACTGTCCGCAAGGGCTACCGGGAGATCCGGCATTGCACTCAAGTACTACGTCCGACGCTTCTAGCTTGGCTCCTTAACAACTAGCTGGGAAATTAAAGACACTCTTATTTTGCATCTCAAAAGGAGAGGACCAGGGCTCATTGCAGCAACAAAAGGAAAGACACTGTTGACATTCCAGACATGAGTCCTTTGGTCTTTTCTCAGGAAACCTGAGCCTGCCCACAGGAGATACAGTGCAAACGGGGATTCTAATAGTTTGTCTGTGTCGGTTCCAACGCTTTCTATGGCCACATGCGATCACGTTTTAGACTGATTTTTTTTTTTTAAATGGTTAAAACTACAGTGAGAACCACAGTGCACTACTAGAAGAGTAACGGCAATACTCAGCCGCTGTTCCCAATCAGAAATCAGCATGGGCGTTCTGTCGGCTCCCAGAAAGATTCATTTTCTGTTGCTGGTAATCATTTGTTCTGTCAAAAGGTTATGTGCCTTAACGCATGAAAATATTGGCACGAGTCTGGCAACAATGTGAGGCCGGCTGCTTTGGTCTCCTTAATGAACAGGTGCCTGCACATTGCAACACAGCCTGTTTGCAACCGGTGGTGGTATTTTTTTTTTTTCATTGCACTTTAGTAAAATATAAAAAAAAATGTGCTTTCTGGAACCTGTTCTTCATATGAGCACTGAATCACAACCACACTTCACCCGGACATTTGATGCTCCTGAAAGAACGTATCTCTCTCAAACTAGCTTTTATCTCTGAGAAGTGCGAGTGTTTACTTCTCTAGTAATTGATCCCCTAATGTATCCGTATTATACATTTTTTACTAACCGCCATTCAAATAGTACTTGATTGAATCACAAAGTTCCCTTTAAGGACTCAATCATGGAAACATAATATTGCGTTGCATGTAAACATGCAATGGCACCAGGGGGACTGGCTGTTGATTTAGAAAGCATGTCACAAATCTGAAGCCTAAAGTGTCATTGCTGAGAGCAGGGAAGCATTTGTTACAACACTGATGCCTCCTTGCAGAGTATCACACGTCAAGCAAGAAAGGAGAAGTAGTTTGGCTGTGGAAAAAAAAGTTAGTTGAAGTCTCAAAGTGAATAAACATTTCTAAAACGCCTTGCACGAGGTAAAGAATCAGCTGTTAAGTTTTAATGATGGAGCTTTCTGTTACCCTTGCAAACAAAACGCACTTAGTCGACATGCTTGTACGACAAAGTAATTCCTTGTGATTGCCGGTGTTGTCAGCTCTTGCAACTGCAAGTGAACAAGTTACTAGTGAAGTAGACATGCAGCTACTGTGGGTGCTCGTTTGTGGTCCGAGGATGTTGAGTGAAGTGTCTGCGGAAGTGTGCGAGTGAGAGGGGTGTCTCACGCTGTCATCGGGAGCGCGTCCTTACCGCTATAAGCGTGTTATTCCTCTGTTCCGTGGACGAGGCCGAGTCCGGGTCGGGCTGTTTGATTTGCGGCTGCTTACTGCCGCTGCCCCCGCCGGCCGACTTCTTGGCCCTTTGCTCCAGGCTCCGCTGGTACAGGCTGACCGTCTCCCTGCGCTCGATCTCCAGCTGCTCGGCGTGGGCTTGCTGGTACCTGTTCTCGCAGGTGACGTGGTGTCTCCGGCAGCCTTCTATCCGCTGCCTCAGCCTCTCCACGACGGTGCTGTGCTTTGGTATGCCCACGGCCCCGGCAGGCACCACGTTCCCCGCGGCCGGGTTCAGGCTGTTGTTGATGCAGATACTGCCGTTGGGTCCGGCAGCGGGGGAGGCGAAGTCCCCCATCACTGGGCCGAGTGGCTGCTATTTTGAAGGAACTTTTCTCCAACGTCCAGCTTGTCTTCACCGACGCACCCCTCCTCCGCCTCCACCTCCACTGGCTGCCGCCACCCCCCTCTCCGTCGTCCGCAGCGAAGGGTCCCAAGGAGGCGAGCAGCGGAGGTCGGACCGGCAACAGCCGCTGGAGTGAGCGACAACGAGGGGCTTTAAAGGGCAGCGAGCCGCGCGCTTGTAGGGCCGGGAGCTGGCGAGTGAGCTCGTCTTCTTCCCTCCTTCACGCAGTTCCAAAACAAACAGCTCCCGAGAACACAAATAAGAGCCAACATGAGAGGCTTTGACAATGAAGCGACTCTCCGCTACTCGCAACAACTCCCCGCCTGGAAAGCCAAACAATTTACGGCGGCGGCGGCGGCGTGAACGCGGGCAGCCGGCGGTCAAACAGACACCAGCAGCAACAGCCCACTCGCCGCTTTACGGTGTTGTCCGGAGAGAAAAAGTTTTGCTGCTCGGACCTAACGGGTTCCGGAGTTTCCAAGTCAACTTGCATGTCATATGGTGACGGGTTAGAAAGCAATCCCGGCGAGGATGTCGCTTGGTTCTGTTGCGAGGCATCAAGAGTCCAGACGGCGCAAAACGTGAATATGGGAAGCGGTGGCGGAAGTGTGTAGTCAGTGGCTGACGCCTGCCACCATCACACAATAATCAAGTCAGCTTCTCCACCATGCCAGCGGAGTGATATCAGGACAGCAGTTGAGTAAAACCAGCTCCAGGCTGTGAGAAGCCCGCCGAAGGAAATCCGGAAAACCCGGCGCGGCATTGTGGCGGATGCCCAAGAGAACCTGCGGTATAGTCCCGCCTCGGCCAGCAAATGTTAATAATGAAAAATATAGATATAAATTAAAGCGTTAACTCATGATTAATTCTTTTACAAAAATTCACGCGATTAAATACTTTAACAAAGTTAACTAGTTTTATTTACTTCAAAAATGAATTTGCCTATCCTGCAACGCCAAATTTCAAACAAATTTATCTGTGAATCTTTAGCACATTCTGTTGAGAAATACTCCATTTAGATCATATTCAAGCATCAAAGAAAGTTATTAGAACAGTCTTTGATTTAAAATACAGTTGTGATTTTACATTAATTACAAGATATTATTCAAGTAAATAATTGTTTAAAGCTTCACAAAAAATAGTAGTCGAAAAACTCGCAACTAATTTTGGAATTGTTTTGCGATTAATTAGTTAAAAAATGTAATCGCTTGACAGCACTAATATATATATATATATATATATATATATATATATATATATATATACATATATATATATATATATATATATATATATATGTATATATATACATATATACATATATATATATATATATATATATATATATATATATATATATATATATATATATATATATATGCACGCTCCATTAGGACAGAAAACATTGACAAAATATGAGAAATAGAGGACAAAACTTACCTTAGGTCTACCCATGATCAGAGCAACTGACTGTATGAGGCGTGTAAGAAAAGTTCAAGGGCTGGTGACAGAAAGGATATCTTTCAAACCCAAATTACAAACGTCGAGTTTTCCCCTCTAGTGCGGGACAGAAGGTCAGTCAGCGCGTTTACAAAAAGATCCCGGAGCGTTTGCTTTTCGTTAAATGCGCTAGAGGAGACGAGAGCTGTGGCAGGACAAATTGTGGCTGCTTCACCCTGACAACGCACCTGTTCACAAGAAAAAAGTTTGAAAGGAGCATTGAATTAGGTCTGCAATTAATCCTTATTTTAATCGTCGATTAATCATTTTGAATGGTTTATGTTTGAATCATTTTTTAAAAAATGTTTAAAATCCCATCCCTTTTACTCAAAAACAGGACGTCATTTCACTTGGACACAGCACAAACAAATCAAAAGTGATTCATTTACTGGTCCGGTTCGTAACATTTAAGAAAACATGGGCAAAAATGTTGAGCATTGTTTTCCAATGTTGGTCATTGCGGTGATTTCTTTGCTAAAATTAAACTTATAGAAATGAAAATCATTGTTGTCTTATCCACTGTAAATCAGATTTTGACTATTTTGAAAAATGAACAAAAAGATCACGTGTCTAATCATTTGGACCACGTGTCAACAATAGCGGGACGACTGCTGGGAAATTATTTCCAGTCATTGCAAAGTCTTGTAACTTCAGTGATGTGTGCATACATTTATGTTGTGCATTCATGTTCAATATTTCAACAGAGTATTAAAATGAAATCAAAATTTTACTCTACTCTTGATCGAGTGTCATTAAGACACTTTTCACAAAGAGTCTCAGTTGCGTTTCCACGTCTGTGTGTGGTTGTGTAAGTGTTTGTTGTTGTTTCGTACTAGTGCGGCTGCGCAGTATGACCAGCTTAGCACTTAAAGAATGAATGGAATGTTATTTTACACACAAACACACGCACCCCCACCCCCCCACGCACCCCCCCCCCCACACACACACACACACGCTCACACACATAAATGCTTACGTGCTTTTATTTCTCTTCCTTCCCCACCAATACAATTTGATTAGACAGAGAATATATACTTACCCATCAGTCCTTTAAGACAATGACATTCGGGTTGTCATTAGCCGCAAATGTTGTCAAGCATTAACAAAAAAAATATATATATATTTTGTTTGATCGCTGCGTTTTTAATCAAAAGACACAATTGTTTGAGAAGGCAGTTGTTTCGAGGAGCTAAATGATGATGAAGAGATTCTCAACTTTTGTTTTCACCACACTGAAGAGTACCACATGATTGCTTTCGAAATCCAGAGAAACGCATTTCTTTTCTCTTCTCGCAGTCGTGCCGGTTTGTCTACTCCAACTCAAGGTGTGGAGGTAGAGAATGAGTTTATTCAAGAGGCACACACACATGCTGAAGGCTTGATGGAGGAACTAATTATGTCAAGATAAACAAGGCGAAAGATCACGTCAACGTGGAGCTCTTATTTGGAGATTTGACGTAACGTAACGTATCTTTTGAGCTAATTCTCATCTACTCTCTTCGTGCTTTCCACGTGACCTATCTGTATCCTTGCACGTTCACCTCATTGATTTGCACATCGTTTTGAAATTCAGGCTGGACTCTTCACCCTGGGATGACCCTCGGACACATGCTCCGATACCCATTGGGAGAAAAGGGCTCTCCAACCCTTTCGGATTTGGTGAGATGGAGAGGCAGCAGACAATGCGTATTCTGCCGTTGCAAGGAGGTCCGACTAAATATTTGATGTGATCTACCTCCGAGAGTGAATTGAAAAGACGTGTCAGGGTGATATTTTTGAGGAGGATGGATGGAAAATGAAGGAATAAAAAAAGTGATGCGAGAGACAGCCTTGCCGAAGGGAACATTGATTATTATTTTGTGAATGTAAAAGTCGCTTCTGCCCACACTGAGATTCCGCTCGGGTCATAGCAGAGATGCAAAATGCCGTTAATGAGGAAAAACGGTGTCAAATAGGAACCTCCATGAACGTACTACATAGTGGTGGGCGGTCGAGGCCTGCTCTGCTGGCCGAACATAATCAGAACAAAATGATCATATTCTCGACATTGATGTCATATTATATCCTTGTGTTGAATTTTTAGGTTCAAATTTTTATCCAATCAAAATTCAGTTAGCTTGTATTGCCAGGTAGATTTCACGATACCAGAAGCATGCACTATTTGTCCGAGGCCTTCAGATGCAATCGTGCGGGCGGCTGTTCAGTCAAAGTCAATGAGCTTTCAGATTTGATAGACAGTCGCGATAGCCAATCAGATCACGATTTAATGACAGTGAGCCTTACGTTGAAGGTGATGAACGTGTCTCGTGATTGGATACTCACTCGTGTGGGGGCAGCGCTTTGTGGAATCAACACACCCGAAAGTCGTAACTGGCGACCGTTCAAAAATCCAAAATATATTCTTGCTTTTTTAAACCAAGGGGGGCAAAGTGTGGATTTAATTGCAGATACACTTGCGAGGCCATTTTCAAGTCGGAATTTTCAAGAGAAGCTAGGTTGTCCAACACACACTCAGTACCGCGTAAGTGTGTTCCTGTATATTATAAATGACAGTATAATGAGGGGCATTTATGCAAGTCGGTCTAAGTTGAACTTCACCGAAGGCCTTTGTGCGAACTGCTCGGCCCGCCACTAGTACTACACCACCATTCCTGCAACTATCCGGGAAGAAATTATAGCCGAGGAGACTTTTTTTTTTAAATGCCACAGTGGGATTGCAGGGGCATAAGTTTGAGAAAGACTGTCAGACAAACATTTGCCAAAATACAATCCTGAAATAAGGACTGGCAAATTTGTTTTTGAAGTACTGCCCAGGTACCGGTACAGTAGAACTATTAGGAATGTTGCTGAAATTTTGTGGAGAAATTACACCTCTCACTTCAAACAAGTCTTGCAAGTCTAACAAGCCTTACATGACGTCACGTGAAATTGACCACATTTCACCTCAGCGTATCTCAACCAAGGAAATAAGTGCACACAGAAGAAAGCAATCAGTGATGTTGAAGAGGAATTCCATCAAACTGGAGAAATAGAATGGATCGTGGTCTATCCCAGCTGACTTCAGGCGGTAGGCGGGGGACACCCTGAACTGGTTGCCAGCCAATCGCGGGGCACACAGAGAGGAACAACCATCCGCGCTCACACTCATACCTAGGAGCAATTTAGAGTGTCCAATCAACCTGTCATGCATGTTTTTGGAATGTGGGAGAAAAACAGAATACCCGGAGAAAACCCACGCAGACAAGGGGAGAATATACAAACTCCACACATGAAGGCCGGAGCCGGAATCGAAACCACGTCCTCGGCACTGTGAGACCAACGTGTTAACCAGTCATCCACCGTGTCGCCAATACTCTCCTCTATTTATAATTTCGTATGTACCTGCGGCTAGAAAGCAAAGGCGGAGTGTCTCTTCCCTGGAAATGAATGGGTGCAGTCAGTTTGTGAGGCAAAACAATCAGCTTTTTAGTTTCTTAAAATATCCACACTTTCTCCTTTATTGTGTCCTGTTTCCACTCTTTGTGGCCATCGTTTTGTGTCTTGACAATCCTGCCATGTTTTTATGGTTCAGTACAGTCCAGTATTTTGTTTGTGGAGCTTGAGGGTGGCAGTTCTTCCATTGCAGCACATGGGTCGTCGACTGTAATTTTCACTTATGCGGCGGGCCTAATGTGCATGATTTGGGGATGGAGGAGGAATATGCAAACGCCACACACGAGGAGATTCGACCCCACAACCTCTCAACTCTGAGGCAGGCAGACATGCTGACTGCGAACCGCCATGTTGTGTTTGTGTTTGTTCAGAGGCTAATTTACAAACCAAAGCTATGCCATCATGTTCTTCCGGAAGCGAAAAGCCTGTCAACCCTTTCGGAGAAGGCAAGCTTGCGAAAACTGCTTTCAATTGTTCTGATGGTAACTTTGAAATGAAACTTTTCCACTTGCAAATCGTAGCAAGGGAGAATGCTTGACTCTAAATTGTTTGGAAATTAAAAAAGTCTCTGTAAGATCAATTCTACTGCACCTTTCCTTCCTGGTCCTCTCTTTTGTTTTTTTTTAAGTGTGAAATGTGACCCATTCATAAAACACACAGTTCTTATTCTGTTGCATGAATGGCAACAGGTGGATACACAGACTTTTTGTACCGTCTGCCATCTAGCGGGAGAGCGTTGTTGTGCCTGTCAGTATACGTTGTTGGCATAAAGACGCATTATTTGTTGTGAATAAAGCAACAAATTGAAATTGTATAATTTCATGTGGCACACCATATGATGTTCACGTGCCACAATTCCGTTTTTGTGAATGATTGCACTAGAACAACAATTGTTAGTATTGAAGCGGGCTGTTTGCACCAAAGACTTTTTTTTTCTCCAAGCACAGTAACAAAGAAACCTACGCAAGGTCTGAAAATGATTCGGACTAACCTTCACACACTTTTGTGGGGAGGCAGCTGCAGATTTGTGTCAATTATATTTGCATAAAAAGTATGTCAATGCATGACTGAATGTAAACAGGTCCGGGTTAGTTTGGGGGCAAAAAAAGACAATGTTGTGGAGGAGTGAAGACAAAAATGGCGGGAAGCAGGAAAGGCAATGAATGGATGCAAGATTGTCTAAAAATATATATTTTTTTTAGTTTTTGGAGGAGGGTGTTGACCGCAATAAACTTACGAAATAATAATAAAAATTATTTAAATTATATTATTGTTATACTGTTGTTTGATGACCAACGCATTAAAGTTGATGGCCATGACCAAAATAAAATGTCTTCTCTATACATCCCTTTCTATGCTTTAGAATTATAGTCTGTAGTGACGTCAGCTTGTTTTGGTCTGGATGGCAGAGCAGGTCAATTTGTCTCTGCTATTGCTCTTGATTACTGGCAGTGTCACAAGTCATGATAATGTGGCTCAAGTGAAACAACTCTGTTGTTGTTTAATAAAAGCAAAGCATGTCTGTCCTCCCCCACCCATCCCAAGAACAGTGAGTGTAAATAGGATGAGATACGTAAGAAAGAAATAACACAGAGAGGTAGATAGTGGAGAGGGGAAGAGAAGAGGACGGAGCTGGGGGCATGTGTGGTGAAGATCATAAACTTACAGTGTAGCCTTTCCTGGTTGCCTGCAAAGTCTGGAACGTATTTTTACTGGAGCAGATCACATTTCTTGTGACAAGTGCAGACATGCACACAGACATATCATTAAAAAAATTATAAAATGTAAAATGATGGGGCGGGGTATATGGTGTCGTATACGGTACTTAATGATTGACTGAGGGAAATAAATATTGGATCCTCAAGGGGCACCACCACCTGGTGCCCTCCCCAGCTTGTTAAGGAACTCCCGGTAGAAGTCCCGAAGAAACGAAGGATAGAGGATGAGGGACTTTGAAATCCAGAAACGTTCCACCGGGCCGTTCAGGAGGACGGCTGAGGGTGCTAAAGGAGACCGGCTTCAGGAGGGTCTCATGAAAATGGAGAGTGGTCCAAAAGGCGGGCGCACAGGTCTTTAAATAACCATTTGGGAGGCCATATATGAGAGGAGGGTGGCCGAAGGGCTGGCGCCATCGAAGCAGGATCGGGTAATGATAATGGATAATTTTACGTTTATTACTGAGTGTCATATTATTTTGTCAGGATTTTAATTTAATTATGGGGCCCTTCTGGGCCCCCGTAGATCATGGGCCCCAAGAATCCTTCTCCTTATCCCCCCTTTTCGGCGCCCCTGGATCGCACCTTAATTTGAAGGACGCTGTCGCTGCACTCACTTAATCCAAGCTATTGTACAGTAAAATCTGTTTTTATTGTTTTGCTGTGTTCATCGTCAACCACGAGAGGGCAGTAGAACACAACAAATCCAACTCGAGAAAAAGTCCCCCTTCGTGTCTTCTAAAGGCATTTCGGCTCAACAGGCTGTTGACGTGAAGGACAAAACAGCACTAATGAACCACTTAACCCAATAACATATTCCACACTATTAACTAAATCGTATTAAATCGAGTTTATTGAACAATTTATTGAATTGGTTTTCTGACCCGCGCTGATAGAAAAATCTGGCTTGCTGACAATTCAGGTTAATGTGTGACTGGAGCGTGAACATCATGTTGAGTTTATAAACCCCTTGATTTGGTGTTACTACTACTAAAACTTTGACCTGTGACGTTTTCCTTGCAAGCACTTAGTGCTCTTTGCTGCCATAGAGTTGTTTTTCCTTGTAACTGGAGTCACCAGTCAGGTCGGGTCAGTAGCTGTGACGTTGTAAATGATTCAAGCAGCAGGTGAGTGTGGAGGAAGGGCCAATGTGAGGAGGAAAGTGAGTGAGATAAAGAGACAGCAAAATCATTACTGCTTTTCAAAGACAAAAACAAGAAAGAACAGCAAGCGAAGGAGAAAAGGGAAAGTAAGGCCATGGAGGCCAACTTGGGGGAGGAAGATGAGACTTTTACAAACATCTCGCTGGCAGACGACCCAGGTAAAGCCTCATAAAAACTTCCTTTTGTACATGTGAGCATGGAAAGGAAGTTTACATTCTTCTCATCTTAAAGTTCACCAGTAAGAATGTACTAAGAAACTGAATCAAAGTAGTTCATTTCCACTCCCTATTTTCAGCAGTCACATTGTAAAGTGAAAACAAAGCAAGGAGGCAAATGTTAGAATTGATGTTGGAGAAAAACAAAACTTTGATATTTACTCTAACTCCTTTCAAAGCTGCATTGCTTAGATCCTGGAATGAAATACGCAAAACGATGAATCCATTTATTTCATTTGCATTTTGACCGTTACCTTAAAAAATATTTTCTGCAATGTTTTGACACAAAAGAGAAGCCTAAAATTACACTTACAAATGATGGTTTGTAAACAGTTTCTCATTCAAACTTGAATTTGTTACATGTTGAATGAGAAACAGTAGCAGTATACAATGCACTTGCAGCAACAGTAAACACCTGACCTTTGACCATTTGACTCAGGTTGTTTGTTTGTCAATTTTGAATGAGGCAATTTTGCATGTGGCATCACATTCGTAAAGTGGTTAGTACGTCTGCCTCACAGTTTTGAGGTTCAGGGTTTGAATTTTTGTCCCGGCCTTCCTGCGTGGAGTTTGCATGCACTTTGACACTCATGCTCCTTACAGTCATAGGTGTGAATGGTTGTATGTCTTCTGTGTGGTTTGTTTCCACGTCAGCTGCATGGAGTCTCTCACTTAATACAAATTATTCTATCATGTTCTCTCTAGTTTGTTTGCTAGTTTGTGTAACCTCTCCCTTCACACTTCTGTATAGTATGCACACACAGATGCCGCCACACATCTTGGCTAATCACGAGGCTTTAACTGAAAAAACATGAGGAAAAACAAGAAATCGACTCCCGTTGTTCACGTCAAAGCACTGTCACTAAAAAAAAACTGATCGTTCACGATCGACACATATAGTATATAGCTAAACATATAGACGTTTAGCTAACGTCTACATTCATAGTTCTCTGTAAGTTATAATCAAACGTTTAAGTATGTCAAGTCAAAAAATGTCTCTTCATATTACTATTTTCTTGGTGCCTCCACACGTGTAAACACAGTATTCTGATTAATATTGCATCGGTGTAAAATGAAATAAGCAGAAAAATCAACCTGTTTTTATCCATCTCAAAGGGCGGCCATGTTGTTCTTTACTTTCACCTGAAACTGACGTCACAGTGCCGACGAGGCTCAGCTTGCGAATGTCACAGCCCGTTTGTTTTCGAGGTTTGGTTAAAGATAGATAGATAGATAGATAGATAGATAGATAGATAGATAGATAGATAGACAGACAGACAGACAGACAGACAGATGATAGCTACAGCCCCCCCTGTCAGTCAGTGTAGGCACACACGCACATGCAGTGGTGAGGAATCCTCATCACATTCGTTGTCGTCATCGACAGTGAACACCTAGTGTGTGTGGTGTGTGTTCGTTTGTCTGTCTGTGTAACGACACTCTTTAGTTCGAAGAGCACTCACACAGTCTCGATTTCGGTGAGTGGGAAATACGATATAACTCGCTTTTGTTCGCAGCTTTCCCCCGCTTTTGAAATTGAATATGCTGCCTCGAGCTGTGTGAGTTAGCGTACGTCTAACGTTAGCTACATCCCGATGGCCAAACCACATCGATAGGGCGGCTAAGTCGAAATATTTTTGCAACACCTTCCGCGTTGAGATTTTGAATGTCTTCAACTTTGAGTTTACGTGTTGTTAGTGAAATGCTACTCTTGTAGTTTCATTAGTGGGCGTTCGTAGATTGCTGCAAAAGCTAGTTAGCTAGAAAAGCTAAATTGGACGCGTCCATCTTCGGACATGGTCATCGCTGGCTTGATTTAACTCACGCGTTACTGTCAAGTTGAATTGATCTAGTACTCGAGTGTTATTGCACACATTTCCTACCCACAGGTTCATTTAACGTATATTCGTTCGGCTATGTTTACACACATCGGTGTAAACATCGGCCTACAAGCTATAGTGATGGGCATTGCTGGGGTTAGAGGTCGTTATAAACATTCGTGAGACGGTTTTCCAAAAGCTAAATGATTCCGAACTGTATCTAATAGATCGCAGGAGTCTCGCGCTTAATATGTTGGCAACTTGGTGGTCTTTCTCGAGTTGTAAGACGTTGCAGCACTCAAGCCAATCTATTTCATTGTAACCATGCTAATCTATCGATAACGATTGAAGCTAGTTTTTTTTTAAAGAACAGCAGTGATTTAGACGCTCGAATATAAAGAACGTGACCAGAAAACTGTTAAGAGTCCAATGAAGCAACTAACAGGGTGCGGCAACGGCGGCTCAGTCGAAGCCTCAACCATCACAGAACCGATGCAGCCATGCAACCGAATTTCTGAACTGTGTGTACGTGAATTCATGCAGTGGCCCAATTCAGTGTTGATTCCCAAATCAACAATGAACCCCTGCTGTATCATGGTTTGTCAGGCAAGTCAGGATTTAGAGTTGCACACCGTCAGTGTCCATGTTGTTGTGCAGCAACATGCTGGGCAGCTCTCAGATGAATTAATGTAAAGGCGCAGTGTAATTCAGAACAACAAAACAACGAGGATGCCACTTAGTCAGACCCGTCCCCAGACTTCAGTCTTTTGGGGGGCACATGAAATACACAGAGTCACAACATCATTCTCTTCTCGTCCGGGCAGCCAGTTCAAAACATTGCTCTTGGAGTCACAGAATCAATTTCTTCTGCTTGTTAGTACAACCGCCAACTGCATAACAAGTTCCCAAGTCGTGCACGACATTTTTCAATGCAACGGGGGCTAATGATTGCTTAGAAAAGAGGGTAAAAAAAAAGTTAAACTTCTCTGTGAAATTAAACCCGCTGTAACGAATACTAAATGTTACTCGAATTTTGCCTATTTCCTTTTTTCCCGCACACGTCTTCTCCTCCTTGATACCACAGAAAAATTCTTAACCAAAACAGTCTTGTATGCGACGCTACTCCTCTTTAGTGGCAAGAGGACTCGGATAGCGAAATCGTCAGGCAAAGATAGGATTCCTAGAAATGGAATAACTGCCAAATGATTCTCACAATTAACTTTTTTTTTTTTTAATCATCCACACCCTACCTAAGTGTGTGTGTCATTCTGATCCAGTGGACAGCAGAGCTGCAGCCCTGTATACTAAGCCAGAGAACGATCTCTTCATCATGAACTGCGACATAGATGGTATGTGTACCCTTTCTTGACATTGTGTCCGACAACAACGAATTTGTAGTGTGGAGATGATGCTACTCGATTCGCTTTCAGGGGACATGGAGAACCAGGTGGAGATGGAGGAGAAGACAAGGCTAATAAATCAGGTGTTGGAACTTCAGCACACTCTGGAAGGTAACACACATCACTAAGTCCTATCAATGGTCAGCTGTTTTTAGAACGGGCCTGCAGGCTCCGCGTAGTCGTTTGGGGACAACCTTGTGCCCGCAGGCATCACAATGGTGACCCCTATTTTACAGCATAGACAGCAATTGAAGTGAACAAAATCCAGATGCCTTTTTATTCACCAGGATCTTTTTTTTCCTGATGGAAAATCTAAACGAAACAACTTCTGTTCCCTGCAGACCTGTCAGCGCGGGTGGACGCGGTCAAAGAGGAAAACTTGAAGTTAAAGTCGGAGAACCAGGTACTCGGTCAGTACATCGAGAACCTCATGTCTGCGTCCAGCGTCTTTCAGACCACGGACACTAAGAGCAAACGCAAGTGAGTTGAGCTGAGGAGAGACGTGAAAGAGGCGAGCTACGTCCTCCCCGAGACTTGGGCCCCGATTGAAAATGCTTTGTCACCCGTTCTGCTTGCTCTGCCAGCGCTGATTCACTTTTCATTTGTCATGTGGCACTTGTTCCGGGTTATTATTGCAGCAACATTATTGGCGGCCGCGTGTGCGCAGCATACATGTAAAAATACGTGTAGGTAATTTGTGAATAGGTGCAAATGATAACGGTGGAGCTTAAGTCGATTTTAATTAACATTCACAACATAACTATTTTACGTACAACTCTCCAGACTACTGCCAGGTGTTGCGAAAAGTTTTTGCTCTCCATACCACAGATGCGGGAGGTGTGTCACATGACCGACTAAATTAGTCCACGGAAGGGTCATGAGTCACTTCTTGACTGTATATCGAGGTCATAACCTTGCACTGTTGTGACCAACCTTGTTTTCTGTTGAAAGACAATGTGATCCCAGATTTTTGTTTCAGCCTCCAACATTTACGCGGGGTGAAACAAACCGGACAATAATGAATAATGTTAACTTAATTTATGTTTTTGTTGTCAAGTCATAATGACCACACGATGCATGACTTTTTTTTCCATTACCAAGCAGAACAGTGTTCCTGTAAACTGTATTAGAATGGCATGTACACATTTAGCCCTCGCCCCTGGTAGTTAAGCATATCTATGATAAAAACTTGTTTCGTCAGTCGTGATACGAAGAAAACATCATTTGTTTGCTGCAGGTTGCTTGAATAAAAAGCGTTGATCTGGATGAGTTAAGACGGGAAGCACTTGACGCGAGCAGAAAACAGATGCTTTCTCCTTGAAAGCAGTTAAGTGCATTTGAGTGCTATTGATCTAGTGTGGGAGACCAGAACTGGAAATGTGACGCTGTTCTCCACATTGAACTGTAACGTGAAGGGCGCGGCCCTTTTCAAAAATAGAATTAGCAGCAAAATTCAAATGCTCGTGAAATGTTCATTGAATTGGAGAAGTTGTCATTCATGTCGTAACATTTGGTGGAAATGCTACTCTTTAAAGGGAAAAGTAATTTATTCAAATTATTTTGATATATTTAGGCTGTATGAAAAGTATTTTAGACTACAGTATAGACTCCAGGAGCCATCTTTGTGTGAAAAGATACCATGCACTGTTACTTTCCAACATTGTTTTTAATAAAAACTTTAGTTGTATGCTCACGCTGGATTTGTTTTGTCCGCACGTCATCGTAATAACAAATACTCTTATTATTAAATATTTCCGTTTTATTTTCAAGAGCAATGTGCAGTTTGCAAACACACGTAAACAGGGAGATGGTAGATGCCAATTTCTGGCAGGAACTTTACAAAGGCTTTTTGAGACTTCAGGAAAAAAAAAAAATTGTGTTCCTTGGGTATGTCGCAAAAAGTTTTGCTTTTGCAAAAATATGTTGACAGAACTGGCAAGGCCTTCACATTTGGTGCTAAATTCACACACAACCAAGATCCATACATTACGTGATTACAAGCCTCCAGCCACTGGACAACGATATTTTGTTGTTACCGCTTAAAGGAATGCACCATGTACCAAGATAAAAGATTTTGTGCCTAATCTGATTTGGGGGGGGGGGGGTTGGTGCATTGGCTTTACGCGGCGGTCAGTGTACTGCAGAGTGCCCTTCAATTATATCGTCTATCTATACGTACGAGCGTAACACTTAAAACTAAAGATATTGATCTCTAAATTGTTAAATATAATGCCACAAACGCCCAAAAAAGCTATGAGGTCCCATTTGTTCACACAGCGGTAACCTCGTCGTCTCCGTCTGGAACGCTGCCAAGTTGGTCAAAACTCAACCAGCGAGGAACCGTGTCCTTATGCATGTTCTTGAAAGCAAAGTCCAGATGCTGTCCATTGCCTTTTCTCTGACGAGATGGATCGATGAATGGAGAGAGAGAGAACAACACATGATAGGCTGCCAGGCGATGAATGGTTGAACAAAGGAAATAAATGATGCCGATTTCGTAACAGACAATAAAATGCAGAGGGAGGGAAAATAAAACATCTAATTCGCAAAGTACTCGAGATGCATCTGAAAGGCGGGACGGTAGTTTTGTTTGTCGCAGAGGGGTGAAAGATGGAAATGTGGCAGCCCGGGTTACTGGCGGCTGCCAGGGGATTGGAGGAAATGCACGTTCAGTCCTGCTCATGGAGGAGCGATGGTGCTTCCGCGTCGGCCCTGTAGTCGAGTTGGTGTCGCTGTCACCTCAGTCTTTCCGTACCCGCCTCTTCCTCACGGCTTGTTTGTTGCTCTCGGCAGCGTCACTGCCTCCATCCGGCTGCAAGTTAGAACACCGAGCGCAAAATGAAACGGTGATCACGTCCACGTGGCTGTTAAATGTCATGTGGGCTACATTTGTTGGCAATCTCATTTCTGGATTCCAGACCCAACGTGAACACTTTTTCCCACTTACCTCCTCCTCTTCTAATGTTCTCTCAGAAGATTTACTTTCTTCCTCCTCCTCCTCCTCTTCTTCCTCATCTTCCTCTTCTCCAACATCCTCAATGTCACCATCCCCCTCTGGTTGGTCCTCACTTAGATTTGGACCATCCTTGTCCTCAGCGTCAGCTGTAGTTTCAATTTACAGCAGGGGTGTCAAACTCAAATACACGGTGGGGCTAAAAGTAAAACTTGAACAAAGCCGCGGGCCAGCATTTAATTCTTTAAAAACAATATAAATGCTGATTTTTATTGAAAATTCGTTTTATAAGTGGTTTTATTAATACAATACAATGTTTAGTTTTTTAAATTACTATTATCATTTTGAATGTTACTATTATATAGAATGTAAAATGGTATATCCAAATATAATTACACAAATTTGGCCCACAGGCCAGAGAATGACACCTATGCTTTACAGTTTGTTTACCACATTTACTGCCATTGATGGCTAAAGACGTCAAAGACGCCTTTTTTTTTTAAAACTCTGCGGCTAGTGAAGGAGTTAAGTAAATGGGAAAAGCAACATCAGTCGAGGTGTCTGTCTGACCTGCAGGCGCTTCAGCGTCCGCGGCCTCGATATCTTCATCATCCTTGTCCGCGCCAGCTGATGCCTCTTCCTCCTCTTCCTCTTCATCCTCTTCTTCTATGTCAGCCTGCGGCACATCCACTTTCTTGTATACGTAGTCATCTGGTTTCTGCGACCCAAAAAAAAAAAAAGTCAGGATCATGCATGTACACATAAAAAATGTGGACTTAAACATCTCATGGTACCTTGGGCCAGCAAAAGAGCACCACAAGTCCCACAGGCAAAGCGACCGTCAGGATGTAGACCACCCAGAGCCACGGGCGCTCCTCCGCTGCAATCATCAGCTGGGCAAAAATGCCAGGCTGAACGGAGGACAATTCGAACCCTTGTGAATATCGACGGAGCTCATCAATGCGGATTTGCTGTTCTCATGAAGCGAGCATTTCCACTGACCTCGTTGGCACTGGCCACCAGCTTCTTCAAACCCCAACTGTCCGAGGCCCAGCGGTCAGCAACTTCTTTGTGGGAGGTCACAATGAAGTTGTCGAAGTAGATGTCGGAAGTCATGGACCACAGTTCCAAGCCCACGGCTTTGAAAGGCATCATTTTGAATGGCTGCAGGTCCTCAAAATAATCTGGGTTCAGGATTTTACGAGGCTTCCATTCCCCCTTTTTGGAGAAAAGCCAAGAATGAAATCAAACATCAACGTGCTCAGACGCTCATGCAGACAACGGGCCTGATTTACCAAGATCGTAAAACGCGTGCGATAAATTGCACATTCACTTCGTCCAATGAGATCGCACGCCCGTGGCGATCACTTGCTCAGAAGAAGTTCACCAATAATTTGGGGAAACACAAAAGCCGCATTGCATTTGATGTTACTTCTCCCGAGTGTGTGGGAATTGGATTTATTGGCATATTTTTGGTTTCGTTTGGCAGAGGTAAGCGCCAATTTTTTTCAGTGCACTGAAATGACCCACTTGCAAGTAAAGCAAGCTTTGTTTTTTTTTTTTTTTGCATGACCCCTCTTGTGACTAGCTCTGAATTTTGCCTGTTTTGTAAACGTGAGCGCCAAGTTAGAATGTTAGCTTCCATACCTATTTACACGAACAATCAATTTAGCGCCCATTTTTGCGTGTGCCGACCTTTTGTAAACCAGGCCCAGAGAAAACAAAGCAAAGTTTACCTTAAAGTTGGGGTTGTCTACCAGTGGGGCTTTCCACTTGCCTTTGTACTGAGGGTTGTTAATCATGGGTCGCTTCCACGGCCCACACCCTGGAGCATTTTCACAAGCTGGGTTGGGGATCTGCTGGGCCTCCCATTCTCCATCCATCTCCTTATCCCTACGCACAGGAGAGCTGTCAGGCGACATAGTTCCGAATAACTGACCCCCACCCCCAAAGGGTTTGGAATTTCCTTTTGTGGGTTTTGAGGACGCACCTCTCCAAAGGCGTCTTCCTGCTGCGCTTCATTTTATTAAATGGACTCTTACATCATTCTAACTCATGTTGTATAGCACCATATTGTGTTAAATGTTGCCCACTCGGCATCCGTTGCAGCCTGGAAGCGGGATTGCCCCATCTGCGGCCCCTTATCAAGATTTCTTATTTTTCTCCTTGGTTAAGAGCGGTGGATGTCGTTAATATTTGTCAAGTGAGGGAATGTGAAGCTCTTTGAGACACTTTGTGATTAAAGTCAACCCAAAATCGTAAGTGACAATAGAATTAGAAATCTCTTTGTCATTGTACTCAAGTGTGCAACGAGATTAGATATGCTCTATACGGCGCCAAACACGGTATTTTGATTCCTATTGCGTTTGTGCAATATGAGTTAAGCAGCAAAATCTTCCTGTTTTTAGCCATCTCATTGGGTGGACATTTTGCCACAGTTGCTCAAGGCTGAGGTAACGACCAAACACAGCTCAACTGTATTCAAAAGCTGAGCCATGATTGGTTGTTATCTGAGCACTGCAACTGTGATGTCATTTTCAGGGGACAGCAAATTTGATATGAACAAAATCGGGTGGATTTTCCGGTCAAAGGCATATTCCACAAATGCAAGATGCATACATATTATTGTTAAAAAAAAAACGGCAAATTACTGCTTTTGTCTAAATCTGGCTCCTCAATCCAAATGACTTCAAATAGTTTTTTTCGGACTCAGTTGCCACCAGATGGTGCCAAAGTGTTCTGCGTTTGTTGGAAATGTGTTCACTATCTACTTGCCAGTCTTCTGGTTTCTCAGAATTCGGATCGGGGATGAATTCCGGTTCCTCGTCCAGCCAGCCTTCTGGCTGCACTGCATCTGGGTCTTCAATCTTTGCGGGTGCATCTTCATCCCTGACGCAAAATAGTTTTTACTTTACAAATCGACAGTCATTTGGCAACAATTCCGCACGGCCATCGGCTGGAAAAGCGGGTTCGACTAGCGTGCATGTTCATATCACCAGTCGTCAGGCTTGACAGCGTCGGGCTCGGGAATCTTGGCCCTCTCATCCCAGTCCTCCGGCTTGGAATCGTTTGGATCGTCGATCTCTTTGGGCGGGTTGACTGGCGGGACCACGTCATTCAGTAGGTTGCCGCGGTTCACGCTGAACTGGTCAATGAACATCTCATAGCCGTTGTCTGGGTTCAGGACTGCCAACGAAGGAACACACCAGACATGAATCACTGATGCTTAACTTTGTTATTGCAACAACTTGAGGGGTATATTTAGAGAGCAAAAGTAGCGGTGACTGGTAAGGAATAAGCACCATATGGAGGGTGACGTCCTATCCCTCTCGCACAGAAAAAAATCCTGTCCCATTCCAACATTTAAAAAAAAAAAAAAGAAATATGACTCCCATCCCAGTATCGCTCCGATTTCGGAGGTCAGATTTTTTTCTCAGACAAAAAAAAATGTTAGCTTCATTCAGGACTTTCAATTGCCCATACATGTAAATGACGACGCTTGTCTAAATGGCGGCCAATGCGGAGTGTCCCTCACCTCACCTGCGACTTTCAAGTGGACAAGCGCTATAGATAAAAATGGACGGACGCTGAGCTCCACCATAGGCTTGCATTTCATCTTGCGATCTTAAACCGGCTGAATTTCGCCCCCAAAATCCCTCATCTGCCCCACGTGCATCAGCCCGGCATGCTACCTTACCCAAAGTGTAGAGGTGAGTCTTCTTGTCAGTGTAGAACTTCTTGAGGTCAACATCAGCCCGCTTGGCGTGCTTCTCCTCCACATCTTTGTTCAAGGGATTCTGGTGGCGGAAGATGAAGTGCAGCTTGTAGTCCTCGCCGCACTTGTCAGGTCCAAACATGATGGAGTAGGGTGTGCGGTCATGGAATTGCTCCTAAAAAGCCAGGATATTAAAAGTGTTAACAATTCACATAAAATAGAAAAAAATAAAACAATAGCAGTGAGGAATATTTGTATGAAGCGGTATTCCGTAAGTAAGCCCTCAATGACATCATTTACGCACCAGATTGATGTCACCAGTGTTTGAAAGCAGTTTAATATAAGCTCCACCGCAGTCAATGCCATCCTGGAAATTAACTTCGTACCTAGAAAACAAACGCACACAAAGCGATTACCTTCCACAAATTTTACCCAGTACAAATAAAATCTACTTTCTTCAATTAGCAAACTGCAGTTCTCTGTTGGGGAAAAAAGGAACTGTCACGGTCTGCGTGTGTGTGTTGCGTGTCTGCGTGCGTGTGCACTGACTGTACGACGAGGGGCTCATCCTGGAAGACAAAAGGTTTGTCCAGCATGGCGGCGATGGCATGATGCTTGGCACGGGATTTGAGCACCAAGCCTTGGTCTCCTGGAATCTTGTTCTCTTTCAGCTGCTCCACGGCCCACTTTCCTGCATTTAGCGCACACAGCAAGTCAACAGGGCCTTTTTTTCAAGGGGGAAGAAGAAACACATGCTTTCTGGTTGACGAGGAAAAAGAAACAAACCATCGTATTTGGCGATGTCGTCATCTGCATCTTCCTTCATCGTTTTGGACAACTGCCATCTAAGGAGACCACAAAAAATGCTAAACTAGAACGTGCCGATAATGTTTATGTTTGGTCAAAGATTGTAGTCGATGGAAAGCGTAAGTAAAGCGTGTTTACTTTTCAGCATCGCTAAACGGACAATATACACGGCGACTCATAAAGAACTTTTTGTGGAAAGGTCAATCGCTAACCGTTTCCGCTGTCAATATGTTACAAGCAACTGGCTAGGATAAACTCTGACTGAAAACAACCTCTGTCGTTGAGTGTAGTAACTTGAGTGATTGGGCCATTCTGTGCCTTCAAAGTTGCTATTTTGTTGAAACAAAGCCAAGTGCTGCGTGCATTCAGACTAGAGCTTACCTGCCAAGTGAGCCATCATCAAATGTCTCAGCAAAGTGCACATCTCCAGTGGGCACGGGAGTCTCGTACGTTACCTATAAAACCAACATCAATCAATTTGTCCAACAGGTAGCAATTTTAACTTGTTTTGCAGTCCCGTTTTTGGTACTCACTTGGAAGGACACCTTGTCACTGGCAGTGGTTTTATGGCCCGTTTCTTTTGCCTCATTTTCCTCAATGTCCTCCACCTCATCCGTGAGCAAAGGCTCCATTTCCTCCTCGTCCAAGCCAATCTCTTCATCGACATCTGATCGGTCAACTTCAACCTGCTTTTGGGCCATTACCACTGCCACGGTCAGGAAAAAGAGGAACAGCATCCGCTGCATCCAGCGCTTGTCCAGCTTCATCTTGAAAGACAAACCAACGGAAAGGTGCTAGCGTTAGAGGGGGACAACGCCAACAATAGAACGTGGAGAAGTGCAGGTGCAAATGTGGAGCTTAATTATTTACACCTCTGCAGAGTTAATCTAACACTGTGTTCAACTTGGTAAATTAACACCTACTCTGGACACAATTTAACTCTGAAAATTTTAGAATTACACTGTGGGGAGAAAATGTAACCCTCAAATCAGTGCAGATTTTTGCTTTGCATCTATTTGCTTGATAGTTTTTGTTTGTTTTGTAAAAAGAAAAGAAAAAAAAATTGAACTTCAAAGTCACCCTTGGAATCCTTTGATTTCCTTCATGTGGCAGACAAAGGAAACAAAGTTCTGACACCACAGATTTAGTCTTGAATGATAATGTGCATGATGTGGGAGGAAGCGGAACTTAAAAACTTTGGATCCACGGAACTAGAAGATTCTCACACGTACTACCCAATAAACTGCATTACTCTTGGTGAACTACAGTAACTACAAAGCAGGTTAATTCAGTACACAACACAGAAGTGAGTTTATACTTATTTTGTAGCGTTAGTAATGCCCCTGGTTGCTGTTGTCCTATTGGATGACGATCTACATTTAAGGTTGCATCTGATTGGTCAAAGAAAGATAATAAACACGTAGAGATGAAACTTGTCGTACATGTTTGCCATACGCAGTATTAGCCCCGAGTACAATACACGACTACTATAAAACACTACAAAAGACTTTACACGTCATGTTTTCATCAAGCTAGTCTACAAAATTACGTATTGCTTGTTCATCAATTATGAACTTGTGCGCGCGTGCGTGCGTGTTGCACAAACAGAATACAATTATATTTGACTCGCTTAACATACAAATACTGAAAAGAATCCGCGTGTTTCCTGTCGCATCAAAACACACCAAGCTTTTTGTACGGACTGAACTTTAGAGACTAATTTTAAATCTGTCAAACGAGGGAAATAATAAAGCGGGAGACACGTCGATTCCCAAGCGTTTTCTAAAACGCACAGCTGTGCACGAGTGACCACAACCAACCGAGCAATGGTCTGCGTGCATTGGGCCCAACATCCGCCCAATGAAGCAAGCTATAAGCGAACCAAGCACGAGAGTTTTGATGTCCTGGGACGGGTCATCGAGCTAACATGGCTGCCTGAGAAAACTGCGTCGTCCAAACTCTTCCGAAATGCAGGCTTTTTGCAGCTGCAGCAGCACCTGCTCATCTCCAGCCAATGTGTGCTCATCACCAAAACAGATCGAAAGAGCGCAAAGCGGTCCAGTGCAGGCGTATCTTCGAAATGTCACGCCATAAATAAAATGCCATCATCGCGGAACAATTTATAGCCAGTCAACAGATCGATACATCGCGTTAAGTGTAAACTGCGCTTTTAGAAAACATATTACATGCACGTACAACGGTTAGCTTGTTTTATTAGCAGCGATGTCGAAGGGGGGGAGAGAGAGAGACATGGAGAATGAATGAAGGCGCACAAACCTCGCGTAGCTTGTCGCGGAGAAATTCCTCAATAAACTATTCCTCCCTCCCCCCAAAAAAGAAAGGAAAAGAAAACCGACGATTTGTATTGCGCGAGGCAGTGACAAAACGAATGGACGAGGCGTCGGCGAACGCACACTTTGAAATGACGTACGCGATACACTGTTGACAGCACGGGCGAATAAAGTAACGGCTCAAAGGGTTCGACTGCAAACAAACGCGCATGCGCATTTGTGTAGATACGAGATGACGGTGGTCGAAACGTCTTGACTCCCTGAGATAAGAGCCGATGCTCAACATATGAGCAAGATCACTGAGTTGATTATTGTTAGTCACGAAATGCATTTTGCAAACAGTATCTTCTTTTAAAAAAAAACGATAATGGCAATAAATTTATTTTTCGTGTCCCCCCCCCCCTTCCGGTTCACTCGTGTTTAACATCACGCACGCCGTGATCACTACAAATAAAATCCCAGCGACAGACTCATGTCACGTTTTCATTCAACACTAACAATGTCAGCTCCGGGGAATTGTCAGACAGGAAGTGATGGGATATAACTCAAATTAAAAGTTAAACAGGAAGTGGGCGTGGTATAGATTTGAAAATAAAAGCAAAAAACTCTCAGACCGATTTATAATACTTGTTTAGCTTTTTATGACAATCGGCCTAAGCAGCCTCGTCACTGTTATATTATTCAGTGAAACTGCTTGTAAACTTCTAGTCCACAGTTTAGTGTACAGGTTTATACTTGATGTGCTCTTCATTTTGGATCATGAGTTAAACCACAGAAACGATAGCAGAAATTGTAAAACAGTGAATACGAAAAGGCTGACGTGTGACGTGATGTATTTCCGGGTTAAAGTTCACAACAACAATAATGGCGGTTGCATGCTCCTTGTAGTCATGCTGTTGGAGTTTTAACAGAACGCATAAACGAATAGATCACAATGAAGGAGACACCTTTGTCAAATTGCGAGCGGGATTTCTTGCTTAAAGCCATCCAAGAGAAAAAGGTAAATATTGTCCGTTCATTTTGGAAACTCGTCACTCTGGTCGTGGTCGAAACGTCGTCAATAGTTCTCACAATTGTAATACAATACAATATAATACAATTTTATTTATTTTTATATGACCAAAATGCATCAATTGCGCGAATAAACCTCCCACTGTGTAATTATATCGTGTGTTTACAGTCTTGCGCACATGTAGCAATGCAAATGTCTAAACTGGCGTGGCATTTCCTCCTGCAGCGCCTGGATGCACGACAGACCTATGACTACAGGAAATTAAAGATCATGTTTGGGACTGACTTCGGATGCTGCTTCGTGGAACTGGGCAAAACGAGGTGAGCGTGTGGCCACAATAAGAAAACTATTATTTATTTTTCATTATTTTTGATGGAACTGGGGCTGGGCAATAAACCGAAAATTTACCGTTTCCGAAATTTATTACAAAGACCGACATCATTTTGCCCATGTTGGTAAATTCGGTGTTCAAAAAGAAAAGTCTTGTCTGTCTGCGGCAATGTTCATGCCCCTTTAAGAAGGCTACAGCGCGTCTAGTCACGTGACTCCACCCATCGGAACCCTAGTTGTAAATCGTACCCTACTTGGAAACCCTAACCCTCGTTGGAAACCCTAATCTTAATTGTAAACTCTAACCCTAGCCCAAATTGGAAACCCTAAGAACAGTGTTTTTATTAAGAACTTGGGCCCTCTGTATCTTTGTTTGGAAATACAGCAACATCCCCAGCCTGAGAGAAAACCTTTTGGCATAGTCCAGAGGAAGCAGGAGTGCAAAGTACCTTATTCCTGTAGTCGTAGGCCATGTTATCACATTTGGCATATTGTGTGAGATACCTTACTCGGACAGAGCTACTCAAATAGTTTTTCTTAAGTTGACTCCATGAAGCCTTTGTCACCGGCAAATTGGTGAAGCGCCAACACGACAACTAAACATTGCACTTGTAGTGTGATATGTTAATCAATCGTGTTAAGACTCAAAATGTCTCACAGAACTTTCTCACTGTTCTTGGGTTTAAAGAAAAAAATCTTCTACATACTTCTTGATGTGATGAGTGGGCAGTGCTCTTCCAACATTCCATAAACCCTTTTTCTCCCTCATAACCTGTTCGGGGTTACGGCTGATTTGACGCCTTTTCTTGTCATTTTACAGGGTAATGGCTCAGGTATCCTGTGAGCTGGTGGCCCCCAAAGAGAACCGACCAAATGAGGGAATCATGTTTTTCAATATCGAGCTATCGCCCATGGCTTCACCTGCATTCGAACAGGGCAGGTAAAGAAAAAAAAACATTTCAACTGCTTTGTTCCCTTTAATTTACTCTTCACCAATTAAGTGTGTTTATTTCGTGGCAGCCAGCCGATGGCGTGGAAAACAAACACCTTCACATTTGATCACTGAATTACTCCAGCATAAATAAAAACGCCTTGTGATTTTCTTTCCATGAAGGCAGTCAGACTTGTCAGTGAAACTAAACCGACAGCTGGAGAGATGCTTGAGGAACTCCAAGTGCATTGATTTGGAGTCCTTGTGTGTGGTGTCTGGCGAAAAGGTGAGCTTTAACAGTTGAAAGGTCAAAAACGCTTTTCTCTGCGGTGATGGGTGACGGTGCTCCGTTTGCATGAGCAGGTGTGGCAAATTCGGGTGGATGTACACATGCTGAATCACGATGGAAACCTGATGGATGCGGCCAGCATCACGGCAATCGCCGCTTTGTGCCACTTCAGACGACCTGATGTCGGCATCCAGGGAGACGAAGTCACTGTGGTGAGTCAGTCATAGCCACGGCGGATTCTATTCACGTTTGACTGAACAATTCGTTAAATGCAAGGCAGTGTCCTGTCATGCGGAATTTCCTGCTTTCCCACAAAGCTACCTGTGAATAATCATTTAGTCGGAGTGCCGTTGTCTGTGCATACGCTGCAACCGATTGTTTCTGCTCTCCCAGTACAGTCCAGACGAAAGAGACCCCATTCCACTGAGTATCTACCACATGCCCATCAGTGTCAGCTTCGCCTTTTTCCAGCAAGGGTATATAACACACAATTTGGATAGAAAAGTGTGACACAATCATGTGCAGTAGAAATTATGTGAATTTCATTTTCAATTGCGTTTTATTTATGTTACATTTTGAACTAATTAATGCACGCACGCACACACATTTTAACATTTCAGTGTTGCCCAGTGAGTCACATCAGGCTCTCTACCTCATCTTGTCTTAGTTCAGTGTTGGTGTCTGCTCCATGCTCCTTGTTTTGTATTTGTGTGCTAAAGACAGATGGAGGCTTGCTCGACTGTATTTACTTTGATCATATTTTGTTTGTATCGTCCACTGTGCAGGGAAAATATGCAAAAACAAAATCAAGTCCAGGTTGTGGACTTAACTCTTGTTTTCTACGCAGGACCTATTTGCTCGTTGATCCATGTGAGCGGGAGGAGCGTGTGATGGACGGCTTGCTGATGATTGCAATGAACAAGCACAGGGAAATCTGCTCCATCCAGTCGAGTGGTGGCATCATGTTGCTCAAAGAGCAGGTTCACGGATTCCAGTTTTGACTTGTTACACGTTGACATTAATAGCATGGAGCAAAATTGGAAAGGAGATCGTTGTTATATCGCATTTCTTTTGTTTCTGGCATTGAAGGTAATGAGATGCAGTAAAATAGCCAGCGTCAAAGTGTCTGAAATCACCAAACTTATCACGAAAGCCCTGGAGAATGACAAAACAGCCCGGTGAGTTCACACTTGAGCATGAAATGGTGGACGTTTTTTTTTTTTTTCTTGTTCAGTGCTAACTATTCAATGTGACCGTTTTCCAGGAAGGCAGGCGGCAGGTGTGGCTTTGCTGAGTCTATGCCTCAAGAACGAATCACAGCTTTAAAAAAGGAAGAGACGCCAGTAGAAATGACAGATGCGACCGAACGGGCCAATGACATCGTCCAGAAGGCCGAAGTCCCCCCTCAGACGTCGTATCTTACATCTGACGTGAAAATCAAGTGTATTTTCTTTTTTTTCTTTCTATTTTTATTCCATTGTGGAACCTTAACAAACCAATACTAGAAGTCAGTTGCTGGTGGTGCCACTCCCGGGGATGGGCCAGGTGGGCAAAGCGCTTCAAAACAGCTGGGGACTAGAGGAAGATGACCAGGGTGAAGAGGACGCTTTCGACAGTGATGAAGATAAGGAAACAAGCATGGAAGTGGGGGGAAAACAACAAGCGCAGGGTAGGAAAGTTATATTTCTTCAATATAATCCTATATTAAATTAATCCTCGTAAAGTGAGGAAAACATTCAACTGACGTGAGAATTTGTTTTTGGTTCCAGGAGATGTGGTTGAGATTTCCGACAGCGAAGAGGATGAAGTGGTCATACTTCAACCAGAGGCAACCGACAGCGTTCACAAGTAAGAGTTTCCTGCCTCGACCAGAGCTTGCTTGACCTTTTTCAAACTGTTCGATCCAGGCGGAAAGGTGCCTTCATGCTACCTTTAGTTCACCTTTAGCTAACTCGCATTTGTGCAATACAATACAAGTTTATTTATACGGCGGATTTCACAACAGCCGGCCGGAGCTGTAACAAAGCGCACGCACTAATTTTCCAATTGATTTCTTTGCTTTTGTCTAAATTATCCTAATAAGATGGTTAAATTAAATGAACAGTATCAAGGGGAATTACTAATATTTAGCTAACAATTGAACAAACATTGAATTTGCTTATTTTGCGCATGATACCCCGTGCAACTAAATTGAGAGAACGATATCACTATAATGGTGGAAAAAGTTTAAAAATGATTTATATTGGTCCCTTGTTTGTATGTCAGAAAAAAACGGACAAATTTGAACAGCGTGTGAAGTTCATGTCAACTGTGTATGCTGTACACTTTTTTTCCCCCTTACAGGAAAACAAGCTCAAGTTCCCACCAGAAGGGGTCAGCGTCATCAAAGAAACTGCACAAAAAATGAGACAAAGCTTTGTTAATCACACCTTGCAGCAACTTTCTCTTGAGGACAGCAGTCCTGTTCCGATTCTTTCTGACTTGTCTTCAAACCCGAGTGTTCTCTGCGAGAATATCAAGTTTTACTTCCTGTCCAAAGCTATAACAAAGCAAACTCTCAAACTTTACATTTTGTTGTGTAAAACTCATAGGTTCATCTTGATTTGGACCAAATTGACTTGCGTTCAGGCCACAAGAGCAACAATTTGCTTCCTACTTCGATGCCTTTTTTTATTTTAGCCACACTGGATAATTGTTGTATAGGATGATACATTTAAATAGGTGCAAAATACACATGCATCCACATGCAAAGAATGCGACTTTGAAACATCAGAGTTGACAATGGCAACTGTCTTCAAAACATGTCACAAATATTTTTGGTATATCAAATTTTTGAATATATTAATTAGAAATTTGTGCTGTGACTTGTGAACTTAAAATGAACTTAATAACTACTTTGCCTCTGTTGTCTCATTCACTCTCTGTGTGCCCTCGACCATCTATCTACCTTGAACATTCTTTGTCTTTTTTATTTTATTTTTTTAATTTTGTCTTGGCGGTTGGTAAACAACATAATGGTGCATTACCGCCACCTATGGGTATGGAGTGTGAGTCCTCATTCCGCTCAATCCTATGCGCTCCAACATGGACGCTTTTGCACGCGACGCACAAACATGACGTCAGGGTTAAAATCCAACAGCGGTGATTATCTCAATCAGCGTGCCATGAAACAGTGCTGTGAAAGATCATTAGGTGGGCCGCGGAAATTATTCAATGTCAGTTGTTAATTCATATATGACAACCAACCAAATAATCTCAGTAGATGACTAAAGGTACGTAATTAACCTGTGCATCCAATTTTTGTGAATGGTTTTGCTAAGTGGTGTCCCGTGAGATTTTTCAATACAAGTGGAGAAACACGGCGCTATAAAATATAGGCTGAAAGTTATTCGCAAGTCATTATAGTATTCTGTTTGTATATACATTTCACACAACGTCCGAACGGCTTTGGGAATGAGATGCGTACTCGAGCTGACAATCTTATGGTGAAACTTTAACAAAAGTATAAAACACTGAAAGTTATCCAAGAAAAAAAACTGCTTTTAGGTCTTCGTAAGAAAAATCATCTAGATTCAGGAGCACAAGATGCGTTGTCAAACGAAAGAAAATTGACGGAACGGAAAGGAAAACTCAGGTTCCACCGAGATTTGAACTCGGATCGCTGGATTCAGAGTCCAGAGTGCTAACCATTACACCATTTTGCCTTCGGTATCAGACTATTTTCTATACATACTGTTCTGTGAGACCCGGAAGGACCTGGTAACACGTGCAAACAATAAATTGCGTCACCCTCCATGTTCAATCTACATATGCTTGCAAGTTGCGTGCAAGATTTGGTGAGTTTTGAAGCATGTTAAGGGGGTCAAATGAGAGCTGAGAGAGGCGGCTGTATGATAATAAAAACACTTAGGATACAATAGATTCCTACGTAACTTCCTGTTTGTGTGGAGGCACATTTAGGATTTGACCTGTTTCTGCCTGAGAAGTTAAGTACAGCCTAACCTAAAGACAAGTTTGACGTGTGAGTTGTTGAATTATTGTTCTTGTTGTTCTTATTATTAGGCCCATTATTATTATTTAAGAAATGAGTTTCGAAGCACATGCTTTATTTTCAGTTGTGTTATCGAATGTAGTACAGAGAATCATGGAAATTTACTCATATTGGTATTGACTCCTGAAATTCTGGTGTAGTGATAACCCTACTGAGACTTTGCAGATAGTGCTTGTTTTTTTTGTTGTTTTTTTTGTGAGGGGGGGGGTATTATGTTCAAGGCACAGGCAGAACATTAAAGATTGCAAATTTACATGCATTACAAATCATTAATTTTCTTGGTCAATATGAAATAAAATCCATGAACTTTATTATCATTAAGGATATATTGAGGAAGGGCAGTAAAATGATGAGACGGCGCTGGATTTGGTCTTTTTTTCTGTCCTCTCTCCGCGTGCTCATTGTCAGGCCCCTTTGACCTCAAAACCCATGTGGACTGCAGCCCAGCTACGCCACTGAGCGGCGTGCGTAGATGAAGTTCTGAGAAGTGGCATTGGAATGTACAAAGCGATATCATCGCCACAAGAGAAATGCATGCAATGGCGCCCCCCCCCTTAATTCCTCGTGAAAGTCATTTTGATGGATGTTTCAAAGAGGCAAACCAACACCTTTGCCACGTGGTCTTGCTGCTCATGTTGTTGAGGCCATTCGTAATCCCCCAGAAGAGATGTTTGACTGTCTTTGGGATTTTATTTTTCCCCGTTTCAACATTATAGCAAGTGCTACTGTTTTTGAACTCCCTGCAGAGGCACACTCACACTCACATGCAGACGTGTGGCTGGGTGAGTGGAAAAGTACTGGACAAAGCAGCACTGGGAGTGTGCATGTACTATCGCAAACCAGTGGCAGCCCCCGTTGTGTATCTCCACGCAGAGGAACAACATCAACCCTTGATTAGTCTCTCAAGGGCAAAGTCAATTTGACACTCTGTTCCAGTATGTTGAAGCGATGCATTTTAAGTGGCTATTCAAAAATGGATGCAAACGTACACACACACCAACGGTATCTTGAGCAATTTGGCTGCTAGGCAGTCTCGTACCATGACCAGGAGCACTTCTACAATCCCCAAACAGCAAGTTAGCATTTCTCCAGCTGTTTATATTATCTCTTGCCAATTGTTTTTATCGGCACCTGTTGCCGATATTGTTCCCAAGAGGAGCTATTGAAGGTATCAGATATGAAATCAAATGAAGCATTGAATAAAAACAGATGCTAACCACACTTGATCCAATAGACAGTAAGTCACCGTACAGGCCAATGAAAACGGCCTTATGGCTAGAAGTGTTTGAATGGCACACGACGGGCCGATGGCGCCGTTCCAAAGCCAACCGGAAAAGGAAGTTGGACAGACTCACAGCCCCCCCCCAGTTTTTCTGTTGGCGGCATAGAAAATAGATGGATGAAAGCTTAATATAAATAATTTGAAAGTATTTCTCCATGAGTGGGGTTGTGTCCTCTCCAGGAAGGTCTTGGCATGACACACGTGTCAGGTCTCAAATGACTGAATGAGTGGGTGGCATGTCAGATCCACTGCTCAAGATTAGCGAGGTCATCAAAAGACCTGCGTGAAGTTGGCCCCCCATTTGTTGCAAAAATAGGTGGAAATAGTTTGTTTCGTTTGTGCTGCGTTTGTGCCCGTTTGTGCTGTTAAAATTTTCGTTTGTGCTGCTTCGGTTCGAAAGATATTACACTTTGTTTTATTTCGAGTGTGACGTCACCCAGCCCCCCATTTTCATCCGATTGACTTGGGAATGGTGCCATTCGTTTGTGCTACGTTTGTGCCCGTTTGTGCTGTTAAAATTTTCGTTTGTGCTGCTTCCGTTCCAGAGATATTCCACGTTTTAATTTCGAGTGGTGACGTCACCCAGCCCCCCATTTTCATCCGATTGACTTGGGAATGGTGCCGTTCGTTTGTGCTACGTTTGTGCCCGTTTGTGCTGTTAAAATTTTCGTTTGTGCTGCTCCGGTTCGAAAGATATTACACGTTTTAATTCACGCGGTGACGTCACAAACAGGAACGCGCCAGCGTCAGTTTGTTTTGTTTTGCTGTCGAACAAGGAGCTCGGTATCGCGCTACCGCGTTCAGTCAATCACTTGAATCACTCGTATTTGTTATTAATTCCAGGTTATAAACTAGTTCCTGGAATGAACCGATGTTTTGTATGTTTTTGCGCATTTTACATTCTTCATGATCCTGGAAAGCAACTGTTGCCGGACGAACTTCAGGTAAACATGTCAAACTCACTGTTGTAGCTTTTTTGCTAGCATACAGTAATCTTAAAACCTTCCTGTTTTCACTGCTGTAAATTACTTTAAATTCGGTCTTATTTCTTTTAATAGTGTTGTTCTACTGCTCATTCATTTATTTCATCAGTAGTCATTAAAGCTATGTGATTATTTCTTAAAATTATAGTAGACGTGAGGCTGAAACATATCCGTTGAACTTTTTGAAATAAAAACAACTTAAAGACACCCCTCGATGAAGCATTCCCTCATTTGAGAACAACTGAATTAATATAAAAACAGTCCGTGTGTAATTGATGAGAGCCTGCAGAGAAACCTTGGGTGAAACGATAGCTTTATGTGTAAAGAAAACAGCAACAAACAAAACCCCAAACTATTTACATTTCAACAATTAAGCAATCACTGCTTTGTGAAGCTCTTTGTCTTTTCTGATGCTGCTTTCACTCTACTTTCCAGGTCATTGTGCATCTCCCAGTCAAAAGCAGCCCTCCTGCAATATGCCACATAATGTCCTAGAGAATCCTCTTCGAGATGATATGACTGCTCTAAAAGTAAACTGTCAGCATCAGACTTCTGGGAATTTCCAGCAGGGCAACTTCTGTTCAACTCATACCTAGGTCGGTGTCAATCCACTAAGCCTCTCCATTTCTCAACTTCAGTAGTATGAATACTGTAGCAACATCAGACTCATCACAGAGGTCAACATAATTTTTTAATATATTTTTTCCTCAGTATGAGAAGTAGTAGAGGCATCGTCAGGTCTTAAGACATGACCTACATCAGCTTTTTTGTTTTGCAGCAGAAATCCACGTTTCCCTCAATGAAGGCATGATGATGAGCAACGAAACGGTCAACACGATTGAGAAGGCTTTCATGCTTGAAAAGCCCTTTTTTATGTTGTTGAACTCTGCTTCAACAGCTGCCAAACTTGCAGTGATACTGGTACTTCGGAAGAGAGGGACCACTACGCCTGACCAGAGTGGTAAGTAACTTCCCTGTCTTATGATGTGGGTAATAATCTCAGGGAGGAAGTGGATGTTATCCCTGTCCCCCTCAGCCATGGCAAGTGACCTGATCTCCTCACATATTTCTGTCACCCACTGTCAAGCGTTAGTCTGGATCTGCTGCTGATGCTCCTCGACGGGTTCCTGTGCCTGAACCTCTGTGTCTGGCATGCTGATACAGTCTTCTTGTGCTATTTGTGTTTTCAGGTATTTCTTGCACTTTTCTGATGGGAGAGGGGTTCCAGAACTGTCATTACCTTCAGATTCATTAAGTGCCACAATAGTGATGGCACATAGAAGTTATTTTGCATGTTCCACACATTGTGACTTAAGTAGTTGTGCTAAATCTCAGAAAAAATCTTTTTACACAATGTCTTTTATTTTTCAGGCGGTCCCACTGGGAGATCATTTTGATGCAGTGTGCAACGTCTACCCTGACAAAGCATGGCGGCAGGTTTGCATGCTGACTCCCAAGCAAGACTTTAAAGCACTCATTAATGTAGCTCTTCAAATCGGGATGTTTTCCTGCTGACAGGTGCAGAAGTCCAGTGAAAGTTACCAAAATTTGTCCTGATTGCCAGCATGTTTTGCAACAAAATATAGTATTAAAATAAGGAAGGGCACCATCATCTTTGTCGACGCCTGTTTCATGAGTTGGTTTTCTTCTTTCTGTTGAACCGCATACAATTAAAAAGCAAAGCCTGATTTTTTTTTTTTTCAATTAAAATTACTTCGACAGACATGACCACTAGTGATGAGTCTATAAAGACAGGAATGCGAATAACAATTCAGTTTTATTGATAATGCCTGTTTCAATTTCTAGTGGCATAAGCCAGCAAGTCCCCACAACTTTTCTAACTTTAATTTTTGCTGTAAAAACATCCGCTTTTTGGTTGAACTAGTCTGTCGATTGTGCTGTTTTGGGCCTTAAGAACTTGTATTGTGTTGCTACTGTTTTTCAATAAGAAATTATTTTAGGTCATTTAGAATTCATCCAGCCGCTTGTCCAAATGGACACAATCGTCGACCTTGCGCGTGTAAGGTTGCTGAAATGTGCATCACTGCAGAGAAAGATGTAAGTTTGCGTCACAAATGAGGACATCTATGTATTTATGTACAGTGCACCTCGCAGTGGTAGCATTAAAGACATTGGACTGGACACATTTTTCTGTCACTACTGGAGTCAAACAACTATGTGTACAAGACATTGGTACAGATGTCAGAAAAGCATGGCGTATGTGCTATCACACAGTGGCTGAAAAAAATTGATTCATGCAGGTGCCCCGTCCGTCCCCAATAGAAGCAGTGAGTGCTTTTTCTCTTGCCATTCTTGGATCTCTGGCCAAAGCTTTTACCGCTCACCCCGATTTGAAGACCTACATCAATGAGTGCTTTAAGCATGAAAACCTGCCATGTTTTGTCAGGGTAGACGTTGCACACTGCATCAAAATGATCTCCCAGTGGGACCGCCTGAAAAATAAAAGACATTGTGTAAAAAGATTTTTTCTGAGATTTAGCACAACTACTTAAGTCACAATGTGTGGAACATGCAAAATAACTTCTATGTGCCATCACTATTGTGGCACTTAATGAATCTGAAGGTAATGACAGTTCTGGAACCCCTCTCCCATCAGAAAAGTGCAAGAAATACCTGAAAACACAAATAGCACAAGAAGACTGTATCAGCATGCCAGACACAGAGGTTCAGGCACAGGAACCCGTCGAGGAGCATCAGCAGCAGATCCAGACTAACGCTTGACAGTGGGTGACAGAAATATGTGAGGAGATCAGGTCACTTGCCATGGCTGAGGGGGACAGGGATAACATCCACTTCCTCCCTGAGATTATTACCCACATCATAAGACAGGGAAGTTACTTACCACTCTGGTCAGGCGTAGTGGTCCCTCTCTTCCGAAGTACCAGTATCACTGCAAGTTTGGCAGCTGTTGAAGCAGAGTTCAACAACATAAAAAAGGGCTTTTCAAGCATGAAAGCCTTCTCAATCGTGTTGACCGTTTCGTTGCTCATCATCATGCCTTCATTGAGGGAAACGTGGATTTCTGCTGCAAAACAAAAAAGCTGATGTAGGTCATGTCTTAAGACCTGACGATGCCTCTACTACTTCTCATACTGAGGAAAAAATATATTAAAAAATTATGTTGACCTCTGTGATGAGTCTGATGTTGCTACAGTATTCATACTACTGAAGTTGAGAAATGGAGAGGCTTAGTGGATTGACACCGACCTAGGTATGAGTTGAACAGAAGTTGCCCTGCTGGAAATTCCCAGAAGTCTGATGCTGACAGTTTACTTTTAGAGCAGTCATATCATCTCGAAGAGGATTCTCTAGGACATTATGTGGCATATTGCAGGAGGGCTGCTTTTGACTGGGAGATGCACAATGACCTGGAAAGTAGAGTGAAAGCAGCATCAGAAAAGACAAAGAGCTTCACAAAGCAGTGATTGCTTAATTGTTGAAATGTAAATAGTTTGGGGTTTTGTTTGTTGCTGTTTTCTTTACACATAAAGCTATCGTTTCACCCAAGGTTTCTCTGCAGGCTCTCATCAATTACACACGGACTGTTTTTATATTAATTCAGTTGTTCTCAAATGAGGGAATGCTTCATCGAGGGGTGTCTTTAAGTTGTTTTTATTTCAAAAAGTTCAACGGATATGTTTCAGCCTCACGTCTACTATAATTTTAAGAAATAATCACATAGCTTTAATGACTACTGATGAAATAAATGAATGAGCAGTAGAACAACACTATTAAAAGAAATAAGACCGAATTTAAAGTAATTTACAGCAGTGAAAACAGGAAGGTTTTAAGATTACTGTATGCTAGCAAAAAAGCTACAACAGTGAGTTTGACATGTTTACCTGAAGTTCGTCCGGCAACAGTTGCTTTCCAGGATCATGAAGAATGTAAAATGCGCAAAAACATACAAAACATCGGTTCATTCCAGGAACTAGTTTATAACCTGGAATTAATAACAAATACGAGTGATTCAAGTGATTGACTGAACGCGGTAGCGCGATACCGAGCTCCTTGTTCGACAGCAAAACAAAACAAACTGACGCTGGCGCGTTCCTGTTTGTGACGTCACCGCGTGAATTAAAACGTGTAATATCTTTCGAACCGGAGCAGCACAAACGAAAATTTTAACAGCACAAACGGGCACAAACGTAGCACAAACGAACGGCACCATTCCCAAGTCAATCGGATGAAAATGGGGGGCTGGGTGACGTCACCACTCGAAATTAAAACGTGGAATATCTCTGGAACGGAAGCAGCACAAACGAAAATTTTAACAGCACAAACGGGCACAAACGTAGCACAAACGAACGGCACCATTCCCAAGTCAATCGGATGAAAATGGGGGGCTGGGTGACGTCACCACTCGAAATTAAAACGTGGAATATCTCTGGAACGGAAGCAGCACAAACGAAAATTTTAACAGCACAAACGGGCACAAACGTAGCACAAACGAACGGCACCATTCCCAAGTCAATCGGATGAAAATGGGGGGCTGGGTGACGTCACCGCGTGAATTAAAACGTGTAATATCTTTCGAACCGGAGCAGCACAAACGAAAATTTTAACAGCACAAACGGGCACAAACGTAGCACAAACGAATGGCACCATTCCCAAGTCAATCGGATGAAAATGGGGGGCTGGGTGACGTCACACTCGAAATAAAACAAAGTGTAATATCTTTCGAACCGAAGCAGCACAAACGAAAATTTTAACAGCACAAACGGGCACAAACGCAGCACAAACGAAACAAACTATTTCCACCTATTTTTGCAACAAATGGGGGGCCAACTTCACGCAGGTAAATGAGAATGTAAATCTCAAGATTGAAAATGCATCATAGGAATTATGATATGACCTTTGGTGACAGGGAATGAAATGACGTTTGACAGCATCGTCAATATTGCAACCATGAATTTCCACCATGAACTTCTTGCCCTAATTAGGGTGGCGGGTGACGTGAAGCCAAACCGAGCTGACTTTGGATATGAGGCGAGATGCGCTCTGGACTGGTCATCGCAGCTAATGAATGTTTTTGGACTTCGCCAGGAAATTCGAGACTTGCACAAGCACGATGACCACTTGCAAACGTCAGGATTCAAACCCAGTACTGTGAGGCAGCTTTCTTAACCACGATGGCAACTTGCTGATATATTTTATGAAATAATACCTGTCAGTAAGTTCCAAATTATATTCCATAACAACAACAATATTAAAGTAAATAATAAATGTCAAGTCTTGGAAGTCTGCGGGGAAAATGAATTGATTGAGATACACATCATGGCAGCTGTTTTGTTTTTGACGTGTGAATGCTGAGATAAAAATAAAATGTGTTCTGACAATGAGAAAGGAGACATTGCAAGAGTGAAGCTGTGTAAAAGTTTGACTCTAAAGTAGGGCCGGGAAATAAACCGAAAATTTAACATTACCGAAATTTATTACAATGACCGACATCCTTTTGCCCATGTTGGTAAATTCGGTGTTCAAAAAAAAAAGAAAAGAAAAGTCTTGTCTGTCTGCGGCAATGTTCATGCCCCTTTAAGAAGGCTACAGCGCGTCTAGTCACGTGACTCCACCCATCTCAACCCGACTTGTATACCCTAACCCGAGTTGGAGACCCTAAAGCAGGGGTGGGCAAACTTTCTGATTGGCGGGCCACAATGGGTTGTAAATTTAAAAAAAGGGCCAGACCAGGAGCAGATGGATGGAGTGTTTTGGTAACCTCACCTCATCGGAGAAAAAAAAAAAAATTTTAAATGAAAGTGAACATAAGCATGACAACAATATATATGTATTTGAAAAAAAAAAACACGATTTAGAAAATAAAACAAAGGTTTATTCATTTCAATTTTTTCAAGTTCGGTGGTCCAGATTAAAACGTTTAATGGGCCGCATGTGGCCCCCGGGCCGTTTTCATTGTTGGCAGCGACAATTAATCGTTGCCGTTTTATAGACTTATAAATGTCAACTGAAGCTACTGTCGGCTTTGCTGTCGCAAAACCTCGACATGTGCACGTGCAGTTTAGAACAGGCACCATCAAAATGTTTCCACATTTTAGAGCAGTGCTCCTCAATCGTGTTCCTCGAGGTCCGGTGTCCTGCCTGTTTGGATGAGCTCCAGAGCGCCCCTACCGGTCAAAGAAAAATCCACAGAAAAGCCGCACCGTTGTATTCGCCGCATGGTTCAAAATCCAGGAAAAAGGTAGAGGTTTACAGTCCCGAAAATACGGTTAAGTTATTTGAAAAATGTGTTTTTATTTTTAAAAATCAATTTCTCTAATTTAATTTCAATGCAGTTCACGCAGGTTTGGCTAAATTTGTGCTTTTGAGGATCCAATGGCTTGTCACCCCGATTAAGTCTTAAAATCTGCCCCAGCGGCAAGCCCTAAATTGAACAGCTTTTTCCAAAAGTGTACGTTGACCGAAGACCTCGACTTGTGTGTCGGTGTAATTCTGATTTTCAATGGGCGTGTATCTCTGCGTGTCGTGCGATTGGTTGGTCACCATTCCAGGGTTTACGCGGCCGGCCTCTCTCTTTCTCTCGCTGGGATCGGTTCCAGTTCCCCCGTGACTTGAAACTCGCGACCCTGAACGCCACAGCGCCCTTCTTCGCATTTGGTTATATTGCCGCTCTGCCGGCGGTGACCCGGAGGAGGTCACGCACTGTCGAAAATGTTTGAATGGAAGACTCCCCGTTTGTCATTTCCAGCCCAAACAAACCTATTTCCCAAATTCAAACGCTTTCGTCATTTGACTTTTAAGGTAGCTTTTCTTTGAAAGTCACAATCGCAGCGCAACTTCACCTGTCAGTTGACAATGCGCGATCGTTCCTTTTCGGGGAAATGTTCGTCACTGAGGTCGCCTGATACAAGTCGGGGAGCAGTCGCAGCAGATGCTGTGAAACTTGAGCTGGCTTCTCTTTATCCGAGGCGTTTGTTGATTGCATCCACTTGTTATAAATAGAATGAAAGTAAAGTAAGAGCTGCCTTTCTCCACTCAAACCTCCTCCTTGAATGCGGCGCAAAATCAAACAGCTGCTGAGCTCGTCCGATGCTGTCTTCGGAGTGTATTCTTAGTCAATTCATAAAGTGCCATTAGATGTCATTTTGCTTTCTTTCCCTTCTCCTCTCTCTGCGTTTGTTCGACTTGGTGACGTTGTCTCCTTCCGGACCACGTTTTGGACCGCTTAGAGCAGATACAAATGTGAGACTGTTGTATGCAAATGAGCGAGAGAAGCCACCTGACAGACGCTTGTACGGATTGATTCCTGAAATCAAATCGAGAAAAGTGCCCCGAACAAAGACAGCAATCATTTCGTATTTTTATAATACTGCCTGCATCTTTTCACTTTATATACAGCACACATTTCTCTCTCTTTTTTCTAACTAGACACATTCAAACTCAAGGACACTGTCCTCGAACAAATTTGTCAGTTTCTAAATAAATGTTGAACGTCAAAGTACTATCGCTCTTTTTACTGCATATGCATCTTTTAAAACAAGTGCGGAATGTGTGTAACGTCGCACGCAGTGTGCATATTGAATATTTGTGAGGCACGATAAAATCACTTCTCTCCAATTTCCTGAATGGCTACTTTGTTAGGTTTTTGAATATTTTATTTTTTAATTTATCCTGACAAGACGACATGAAGAATTGAATTGTTTGCAAAGGACATGGCACTATTTTTTTTTTTTTTGTGACACCCGCATAAAGTGAGCAGACAATCCGTACCATACCAGAAGTTAACAATTTTATTATAAACTTTTTTTTGTTGTTTCAAACTCACAAAGCCATCTTTTGCAGTCCAGACAAAAAGAAAGCAACTTAACCAGCATTCATTTTTTTTAGATCAGCTTTTATTTTGACAGAAGCTCACCCCATGGGGATTTACATTAAACCATTACAAATTAGGACCTTGCCAAGTGGCAAGAGAGAACAGCCTTCACCAAAGTTCAGTGTACATAAACAGTTACTGACATGCATAATAGTATAAAATCACAAACAGACAAGGAGGGAGAAATGAAATAGCGATCACTATATTCTAAATCGAAAACCAGTCAAGGACGTTAACGGGTGACCTTGGGAAAACATCGACATTTGAAATCAAATATTACCGCCTCAAAAGTCATCCAATAAATGGCGCACGTGTCCATTGGTCAGGACTGTTGGCGGAATATCTGAAGTGGCGCGTCGCGCTTCGGGCAGCAGCGGTGTTTTTATGGTGACGATTCCGACATGTGACGTGCGTTAACGTTGCTGAAAAGTGCAGGACCATCAAGAGGCGAATCTCAACAGAAAGTGATCACAGGTCTACGTTCATTTGTTCGGTTTTTTTTTTCAGCAAAATTGAAGGGTAAATTGTACTCATTGTTCACTTGAGATCATACAAATTCCTCTAAAGCTAACAACGCATGGCAATCCACCTTGATATAAAAATAACAAGTCAATGTACAAATTGCAATTATGCTGTACAAGAGTATAATACATTTACAACTCACATCTATTCAAAACGATGCATGCAGTGAGTTTCGTTTGAATTCTACAACAAGTCTTTGGAAAACAGATTATGACCATTTGGTAGCAAACGGCGTTCAGAAACATTCGCTGAGCTCTTGAGGTCATTCGCATCCATCAAAAAAGCCCGAACGGGCGAGGCGAGTCTGTTTCCAGTGATATTTACGTCAATTCTAGTTTAGATTGTCACACATGAAAGTGCCTGAGATAAGAACTTTCAATGCACCAAATGCACATTCTCTCCTTAAAACACTTTAATTAGCGTGTTTCTTTTGTTCACATTTGTGGTGCAGTCTTGATTTTGATTTTTGTTGCTTACATTGCAGTCAGTGCGTGTGCGTGTGTGGGGGTGGGGGTGGGGGTGTGTGTTTGTTGGGGGGGGGTGTTCCCCTTGCTGTCACAGCATTGTTGAAAAAATAATGTGAGGTTTTGAACTGGCTCGGCTCTCTTGATAATATTTGTGCTGAAGGAGAAATTCACATTCTGGAGACGTTCACTTGGATTAATTGATTGTGGCGGATCAAAGAACAGTTGACAGTCACGTTTCTTTTTAATCAGTGGACCTTTCTGTCTTTTTTTGGGGGGGAAGATACTAACATGGCTACAATGCAACATGTTGAAACAAGGAAGTTGTTCACATGATTGTACATACATGACATTGGTAAAAATTGATCAATGCAAATTGACGTGTGGTATCAATACCACACCCAAACTTCATTTAATGACTGCCTTGACAATTTGGACAATTTTGTTGCAAGGAAATGGATCCGTACAACCCGTAGGACTGCAACACATCAACTTAACGGGAGTCGTAAGCTAGCTCATCGTTCTTCAGTTGGACTGAACATTTCTTTCCCTTCTTGTGCCAACGGGCACTTTAGTCGAGGGACTACATTTGCATTCAAAAAGGGACGATAAAACTTTTGCTGGTGTGATAAAATATATTTCTACAAATCTGTACAAATCCAAAATCCATCAAACAAAAACAATTTATAAATTCCATACTCCTTTCTTTTCCAAATGGAAATGATTTTTCAAAGGCTGCGCTCCTTCTGTCCATTGCAGAGATGTGTGATTAGCTGATAACAAGGCTCAGTAAGTGGATGCTTTTAATGAATCGCATTCTATTGATAAATGGGTGCTAACTATTATACACAAGCTAAATTGACATTTTGTATTGTTTGATTGTAGAAGGAAGCTGATAATAAAGACGGGTGCTCGGGGATTTGGGGGGGCGTAATGCCAATGTTGGTCTGTTCGGTGTTGCGACGCGACGTCACAGATTCTGTCCAGATTCAATTGGCAAACGTGAGGCCCCTTCTGTTAACAACCCTCGGCGAATCCCCGTCGAGCAGACCAGCGTGTCCGCCTCCCGTCTCGGCCCATCTTTTGCCCGAGAGGCCCCTCAGCAGCTGGTGTCCAGTAGTCGCTTGGACACGCAGAGCTCCTTGTTGTCTCGGGTGGCCCGCTCTTCGACCGGCTTTCTTTGCTTGTGTTTGACCTTGTACACATCCCACTTCTCCGGCAAAAGGCCGCTGTTGAAAGCCAAAGCCACCAGCCAAGACACGACCACGATGATGACCAGCGAGACGAGCATGATCACCGTGCGGAAGGGGAAGAACTGCGTGAGCTTGCCCTCGGCATCCAGCCGCAGGTAGGGGAAGCGGATGATGGGCGGCAAGCTGACCAGGGGCTCGCCGCTCAGGATTCTCATGGTGATTCCCGTTAGGAAGCCCACGGTGGCCCCGTAGCCGTTAGACGCCTTGAAGAAGAGGATGCAGACCAGCTGAGGGAACATAATGGTGTAGGACATGTCCACACCCACCAGCCAGAAGACCAGCACACTGCTGTCCAAGAAGGTCAGGCCGGTGCCAGCCACACCTACAACTACCACAGAGATCCGGATCACCCACTGCATCTCGCGGTCCGATGCCTGAGACGAGAGAGACAGTCGGCGCTTCAAAACGTGCTTTTGAATGAAGGATCATCCACTGCAGTCTCGAGGCCGGGACAAAGACGCAACAAACGTGAGCCGGAATGGTAAGATACAGTATCTGATTACTGGCGGCATTCTGTAGGGACCTGATGAAAAGAGACATTTAGTTTTGGTTTGACGGAAAATATCGTGAGCAAACAATGTTTATAGCCAGGGGCGGGGTGGCCATTGGGAATTTACAATATCATCTCGAACGGCTGGTGTATTTCCGGGCTGGGCGTGGCCTTCATGGCAGCCAGCAGCTGTCATCCTTCCCCAGGTAGAAAGAATGCACTTTTTGACGTTGATATCCGTCAATGGCAGTGAATGAGTTCATCAAGGATTTTTTTTTTCCCACAAATTTCTGATTATTGTATTTAATACTCTGATACCAAAATATTCAAACGCTGCATCCCTTCAGCGCTGTTATTTTGTCATATTTTTATAGTATGTTTAAAGCCTTGCTTGAGGTCCTCTGGATTTACCCGCAAAAAAATTGATCCTCAATATTACAAAGTTGCTCCTCCGTAATTGATGAAAATGAATGCTCCTCAAAGATAAAAAAAAAAAGTCTCGAGTGGTGTATAACAGCAATGTATCATGCTACAGCTTGTTTCTAATATTTTGGTTACGTCAGTTGCGTGACAGACTCAGCAATATTCGGAACAGCTCGCAATCGAATGTGAAGTTCTGATTCCAACCAGAAATACCCATTTTGTTCAATTAATACTGGATGTCAACCAAAACAGAACATTATTTTATGTATAAAGGCAGGATATTTTAGATCGCACTTTGATTGCTGTATCCATTTTTTATGAAAATAATTTGACAAAATTACAAATAATTAACAATTCCTCCAACCAAACCAGTTTTGTATTTTTTGCCACAGGCCATGAAATTGACTACGCACACACATTGGCAAACAGAGCCTCTTGATAATATTCTGCTCACTTCCGCCACCAATAATTCCATCTCGTGCTCAGGGTTCACCTTGTCGACATTCTCACCTGCTGCCGGATGATGTTCTTGTAGATGTTGGAGGAGAACAATGAGGCAGAGGACAGCAGGGCCGAGTCCATGGACGACATGACGGCAGCGGCCACAGCTCCGATCCCGATGATCGACACGTAGGTGGGCGTGAGGTATTGCAGGGAGATGGGAAGGATGGAACCTGCTTCCCCGCGCTCATATGGAGTTGGCAGTCCGTAGACTGTCGAGTTCCAATCTACGGAATGGTTATATTAGGAGAACTGATCAGGAATGAAAACAGATGAGGCCTAAATGTCTTTACGTCACTGTGAGTCCTGTAATTAACGCATTTACTGCCATTGACGGCTAAAGACGTCAAAGATCCTTTTTTTTTTTTTAACTCGGCTGGTAGTGAATGAGTTAAGAGTTGCACGTACCGGTAGATGCAGCCACAGCTCCCACCAGCACTGAGGGGATACCCAGCACCAGGCAGAAGGCGGAGGAGACAAAGCAGGTCATTTGAGCCTGGGTGTAAGATGAGGCTGACAGAATCCTCTGGTAGAACGCTTGGTAGGCCAAACCGCCGAGAGCCTGTCACCATAAACAGTCAACACGAGATATTATCGCCGTTGTTTTTCACATCTGAGGAACTCAAGGAAATTCACAGCTGCCATTTATTCTCGTATTTGAGGCTTCTTTTCAAGCAAGAGCCCAAAAATCCAACAGACAGTGCGCCGTTGAGATATTTTTACGGCCCAGTGTGTATTTATAACGCGCTGCTTGACTCACCAGCAACATAAAGTCGTCAAACCACTTGCCGGCTTCATCGAGGGACACCGTGCCCACCCAGGGAGCCTGGAAGGTCTGGTTGTAGGCCGTCAGCGAGATGTCCAAAGAGTGAGGATTGGTCATCAGGAAAGGGACACACACCCACTGCGTACACAAACACAAAGCCAAGCTGATTCATTTTATTATGCCGCACGGAAACAACGAAGCTCAACCTGGTTGAGCGGCTGTTCCAGTACGTTTCGTGACGACTATCCAAAGAAATATGAACTAAACTGTGAAACTCAAGTCAGACTAATAAACCTCGCAAAACATAAAAGGCATATAAATTCAATTCAACAACAACTTTGTCGAGGGCATCTGCGCGTTACGATCACGAGCTTCCGAGACAGAAACTAAACATAGCTCGTGGCGAGGCTGCTCAATCAGCTCCAGTTACGATGAGGAGGACCTTTTCGGCTCAAACATTATTTCGTCTAATTCATCATGTTGGCCGCATGCGCGCCACTGCAGCAAATAGAAGCCAAGAGCTACCGTGACAGCTGTTCCTAGATGGCTACATTGTTAGCGTCAGCAGCTCGAGTAGGCCAACAGCCAGCCCGGCATGCTTACGCTAACACGCGTTCCTCAATCAGATCCTTATGGGGAATTGTTTGATTGGGTTACGGAAGAGAATTCTGTCTGACTTTATTTTTTTTATGCAGATGTGGAGATATTCTGTTGCCAAACAAAAGTCTCAAAAGGAAACAGTGGTGGTTAAAACAATTGATTGGATTAACTCATTTACTGCCATTGACGGCTAAAGACGTCAAAGATCCATTTTATTTTTTTTTTACTGATTGCACAACTTTGCTCACATTTTATCACTTGGGTCGGGGGTGTCAAACTCATTTTTGTGGACGGGCCACATCGAAGGCCCTCAGAGGGCCGTTATGACGGCGAACCCATATAAATGTATGATCGCCTTGCGTGATCTCAAACACACAACAAATTGATGGAAAGCCGTTTTTAAAATCAGTAATTGTTCAACAATTCTTCAATTGAATTTAAAAGGGGAGGATTGGTAACAAATAATTGTGCTCGAAACAGGAAATTGACGCACAAGATTTGCCCTTTGTGGGCCACATTAAAATGAGGTCAGGGGCCAGATTGGGTCCCCGGCCTTGAGTTTCACACCTGACGGGGGGCTGACATATAATGCTGTGTTTTAAAAAAAATAGAAAATAAAACATGTTGGGGTTCGGTGTGATTCCTGATGGAAAACCTTTCGGAAAGTTTTTCTAACGTTTGGAGTCTGTCAAGAGGCGAATATGCGCTGACCTACCAGACTGATGAAGATGAGGATGAGCTGGATCACATCTGTGTAAGCCACAGAGTAAAGCCCTCCGAGGAGCGTGTAGATAATGGCCACGACGGCGGATACGACAATGGAATAGGCATAAGAAAGGTCCAGGATCACACTCATAGTTCCACCTGGAATAAAACGGCATTGTGATGAGCACCAAATCGCGGATGGGGGGGGGCAACACTTGCACATTTTGGACATTCATCACTAGAGACACATGCAACAAACTGTCATTTTGTGATGGCCTAAAGTTATTATTATGTCCTCTACCCCGCTTTTTTTTTATATATATATTTTCTCTCTCACAGACATACAGACACACATAGACATGCATACACTTTTTTTTTAACGAGCCATGTATTACAAATGTGTTTGGTTTTGTTATTTAATTCATATCCTGGGGAAAAAAAACAAAAACAAAACAGCAACAACCGCGTAATACAAAAGCCTAACATTGCGTTGGGTTACTCGTCATCTCGTTCAATAACATTACACTTGGTCAGGTCAAGTTTTGTATAAAACATCGTAAAAACAAAAATCCTAAAGCAACAAGCAGACATAAAGCAATGAGATTAAGAACTGAACCAAAAAGAACGGAAGCAGCCTATTGATTGTGACTCCATAAACCCTTAAGAACAAATTTCAAGAAATGAAACAGGTGAAAGTGTAAAGAATGCATACATGTATAGTAAATAAAGGAATAAAAAAAAAAGAAAAGAAAACATCTTGTTACTCAAACAAGGCAAGCAAAACGTCACTACCTTTACTGTCTCTTCTCCCACATTGCCAGGGTCCCCCCAGCCGCAGCCTGCAGCCACACCACAACAATGTCCTTAAACAGAGAAGTGTCAGATCTGCACCATCTATCGCCACTTACCACCCTCTGACCTACCGTGCCCACCCCTAACTGAGCCCAACAACCACTTTCTCACTTCTTGGTGTTTAAAGGTACAGCGTGTAGAATTGAGTGCAATCTGGTGGCCAACCAAAATCATTTGCTAAAACTGAGCTTGAAGCGCGCGCGTGCGTCACTTGGCAAGCCGACCAACGATTTCTATCAGCAGAGATGCAAGCAAAATGTTACGACAAACCACTTCCACTTTTCCCTCAAGTGACGCAAGTCAGCTCCGTTATTCCTTTCCTAGCAGAAATACGGTGGCCAAACATGGTCGCCTCCTGCGCCTTCATATAATTAACAATTACGGCAGCTATGATTACAGAAAAAAAAAAGTTTTGGCATACTATTAAAATTGTGATATTTTTTCGGGGGATGAACAAACTTTGAAATAAAAAAAAAAATCTAAACATTCTACACACTGTCCCTTTAATGGTTACTTGACCTCTACGCTTTGGTTCGTTCACTCTTTCTCTCTTCCCATTGAATGCATTCGTAATATTTAGTCTATTAGTTGTAACACACCTACGAGACCCCTTACCTACTAACCTTTACATAACTTTGACTGCAGTCGTCAACGGTCTGTTCACACTTGGCACTAAAATGGCGGAATATGCTAGGTGAGCTCAGTGTTAAAGCACAAGACACTGTGTACGCCACATTCACAGGTGGTGAGTGATAGAGAATGAAAACTCGGGGTGACAAATCTCCAAAATGCCTCTGCCACCTCTTTGCCACTCCAAGTTCCGCATTGCAAATAGCTATTCAATTTGATTGAAGTATTCATCATGTATATATATATATATATATATATATATATATATATTATATGAATATTTTTTTAATTTATTTTTTATTTTTATTTTTTTGTAGGGCACTGTAGTACAGGTAGACACCTATGAAACACAAAGTCCGATAAAGTAGTTTTTAGAAATATTGAATGAAAAACTTAGTTTTTCCTTGAAAGACTTTTCACTTCAAGGAATCTGTGTGGCCAAACTATGTTATATAACATGCATTTTTTTTAATTTTATTTGCAACCGTCATAAATGCATATTCCGGGAGGAAGGTGAAGCTGGATTCTGATGCCAGCTGTGAATTCAATCTTTGTGGATCCATTTGGATAACGCAAGCCCTTCTTCTCTTTTATGACCGACGCTACGGGTAGCCATGACGTAACTGACTGAATCGTGAAGGATTCGTGGTTGGTATGCTTTACAGTTTTAGTGGCATATCCCTTATCTCTTGTGTGTTGAGCTGTGCCCTTTGCCACGGCGTTAAATTTAGGATTAAAAAAAAAAAGTGGAATGAGAATCAGGGGGCCTCTTTGGCTCCTTGGGCTGCACGACGGTCGACCAGAGAAAAAGGGCTGCTTATATACCCCCATGTTGTTTTTAGATCCCCTGCCTACCCAGATACACGACAAGTGGGTGAACAAACACACGTACACACACACACACCACTTTCGTATGTGCCCAACACCAATTTCCTTCCCTGCAGAAATTTAACCGTGACTGTGTGCTCTTGATGTTGGATGAAGTCTGACAGGAGATGTCAAATTATTTTTTCACACTGAAGACCAACGATGCTTACTATAATTGTACTGTGGAAAGAAATTACATATATTTACAATATATTTGATATATAAATAATTGTAGTATGGGGTGGTGGTCGATTGTGTGTCTGTGTCTGTCTTAAGCTAAGCACAAACTCGGGATGCAAAGCATTCCTCCAAATGTCACAAGGTTATACCGAGAAGTGAAGGATCCGCCCAGAGGCGAAATTGGTTTAATTGGTTTGGACAAAAAAAAAAAAGTCAGTCTCTCAAGCAGTCTGCAGCACTACCATAGTGAAACACAGATTTCATCTCGATAAACATCACACACACACACACACACACACACACACTTGACGTTTTGTAAAGGCATGTATCATTGAAGCCGTCAGTCAAAGAATAGAAAAGTCTCTCATGAATATGAACAACCTGCTTTGAATAATTGATCACCTTTCACAATCAACAGGCTGCTCGATGTTTAACCCCCTGTTTCAAATACCACTGGAAAAGAAGACAGCGTTAAAACCCACACGCAAAAAACATGACATACACACTCTCGCTGCACAGCATCGCAGTCACATTCGCTGCCACGCCCACACAGATGAGTCACACATGGCAACATAAAAAGCATACAGCACAAACATCGTGTATCTTAGGAATCAACAAGGCAAGAACACGTTCCATTCTAAAAGATGCTGCCCTTTAAAAATTTGGGATCACTCACAAAAAACTGAAGCCCGAGTCCGCTCCTTTTCCATGTCTCCCATCTTCCAACTCTTTTGACTCACATGATGAGTTCGTCAGCAAGCTCCGAGAAGCGAGCCAAACAATCCTGATCATTTGAATCAGGTGTGTTAGAACGACATGAAAATCAGGTTGGATCGGGCCAATCGATCAATTTCGAGCGTATTGAAAAATTTCAAAGCACCTCCGACAAACCGGCAGACAGAATATCATCCGACTGCTGTCCCCTCATCGTGGTCATCGTCACTTATCAGTACAAGTTGTCGGCTTTTCGAAATGATCCCAAACCTTTTTCGCCAATATCAAGCTTCGTGTCATGATGCGAGTTGTTTATACGCTGCATATTTACGCATTTAAGTGTCTTGGCGTCCTCATAAGACACCAACGGCACGTACGCATATCATTGAGTAGCTGGCCTTGACTATTTTGGGTCGAGGGGCCCCCACCACTAGAGGGACTTCACATACAAGCGTTAATACTCATAATTTCGTCCTGAGGGCATAGTTACCACAAGTGCAGGAATAAACACTCCAGGGCCCATCATGGACACTCGAGTACCACTACATCAATGCGACGTCCTCATTCAAGATTTACCCCGAACGCTTCTATATATAGCACACCGATAATAATCATCGAGTCCAATTATTTTGTTTCGAGAGTCGTATTCATTGTGTGCCTCGATCTGTTTACGTGTGCACGACCGTCGCATGAGCGCGTTTTGAGGACTTCTATAATATGAAGGAACTCACCCAGGCTGACAAGTGTGCGTGACACCCACAGTACGTCGGCGATCAGTGCGGGAAGGATCAGAGCACTGCTCAGGACGTTCCCGTACTTCTTCTGGAAAGGGTCCATCATTGTTACATACTTGTTCTCTCTCATGGGCTTTGCAAAGAAAAAGCCACCTGCGACGGAAAGGAAAGCGTTAGCGCCGAATAAAGATGTAAGGCTGTACGAAAGAGAATCTTTGAGAATATTCCTATCCCCGGAAAGCAGAAAACGGCACAGAGGCGGTTCGGAGGGAATGACGACGGGATATTTGGAGAGAAAGGAAAGCAAGTGTTGTCTCTTGATAGTAAAATCAGCTGAATACGGTGAGTCCACGTCGCCAAAAGCGGCCACGTTATATTTGCTGAATTCTCAAAACTTGTCAGACGATGTCGGCCATTGTGACATTGGCGCAGCGTGCTGGTCACGTCACCTGTTGCAAATGTTTACGTGTACGAGGAGCGCACGGCGATTAGAGGTCGCTTTGGTTCAAGTCGTCGCTTTGCACCTGTTGCCTCATATTACCATCCTAAACTGATTTCTCCTCGTCCTATTTTTAACCCGAGCGACACTTTTATCGTTTTGTGCTGTCGGAGAGCTGATGGTGGGGATATTGAGCATGTAAATGTATAAATATATTTTTTTTCCAAACATTGTATGCAGTCATTTGTGTTGATTTGTCATGAATTGTTTTTTATCATACTGCTACATGTCATGAAATGATGTTGACAAATGCAGAGGAGACCAACTTGACGTTTAGAGCCCCCCCCCCCTAAAAAAACCTTCCAGATCAAGTGGCATTTACGTAGGGGGAGTGCAACGGTTGCATAATGTACATCAGGGCACGCTCCTGCCAGCATCTAATTTTACTGTCATTTCCTGCCGCTTGCCGGTGTCACTTTCAAACCGTTTACACTTGTGTCATCTATCGTTTGGCCTAGCTAGAAAATCAGAAGACATTTGTTTAAAAACAGTGGAGGAAACCGTGTTTTCAATTCGTGGCTTCAGGATTTGTAAAAGGAATAGCACTCACCCAAGAAGAATGTAACAATATAAGGCACCGGCATGAGAGCCCACACTGCTCCTAATGTGGGATTGTATGTGGCCTCAGCAATACCCAAGATAAAACCTCCTCCTACCCATGTGGCTGCAAAGACAGTTTATTTTTTTAAAAAATATCATTCAGTTGTTCTTGTTTTCTTCCCGCAGATAAACTAGCAACATTTTACCTGTAAGAGTGAAGACGCCCACGAGCAAGTTGATGTTCCGTCCAGCAAGTAGAGTGATCTCCATTCCATCTCCGGAGCACTTTTTCTCCTCCTTCCTGGAACGCAAGGAAGCCCAGATGCCTGTTGCCAGGATCAGCACGTAGAAAAGTGCCATCACCACCAGACCAGGCACGTTCAAAGCCATGGTTAGCTATCGTCTCTGTTGAACAGGAAAGGTCGTATCAATAAAAAAATGCATGTATGTTCAACTCAAAGAACATGTCATTATTTTCAAAATATTATCTTGACAGGAGTATGGGGTAAGGTGAAGTCAGTCATGTCAAGTTGGAGATAAAATACTAAAAAAAAACAAAATTGTACATATTGGGCAAGCAAGGGGAAATATTTGAGGCAAAAGTGGTCATGAAAGGTCCATGGCCATTCTTACAAAATTGTTGTCCAACTATTTTGTGGTGGTAGGCCGGCCCAAGTTTTGACCCCCAAAACAGGAAGTGGACACAATTCAAAGGACATCAGTACATGAGATGAGTCTATGTACATTTCTTTTATGGTCATGTTCTGCATTCCATTTCAACCATATACGAAACCGTCATAGAGTGCCAAACTAACTCAGTGATCTATCAGAATTATCAGAGGGGAGAAGTGCCTTGGAATCAAAAGATATAGTCCCTGCCCAGTTAAAAAAAAATAGCAAAGATAAAATCCATGCATTGTAAGCCCAGACTCAAATTACAGCTGTCAAAAGAATGTATGGACATTCACTTGCAAATGGGGGGAGGAAATGTTTGTCAAGGGAAGGGGTTGAAAAATACAAGCCAAGAAGAGTATGGACGGTGTGTGTTTATGTGAAGGCATGGAAGGAATGGATGAGGGACTGGGATAGTTGCCAAAGTCAACAAATGCTTGAAAAACTCACTCAGATGACTTGTGTGATCTATAAGTGTATACGTGTACGCAGTATAGCGCACAGCTTTTATCATCGCACACATTGCAGAGTTGAAAACTGGCGTCGGGCACAAACATCCAAATTTGTTTAATTGCGTAATATTTCACAAATTGATATTCTTTGCCAGTACCCACGCAGGTGAGCCATTTTTACGAATTATTTTCCAATCTAAAGTGTTGATAATGCCAATGGCCGTTTTTCAAAACGGAGAACGACCTCAGAATAGATGACGGAAGGTTTTTCCTTAGAACACTTTTTTTTTTAACACTCTTGCTGCCTTCCATCCCGACTATGACGTATTTCCGTGTTATCGGCACTCAATGCATTTTGGGATATTTTCCTAGCGAAGTCTTCACAAGTATCCTACCGATGCATCATTGGTTTAAGCAAGCTCAGAACATCAACATCCGGGTACTTTTCTATGAGGTGGGCTTTTTGTACGATTTCGTTTCTTGTTTATGCGCCACCGGTTCTTCGAACATTCGCTTCGCCCAACAAGATCTTACTGGCGACCGGCATCATAAATTTGTGTCAAGTGCCAGAATTGATAGCGAGATCGGGTCTACTAAGTGTGGATCTCTCCAATGCAAGATCTCATGGTAGAGAGAAGAGATCTTGCAATGGAGAGATTACAACTCACTTGAAATTGCTCTACGTACACACACTAACACGTCTTGCCATCTGCATCATATGAGACGTATTCAATAACATGAGCTCCTACTTAGGAGTAAATATTAAATCAATTGGAAAGTAACCTTTGTAGAGCCAAGACACATTTTACATAGGAAAAACCATTCACAGATTTCACCCAAGCATGAATTTTGAAAAAATGATCGTGTCTCTATTTTGTCACAAATATAAAAAAGAAATACAGCTGACACACCATAATCAATCATTAATTGCCGTCTTTAAGTTAGATTTATCCATTTATACAAGTTGAGGCATTTGAACGGAAGAATAAACAAACCTGACAAGACGCAACATTGTTTTGCTAGAGTGTCTTATTTTACAAACGTGGTAAATGTGTGAAGGTTGTCACAAGTTGAATCTCATTCACGACCAGCCGAGTAAATAAAATGGATCGTTGACATCTTTGGCCGTCAATGGCAGTAGGTGAGATAATATTGAAAATGATGTTGGCACGCGTGCTTATCCAAATTCAAACAAGTGCACATTTAGTGGTTTGCACATGGTTGTTTATTTTCGAGAGGCCCCTCCTTGTATGTATGCAAGATATTTCGCATTGGAGTGAGACTGAGATTCCATCATGAGGATTGGAGCGATTTTGAAGTTGAGGGGGACTCCCCTTATGTCTCCCTCCCCTCACGACACACTTTTCGCACTCAGTGATTGTGCATCATTTCTCAGGGAGGCTGGCAATACTCATGTTACAGTCGTCTTGACATTCAAGACAGAAACGGATTGCTTTAAGAATCTAACGCAGGGCTTCCCGAGTCTGGTCCTCGACAGCCCCTCTCCACTCTGTTTTTACGCGCCTCTCCCCTCCAACACGACTGATTCAAATGACCAGCTCATGAGCAAGATTTTCAGAAGCTTGAACACGATCTTGAGATTCATGAGGACCGGACTTGGACACCACTGATCTAAAGTGATTCAGTTTCATTTCATTGGCCGTCCTGTGCACTCTTGGATCTTTAGCTTGTGTATAGATAATTTTTTTATATGTCTGGATTCAGTTTAGATAACTGCAATTTTCTCATCCGATAGCAAATCATGAAAACGTCTGAAAGGATGCCAAGTTAATGTTGAACGCACGTGCGTTACAGACAACTCCCAGCCAAGCTGCGAAACTGGGGTCAGTGAAGTGAAAGTGAAAAGTAGGAATGAGGGTCATTAATCATGCCTGTTGTCAGAATAATCCTTCAGCTCACGTGACTTGACTTCATGGCGTACTAACATGCATAAAATAAACTTTAAAAAATGTGTGTGGCTTGATAGTATGGATACGGTTCTCACTTTCTTTAACAAAAGTGGAAATGGCTTCCAAATGTTTGTAAAACAGCAACAAACGCCTCAACCATTCATTGTTCTTCCAATTCAAAGATCCATTTTTCTTCCGAATGTTGGCCGGCTGAAACATGACAGGTGAAAAATAAAAAACGGGCTCATGTTTTTTTTTTTCCTTCGACATACAGGAAACACTCAGCACTTATGGACACATACATTCAGCGGCAGTGTGGCCACTCTCACGTGTACTGCTCAGCCACACACAAGTGAGCTAAATAACACTTGATTGTATTAGCTCGGTACCTAAATTCCACTCGCATAGTCTGGCCGGGTTGTGGGTTGGCTCTCTGAATGTTTCTTTGACAGACAGAGATCACATCACTCCTGAAACGGGACAACAAATATGTACTCTTTCACACTTTCAATAGTAGTAAACGGTCACCCTAAACGGCATTTTCATATATATTGTTTGTGTATACAGTAGTGTCATATCCATGCTACGACTTTTGCAATTTAAGTTTTGAAAAAAAAAAAAAAAATGAAGGTTGAAACCAGGAATGTCCAAATTGGGTCCTGTCAGGCCGCTGTCCTGTTTTCCCAGCCCACTTGCTGCAACGCACCTGATTCTGACGATCAGGATCGTTATGAGGCTTCTTGAGAGCTTGCTGATTATTTAAATCTGGTGTCGTGCAGCAAGGAGAGATGGAAAACATGCAGGATAGCGGCCCTCGAGGACTGGCGTTTGACACCTATTTAACAGAGAAACAAAAATAAAAAATCTAGGGACAGTTTTTGTATGCTGGTCTAATCCTGGATTGAAAATCCCCTTTAAAATAAAAATTAACGGGGATGTCAACCCCCAAATTTTCTTGATAATATCAACGGCCAACCAAAACAAACCCTCCATTTTGCCAGAGATGTCAAATCCAGATCCTGTGGTTAGAGACATAATATGGCAGGGTTTATTGAAATGTTTCATTAAAATTGTCATTAATTCATTTTTTTCATTCATTCATTTAATATGCAATTAAACAAATATGATAAATGAATAAATGCACAAGAAAATAATTAAATAAAAGTTTAGTAAATTAATTTTAATTAATTAATTTAATACATTTTATTTTAATTCCATATTTAATCAATAAATGAAACATTTAATTAATTCCACTTTTATTTAATGGCACATTTATTTACTTATCTGATTTATTTAATTCGATATTAATTAAATGACTTAAATATTGAATTAATTAACGACAATTTTAATTAAACTTTTCATGGAGCTTTTATTTATTCAATTTGGGCATTTTCAGTCATCCATACCATGCAGGCCCACGAGTCACAACCAGTATGGGGGCTCGGACATATTTTATTTGTATTGTTGACAATGTATACATATTTGACTTCATCTAGTGACATTTGAATTTATTGCATCAAAAGGCTGAGCGTAACCTTCGGCAGCATTTGGCTGACAGACAGCTGGCACAGCATTTATTTATTGCCAGTGCAACTTGAGTCACTTTAGCCATGAGGACGCTCTCTGTCTAAATAAGCCATGTCCTCTGATGCAGGTGCAGAAGTGTGACTTGGCAAAGCCCGGTTATTACTATCTATGAATACCTTCCTCCCTTCCTGCCTCTCAGTACTTTTCCGCTGCTGCTATTTTACAAAGTGCCACACTCACCACATCTCCATCACCACGCCTGCGATCGTGTGGATTGGTTATTATAGAATAGAAATAGAAATCCCTTTATTGTCATTGTACTCAAGTGTGCAACGAGATTAGAGGTAGAGATTATGCGCGACTATGAGCACATGCAACCAAACTCCATGCAAAGCTTCATTCATTACGTTCACTTACGCTTATAAGAGAAAAAAAATGTATCCTTGCTCTAAAAGACTCTGAGCAGCGCATCTGTGTGCCTCAACACAAACATTGTAGCGACTACGTGGGTAAAAACTAGCCTTGAATACAATATTTGGACTGAAAACTTCTCTTGCATATCATTCATGTTAATAAATGTTTTGCCAAGTTTTTTGGAAAACATAACGCACTTCCCTCCAGTCTCAAACCACGTCAGTTTCCTGCTCGCTAAAATTAATCACAATCCCTGTGAGATACAATTCACAGAACAGAAAAACAGTACAGCATAGTGAGGCCCTCAAGAGTTATGTGGCCCCAACAGTATCACTCAAGTCTATTTAGAGCATTGCCACAACTTGAAAAGTAACGTCAAGCCAACAAGCATGCATACATTACATGGCCGTGTAAATGAGAGCAACATGAGAAATTGTCACCAACATCACATCGAAAAAGGAGAAGAAAAAAAATACTTACCCAAAACAGTGTGACCGAGAACGTCTCAGGCCTTTTTTGTGATGATGGGTAGATGGAAGAGAGAGATGCTATTCTTACGGGTCACAGAACACACCAGATGATTGAGTCCGTCCAAAGGGAGAGTGGGAAAAAAATGCACTCAACCGGAATGGAGTTGCACACTGCTCAGAAAGATCATAAAGAAATAAAAAATAATAAACACAAAAATTGTATCATGAAATTAATTTTGATTTAAGTGTTATAAAAAAAAAGTTGGCTAGTAGTAGTAGAGAGTCACTCATAAATCGGACTCAAGGACGGAGGATGGAACTCTCCAGAAGCGGCACCCTGGTCTTTCTTTTAAAGCTCTCCAGGGGGGGCGTGACCAAGTGGCCCAAGTGAAAAATGGTTGAAGGAGGGGGGGGTGTGGAGGGATACACGACCACTACTACCTGATTGGTGACTGGACCGAGGCCCCCTGTCTGCAGCCAATTAGCTGTGAGCACACATGTGAAGGCGATCCATATGGGGATGACTTGGTCCTGGAGTAACACTACATAGGACCTCGACCAGCTCATTAACCTTCTCTGTTCAACATTCTGCAATCAATGCTCGTCCCCCCTTTCACAATTGTATGTATATATATATTTATATATATATAATATGCTTCCCTCAAGGAATATAATTAACGACTTAGCTGAATGTCTCACCTACCTGCCGTGTTTCACAGTGACTAAAGAGCCAGCCTGACATATCACACCAAGATCCTCAAACACCACCCACACCATATTGGGGGGGGGGTGTCTTGTCCTCTCCCAGCCTGCCCATACTTTGTTGCCCCCGTTTCCGTTTGATTGGTGTGTACTGTGTGGCTGTGGGTGCCTCCTGGCCCAAGACTTCCACAAAGCCCTCCTTGTTTCTGTCCATATGGTTGAATGCATGAAGTATTGAGTAAATCACACGGGGAGAAGCTTAGCTGCTGCAGTCAAGAAAATAGTTCACCAAAGAAACTTGGAAAATTTCACCTCTTTCACTTTCAAGTCAATGATTTTTTTTATATCCGTTTGCACCACCTTATGTGATGTGTTTCACTTCTGAAGATGGAAAAAAAAAGGTAAGACTTTATAATAAGTTCGGACTAATAAGATTAAGTGAAGCATTTGTAAATGCTGAAGTCATCATTTCGGACTTCATTTGCATATAGTTTGCAAATACTTTCTTATAAAGTTTCACCTGTCATTATTTTGCAAGGTACCACCTACTTTCTTTTTCTGATATCCAACGACAGTATTCAATATGCCGTCGCACACGGAATGATTTTGCAGTTTTTAACCCTTTTCTGTCCCAGTATAGAGCAAGGTCACGCTCGGACGACATTGGTGTGAAAGAACAGTTTTAGATAGGGGCGACCCAAGATACACTGCATGTTTTCCATTTTGTCTTCTTGCTGGTGCAGTGATTACATGGTCCAAAATGATAATAGGTCTAACAATCACCAACCCAAAATATCGTCAAAAGCCAAGTCAATGAATGCACAACTAAACACTAACCCGATTCATTTGCGTCATCTGATCAAACTTTAAACAAACACTACGCACAACCGGGGAAAAATAACAGACAGTGGCCACCATCCTGGCACCACAGCTGACTGAGGTGAAACGCTCAAAGTTAACAATTTCCATGAAAAGAACATAATATTCAACTATAACGCTGAGAAACTCAGCAAACAAAGTCACTTGTGATGTGAAATAGGTTGTCCAAATTAAATACGCGTTACTATGTTGACCAAAGACTGTCCTTCTCAAATAGTGGGGGGGCACGGGTGCAATGCTGAAGGGGGGGGGGGGCAATGTTTTGCTCAAAGGCACCTCAACAGTAGCAAGGGGATAGATTAGCGTCGCACCAACAATGAATTGCCATTGTTACATTTTGCCTGGAACTGTGACTTTCCAACTTCATATTCAAAGTCGTCATAAGGACCTATTTGGAAAGGTCGGGGGGGGGGGGCTGGGGGCGGGAGTTTGATTGAGAACTAAAGGACTAATAAGGCAAAACAGGGAAGGCCGTGCCATAGAAGACCATGAACCAGGGAGCAGTCAACTCAAAATGTTTCTTTGCAATATATTCTATGCAACCCACTAGTCAAAAGACGGTATTCTGATTATTAATGCATTTGTGGAATAAAGCAGCAAAGTCCACACATTTGTGATTTAGAGTATTTGTTTGACTTATCATAGTTTTGGAATGTGGGAGGAACCCAGAGTACCCAGAGAAAATCCACACAGGTACGAGAGATCATGTAAACTCTTCACAGGAAGACCAGAGCATGCATTTAAATCCACATCTCAACTGCGTGAAAAAACTGTTTTCTGTGCTTGATTATATTTTTCTGGTACTCTTCACGGTACTGAGAACTAATTTATCTGACCACTTTTTATATTTACTTGGTACATTTTAACACTACTCTCTGCACTATTTACTTGGTTCATTTAAAAAAACGTGGCCCTTACACGTTTTGAATTGAACTACGGAAATAAACAACCACCTTTTATGTCCTGCTTTAACATGGGACGCAGTTTCTAAATAATCTTTTACTTTGGTATTTCCGCCGGTCAGTGTGTGGTTCCGTTTGTATTTTTACTAAACATTTCCGTCGTGACATTAACTTTTTCATTCGTATTGATAGGAGCAATTTACATTTCGATTTTACATTCAGATATAGTTAAAAATTTTGGTATTTCACTTTTAAATAAGTTTCGAACTGTAACGTTGCTGTTTTATTCCAAATCGCTCCGACTCGGCACTGAAGTCAAGCTTCCGGATGACGCTCATCGCATCCCAAACCGTCAGACTCCATGGCAACCGCAACTGGTAGTGCTTGTTCCCTTTTTCTTTTCTTTTTTTTTGGGGGGGGGGGTGTCAGTCATACTCACATTTCTGTTTATATTCCTTTATGGTGCGTTTCGAAACTGAGCGAAGTAGAATTTTGAAGTAGCTGATGAGCGAATCGACGTGACCTAATTCTGTCAGCTCCGAAAACGTGTGTCGCGTTTAACATAACGTTCAAGTGTGCATGCTCCTATTTTTCAACTTCGACATATGACGATTATGTTTTGTCGCAAACTTTGTATCACACAATCGTAAAGCGTCGTCCTTTCTTTCCCAGCAGCGCAAACGCGTCACTTTCGTCACACACAAACAACGCTGGGTTGGGGGTGGGGGTGGGGAAAGAAATATACACATGAGTTAAATAATATATCATTGTATATGAATATATTTTTAAATATTAAGTTGACCTTTATTTTTCCCTCTGCTTGTTTTGCTCTAATTTCTTATGATAAAAAGGAAGTGCCGAGTTTCTAGAAGATTTGATTCTAACGTTTTATGCATACATTTACACGGATGCATGGAAAGGAGAAACTTTTAATGACTAACATCTAGTCATATCATCTTATGGTTTCATCAGGTGATTGATAAATTGCCTTTTAGGTTGCAAGTAGAAAAGGAAAGCATTTTTGTCATTGCGTAGTACTTAAGATAAACTGAGCCCATTTATATCATGTGAAGGTTGCAAGGCAAATAATCTTAACATTTTACAGCATGACATTGAAAGACGAAATGACATACAGTCACATATTTTTTTTTTTTAGGCAGACTAAATAAATGTATTTATTCATGAAAAGGCATTCTGACAGAAACACCTTCCTCCAACTTTTATCAAGCAAAAGCGGCCATTTTATGTAAGATAAATCTCACAACACATCACCAAACAAAAATATTAAAATTAGCATTTTGTCTAAATTTACACAAAATAAGACTAGTGAAATCTGGGCCGTGTTAATTGAACTATATAAAAAGCAACAGGTCAAAATTATTCTAGACAATGAAACGCTCAGTCAATAAAATGTTTAAAAAGACAGTAAAACTCACACGTCGCTATCAACACAAGCATTGTGGCCGTATGACATCATCGGACTATAATCATGTCAACAAGATCAAGCAATTTCCGAGGCATGGCTTGTGTGCCTTTTTTGGGTTAAACATGTTTGTGACCTTTGATACTCCTCGAATGAAACAACAAAAACGGAGCGATCAATAAATACTGACAGCTCGTCACCGCCATCTTCAGACACTGAAGACCACCCCGTTGGGCCGATAATGTCACACACACGCTGGGTCAAAGTATTTTTTACTAATTTAGCGACATGACTACAACTTAACGATCCCTACGCGCTAAAGGCTACATGGAAAAGGTTACACAAAAAACTCAAACAAAGCATTTTGTTCAACACATTATGGCCGGTTCTAAGAATGTGCTGACAGACACGTCAATAAGAACGGCACAACTTGCTGGTCATCAACGCACACTGCTAAAAAAACTCTGCATAAAAAGGTAAACATACTTGGACTTTCTAGAATTTTGCTGGGCGGGCACAGCCTCCCTATGGCCCGCCCTTGTTGACGGGTACAGGTAGGAAGAATGCGAAAATACGCAAGGCAGATGTAAAAGCCGACCACCACAAGGAATATCACTGGAATAGTACTGGAATGCTTGACGATGGATATGGTGGAAGTTGCAGACTAAATAGACCAGCGAGTCGGGGGGGGGGGATAAAAAGGCACCGGTGATAAATATCAGGCCAGGGAGATCAGTCACAGCTGCAAGAGAAGCCTTGGAGCAAATTCAAGAATCAACACCTAATGAAGGAAATAGCTTAATGAGACATTGAGCAATCACAGCACGGCGAAGATTTGCTGAATTGAGGACGACCGGTTGATACATTGCAGCATATGTGTACTCCCTCAAAGCTGACCTCAGCTCACCAAATACTAATGCTTTTAACTAGTGATGGGTAGATGAGGCATCCTGTATCGTTTGGACACAGTGACACAATGTATTGACACTGTGTTGACACTGTTGCTGAATACTGACACCTGGTGGACTTGCAGGAAACATTTGACAGGGTCATCTGACACTGATCTGTCAAAGTAATTTTATCCAATTCCATTGATTAGCGACGTGATGTGTTTTTATATATCCTATTTCGTATTACTTTCCATCGCACTAATTATTCTCTTATCTAATTTATATATTTAACTGAATTATTGTTGTATTGCACTGGAGAGGGGAGCTCTCTAATCTCGTTGCACACTTGAGTACAATGACAAAGGGATTTCTAATTCTGATTAGGCATTTGCTTTCACATTATTTTTACATACACGCAATTTCATAAAAGAAATCTTTGATATTCGAGACGCAGTTGATAAATTAAGAGAACATCTGTCTGAATGCCCAAGTAAAAGTGTTGTGAATGACAATGGACTCATTGTAATTAAAGATTTTTATTCCAAAAAATGAGTTTCTCCAGCGTTTTGTTATTCAGTCTATTTCTTTTTTTGAGGCAATTTCCCCCGCCTTTGAGAAGATCCTCTCACAAGGCACTGAAGAGGCCGGTGTGCACAACGCCTGTGTGGCTAATATAAATCGCTGAGGGAACGTTGCCTCCATGGACTTCCAGTATAAGAGCGGGTCTTCCGTACGTGCAACGTGTCCTGCACCTCTGAGTGCGCATCAACAGTGACGTCTTCCATCTTGCGGATCTTTAACGCAAAGTAACGCGCCAATAACTCGATGCTTGTTTTGAGCGTCCATCCTGTTGACAGATGCGCTTCCTTATGAACACAGTTTGGCGCGCGACCGCTGTGTCGACACGATTCTGGCAGTGGTCACGTGACTTTCTCAAAGCAGTACGCGCACCGACACGGGGTTTGCCCTGGAAGCTCGGCGCGCGCATCGACGCCTCGGTGTCGTTGGACCCATCACTACTGTGAACTTATTGTTTGTGACACCGATCACAGTCACCGTTTCATAAAAGAACACAGAAAATTCTGTCATCACTTGCGGAATGTCAAAGTGGTCATTTTGATTGGCTGTTCGCATATCTCTCATATATATATATCTATAAATAAATGAAAAAGAAAAAAATTCTGTAGTCAGGTCAATTTTGACTTTATCATTACATACAGTATTTCTCCGTGTATTACACACATTTGTTTTGTGAAAATGATCAATTTATGTTCTACATTCCGAGATTATTCATTTACTGGACAAAATATCCGATCCGATAGTTATATTAAAAATTAAATCTCATTGAGAAAAATATTGATCAAAGGTAGTGATCTCCCACCGTAGAGTCAAAACAGTTCATATTATAGTCCACAATATATTTTTAAATATCTTCATTACAAGTTATCATTATTAGAATATTACTTTTTGACCAAGTATTATATTATATGGAATTTTTTTTTTTTTTTTAGTTTCAGATCTGTCAATTTTTGGGGGTGCTTAGATTTGCTTTTTGGGTGCTTGTACACTCCCATAAATGTGGTAAACAAGTCTATGCGAGAACAATTGTTATTGTGGCCAATTACTTTCATGCGGGAAATGGGAAGACGGACTTGTGATAATTTAAGAGAGGAGTAGGGAACTCCGAACACCTGATGCAAATAATCAGGATCGTTTCAGGCTTCTACAGATATTGTCGACTTGCTGATCGTTGGAATCGGGTGATTGGAGAAGGGAGAGAGCTAAAACAGGCAGGATATGGATCTCCAAGAACCAGAGTTCCCTACTCCTGATTTAAGAACATACAGGAGAATTGTATGCAATGAGAAGATGAATCGGGAAACTAACTGAAGATGTGCGCCAACATAAACTGGCAAATGTGAGTAGAGGAGGCAGAGAAGCAGGAAGGGAGAATAGGACATACAAAATGGAACGGTACACCTTAAGTTATAGGTGTTATTTATTATATATATTTCTAATGGATTTAATATTTAGATAATCAGAATAATTACAAATAGATGAGCATCACAATTTTATAAAGACGTTTTTATTTGCTTTGATTCATACATCAGCTTGTGCTGTTTTTCAATCTTCAATCAATTTACATTAGCTACTGTTACTCAACAAAACTACATTTACGACAAGATGTCTTTTTTTTCAAAATAACTCAAAATACAGTGTTTGATATGAATATGTTCAATAGATTTAAAACAACAAAAAAAGAAAACAAATCAAGTGTCACTTCGACTGTCTGACGACGCCCACCCCCATTTTCAGTCACTCTTCATGCAATCTCATTGGTCCCTTCAAAATGAATCATTAATCATGAGAAAAAGAACAAAGGTGCGAGATTATCAATACGAAATGAACACAATATAATTCACAGTTATTACAATCTACATATTAGAACTACTTTGATATCGGGATTTATGAAATTGAGTCTGATTGTGATAATTAGGAGTACGATACCATTTGGAACTTGGCTTTTGCACCGCGCTCCAGTCATCCAGTGTTCACCTAAAAACGGTCAGTTACAAAGCAAGCCAAGACTCACTTGACGGGTCGGAACAGGACCTGTCTGGCAATGATTCCGGCGGCTAAGATACCAACCATGCCGAGTAAAACCAAGCCACGTCGTAAAAGCAGCACTTTTAGTGTTGGAACATCATCGACGATGGCGTTTGCAGGTTCGTGCTGGTCGGGATTCTGTTGGTTGTCTGCAGCACTCTCAGACCCTGATCCAGGGACAATTAACAGGACCCGGTTGGTGTTTGAGACGAGAAATTAAATTTTAAAAAATGTTGATTCATAATAGATTAACAAAATAATCTCACAGTACAATATCATCATCTACCAATATTGTTATTATATAATATTATATAACCTCTGACAATATAAAGCAGGGCTGTCAAATTTAACTACAAAGTGGGCCGAAAAGTAAAACTTGATCAAAGCCATGGGCCAGCATTGAATTTTTTAAAAATAATACAAATGCATATTTTTATTGAACATTTTTAATATAATATAATTTTTAATATATTTATGAATGCAATACAGTGTTTAGTTTTTAAAGTGACTATTATCATTTTGAGCAGCCTTTGTCCAATCCAGCTTGTACAGATAAATGCTGAAGAAACAAGCCTGCAGTACCACACAGATGGTAAGACCGGTCCAAAGTCCTGTTCAAGAAACAACAGAAGCCAACGGAATCTCACGCGCCACTTTGAGATGATGGCAGCAAATCAAAGTCCAGATTGCCTTCTTACCTACGACGCCCAGAGGCGTTCCAAACAATAAAGACACACCGATGGGAAAGCTGATTACGTAGTGTCCAATCAAGTCGGACAGGGCGCCGACTTTTTGTCTTCCTGCTCCTCGAAAGACACCTCCACTCACACCCTGGGTGATAATTGCAGGACGGATGTTAATATTTAGCAATTTTCTCCCCCGTTAAAATGTCAGACGTGATTATTTTTCTCACCGCGATAGCGGCGGCAAGATGCATGAAGACAAAAACAACCATGACGTCGGCAGTCCTCTTCAAAATGTCCCTGAAAAAAAAAAATGTGATCAAATACAATGTTGATTTTCCAGTCAAAATGCACAAAATGTTTCATGCGCTCAACAACTTCCCACAATGAGAGCTCGAATGTTCTCATAAGAATTGGATGACAAAATATCGTAGCGATGGTGAAGCCGCATACTTTGCAGCATGAGTTGCGCAAAACTTTGTGAATAATTGTAGCGAACCGGTGAAGCTCTTCCTTGTTGCGTCTTTGTTCATTTATTGAACATATAAACAGACAACAGAAAATTAAGTAGGAAATTAAAAGACTGAAAGAAAAGAAGACATAAATGGTCCTCATAACGGTTCCAAAAGGGAGGAGGAAGAAAGAAACAATTATGTGGTCCTTGTTTCAAATAAATACGATAATAAGTCATTTTTTCCTTTAGTAAGTCTCAACAAGAAAAGAAACGGGGAAAACATCAACATATAAACCTAATAACTGCACGTATGCGTCGACATAAATGCAGAAAGTACACAAGGACACGCTCTCGGGACATTTGCTTATTGTTTGACTTTATTCTCGTGATTAATATTTCCTCGCATTAAACGCAATCCAACACATTCCAAAATGATGCCATTTGGGTAATGAACTGATTCAAACTTTCTTTTTGTGTTTTACTTGTGAACCATTTTTTTTGAAGAGTGCAAGTGATTCACTCCTTTTTTTTTTTTTTAGTTTGAAAACAGGAAGAGTATTTATTTGTTGCGTGGGTATGGATGCGGCCGTGAAAGCACGCGCAACCGCGCCAGCCTCAAACCACAGACATCACAAGGACGTTACAATATCAAATACAGGTGTAATAACATTGTAATAACTCACGGGTCTGTGGTGAAAATGTAGCCGATAACATTCCTGGATAACGTGAGGTTCACTCCAACGACACAAGCCACAACAGCTGCAAAAGGACACAATTTGAAACATTTTACGAACATATTTCCGGCAATACAAGCTTTGAGAATTCTCAACATCTCGAACTTCAATTTGTATCCAGCACAGTCGGCCGTCGATGGGAAAGTTTCGTACCTGTGCAGATGATGGAAACTTTGCAAGACAAATTGGCCTTCTCACTGTGTCCTGCACAGAGACCATTCCCGACTTGAACACTCGCCGCTGCAGCCATTCCGTTGGGAAACTGGAAAAGTCAAATGTATACAAGCGCTTGGGAGTCATGCAGAATTTCAGGAAATTCCATCACGTCAATCAGAGTGGCCAACACGACGCTCGTAACATGCGTGCGACTCTTTGGAAGTTCTACTTTGGCTTGCAGCTCTGTCTGTCCATTATTATGATTGTTTTTCTTTTTTTAATATTATTATTTATTTTCTGTGAAACCTGATTTTGTGATCTTGTAAATGGGAGTTGGCATTGTGTTGCACTGATGAATCAGAAAAACTGCCGAGTATGCTTGTTCTCTTGTCATTTCTGCACATCACATGACGTAGCCTCCTCTATTCTCCGAACTTAGTTGTCAGTGACTCAAATCGCGATTCTGATGTCACAGAGTTGCATCACAAATGAACTGAAGCCAAACCTAAAAATGATTCTGGAGAACATTTGAGTCTCCTGTGTAAACAAGAATACAAAAAAAATCATCTATGAAATGATACCGTATGTCCCGACATTGTGAGACGCTGCCGTTGGTCAAGTTGGCCACCACTGACTGAACATAAATTCTACTTGCGTTACCATGAAAGCCACAACAGTCAGCTGATACATCACAGATTGGGCTCCCAGCTCAACTCCACTAATGATGCCGGCAAGGAATACTCCGATTTCAAAAGCCCACCACTCGAGACAAAACATGAGCATGCTCGGCAAGGCCAGCTTGACGAAGGGTCCCCACTCTTGGAGACAATCGCGTGAACAGCCTGCGGGTCAAAAATGAAAAACAAAAACAAATATGCGTCTTAATGAGGCGCAAAGTGTGACTCGAAATCATTTATTTTGAGCCTTGAAAAAATCGTGGCCACCTCCATCGTTGAAATTGACCATCTGTGTATCGAGTTACCGATCATAAACCGTTTAGTTAAAAACTAAACGACTTTAATCTCAGAATTCTGAGATTAAAGTCAGAATGCTGAGATTAAAGTCAGAATCCTTCCAATCTTTTTTTTTTTCTCATTCATGGCCCTAATCCTCTTCCGTAAATACGGATGGCGGGTGGCGAGTGAGGATATTTTGAGACTCTCAGTGGCCTGCTCATTGACTGCATGGGTGCATTCAAGCTAAACGTGTGCGGCTTCAAACAATTAAAAACGTGCTTAATGTAACAACGTCATCATTTCACTTGTGGCTTGGAAGATTGGCATTTACAGCTAAAAAGTCTGTGAAAAGAATAAAAGTAGCTCATGAAACAGCGACTCAGACAGTAATCGAGCTTATTGTGCTTGTAAATTAACTCATTTTAGGATTTACAAACTAAGTATGAAAGAAAAAAACAAATCATCTTCAAATAATATGAATATTTTGACAAATTCTGCTTTTTTTATTATTTTCCAAACAAGATCAAAAAGACTTTGGGGCTTGTTTTCGAGATTTTTGCAAATGCAGCATACACGTGTGTGACACGTGCGCTCCTCGCTCGAATTCACGTGACATCACAGAAAAGTAGCTTTTAGATTTCTTGATAATAATTAGTCAGAAGGAAAGTTAGTTAGTGACACGTAGCCGAACTCGTGGCTTTCAACGTGACACAGGTGCATGCAGAGTGAGAAAACACCAGCACTATTATTTTGTGTTTGAGTACATAATATTTACTTTTAACTTGTTCAAATGTGTCATTTATATATTCATGCGGTTGATTATAGCGTGGAAAAATACACCACAACTAAAAGAAAAGTATTTCCAATCGTCACATTTATGACAGCATCAATACGAATCTGGACTTTATTGAAGAAAAATATCAAGACAACAATATTTTAGTTCTCAAAATACAATGTTTCAAAATATTGTGCACAACAGGTTGTCAAAAATGGAAAATGTCCGTCATATCTGTAATACACGATATAGAAAGCATCAGGAAAAAAAGTAAAGAAAAAGGATTTATTATCAATTACATCTTTGTACCTCCCTCTCATTTGAACAAATTGCGTTTGGAAGCATTCTGCCGTCCTCCCTCACAGAGGTTGGTTGTCTTTTCTTACCCGGTCGGCATTTATGCATACGTTTTTGTTGAAGCCCCGCCCCCCTTGCAGGTTCTCACTTACACCTGTCACCGCATGGCTTATAAGTCACTGTTCTCACAATCATTGGCCCGTTAATACGTCAATCATGAAACATTTGAAAAGCACAAAGGTGATCAATTAACATGACTGAACGGAGCTTCTTGGGAGCGTTCTGATCCTGATGATTTCGTCAAGACATAAAGAGATCACTTAATATTACAAGCAAGCAAAAAGAAACCACTATCGGCTCCTCCAGTGTTCACGTGATGACTCACTTACAAAGCGAGGGAAAGAATCATTTCAGCACTTTGACAAGGAAGTGACTGGCTAAGATTCCAGCCACAAAGATGACAAGCAAGACAAGTAAAACCAAGCCACGGTGTAGAACCAGCTGCTTGACCGTGAGAACATTGCCCACTACGGTGGTCGCAGTTTCATGCTGGTTTGGAATCTGTTGGTTCTCCGCTACGCTCTCACACTTGGATGCAGGGGCAGGAACGGGCGCCCGGTTGCTGTTTGAGTCTATAAATTGAACATTACCATTTTAGTTTTAAAAAAAGAACGAACAGAAAAATATGTATAATTTACTATTTGTTTAACTTAATTCTGTTTTTTTGAGTTGACTACCTTTTTGACTGTCTTTATATATATATATATATATATATATATATATATATATATATATACAGTGAACCCTCGCTACTTCGCGGTTCACCTTTCGCGGGTTCAGTGCTTCGCGGGTCTAAAAAATATTCGGGGGCATTGTAGTTTCGCCGAGCGGCACGACGGGGCGCTGGAGAGGTTAGACGGCCGGCGTGCGCCGAAGAAGAGCGTGGGCGAAGAGGAGAGTGGACGAAGAAGAGCACGTTCCCCCGGGCACGATTTGGGGCGACATTTCGCGCGGTTCGGACCGTACCAGAGCTCCGGCCAGCGTGCGTGGCAGTTAAGCCGAAGAGGAGCACCTTCCGCCCGGGCACGGGCGGTGTCAAGCGGCCCCTAAGTTTAACCGAATGGAAGCTCCGGAGGAGGAGGGCGGGCGTGTGTCACAGTTAAGCCGAAGAGGAGCACCTCTTCCGCCCGGGCACAAGCGGAGCGCGAGGCTGTCAGTTATGAATGAATAAATGAATAAATAAATAAATGAAGAATGCCACCTTTCATTTCACAGGGCACACCGGACGGCGTACCAGCAGGTAAAAGTCGAAGTAATTAAATAAATGCAAAAAGAAGTAATTGAATAAATACAAAAATAATGGCTGGGGAATAAAAAAATAATAAGTTTTAATAATAATTTTTTTTTTTTGTTATAACATGAATTTCACTCTCTCTCTCTCTCTACCCGTATATATATATATGTATATATATATATATATATATTTTTTTTTTTTTTAAGCATTTTTGAAGGTGCGCCGCTACTTTGCACTTTTTTTTTTTTAAGCATTTTTGAAGGTGCGCCGCTACTTCGCGGATTTTCAGTTTTCGCGGGTGGTCTCGGTCCCCATTAACCGCGATAACCGAGGGTTCACTGTATATATATTTTATACATTGATTCATATTTCTGATACTAAATAAATTGTGACAAGAATGCTGTCATTTATGTGTGGAAAGATTTTTTTTTCTTCTCACCACTGAGAATTATTTTAATGGAACGTCATTCAAGCATTTTATTTTGAACCGAAGAATTCAGAAATATCACAAGATTGCTGTGATTGGATTTTTTTTTTAAATTCTTTCTTGTCCACAGAATGTGCAAGAAGTTTTTACATGATGCTAAATTGTGACATTAATATTGCTGGCTTGGTGAGATTCCCAAGGCTCGTTTGTACACGTGGACTTACCTGACTTGCAATCTTCCATCACCAACGTGTCTTCAAAGGTGACCCCGGCTCTAATTTTTGCCTGATGAAAAAAAATGTTGAAAGCCGTGAAAATGGAAATCACTCATGTGACGTGAAATTTTCAGGGAATTCAGTTCCACACCTCTTCAGTAGCCTTTTTCCAATCAAGCTTGAATAAATATATGAGTAAGAAAACCGCCTGCATGAACACACAGATGGTGAGTCCTGTCCAAAGACCTGTTCAAGAAACAACAGCAGCGTTCTTGAATCTCGTTTGACGCATTTTGATGGCACAACATACAAGTCTTACCCACGATGCCCATTTTTGCCGCAAAGGTCAAGGCCACGCCAATGGGAAAGCCAATGAAGTAGTGTCCCACCAGGTTACAGAGAGCGCCGACCTTTTGTTTTCCAACCCCTCGGATGACACCTCCACACACCCCCTGCGGTGATTGTTGCAAAGCTCAGTTCACACGTTTTCCAAAAACGTCAGATGTCATTTGTTTGTTTGTTTTTTCTCACCGCGACAGCATCAGAAAGATGCAAGAAGACGAAAACAATCATGACATCAGAAACCCTTTCCAAAATGTCCCTGAAGGTTATGAAACACAAAAATGATGAGTAAAATCATAGCATGGATGGACCTGGACACCCTTTTGTTATCGTCCCTCCATCTTGCGTCCTTTTAAAGCGCTACCCTCCTTGCATTTCACTCGTCTACCCCCCCCCCCCCCCAAAAATAAAAAAAACAAGCCTTCATGCATGACGAGAGGCTGACAGCAGGCTTCATCATTCATAAACATTATTTAAAGCTCATTTCCTATTCACGTCCACTTACCGTAATTTTCCAGACACCAAAAGCAACAAAATCTTGCCATAAAAACTCTAGACGGATAGCTGCAGGTCTCCACGTAATTGAAAGTGGTATAATATAGAATATATTTATATTATGTGACGCTTTTTACCCCCAAAAGACGCTAAAGCTATCGTTACAGAGCGTACTGGAACACCTCTCAAACTCTGAGTTTGACTCACAAGTCAAAAAAAAAAAAAACTTCCCATAATCCATCGTCATGATATAACTCACAGCTCTGCGGTGAAAATGTAGCCAATTACTCTCCTGGAAATGGTTAAGCTCGCGCCAACAAAACAGGCCACGATGACTGCAAAGGGAAAGAGACACAAACAGTAAGACGCGTTCAAAGTCATCGAAAAGATGAAAACAACTGTTCAAAAGGGGCTTGCAAATTGTGAAGATGCAGAGTGACAATTGCGATTTACATGGACCACATTTCTTCAATACGATCAGAGTTCGGATTGAAATTATGATTGGACGCACAGTTTTCATAGACACGAAAAAATATTGTTCGGAATGCGACGTGTACAAGAAGCATTTTTATTCCGATCAGGCTTTTAATCGGAATAAATGTTTGAATCAGGCTTTTAAATATGTGAATAAACGTAGCTAATGTCGCTGATCAAATGTCTTTGCTCTTCTGATTTCTTCATCAGTCAGACAGTTAGCCAAATTTGAAAATACGTTACTTTTGCTGGTCAAGTCCCAACAGTTACATTATTTTTTTTTGCAATTTGGAGAGACAAAAATCAAGATATGAAGGTCTAGCCATGGTTTGCACCAAAGCAATCAATGCCTCCATTCAAAATTTAATAATAACATTTAATAATCATTTACTGCCATTGACGGCTAAAGACGTCAAAGATCCTTTTTTTTTAATTTTTTTTACTCGGCTGGTAGTGAATGAATTAAAGATCTCTTACATGCAAAGATGATGGAAACTTTGTAAGACAGTTTGGCTTGCTCAATGTTTCCGGCACCAAGAGCATTTCCTACTCGAACGCTTACGGCAGCAGAAATTCCCAGCGGGAACTGCAAAGGTAGAAGGCATAAAAACACTTAGGAGTCATTCAGAAATTCCAGGAAATCAAAACTTTTTAGATCAGGGTGTGGCCAACACACGCTTCATGAGATGCACGCAACTCTTTGACGGCCCCGGTGCGGCTCACAGCTCTTCTGTCAGCCAGTCCATTTGCTTTTTGCCATCTTCTCAAATATTATTTAATTTATGACACACAACTGATAAAAAAAGTCAGTTTTATCGTATTTTACGGACTATAAGCCATTACTTTTTTTCCCCAAATTTTGAACCACGCGGCTAATACAACAACGTGGCAATTCTGTGGATTTTTTCACCACTAGGGGCGCTCTATAGTTCAGAAAATACGCTAAATAAAGTCTTTTTTTTTTTTAAGCGTTGCCGCGGCTTATATGCCGGTGCAAAATATAGTATATACTTTACCGCGAGTGCTTATAACACCACATTTCTGTGCTGCATTTGAAAGATTCAAAACATTATTTCACGACTTTAATCAAGTATTAAAAAAAGAAGAAAGATGACAGCGAACGTGGCAAGCAAATTGAATTGCAGGTAGCTTGGGCATGTGTATTCATTGTGTCCAAAAGCGTTACGGTGGTTTCGCAGGCATCCGTTTTGTTTTGGTTTTATGACGCTGAACAAGTTGGCCACCCCTGATTGGTGTGAATTCTTTTTCAGTTACCATGTAAGCCACAACTGTGAGCTGATATACAACGGACTGGGCTCCCAGCTCGGTTTCACTAATTATACCAGCAATGAATCCTCCCACTTCAAAGAGCCACCACTCCAGACAAAGCATGAGCATGCTCGGGATGGCCAGCTTGACAAACGGTCCCCACTCTTGCAAGCAGTCCAGAGACCAACCTGGGGATCAAACATCTGTCGGTCAGGACAGTTTTTTTTAAAAAACGTCAACACGTAAATCTTACGAGGTTGATTGTTGTGTTCTCATCATCAAGCAAAATTGAGAGTTGCCAAAGTACTCCAATGAACACATCCGGAATGTGATCACTGAATATATGTGCACGTTTTTAAGCCAAATAATACGTAACTTGTCGTGCTTCTTGATAGGCAAATAATGAAACTGAGAGTCGTGACCTCTCACCTGTCACATTGTTTAGTTAGAGAATGTAACCCATTTTGTTGAAACATTACACGTTTGGACTTTCACCACAAAGGTAGCGCAACTTCAAATGAAAGCGTGCAAGTGAAGAAGGAAAAGGAATCGTAAAGAAAGACTCATCATTCCTTCCTCGTCAGGTTTAGGGTGAGCGGGAGAGAGAAACTGACCTCCCCATGTGGCCTTGTGCAAACCCCTCCCGGTAATATAAACAAATAAGACCACCGCCAACACGTACTGGGAGATCGAATTCGCCGCAGCCGAGCCACTTGAACAAAGACAAAGACGACATGATTTTCAACAAAGCAAAAAGCTCCAGGAAATGCGTTTCAGGTGGCCAAAGAACTAGAAACTTCTTTTATTGACCTGGATTTTCTGAATAAACGATAAATGAAATATTAGCAACAAAGGAAATCGGTTCAATTGTGTCATCCTTAGAATCAAAATGTATCGAGTACAGCAACGACAAAAAAAAAAAAAAAAGCGAAATAATTAAATAAATAATTAAATAAATCAACCTAAAAAAAATTCTGATTCCGGAAAACTTACGCAACTCCCAAATGCAGACGATGAAGGAAGACATAATTGATAACTGCATTTAAAACGTTTCCAACGGCACCCGTTATGACCTGAGGCCAAATAATTCCCTGCAAAAAAAAATAAATATTATATGTATATTATGAACGTTCATATCAATGTTATTGTGTTTGTACCCGGAACCTGATTTTGAAGATATCTCCCTTGCAGCTGGTACATAAATGCCGCCTGAGGGAGGAAATCACAAATTGACGTGATAGACGCACACGGTGTATTTTAAGTCTCGTAGCTCATGCACACCGAAGCAAACGTGATCTCACCGGAAGAGCAGGCATGACGATCTTCACATAAAGTTGTGACAGGCTGTGGAACACGCAAATATAAATTTGCATTAAATAATATACTTGAACATATTATTATCCTGTACATTACAGAATACGATATACCGTATTTTCCGGACTATAAGATGCTACTTTTTCCTCAATTTTGAACCAAGCGGCTAATACAACAGTGCGGCTTTTCTGTGGGGTTTTCTTTCACCACTAGGGGGCGCTCTATAGTTCAGAAAATACGCAAAAAAAATCTAAAAAAATTTTTTTTCTCTCGGGTCGGTTTTGTTTTAATAAATAAAGTTGTTGCCGTGTTAAAAGGCACTCTTTTAACAATCTGTTGAGGTACCTTTATGTGCATTCACAGTATTAAAATAATTTTGTACATGCAGTAAACGACTTGATTTTTTTCAACATAGAAAACTGCGGCTTATAGCCTGGTGCGGCCTGTATATATATATATTTTTTTTTTTTTTAGCGTTGCTGTGGCTTATATTCGGGCGTGCCTTATAATCCTGATAATACAGTAGTTTAACCTGGAAAAATATTTTGCTCATTTTATTAATTTGCATTTCTGGAAAATATTAGATAATTTCCAAATGGTGGTTTTATGGATGATACTTCCACAAGTACTATGACAATAACAACAAACCAAAAACTACTACTACTACTAATAATAATAATTATCCATGGGTTATCCAGGCCGCTTCTCCTCAAGAGGGTCGCGGGCAAGCTGGAGCCTATCCCAGCTGTCTTCAGGCAGTAGGCGGGGTACGCCCTTGGCTGGTTGCCAACCAATTGCAGTTTTATTTGTATTGTTATTACCCTTCGTAATTAGTATGATTGATTATTATTGTAATATAACCAAAGATCGAGAACAGCGACTTTGAATACCTGGCAACCTCGAGGCTCTGTTTGGCTACGATTAGAAGAGGTTCGGTGTTTATGAGAACAGCCCAGCAGGGGAAACAAGCCAGCAGAAGAATCAGAACCCCCCTCTGAAGGATCACTCCGACACGCTTCAGGTTTCCGCTCCCATAGGTCTACACAAAGGCAGAATCAAATAAGCAGTGTTAGGAAACACCAAAATCACACCAGTAATTACAGTTTGGAGAGATGAAATGTAAACTAACGTGATACAAAAGATTATTGTTCAACTGTTTGGAGTTGGACCCCAGATCGTCTGAGGCTGAGAGCCCAGTCCGTGGTTCTGTTTCAATATCAATCCTATCAAATGAGGTAGAAGTGCAGCCTTTGCAGAGGACACTACCTGAGATATGAGGGTGTCACAAGTTAATGATAATCCAGTCCCAATGGAAATACCGGTCACATTAACCACCTGCAAAGAGAAATGGTAGTGGAACACGTAGATTTAGAACAAAATGTTGCCAATTTTCCACCCCTGAGCAGCAAAAAACGACCACAATGTTGGTTTGGTTTTCGTGGACAGAACTTTATCAATCACAGACAATTGAGAAAAAGTACTTACTGCAATTGATAATGAAACAGCTGCGAGTTCAGTTTTTCCCAGATGACCACAGAACACCATGCTGACGACACTGATCATGAAGATCATCATCTGGGAAATGATCTGGAGTAGGAAAACAAAGGACGGAACAATTCACCCACTACATTGATGATTGATTTATATTTCTACTCTCGTTCGACATCCATCTGTGCTCGGTAAGTTAAATATTTCGATTTAAAACATAATCAGTCGATGAATCGATACTAGGAAATAACACAATGGATTCAAGTGTGGCAGACGTTGTATGGATTCGTGGGACTCACCTCAGTGTATGTTGAAGCTTTTTAAGATGCTACCAGACCCCGTAAAGCGTAAATGGATAGATGTATGGAATTTAGTTTCATCATGCAAATCCACCCAATTCCAACCATCTCAGCGGCGTGGCCATTTTACATATTAGTAGTTAAATGTAGTATTGTGACAAAAGGATACTATTGTAAATTGGAATTTTGTATATGGTATTATAGTTGATGTATAGATAGGTATGATGAGCACGCTGCTATACTAGTAACATAAATATATGGGATAGGAATATATACATTTATAATACTCGGCGTCTCGAGAAGAAAACCGGGTGGTGCATTCACGGCATCTGGTCATCTTACCACCGGTCCCGCGAGTTTGAGAAGTTGAATGAGTTCAGTGCGGTAGTTGAGCGGGATGCAACCGCCGATGCGTCTTAAACACGAGTCGCCTGAAGCCGTCTCGTGTGCCTCGGAATATTTCATCGTCTTCTCATCGACTTCCATGCTGATAGAGGGAGCGAGATCTTCTCGAGATTTATTTGAAGCGTCTCATGGCCTTCGGTGTGAATGACTCGCACTCGCGGCGGTCATTGAGAGTGGGAGAAGGGGACAACATTCGTTTATAAATGAAACTTAACTTTGAGTGTGGCTGACATATTCGCTCTTCCCTCCGCCCCCCTGAGAACACCCCCCCCCCATCTGCGCAGGTTAACTGCTTGTAGGTGTTTGACGCACGTGGAGGGTGCGTTCACGGCCTGTCGTACAACTGGCATCGATAGTCTATGCGTCAATGCGTCTGCTATAACAGAATGTAATGTTTATTTAGATAATCTTATACAGTATACGACAAATAGATGACCTTGACTTACTCAATAAGCAGGAGCAGTCACTGAGGAAAATACATATTCTTTCGGTGTAATCAATCGAGCGTGATTGATTGATTTATTGAACATATATCAAACATCATTAGAACTGGAAGTAAACTAAAAAATAAATAAAATCAAATAAATCAATACATATCTTAGTTCAAAACAGTTTATATGTTCAAAGGGAGTCAGAAGAAGTGATTGAATTGAAGAGAAATATTTCAAAGCGGCATAAATATGAAATAAGCCTTTTATTATTCAGTTCATTTACTGCCACATAGTTCACTCTGTGGACATATAACTCCAGTACCATTGTTTGTCTTTTTATACATATAAAGGTTGCCATTAAATATTCCTTCAGGAAGAAAGGGGTGAAATGGACTGCAACAAAGTATTTTGCGTCCAAGGGCTGTTAAGGATCACTGAAGCTTTTCATACAATGACGCTCTAGTGTCTGATTTTTAGTTAATGTAAAACTGTCTGCAAAACGTTGTGCAAACAAAAAAACACAGAAACTACTCTAACAACACAAATGTTGCCTATAAAGTTGAGCCCGGTCAAAATGTGTATCAAGAGAGCATATCGTGAAACAACGTTAGGGGAAAAAAAAGCACCAATACAGCATCTGGACACGTTTACATTTAGCATCTGTCTAGGGTTCATTTAATGTAAGTAGTAACCAAAAGACATCATTGATTGACAATAATTGTAAACTGACTTGTAACCAAATCCAAAAGGAGAAGGGAGATCCTTATTGTTGTCCTGATGCTTAGAAAGTTCTCGGCGCTTAGAGAATGTAGTGTGAAGTTGACCGAATGGAAACGAATAAACCAGCTCTTTGATTTGTCCTAAAATACTCTACATCAATTATACATAAATAAGCATATGTAAAAGTGAAGAAAAGTTGTTGGAAGAGGCAGCAGCCAGTGGCGGGGAGTCAGGGCCAGCAAGGCCTTTTCTGCTAATCTTTTGGCTACTCTGCTTCCAGTACTGTATATGGATGTTTGTTTTTATTTCTGTTCCGATCAGATTTCAACCTTCGTGTTGTCATTTTAATATACAATCTGCCCTGGAACTTCACAATTAGTAGCGCTGGCCAATTCGCAATGGGTCAGATTTCAAGACAGCCCTGTGATTGGTTGGTTAGTCAAGTCAAGTCAAGTCAATTTTATTTGTATAGCCCTTAATCACAGACAGTCTCAAAGGGCTTTACATAGCCACAATCGACATCCCCGATCTTAACCCCCAGGAGGGCAAGGAAAAACTCACAAAACCTCATTAGGGTTAGAGCAAACATGTTAGCAGCAATCTGCTCACGTTATTTCATTCATCATTTTGTGTATCTAAATTGGAATTTGAAATATAAATGTAGTAGTAGTAGTAACTGTGAGAAAAGTACAATCACAAAATAAAAATGAAAGTGCTGGACAAAATCCTGAGTAGGCATAACATTTATTCTGCATCCTTGGATAATATGAAAGGGCAATAAATTTTTTTTTTTTATTTATTTACATCACTTTTCAGTGTAGTCTTTGTCATCAGTTAGTGGCAATGTCTTCCTGCAATGATTTATTCAGGATGCACAAACTGTCGAGTTCTTTTCATTCTATTCAATTATGTTAATACATTTTTCTAAATGATTAAATAATTATGTGAATACATTTTTATCTAAAGTACAATGGTTTGGAGCTGTTTTTCTTCATTAAAATTTACATTAGAATTCACATTTTGTTTTTTTTGGGTGTTTTTTTGGGGGGGGATTTGTTTGTGCAGTCGTGTATTATGTAATATATACGTATTATGTACATGTAGCAGACTGAAGATGGACGCTCGGCTACATACATACATATATATACATACATATATATATGGATATATATATACATACACATATATATACATATACATATATATATATATATATAGCACACTTCAGATGACGTGAGGAATAAAAAAAACAAACAAACAATGTTGTTATTTCTATGATGTAATCCTTTGTGCTTACTTGTGATGATGTATTACTTTGACAACTTTATGATGACATAACTTGTAATAGTATGCGATGGATGAGTTCAGCAGGGTGGTTCGGCGCACGTAAGGCTTTGTCAAAGGCTGATGTCAAGCCTTTACTCAGCACGGTGATCGAGAATTTCCTTGAGTTTGGAGGTGATGTGATGACTTTTTGTGGTTGATCAAGTAGAATACATTAGTGAGTACAAAAGCAAGGGGTGGAAGGAAGATAGTAATTTGAGGTGGATGAAATATAGTTAGAATAATTATATTAAGGACATTCCAGGATCAAGTGCATGCTTTTTTTTTTTTCTTAACATGATGGGAGACTATGGCAACGGTGTTGCCTAAGGTAAGACAAAAACAGGTGATGGAGTACCAAAGATGGCATTATCGTTATCAACTTCAATGTTTAAAAAATGTTTGTCAGAATGCCGTTTTCAAATCAGTAAGTGAAATCCGGTTCAATATATAATATATATAATATATAATACAGTGGAACCTCGGTTCTCGACCATAATCCGTTCCAGAACCCTGTTCGAAAAGCGAATTGTTCGAACACCGAAACCATTCCTTTGCTGCTTGCACTGACTTTCTTTGGAGGCATGATTAGGGGCTAAAACACTTCGTACACCTATAAAAAACGCGAGAGCAAAACGCAGCACGTCCGCACGCGACAACAGTTGGTCACAAAGAGAGCAAGAGAGCGATCTACACCCGTACGCCGCTCAGCATCCCACCCTCGCGTACGCACTCACGCGTCATACCGGCGTTCGAACTCCGATGTTTGTTCGAACTGCGAAGCAAGAATTTCTCTATTTTTTTGTTCGGACTCCGATTTGTTCGAACTCGGAGTCGTTCGAGAACCGAGGTTCCACTGTATAGTATTCGAATTTTATACACACTGGACTTGACCCGGTTAGGGACGATTACAAGGATGGACAAAAACCCACTTCTGTCCTTGCTTAGTTTGTCTTTAAAAATAAATAAATAAAAACCTTCCCACCCTCCACCCCCAAAACGAGCGTCCGTCCGGGACGAACCTTTCCAGAATGCACATCTCCGCCAATTTCACGTTTAAACCATTTTGAGAAACGGGCCCATGTTCAAATTATTCATTTTTAACTGGCCCATTCTTTTTTCTACAGTTCAGGAATATTACCCGTTCTTTGAATATAAAGTTGCACGCTCAAGGTATTGCGGCACAAAAGTGGCTTCTACTCATATTTGTCAGTGACATGAATACATTAAAAAAAATTTTGAACAATTTGGGGCTCAAGTGTATAAAACATTGGTGTATGTTTTTTCTTTTGTGTTTCAGGACCCGAACTAACAGGAATCTAGTGGACTGCCCGTCAGTGTGTTGCTCAAGCCGTCGAAACAAATTTGAGCCCGGACTGCACATTGGTCCGCCATCATGTGGAATGGCTCTCGCTTTGAGCTGGCAAGTATCGAGAGGCGTCGCAACAATGAGCGAGAAAGAAAAGAGCGAATTTTCGACGACAAACTGAGAACCATCGGCATTGACAAGGTCGGCCTTGAAAAGCAGCTGGATGACAAGAAGAAATGGCGAGACGCGGAAAAACTGGAACAGGACACCTTCGAGGCCCAATTCCTACATGATAGCAAGCAAGCGTACCTTCTCCAAGTCAAAGAAGATAAGGAGAGATATACAAAGGAGAAGACCAATTTTCTGGAGCAGTACGAGCGCGCCATTCAGGAGAAGTTGAACCGGGATGACTCCGAAGAACCCGTCGAGCACATGATGCCTCCCGGAATGGCCGGTGAGGACCCGAACAGCGAAAGCCGAGTGTTCCGGCAGAAAGAGCAACTGAGGGAATGGCTGCTCCAGCAACAGACGGAGCAAGCCGAGGAGAAAGAACGCCAGAGGATGAAAAGGTTGGACGACGACAATTTCAGAGTTCACATCGACAACGTAGCCATGAAACTGGAGAATACCGAGATGGAAAGGAGGAAAGAAAACGCCGTGCAAATGAACGAGTTCAATCAGGCCATGGCCGAAGAGCGGCAACGGTACGAACGGGAACTCAAAGACGACCCCAGAGAGATCCGGCCGACTCAGTTGGGGGTACCGGGTATTTTCCACAGCTACGACAGGAGGCCGCGCCCCGAGAGCTCTCAGCAAATGATCAAGTTCTGGAACCTTCAAGTTGAGGAGAAAATGATGACAAAGTTAGAGGGGATAAAAGAGAAGCAACAATACGCTCGTTGGTGCGCCAACACGGCACGTACGGCGATGATCCTCCAGAGGCAGCAGGAACGGCAGAAGAAGGAGTTGCGGCAAGAGCTGGACCACAACAACACCACCACGGCCGAAGATGACAGACGCACCAGGCCTGACATCAAAAGAGGACGCATCGATGAAAGTTTCTTTGCTAAATTTAACACCTGCAGTCGCTAAAAACATCTCCACAAATTGCAATGAACAAAAGGGAGCAATGTTGGCCATCAATTATTAGATTTGATTAATTTCACACGGATTTAAACCTTCAAAATTGCCGCAAATAAAACTACTCAACAGCTCATTTTCATCACGAATGCTGGCGCAATACAGCTTTTACCGTGCGTTGCAATTTATAAGCATGAAGTTACCGAAATAAAAAAAAATAAAAAATCACCTGAACCTAACCGTTAATTCATAAATATTACAGTGTAAAATATTGCAATATTGTAAATATATTATTTTGAAAAGCTGAAAAAGACGGGTAAATTCTGAATCAGTGTAAAAAAAAAAATCATTTAGAAAAGTTGACTTGCATTTCTATAAATCATCGTTTACTGTGAGCCATAATTGTACCACAAACAAAATACTTTTGACGGCATTTCCAATGCATGCAAATATTCAAACGTTGACGACGACGACAAAGAATGACTGGCACGCAGTCCAGTGTAAAACGAAGAACATCTGATTCCGATGACTGTTTGACTGTACGGCAAAGCTCAGAGGGGGTCTGCGTTGGTGAGAGCTTGGTGCTTCGTAGCCCGCTGGGCTGTCGTAAGAACTAGCACGAGAAGGTTTTCGTAGCCAAAACGGCTGCTTTGGCGCAGACCAAAAAGCAATTTTCTATCTTTATCTTTTCAAATGCTTTGGCAAAGGATTATGTGGAATTTTTTTATGTTGATCAACATGTATGAGAATGTTCTCTGCTGAATTGTCTCAGCCAACATTTTGGCATTACTTCATCGCAAATATCTTTTTAGATCAACCAACGATAATCAATTTTTCTGAAATAAGTCATTGTATGAGAAGATATTCTTTGTCACGTGGATGAGAATTTGTGGCCCCAAAGTCAGGAACGTCGGATGTAGGACTGTATGTTCATATTTATACTTTAGTTTTTGTTTTCTTTGTGCGTTGCAGTGCTGTCTCTTCCTTTCTGTATGACAATGAGATGATTTGTCAACAAATTACCGGATAAAGCAGGAATGTGAATCTTGTCTACTGTCGCAATCGATCTTCCAAACTACATTCTACTATAAGTAGGGATGCACAGAAGTGGTGCGCTGGTGCGCATGAGCACGGCAAATTACAAAACAACTTTATTTATATAGCGCATTTCACAACAGCTGGAGCTGTAATAAAACTTTCCATATGGTGGAATATTGAGAGGGAAATAAGAATAACAATTAAAACACATACAGTAGATACAAGAAAAACAGCAGAACAGCGCGAGGGGGCTTGCCTAACATTCAATGGGAGCTCATTCCACAGGGAAGGACCGGCAACAGAAAAGGCCCGACCCCCCCCCCCCCCCGTGAGGCTGCGCTTAGTCCTCAGCACCTCTTTGCCCAGACGTGCCACAAACTTTAAAGTTAATCCACAAGGTCAGTGAGTCAGGAAAAAAAATGAGCACCAAAACAACGACCTCTAGAGCTCATGTGTGGACCGCTCCACCCCTGACTATAAGGCCGTGGTCCAAATTTTATTTACCCATGGCTGCAACTTTTCAAATGTTACCTGTAGTGTCTCTGTATGTCTTTAGACGTTTGCTTGTCACTCACGTGTTGCTTCCTGTTCCGGGAGACTGCGCGTGCCTGCCGCCAAAGTGAAAAAGAGACGAGAGAGAGCTGCTCTGTGATCGGGGAACTCCTCACACACACGGCGGATAACGGCGCTGACGGCCAGCAAGCGCTCATTTAGGCTTTGTGTGGCAGCTTCCACCGATTGGCAAGATGAGGAAGACGGTCGATACTTTCCGTCAGTCACCTCTTGGAGTTTCTTAGCCTTGCTTTGGAATTCCATCAGGTGAGCTTGGTCCTAGGCCAAGATAGGGGAATAAAATCAAATCACGGGATAGAAATGTGGTCTACATGATGAGAAATTATATTTATAAATAATGATGATCTTGTGTCAAGTTATTCAAAAATGGCCTTTTTTTAGTTTTGTTGAACAGCTTTTTTGTTGTCTGAAGGGCAACGGGACTAATTGTACCTGCTGCCATCTAGTGGAAGACAACTATTATTTTCTAGAAAAAAATAAAGCTTAATAATAATTTCAAATGACACATAAATGGAAATAATTTATTTTATTTATTTATATTTTATTTTATAGAATTTGCAATAACACAAATTGCTAAGATTTCTCGGACTTGGGACCAGCAGAGGCCCGATGCTGAACCCGCACGGTCTAAATGAAAGAGGGCCGCTTGTACTTTGTACCTGACGACACTAACAGAGGAAAATATCATTTATTGTATGCTGCACCCTACCCGGCCTTTGGCATCCTGGATTTTTGCGAGATCCGTCTCAAGGGCACCGCTGGTACCAGAGAGGTCCATCAGCTGCTGCTTTTGATGGGCAACAATGTTGCTCACATTCACCCCGCTCTCCTGCAGTTCTTTGATGTCCTGCTCCAACTCTTTGACCAACTTAAGAACATTCGTTCAGGTTATTAAACAACATAATGTATATCGACAAAAATAAATAAATCAATCACCTTTTGTGTTTCTTTAATTTTGCGCCGCGAGCCATCGTTGATGAGATTAAGCTCGCCTTTCGTAATTTGTTTTTTACTGCTTCGGGCCAGGGCGTCATTGCGCTCGATGATGTTTCCTCTCCTTTCCACGACGACGACACTCTCCCTCACAAGTTGCTCCCGTTGCTTCATCAGCTGGTTGAGCTGCCGCTGTTAAGTACAGGAAAACACGTTTTGTTTACGCAGGAGGGAAAAAAAAAAATCAAAGATAAAAAGAAAGCATTAATAGGTTGACTTCACCATGATGTCATATTTATATTGTGCTAGATTTTAGTAACGATCATCACTCAAACGTTTCCTGGAGAACCAGCACATGTACCTCCATACGGTGAATGTCCTCCTTGGTAATCTGGATGTCTCCTTGACCCTCTTCCACAACTAAACGCGTCTCTTTCATAAGGTGAGTCTTCTTTTCCCACAGCATGATGTGCCGCCTGTCACATGACACAAAACGGATGTTGACGTGCACGGGTGACTAACTTGCTTAGTCAATTCAATTTGAGCAAACGACTGACTCAGCCTCCACCAAATTGCTGAGAAGTTTCTCTTTTTCCGCCTGCGTCTTCTCCAGTTTCAACTCCATCTCTATCGACTCGCGCTCCGACTCCTGAAACGTGACAAAGCGTTAACATTGAGCGACGCCGCGTGAACGAGAACAAGACGGGCGACAAAGAGAAATGGCTATGCCTTGAGTTTGCGAAGGAAGTCCGTCTCCATCTCGGCGTTCTCCTGCTCCAGTGCGTGGCGCAGCTGCGCGTTCTTGCTCACGAGAGTGTTGAGCTTCAGCAAATCTCTTTGAAGCATCTTATTGGTCTTCTCCACCTCATTCTCCTCACGACGCATGACTTCAAGCTGGCCTGGTGCGGGTGAAGTGAGCATCGTAACTCATGAATTACATTTTGCAAATTGCAAATCGGGTCTTATTTGTAAAAATAATATAGAAATAATAATAAAATAAATAAAAATACAAACAAATCTGGAACGTACGCTCCAGAAAAATCTTCTTCTGACAGGTCACAGTGTGCTTTGCCTGAAGCTTGTTATATTCCTTGTTGTGTGCTTGAATCTCCAGGGTCAGTCCGACAAGTGTTCCCTGAAGCTTCAGCCACAGCTGCTGATCAATCTTGATTTTTTCGGATAATTCCTCAATCTGAGTCTTTATCGCCCCAACCTTAATTTGCAGAGGACTGAGGTCTTCATGCTGAGAAAACGGGCACACACACACACATTTCAAATTGTGATATTTGGGGAAAAAAAAGTCATTGACATGTTCGATTCATACAAGCGATATTACCTACTATATGTTGTTTTTTTCTTTTTTTTTTTTTTTTAAACAACAAATTGTATTAGAAAAAGACTTAACACAGATCCATGTTTGTACGGAGAATTTTTTTTTCATCTCAATGTGTTTCAATTGGGTCCATTATACGTAATTTTTGTCAATTTGTGCACTGGACCGGTTCCACAAAGTTGTTTATAAAGACTGGATAGATTTGGTCCATCTTTTGATGAAGTCGCTGATCGGCTCCAAAATCCTGATCAAGTAAAGTTTATTTGAAATAAGAAGTACTGGAAAGTAGTGACATCACACATGTTATGATACAATTATTCTAATCAGGTTTCCTCACCCCAGTGCGGGCTGCGATGAGATCCTTTTTTTTGTTGTAGTTAGCGATCGCGCTCTGTTTCTGTGTGATGAGCGCATCATTGGAAGAACTGGCAGCTTGATTCGATGCGACCACTTTGTTGTATTTTGTGATTTCCTCATCGAGCTTCTTCTGAGATCGGGCCAAGTTTTCCAGTTTCTCATCGATCACGTTACTTTCCAACTTAGCGGCCATGATCTCGCTCTCCAAATGCCACAGCTGATACACCTAATGGGACCCAAATAAGTTTCAACCGGAACATTCAAATGCAGCCATGCCAAACTTTTTTTTTTTTTTTAAAGTTTACCTTCTCTTTCTTGAGTGAGGCTTTCTTATTGGTAAGTCGCTGGTAATACTGAGCAGCCTTGTGGTCCATGAGCTTCTGCAGCATTTGAGTCGTGATCAAGTTCTCCAACTCCAGGTGCTTATCTTTGTTTTTCTCCAGCTTCCGTCTCTGATCGGTCACGTCAGCTTGAAGAGTGTTGTCCTCCTACCAAAAAAAAAAATCATATTCATTCTCTATAAAATCTGACAGTAGCTGCCTCCTGAGAAGCCTTTGGTCAACCTTTGTGAGTTCGGCGAGTGTCCGCTCTGTCTGCTTCAGAGTACGGAGGTAGATGCAGTATTGGGCTAGCAGAGTTTCTTCCTGGGTCTGCTTTTGCGTGATCATCTTTTTGGAGACATCGCAGTCCAGCTGGGCGCAGTTAAGCAGCATGGTTAAAGTCTCACTTTCCTCCTGCAGCTCTGAGATGGATTTCTTAATGCCTTCAATCTCGCTGTCCAGCACAATCACTTGATGCTCAGCCATGCTGCGGAAAACAGAAGTACCGGGAACTGAAACACTCACTGATGCTTTTTGGTTTTTTTTTAAATCCCCCTTTAAAACTCATTTACTGCCATTGATGGCTAAAGACGTGAAAGATTTTTTTTTTTTTTTTTACTCAGCTGATAGTGAATGAGTTAAGGGAATTCTTCGTTAATAAGGATGTCAATGTAGAATTGTCACCGAATAGCTTCCTGCATAGCCCTGAAGTCTTCATCTCGTTTCCTCAAATCCACCAGGTGCCTGTTCCACTGCTGTAAAAGCTGCTTCTGTGACATCGCCAGAGACATCATTTGCATTTCCGCCTGAACAGGAATGTAAACACACATGCACGCCAAAAATGTCAAACAAAGGCCGATCAAAACGGTTTGTGGGACATCAGCACATCCGCAAGACTATCGCTTGTTTTAACGACAATCTGTGGACGTGGTATTTCACAAGTGTAAATCTGTTGTGCTGTTCATACCTCAGAAAGCGCCTCCTTGGTTGCCTCTGTTGTCTCCGCCTGCGCTTTGGTCTGGACCTCATACATATCTTTCTGTTGCGTCACTCTCTCCAAGCCCTTGGTGAGGCGCTCCACATACACGTCCTGATGGCGCAGTCGGAAAAAGTCAATCAGTCAAAACGGATCGTGGATGGAACAGATTTTTGTATATTGCGATTAAATCTCGTTCACCTGTTTGAGTTTCTGCTCTTCGACTTGGGACTTCTTAGCTGCCGTTTTACGTGTGACGTTCTTCATGGCTTTCACGTTCGAATGCAGTTCTTCACCGATTTCTTGCGTGAAGTTGAGGTGGGAGTTCAGTTTGTCTAGCTCTGTTTGTAGGTTGGATACTATTGATAAAAAAAAAAAAAAACACACGTGGTGATTGTCTGGTTGGCACGTTGGCTTCCAAGCCGAGTTTTTTTTTTTTTTTTTTTCCAATCCAATTCAGCGATGAATTGAGGGAGAAAAAAAAATCTTTAGCTGCAGCACTATTAAGTATACGAGATAAATAATGTCACCGTAGGCCCTGGTCTTGTTGCACTGGCTGGTGGTGCTGGACTGGCAAGACTTTACTGTCTCAAGTTGATCTTGGACCTGTCGATATTTTCCTTCAGCCAAGACCTTGGTCTGTTGTTGGCCATCTAATCTTGTCTGCAGTCGTTTGAGTCTCTCCTGTTCCCTGAACAACTGCACGTATATTTCCTCCGTTTGGCTCGCCTCGGCCTTCTCAATTCCCACCTGCACAGGGAACAGAAGGCACGCACACCAAAGTTTATAAATATCTAATGAGTGATGCAGGGAATGTTGACAGTAAGTGCATGTGAACTGCGCAATATCTCCTCCGCATAAAAAGTCAAATCAAATCCAACCTCTTCCCTTAGATCCAGTTTCAGCCGCTCCAGCTCCTTGATGAGTTGATTCTTCAGTGCAGCTTGCTTTTTTGCTACCAGAGGCTGAAAACAAGTCGAAAAATGAAATCTGAATCAGTCTGGTCACATATGCAAGATTTTATGTGAGGTTGGGAAACACTGTGACATTAAAATGCAGAATGTGCAACCACCGTACCTCCCTAAACATCAATTAAACAATTGAATTTTTTTATTATGTAAAGGGACCTTTCAATGAAATCTAAAATGAAATGAATCCACATTTGTGAAACTATCGAAGGAGCTACAAACATGTTCAGCATCAAGAACAATGAGTTCGTCCTCATCCTCCATCAGTGGTTCTTCTTCCTCCATGTCCTCTGATGAGTTTGCAAAGTGGGTTGGTGACCCAACCTGGGACAAATTGTAGTGCTCTGCTGCACAGAAAAAAATATTACACGTTATTGTTTGGTTTTTTTTAATAAAAGACTATAATGAAGAGTGACACAAAAGTCAATTTTGCTCATTAGTAGCCCGTATACCGAGCTCTATTTTAAAGTAGCTCACATTTAAGAACATTGATTTTCTTTGCAAAAAATCTTACAATATATGAGACATTTTATAAAAACAGACCAATCTGTCTGGTTGTAGCAGGTTCTCCATCAGCACTAGTGTTGTCAGCCTGAGACTGTGGGCCCACATCAACAGATTTTGATCCTGGCTGCTGTCAGAACAATGACGATTTAAAGTTCTCGTGATCTGAATGGAATGGTTGAAACTTTCAAACCGTTTTCTTGTCGGTTCCACACATTTACCTGATGAGGGGACATATTTGCTCTAACGTCGTTCACTTCTTGTTCATTGCCAGCAAGCATCTCGGTTTGTTCTTCTTCTCCCTCCTCCCCGACTGCAAATTGCTCTTCGTTTCTCTGCATCGAGAATAATAAAGCAATAAAACCACAACATTAGCTACGTTAACATACCATAGTTCTCTAAACACGGCATCTTATATAACGGCTGGTTCGTACCAGTAACAAGTGCAGTTTTGCTAGCTTGGGGAAGTACGTTCAAAACGACTTCATTTGGTTTTAATTAAAGCGAGAAGTAACAACCTGACGCACAATTCATTCTAATATTGAACAATTTGACTCGTGTATTTAGTATTAATTGATGACTTACCCCCGTAAACTCAGACTTACTAGATTTGCACTTCCACAGCACTGCCACAGAGCACAAACCGTTGCTAGGCAACGCCAAACTTCCGCTGCAAGAAGAGCATGAGGCAAATCGAGAAACAACAAAATGCTGTGCTGTGGCATTGGCAAGATGGGAAGACGCAAAAACAAGGATGCGTGCTGACCTACAGAAGTCTGAAAGGGACAAAATTAAATAAATAAATACAGAATGACATGTTTGATTAATGCACCAATAAATAAACAAAAATCTCATTCATTAAGTGAGGAATTAAACATACCAGTGTCATTAATTAAATTACCAATCACTATATGTAAAATAATATAAGCATTTCTGCATTTCATTCATTATTTCATGGTGCAGTGTTGCAGTGTTTCACAAATGTATTTTAGTGGGTGAGCGGCACTTAAGAGAACACAAGCAACGACTAATTTTTGCAATTTATTAAAACCTCACATCTCCATTCAAACCTTAATGTTGAGGGTCAAAAACAATTCAATGAAAAAAATTATCGATTGAGATTTATTTAGCTCCATAAATAAGGCAGATACACAATCACTGAATTTGGCCTTAAAAATTGCACATCCATTTTAACAGGTCAGTAATAATTCACAGATACAAATAGTCGCGGATCTTCATATACCCTCAAAATTGTGATTCGATTCATTCCAAAGTAGACAAAAAAGCCACCTCATGGGAAAACACTTAACAAAAAGCTACTAAGGCATACGGGTAAACAATCACATCCAAGAAACTATTGTGTTGCAGCCCATTAGTATACTTACAGTAAAGAAAAAAATAATTTCTGTAAACAATGATAGATGTTTTGTAGCAATTGCAACGGATGCGTGTACCTTTTAGCAGAGAGGACTAGCACTTTATAAAGCTAGTACTTTGGTATGACATCTATTTTTGTTTCCAAAAAGGTAACCTATAAGCCTTTACATTCTTGGCAAGTGAGGCTTAGCTCCAGAGTACTTTCGTATCATCAAATTAACGGTCAAACTTTAACGACAAGTTGACAAATGGGAACTTGAGCTCTGCAAGCATCGCCTTTCACGTTAACTTGGTGAATTTACTTCCAACGCTCGCTAGGTTGCAAAGATAATGACGTCCCATAATTATTGAGACAGACATTGTACATTGTTTTATCACAAGAATGTGAAAAGGAAAACGTCATCGTGCAGCCGCTTGCATACCTCGATTAAAAAAAAGTTACGCGGTTCATTGCATCATGAAGAACAAAAAGCACCCACGCATACATTCAATAGAGCTGTTAAACGACAAACCTCTCAGTAGACTTTTAGACGGCTTGCACATCATTCATTAGTCAACGCAGCATTTATATCATTGCACTTGAAAGTATGGAATGTACACGGTAAAAATTGTAATGTTCCGCCCTCGAGCATTATTTCCAGATGGACGTGGATAAAGGGCATTATTGGCATGAGAATTGGCTTTCAGGTTGTAGTCACAGCACAAACGAATACTGTTAGTGAACACCTGATCAACAACAATCGGAGCTTTTACCTGCTTACATTTGAGTCAACCTTCCACCCCTGACACGTCCGCTCGCTTTCTGTGGCCTCAATTGTCGGATTTTTTAATTTTTTTCGCAGGCCTTAAGACATCTGGTGAATGCTTCTATATTTGGAGCGCATTAACGAGATCAGACATTGCACTCAAAGAGCCCAAAGCAAGTCATTCTTTCACTAATACGTTCCTTCTTCCATGGAAATCCTTCAAAGACAAGCTAGAAAACGGAGCAGCACATATATTCGCTTTAGTGACAGAATTTGTGAAACTATCTTGTTCGTTTGCATTTTGTGTTGGTTGGGTGATGAGGACACAGTGAGGGCATATAACATCCCTGTCCGCAATTTCTCTCCTTTGGCCCCAACTTCCATTTCGCGTGATCTGTATTGTTTTGGGCAAATACTGTATCGTAAACAGGCCTTTTTTTTTTTTTTTTTTTGTGGCTAGCTGGTGCTGTCCCTCTCCGGGTGGGATGGCGGTTGGTCCACCGCAGACCAAACCAAAGGACCAGCAGCAGTTCGTTGGTCCATGGCTGAGTGCATGATAGTCAGCCACACATCGTCCATGTTTGGCATGACAAAGATTTTCTGAAATAAACAGAGAAAGATCATTGACTCAAATTCATTCATAGCTGGAAACAATTCTGTGATAAAAAACAAAACAGTTCCAACGTCACAACTATTCAAATATATCGAATGAAGTCTAGCACAAAGTCCTCTTTCACACGCACCCCTCCCTCTCTAAGGTCACGCTGTCGTCAGCCGCATTATAAGACTTTATATCTATTTACGAGAAAATTCAAGACTTTTGGAACGTCTTATGGTGGTGGAAATATGATATGGCCATGCCATACGACGCATCAGTACCTGAAGCTCCTGCTCCAGTTTTTTCTCGATCCAGTCAGTGACGTGAGCCAGAGTGACTTCTCTTTCTCCCAGTTTAGGTCTTGCCTTCAGTTCCAACAGAGGAGGCTTCCTGAAGCCATACCTGAAAAACATATTCCCAAGCGTCGAAGGAAAAAAAACAGTTTACATTTACTCTATCAAGAGGCCAGATAACTGACTGCACTTTTACATTTGAAGTGGCTGGCATTCATTTCACAGGTCTTGAACATACCAAATCCGGTCCGTGGGCGGGGGAGGTATGTTGACAGCAAGAGTCCCTTGGAGTTTCTGCAACTCCACTGTTAGAAGGAGAGGGGTGTTCGATACCTCCTCCATCTTCTTTTTGATGAACTCTGTCTCTGTTGCTTTCTGGAAGTATTTGGACTTGGTGATTTTGTCGACAAAGCGCATGATTTTGCTGGGTTTGTGCCCTCCAACAAAAGTATATCTAGATAAAAAAAAAATTAAAATCAGGAGAAGATTTTAAAATCTTAATGTGTTTACTCATTCAATTATGCTGGCACATACAAACGCCAACTTCAATGAAGTTGGGACGTTGTGTGAAACAAAAAAACAACGCACAATTTGCTCATTCTTTTCACCGATATTTAATTGAATACACATTTTTTTTTCTGTAAACATCCATTCATTTTTAATGTGACGCCTCCAACATGTTCTCAACATGTTCCACGCTCCTCACCCTTCTGCTCCAGGGACTTCGTTCGATTGCTCAATGGCATCTTCTTCATCCGATGAGCCTGCACTGGAAGACTCCTCATCACTGTCAGCCAGGCAGTAAGTTCGAGGTCTGGCTCTGTCACAAAAGCAACAGACAAACAAAGCAATTAGTGCAGGCCCCCTTATTCACAAATCACATCGACACATGATGTGCGCAACTCATAACGTACTTCAGTGCGTTACTTCAAACAATTTCCCGGCATGTTGTAAACGAATATGGTAGTTGTTGATCAACTTAGTCTATTTATTCCACTACATTTCTGAAAAGGGGGTTCTTGAGAATAAAACAACGCCCCTCAGAAATAATGCCGTTGCACTTATTACACTTACGCATCTAAAATGCCAGAGGCCAAACTAGAGAGGCATAGAATGTTGAAGGCGGTCAATCAGGACTTACCAACAACAGAAATGAATCCATTTAACAGCAGCAGAAAGTAGAAAGGAAGAAGAGAAGGAGTAGGAAAAAAAATTAAGAAAAACAGGTGAGGTTGGCTCAAATGAAAAGAAGCCTTTTCCATGATATGCAGAAGGAAAGCCCATAAAATCCAACACAACCGAGGCTCTTTTTGTCTTTTTCAATTAGTGATGATTATCGTTTGGATTCTTTACCCATCTTCCCCCAAACGGAGGCTTTCTCCTTCCTTGCCGAGGCGAATCAGGTTCATCTTAGTTTCAAGGGTCATCAGGAAGGAACCACTGTAGGAAATGTCCAGGTCAAACCACATACCTGCGGAGGGAGGGATTCAAATGAGAGGCGGAACATTTCGGAAGTGGTCTGATTTGTTTCACTGACGGACGAAAATCCACTCCCGTCAGTGCTTTGTCCGTCATTTTGAAAAAGTGTCCCATCATTCGTCAATCGTCAGCAAAAGGGACGTCGGCTGAGTTACAATCAAGAACATGTTTTTCTTTCTTTGTATTTATGCATCTCAATTGGACAGTATTGAAGTCGTTGTTGCATGTGCAGTGAACATTTCTTGGTTACCCACTAGAGGGCAGCAAATGTACGCAGCAGATCAAAGTCAAACATGGATAGAGTGTGTGTGTGTGTGGGGGGGGGGGGGGGGGGGTAGAAAACAACCTGTGTCACTTTCAAACATTCATCAAACAGGTGGTAGGTGCGGCATAACCCACAGATCGCATGCACTCGAACCTTACAAAGCATATGACGATGAAACAATAAGTGTATCTCATAAATCCATCACTCAAAGCTTCATTCAGGCCAGCAGGTAACTTTAGCTCCGTTGCTCACGGTTAAAGTGCAAGCTTGTTAACAATGTTAGACCGAAAGAAAGCACCACGTTGAGTCAATATGGACTAGAATTAAAGCGTGTCGTGGAAATAAAGACATTTCCAGGTGGAAACTGCTACCAAAATGTTGTTGATTTGTTTGGCCATTCACGCATGTCCTAAATGGAATGCTCTACCAATCCACAACTTCCCTCAAAGGGCCTGTTTGTTGCAAACGGATGTTATGCAATCTGCATGGGAAAAGTAAGGTTAGGCAAAGGCTACAAATGCCGTCTTTGTTTGGAAGCAAACATTTGACAATGAGGGGCAAAGTGACCAGAACGGCGTGCACGCCAACTGGTCCAAAATGCTGCCGCTCGCCTTGGAACTGGAGCCCGGACGAGGGAGCATGTAACGCCCAAGCTTGGCTTCTCTTTACTGGCTCCAGTGCACTTCAGAGTTCATGTTAAGAAACTTGTGTTTGTCATGACATCTTTAAATGGCCTCGCCCCAAAAGTACTTCTCTGAGTTCCTCCACCCCGACGCACCTGCCCGCGGCAGTTCTCGCCACCCGAGTTAAATTAAGAACTAACGGTTGCTAATCACATTGCGTAATCGATGGAATAAATCGATATGATAACTGATTCTAGAGATTTGTTAGCAACAGCCGCAAATCTTTTCTGGCGCTTACCTTTGTAGTCGATGGAAGGACTGGACGCTCCGAGGATTCTCGGTGTGGCCACACCCATGTCGAGTTCTGTCAGGGTTAGCTCATTCATGAAATATGGCAACTGGAAAAGAGAAGAAGTCAACAACAACGGATATCAAAAAGTATAGACACCAATTCCAATAAAGTTGGGAGCTTGTGTAAAACGCATTTAAAAACAGCATGCTATGATTTTCAAACCCATTGACATTTTCAATTGAAGCTACTACAAAGACATATTTAATGTTCAAACTGATGAGTTATTTTTTGCAAATATTCTCGTCTTTTGAATGCAACGCGACGAGAAAAAGTTCCAAAACTGCGGATACAGAAGCAGCAAAAGATTGGGAGAGTTGAGGAAAGCTATATATCAAATAATAGAAATAAATAAATAAATAACACCTGCCAGTTCACAGGCAGGCAGGTGAATTGGATACAGATTCGTGTTATGATGGGCATAAAAGGAGCATCCATAAAGGCTCAGTGGTTCACAAGGATGTACTCGGCATGAGCCAAAAGTCCAACATTTCTCAGCAAGCAAGGCATTCAGAGGATTTCATCATCTACGATGAATAAGATCATCAAAAGATTTAGAGGATCTGGAGAAAACACTGCACTTAGTGTCAAGGCAAAAAAAAAAAAAACACCACAGAAAGCTTGTGACCTTTGATCCCTCAGGCGGCACGGCATAAAAACTGGCATCATTGTGTCAAGGATATTGCCATGTGTGCTCACAAGCACTGAAGAAAAGCGCTATCAGGTAACACAGTTTGCTGCTACATCTACAAATGCATCAGAGGCCGACGAATACAAAGTGGAAAAATGTGCTGTGGTCTGACGAGTCCACATTCATCCAATTGCTTTGGAAATCGTTGACGTCGTCTCCTCCAGATTGTTGCCAGTGCACAAGTTCCAAAGCGAGCATATTTTATGGTATGGGCGTGCGCGCCCATGGCATGGGTAACTTGCACTTTGGTGAAGTTGACATTCATGCTGAACAGTATTTCCAAGTTTTTTTCAGGGATTTCAGCAAGAAAATGTCAAGCTGCATTTTGCAGATCCGTCAAAAGAAAATGTGTAGCATGTTTATGAAGCGCACAATACAACAAGAGACCTTTGAAGGCGTGCATCAAGCAATACTGTCAAAGAATTCCACTCATAAACCTTGAAAAGTGAGTGTCCTTTGCTCCCAAATGCTTGTTTGAGTGTTGTTCGGAAAGCAAAGATGATGTAACATAGTGGTAAACATTTTTGGAACCTGTTAAAAGGTCTCAAAAAAGCGTGATCATTTTGAACATTAAATATCTAGTCTTTGTTGTGCATTCAATTGAATATAGGTTGAAAAGGATTTGCAAATCAAATATTCCATTTTTATTTGTTTAATATAACGTCTCAACTTCATTGGAATTGAGGTTTGTGTATACCACAGACAAAGACAGGACACAGCAACAAACCTTGTTTGTACATGTCAGTCCCTTGTGGAAATGTCTGCGCGCAAACATTTTCCAGCGTGACACAGACTACAACGTTAACATCCTTATGGTTCAAAATGATTTGGAACGATTATAGAGTCGAGTCTACAACTACCGTAGGTTATTATCAAACAAATGCCTAGAAGAAAGGAACCAAACCATATATTTAAAAAAATTCAAATTAAAACGCAACTGACTGAATCCTTTGCGTGTCTCGTTTGTACCCTTCAAAAGATGCCAAATGACTTTTTGCACACTTTCTTTACACTTTTAAAAGGAAATAGAATATACAAATGGGCCTCAATCGTCTCACCCGTATCTTGCTGAGTTTCATTTGAATCTTCTTGGAGACAACTTGAGCCCAGTAAGGCTCCCGCAGAAAATCCCAGAAGAGTCGGCCCACAGCTGCATTCACCCAGGAAACAGGATCCTCCCCCTCCTCCTTGAGCGGTTCCTGCGCTGAGGTGGGGCTCTGAAGCTATAGAAACAGTACGTTGACAACACACACACAAGTAAGGATAATGAAGAGCTCATGATTCCACTACACCAGTGCTCAACCGCTTTTCGGCAATGTGCCCCCTTGCGAAATAATTTTTTGAAGTCAAGTACCTCCTAATCAGCGCAAAACATTTTTTGGATGGAAAACCAATCAAGATAAAACAGAGCGCAATGCATCAGTGCCTGATTTGAACAACATAACTGATGATGCAGAAAACGTTTATTTAGGGGCAGTGATCAAATAAAGCAAATTTGTTGTTACAGTCGCGTGCATGTGTCTTTTTTAAAATCCTGATCAAAAATATCCATGGCCTGGAACATTTGGCCTGATAATATTCACTCATGTTGACACACACAGGTTTAAATGGCTAGTAAGTGCAAGTTCTCACGCCACACCCGGGAACTCTTTGATTGTAATTAGTGTAGAAATATTCAAAGCGACAGTACACTTCATCAAGGGCAGCACTGGCTTTGCTGGATACCGAGTCACGAGCAAAGCTTAAGAATCGTTAAAGGGTCATTGACATAATAGAAATCAGGAAAAGGATATTGAAAAGTTTGAAAACGCCAATTGCTATGTGGGAAATGAGTAGTTTTGAAAAATTCAACTTACAAAAAGCTCTCGGACGCATTGGGTTCAAATTTTGGAGATTCATTTTTCAGAGGTCGACCTGAGCAGAAGTCGAGATATCCACAAATTCTGGTGCCGATTGATGGCCGTTTTTGGACATTATGTACGATGTCTGTACAATGATTGTTTTTGGCGACAAATTATGTCCGGTTCCTCGATACGAGAGAGGCTATATTGATTGATAACTAGAAAAGGGTCTTTTAAGAGCGGTTTTCGATTTCTCCAGAAAAAATTGATAAAATCGAAAATGCAAGCTAATATTTTCCTGAGCAAAATACACAGTAAGAATTATTGAGTGAAAAATGGGCCGTCCTGGCTGGATGAATCCTTTGAAAAGATTAAAGAAATGTATTTTGCCTGATCACTTTTTCTCTTTGTTTAAATCGTACACAAGTTCCGCCAGGGGGTGTAAATTTACAAGCCTAACCGTATATATTCTGCTCCTGTGACATGTCATCGTCGCTTAAATAATTGTAACATATTTAATAGATACCAAAAGAAAAAGGTAACTAATGTGTCATCTAACAAGGAACGATGTATTGACTTCTTTTTGAAATGGACAATGACAGGATGAAATATGTGACACCTTCTTTTCAGCTGCGGGGCTGCTCTGCGGACACTGGAGCTCCGAGCCGGTTGCTGGGGATTTGAGCGCGATGGGTTTTGTCAGCAATGAAGCCATGTAGACGCTGTAGTCCAGCAGCTGGCTTTTGGCACTGCCGGCTGTTGGGGAATCTTTTGTCCTGGACTGCGATGCCAGCGTTTCATCCAGACTGCTGCGGCTACTGCTGCGACTAGGAGAGCTCAGAGCTGTGGGAAATAATTGAAAGAACAGGCTGAGGAACAGACACTTTTCAATCTGTTATTCAAATGCACATCCACAAATCGGTTATTATAAATCATCAGTAGTATGCTCACCACTTTTGGAGCTTGCGGGACTTGCAGTTTTCTTCAAATCCACCTTAAGCAAAGAAGCTGACATAAACCTTTGGAACCACTCCTCCTTCTCCCTCCCAGTCCTTCCAAACAGATAGAGAGTCAGATCTCTACTGGAGGTCATTGACCGGGCGGGCTCTTGGCTTGCCCCTGTCCCCGCGTCTCTGTTCTCACTGGTGTCACCTTCCACCTTAGATATGAAATCATCCTGTTTGCCGAGCTCGATGCAGATGGGATATTTTTTGTTCCATATCCGTTTCCTGGCCAGGCTCTGAGGCAATAGGTGCACCTGGAAAATAGTTGGGAGGAAATTTTAGAGTTGCTGTGTTCAGGTCAAATTGATCACGAAAGGCCTGCTCTAAAACAGCCGTGATTAGTGTTGTGTGTGTGCGTGTGTGTGTGTGAGAAAGCACGTGTGTGGTTTTTAAAGGCGGAAACAAGTCATTCAACCACATACTTTGCTGTTTGTTAGATCGTAGATCTTCTGGCTGATGTAGGTGACATCTGGCTTTGGTTCGTTGTGTGTGGCACGTCGAGCAATATTGTGGTTTGGTTTGGACAGACGGATGATGGAGCCCTCCAAGCGGACAAACACAGAGTGTGTCAATGTGGCATGGTAGCTTTCTGGGTCGTAGCTTGTTATTTCATTCATCCAGCCCTGAAGAGGAAGAACATTTTACAGGATTTAAGTTTTGACAAGGACCGGAATGAGCTTTCAATAAATACATACAAATACATTTCCACTGACCTTAAATATTTCTGGTTCTTTAATGTCTAACTGTGCGAGGTTCCACAATTTTCCATGTTTTTTGGAATATCTGAAGGGCCTGTCAAGTTTGGGTCCAGTCAGCCACACAACTCCTATTGCCACAAAGAATCCCAACGCCACTCCGAGCAGAACTCCTCTGACATGCTCCGGCAAAGGTAATATAAAACAGCCGTAGACCAGAATAGTAAGGATGAAAAGGGTATAGAGAGGAACACTCGGCGGGGGCTCAGCATCTTCAGATTCATTCTCGACGCAAGGTTCGGTCGTGCCGCTCAACGGCACGTGAGGCTGTCTATCAGTTTTGCTCCCAACATCAATATCGGTGTCGGTAGCACAAGAGTCAAAGTCCTCGCTGTACAAAATGAAAAAGTCCTCATCCTCCTGTTTTGCAAGAGCAGACATGGAGCACTTGTCCAAAGATATCGGGAATGAGGATGATTTGTTGGTGCTCTTCGTGTCAGAAGGGGCCACGTGAGAGTCAGCGGGACCAGAGGTTCCACTATTTGGACTTTCACCCTCCAAATCACTGGCCTCCTCCTCTTTGATGCAGTCGTTGTTGTTGCTCTCAAGGTGGCCATTGACAGAATTCAGATTGGAGAGTTCGGATGCGCTGGCAGACAGGGCCTTCGGTCGACTCGCGCCGCTGCTGCTGCTCTTTTCGTCCATCATCTTACTCAGGAGTTGAAGCGGTTCATAGATGGCCTCAGAGAGACGCCGTTTCGTGTCTTCGATTCGCGCTTCAACCTCAGAGACTTTGAAGAAGCTGCGGTTATCCGGTGAGAGGAGTGGTGGCGAAGGGGCCGTTTTGGGATCGCCGGCCGCTGACGTCGTCGTATTGTGCATCCTGGACTGGGTGAATTGTTTGAAGAGCTGCAGATTAAGGCGGGACTCTGAAAGGCGATACGGTGACGAGTCCTGAGATGTGTCAGACGATAAGGATTTAACCAGAGATTTCATGATATGCTTGTGCCGTGTGGTGGGGGCGGTCACGGAAGAGACGCCGTCTTTAGACTCAATATCAGAGGAAAAAGATTTCACCATCGTTAGAAAGGACTTGTCAGTGGACGGAAAGCTCAACGATTTAGTGGGTGATGAATTGGAACTTGTGCCTTTTTGCCCAGCAAGATGTGGCAATGAAGTTGTGTGCGAAGTAGAAAGTGGCGAAAGTCGGAGCGATTGAGGTGTGGGAGCCACGTCAACGGAAGGGTCCGATTGCTGTGCTTGAAACATCTCCACACTCGCCTCAACTCCGGTCACAACATTTAATTCGTCTTGAGTGGTTGATGTGGAGCAGACCGATGTGGTGTACAGCTCTTCCTCCTCCTCCTCTTCCTCCTTCCCAAGAGCGGAGAAGTGGATTGTGAGGGTCTCATTTGACTCCGATCGATGGACATGGAGCTTAGCGGCCAAAGCAGGTGGCTGTTTGTCCGTGGAGTAAGTGCTTTCTGCATGGCTAGGATGCCGGCTAGTCATCGCAGTACTCCAACTTTAGTCTGACAGGAAGAAAATGGCAACACCGGTTAGTGCGTGCGGAAATAATATAAAAAAAAAAAAAAATCACCAGTCATTGTAAAACCGCTTTAAGAATAAATAAAGGTATAGCGATTCCTCGTGCACATTCTCCAATTGATTTGACGTACACCAGAAGTGGCCAACGTGGTGCCTTCGGGGGAACCTTTGTACTGCACCCAGAAGATTTTATTTGTGTGTAACCACAAGCGCCCAAATTAGATGAGTCGTCCTCAATGTGATTGTTTCTCCCGATAGTGATTAATGGTAAACTTTAGTTTGCATAATTGAAATAAACAAAAGTGCTAGAAATAAAGCCACAAATGAGTGAGGTTGTTGTGATATAATGCTGTCTTAGGATGTGATCGGTCGCCTCATCAGAAGTGAGGATGAACGCAGCTTTTACAAGATTGTGATGTATTAATAACAAAAGAAATTTGTTGGAATAAACGACACAGAACACATCCCAGCGAGTGAGGCTTGAGACGGCATAACATTGTGGCACATTGTCTGCAATATCTTCCTTGACAATTTGACATGCCCTTTAAATGACAACCAGAAGTAATCAAACCAGCACGATGTGGACTACAAACAGTATTTTTATTCAAAGAAATGGTCATACTTTCTTGGTTTTTGCTTTAAGATGCAGGCCATTCAACTAAAAGACAGAATTTTGTATCGCAGCCTTTGTGCCATCTCACAATATCATCAACAGACTGAATATGTCTGACTTGCTGCTTTGAACATCATATACGTACGACTTCACAAGCAGAAGTTAATGAGAGACTACAGCGTGTTCTGACTTGTATCCACATTTCGGTTACGGTATGTCATTAAACTTCATCCTAAACCAAGAAAATCCCTTCGACAGTGAAATATTTAACGAGCATCGTGGGGTTAACATTTTGGCAAAACATTGTAGACAAGCAAAAATGAAAACATCTTTATATCACTTTGTTTTATTTCCCTTTCATATCACGACTGCGCACACATGACCATGTCCAATCGACCTTAACAAAACATCATTGTTGTCAGGGCAATGTAATTGGGCAAAGCATTTCTTAGTTAAGCCAGAGTGACAAAGAGCCACATTGTTATTAAATGAATGCGCAATTCATCAGAGACTAAAATGGTTATGCCATTGTTTGGAAAAAAAATAATCTGTAGCTCATGGTGAATGACTCTGGTCAAAATTCTTATCAGGGTGCCTTGGATTTTATAAGAGATAGCTGCACTATCGTTCTGGGCACAAACTGAACCAGTAAAGGTGTTCACGGATGCTCAGGCCTTTGACTTTATCCAAACAGAAAGGTTAACTTAACTCCGTGAGCGTGGACATACGGACTGTGTGGAGGATGCAACATGCTGCTGACGTGACACCGGCGCCGACCACAGACCACAAGTGTGAGAAAAAAAATCAAAGAAAGTCTTAGCAAAGAAAGTCTCTGACTAATGTTGACGTTGATTTGTTTCACATGGATTGTATTGTTTTTGTTTTTAGTTTCTAATTCCACGCAAATCGGAACTCATCAATAAAACGCATGAAATTACAGTCACCTCCTTAGCCAGGCATTAAAACAGGTGAGAAATACATGAGCCCTGTAGGAGGGTCTGGAGACCTGCTCCCCAGAAGAAAATCTGGAATATTTCCTATTTAAAAGCGTCAATCGAGCGGTTTATTTGATTCTGGGCTCTAGATTGCAACCAATTAACACAAGGTTTCGACTGAAAAAAATGTATACAGTGTACACGCACAACCAGCCGAAATCTCCTCGACTCTAACGACGACATTTTTTCTAAATATTGAGACTCGGGGTCAAAATTTGCACGAGTGTCACACGACTCGAGGTTAGCCCAGTAAATCCCAAGACGTGTGAAAATAAGATAAAATAAATAAACAAAAGCGAAAAGGGTGATGCTTATTTAAGGCTTTAATGTATGCTATGATTATGCGATTGTCTTTTTAAAAATAAAACATGATTTCAATCTTAATCAAAATAATAATTAGTTTTTCAATAATCGCCCAGCCACTTCTGACAACTTGCCTTTATGTTCTCTCCACAGAGACGTTACATACAGCATAAAATGTAAGACCCAGATATTAAAATTCAAGATTTTTTCGAGTATTATGTCCGAATTCATAAATACACTGCTTTTAACACTTTTTAAAATTCAATTTGCAAAAAGTCCCAAGGCATTCATTTGAATGCTTGCATAATTCAGCTCATAACTGAAACAAAAAGAGCCTTGTGCCTGATGTACAAAAACTATAAATGATCACGAGTACACAGCGTTACGAGATAAAATTATAGGTATTTTATTCTCAAAAAGACAACATAAGCTATCTTTATTTCAGATGGTCAAAGCCTCGCCAGAGCCCGAATTGTGAAAACATTCAACAAACAAGAAGGAAAAACAAACCCAAGAAAAAGAAAACTGCCGCAACCAGTTTTACTGCATTTCAAGAAGTAGCGACGCAGCTGTTTGCCTTTCAAACAGACCGCGTGCCAACTCCCGCATCACTGAACGCTTCGCTAATTTGACCATTACCAGCAGAAGAGTAGACACTTTGCGCCGGGCCCATCAGACACTTATTTTCAACTCACTTTCATTGACAGAACTGACAATAGAGACCCGACTCAATCAACCTTTTGTCCACGCCATCGGCTGCAAAGCCTCGAGAAAGCAAACTTGGACATTTCTCCTCATCTCACCTGCGCCTCATAACATTCGCCAAACACCTCACCCTTTCTTGAAGGCGTTTCTTTTCTTTTTTTTTCTTTTTAAGATGACACTCAAGTTTTTATTTATAACAACACAAAAGATGGCACTCGACATAATGGTGCTGTCTGATCTGTCACACGGAAACAAATACAATAGCAAGCAACAAAGTCACGTCGTCCTTATTGAATTATTGCAACATACAGTATACGAACACTGAAATAACTTGAAAGTGACAAAGAGGAGCATATGTCTGACACGATTTGGATCGGGGCTCGGAAAAGGCCACTTCATGATAACCCGCAGCCATTCTTTGTTTTTTGTTTTTGTGTGTTTATACTGTCGAAGCCACGATCAATGTTTTATGTCTGAGCACAAGTTTTCTGATACTGGGCAGCAAATATTTTTTCGGGCGGATTTTCTTCTTCTTTACGCTTGTATCCTGCACCGATTCATTAAAAGCCGTCAAGATAAGGCTTCAATCCATTTTGGTTTGAGACGACGGGAAAACAAAGTGGAAAATTAATGACATGATATTACTATCCACATGTGTTAAGGGTTGATTTTCTTTTTTTGCCACCCATATGTAATGCACACCAAATTAGAAGGCGTACTGTTTTTTTTCTTGAGAAAACTCAAGGATTTTATGCGCGTCTTAATACGGAAAATGTAGTAGTCGTCTGCTTTATTTCACTTTATGATTTAGCACCGACCATCATCCCTCTGAGACACACTTGGCTCCAAGTTGGAGGTCGAAGCTTCTCGCAGCCGTACCATGGCAGGCGGTCCAACAGCACATGAAGGCGCAACACAACAAGCGCCCCACGGCCGTATTATTCCCGTCAAGGGACAACAGTCCTCCGATATTGCCAACGACAACAAACAAGGCTGGTGCAGACATGCTGCCCGTAAAGACGCAAAATGACAAACACCGATAGTCTCTCACGAATGTCACAGCCAAAAATACAATCGACAGGTCCACGTGAAGTCCAGCTCACATCGAAATGAGAAAAAAACCTTGGGAAAATTACAAATTAAAAGAGAAACAGCAGCGAAGCTCTTCGAACAGGCTGCCAAATCAAAAAGCGCCAATCAAGCTTTTCAAAGAAAATGAAACCGAACATAATTAATTATGGAATTCAAAAATCACCACAAAGCAGGATGTGATTTGTCTTTTTAAAAATTGGCTTCAATTTTGTGTTTGACAAACATCACTGTTTCAGGTCGGTGGTAGAAGTTCGAAATAAGCGTCAACACTCTAAATACTGACTTTGCACATTTATTTTTGCAATAGATGTTTTAAAAGAAAAACTAATTGAGGGGGGAATATTTTCTTAAAAATGCTGAGGCAGCAAAGTTAGTCAAACACAAAATTTTAGGCACTGGCAACTGTTTTTGGCTCCAGCTGTTTTGCATGATGTTGGTCATTGTGTACGCTATCTTCGGAAAAACGGTGCTCAATCAATAATCATCATGTGGCTTTGTTTATATTTGACATAGCCTACAGTATCAGCCAAACGTAGCTCGGGTTGTCCGCGTAGAAGGTGTCAGTACAACTTGTATCAGAGAACTTGTGTTGGGAGAAGTAGAAAGCAGGTGGTTGAAGGATAGGCTGAGTTTCTAGAGAGCAATCTTGCAAAGCGAGTTACTAGCTTTTAATAAACCAGCAAAACCTCTTTTTGTATTGACTTTAACAATCCACATTTAAAACGCGGGTTCCGAGGAAAACCTTGTCTCTATTTGAAAACTTGTATGCAAAATAAGTTTCTCCTCTGATTAGACCCAGAGATCGGCAACTTTCTACATATTTGAGTAATTGCCTCGAGGCGATGTTTCGGGAGAGCTAATTTGATTACATTTCCAAATGTTTTATGCACATCATTCAAGCATATGATTTCCATGTGACGAAAGTTGTACTTTTTTTAATAATCCTTTACAGTCTGTGTATTAGGAATGAACATATTTTGTACTTTGTCCCCAAATGCGTTTGGATTCTTTGAGAAATCTTATTTGTGTATTTTTATGCATTTGATTTGACTCTGTTTACTACTATATTACTTTGTCCTCTTCTCTCTTCTCTGTCTGGCTGGACTTTGTCCTCGCATAAGGTCATTTGTAGCTCAGGAAACCGATCGATAATGAGTTCACATTTACTGGCAAAGTGCTTACCTTGTCTTCTCAGTGCCATTCAATGCAGCAGGGGACGTACATCTGCCCACTGCAGAGTCAGATTTCACATGTTCATGACACTCGGGCGACTTCTGTCAAAATAGCACAAAAAAAATCTATGTGAAAAACACAAAATACACACCTAGGCAGGGGAAGTCCTGTTTTGAGGATTTAACTACTGAAGAGTAAAAGCCACAAATGTGGTTGATGTTGTCAGCAAGCAGATTGCAAACAGTAAACGGAGTGGCGGCGATTATTACTTATTACTCGTGTTCCAAATCGAAGGAGAAGTAAATGCCTGAGTTGGAATTGTGGTTCAAAATGTCTTCTCGAAATCTTGACACATATCAGTCAACGCTCACGTAACAGACGTAATCCAAGATTGTAATACTACCCACGTCAATGGAGTCTTCCCAAACTCTCCAACGGTGACGTTAGACAATACATACACGAAAGAGAAAGTAGTTAGCTTGCGACAACTTCAACCTCAGTGTTGGCAAGTCCACGTTAGTCGAAGGTTTCCTCGCCACTGGTGCTAAAACAGGCTTGATCAAAATAAAACAAACAAAAACACACACTCAAAAAAAAACAAACAAACAATAGCTTACCTTGGACATCCAACTTCATTTTTCTCACAAACGCCAAACAAAACTGACTGTCATGAGAAGACTCCAATTTCATTCCGCATAACAATGATAGGTGTAAATGCGCGTCATCAGTTGTCCAACTGTTCTCCGTCTACTTACTTAGCCTGTTGACAAGTGACTCAATTCCTTATAGAAAAAAAAATCATTTTTTAAAAGCCAAACTAGTCAAGCAGAGAGTATCGATCACAGCCGCGCCGTGCGCTCTAGTAGTTTCGAGCGATGTTTTCGACGACCTACTATCGAGTCTAGAACAGATGAGGCAGATGTGAAGGAAAACAATGCGCCGTTGGAAATTGCATCACAAATACAATAAACGTTACAGTGTAGAATTGCATATTTTGTCCCATCGATAGACAAAGGATCAATAATCAATATTTTAAATAACATGGCCACAAAGTGAACATTTATATTGTTTTTAAAGTCAATTGAGGTAAATATTAATCAGTTTTGTTGCGTGTTAAACTCAATAAATACTATAACACAAATAATAATATTGATAAAATATGCATATTTTTTTTTTAATCCAGCTCAAACCTGATGTTTGGAAAGACGCATTACATTTTTAATTTCAATGGAAATGTTGCCATCTAGTGTAATGATTTGGTAGTAGGCCTACACGCAAAAAAAACCCTTTTCTTTCCCGGTCTTTTTTCCCCATTAAAATTGATAAATAGATAGATAGCAAGCATGCCGCACCGATAATACTATTAAAACGTAGAATATATTAAACAGAGCTTCAATACCAGTCTTTTTTTTTTAAATACAAGAATAAGGAAATGAAATAAGATGCATGGGGTAAGGTGCGCAGTGAAATTTTTATAGAAGGAAAGTTTAGCCCTTGTGGCATTAAATACAAACATTTTAAATGCAAACACAATCTTAAGATATACTAAATACAATTAAAAGTGAGTATAGTCAGTGGTTTTGTATGTTTGTGATTTATTTGCATGATGCGACCATTTTTGCATTTCCAAGAGCAGAACTTCGATGAAGATCATAACATTACATTAATTGTTTACCAATACAGCAGTTCAACATTTTTAACACTCATAAAAACACATTTTACCACTCACAATTAAGATAAAGGATTCATTCATGTGTGACTCCTGTCATACAAAATTTTAATAGAGAATGTAAGGTCCACGCTATAAGATAACAGCATGATAAAAGCAACCACTGTCTCCATTATAACCAGCTCCAAACTTTTGTAGGCACCGTTTTTGAGCTGTAGTATCTTGTGGAAACAAATGACTGTAACTACCATGTACAGCAGCAGTCCAATAACAGTAAAAACAACCATTAATTGATCAAAAGGGAGATGGCACTGCCCTGCAAATTCACCCAATATTACACCCAATGTAACAAGAGACATGAGGATACAGACACCATTAGATGTTCCAGAAACCCACAATTGCCAATGATGTAATCCATTGGGCAGGCTATGATCTGCCTCCACAAACAGAGGAATCATCTGAAAAGCACCCCACAGTTGTACAATCTTGAGAAGACCAGGTAGGCTGCCCATGAAACCTCTTTGCTCCGGGTTTTGGGAGCATATGACGTAGGATTCCGAGATATAGGCCAGGAAAGTGAAGCCTGATGTCATGGCGGCTGCTACAGGACGTGGCAAGGCCTTTTGGCGCTCCATGATGAGCCACGGAAAATATACGGAGGCACTGAGACACATGAGTGACCCCAAAACTGCCACAGTCACAGTCAGGTTTTTCCACGACACTGGAAGGAGGTTGTGAAACTGGATGGTGCTCAGAACGTTGATCAGAAGCGTAAGCGTGAAGAAGGAGCACCAGGTCAATACGCAGAAGATCCGAATGGTGGGGAGGTGTTGAAGATGCAGCAGATTCTGAGTTAGTTCTGACGATTCGAGTGCAGTCACCAGACTGAATGTCGTACAACTGGATAACACCTCGCACGACCTCGCCAAAAAAAGAGGACTTGCAAAGTCTCGAGCCTCGAGTACAATCGCAGGCATTGCAACAAAGCCAAATTGAGATCCGCAACAGCTAAGAGTCACTGTTTCTTTAGTAGCGTAAAAATAAAAGGTGGGTGTTCACTCCAAAACTATTAGTCCAATTAAATTCCTGAGAAAAAAAAGTCCCAAGAATTAACAAAATCAAATGTAGAAAAAGTTCAGCTAAATATATAATGGCCTTTTGTTCACGCTTGTCCTTTGACCAAAAATTTACATCATATATATATATTGTGCATGGCAGTCTGTCAAAAATAAGCCTCGCCTACTTCCTTTTTGAGGTTTCGGCAGCGCGCACAAGTCTCACGAAAGGAAGGTGCACATAGCCACAATAAAAGTAAATGCAAACAAAGTTATCTTCCAACACCTCTTGCTTCTCACAAAATACTGCAGTTTTTTTTCGGAGCCGCTAGTAATAAACTATGATGACCACAGCTTCTTTATGAACGCAATAAAAAGCACCTTGCCACTACGGCTGTGAACATAATCAGCCATGAAATATCATATCCACAACTAGTCTATAAAGATCTTTACATGCTGAATTTTAGGACGAACAGGACTATGTGTCACGTCGAAAGAATTTTACCAATAACATAACAAACGAAGGGTGGGAAAAAAAGAACGACATTAGCGCCCCGCTGTGGTCATTTTATATACTACAGGCTGTATTGCTACAGCGGGTGTTGGAAATGGAAATTGGAGCTCTATGCCCGTGAGAACTCAACCAAGCAAGATCACTACTCATAGTGTTACTATTATTGATAATATATACACAATATATATATATTATATATGTATTTACAATTTGTGAAAAAATATGTAGAAAATTGTGAAAGAAAAAATACTATTCAGATCAAATTAGAAAAGCCTAAGAGGCCTTCAGAGGAACTCTAAACACAGAAACCCTGGAAGGCTTTGAAGACAGTGGTGAGAGGGACTCAGAGGGAAGAACAAGAGGCCTCACTGGTTGAGTTATATATTGATCTACTGTTAATTGTACATTTATACTGTATTGATTACTGTGTGTAAACAGCGAAGCAATTAAATGGAAGTTCTGGATAAGGTTCAGCCTCTCTTCTACTCACGCTCCCCTCGCTTGCACTCAAACAATGACGTCTTTAACGACATTAGTCACGCTTGCCCAATTTTTCAAAAGAGGTCATCTTCAACTTCTTCAACTTGACAATCCCCCTGCTGGTGCGTCTTATCCACACCCTATTCATTTCTCCTTCCATGGCCAATAGAAGAAAAGAGACAGAGATGAGGGGGATTTGCCTCACACTTGGTCGCTGTTTTATGTGGACCATATGAGAAAAGCGAGAAGAAAGGAAGAATGTTTTTTTTTTTTTGGTGCGACTTGGCAAAGAAAGCCCACTTGAGGAGCAGTGGGTCTTAGAGCCGGATGAGTTGTTTGGAGAAGCTCTCTCCAGCCAAAAAGGAGGATTAGCGCTGTGCAGGTTCCCATAGAACCAAGGAGAGGTGGAGCGAGCTTATGAGGTTCACCACACCCCTGCATCATGGCAACGAGAGAGAGAGAGAGAGAGAGAATACATTACAAATTTCATTCTTCACTGAGTGTAAATATTTGATTTCTACGTACGCGGTACTTAAGGAGTCGGAAGAAAACCCACTTCCGGCCGTGCTCAATCCATCCTTGTGACAAAACTTCGCATCCTGAGTCCTCCACCCCAAAAATGGCCATCCATTCAGGGTGGACTGTTCCGTCCCAGTCATGAAACGCCCCATCTTTGGAAATAACAATTCCTGAAACATGGACAGACCAAACTTTTTAAATGAATTCACAGGGAACCCAATACGCATTAATTCTCGCCTTATTACTTGATGCATAACCACACTCATTCATGCAATAACTGTGAGCGATGCAGATGAGGTCTACAAAACTGCAAGACCTTTAATACCCTTCTTTTGTTCTTATCAATTCCTCTCAAGACAATGGCTCGATAGGCAACAATAGTTTGAAATCTTGCCGTTCATGCCATGCTCACGTGGTCTTCATGGCAAACGTAGTGCTGATTACTTCGGCATATCAGGAGCACTGCGCAAACATTGGTGACAGATTTACTGTATGCAATGTCAAGGTCAGACATGGGAACCAGCTGTCAAGTGGGGAAAGGTTTCAAGCAGTCAGCAGTGCTCTTCAGTCATGTCTGCGCCAAATATGCTGGCATGATTGTAAAACTTAACTGCGGCTTTACAGCTACACGGCGAGCCTATAACACCTGTCACATGCACACGTGGACAAAGTTGTGGGTACTCCTCTTTTGGCGAAAGAATAAGAGTTATATTGTAAGAAGGAACATAAATAGCAGTATCAATAAATAAAGATCTTATGAAAACTAACCAAATAAAATGAGAACTTGCTTTTGATTTTGAACAAACCTCACTACCCTTAAATTAATATTTTGTTGGACAACTTCCACTGAGACTATTGCACCTCTCAACAGGTGTTTTGGCCCACGCTTCATATTTCTCAAATTTATGTTATTTAAAAGATTTTGAATAAGTTCATATTTCCTCGTAAATAATTTTATTACTCTCGATTGCTTGGTGTAAGATGTTAAAACTTTGTGGTAAAAGTGTGAGAGTAAGACATCTTCTTTAAGTGGATCGTTTTCAAATCCGTTGATGTTAGCGCATCTGTTTCATTAGTGGATCTTTGACGTATTTCACCTCAGAAGAAAATCAGAAGATATCGACAGGTCTGTCGTCTACGAAAGTACAATTTCTTATGCAACGTATTTCATTCCAAATGTTAGTCCTGTATTACAGAATGGCTGAACAGACTTCGTCGAAGTAGATCAAGGCCATCAAGTCACCCTGAATTTTAGTCACAGTCACGAGGGCGCACACGCATTTGGAGCACCTTCTGCACAGAGCAACGTTTCAGATGATGCTCGCTCTTGTTTCCTCCTTTGTCACTCCTCCAGCCCTCCCACCTGCAGCTGCCCCCTCACTCACTCGAATCCACTGGTGGAATTTCACTCGACAACTGATCAAAGACCAGTCGCACGTCGCCAGGTGCGGCTGTAGCTTCAACCATTGACAACCGTCGAACCCCCCCACCGGTACGCCCCCCCCCCCCCTCTCCTTATTTTTTTCCACGACAAACACGGAGGAAAACCAAAACAAAGCAAGGCAAACTGCTGTTTGTGTTTCAGTCAGTTTGTTCCTGTTTCAACCCCCTCCATTATTTTCAAGCCTTTATTCTTTTTTTCCCCCCCAGCAGAGGAAAGTAAGAATTCTTTCGCTCGTTCTTTTTGACTGTGATCTTTGTTACCTTGTCCGCGGTCCCCCCGTCAGCACTCTGTGTGGTGGCCAGTTTGAGGAGTTCTCTGACAGTAAATTACAACACTGTTGAGACTGCCGACCAGCAGGAGTTGTGGAACAGAGAGAGCACGCACGGCAGGGATTTGGCTTTATTAAGACTCTACTGCCAATGACGGGCACAACAACTCAGCATCCTTGTTTGCGCAAGTGAATGCAGCACAAAGACTGTGTCTTCTCTAAACCTATAGGTGGTCTGCAAGTGAAAACACATCAGCTCTAATAAGTATCTCATGTCTTTGAGTGGCCCGTACTTGTTGAGAGTGTCAATGTATTCTGGTGATATATGAGAACGCTACTGTTACATGGTGATATTGACAAAGCCTGACTCCAATGACGTTGGGACGTTGTGTAAAATGTCAATTAAAAACACAATGCGATTTGCAAATCCATCCTGCAGTTAGGAATATCTGATTTTATTTTGGGTTGTTTTCATAAGCCCAATTTTTTTTGCATCTTCACCATAGAAGATTTTGCATTCTATGTTGTGGTTGTTTTTGTGCCCTCCAAACAAAGTTGGGTGGAGTGCGTCCAAATAAGCCACACAAATCTATGTTCACACAGACTTGCAAGTAATGCAATACAGGAAATGGCTCATTAAAGGAGATATTGTGCTTTGATCGCTTCACTTAGTTTTGCACATCTGGAGCAAACAATAAGGTAATTGTCGTAAACGTCATTCTTGGTCGTTTGACGACATTTCAGCACATTTTGAGTGCCGTATTTTCCGGACTATAAGCAACTATTTTTTTCCTCGATTTTGAACCATATAGCTAATTTTTTCCTCCACCACTAGGGGCGCTCTATAGTTCAGAAAATACGCCAAATAAATCTTGATTTTTTTTTCTCTTTTGGGTCTGTTCTGTTTTAATTAGCAAAGTTGTTGCCGTGAAAGGCAATGTTTTAGGCATCTGTTGCTGTACCTTTATGTGCATTCACAGTACAAAATCGTTCTGTACATGCAGTAAACAACTAATTTTTTTCAACATAGAAAACTGCAGCCTATAGCCTGGTGCGGCTTGTATATCTTTTTTTTTTCCAAAGAAAGAGTTGCTGCAGCTTATATGCAGGTGCGCTTTCTAGTCCAGAAAATACGGTGTATACTTTAAAGAGTTTGATGCCTATCGCTGTGTGTTATATTAGCGACCAGAAGTTAGCACACCCAAATGTGGAAATGTGAATGCAAAAAAAAAATGGGACCAAAGTAGTCTTTCTGACTGTTAAATTGGATGTGCATGTGACAAATTTCAAAGGCTATCCAAAAATAAAAAGGCTAAGAAGGAAGAAAGGATTGGGGGGGGGGGATACATTAAATGCACCGGTTCCCTTTCAATGGGCTTTCAATGGCTTTTAATGGGAGGTAAGTTCAAAGTGGCACAAGACTCCCACTGCTACCTTAGATAAGTGTGTGTGCGTGTTCGCATATTGGTAGGACAAGTCATTTTAGTTGTATTGTAGGAGCAACAAATCATTCCCTTTCCTTCACTCAAAATCTTCACATTACCGCCAATGTTCGCTGATATGTGCCCTGTGACTGATTGGATGAGTGCTACACTATTTTTTGTAAAATTTCTTGTTAAAAAAAAATCTTGTAACTAATAGAGCCCATTTCCCTCATCCATTACTTTGGTGATCTCCCCTTTTCAACCTTCTGTTCCCATTGTGTTCCGTTTCCTCCACACCAAGCTCCTCTCCGGCGTTTCTTCTGCTTCGCATTGCGCTCGTTTTGGTGAACAAAATGATATCTTCGGCAAGGTTGCAAAGCGAACGGGCTCCGGATCTCCGTAACAGCCAGCCAAGCAGCCATGCCCCACGGTGAAAGCCCGGCATCAAAGCCGCACATCTCCTCCTTTTTCTTTGCCTCCCTCCCTTTTCTCTGTCTCGTTTTCCACGGTGGCACTCGCAGACCTGCGTGAAGTTGGCCCCCCATTTGTTGCAAAAATAGGTGGAAATAGTTTGTTTCGTTTGTGCTGCGTTTGTGCCCGTTTGTGCTGTTAAAATTTTCGTTTGTGCTGCTTCGGTTCGAAAGATATTACACTTTGTTTTATTTCGAGTGTGACGTCACCCAGCCCCCCATTTTCATCCGATTGACTTGGGAATGGTGCCATTCGTTTGTGCTACGTTTGTGCCCGTTTGTGCTGTTAAAATTTTCGTTTGTGCTGCTTCCGTTCCAGAGATATTACACTTTTTAATTTCGAGTGGTGACGTCACCCAGCCCCCCATTTTCATCCGATTGACTTGGGAATGGTGCCATTCGTTTGTGCTGCGTTTGTGCCCGTTTGTGCTGTTAAAATTTTCGTTTGTGCTGCTCCGGTTCGAAAGATATTACACTTTTTAATTTCGAGTGGTGACGTCACCCAGCCCCCCATTTTCATCCGATTGACTTGGGAATGGTGCCATTCGTTTGTGCTGCGTTTGTGCCCGTTTGTGCTGTTAAAATTTTCGTTTGTGCTGCTCCGGTTCGAAAGATATTACACTTTTTAATTTCGAGTGGTGACGTCACCCAGCCCCCCATTTTCATCCGATTGACTTGGGAATGGTGCCATTCGTTTGTGCTGCGTTTGTGCCCGTTTGTGCTGTTAAAATTTTCGTTTGTGCTGCTCCGGTTCGAAAGATATTACACTTTTTAATTTCGAGTGGTGACGTCACCCAGCCCCCCATTTTCATCCGATTGACTTGGGAATGGTGCCATTCGTTTGTGCTGCGTTTGTGCCCGTTTGTGCTGTTAAAATTTTCGTTTGTGCTGCTCCGGTTCGAAAGATATTACACTTTTTAATTTCGAGTGGTGACGTCACCCAGCCCCCCATTTTCATCCGATTGACTTGGGAATGGTGCCATTCGTTTGTGCTGCGTTTGTGCCCGTTTGTGCTGTTAAAATTTTCGTTTGTGCTGCTCCGGTTCGAAAGATATTACACTTTTTAATTTCGAGTGGTGACGTCACCCAGCCCCCCATTTTCATCCGATTGACTTGGGAATGGTGCCATTCGTTTGTGCTGCGTTTGTGCCCGTTTGTGCTTTAAAATTTTCGTTTGTGCTGCTCCGGTTCGAAAGATATTACACTTTTTAATTTCGAGTGGTGACGTCACCCAGCCCCCCATTTTCATCCGATTGACTTGGGAATGGTGCCATTCGTTTGTGCTACGTTTGTGCCCGTTTGTGCTGTTAAAATTTTCGTTTGTGCTGCTTCCGTTCCAGAGATATTACACTTTTTAATTTCGAGTGGTGACGTCACCCAGCCCCCCATTTTCATCCGATTGACTTGGGAATGGTGCCATTCGTTTGTGCTGCGTTTGTGCCCGTTTGTGCTGTTAAAATTTTCGTTTGTGCTGCTCCGGTTCGAAAGATATTACACTTTTTAATTTCGAGTGGTGACGTCACCCAGCCCCCCATTTTCATCCGATTGACTTGGGAATGGTGCCATTCGTTTGTGCTGCGTTTGTGCCCGTTTGTGCTGTTAAAATTTTCGTTTGTGCTGCTCCGGTTCGAAAGATATTACACGTTTTAATTCACGCGGTGACGTCACAAACAGGAACGCGCCAGCGTCAGTTTGTTTTGTTTTGCTGTCGAACAAGGAGCTCGGTATCGCGCTACCGCGTTCAGTCAATCACTTGAATCACTCGTATTTGTTATTAATTCCAGGTTATAAACTAGTTCCTGGAATGAACCGATGTTTTGTATGTTTTTGCGCATTTTACATTCTTCATGATCCTGGAAAGCAACTGTTGCCGGACGAACTTCAGGTAAACATGTCAAACTCACTGTTGTAGCTTTTTTGCTAGCATACAGTAATCTTAAAACCTTCCTGTTTTCACTGCTGTAAATTACTTTAAATTCGGTCTTATTTCTTTTAATAGTGTTGTTCTACTGCTCATTCATTTATTTCATCAGTAGTCATTAAAGCTATGTGATTATTTCTTAAAATTATAGTAGACGTGAGGCTGAAACATATCCGTTGAACTTTTTGAAATAAAAACAACTTAAAGACACCCCTCGATGAAGCATTCCCTCATTTGAGAACAACTGAATTAATATAAAAACAGTCCGTGTGTAATTGATGAGAGCCTGCAGAGAAACCTTGGGTGAAACGATAGCTTTATGTGTAAAGAAAACAGCAACAAACAAAACCCCAAACTATTTACATTTCAACAATTAAGCAATCACTGCTTTGTGAAGCTCTTTGTCTTTTCTGATGCTGCTTTCACTCTACTTTCCAGGTCATTGTGCATCTCCCAGTCAAAAGCAGCCCTCCTGCAATATGCCACATAATGTCCAAGAGAATCCTCTTCGAGATGATATGACTGCTCTAAAAGTAAACTGTCAGCATCAGACTTCTGGGAATTTCCAGCAGGGCAACTTCTGTTCAACTCATACCTAGGTCGGTGTCAATCCACTAAGCCTCTCCATTTCTCAACTTCAGTAGTATGAATACTGTAGCAACATCAGACTCATCACAGAGGTCAACATAATTTTTTAATATATTTTTTCCTCAGTATGAGAAGTAGTAGAGGCATCGTCAGGTCTTAAGACATGACCTACATCAGCTTTTTTGTTTTGCAGCAGAAATCCACGTTTCCCTCAATGAAGGCATGACGACGAGCAACGAAACGGTCAACATGAATGAGAAGACTTTCATGCTTGAAAAGCCCTTTTTTAGGTTGTTGAACTCTGCTTCAACAGCTGCCAAACTTGCAGTGATGCTGGTACTTCGGAAGAGAGGGACCACTACGCCTGACCAGAGTGGTAAGTAACTTCCCAGTCTGATGATGTGGGGAATAATCTCAGGGAGGAAGTGGGTGTTATCCCTGTCTCCCTCAGCCATGGCAAGTGACCTGATCTCCTCACATATTTCTGTCACCCACTGTCAAGCGTTAGTCTGGATCTGCTGCTGATGCTCCTCGACGGGTTCCTGTGCCTGAACCTCTGTGTCTGGCATGCTGATACAGTCTTCTTGTGCTATTTGTGTTTTCAGGTATGGTGGCACATAGAAGTTATTTTGCATGTTCCACACATTGTGACTTAAGTAGTTGTGCTAAATCTCAGAAAAAATCTTTTTACACAATGTCTTTTATTTTTCAGGCGGTCCCACTGGGAGATCATATTGTTGCAGTGTGCAACGTCTACCCTGACAAAACATGGCAGGTTTTCATGCTTAAAGCACTCATTGATGTAGGTCTTCAAATCGGGGTGAGCGGTAAAAGCTTTGGCCAGAGATCCAAGAATGGCAAGAGAAAAAGCACTCACTGCTTCTATTGGGGACGGACGGGGCACCTGCATGAATCAATTTTTTTCAGCCACTGTGTGATAGCACATACGCCATGCTTTTCTGACATCTGTACCAATGTCTTGTACACATAGTTGTTTGACTCCAGTAGTGACAGAAAAATGTGTCCAGTCCAATGTCTTTAATGCTACCACTGCGAGGTGCACTGTACATAAATACATAGATGTCCTCATTTGTGACGCAAACTTACATCTTTCTCTGCAGTGATGCACATTTCAGCAACCTTACACGCGCAAGGTCGACGATTGTGTCCATTTGGACAAGCGGCTGGATGAATTCTAAATGACCTAAAATAATTTCTTATTGAAAAACAGTAGCAACACAATACAAGTTCTTAAGGCCCAAAACAGCACAATCGACAGACTAGTTCAACCAAAAAGCGGATGTTTTTACAGCAAAAATTAAAGTTAGAAAAGTTGTGGGGACTTGCTGGCTTATGCCACTAGAAATTGAAACAGGCATTATCAATAAAACTGAATTGTTATTCGCATTCCTGTCTTTATAGACTCATCACTAGTGGTCATGTCTGTCGAAGTAATTTTAATTGAAAAAAAAAAAAAAAATCAGGCTTTGCTTTTTAATTGTATGCGGTTCAACAGAAAGAAGAAAACCAACTCATGAAACAGGCGTCGACAAAGATGATGGTGCCTTTCCTTATTTTAATACTATATTTTGTTGCAAAACATGCTGGCAATCAGGACAAATTTTGGTAACTTTCACTGGACTTCTGCACCTGTCAGCAGGAAAACATCCCGATTTGAAGAGCTACATTAGCAGTCATATCATCTCGAAGAGGATTCTCTTGGACATTATGTGGCATATTGCAGGAGGGCTGCTTTTGACTGGGAGATGCACAATGACCTGGAAAGTAGAGTGAAAGCAGCATCAGAAAAGACAAAGAGCTTCACAAAGCAGTGATTGCTTAATTGTTGAAATGTAAATAGTTTGGGGTTTTGTTTGTTGCTGTTTTCTTTACACATAAAGCTATCGTTTCACCCAAGGTTTCTCTGCAGGCTCTCATCAATTACACACGGACTGTTTTTATATTAATTCAGTTGTTCTCAAATGAGGGAATGCTTCATCGAGGGGTGTCTTTAAGTTGTTTTTATTTCAAAAAGTTCAACGGATATGTTTCAGCCTCACGTCTACTATAATTTTAAGAAATAATCACATAGCTTTAATGACTACTGATGAAATAAATGAATGAGCAGTAGAACAACACTATTAAAAGAAATAAGACCGAATTTAAAGTAATTTACAGCAGTGAAAACAGGAAGGTTTTAAGATTACTGTATGCTAGCAAAAAAGCTACAACAGTGAGTTTGACATGTTTACCTGAAGTTCGTCCGGCAACAGTTGCTTTCCAGGATCATGAAGAATGTAAAATGCGCAAAAACATACAAAACATCGGTTCATTCCAGGAACTAGTTTATAACCTGGAATTAATAACAAATACGAGTGATTCAAGTGATTGACTGAACGCGGTAGCGCGATACCGAGCTCCTTGTTCGACAGCAAAACAAAACAAACTGACGCTGGCGCGTTCCTGTTTGTGACGTCACCGCGTGAATTAAAACGTGTAATATCTTTCGAACCGGAGCAGCACAAACGAAAATTTTAACAGCACAAACGGGCACAAACGCAGCACAAACGAATGGCACCATTCCCAAGTCAATCGGATGAAAATGGGGGGCTGGGTGACGTCACCACTCGAAATTAAAAAGTGTAATATCTTTCGAACCGGAGCAGCACAAACGAAAATTTTAACAGCACAAACGGGCACAAACGCAGCACAAACGAATGGCACCATTCCCAAGTCAATCGGATGAAAATGGGGGGCTGGGTGACGTCACCACTCGAAATTAAAAAGTGTAATATCTTTCGAACCGGAGCAGCACAAACGAAAATTTTAACAGCACAAACGGGCACAAACGCAGCACAAACGAATGGCACCATTCCCAAGTCAATCGGATGAAAATGGGGGGCTGGGTGACGTCACCACTCGAAATTAAAAAGTGTAATATCTCTGGAACGGAAGCAGCACAAACGAAAATTTTAACAGCACAAACGGGCACAAACGTAGCACAAACGAATGGCACCATTCCCAAGTCAATCGGATGAAAATGGGGGGCTGGGTGACGTCACACTCGAAATAAAACAAAGTGTAATATCTTTCGAACCGAAGCAGCACAAACGAAAATTTTAACAGCACAAACGGGCACAAACGCAGCACAAACGAAACAAACTATTTCCACCTATTTTTGCAACAAATGGGGGGCCAACTTCACGCAGGTCACTCGCAGCAGATGAGAATGTTTAAACTTCACATATCAGCCTCATTACGAAGCCTCAAAGCCTCGCGTTGATTCTAAAGGCACTCATTTGAATTTTTAATCACACGTATGTATGACTGCTGCACTCAGCAACTATCTCGACGCAAGTGTGCACATCCACACCCTAACGCTCTCATCTCTGCTCCTTCAGCTCTTTCAAAAGTGTTCTGCCTCTGAAGTTGCCAACTTCAAACTTCCTCTCAGAAGAAGTCTCAGCTAATATTGTTCCAGCGTGTTTGAATTTGCAGCGACAAGCGCGGGCACACGCAGTTCATACTCAATTGTGTTCGGAGAATTGATGCTTGTGGAGAGGGGAAGGGGGGGGGGGTCAGGGGGCTGGGAGGGTCGCAGTGATTGACTTAACAGTAGCATTTGATTGCACAGCCAAGGTGTTACTATTCGGCGTTACTCTTCTCTTTGATGTCAAATATGTAGTTGGAGGATAGAAAATATGAAACATTCTATATACAGTAACACAGCACTCACTTGCCCGAGCGGATAAAGTGTTGCTATGTCGGGCCTCCTCACGCTCAGTTACCATGTGCGTACAAAGTCCTGGATAAGCTACAGAGACTTTGTCACTCAAGCAATAACAGGGAGAAAGAATCCTTCAGATCTTCCTGCAAGAAATACACCTTTGAATCTGAATTTCCTTGCAGAGAAAAGGGCTTTGAAAATCTAATGCATAAACATTATCTCCTTTCCTCCCGCCCCTCTACTTCTTGCTCTCTCCATTCCCTCCCAACACCTATAAGCGCACAAGCTTCTGAGCGACTTTGGAAGAACTTCCCTTTTTCACAGTCCTCAGTAACTTAAATAAGAGGCGGTTGGGGATTTGGATATTGTTCTGTCTCATCAAACGCAGAGATGTGCGCCGAAGCCCCCTTGCCTATTCTCTTGCTGTCTGTCAACACCCAGTCTTGAAGAAAGATGCTTCTCCTCAAGACTGATGTACTTTCATTTGATATGCCCCACCCACACCTCAGCCCACCCACCATAGCTTTCCTGCTAGGGGAGTTTGACATTTTTTTTTTTAAGGCACACGCTGGCTCAAGGGAGTACTAACAAGGATATTTGCACTGGTTCAGTAAGCTAGCTATCAGATTTAACAGAAAAACGCAACATATTTAAACGGAAAAAATGCTATCAAACCACAATATAATGCTGTTTAAACTTTTGCCTCCGTGGTTCAACAACAATATATATGTATATATTTTCCTTTTTTCTTATTTTGATTTATAGTCATTATTTTCTGTTGCCATGGTTGCCATCTCATTGTGGTCGGATAATTTGTGTGACTCAATGACCCTAAGAGCAATCTCAGCATGAGCTTTCTTTTATTTATTTATTGATTGATTTATTTGTTGGTTTGTATCAAATGGAGAAAACATACGGTAAATAAAAGTAAGTTCTCATGTGTGGACAAAAAAAAGTATGTACCATAAGAAACCACAGAAGCAAAGCATCATGAGAAAGTTACCCAGTAGTCAACTAGTCCCGAGAAATGAAAGACTCACTTCCATATATAGTGTACACGTTCGAAAAGGAATAGAGCGACTCTTAGGAGGGACACGCAAGCTGAACAGGTCGTCAAACTGCAAACAGTCCTGTCCAACGGAGAAAACACTTAAACACGCTGCCGTTCACATTTCTCCCGTCTCCCTCATGCATGCTTGCTAAGAAGCGGCCCTTAAACCGTCTCACAATCAGCAGCTCCAGTCATACTCGTGACTTTGACCTAGAAAGACGGGTTTTTTTTGGCATCATTAGCCTTTAGCAGGCTGTTTCCTCTATTAGGGATCAGAGTGTTGACAACTGACAGTTCTGGCCTCTTGTAGAATAAACATCAGCTCAATTTCACCGGATCTTAACGAAAAGCTTCATGACAGAAAAATCAAAGCGGGATCGTATTTATAGAAGCCCATGATGAGAATTCCTCTCTTTGGAACTTCATTCAGTAAATGTGACGCTATAGCTTGTACCCACTGGCTCTGGCCGACTACCCAACTCACATAATCTTTTTCTCCTCTCTTAAATAAAACTGCTTGCCCCCCCCATCAACTCCCTCCCTCTCCTCTGTCTTGCACCTGCTGCTGTGAACAGCAGGAGCCCAGTGTGTGTTTCTGTTCATCCCTTGCTTTTTTTTTTTTTTTTCCTATTGCTCTCACCACTCCATTCGTCCATGCCGTTCTTTCATGTGTGCTCTGCTGTCAAGCCCAGCTGGATCAGCCCCGTCAGTGTAGACATACACAGTCTTTGTTGGTTTGAAACAAGCAGCGATCGAGAGACCCTTTTGTCTCGGTCAGATTTGACATTTTATGTTTATGTCCTCTCGAAATAATTACAGTAGCATTTCTCTCAAGAGCTCAATTCATGATATACTCATCCAATTGTAGGCCATCAACGGTTGAGATAAATAAAGTGAGGCTTGACCAAAGCGAAATGTTGTGCGTTGGATTTGTCTTTCATGCCTATATGGCAGATTCCTGTTTACCAATTTCCAAAAACAATTGGGACTTAAAAAAAAATGATACTCATTATCGTGTGCACCAGGGGTGTGAATCTCAAATACACACTGGGCCGAAAAGCTAAACTTAAACAAAGCCGCGGGCCAGCATTTTTATTATAAGTTGTTTTATTAATGCAATGCAATGTTAATTTTTAAAATTACGATGATCATTTTGAATGTTACGACTATCATATAGAATGTAATATGGTATAGTAGTCATTTGGTATAGCCTCGTGGGCCAAATAAAATTACACTCTGGGCCAAATTTGGCCCGCGGGCCAGAGTTTGACACCTATGGTGTACACGTTTGATTGGTAAAAAATAAGAACTGTAACATTAAAATAAAACTTGACTATCTATTTTTTTTCTAGTGACATATCTTCTAAAGATCTGAGCCGCCTGCAAATGTACCGTATTTAACTCAGACATGGATCTTAAAATTTTTGTTCTATATGACTGACGTGAAAGCATGCATAAACGTGTCCAATCAAGAAAATGTTTTTATATGAGGTATATAAATAGTTGTGTAGGAGATCAGTAATCAGGAAATTGGGAGCAGACAGCAGGTTGGCAAGGCCAGAGAGGGGCGTGTCCGGAAAAGTTGTGCCCGGTGCAATCATGACACCAACGAGACAACGCGCCAGCCCGCGGAAAGGCAGGAAAAAAATCTGCCCCATGTTTAAGTTGCAGCAGACTTGTTTCAGAGGTTTGTCTCACTCGATGTAAAAAGTTTGAAAAACCAATTCCTTGACGTTTCATTTGCATATTGTGTAAAGAGAATAAACTTCAAAGATGTACAACTCACAATCAGCCATCCCTCAATTAACGCTCCAATATTTTCTCTCTCATGAGCTCCAGATTGAACACAATAAAGGTGTGAGGAAGTCTTTGAAAAATTAGACTTTGCCGCTTATCACGTCATCTCACTCCAAAACAATTTCTTCCTATTATTCTCACAGCAGGGAGTCCACTGTCCTGTAACGGTGTGCTGTAATGCTTTAAAGGTATGAGCACGGGGGTAAAAATAAATTTAAAAAAAATCTTTATTCTTTGCACCTCGTCGCCTGACTACATTACACAGAATCAAAGACGCCATTTACATACCATTTGTGTTTCATCTTTGAGAAGTTGAGACAGACACAGAGCTCATCTTGTGTGAAAGTACGGATGCTTTGACTTTCTGAACTTTTTTTTTTGGCAACGACGCATAGGAGGGAGACTTGATTGAAAGCTAAAGAGGGAGGAAGGGAGATGAGAGCCAAATGAAATCTCACTATTTCAATGTAATTTCTTCTTTTGTCATCTTGTCACCATGTCTCCCCCTTATTATCCAACCGTACAGAATATTTGTCATGAATTAGTGACAAAAGCCGCTGGAACGCTCTCCTTCACTTTTTGTTCAACATAATTATTTAACCTGACAGCGTAACATGACACATTCACGGTGAACCTTGCAAATGTAAGAGATAATTAGAATTGACAACATGTGTTTTATAAGCGAGATTATCCTGCAAATGGAACTTTTTGGTTGCTTTCGTTAACATCATCCTAGCATTAATATGGGTGTCACACCTAAAGTCGCAAACAAGGGTTGCACTGGATCAAAAAAAACCTCACAGTAACGCAGAGATCACGGTTTTAAGTCATGGATTAGATCATTTTTCGGATCAGAAAAAAAAAAAAGTCTTTTCCTGCTGACCATTATATGGGCATGATCATCTCACTGAAGTGGGAGCGTGGACCGGTCGGATTCTGCGGTTGTTGAGCGGCCATCGCTGACACACCACCAACCAATCCGCATACCATGCCGCGTTATTCAAACGGATCACGGCTCAAAGATGATCGGTTGTACTGCGACACCACAAGTGTTTGTGTGGAGTGTGCTCTTTGACTTTAAAGGCATTGTTGTTTTTATTCTTTTATGTACCACGCTGGCTGAAATAAATAAGGATGTTGGCTCCAAGGTGGTCACGCCGCGTTTCCGTGAATAAGGACACTCGAGGCTCGCACAGTTCTTCCTTTCTAAAAAGTAAATCATGCACAATTTAACTTCGATGGCCGTGAACGTGGAAAAGTCCACATCCGGACTCGGATATTTATTGACATAAACTAGAAGGATTTAACCGAAGCTGTGTCCCAGACGGGCTTTCTCTTTCTGAAAAGCGTCCGTCGCACAGCACCCGTCCTGTGTCACACAGAGTTGGAGCGGTTTCTTTCACCATCGCATTTTTTTGCCGCTTAAAATTCACGCAACGCTATTGGTACCAGAACTGGCTGCAACACGAGTTTGTGCAATGACGTGTTGCGCAAAGTCAAGTTGAGGATATACCACAGAGTTTGGCTTTATAGATCGGATCGGACTTGATACCGATCCGGTGAATCAGATTGGACCATCCCGAATAAAAACGGCCTTCTCTCTTTTATCTTTCTGCCCTCCTTTGTCGCACGTCACTCCGATTGTCTCCCTGCCTGCCTCACGTTTAATTAAGTCGGACTCTTGTGTAAACTTTCTGCGTTTGGGCTCTCTCAACTCCAAAGCCCCGCCTCCCCCAACAGAGAGCCATTGTTCTCTCTATCCTCTGGTAAAATCGACCTGGCAGCGACACGCACCTGTAACCAAAACAACGATAGTTTTATATCCCGACACAATCATTGGAATTAGCTCTGGGGCCACTTCACGTTTTTTGTTTTTTTAAATCATTGCCCTCCAAACTTGGCCAATTTGTTTTCAATTAGTTACGCTGTGGATGTGATCCGCAAGACTGGCTGACACAGAACAAGCGAGGGCCCACAGCAACGGCGTCAGTATATTTTGCACGTATCCTTAACAGGGACATAACACTTTTTACATTCCTTTTGCTCATTTTGTTTTTTTCATGCTTGTGGGCAAGTCATCTCAAAATTCAAACGTAATCCTCGTCTTGGAAAAAGCTGCACCGGGGGATTTCCAATACACCTGTTGCAGTTTATGTTTAGAGAAATGGTCAACTATTTTTTTTTTCCTGCGCCTGCCACTGAAATCTGAAGTCAAAATGTACCTTGGGGCAAAAGTCCAAATGACGAGAGCAACACAAGGGATCGCAGGGCAAAAATTTGGGTGAGGAAAGAGGAGCAGGGGCGAAAGAAAAAGGTTCTAAAAGGGGCGGTAATTGAAGAAGATAAAAGCGAGCAAGAGAAGGGGGCTCGCCGCTGAAGCGCAGACGTGACATACTGGTATCGCCTGTTTGGTGGCCTGCAGGCAAAATGTTCACAGTCTCACATGTCAATGTGTGTTCTTTTGCGCGTGTGTCCACGTGTGCTCTAAGAGTGTGTGTGTGCACGTGCGCATGTTCACCATGTGACGGGATTTCGCCTTGGCATGTACGGTAAGCACAACTCTTGGCAAGGGATGACACTCAGACACCAGGCGCGTTGACACTCATCCCTCAGGTTAGCTTCGGTGCGCTTTCATGTGAGCGATGCACTAATATTCACTATGTCAAAGTCTCGATACACAGTTGAACCACCCCATCCCCATAAAAATGAAAAATAGTGTAAAAATATATCAAAATTGAGTTTTTGCACAATGTACAACATCATCCATCCATTTTCTGGAGCATACCCCATGAAGCTGCCGATCAGTTTTAACATCAACATAAGCAACAGCACCTAGAAACAGTAATCCGTGCCTTCGTTACTGGAATGCACTTTACTTTGGAGTCAGCCAGCCCTCGCTCAAGCCCCTCCTACTGGTCCAAAATGATGCCGCTCGCCGCTTAACTGGTGCTCCGAAGACGGATCACATCACCCCAATCTTGGCCTTGCTTCACTGGCTCCGAGTGCACTTGATAGTTTGCTTTAAGACACAATCTTTAAATGGGCTCGACAGAGCGTACCTCTCTGAGCCCCTCCACTCCTACGCACCGGCCCCCTGCCTGAGGTCTGCGGACCGAATGCTGCTGGAGGTGCCGAGGACAAGGCGGAGCCTCAGGGGGAGTGGCTTTTCTGTTGCCGGTCCTTCCCTATGGAATGACCTTTGACCCATTGAATATTAGCCAAGCCCCGCCCCTTCTCTGTCCATTTTTAAAACCCGTTTGAAGACATTTTTATTCTTTAGCTTTCGACTCCACATGAGACTGTCGATGTTCTGCTATTATTCTGGTATCTACTGTAAATGTCTCTTAATTTGTGTTCTAATTACCTGCTATTTTATTTGACGGCACATGGAAATTGCTTTGTTACAGCTCCAGCTGCTGTGAAATGCGCTAGATAAATAAAATTGTATTGGATCCACACAACATGAGACAATAGCTCTATATTGCAAGTTAATAAGATTTGCTTTTCTGATTAGATTTACGAGTTCTGTTACACTTCTCACAACAACCGCAGACGCATGACAATTAGTCACTTTGGTAAACACTGTACGTGAATGTAATCCTTTTCCCGGCTTCTATGCCATGTACAGCGACGGTGGGACATCATTGGCAATCAAAGCGCTGCATAAAATGATTGAGTGGAGAGGCACAAGCCAACCATGGAGTCAAATAAAACACGCTGAGCGGGATAATGGAATCCTGGATGATTCTAAAAATCCTTTTTGTACCATCCCAAAAGAGCAGAAGGGAGCTTCTGGTGACAGAAAGAATCATTTCAATTGTAACACGCGTTAATGCTGCGTCCAATTACAGTACTTCCAACGCGTGAATAGTAAAGTGCGGATTTAATTGCAGATACGCTTGCAACGCCATTTTCAAGTCGGACTTTTCAAGAGAAGCTTGGTCATCCGACGCTCGCTCAGTAGTGTCTTTCTGTTCATTAATTCTCCAGCCGTGGCGTCATAAATGATGGTAACGTGAGGGAGATTTATTCAAGTTGGGACAGATTAACTGAGGCTAAATGAGGCAAGATACTTGTAGAAGTTCACAACCTCTGCTTTACAGTTCCTTGCCCCAACTCCAATTTGTAGGCCGAAGACTGTAAAGTTGTGAAGTATTTCTCAGACTCTAAGTGGGTTATATGCCTCTCTGACGTTGGAACATGGGGGGGGGGGGGTATAAGCAAAGAGGAGGGGTACGCATGGGTGTAGGGAGGTGGTTGGGGGGGCGTTATAGGAGGCCTTTTGTAATTTTACATGTGACAGGAGTGAAACGAGGGATGGAAATAGAACAATGGAAGAAGTGCTGAGCTTCTGAGGAGGCCCTCAAACGCTTCCATCTTAGAAGTTGATAAAAGCCCCTCGACTTCATATCGCTGCACTGCTCTTCTTTGGCTCCGACACATGCACACACATCTACACGGCTCTCTGAAGAGGAAATCTTCAAGCTTTGTATCCGTGCGGCTGAGCGACAGATCGCCAAGATGTGACAAACATGACGGTTTCAAGGCGAGAAGATGTCTTGAAAGAAAGTCACAGCAATGTCACATCCTGATTGTGGCAGGATAAAAGTAGAGTAAACATTGTAAATCTACCAGAAATTTTAGGTACAAACTCTCAGCTCAAAACAATTCCATCCACAGTATAGTTGACGATCGAGTTTATTGGTTGGTGCACTTTAATGGTTGGATGTGACATCGGTATGCTGGAGGAATGAAAAAAAGAGAAGAAACAATAAAGAAAAATTAAAAAAATTTAAAAAATCAGGCAACAGTCAAGTTTAGAAATCCATCAACGGACCTCTGTTGGGAGTTGTCAAGAAATGAAAGACGATTTAAAATGAGCCGTAACCGAACGTGTAAATAAGGAGAAGACTTGGCTATTCTTCTCAACTGGTGGCTTCCTTGGGAAACGTGTTGAGAGAAGAAAACCAATTACAGTTGCACGGTCTTGGAAGTTGAGTTGGAGGTGGGGGGAGTCGTGCTGGAGGTTCAGTGTGACAGGATTGATCAGGATTGTCACACGGCTTGGTTGGGTGTCATTGCACGGCGACAAATAGACAATAACATCGTCTAGCTGTAAGACCCCCCCCCTTCCCCAGCAATTTCGACACAATTATCCGTCCCACATCAAAGTACAAAGGAGGCACATTAGCGTTTTTAATCAGGCGAAGGAGGGTGCTGTGCAGGTTGTCACCCAGTGTTGGATTGTTACCCGATTCATCGGCATTGCCAGTGAGGCCTCCCCTTATAAGGATCTCATCGTCTCTCATCTCGACACCCTCATTTACATAAAGGTCCATTCGCTTTTATGAAAACATATCAGTAAGAAGAGGAAACTGGTGATCCTCATTCACTTTGAGGGCCCTGTTTTGGTAGACTGAGGGTGGGTCGAGGACAGAACGGTACAGAGATCGCGACCGGAGGGCGGAGGACTGACTGGCGAAAAAAAAAAAAAAGAGTCAAGTGCCCCAGCTCAGCTTATAGAGTTGTTAAAAAAATGTGTTTTTATTTTTGTGCCCATATTACCCTCCCGTTCTTCACAGTTACGCCTTTAGCCGTTTACACTCGACCAGAACCGTTACCTAATGAAACAGCAACATCCCATCGAGAGCATCGTTATTAAAGTGTACAACGCTTTGTCTCCTGCAAGCCAGGTAAAAAATGCACATCCTTCAAGATATAAAAGCGAAGGAGTTTAGTGGGGCAGCCTGAAGAAAAGAGGTCTAATCTGCATGATCATCACTATGGCACGCACTTGTGATCTGATCTGGGGGGCGGGCTAAATAATAGATCACAATGATTCTGTCACCGTCTCTTGTTTTGAAGTGTGCACTGTGATGAGGCGCGCAAAGCGCTTTGCTGTTTAACTTACACACGGGCGGCGCATCCACAGTTGTGAGCCGCATTTGCCCCGTCACCCGCCGCACAAGACTCGTTTCAAGAAAAAGAACCGACGAGAGCTGTCACGCGAGAGAGACGACGAGCTAGCTGCTAAATTTAGCCGGCGATAACGCTTTTGTGACGATGAACCGAATGAAAGCGAACACGCCGAGGCAAAGGTCATCTCACCCTGTTGCGAGTGGGAAAGATGACAGGAGCAGCGACTGTGATTTTGTCGGAAATGAAAGTGGCGGGAAAATAAAGGCGGGGGCGAAAGGTGCCTGATTACAATGATGAGACGAAAGAGAGGAGAGGGGAGACAACAAACTTGAGTCATCATCGTTAATCTTGTTGTCGTCGCTTTGATGTGTCAGTAGCATACACGCTATATTTCTATCATTTATGAGTTTTGGCGAACACGTGACGGCAGAGGATCGCATTTGAGACGGGGAGGAGGGGGGAGGAATGCTTTGAAAGAGATATGCTAATTTAGCAAAGGAGCAAAAGAACAACATCAAATATGTCCCGATGAATAGCCAAGAGACTTTCAAGTGTGCGTATCCTTCAGAAGTTCTTTATCTCCTCACCACAACCTACATTTAGAGCGCAAACAGGAAAGGAGCTTCAAAGCTTTGTTGCTCCGCGAGTTTAATTCCAGATCAAGCTTCAGAAAGGTTATCTGCTGGTCCACTAATGAAACAAAGGCAAGAGCACGGACGCAAATGTTGTTTTGTTGTCTTCTTTTTTTTTTTCTTCATCTCTCCTTTTCTTCCATCCTTCTTTTCATCAGCAACGTTTGATTTCTTTTCTCCCCCCTTTCCTTTTTTTTGCAATCGTTTTAAGTTCGGCATCAAAGTGAGTGGAAACAATTCGCGACCCATCTGACTCTGACTCTCTTCTCACTCTCCTGCAGTCAGCGTTTGGAAATGTGGCAGGGTGGTGCTCATTTGATAGCGTGATAGTCATTTGTTTTGATCTGCGACTCCTTTCGTCTTTTTTTTTGGGTAAGTTTGAAACAATAAAAGATTAGAACGTTAGACTGAGAGAGCATCCACAGAAGAAGAACAAATGGTGTCTTTGTTGTTTTACTTTCAAGTTTTTTTTTCTTTTTTTCCAAAATCATCCAAACTTTTTTCTTTTGCCTCCGTGACTTTATGTGCCCCTAAAACTCCGCAAAACAAGCCTGTCTCGGAGCCTTGACAATAATTGTCTTGAACTGTCGCATGCGCCAAAATGTTTCCACCTCACAAAGAGAACAGGTAAAATGAGTTAGCAATGGAATCCCCAAGAAAAAAAATGTGAGCATGTCAACTTTTTGCAAGTTTGTAGCTAATCGAAGAGGGACTCTCTAAAAGATCTTTTTCATTTATCCGCACCACGGAAAGGGCAAGAGACAAAGACGAACAGGAAGGGGGAAAAAAAAAGTGCCGTCAAGGTCTTCACTGAAGATGAAAGCAGACTCGGAATCCAAAGAAGTCCCATCACTCATTATAGATCCCAATTTGCCGCAGTCACGGCTGAGGGTGCCTCACTGGAGTGGCACCTCCCGGACGAGGGCGACGCTCCAGAAGTCAAAGACAACATTTTCAAAACTTTTGTTTTCTATGAAAGAAAATTAAAATTGTATTGTATAAAAACACATAAAAGCGAATGTCAAGAACCAAATTGGTGTCATTATTTTTGGGACAAACTGAATGTTACATCAACTGCAGCATTTTATGTATGCCTTGAAGGGGTGTGGCCTACTGAGTGACATCAGATACTGAACATGGCCAGCCAGTCATTTGATGCGCACGACTGAAAGTGATTTGAGGCCTCGTTGGCTGCTTGGGAGTGTTTTCATTTTTTTGTGTTTGAATTGTTTTTCCTGTGCAGTAAATGGCGGGAAGTGCATCAGGAACTGTAGTTTGCTTTTTTTTTAAATTTTTTTTTTTTTAAATATTTAGTTCCGTCACTTAAGTGTCAACGTCTAGTAAATTTTTGCTTGCAAAACAAAGCAAAAACAAGCAACACGAGGGTTGGGGCCCCAAAAAGGGCAGCGGATGGCGGTTCGAAAATTTGATTCAATGTTTCTTTTATTTAAAAAAAATATAAATTGTTAATTTGTATATGTGTGGCTGTCATGATCCTCTTTGGTTTGTGCTAATATTAAACTTAAAGCTGACATACATTACATTGTGACTTTATTCCATACAATAGTAAGTTGCTTTTATTGTGGTCTGAAATACACTTTGCACGGTAAATTAAGTTGGCAAATTCAGCACGGTCACTTTTTGCAAGCCAGAATTTGTGCAGCATAATTAATTATGCAAATTGACTTCCTTTCCTTACCATACTTACCCATATTTCTTTCCTTCCTAAGTCCATTGTAAAAGTATGCAGGCCACACCCACTTTGCTGTTTGAACGGCTGACGGCACTTGGACGGACAGCCAACAGGAAGAGGAAGCCCGAAACTGTGTGGAAATTACTGTGGCGCTGGCCCAGCTGCCCTGAACACTGATTACGCGGTGACGGCCGAGAAGCCTTAGCAGCAACATCCCTTGATTTTTAATAGGCAAAACATACAAGTTGAAAACAACACCACTCCAAATTGACATCGAATGATTATTGCCTTTCTGGACAGACTAACTCTCGCACTTCCCTTCCCTCCGTCATTTCGTTTTATCTCGGTGAAAAATAATGAACGCAAGCACTTGCAGCGGCGGCGTTTCCATTGATGTTTGAATACACAACCAGCGGATTCAAAAACACGTTGATGGATCAAAGTAAAAAAATGGCGCTGAGAGGATGCAGGGGCGTCATCCTCCCAATGAATTTTCTGAACGCCGAGCTCATTTGGTAAGACAAATAGTCGTTAAAGAATATGGTAGACGTCGGAATTAGATGGCAATTCTTGGGGCGTAGCGTAGCATAACAATCTTCTTTTGCCAGGCTAGCTAATAATAATCATTACAAAATAGATACGCAGAAATTTGTTTTAAAAAAAATGTTAATGTACATTTAGTGTGTAGGGCATTAGAATGAACGGCGAGACACTCGCAGCTGCTCAAAAGAATTTCGACTCTTAAAAATCGCGATAGCTTTGATGAAAATAATGAGATGGAAAAAGGTTTTGTTTTTGCGATGTTGCGCGAGGAAATGACTGACAGCTGTTGGCAAACAGATTCAGTCATCTTTTTTGTCAGGAATGCGCCACGCAGAAAAAAGCCTTCCTGAAAGTTTTAGCCGCGACGTTTGCGACTTCTTTTTGGATGACTAGGCGTTTGAATTCAACCACCAAGACACCACAAACCACACTGAAAAAAAACAAAAACAAACGCATCAGGCCTGTTGCTCATGAGTTCGGAGGTTGGTTGTCCGACCCAATTAAAATGACCCCTTACCCCCTAAAGACAAACACATCCACACAGACTCTTCAAAAAGTGTCCTGTGTGCGGCGTTGTCTAATGATGTTGGCCCAACATGATGGCGCAGTTGGACACTGACAGCCAATCGCTAGTGGACGAACTCCAGCCGATTTTTTAGATATTTAGGAGTTCAAAGACACAACTTTTTTGTTGGGGGGCGGCATAAAAAGAAGAAAGAAGCCATCACAGAGCAAGACACCAAAGATGACCTTGGAGGTTACTCGTCAAAACTGCCCCCCCCTTGACCCACAGACCCTGGCTGCCAGCCTTTCGCAGTGGTTCGAAGGCGCCGTCCCACCATCTGTGACGGGACTGTCAGGAGCCTCAGAAGAGGTCAGCCGAGCCAGGTACTGATTCTGCTATCAGTATTATATTAGCCCACTTTCTTAAAGCTAAGCCTTTGAAGTGACAACAAAGTGGTGTTCCAAGTATCTCTCATCTTACGTCCTTTATTTAAAAAAAAAAAAAAAAAACAGAAGTGTCGACGTTTCAAGAATCTTTTAACGTTTAATGTTAGGCCTTTGATTTTTTTTTTCAAGTCACTAATTTTAACATCTTCAAGGGAGAAGTGAAGTCTGTGCTTTTGAGTTCTTTTGTCTGCTGTCTCGTGCCCTTTCTCGATCTCGATGATGGGAAAAGATCTTAAAAGGAGACTTGCTAAAAGGAAGATTCATGAAAAGAAATTGAGGATGGGCTCGTTGCGATGGGAGCAACTTGGCCATTTTAACACGATGCCTGTTCACCCTGAGGCTACTTCTTTTGCATGTCACGTCGCACATTGGCAAAGTTGGCTTTGCGCAAGACAAACAAAATTGGATTTTGAAAACTTTGATGAACTTGTCCTCTTTATCTCCTCGTGGGTCTGGATTTTTCTTTGCCTTCAAAAAAGACAGGAGCCTACAACCCGGCATCGACTTTGTAATTGTATTTTTTTTTTTAAGTATACAACGCATATTAATTAACGCTTTCATGTAAATATGCCAGATTATAGGTAATGGCTAATTTGCATCGGTTGTCCCTGTGGCAGGTTGGTGTTAGAGCAAAAAAATAAATAAAAAATACCATTTTCAAATATACTACAATTTCAAAGATGAAAAAGAATACAATTGATTGATTCAATTACAATATTTTCCGGACTATAAGCCGCAACTTTTTTCCTTGATTTTGAACCATGTGGCTAAAACAACGCTTTTCGGTGGATTTTTCCTTCACCAGTAGGGGTGCTCCATCCATCATCTGTACCGCTTCTCCTCACTAGGGTCGCGGGGGGTGCTGGAGCCTATCCCAGCTATCTTTGGGCAGTAGGCGGGGGACACCCTGAACTGGTTGCCAGCCAATTGCAGGGCACACAGAGACGAACAACCATCCGCACTCACACTCATACCTAGGGGCAATTTACAGTGTTCAATCGGCCTGCCATGCATGTTTTTGGAATGTGGGAGGAAACCGGAGTACCCGGAGGAAACCCACGCAGGCACGGGGAGAACATGCAAACTCCACACAGGATGGCCGGAGCTGGGATTGAACCCACGCCTGATGCTGTCTCTCACTGTGAGGCCATGGTGCTAACCAGTCGGCCACCGTGCCGCCCGGGGCGCTCCATAGTTCAGAAAATACGCCATATAAATCTGGATTGTTTTTTTTTTCTCGTGTTTGTTCGGGTTTAATTAGCAAAGTTGTAGCCGTGTTAAAAGGCACTGTTTTAACAATCTGTTGATGTACCATTATGTGCATTCACAGTAGAAATTTGTTCTATACATGCAGTAAAAAAAAAATATTTCAACATAGAAAACCGCGGTTTATAGCTAGCTTGGTGCGGCTTGTATACCTTTTTTTTTGTTAATAGCTACTGCGGCTTTTATAAAGGTTCGCTTTATAGTCCAGAGATTACTGGAATCTTGGACATGAATTTCAGCATGCCCAAATTTCTGGACACATGAAAAAAAAAATCCCCATTCATTCCCAGTTTCACATTCAACATCATTTCAAATAATTCTCTATTTTTCAATATCACTTCATATTTTTATATATCATTGCATGTCATTAGAAATCCTTCCTCGGTTTCAATATTTTTTTATTCGGCATTTCAGCTTTCACACTCCATTTTTTTCCAGAAATTGTAATGCCTCGTTTATTTTGTTCCCATCCTCTTTTGGCTTCTTCACTACCTCCTTTCTAGCCAAGGACACCATCTTATATCTATGAATGGAATCATCAAACAAAAGTAAGCTTCACATCACATCAGGTAAAGAAGACATGCCCGGCACTTCTAACAGCCTCCCAAAGTGTGTGTTTCAAGTGTTCACAAGAAGGCTGCCTCTCATTGAACTTCAAATAGATGGCTCTTAGGCACAAGCTTTCCAAAAGGAGGCGGGGTGGCGGCGGCGGCGGCGGTGAGGGGGTGTCGCTTAGGGAGGGATGTAGGTCAGCTTGCTCACCTCTGTACCAAACCTCCACCTCCGAGTAAGGCGTCAACATGAGAGAAGCTCAGACCAGAGAAACTCCTTTCCATTTTCTTTTGGCCTTCAAGCCGTCCTCCTTACTCCTTCTATCATCCAGGGAGTATGATAGAAGGAGTTGATTTCAAGGAAAAAAAACGCCACCCCAAAAATATTTATCAAGCTCATTTTTTTTTTCTTTCTTCTTTCCACATTTCTCAACGGATTCAAATGTTCAACTCATTCAGCAATGTTTTTTTTTCACACTCTACAAATTTGTTTTTTTCCCAACAACAATAAAAAAATCCCACTGAAAAGAATAAGAAATTGAAAAAATGAATCAGAACCCGCACACTCGTCCGAGTCGAACCAACTACAAACTTTTTAGTGCCATCAGGACGACATCTCACATTCTCAAAATTGATCTATTATTTTTAAATAGATATAATATGGTCCATATGCATGATGGGATTGCAAGGCGCTGACAACCAAAGCTTCCACACATTTGGATGTTCTAAATTGCAGAATCCATCTGTGTGAGCAAGCAATGACAAGTTTTTGTTGTAAGTTGAGGTCCTCTGACATTTGCAATGCAAGTGTGACAGGGGGGACAAAAACCAGCATTAAATCAACACATGAATAAATAATCCACTTGCCTTTTGAGTGTCCCATTTTGACAAACCCCAGACCATCCTCTCCCCCCCAAAAATGCCTGTGACTCATTTCGTGCTCAACTGTTTCATATCAGCATCTATTTGATGCTGAGCTGAGTTGGGTAATAAGCACAAATATTTTTGCGTTGGCTTTATAGTGGCGCTTCTTAATTTCCCACTGATCAGATTTCATGAGAAAATAGATGCCACCCATCATTGGAGTAAACATGTTCTTGTGAAATGTTACTTCTTGTTTGAATCATCTGTTATAACTGCCATACACATTTTACATTTAACGGCAGGGATTACATTTATTTTATGTTTTTGCCACCACTGGAATAAAAAACAACCAGTCCACATCTAATTATCTGTTAAGTACATAGAGAGGCTATCCAAAACAGACATTCAGCATTGATTTCCTGAAATATTATATGGAAAATAATGATTGATTTGATTTTGATTTTGATTGAAATATGATTTCATGGGATTGAATTTGTCATGTTGAGCAGATGCAGGGTCATTTTTCTTGCTACACCAGATAGTGGTCATCACTCAACCCATTGTCGGTTCAATGGGTTGAGTGATTTTTTCTGAAGAACATAAAATACATTTAAAAAAAAAAAAGTGAAACTCTAGATACCCTACGAGGCAATATTTACCATCAAGTCAGAATAAAACAAACTAAATTCGTCAATATGAATTACTTTACATTCACAAATAAATGAACTAAATGAGCTAACATCACCTCAACTGCCATAGTAACCTGACATTGTGCTAACGCAATTAGAGAGTGTTAGCATGAATCTTAGCGCTTTTATACATGTTGCCGAATTGACATCTTTTAAGATAAAAGCGCCACAGAATTGTACATTGTTAACAACAAAAACTTGTACGTACCCATGATGCTACCAAGGGCGTAAGATGTTTGCGGATTGTGCTCGATTGGACGTGAATATCATCACATTTCGCTCTCATTGACGATCTATTATTTTACTTCCTACTTCCGCGTACGCGAGGTCGGATTTGATGACGTCATTTTTGGTTATGAACTACGCTGCTTCATAACGAAACTAAAGTTACGTTTCACAAAAAACATTTATAAAAACATTTAACGCTACTCTTCACAGTAACTTGAATTCAACAACTGGATTTATATTAACTACAAATTGCAAACAGAACAAGTACTTTTTTTTCTTTTTCTCACATTTGCATAAATAACTTTTTTTTTTTAAGGACAACCTTTACCACAGAAAGCAACATCCTTTTCTCATCACAGGAAACAAACAGTCCAGCACTGAATTTAACTCAACAAACCAAAACCATATGCCTGTCTTACTTTTCCGATCATCCTCTTTTCTATGAGAAACATGTAAATACAAAAACCGAGAAACACATGTGCTAAGTCATAAAGCTGCATATGTACCCCCCCCAGCCTCCATTTTGTTCTTCCCTCTGTTCTGCCCCCAGCCTCAACTCCCTTGCCTGAAAAACAAAACCGCAAGAAAGAAGGGAGAGAGGATGAAAAGCTAAGAAACAGGAAAACAATAAAAAAACAAGAACCAAGAATGGAGGAGGGGATCACAGCATTGGGAAAGCGACTTAATTGCTTGTGAGTGAATAGCAAAAGAAGAAGAGGGACAAGCTGGCGACGGGGAGGCACAAGAAAAAACACACATTGCCTCCTGGAGTCTCCCTCACCGTTTCTTTACAATGGTGGCCTCTTGGTTGGGGCGAGAGCTAAGTTTCATACGTAGAACTTTTTTTTTTTCATTTTTTTGCTCTCACACGTCATCTTCTCCATCTTAATCCTCATCATCAGTCATCACCATCCAATTTTGAGCATGTCAAAATTTCTTTGCCACAAGAAAAACGGTTGGCGAACATCTGAGGAACGTCTTTGCAACCTAAACTCAGCGAAAGCGTGGACTGTCTATAAATAAAGACGCACACTCTTTGTTGGTTTAAATTGCATTTGGTGGTAAATGTTTTGATGAGCAGATATTGTTGTTCTGTGGGTGAACTGGTGAAAATTCGAAAATCTAAAATATATTCTTGCTTTTTTAAACCACAATGGCCGAAGGAAGGAAAAGTGTGTATTTAATTGCGGATACTCTTGCGATTTTCAAGACGGACCTTTCAAGAGAAGCAGGGTCGTCCAACACTCATTGAGTACCGTGTCTTTCTGTACATTTATCCAGCCGTGGTGTGATTGTGTATACGCTCTTCCAATTATGTCTGAACATTCATGTGGAAAAAAAGAACCTCAATGGCTTAATTTCTGAAGTCTTGGAAGTGCTGATCCTCGCCCGAAACACACCCCGCCGCCTCCATCTGAGGCCACAGACGAAGAATTTAGAGTGGCCGCATTCCACTCGGTCAGCGTGGAATGCGAACAAGACGGTGCGCCACGCAAAGCATCTTGTGTTATCAGACCATTTGGACTTTTTCCAAGGTTAAACAACGGCGGTCCAGTTGGACAACGCTGCTGACCACCTTTGGACCACGAGGCATGCATTTGAGCCTGTTCCTCCGCTTGGGATCTGAAAAAGATGAAGTCTTGTGGTGTTTACTGACAAAAGAACTCGGCTAAATTCAGCTGCGGTTCACCAATCTGTAAATATGGCCCTTCGCAGCCAAATTGTTCCCCTTGTTGACAGTGGTTTGGACCCAAAGCTCCATGTTGCACAAAGAACAGAGACTTTCCACGAGCTTGCTTTGAGACTCAACAGGGGGTAGTTTGACAAAATCGGCGCCTGTCCACCACTGTCACAATTTGGTACACTTACAGACAAACTGAGACAAATGAATGCTCTGAAAATAAATGAACCAAAAATGCGTTCTCTTCAAGTGATACAAGTGACCAGGACGAACTACAGTGCATGCTTTTTTTTTTTTTTTTCCCCACTTTGCAGCATTTGAGAATCATCAAATATTTGTTGTTGGTGATGGGCATACTTCTCGGGAAATTAAGAAAGAGTTGACAATGGATGGCTGGTTGGCAGTGGTGGGGAATGTTTCTTTGTTGTCAGGTTTTTTTGGGGTTGATTTTAAATGGCAAATGGATTTATTCATGCGTAGACTATTGTAAAATGTAAACTTGAAAGCACTTTGAGTTACAGACGAATGAAAACGCCCGACGGGTTCTGTAAATTTTGACATCATATTTGATATGTGATGCGATACGATGTAATGTGATATGGGCGGCTCGGTGGACAACTCGTAAGCTTGACCGGCTTATCTTTCAGAGATGCGGGTATCGATTCCGTCTCCGGCCTTCCTGTGTGAAGTTTGCATGTTCTCTCCGTTTCTGTGTGGCTTTTCTCCGGGTAATCCGGTTTCCTCCCACATTCCAAAAACATGCTTGCCAGGTTGATTGGACACTCTGAATTGCCCCTCGTTGTGGTTCGTGTTAGTTTGTTTGCCGGCCTCCAGTCCAGGGTGTAGCCCCGCCGACTGCCTGAAGACAGCCGGGAGAGGCTCCGGAACCCCCTCGACCCTCGTGAGGAAAAGCGGTTCAGATAATGGATGGATGATATGCGTTACTATAAATAATGCAGTTCGACAGTCCCGTCAAAATTTCAGATTTGAATTCTGATTTGGCATTTGAACCTGCAGTGTGTCATTCCAGTCTTCGAGATGTGGAAGTCAAACGTATGTTGGTCTGTGAGGTCCTTGTCGCACGTGAACGGAAGAAAATTTCAGTCATCTGGGATTTAACCTGCACCCTAAACGAGTTCAACTGAGCCCATCTCACAATAACTTCCATCATTACAAGAAAGCGACCAACTATCTTTTTTTTTTTTCCCCCTCTGTCACACTTTCTTCCAAGTTGTCTTTCTGGCAGCGGTCTCCACTGTTTATGCCTTTACTCAGATTGCTGGCGGGATTGTCAGAGAAAAAGAAGGGTTTATTTTTCCATTCTTTTGTCTCTTTCTTTTTCCCCTCTGCAATCTCTTGCCTTCAGAAACCATTAACGCCCATTCAACAGCAACATCAAGGCCCAGCTTTGATGTCTATTCTGGCAACAGACTTCTTTCTTTCTGCGCTGCCTGCTGCTCTATCTCTGCCTCTCTCGCCTTCTCCCTCTCCCCATTCATCCCTTGCTTTTTTTTTTCACCCCCTTCTCACACTCTTTACGGTTACTGTACAATCAAATAATTAAATGGATTGTCGACAGCGATTTTACCTGGCAATTAAATATGCAAAGCGAGTCGTCAGGCGGTGTATGAGAAGGCGATTAAACTGGGGGGGGGGGGTGTCTGCAAATCTACAAAGGCTTCGGCAGCACAATAGGCAGCGAGCTTCATACGCTAGCTTAGCCTGGGGAGTGACTGGTGCCGTTTTATGCTCGCACAGCCATGTTTACAATAGCACCAACGATGGCATGCCAATTACGGCCACGCGTGGAGAAATTAGTGCAACTGTGTGGATGAAAGGCAAGGCGTAAGGCAGCGGCGCAAGAGATGAGAGCCGTACGGGGGCAGAGGTGACCGAATAACATGTTCCTGATTGATGAAAGGACTTGCGACGGAATTGGGTGCTTCAGATTCAAGTTGGGGAGTTGAAGGAGTCAAAAGCATGGAATGGAAGTCAAGTTTCCATGAATAGAACTTGCGTGGCCCTTCAACAAAGCACCTGGAATGCCACAGAAAGGCAGACACACAAGGAAGGAGAAGTGGGAATGTGACAGTCAATGTCCATCGCTCAACACTTTGCGGAGGAAAAATGCAAGCAATTTTCCTGGATCGGTTTCCTTTCAAAGCCGGGAGCCCCAGAGGCTGTGAAAATCGAGTCGGTCAGGAGAGCGGCGGTGGAGGAGGGAGGGGGTGGAGGGCTTACACCTGCCCCATTCCAGACAGTTCAACAGCAAACGAGCTGCTTCTGTCTGATTAAACCCTCCCCATTGTGCTGATAAATCCGTGCACAAATTGATTTTTGGGTTGCGCGGGTATGTAATACACCGATTACGTGTTGAGGTTTCGCCGCTCCGTGCCTTTGATGAAGAGTCTGGGAAATTAATGTGCTATTTGGGGTGCTAAAAAGACAAACTTGAAAGGAAGTGCGGCGGTAAAATGACGTTTGAGGCAAAATTCAAAGCGGATGCGCTTTTTGGAAAATGAGAAATACCTTTTGTGCCAAATTGCCAGGAACAACTTGCTTATAAGGTGGGAAGAAATGCAAAATTATTTTTTGCTGCCAGTGAAAGCTTTTCCCTAATGACTGCTGTTAACTACCTCGGCTTTTTACCACTTGCAAGCCTTTATATATGACCTCAATTTGATTTAAGCAGTACAAGGGACTTCCAAACACTGAATTATTTCCCGGTATTAAATGCCCCCCCCCCTTCTGCTAAAGGAAAACAAGATAATTGAGGAAAGCATGGCTAAGCTCTGTGCTTGGTGCTTCATTAATTTTTGTGTTGACTCTCGGTGAAGTGTTGCTCCTTATTGCTCTTTAATAGGACCAATTAGCCCCGTGCCCCAATTTCCATGTCTAATGTCTCCCATTTAAGTGCCGAATAAAGAATCCACCAATTGAACCGCAGAGGCTGCCATGCGTCAAAGGGTCACACACTTCGGGCATTTTTCTGCTAACCTCGTGAAACATGAATTGTTTTTCCAGCAATGAGTCACATTTTGACATCAAGACCATGTCCACCAAGTTGAATTTGATCAACATCAGTAAAATAAAATACTTTCATTTGTAGGCCATTTTAAAAATAACTGAAGCTGTAAAATGAAAAAAAAAAGATAAGATCAAAAATGAAATAAAATTAGACAAATAAAAAAGTTCATAATATTAGCTAAAAATTTTATGTTAATATTACACCAAAAAATATACAAGGAAAGCTCAAAAGCAGGTGCTCCAAACTTAATAAAATTAACGCTACATCTGTGTAATCTACAAACATCCTTCCTATGCAGACGCGTAAAAGAGGCGGAAATTTCCCCACGAAAAAGGTCAACACTCTTAAAGCGCAGATGCAGAAAATGAATTGAACAAAGATATTTATTTTACAAAAAAATATAATTCAAACGCGAGACCGACAAAGTGCAACAAATGACGCTGGTGGAAAACGCACGAGGAAAATAACGACGGGAATGAAAAACGCTCGCAAAAAGGCAAGGAACAAAAAAATGAAACGAAAATCGCTCGCCGCTGAAGGACAAGGAAAAGCAATTCACAAAAGCACAAACGAGATAATTAATAAACAAATAAATCACTTATGAAGGAATAAGAATATAACTCACGTAATGCATAAAACGAGACGTCTAGTAATTCGCAACTCAGCAGCATGTGGAATATTCCGACACTGTCGGCATGGAGTCCTTAAATAGTCCCGTAATCAAGAACGTGACAAGTGACAGGTGCGTGACTGGTGGGCGTGTCTCCCCAGCCATGACGTTGCAGTTCGTGGTGTCTCCTACTTTGGAAAGGTTTCCTCTTCAATAATATATTCTGCTTTTATTTTTGTGAATGTGTGACTTTTCTCATATTTGACTTTCAACTTTCCTGAAGGTCATGTCAACTAACAAAGGTCATACTGCTAATACATGTCATTTCTGCGTTCTATATTGTCATGGCTTTGAATACGCAATCCCTACTTTACCTTGCAAGGTGTTTCAAATTGGTCATAAAAAAGCGACATAAAAAAAAAAGACTTAGTTGTCGTAGGAACTGACCGAAATGTGAAAATAATAAATATAATATAAATATAACAGAAAGAAAATCAACAAGCACAGACTTCATTTGAAAAATATAAAACTTTAATAAAGGCTACGTCTCTCAATAATTACAATAATTATAGGTCCATGTAAATCTTTAAATGAAACTCTTTATATAATGTATAATTTACAGTTTTCATAGAATGAAAAAAAGGCTGTGGTGTAAAAAAACAAAAGAAAAAAATAAACACGATTACATGATATCAATAAAAGCATAAAAATATCTTCAACATAAAAACCCTTCTGAAAACCAAGGGATATATATTAAAACCCTGAAACAGGGCAGCACATGGTATGGCATCCATTTAGGCACAGGCGCTGTACTCTGAAAACACCAGCAATAGCGTGTTCTTATAAGTGTTGTTTTTGGAGCGTCTCCTCCTGATGTGCAACACGTGTGTCGGTATCCATACTTTCCGATGCATAATTACAATGTATACAGGACTTCTGTTAAATACAAAATCACGATAGCGACATTCAAAGGATATCAGAGCCATTGTTCTTCATAGTTCAGCCCCCCCCCACCCCCCTCTCAAACTTGTTCTTGTTAGCGCAACTCATTTTGGTGTCTGAGCTGTAAATACGACGCTTATTAGATGATACAAACTTGTGTTCCAGGTCTCTGCTCTGTGTGTGTATCCCTCCCCCCAAAATCGCAAAGCCTGGTTTACAAACAAAGGCACAACACAAAAATCGAGCTCTGTTACTAAAGACACAAAAAAAAAAAAAAAAAAAAAAGTGAGCTCCGGCAAATAGGGGGGAGGGAACACGAGAGTGACAAAAGTAGCATTTCAAACTTTCAGCAGCATAAAAGACTGGGATTGACCAGAAGCCTCGACCAAGCCCAGAGAAGGATGGCAATTTGGACCCGAGGAGGGTAAGAAGGCCATGGGAGGTGCTCGGCTCGTGTCACATCCTTTTTGTGTTTTTGTAAAACAAAATAGAAAAACATTTTCAATTTCACCACAGTATTCTCCCAACATTCAAAGCAGCTTGCCTTTTGGCCGGAAAATCGGGAGAGGGCAAGAACAAGGTTGGGAGGGGGATGTTGTTTTTTTTTCTCTTCAATAAATATTCAATATAAACCTTCAACTGGTGGCACAACGCATCTAAATACAATACATGTATATATACATATATGCAAGTTATGTATATGCACATGTATAAACACTTTAGTAACTATGTAATAAGCTGAAGCATAGACTGGCTGGCGTGCTGCGTCTCCAGCCCTCCTGCTCGTCCGTTGCACTTGACCCGCGTGTCAGTGTAAACGCACAACAGTCTCTCAATACGCATCACAACAGTGGTTATATATTCAAGAAGTGGTAAGCCCCCCCCCCCAGACCCCCCTCTTACATTGGTCTTTGAAAGTTTCTCGTTTTGTTCCCTTGTGTTTCTAAGGCTGCTTGGTTGAGAAAATCAGGGAGGGACAGCCCCTCCTCTGGATTAGGCATACTTCATTGGCTCGTCGTCTTCCTTCAATCGCTCCTTGCTGGATATATTAGTAACTCTTTCTCTTTTTTTTCATGTGTGTGTGTGTGTGTGTTTTGTTTTTTTTGTTTTTTTTTTAGCTTAGTATTAATCATTTCAAGAAGTGAAGTTCATGTCTTCCTCAAGTTTTCCGGGACTTTAGCTTTTGGTGTTAAAGGACGTTGCGAGAGTTTTTTTTTTTAGTCCATCCTCTCCACCTTGCCCAGGACCTTGCCGTCGTACGTGGGCAAAACCGAGGCGTCCTCCCACACCTCCTCGAAGACGGCTCCGCACTCAAACTCATCGCTGGCCTTCTTAAAGTAGTATCTGCGGAGGAGACAAAACAAAAGCATGATGAGATGCACCGTGCCTTTTGGTGTGGAAAGACAAAATAAACAAAAAATGTGACTCAGGTGCCGATGCATCTCCATCCATTTAAATGCCGCCGCTAAATTCTCTTTAGTCCAAATCAAACACTAACAAGACACACAGAGAGCCAGAAACGGATCGAGCTCAAACCAACTTAGTCATCGCTTTCATGGCATACTGCACACTTCAAAGGCAGAGTGACTCCACCTCACACCGCTGCACAAACACAGCTCACCCCCCCCCCCCACCAACGACGACACGCCCACCACCCCTCTTTAAACACAATCCAAGCTGTGTGCGCGTGTGGTTCTGTTCATCCGCTTGTTCGTCATGACTGCTGGCCATTCAACAGACGCCTATCTTTTTGCAACCTCTTATTAGAGTTGAAGGGTTAATTAGAAGATGTCTTTAAGTTGCCCCCCTCCCCGTCCCCCCCGTCGCTGCCCCCCTTCTCCAACTCTTGGGCTTCTAATTGGACTCGCTGTCAAATGTCTGCCTTTTCTGTCACATAGCTTGACATTTCAGGTGCCTCAGAGTCTGCATAAGCTTGCACATGAGCACATATGATCCCCGAGTTTCTCCCTTGGAGACACAAACACACTCGGGAGGGTACCAATCAGCAAAAAAAAAAAAAAAAGGAAAAAAAAAATAAAAACAAGGGAAGATGGGGGGGGGGAAAGGGTAGCAAGGCTGGGGAAGTGGAATTGGGGCTGTCCTGTCCTGTCCTGTCCTGTGCTGAGTGAGCGTTAGCAATAAATTGTATTTAGGCCGAGCCCGAGGAGCTTTGCTCAAGGAGCTCGGAGGTGTCTCTTAAAGGTCACAGGTCACGTCGCTATCCCACTCTTCTTCTCTCAAGCTGAGTTAACTCCTAGGGTTAGTTTGCTCCCAGTGATTGTGAAGCCAAGGCTTCTAATGATTTCTCCTTTTTTTCTTTTTTTTTTAACTTTCAAGCCAGACTCAGATCAGCAGGGGGGGATTTAATGATAAGCTTTATAATGGGGGGGAAAAATATCTATACTTATTTTTACGCTCTTTTACGCTCTTTTACATGTGCCGTTATTCACAGTACAAAATAATCAGTAATGGCCTCGTATTTTATGAGCCAATTTAAACACTTAACAATACAAAGATAAAGTAAAGACTTTTTACTGGTGCATTTTCACCTCAGTCGTCGTACATCACATGAGCGTGGATACAAAACCGAAAAGGCGGTAAGAACAGAGCCACGGGGCTCTTGCGCAGCTAAAGTTGGGACGCTTTCGTGAAATGACATTTCCTCCTTTTTAGACTTTGCAGACACTCATTAGTCAAAAATGTGACCTCTCTCCGGTGGCTCGATTTAACATAATGCTAAGTTCTCCGAAATGCCTCAAAGTCATCACTTTGTGTCAGCGCACAAGAGACAGACAAAGCCTTTCCATTGGAACACGTTTTATGTGGTCGAATTTTTATTTTTTTTTCCTCGTAGCAACATCTGGCACCAATATTGTCTGGCAGGGCTGCCGCATACTGTTTTCTGCTGTACCATTGCCATGTCCAAATTAACCAACTCCGCACATTCTGCTGCCATTGAAGCCAAACTTTTCATGTCCGCCTCCCTCTTCGTTGCTCTTGCAAAAAGAGTTTTGGGTTAGCAGGGGTTGCAAGGACTTGTTTCAGTCTCCTAACAAACAGATGTGTCTGCAACCTCGTGGAGACGGCACAGGAAGCCTTAAGGCTTTTTCTCATGTACGCACACAGAGACAAAGTAACGACGGATAAATGACGCCTTTCTTCATCTTTTTTTTTTTTTTTTGTTCAACATTGCTTGGCCACCAAATTTAATGAAAGAGTCAAAGGCATATTTCTTTGAAGAATTTCTTTATCCGTTGTTGGCGGCAGATCCAAAGGCAGATGCTTGCAACATTTGATTTTAATGCCTGATGCAATAATGGGGAAGAGGAATTTGAAGGCCTCACAGTCTTTGTGCACGAAATAAAATGGATCAGGCTTCAAAGACATTTTATTAAGGCTGCCTTACCATGGAAATCAGTAACAGATGTGCAAACAAAATTGCTGCAGAACCCCCTCACACCCCCGCCCCCCACCCCCTTTCTGTGGATCAGCCCAGTTTCTTTCAACTCAAAAGCTCCAGTACTTCACACTCCGTTCTTGGCTTAACAATCAATGTTAAAGATGGCTTTACTGCATGCTTCGAGTGATGCACTTTTGCCTTTTTTTGCTATAAAGGGGCCCAATTCGAATGTGCGCCACGCCAGTGTAAAGATGCGTATGTTGCCTGTGTTATATTTACCGGTAATTGCCTTTCTTGCTAAGCTGTTCTTTAAAGTGTCCCAAGGTGAGGCAGTGGGTCTTCATCACACTCCGATAAGGAATTTCCTCACCGCAGAAGAAGTAGGTGACCATGAGTTCATTAGACCTGTGAAGAAAAATGACACATGCTTTAAACATCTGCCCTTTTGATGACATGAGTAAAAGATGGAAGGAAACGGGCAAACAAACATTGAGTGTATTCGACATTGCAGCATGTTTAATCTTAAAGTAGAAATCCTTACTCGTCCGTTTGTAGTCCAGAAGTGGCGAGAGAGCTGCTTCCGGCAGGGAAGGCTGAGGCTGGATGGCTCTGGTCTCGGAGGCCGATGGACGCTGTTGAATGCCTTTTAAAGTCCGGCAGATAAAATGTTTATGAGTACTCCAATGAGTTGAATGACCAATCAGTTTCGAATCACGCGAACTGCGCGTTAGCGTCGTCCCACCTCGGTTTTGGTGGCTTGGAGACCTCCTCCAGTCTACGACAGGCCTCTTCAAGCTGTGCTAGAGTGTTGGGCGGGGGCAGCGGTGGCATGGCGGGGTCCTGTATGAACGGATGGCCGGGGTGGTGGCCGCGAGGGTTAATCCCGGAACCAATGCCACCCCCGCCCCATAAGGAGTTGGTTCGAGCGGGCGGGGTCTTGAAGTCGAGGGGGTTGGGCTTCTTAAGGCCGGGGTAGCTGTTAAAAAAAATTTTAAAAAAAGTTTACGATGAACTCTTCTGCTGGGCCATCGTCATTTGACAAGCCACGTACCTGTGAGGCTTGTGTTTGCCCTGTCTCTCGCTCTCCAGAATCCACTGCCAAACATTCTGCGATCGGTCCGTGGTATCAAGAGGAAGGCGTGGTGACGACAAACCCTCATCGGAGGATCTGACTTGCCGTCTTGACAAAGTGCTGCAGCGACTAGAGGACGCGACAGGCAAACATTTGGCCTTAGCGACGTCCGTTTGGTGAAATGCGATGCAAACGTGAGCGATAACAAGTTGACAGTACTCACACAGGGGTGACGTCAGCGTAATTGGCGCCTCCGGGAGGGCAGAGGCACTGAACACGCTGAGCTGCCTCCACCTCAATCTGCTCCTTGGTCTTGTGCCCAGCATGATGATGGTGGATATAGTGGTGATGGCTGTGTTTTGCGGACTGCCGGCCTGACGCCGGAGCTTTGGCAGAGGCGGGATAAGCACCAAAGAAGGACCCGTGGCCTGAAGATACCAAGGCGCCGGTCCGTTCCGGGGAGTGTGAGCGCGGTGAGTGACGAGCCACAGAGGGTGACTGGCAGCCGGGCGTCTTCAGGACCCGTGAAAGATGATCGTCGAGGATAGCTTGGGGGTCCTCCTCACATTGGCTAGCAGATGGAAGAAGAGGGTGATGGAGGGAGGTGTTGCTGGTGACGTCCGTGCTTTCCTCTTTTTCCTCCTCCTGGACAGGCAAAGAGGAACAATAAAAACAATCAGGGATTTGAAAGAAACAACGTGGGGAAGGCAGCAAGCTGGGGAATTTATTTTTCAACTTACACCAACTATCGTCCTCAGTCAGTCAGTGAGAGTCAAATCCGCCGTAACTTGATTTGAATTTCCTTTTTGCCACATTGTTATCATCGCAAACGGGCTTTGGGTGTGCTTCATCTATAATGCAGTGCGCCGATGCATAACAAAGAGACTGGCACTACACATATTCAGCAAACGTGCCACTAGAGAGTAGCTAAGTGCTAACTATTTGAAGAAACTTCAAGAGCATCGAGAAACATAACTTTTAAAGTTCCACGGGATGAAATACTGGAGGACAAGAGTGGAAAAAGCGAAGAAGTAGACGGATTTTTAAATCTCTTGGCTTCATCCCTGTTCTTCGACACACCAAATCCGCCGTATTGGCTCCTTGTTATGTTTAAACACGACTTGGAAGGACGTAACGGTTTACCGTTTCCAAATAATGGTGATAATAGATAAGAGACATCGTATTACCGTTTCAAATTGTAATCAATATTCCCAAATTTCACATCTCGCCCTTTTCTCTTTCCTGTGCCATAAAAGCAAATAACCGCAGACGATGATGACGATGATGGCGGAGAACGTGAGACAGCAAAGCGGGCATCAGACGAATAAAGATTTGGGCAGAAGACGGCCCGTATTTCAGATTTTAATAACACCGCAGATGGAAAATGAATAAAAGATTATCGACCCGGATGGAAAAGATGACGGAAATAAAAGGGGGCCGGGCAATATGAAATGTCACTTTGATATTGTTTTGTATTCAAAATAAGTGGTCAATGATAATCATGACGAGCAAATATCACAGTTTCACCTGCAGAGAAAATGTGTGTGCGTGCGCGCCTCTAACCTCTTGAATCTGCTGTAGCCTCTCCGCCAAAGAGCTCATCGTGTCTTGCTCTCGCTTGAGCTTCTCAAGTCGCGTTATGAGTTGGGCAGCAAATGACGCAGGCTCAACGGGGGTCATCTCTTTCGGCAGACGCTGAGTCCTCTGCGGGGCAAACAGCACAGCTTTAATGTGAGGTGGCGTGTTCCCGACAGATGCAATATGGCGCATTAATCCGCTGCCCTTGTCCTAATCCAGTCTTGTTCCAAAAATCCTGCAACTCTTCCAAAACGCCATGATGCAGATGCCCTTGTCCTCGCTAACCTGAACCTTCTTTTAGTGCCCATCACAGCCCAGATCTCCCCGTGGCCAGTGCCCTTGGCAGTGCCAGGCTGCTGAGTAGCAGTTGGTTCGTTGCTTGGAGGGGAGGCCCCCCGCCTGCACCCTCCATAGCCCAACCGAGCCATCAGCTAGGCACCGTCTGAAGTCAGCACACTTCAAAGGGCCCTTGTCAAACATCAAACGCACACTAGGGGTGGGAGGGACACACAGCTTTAAACCTCCGTATAAAAGCCAGATATTGACGGAAAAGAGGGAGCGCGTAAAGAAGGGAGGAAAATGTGAGAAGCGGGACGAAATTAACAGCATGAAAATAATAAGGACGGAAATGCGCAATGGTAAGGTGGCGGCGGTGACAGAGAGGAGCGGCACGAAGCCGGGGAGAGGACAGACGAGTCAAATAGCAGGAAGATTGAAGACAAAGTCGGAATTCATTCCCCAGTTGCATGCAGGGCAGCGCAAAGACACTCCCGTCGCATTATCCTACTTTAAATATACCGTATATAAGCCCTCTTTTTCTGTTATTTGGAACGCTGGCTTTCTTGATTTTGACTTTTTTTTTTGTTGCTTCTCTCATCTCTTTGTATACACGATGAAGGGATAAGAAGAAAGGCGAGTGAAGCTGCTGGCAAAGGAGTGCCAGCCCTACATGGGGCCCCTCCTGCCTAGGGCTGGTACATCATGGGAGTCAGAGCCATCTCCAAATCAGGAGGGAAACATTAAAAGACTGCAAGTGGGAAAGGGAAAAAAAAGACTGTGAAACAGAAACGCGAGGAGGAGGGAGGTGGGAAGGGGGGGGGGGTATGAGGACCAAACAAGCACTGTAAAGTGCAAGCACAGAAAAAGCACACAACCCGACCACCACATTTAGCTATTCTTACTTTTTACTTCAAACGGATCCCCAATCTGAAAGGAGCAGCGGTTTTGACCCCCCCGCCCCCTCGAGGACTCAATCAGGTCCAATAATACAGAGAGTGGCGATGTCCTGCATTTACAATCCCATTTGCGTAACTTGTGGGTATTTGTGATTTCCTTTAACACGACATGAGCAGGACGAAGGTTTGAACATTGCAGTACCGAAACACATTCAAATTAACTTATTCACTTCCAGCCAGGTAAAAAAATGGATCTTTGACGTCTTTAGCCGTCAATGGCAGCAAATGAGTGAAGGAAGAACACATGACCAAAGAAAAACTTTTTTTTTTTTTTAAAGACTTACTGGAAAGTGGGGAAGGGTAATCTGGCCATTGATCTTGACACTGCGATTCATCTCCCGCTGAAGATGCTTCTTGGGGGCCAGTTTATAAGGAGGGATTCCATCTCTGTAAAAGTAAAAACTAAAATAAATAACATTCACTAAATAACATTCACAGTCCCTTTTAAAATGAAATAAACCCAATTTATCGGATTCTCTGCGACACACACGCGAGTCCTGCCACTTTCTTGCCAACTGCTGCTACTTTGGAGCAACTTGCCAATCTTTTTTTTTTTTTGTGGGCGGGAGAAAAAAAAAACAGCTGGGAAGCTGTTCATCAGCAAAGTGACCAACACAATATCCCCCAATGGCATACCGCTATTCACACTACAGAAAAGTCAACAGGCCTCACGTCTTTTGAAGCCAAGGCAACAAAAACGCACATCACAAAACCCAGCAGAACAATGGGTGAGATATGCTAAACACCCTCCTGTGGACTTCAAAGGAGCCCTCCTGATAAGATTAGTCCTTGTCAACTTTGACAGCACTTCTTAATAAAGCGGAATACGATGCACTAATCGCAATGGCTGCCAATGACTTTTTTTTTTTTAATCACCGACACAGAGCATGTCATGAGCTCATTCACTGCCAGCAGCGGTAAAATGGACTTTTTGACGTATAAATCCGTCAATGGGAGTGAATGAGTTGAGACGACATTCTCGCCTGCTGACAATTAAGCAATTATTCTGGGAGTTCTATTTCCTCCGTTTTGCTCGCCTTTCGAGTCAGTTGCCACTTAAGCTGAGCCAATTATCTTGGCCGTTTCGGCCGCTCAGAAGCATCTGACCTATCCCAAACGCTACTTTTCTGCTGCCGCTTTGAAATCTCAACACTCATGCGCATATGCGCCCACTGCCATCTTCGTTTGGCACGCGCTTTGCTGTGAGCCTCTGATCTGAGCAACATCAAAAGGCTGGTTTGTAAGATAAGGTAATGTTTGAAGTTGGTGCTGCAACATTCCCCAGCGTCCAAGTAAATCCATAAATAAGATATAAGCAAAAAACTGAAGCCCCCCCCGTCAAACACACCCCAAAATCCTCCTTCCTCTTGTTCTTTATCTGGGAAATGAGATTCAAATTTGCACAGTGCCTTTCAAACACTAATCAAACGGTTCCCTCGAATGAAAATGGGGAAAAATCTCTTCTTGTATGACTGAAATCCATTTGGGCGGAAAGACAAAGGAACGGCAGTCAAGGACAGGAGAGACGTGTATCGCGCACACCAAGGTCTGTGATTCTTATCTCTCCTGAGAAGAGAAAGAATTTGACATTTGACACAAAATGGGTGACATCATAATTAATATTACAGCCAGACTGGCATTATTGCGCAACATTTTAAGGAAGAAGAGAAAATAAAAATGGTTCTCTCTCCAGCACCCCAAAAAAAAAAAAAAAAAAAAAGAATGACCTGACACGAAATCTACTCTTCTCAACACAACACGGAGCAAACGGCCTCGCCGAACGGCCCGCACACCGGAGACACAATTTGGCAGCTTGATGCTTTGTGTGTAGGTTTTGGGAAGCGAAAACAAGACGTACTATTTTATGGCTTCACGGGCCCTTACTTTATGGGGATCTCCTATTCAGTTGTGCAAGTCATTTTCAAAGCAGCCAGCCACCCTTTTATCCCCCATAAGCCCCCCTCACCCAACAATAGGCTGAAAGCGATTCAGTTAAGCCCTTTATACTCCACGCACTTTATTTTCTCACTCTCTTGCACTTTGAGCCGCGCCACTCCCGCAACAGGCTCTGGAGGGTGGAAGAGAGACGCTGCGGAGGGCTGGGTCACGATGGAAGTGATTTTTTTTTGGGGGGGGTGCACCAGTCGGGCCAGGGGGGAGTTCCTCTGTCCCAAGGTCTATCAATGAGTAACCCCTGTGAAAGCCTTGCAGACACATGATCTCAGCACGCCACAGAGGCCAGTGGCAGGAAACCGACCCACCATGTGAGTAAGCCTCCTTTCATTTGGTGCCAACATTTTTCAGTGAGTTTGTCTTGAGGCCCAAATGGCCATTCCCCCCCCCCCCCCCTCTCCTTTAGCTCTTCAAAGAGAAGAGCGATTAGATAATATGAAGGGGGGGAAAAAACAGGTCTGTTGTGGCAGAAGGGTGGGTAGGACGGATGAATTTCACATTTGAAGAATGAAGCAACACCCACCCCCCCACCACCCACATCAAGTCAATCTCAGATTTCTTTTTTTTTTTATTCCGGTTGACTCTCCCACAAGCAATGCATCAGAAAATAAACTTGAAAAAGGTCTTTTCACCCTGGAGGCCATGACAATGCCACATTCATGGAATTACCTGTTTAACGACATTATTCGCAGGCCAGCTACAAAGAATAAGATGAGTCCGTTGATCTACAAGACCAAACATGATTCTTCGAGCCCACGGTTGTTTTCCTGGAAATGTGTTGAATGTGTGTGTGTGTGTGTGTTCCACTGGAAATAATGACATCCTTTGAAATTTGACCAGTTCTTGAAGTGGAACTGAGACATTTAAATTCGCTACTTTTTTTTTTTTTTAATCACCCGAGGGGGTGTATCTTGATAAAAACACTTACACACTACTGTCGGTCATTGACATGGAGTCGTCCGTCGTGGCATCACTGGAGATCTCGCTGTCATTGGCACTGGTGGCAGGCGCAAAGATGTAGCCGGAGTTGACAAAATAAGGGCTGGCATTGTCTCCTCTGCGGTGTGCCCTGTGAATAAAATGAGAATTGACGTTTTAACGGGATGCTTTTCAGGGTTGGAGTGCAAACTGGAATTTGTGGGATCATGTCGCACGATTGCTGTTTGCTTCTGATGCCTTCACTACCATTGACGGTTAAAGACGTCAAAGATCCATTTTTTTTTTTTTACTCGGCTTTTTGTGAACGAGTTAAGACGATAAACGGGATAACGTGAAGGTTTGCTTTGACGGTGTCCTCCGTCGATTTCTGTAACGTGAGTCATTACCACGACACCGTGCCATCTCTCCTTTTTCTTTCACGCCACCACTTCCCTGCTCTCCCCCTCCTCGCATTTGCTCTCTCCATCTACAGTGTGTGAATGCTCCCTTCCCCAAACTCCCTCGCTCTCCTTACTTAAGTCTTTCTGTGTGACTATCTCCTCTCCTGCTGTGTTGCATTCCAGTTGTAGTGGTGAAGGGGGCGGATGAGGAAGAGAGGGGAAGAGGAGGTGGGAGTTGGGGGGGGGGGGGACTTGAGCTTTTGCAAGGGTGGGGGGGAAGGAGGGGGTAGGCGGGCCCCTTTCTTTATGAGAATGCCTTCTGCTGGGAGTGCTGAGAGGAGAACCCCAGCATGACGAAAGCTGGAGGCCCCAAGCACAAACCTGACCTTTGGAAGGTCCGCGCAAAGAGTCAGGTATTTAGCACAGCTGGGCTTTCTGCACCCCCCACGCCCCCCAACTCTCTTTTCTGCATCTCTTGTTGCTTCCATGACCCCCCCCCTCCATTACTGTCTTCACTTCCTCCCTTCTTGTCTCTTCCTGCAAAGCATACTTAGTCTCTGACAAGCAATTTATTTTCCAAACAGGAGAGATAAAAGTGTTGAATTGCAGTCGCTCACAAAGTAGTGGCAAAGACCATGAAACTGAACTGAGGAAGTTTTTTACCGCTCTGGAGTTGCGTATGGGAGATCTAAGAAGGGGGGGGGGGACACGCTAGAAGACAGAATCTGTGCAGTGCCAAAATTAGTTCCACATGTTTGAGATGGAAATGGGTTGACCTACAGACTTGGTGAGAGCCACGGAAGAGCGAGGGGGGGGGGGGGGGGGCATACGGGTGATGCAAGGGAAAAAAGGTGGCTTTCTTCTCGCTATGTAATTTTTTACTACAAACTAAAAATAATATACGTCAACACCCACTTTGTTTACTGGATCCTTAACTTAGCAGAGACAATGACAATGCAATTGAAAAAGTACAACTTTTCGCCCCCCGCTCTTTACAAGAAGTGACATGAGTAAAGTAGCCAATGAAAACTTAAAGCAAACATGCGCGGTGCAATAAGACGCATCCTTGAGGAAACATTGTTCTTACCTGCAACTGTTTTCCAGAATTTCAGCGGTTGCCCGGATGGTCGCGGTCGCCCTCAAGGATTTAGCCGAAAGTCCGAGCACGGAACCCAAAGCCTTTGCCTTGAGGTCATGACAGCTCCACTCCTCTCCCTCCATAAGAGGTGGAAGATATCCACACATGAGCTTGAGGCTGCCGAGGGTGCCATGATTGGCGTAAGCGGCGTTCTCACAGCCGGTGCGCACATACTCGCGATATATGTCAGAGGTCAAAAACATCTGGTAAGCATTCTCTTCCATGTCGGACTGGATCTCTGTCTGTGCCTGGTCAAACATGGCGGAGTCTATCTGTTGCTTTTTAATACTATCCCTTATGAAGGTCTTGGTGGCGGGTTTGAGCTGCTTGGCAACGATGCTGTTGTTCTCAATGTACCGTTTGAAAATAACTTTGGCCACTCGCATTGTTTTGGTATCCTTTAAGTCCATTTGCCTGAAGCCGTTGCATGCGAACCAAAAGTCCAAAGCGTCCACGCAATTCTCCTGCTCCAAAAAGGTCCTAAAGAGGTGAGCACCATCTTGATCTCCGAGAAGAAAATGCAAAGACTTTGTCCACCGGATCAGTGGCGAGTCTGGAGACGCACTTCCCTCCGGCTCCCCCAATCCATCCTCGTTCCTCCTCGGAGTGGAGCCGGGGAGCGCGGTGGCCGTGGGGGTATCGTGAACCTTATTAAGGGATTTCATTTTTCCAGACCGGCTGGGTATGTAGCATGACGACTCTCCCTCCTCTCCCGGTACCGGAGGACGAGGAGCATCTTCTCGGAAGCTACTGCTGATGTGCTCCGTAAGCGCCCTGCTCATGGCTCCAGCTCCGGTTGCCTATGTGAGAGTGCAGTGGTGCCTCCACTGAGCTCCAGCCTAATCCTACTCACTCTCTAAAAGCAGCGGGGGAGCTTCTCAGCTCCTCTTCACTCTGAAACACACAAAGTATTGATCTGATCAAAGCCATATCCTGCTGAACTTCAAAGGAAGACTTCCAAGTAAACAGTCCCTCTTTTCTTAAAAAAAAAAACACACCTCAATAGGTTCAGAAAATAAAAAGCTTTTTTTTTTTGTTTCATTTGACTATTTATAATCCAAATAAGAGATCAATTGAAGCCCACATTCTCAACGTGCACGGATCTGTCACATCAAAACGTTTTTAGCCGAATAAACTAACCAGAGCATTAACTCCTCACCATAACCAGATTCTGGCATTTGTGGCTTGCACGTGTTTTCCTTTACAGTCCACAACGCTGGCTTCGTTTCCAAAATCACTCCCATTTGCGACCGTAGCAAACACCGGTTATCACACTCACAACGAACTCACACGGACTCATTTTGCATTTGGAGTCCCAAACACTTTGTCAACAGATTTCCAGCTCCGATACAGTACATCTCACGTGACCGCAGTACAACCATGCTCGAGAATAAAGCAGCCCCGCGGGAGAATCGGCTCGTTTGTGCGTAAACGTGAGCGATCAATAACCAAACGATAGTCAATAGAGGCGATTACGCTTTTATTGCTACAGCTTTATAACGAGTGCCAACGTCTCTGTCTGCAAAAATAAATAAATTGTCACCTTTTTATTCGCTGCGAGTTAAATTTCACAGCCAGATGAACAAGACATTTGAAATGAAGAGCAATTGCGAGGACGTCTGCAAGAATTGTATTTTTTTTAAACAAGGCGGACTCTCATATCAAAGCTGAGTAAATGCAACATACCATTGTAGGTTATATCTAATGGGAGTGCATTTGAAAAGTTGAGTTATTCCATTTTGTTAAAAAAAAGATGATGGCAGTCCACAACTCTCTGGGCAAGTAATCCAGCACAAAAAAAAACGCGAAATTGCACCGCATCTGCCGTTTGTCGTACGTGCCACGCGAGTCCCTCCTCGGAGCAAAATAGTGTAACGTAGCCTTCCCCCCATTCAACAAATGACCTCAGAAGTGGCAGGCTCAGTGCCTATGTAGCTCTCTGGGGGTGTCAAAATCTGGAGGAGGCAAACGAAAAGGAGGAGGGGGCTCCGGTTGTAGAATACATCCCACTTTTTTCCCCCAGCTATAGGAGACGCGCAGACTGAGAAATTGTCGTTTGCGTCTGTGCGAGTGTTTTAAATCTGAGCCACGTGTACGCGCGCGCGGGCGCGCACACAGACGCATAAGCTTCTTATCTCTCCGTATTTCTCGCCCACAAACAAGAAACATAGCCCGGCTTTCTCAACTTCAAAGCAGAGCAGCAGCACATCAAAGCGGCCAAGAGAGGGGGCCTGTGGAACAGCTTTGCTACAACTTACCATCCATGTTCTCCACCAGCCTTGCCACATTCGAAAGCGTTCAAAGTTGAGTTTGTATTTCGCTCGCACCCGGCGCGTTCTCCCCCGTCCTATCAAATTGGACAATTCCCTCGGCGTACACTTAGCTGGCGTCTTTGCCAATTTGTTCAGCCTCAGTCCAGGTAAAGAGTCAGTAATGATGAGAAGCAGCAGAACACACCACGGATGTTTCTAAGCCAACTGGGCTGAAGGTTTAACAGTGTTGGACTTCAAAGAAGAAAAAAACGGCTGGACTGGTCCCGGAAGATACATAACAACACGCGACTAGTTTCTAACCTCAGAAAAAGGCAAACAACTTAACCACGTGAAATAAAATGCAGGCAAATCCACACAATCGGTTCCGTGTAACGTGTTAAGCGTTACAGATTTGAACACATACATTTGTGAGTGCACTATTTTCTTCAAATAAATACAATGGGCTCCGAATCAATTCACTTGTATACCAGGACCTTATCAAAGACAAGACAATCGAGCGAACTCTTCTGAGGTTTTGGAACGTTTCAAGTGATTTGTGCTGTACTTTATTCTCACAGCGTTTATACACACCTACTTCGAAGAAGAAAACACAATTAACTTTTGTTGACTCTGGATTTATATTCAATAATGGCAGATGTTTATACAGATGTAGTTGTATATAATTACACAATGCTTGAAAGCATGACAAAAAAATAACGGTGATGTGATTTGCCCCAAGTCCACATATGGAGTTTTGTGATGACATGAATGAGTTGAAAACAGTGCAATTGTACAGACAAATAGTGAAAATTTATCTTCTATGGCAGATGTAATTCATTCTCACGATTATAGTAAATCTTGAAACACTTTAGTCCTTGATTCCAAATCTTTAATGGATCATTTGATGAATTGTGGTCATCTTCGGGGCTAACAATCTGATAATGAAGATTAATATAATTAGTCCCACAATTGTGAAATTGCAGGATTTGCAAATGTGCAATATTGATGCTTGTTACTAAACTTTCCACGTCTTTTCAACCTGACCATGAATTTTCCTCATTTCCTCATTAGGGTCATCAATCCATTTCATTCTTCTGTCTCATTTTTCCATTTTGTGTTTTTGAGTGGAGCCTAAAATTCAACTATAAAAAAAATCTTGTGTGTTCTTTTTCATTTATGTTTGATTTGAGGGGAGGAAAAAAACAAAATGGTGACTTTTTTATGCTTTATCTTTTGCCAATCGGAAATACAAAGAACGAATGATGCACAGAATTATAGCTAACCTGGATCGCGTTACTTGGTGCATCTCTCTGTGCATCTTTCAAGCCTTGCTGCAAAGTTGTTACTCTAACACAGTTACATGTTCCACAATCAAGGGAAATGGCACGGCATGACATTTTGACAAAAATTGGACAGAGCGAAGCATGAGCTGTTTGCTAGTCTTTTAATTCACATGACTTCCCTAATGTCATTGTGACAGAATCTTCGAGAGTGGGTTAGACAGTGATCCAGTCCCATGGTACTTCAAAGGTCCTTTTGATGTTGAAAACCAACTTTATGGGGGAAGAATATAATTATGTAAGTCAGAGGATTCACATTCGCAACACCCTCCAGATGGTACAGGACTAGACAACTAATGAAATTCAGCTTCTCAAAATATTTCATATTAAGTTATGAAGGAATAAGCACGCTGGGTAGCAGTTCCCATGTGAATTTTTACTAAGCTCCCAAATAGCGGGTGCTAAATGATGTGTTCACTCCAACTGTTAGAGCTCGCACGTGCTGTCGCTGGCCGTGTTGCCTGCGATTGACTAAGATTCAAATAGGGTGCAAAATTGCGTGTTCGCTACAAAACATATTGCGTGCTTTGTTGGGGGTGGTAGAACGCCGTACTTAAAAAGAGATTTTGTGCTCGCGATGCTGCGAAACCCGACTGAACTCTCGCATAGTGTATGGGGTTCGGCAACTGTTTTCCGTGAGTGCTTGAGATGTGGCAACTGGTTTTGCAACAATTCAAAATTGGGATTGCTATTGCACGGTTTGGAAACATCACAGATTACAGCCAATCAAAATGCACATCAGCGTTCACAAGCGCTAAAAATTAATTTCCAAGTTTTAAGTGAGTGTGACAGAGGGCTGCAGTGTTGCCCCCAAACCACACAAATACAATATATACAGGTCACAGCTTTTGTGTTTTACAACAACACTTAACCAGCGGTCAAGGCCTTCAAGGTCATATTCTTCACATTGATGTCATATTATAATCTAGTGTTGTATTTTCAGGTAAGAGTTATTATCCAATCAGAATTCCGCTGGCTCGTGTTGCCAGGCAGATTTCCCAATACCAGTAGCACGCACTGTTCTTTCCGAGGCCTTCAGATACAATCGTGCGGGCATCCGTGGACAGTTGCGATAGCCAATCAGATCACCGGTTGGTTACAGTGAGCCTTCTCGCTGGCCTTACTCTGAAGGTGATGAACGCGTTTTAAAAAGCCTTGATTTGTTTGATTGATCCTATCCCGAGAGCACGGCAATAGGTTTTGATAGAATAAATCTCAAATTCTGCAAAACATTATGTTTAACACCCCAAAAAAACTGCTCCGGGATAGACCGGTACCAATTGTCTCTGCTTTTTTTGCAGATGATGAGGTACTGTTGTCTTCTTCAAGCCCGTGATCGTTAGCTCCCACTGGAGCGGTTCACAGGCCGAGCCGAATCTGAGACCATGCTCCTCTTTCGGAAAGAGTGGAGTACACTCTTGAGGTCAGGGATGAGATCTTGACCCAAGTGGAGGAGTTCAAGTATCTCGGAGTCTTGTTCACCATGCGGCGTCTGCAGTGATGCGGCGAATCGAGCCGAGCCCAGATGAGGTGGCTCGGCCATCTGGTCAGGATCCCACCTGGTGAGTCCTACTGAGAGGAGGCCCCAAGGACAACTCAGGACACGCTCGAAAGACTGTCTACCAGCTTGGGAAGGCTTCGGGACCCGTCTGGAGGAGCAGGACCATGTGGCTGCCGCCCCCGCGACCCAACCTCGGCGAGACGGAAGAAAATGGATGGATGGATCGTGGGCTATTTGTTGTCTTTACACTTTAGTACATTGCAACTGGAAGGAAGGGAGGGCATAAAAAAAGCAAATTGGATTTATTTTAATATATAAAATGCCACTGTGCTTTCTGGAAGCATTCTGTCTTGATTTTAATCCACCGTAATCGTCATCAGTAGTCACTCTCCATTGCATTTTCAATATCGCCGAGCTTTTGGTACAAGCCAGACTTTAAAGCTAATTTACAAGTTCTCAATTATAGTTCCCAACATTCCGTTAAGAAACAGCCAACGTTTTTTTTTTTAACGAAAATATGAGCGTTACCAAGCCTCTCCTGTTTTCTGGTCGACCAGTTGATTACACTGACATTCAGCCAACCACACCCTGCACACACTGCGCTTGTCTGGCGGTTCAGACCAGATTATTTCAAACATATTTTTAAAACAAATTTTCACTGTAAGGTGTTTTCATAAAGCGTTGCGACAACAGTTACAAAGTCTGTTTAGGTGTGTGTGTTGGAAAGATGGAAGACGAAGAGGTCCTGGCCTCTGTTTACTCCGGATCTCTCTCTAAAACAAACACCGCTGCCACAAATCCAAACAAACCGGCACCCAAAATGCAAAAAGATCCGAACGATTCCCAAAGCAAAGTGGCTGCTGACTGCAAGATGGAACTTTAAATGACAAAGTGGGTCAGCGGCAGAAGCGGTGGGATGTTCAAGGGGTACTCGACTGATCTGGCCCAATTCCCGGCACGTCGCGGCGCTGATATCTGGGTGCAAACGACATCGTCGTCGTCTTTGAAAAGCGTATGTGTTATTTTCAATTCAGAATAAGATTAAATCTTTGTCCCAATCAAATTTGGCGGCAGATACAGCTGCAAAGTGTGAAAAAAAAAAGAAAAAGAAAAAAACAGACAGTAGAATTTTTGCTGACGGACAGGAAGCTGCTTAATGCCTTCGTCCGTCTGCTTTTAATGACCAAAAGTTCCGACTACTTTAGAATTCTTTGGTTTTAATCCGTTTCTGCAACACGTTACGATTGCCGGATAAACTCCTCCCCGATGGATTGATGCAAATTCATTTTGCAATCGCCACAGGATGCCAAATCCTCGAGACCACACCTGCTGACCCTTGAATGCCATGCTTGTGCTGCGCTCCGACAAAAGAGGGTGCTGTAAAGTAGCCACAACAAACCCCCCCCCCTTTTTTTTCATGTTGACCCAGCACTGACCCCTTTTGTTAGGACCTGAACAAATTTCACAAAAAGATCCAAACGCTTTAAAAGCAACAATACAGAACGGGAGTGCTGCCACTGACTTGCAATAGAGCCCCAATAAAAAAAAGGGTGACCTGGAGGCTAATTGGCAGTTTGCGAAGGAGATGAAATTAAGCACATCTGGTCTGATCATCAGAGATCGGAAAATAAGCACTCGATTAAACAGAGAAAGTGAGCAATCCACTGCTTGTCAGCGCAGGCGACATACCGGAACGTAAATGAAAAAAGTGTCGGAACTGTTGAAAGACGGTATTTTTCGGACAAAAAGTCGCTATGCGGCTAATACAACGGTGCGGTGGATTTTTTTTAACCATTCGGGGCGCTCTATAGTTCAGAAAATACACTAAATAAATCTCGATTTTTTTTTTCTCTTGGGTTTGTTCTGTTTTAATTAGCAAAATTATTAACGTGTTTAAAGGCAGTGTTTTACCAATCTGTTGATTTACCTTTATGTGCATTCACCGTACAAAATCGTTGCAGTAAACAACTCATTTTTTTCAACATAGAAAACTGCGGCTAAAAGCCTGGTGCGGCTTGTATATAGTTTTTTTTTTTATTCTCCTCGTGTTCTTGAGTATTGTAATGCTGCGATATTTGACGCCGCACCAACAAAAACGTCAATCCGGCAGACGGCCTGTATCATTTGTAGTCCCTTTTTCTTAAGAACTCTCGTATTTGCATCAGCCCACAGTTCCCACAATGCGAACAATACATTCCGCGCTGCCTGTTTTATCACCCTTTCCTCAGCACAAATCCTACACTTGTACTAAAATAGCACAGGAAAAAAAAAAAAGTAGCGAGGGTGGATAATTGCAAATAACCCAATATTTAGGAGTTCAAAGGCTGTGCTGGGTTTGGGTGATAATTTTGTCTGAAGCATCTCTATAAACACTAATAAAATTAAGTGCATCGGAGGGGGCGTGGCCAGGCGTCCCTTTGAAGGGACCCTGTGATCAGTTCCCCTCTCAATTAGCGTATTGTCCACTTCTCCTTTCAGCATGGGAGGGAGGGGGGGGCATTCTCCCCCCCACTAGCTTCCCTTTGAAGTGATTATCCCTTTATCTCAAGCCTGAGCGAGGAATATCTTGGGGGACAATGGCAAATTAAAGCCCATACGGAGAGAAGCGTGAATGGCTGTTTGTAGGCTCCGAGAGAAATAGTCAGAAAAGAATGCGCGGGATAGAGGAATAAACAGAGTAGAGGGGGAAGGAGGGAAAAGAAGGCAAAATAGCATCGTTCCGTTTGCATGAGCTCAGGGGTGAGTGCTACATGTCAACAATCATCCCAAAAAGTAATTTCGGGCTCGTGGCAGAGTTGACACTTGTAGCGGCGATCGTGACTTAAGAAGATCTGTCATGACAGATGAGGAAAGACTGAGACGGAGGACTGGGGAGATAGAAGGATGAGCATGAGGAAGGGAGAGGAGTGCAGTTGTCAGCAGAATCAGATGGCGGTCAGGCTTGAAGAAGATACAATTAAAGTGTGGAGTTAAGACGGGCTTTGAAGTTGGACATGGTGCATAACACCCTTAAAATTTGAGAAGCCAGCCATTCATCTTCGTGTTATGGCGAGTTAAGGCGGCTCCTTTTAAAAGATCCAATTTGAAAAAAAAATACAAAATAAACTTTAATTCCAAGTTTGGAAAAGTATAAATAAATCAAGAGCGGTAATAACTAGCTAAGGTTTTCAACAAGGCTAAAAAGGGATTAAAACAAAAAAGAATTGTCGTCTTTTGAAACATGAGTGAGGGATTTGTTCAAGAAGGTGGGAGGAGGGAGGGGGGGGCACTAGGGATGAATAATTACTTTCTGTGCCCACTCTCATGCCTTTCTATCGCAATCCTGTGTTTTGGTGGCTTCAAAGTTTAATAATGTATACAAACAATGTCTGTGATGTTTGGCCTAATCCGTTTAGGCTTGGCAAAACTGCACGCTTTGCAAAAATCGATCTGATGTTCACCAAGCCAGCCTGTACTCATAATTCCTCCTTCCGCGTGAGTTCATGTCCCGACTGTAGAAAGCAAAGTCTTCGGTGCTCTTCAGTAGAGCTGATTTCTGTTTCGCTTTTTCTTTTGAATTTCGGTGACATGTTTTATGAAAGGGCAAAGGGGAAAAAAAAAGAAGAAGCAGAACGTGAGAGGAGAGGAATAAATGAGGTGCCTGATTGGCTAGCTTCCATACAGTCTGTTTGGCAATTCTGATCAAAGTGGTAGATTGTTTTGTGCGTGTATTATGTTTGTTGATATTGAACGTCCAATCATGTTGAGATCAACTCCTTTTCAAAACCTGTGAATGATCTTATGGAAAATGGAAAATGTAAAAAAAAAATACCAGCAACTGAATAATTGAAGCGCATTCTCTCAGTGTAGCATCCGCAAACATCGACTCTCTTGCAGGGTTCATGCATTCACGAGCCACTGACCAACTGTGAAAATATGACAAGCTTGGAATGAGACCAGGACAAATATGGCCGGTGTCCCACACATGGCTGTTATCTGTTATCTGTCTGAATTGTTGTTAATTTCCGTCTTGCGCAGTTGTCACGGTCTGGCCTGGTGACGAGACATTTCAATAGCAAATATGCACCCGTGGGTGTGATGATCAGAATATGAGGTGTGGTTGGCCACATTGTTGGCACATGTCGGATGTCGTACAATGTGTCTGTTCCATTGACTGAAAAAACAGCAAACACCTTGTCTAATAGATTACACACGGCATACAGTTTTTTTCTTAAATTCTTAAAAAAACAAAACAAAAAAAACAAAAAAACAAAAAAAATATACAAGCCGCACCAGGTGACAAGCTGTAGTTTTCTATGTTGAAAAAAAATCATTTACTGCATGTACAGAACAATTTTGTACTGTGAATGCACATAAAGGTACATAAACAGATATTTAAAACAGTGCCTTTAAACACGGCAACAACTTTGCCAATAAAAAATGAACAGACCCAAGAGAAAAATAAATCAAGATTTATTTAGCGGATTTTCCGAACTATAGAGCGCCCCCAGTGGTGAAAGAAAAATCCACAGAAAAGCCGCACCGTGGTATTAGCCGCATGGTTCATAATCGAGGAAAGAACTAGCGGCTTATAGTCCGGAAATTACGGTAGGAACATTGCGGACCCACGTGACAGCATTGTCTGCCGTTTAACAAAACATGAGCTGGTGGGATGGAAAAATGTCTCTTTGTTTTCAAATGATGTTGTTATTGTAGCTATGACAACTTGGCCGTGATGTAACCTTGACCATGTTTTTGAAAAAAATGCCACCATGGACTACATCAAAAAGCCACATGTTGTCTTGGAAATATTCAATGTCAATCATTTTTGTAAAGAGTTTTTTTTTTTTAAGTTGCATACTGTTCATGCGAGAGGTGAAATAAAAAAAACAAAAAAAAATCGGGTGTAACTTCATTGTCAAGTCTAGACTACCGAGTTTGGGGGTCTGTGAGATGAGATGAACCTTCCCATGACATTAACCCTCTTCTCTGTATTCTGAATAAATTAGATGCTGTAAAATGTAAGAGCCCTCCTTACGTGTGTGTCGAGTTTGTTTTAAAGAGGAAATGATGAAGATGACGATGAAGATGATGGCGCCCTTGGCGATTAGCCCTGTGGCTAACATCAAAGGAGAGGAGAAACTGTAGCTCATTTTCTCCTCTGACCTTTGACTCCCACTGGTATTTTGTCAACTGTAAACACGGATTTGTGAAAGACCCGAGCACTTCTTTGGGGACTTTATTATGCGCAAGAAGGTCAGGAGAGGTTGTGGTCGAAGCTCAATTACGATTGTCCCGCTTTCTTGTGTCTTTTATACTCAGAGCTTGTTGTCGCCTCTCCGCCTTCGGTCATTTTTTTTTTACTTTTACCATCAACATTATTTTTCCAGCGACGTTGACAAAGAACCGACAAGGGCTGAAAGGAAACGGTTCTAATGACAAAAAAAAAAAAAATGCAGAGAAAACGAGGAACACCTGGACAAGCCGTAAAGGGTGGCAGGGAGCTGATTGGCTAACACAAGTGATCGGGTAATCGAGCACAGGTGGACACAATGAGCTAACGAGACGCAGAAAGGAACGCAAGGAAAATATGAAACGATGCAAGAAAACCAAAATCAAGTCAGAACATGACATCATGCATTTAATCCATTTGTAAAACAAGTATGGATCATCAGTAAAAGCGCACAATATGGAGGCAATATTTCACAAATCAAATCTGTTATTTTATTTATTATTATTAACTGTAGCCGCGTCATGTTCACAAAACAAAACGGATCCTTCCCGTTTTGCTGAAATGGTCTCCTTTAAACAAGGTGATTATTGGACTGATTAGAAGAGAAAGAACGATTCCAAAATGCAAGCGCATGTGCACACGTGCACCAATCTGATCAACATGAGAATGTGTGCATGTGGGCCTCGGGTGCGATCGCATTGTGGATGTCCGTCTCAATCATTCGAGTGTGGCTGACGATGTTGAGCTGTTTGTCTTTCTCATAAAAGGAAACAGGATCAAAGGGCTGGTCCACCAGCTGGACCTTCAATCACTTTTGGACACCGACTTTGGAGCACGGACAGCTGGGCCCGTGTGTGAGTACGTGTAGAACGTGTATGTGCTATTTGTTCAACAACTGCTTTTCAAACAACGACAGCAGACATCACCAATTATTATTATTTTTTTTTTGCAATAAAAGGCAGATATATGAGGGGTTGGAGGTTATTTACTAGGGAAAATTAGACTTTTATGTAAATTTTATCTATCCATGATCTTAGCCGCTCTTCTTATGAGGGTCACGGGACAGTAGGCGGGGGACACCCTGAACTGGTCGCCAGCCAATCGCAGGGCACATGAAGACAAACAACCATCCACACAGGGACTCCTACCTAGGGGCAATTTAAAGTGTCCAGTCAACGTGCCATTCATGTTTTTTGGAATGTGGGAGGAATCCGGAGTACCCGAAGAAAACCCACGCAGGCACGGGGAGAACATGCAAACTCCACCCAGGAAAGTCAGAGCCAAAACTAAACCCTCCATCTCTGCACTGTGAGGCTGAAGTGCTAACATTTATATAATGTATTTTCCGGACTACAAGACTCTACTATTTTCCCCGATTTTGCGGCTAAAACAACAGTGCAGCTTTTCTGTGCATTTTTCTTTCACCACTAGGGGCGCTCTATAGTTCAGAAAATACGCTATATAAATCTCGATTTTTTTTTTTCTCTTGGGTCTGTTCTGTTTTAATGAGCAAAGTTGTTTCCGTGTTAAAAGGCACGGTTTTAACAATCTGTTAATGTACCTTTATGTACAAAATCCTTCTGTACATGCACTAAAATATTTTTTTTCCAACATAGAAAAGCGGCTTATAGTCTGGTGTGGCTTTTTCTTTTCAAAAACAGTTCCTGCGGCTTATATACAGGTGCACTTTATAGCCCAGAAAATGCAGTACTACTATTTTGTTTTTCAATTACGTCTTGGGATTTAGAGGGCTAACCTGCGACCTCTGTTATCGTAACTAACAAATCAATACAATATAACTTTATTTATATAGCGCATTTCACTTGAGCCATATCATGTGAAAACGTGAGTTGGTACGACCATAAAAGTTCCTTCAATCCTTGAAACAAGGACGTAACAGTGAAAGTCTGTTCAAAGCAAAGTTTGTGGCTTCGTCCCTTCTTGCGTAATTGCAAAAAATGCATTGTCACTAAATCCGCAAAACACTGAAAAAGTTGGTAGCGGCAACAGCGGCAGTTCCATTCATGTAACCAGCTTGGGAAGGATTTCAGAGGCATTCTTCAGGAAGCCTAAAAATAGGTTGCTTTATTTAATTCATTTAGGAATTTGAATGATATGTCAGTGGAAAGGGCGAGCAAAAGGCTGCGGTTGTGTGGGTGGGATACGGATGCCATCCAATGTTCAAAGCCTTGAAATATGTGTGGCACACAATGTTAAAGCATTCCTTTTCACAATTTACAATGGATAAACATGATGGCTTACAGAGGCCCTGGGTGATTATTTGCGCTGTGGTCTCCTTTCAGCTATTTCAGGCTTCCTTGAGGCCGCTGCTCCATGCCGCCTTACAAAGTGATTCCTCCAAGTGTGAATTCACGGGCCCGCCGGCTTTTCTGTAAGGTGCTTACACACTGCACCAGGTTTGCGCGGCCTAACGTGTTGCAGGACGCATGACGGGGCAGAGCCGACGGCGACGCGGCGCAAGCGTGCCCAGATTTGGCGCCGGTTGGTGACCTCGCAGAAAATTTGGCTCGTGCCTTTTCCTGCTGGTTTGGGCTAAAGTAAGCCGCAGTTCGGCGAGATATATTTTTCAGTGTTTCAGGGGAAAGCCCTTTATTTATAATTAGGAGGAGGTGAAAGGAGAAAAATGAGGTGATGGGTTTATGCGATTCTAATGGCACGGCACAAGCCGCAGGTCCATGAAGTCCACTTTGAGGTATGTCAACTGTCCCAGAGGTTGGGACACTCGGACAACGCGTGTTGATTTTACTATAAAATGCCATCCCAAAAATCTTGCTGTTTACACTTCCTCTGAAATTTCTTTACTGACTGACGGGGTGTGGGAAAATTCACTGGCCTAACATAACCCAAAATTAAGAAATCATATCATATATAGAATAAAAGTTTCATATATATATATATATATATATATATATATATACACACACAATTCTTCACATTCATATTTTTAGGTGAGAGTTTTTATCCAATGACAATTCAGGTAGCTTGTGTTACCAGGCAGATTTCAAGGTATCAGTGCCACCTAATCTACATCCAAGGCTTTCAGAATAAACCGTGCGGCCTTCTTGTCGTTGCTCATGGGTTGTTTTATTATTGCGATCCAAAAATGTACATATTGGAACTAAACTGCATTTGGCCCAGTGCTCTCTGGGTCATATATTCATGGCATGAACCATCTTCATTTCATGAACATGACTTTGCTGTCAGCTGCTCTGATAACACAAGTGAGAATGCGGCAATTTCTTATTTTTCAAAAGTTGTTCAAAAAACCATGCCGAGCAGCGGCTCCGCCAGGGCCTCACTGATGTATCTTGAAAGCTAGTGACTTCTTAGTTTGCATTTGATATGGTCTTTTTTTTTTATTTTTTTTTTTAGCAGCCACACGAGAAAGCCAGTTAGGGGAAAACTGCAAAAGGGAGCGACAGGATGAGCTCCTGGGCCTTCAGAAGTCTTGTCAAAAGCGGTTCCTTCAATACTTTGTCCCACACATATTCATCTTGCCAGTTGAAAAGTGAAAACAGCAAAAAGTTGGGATTTGAAAATAACTTTTCAACTACAAAGAAGCATCTCACAATAGGGTAGACAAAAAAAAAAGTTTAAAAAGAAAAGTGAAATCGGAGCAAAGGACAGACTTACACATTAAGGGGCAATGTTTAAAAATGTATCTTGAGCAAATTTTAAAAATATTTCGCCAGTCTCTGTTAATGAAAAGAGGACGCACTAATTGCAGGACACAACATCTTTTTCAGGGGTAGCATCATTTTTGTTTTTCTTTTCAAATAATTCTGTTGAATCAAATTTAAAAAACAATATCAGATATTTATTAGTTCATTTTCATTAAATTTTGATCATTATTATTATTATTATTATTATTAATTTTTCTTTATTTTATTATCATTAGCTTTTAGGTACCAGCAATTTTGTCCACATGTCTATTTACCGTATTTTCCAGACTACAAGTCGCTCAGCCACATTTTTTTGCGGGTAATTTATTTTTCAAAATATTAGAAGTGGGGCGTCTGGAGAGCGTGTTTGGCCCATTCAACATGGCAAATCGGGTCAGGTTAAATGAGCACTCCGATTGGCTGTGAGCTGGGACAAGAACCCAAAATGACGGACAGACGGTGAAATTTGAAGCTATTCGTCAAGAACTAATTCAACTTTGCTCATTTTCCACATATGGCCGGACAGAAGAGCTTGAAGGCCAAATAATCGCTCTCATTCACTAAAGACCGCCATTATTGGACATCCCCATGAAAGGCTACGCAGTGACTAGCGCCGCCGAGGGCATGGAGGCGTACTACATCTCACGCATGCGCAGAATGTCCGGAGTTGTCTCGGCGTTCTTTGGTCATTTTCCGTTTAGTTTGGTGCGTAAAAGCCTGAAGGAGTATGAGATATCGTTGCATAAGATTAGAGTGCCCTCTTGTGGCTGTCTGTGAAATAGATTTTTTTGTTTTTTCATGTATAAGTCACTCCAGACTATAAGTCGCATGAACAGCCAACCTTTGAAAAAAATGTGACGTATAGTCCGGAAAATAGAATAGAATAGAATAGAATAGAAATCCCTTTATTGTCATTGTACTCAAGTGTGCAACGAGATTAGAGGGCTCCCCTCTCCAGTGCAATACAACAATAATACAGACAAATATATAAATTAGATAAATAAAGAAGACAGTGCAATGGAATTCAGTGCTGAATATATAATAAAATATAATATGTATAAACTTGATACATTTACGTGATCAGAATTTTCTAAAGTGATTGACCCATCAGAAAAAAAGCTCAATCACAAAAAAAAATCGATTGAAAATGTTTTGATAGAAGTTCAAATAATTCATAATCTCAAAGATACCCAAATGGGATCTTTCAGAATTTGCTTTTTTTCACCTTGTTGAAGCATCTTTCAAAAGAAAGCTGACTTCACCAACCGCATTACCGGCGTTTGACAAAAATGAACAGTAAGCTCCTGAATCCTTTTCTTTCCTTTGCTCAATGGCAAAATGAATAAATGATATTCTTGCCTTTAATCGACACGCTCAGCTCTAACAAAGAGACGTTGAGACACTTTGAGGACACCTAACGCTCAGAAATATCAGGAGGCGTGCTGCATTTCTGTTGACGGACAGGAAGATCAAAACCCACGGCCCTTAAACGCTTCTGCCCTCTTTAGAAACATTTTGCCCCCCTCCCCTTTTTAAATTCAAAGTGGAACAAAACAATCGTTTCATCTTTTTCCGTGTGCTCCAGTTTCAAGATTATTTTGCCAACGATAAGGCACTCCGTATTGACAACTTTCAAGGCACATTGTCGCTTGAATGAAGAGACTTTTCTTTCTAAATATATATATCGGATTAAGAGCGCGCCTGCGTTGATGTCTCGCTAGGAATGTATCTTGTGTTGATGTGGATGACAGCTGCCGGTTGAAAGACACGAGGAACCTACTGAACATTCAAATGACGTTTTTGCCATGACGACAGGGGCTGGCTTGAATGCTAATCAATCGATGGGCTTGGAAAAAAAAAAGGAAACAGCAAGTGACAGAAACTTGTCAGACGCCACCGAAAAAAATATCAAAAAGTCAAAGTTTGCGTTGTCACACAAGAGCCCAAATCGCAAGTGGTGCACGCTATAAAAGGTTTGACTTGAAACGTCTCACATTTAAGGAAAGGAAATTGGAACACTCCTCCATATGGTGTAAAAAGCCGGCAAAGTTTCTGCTCGTTTTTTTTTTAATGCTTTGCTCCTCTGACACCGATGAGGAGTTGCTCCTCAATTGTTCTAAACTCGACGTCTAAAAATATAACGTGTGACGAAACTTCTATCAGTGTTGCGTACGTTTATCCATCTGTCCATCCATTTGCTTTGCCGCTCGTTAGGGCTGCGGGTCACACGCGGGCTCTCGAGACGCTCTCCAAATTCCCGCGTCACACACACACGCACACACACAACAACGACATCATCCGAATGGGGACATATTGCAGTTTACGTGCCAATGTCATGCACGGACTCCAGTGAGTGATTTTGATGCAAAGTTAGGAATGCGGCCAGGAAAGCACAACGTCCCAACCCACAATGGCGTACACGGGTGCAAATGCCCCGTTACACCCAATTTTCCGGAGCGCAAAAGTCTAGAAAAATAACAAAAGGAATAAAGTGGGCACAGTTAGACTGCGCTTTGTGTTAGACCTGCACTCAGAATGAAAATAGGGCCCATCATGTTAACTCATTCACTGCCATTGACGGCTAAAGACGTCAAAAATGCATTTTTTTTTTTTACTCAGCTGATCACATTCACTTTCAGTTAACCCAGTGCTTCACAAATAGTGGGGCGGGGAACCCTGGGGGGGGGGGGGGATGCTGAGGGGGGTCGCGTTTAACCCTGGGGAACATGCTTTTTTCCCGCCGTACTCCAATAAAGTGTAATTGCACCTCCACTCCAGTAGTTGGCAGTGGCGCTCTCTTTGCCTATTGTGCGTCGCCAGTATTAACTCTTTGGTGTGGGTTTGTTTTGCAACGAAAACGCTATTATTTATAGTTGCGGCGGAGAGTGGGTGTTGGTGGGGGGGCGCAAATTGTTTTCTTCTTCCTAGGGTGTTGGGGGGGCGATACAGAAAATAATTGAGAACACATACACGTTTTGAAATGTGGGAGAGAAAGAGAAGCATGGAGTGTAAATTCCGCACTCAAAACCCAGGAGCTGAGATTCAAACGCCAAACTTCAGAACAGTGAGGCAAATGTGCAAACCAAACATTCCTCTTGCTGCCCCGATTCATCAAGCGTCAATATTTCATTGACAGTTGTTTAAGAAAAAAAAAAGCTTCAAGAGTTATCTGGAAGTCATGTTGCGTGCAGGTTCAGCATCTTGAAGCTCCCCTCCAGTCCTCCGAACTTAAAAGGTAAAACTTGAACTTCGAAAATGCTGCTGTTCTTCTCAGCATTTCGCTGAGCAGCTGGAGCTTTCATAACATCATCAAAATCCTTTCCAGATGTGGATCTCCGTGAAATTCCAGGAAACAATCACTGATATGCTCATCCATATGGACGTCACATTTAAAGAAATAAAAAATAAATAAATAAAAAATAGGTTTAAATGGTTAAAATGGCACACATCATGCCAAAATTGCCAAAAGTCGACCTGCATAATAACGTGTCCATTATTTTGGTCAACTTATTTAGCCAGATATTTCAGTAAAACGTCACGTCGTGATGCAAAGCTGCAAAATGCAATTGCAATCGTAAAGTTCAATTCAAATCTTTCTGATGGTGACAAGAAAATTGACAATACCTCAAAATCCAAAACATGCCTCAAAAGACGCACAAAACCGCCACTGAGCACGACGAGAGAGAGCGAGAGAGACATTTTTCTCGTTAGCATTAGCCAGTTTCAAAATCAAAATGGAGTTTCAGTTCATTTTCCTTTTCCCACTCTCATTTTTACTTAATTTCGTTCACAAAAACCGTTTGCACTTTCAATTTTTGTCTTGCGCCAGACACAATAAAATAAAACAATCGGCAGTATGCACGGAAGATCACGTTCAACATCCAGTGACAAATAAAGCGTCCTGGAGCGTTTTCGAGGCACAACTTCTCCGACTCACAGAATGTGGGAGCGATAAATCATTGTATGCGAACATATGCGACTCCTGATTTATAGCGAGCCATACATAACACATCTGCTCACAGACACACAAACACGAGTATGATTAACGCTGTGAAACGATTGACATCAGAGTATCTCTCTCATGTCGACATCAAACACATATTTTGGGCTTTTTCATCGCGGAAGATCAGAGAATTGATTGTCAGGGAAGAAAGGAGCCTTTCGATCAGCTCGACGTCCAGCACACTCAGATCAACATTCTCCGACTCCATCACCCCCCCCCCCCCCCCCAAAGCAGCACACTTGGCCTCTTGCATCATTTACGGAGGGAGCGTGCCACCCCAACCCAGCTCTCCCGGGAAACAAGGACACTCGCTGACTGTGAGGGCGACAATGGACAGAAGAGCCGGCGGTGCCACTGGGCTCATTGCGATGCCAGATGTCATCAACATTCGACCCGGACACCGTCAACATAGAGGGAGGGAGGGAACGGTTGAGGGTGCGAGGGGGCTGTCGGATTTGAATGGAGAGTTTGTATTTGCGTGTAGGAGGGAATGTGTGTGTATTCATGGTGCTGATGAAAGAAAGTTTATAAGCAAGAAAATGCTGTCGCGTGTCAAATAAGAGCGGCTGAAAACAACTGGCAATGGAAGACTTGCCTGACTTTGGTGCAGGCAGCATTGGTTCAGTCCCCACTTGGTGACGGTGAAAATTTGCTTCAGAATTGTCGCGTAGGTGAACGTGTCGCTCGCAATTGCCGGGCAATCCGGTCCAGGATGAAGTCCACATTTGGAAGCAAGCCAGCACCCTGAACAGGATAAGCGGGATATGAAATGGATTAATCACAAATGACAGTTTCTGTCTAACCAGTGACACACTAACGGACGTTTGTCAGTTTACGGAAACATTTTCAGAAGAAAATCAGGTTTTTGAGGGTGATGTTCGATAAAAGAGTCGACTTAACTTGTATCCGATGAGACATTATTTTGAGATCATAACGAATTGTAGAGCCTTTAGTGGCATTTCATATCAATTGAATTCTTTTAATTGTTAAATTAGTATGCCGGAAAAAAATGCCTCGAAAGATGAGGAATAATGAGGAAAAAAAATTCTAAATGGGAGTAGTTCTAATGGAAATTTGTTTAAAAAGCAGGATTTTTAAGTAGTAATTTATTTATGGAATGAGCGAAAAACAGCACCCCCTGTTGGCTCTGGTTGGGCACTGCCCCTTGGACAGTTACTCAACTGATTTAGCACCACTCTGACTATGTCGAGGCTATGCCATAAACCCAAAAATACAAATAAAAACTGCTTTACAATAATATAAATCTGTGGAACAACCACTTAGAACATCAAAACAGTTTGAATTGTAACTAATCCGAGATTTGAGATTATTTCAGATGGGAAATCTTCAACGGAGACGCTCTGACTCCATTTTCATCTGGGATTATTGCACGCTTTCATTCACAGCATGAGACTCACTGTGAATAATCGGCCTTTCATGTTTTGGCATGCGACGAAAAACACAAAAACATATACGACTTGCACACATTTTTTTGTGTCTAGCGTGGATTTGGAATGTGTTCTTTAAGGCAAAGGGAGGACTCCAATGACCATGTCGGTCCAAAACAAAACCAACACCTCTCACTGAGCGGTCCGAGACGTCTTTGAGCTCGAGGACTGAGGTTCTTCCAGGTGTTGCTTTTCACACCGGTGATTTTGACAGAGAAGCTCTCCAAACACGGCCCAGATGGTGGGCGGGAGAAGCGCAAACACGGCAAACACATTTTACACAAAGGTGCACGTTGCGGCTCCCTCGCACACAAAGGTGAGGACTACCTTGTCACTCCTTGGGTGGTCCATTTAAAGGTTTGGGTGGGGAGTTAAGATTTTCATGCTCAAATCAAAAAGCACCAAATTCCATCGCGTCTTTTTTCATAAATCTCGCTGCAATGTTGTTTGTATCATTGTGACACACGTCCTAATTTTGGAGACGTCACTGCTGTGTTGGTCTGACACGTAGATAGCCCGAGTGAATTTCTAAGCCGTTTTCCTCCGGAGATGTTCAAGGACAGCCGTGGAAAACAAGTTGCTTCATCTCTCGCAGCTTTTCTCCAGCTAGCTGTGTTTCATGTGGAGACTGGAAGAAGAATGTACATTGAGAGAACGAGGCCTTTGATGTTGCTCCATTCGCCGAGGTCGTCTTAAAGCAGAGCAGAAAAAGGGGAGAGAGAGAGATGCAGGAGAGATTCTGTGGTCTGCTTTTGCTCTTTCTATTTCTCTCACACATTCAACTCTCCCTCGCTCGCTCGCTCGCTCGCTGGCAATGCATCTGACGTCTTTCGGCAAAAGACAAATTTGGTTTTGCTTGTTAAGTCGCCAGTAAAAAGCCGCATTTTGTTTGCGCTCGCTCTCTCTGGATCTTTGCTTCAGTTCCATGGATGCAGCATTGTGATGGTCGCTTACACGCTTTCCAAACAATAACAGTTCAACCCCTTTCTCAACCCCCCCCCCCCCCACCGCCCCCCCACAACCACCACAAGTTTCCTCTTTGCCAGAACCTTTTGCATATGCCAGCACATCCTTTTAGGAAGCCTTGAACCGACAACAAACACAAAGCATCCTCACTGTTGAGAGGAAAGGGGGCCCAGCCGCAAGCCCCCGGAGAATTAAACTCCATCGAATACTGTTCTACGTTTGCCTTAGACGAAAAAAGGAGCAATTTTGGGCTTCTTTGTCGCAGAAGCGGGTACTTTTTGCCAGGTCGACACAAAAACCTGCAAAGGGTTGGTCCTTACGGTTGAGCGGTTCTAGCGAAGACGTGTGGGGACCCCTTGATCTTTTTGATAACCTCCGAAATCCAAGGCTATTCAGCGTTATGTCATTTGTCTTTTCAAGCATGGACTGCTCAAAATGCATTGTGTTGTCGTCCACTCTTAGACGGTGTGCACAAAAACACTTTAAGAGAATATGAAAGCGAATAATTGTTGTCATGCCTTTACTGCGGACATCGAGAAAGCATTTGAGTGGGATGTGGGCAGTCTCTGGTTTAGGAAGAGCAAACTATGTTGGTAGGTATGAACATTTGATTTGAACTGGCAGAACTATTGCACACCGGTGCCAGTTCGATAGTCAAGAACACCCGCATTGAGTCCAAGTCGAGTTCAAAGGTCAGAGTCAGAGTCAAGGCAGAGTCCACATGGTCCAAGTCTGAGTCCAAAAGGTTCAAATCCAAGTCAAATCCGAGTCCACGTGGTCCAAGTCCTAGTAAAGTCCGAGTCCACAAGGTTTGAATCCAAGTCCAGATGAGATCACGAGTAAACCTTAAGATAGAGAAAAACAATTTTCCCGATCACAAAATGAGGGCAATTTCCTTATGCCCCACTTTTCTTCGACGGTATGAAACCTTTTATGAACTTTATTAACCACGCGTGCAGAGAAACAACAAAAACAATGACTTCTTTTTGTTGTGCCTCTGCAAATGTCGAACAATGTTCAATGTGGCGCCGTGCTGTGTGCGTCCGAAACTATTTTCTTACAGAACCTTCCGGTCACGTACAACGGACGGAAAAGTGCAGCTGCTTAAAATCGGACTCATGCGAATATAAATATGGCTCCATATGTTGAAGAAAACAACTTGTTCGTTTTTGTGAACCCTTGGCTAATGACTGGAACGTTTGGGGCAGATAATCAAGTTCAATGAGTTCCTAACCTTTGATTTATGCAGATTTGAAGGTGTCGCTGTGTAATGTAGTCGATTGCTCACCTGACTTCCAAGCAGCCGGTGTGGGTTCAATCAAACGCATAAATGCATAGCAATGCAACACTTTGATGGCCTTGAAAGATTTTTTTTTTCTAACTTTCCACTAGCGGTGTAGGCTAATGGAACACCAAAAATCATAGTTTGGTTCGGTACGGAGTTAGTTAAGTTACTGTTAATTGTTTACTGAACCTTTTTGTTTGGCAGTGAAGTGTTAATTGTTTTGTTCGCGACATTCCTTGTTCTTGACTTAAAGGTGATTTTATAAATATTTTGCGTTCCATTTTTTATCCATCCATCATCTGTACCGCTTGTCCTCATGAGGGTCGCGGGGGGTGCTGTAGCCTATCCCAGCGGTCTTCGGGCAGTAGGCGGGGGACACCCTGAACTGGTTGCCAGCCAATTGCAGGGCACACAGAGACGAACAACCACTCGCGCTCACAATAAGACCTCGGGCCGATTTCGAGTGTCCAATAAACCCGCCACGCATGTTTTTGGAATGTGGGAGGAAACCGGAGTACCCGGAGAAAAGCCACGCAGGCACGGGGAGAACATGCAAACTCCGCACAGGAAGGCTGTAGCTGGAATCGAACCCACGACCTCTGCACTGTGAGACCACTGTGCTGCCCCTTTCACTCCGATATTTAGTCATATTTATAAATTAAGGGTTAGCTTCAGCAACAGGTGGAATATCTTTCTGAAACGTCAAAGCTATAAATTACAACCCAGTCCGTAAAATAGTGAAAGCAAATAATAATCAAATGAAATCTCAAAAAAGGAAAAAGTGACACCGATAATTGTCTCGGAAGATAAGCGAACACAAAAGCGAAATTCTATCGGATGCCACAGTCTGACTGCTTCTGTCCGTCAACACGGTAGAACTGGACCGCACGTCACGCGCTCTCCTCTGCAGTAGGCCGCTGGCTATTGCTTCACCTCCACTTGTGCTTTCCAGATTATTGTGAAGGCGGGGGAGGAGAACATTAAAGAGACAATCAAAAACAGGCATCAGAGTTGTCGCCAGTGCCTGCAGAATACAAAGCGTTATCAGAAATGCAGCCGAACCTGAACGCTGTCCTTCCCAAAGGCAAAGTTGTCCTTTTAAGTCACTTTGGCTTTGAGTCACATACAACAAAACAAAAAAAAAAAAAAAAAAAAAGGGACGCCAGCCTCAACGTCTTCAGAGCAAAGTATGTGTGTCAATAATCAGATTAGACTCGATTTTTATGAGCTCTTGAAAATGCATTTAAATAATTAAAAAATAAAATCAAATCATATTATAATTTATTATGATTTTTTTCTAAAAAATAAAATCAAATAATATAATTTAATTATTTTATTTTTTTTCAAAATGACATGACAGGAAACAAAATAAGTTTTCAAAATTAAATGGCACCGCAGCCTTTTAGCCGTCCTGGATACAGTGGCGCTATTGTCACAATAACAGAGTGTGCAGAGACAAAATCCAGAAGCCTTCGCCGTCGCTGCAGATGAAAGAGCCCGGCTAAGTCTCATTACTTTATCCGCCGAAGCAGCCTCTCTTACTCTGGGATGTCTCTCAGATGTTAGGTGCTGAGATGTCACGCCGCTAATTGAGACTTGCAATCAGCACCCTTGTTTGGCCTGGTCTAGTGGTCGGGTTTCAGCGCTGATTTGATTGGCATGCTTTCATGTGGGAAATGGACCCGACATGAGAGAAATGGCGTCATTTTTCTCATTTCTTTATGTTGGCAAAAAAATGCAATTACACACACACAATAAATAAATAAATAAATATATATATGAATGAGTTTTCAAAAAATAAAGGTTCAAGCCAGACTTCTGTTGAAAGTCGACTGTGCACCAAAGCACTTATCTTGTGTCTTTCTCAATTCTGTATTTCACTTTAGCGATTAGCACGCTTAGCAACTCCTCGTTTGCCAGATCGGTTAAAACGCTACTTGTTAGTGGGCTAGTTTATTTGTCGTCATGGAGGAGCTTCTACTGTGCACAAACTTGCTTATAGTCCAAATAAAGGCCGTACTGCTGCGGCAGAAGCTAGCTTGGCGGCTAGCATTCATGCTAAAAAACTTACTTTGGGGACAACGAGCGACAACACGAGGCTTTTTTATAAATTATTTTTTTTCAGTACGGCGCTGGTGAGCATGGCCTTCTTGGGGCAAAAGAGCCACTTTAAAAAAATGCAGCTTTGACAATCTCAAAATCGCCTTGTCTGAGATCGCGATTTCTGTCTCAAAACGATAAATCGTTCAGCCCCATTCCCATCACTACATAACAGATTACCAATTTTTCCCAAGGCGGTTAGGCACCAAAGTTACAGCACATGACGAGCGCTTCCATGAAAAGCAGGCTGACCACTTGCATTCATTATTGCTAACGAACACAAGGAAGAGAGGACACTCCTTCTCTACCCACACAACAGCCCCTCAGTTCTTTGAAGAAAAAAAAAGTTAGGACTTGAAAAAGTAAATGATCTATTTAAATACCAGGAAACAATCTTCAGATGATGACACATCAAATATTCCCCGAGTCGTGGGTGGGTGTTTATATAAGTCTTGTCCATCTGGGATAAAGATCTTCACACTGCTTCAATTCTTTTGCTGTGGGAAGATGCAGGAGGGTGGGGGCAAGAGCAAAAGAACAAAAAAAAAAAAAAAAAAGCTTAAAATGCACCTTTCTCGCCTCTCTCTTATTTCCCCCCCCTCAATTCCCAACGTGAATATGTCGGCGAGCTCGTGGTATGCAACAAGATGAAAAGTCCAGGCCATCCCTTTGAAATCCTCCTCAAGTCAAAATTACCATTTCATTTCAACTCCAGCCAGGAAACGGAAAGCGGGGCCACTGCTAACTGCTTTTGGGCATATTGTTTATAAACTTTGGAGGAACATTGTTGCCTGGGAAAATGTTTTGTGTGGGTGGTGGAAGTAAGCAGTTGGAGCGACCACAAAGACGGAGATCAGGTCTATTTTCCCAGTAGGAGGAGCACATTAAAGTGAAAATAATGTTCATTATTCCAGAAAAACAACATCAGCCTTCGGTGTTCGTAATAGCATGCCGTTTAACGGGCAAAAGTTGCCTCGAACGCCACGCAGTCAAGCAGTTGACCCAACTTGAGGAGCCGAGCCGTTATTTCTCATGCTTTAATTAGTCCACGTTCATTGTTTAAGAGGTGATTATCTGAGCTGGAGGTAAATGCTTTTTCCACGGGAGTCACATTAAAGCAGTACTTCGGGGGGGGGGGGTGCGAAGTAGGGGGGTGCGCGTGACCCTGGCGAACATGCGTTTTTTCCCGATGTACTCCAATAAAGTGTAATTGCACCTCCACTCCAGTAGTTGGCAGTGGCGCTCTCTTTGCTCATTATACGGAGCGAGTATTAACGCTACGGTGTCGGTTTGTTTCGCAACAAAGATGCTATTATTCATAGTTGTGGCGGAGAATGGGTGTTGGTGGGGGAAATGTATGGTTGGAAAACTATGATCAAAAAGACAAGTCTGGTAATCAAACAAAGCAATCTGAAAATCGTATAAAAGAGCGATGAACTCTCTCATATCAGTATCTAATGAGTTGCTCGCTTATTAGCACAACAAAGTGTACGCGTATATTGACGTGAGGAGCTGTACTTGAATTTCAATATCATCAATGACAACTAATGAACATGTTTTATTTTTGTTGGAACTGATTGAATGAAGAATAGAATGATTGTGCAGAGCTTGGGCGTGTTCATGGACGCAGACCGCTCAAGTTTCATGCACTCAGGGACTGATGCATACATTTCACAGGAGCAAGCTCTATAATTGCTGAGCAACAGCCAGTCTTCAAATTTGATTATGTTTACTATTTCTATTTCTTATCATATCTTATTCTATTTACTCTATTTTTTTTTCAATTTTCAATTTTAATGTTTCATAAATTCATAAATTTCAGCTTATTTTATTTTTAACAAATAAATAAATTATATATATATATATATATATATATATATATATATATATATATATAAATAAATCATTTACTTAATTTCACGTCAAACTTTCAAATTCGAATAATACAAAAAAATTGTTATTAATTTCTGATTAAATTTAAATGTAGCGTGTAGAATTGAATGCCATCTAGTGGCAAACTACTAGAATGCAACCACCTAAACTCGAAGCGCGTGCACGGTACCTGAGAGAGACCACACTCTACCAATCCCTTCAAGAGAGTTGCATGCAAAATATCTTCACAAATGACTTCTAGTGTTCCCTCAAGTGGGTGTCCGTCGGGACCTTTCCGTCCCCGCGATGAAATGACCATCTCTGTTGAGTCACATGACTGAGATGGAAAAAAAGAGTAGCCACGATCTCCTGTCGAGCGGGACAAGCTGCAGAGGCTGCTCCAGGCCATAACCACTCACCAAATTTTCTTAAAACTTGCGAGGTCACGTATGATTAAAACAAAAATTGTGCTCGACTCTCAACTAGGCATTTTTGTACTGACTCATTTTTAAACGCAAACATATATGCACGACAACATCGAGGCATGATGTTGCAAACTTTACGTGCAGGCAAAAGCAATTCAATACGGTGGGTTGTTTTCTCCGAGGCTTTGCATTGTGGGTAGTAAAAAAATGCTCGGAATGTTCCAAATTTTCTCCAGTATAATCTGCCGAAGTGACGAGACTCTTGATATTGACAACCACTTTAAATGTTTAACACAACTTTTTTTGTTCTACGATTCAGCAAAACAGTTTGTTGGTTCTGTTGGGTGTTGCATAAAATATATAGGCAGGATCATTTTTGTTCCATGGACACTCCACCCGGCGTTCACCTCTGTTTATTTTTACTGGCACGTATTTATGTAAACAAGCGCTGTTTAACTCAACTGCAGTTGGTTGTCATTGGAGACAAGATTTTTTTTTTTTTTTTTACCTCCGCTTCCTTTTGTTGCTGCGCACGCTGGCGATGTCTTTGGGAGGCCCGCTTGTGAGCTGCAAAGAAAATGCAAGAACACAGAGGAAAGAGTATGTGAGAGTCGTAGAAACAAACAAAAAGATGTGACAGTCGGAAGGGGTAGCGGGCCGTCCAGATGGAAACAAAAAAAGGATTTGGTGACGGGATCATCTTACAGGAAGCACACGCTCGGATAATTTAGCCGCTGACCTCTTGTGTCGAGGCGTGTGTGTGTTGGAGGGGGGGCGACAAGAGCGCTGTTGGCCCCATCTGCATGTCTTGTCGCTGGTCATGTGACCATGTGCAGCATCTGGCCCCACGCCAGCACCCGACACCCCTTTGTGGTGGCCACAGCGGCCGGTTGGGATCTGCCTTTGATCCTGAGCCAACTATTCATCTCTAAAGGAAGAGGAAGAGCAAAAAAAAAAAAAAAAAAGATAAACAGAGAAAAGAGGGAGGGGGGGTCGGAATAAAAGTCAACCTCTACTGCCAATTATTGGAGAAACATCAAGGTCTTTCCTGCTTGTGTAAAAAGCGAGAGTAGAGAAGAGGGGTGCTGTTTGATGGTTTGATTGAGGTTAGTGGCGAGGCTGACAAACGGGATGTGATCATTGCTATGATGAGCTTTTGCATGTCTGCTCTGACACTTTTGGGCTGTTTTTTTTTTTTTTGACAAGATGCCCTTATTTAGGTCAGCACCGTTGCAGTGATTAGCACGTGCGCCTCACAGTTCTGAGGTTGAGGGTTTGAATCCGGGATGGGATCCTTCCTGTGCGTTGTGACGTTCTCAGAATGTTACATTCCAAAAACATGCTTGTGAAATTCCACTGACGACGCCAAACATTTTACTGATGCGTGAATGCGGTGGCGGGACGTGCATTTCTCACGCGGGCCTTCAGTCAAGTCCTACTTAGTCCGACTTGAATAAATCCTCCTCATATTAGCATCATTTATGACACCACGGCTGGAGAAATAATGAACAGAAAGACACTTACACACCACACAGATATCAAATGTTAACGTTCAAACAACAACTTTCCTGGCTTGTGGTGAGAGGGCAGTATGGATTGTCTATTCTCCAAAAAGAATTGAAAGTAACAAATATGTTTGATGACATCACATTTTCTAATCAGCTCCTACCGTTGCAGTTAGCAAACGCAGCATGAGTTGAAACGTTACGTATACGTTCCAATATTCGCGCCGTACTTTTTTGCCATGTTGACTGTTGGTATGTGCGCGCCACGTCAAGTCTGTCGGAATAAGTATTTCTATTGGTCAATGCCAAAAGAACCAATCGAAGGACGACGTAGGACATGTCTCCCAATGCGGCAAGACGAACAACATTTTTGACGTCGGTGGGGGTCGTGAAGCAAACGGCAAACGACCAATCGTTGTCACACCACGCGAGCGACGATACATCCAGACATCTCAAGATCAGCTCCGATTTTGGCCGACGTTTGTCCAAAATCGGGCTACATGCGTGTAATCTGACGTCGGCGTAAGAAAGTTGCAAGCAGCAGCCATTCCTTTTTTGTATCTGGCGGGCTGTACTTGCTTCCTTCGTCCTTGAGGACAAAGAGAGAAAAAAAAAATAGCATATGCATTGATCACCAAGGACGAGATTCGATTGTTTTGTCTCTTTGAGCCTCTCCTTCTGTTTGTCGCCATCATTTTCCTTTCATTGTCATTTTTTTTTTCTGCTTTCTCTTGAGACCTCCCCGGCGAACAATTGAATATACAAACCGAACTGAAACATCAATTCAATCTCACCATTGTCCTATCAGCGCAAGTCATTTGTCCTTGTCCTTTGTTGTAAGAGATCCTTGGAGTTATTTTTTGCTTCATTATAGATTGGGATCAAAATGGAAAACAGGGAGCTAAACAGACGGAAGAAAAAAAAAAACTTTGTCTAAAGGGTGTAAGAAGAGGAATAAATTCAAACCATGCACAGTAGATTGAATTCTTAAAAAAAATGGTTCATGACACAGATGTCATGTCTTGGATGAGTTTGAATTTGGTTTGGATTAAGGATTGAGTTTCACATTTTTCTCGTGTCGCTTTGTCCGTTTGTCTCGTTACATTATTGGGTCCACCTGCGCTTGTCAAGCCGGTCCCTCGTGTGAGCCAATCAGCTGCCTCTTATCCATGTGTTGGTCATTGTCTCGTCAGTTTGTTTGATTTTGGGCGGGGTCCCCAAATGTGGCTTAAAGGTCAAAGTGTCATTGATCTCAGAAGCTGAAATGGACTGACATGGGTCATCCGCGATCTCAGAAGCTATTCACACACGTAAACGGAAATGTTGATGCGTCAAATCATATGCAAACTAAAAAACGTGCTTTAAGCTAAAAAACTCTCTTAAAAAAAAGGCCTTGTTTTAACCCTGGAAAAAAAGCAAATAAAAGATGATCAAACATCAAAGAAGTAACCGAAATCAAATTGACAAGATTTCATGAACACACCCACACGTACAGCTCCTCCACTTCCATGTTTGCATACGTTCAAATAAATACGCGCGCACACACGTCCACCTCCCCTTTCCACGAAGATGTGATTGGAGGAACATCTTTGATCTTTTTTTTCCTATTCAATGAGATAGACTGGCGCTACACATAATCCATGACTGACATAATATGATTTAGTAGTATCGCTAAATGGCAGAGAAAAACAGCTGAGTGAAATTAATAAGGTAGCAAAGTAAGAGGAAGGTTTGGAGGAAGGTAGTGGAGGTGGAAATCGAAGCTGGCAGCAAAACATACAAATCATCAAATTATCTCTTTACGCATATTGTCACGGTAATCACTGAGCTCGCTCGGCAGCGACTCATCGCACTAATCTGTAATCTGGAGTGATTTGGCTATAAAAAAAAAAAAAAAAACAAGCACAAGGCCAGTAAACCTGTTGCGACCTTTTGTCTCATTTTAGTTCAGCCCAGATGTAAAGTTGAAAGGCTTCCAGTTGACACAACTTCACAAGAGTTTTCGTGACTTGAACTAAGAGGGCCATTGTTTGCTGAAACAATGATTAGCGCACGTTGGCCGAAAACCGAAAATTGCAGCTGGTGTCAAGGTGAAGCGTGCGCGCGTTGTTAGTCTCAAAGCTGCACGCGAGAAACGATCATCTGATTGCATGTGTTGTGCAAGCATTTTGAGAGACAAAATGAAGACGAGATGAGAGTCACAATAAAGTGGAAGCTCTAAAGTTGAATGCCCCCGATGATATTCAGTTAGATGTATAGTTTCGGAGAAAAGTATAACTTTTTAAGTTATGCTGTGAATGATAAAAAAAAAGCTAATGAAAATAATTTTGAATATCACATAGTGAACCTATAATAATAATATTATTATTATTATTAGTCTTTACGTATATATATGTATATATATATATATACATATACATATATATATATATATATATATACACATATAAAAATATAAATAAATTAAAAAAATTATATATATATATTTAAAAATTAATATATATAAATATATATATATATATATATATATATATATATATATATATATATATACACATATAAAAATATAAATAAATTAAAAAAATTATATATATATATTTAAAAATTAATATATATAAATATATATATATATATATATATATATACATATATATACGTTTTTTTTGTGTCTTCGATACATATAGTTTTGGTCGGTGACCTTGGAGACACACACACACACACGCACACGCACACACCTTAGATTTCCATCAGCTTGCACTTACATTGATGTTCGTCTTCTCCTCTCTCGCTCACCCTTCTCTCTTGGTCCCTAGTTCTCTTCCTCCCTTTGTTGTCCCCCGTTGTTGTTTCCATGTCTTTGAAACTTAAAAATATCTCACCCGATTGTGTTCTGTACATTTTGTTACCATGGCGATTGCCACATCGAGCAAGCAAAGCGAGCGCAAGCGTGTGTTTGCATCTCTAATGTGTGTCCATGTGCCAATTGCGGCGCTATCAGCTATGCGCAGCCACTGTACCGAGTTGAATGCAAGAAAGCAGAAGAAAAAGAAAAAAACACCCACCATCCCGTCGCTCTTCGTTGGTCTTCTCCCTTTCTGCTTGTCTCATCTTACTCATTTTCCCTCCTGACTCTCCTTCATCCTTACCTTTCTCCACTCACCCGGTCTCCACATATCATCCCTCACTCTGCTGCAACACGTCAAGGTGACAAGGAGGTAGAAAGAGAAAACCTCCGGAGAGAAACAAGTTGTCTTAAACTGAATATTATAATTGTGACATTTCGGCACCCTCCAACATCAAAGCGTCGATCGACGCTTCTTGCCCCAAAGAACGTCCGAGTGATCAATGGCCATTGAGATCTCTTAATTTGATGTGATTCAATAGATTCCATTTGTCATTTTTCTTGGTATTTATTTTGTCTTTGTTTTTATTCTGGAGACGGACAAGGATAAGAACCAATGAGACAATTGCGGACTGGATCTAGTGAGACGTACGAAGGCGGAGGTGAGACGCGAACGCACGTCCATGAAAATGTTCCTGTCACGCTGTCACAATCCTCAGCGATCTGATCAACTTCCGTTCTGCCCCCCCCAAATCAAATTAGCGCGCCAGCACTGCAGTCACACGTTCTGATACCTTGGAGTAACCTCTCTTTCTCCTTCAGCAAACCAATCCCCTCAAACAAACTGGTCTAATGAAAATACTTTCCTGAGTTTGGCCGATTTAGCACATTTCACCTCACATTCTCCTTTGCGCTGTGTGTGCGTGCGTGTGTGTGTGTTGAGTCGAACTTGTAATAGCCCATATTAAGAAATGCTGACGTCGGCGCACCGAGCATTTCTGTGTGCATTCTAGGAATGAGGTTTGCACTGTATCTCCAAACAGCTTAATGGCAGTTGGAAAGAGTGGGAAATGAGATAAAAGAAGAAAGAAAGTTGGATTTGGCGGAGGAGCGAGCAGATGATAGACGGATATAAAATAAGTCAAGCATGCTGGGAGAAACGAAAGATTCCCAGTCACTTTGCGTCTTGCGTCGTCTCCGTCATGATGAATCATTAACCAACTTTGCCCACCGTGCCACAAAAAAAAAAAATCTGATCACCTATTGTTTCGTTTAGGGATACTGGAAAAAATAGAATTGGTGGTGCGGCTTGTATGTCTTTTTTTAAAAAATTTCCCCAAAAACTTGTTGCGGCTTATGTGCGGGTGCGCCTTATATCCTGGAAACTACGGTACTTGACGAACTAATTCATCAGTTCTGGCTGGTGCTTTATGCAAAGCGACGGTAATGAGCACAGCTGCAACGTGAATGCAAAGCAAAGCATGTGTCTCATTAACTTACCGAACAAATCGCAACGGCAAGGACCGTCAACATCATTTGATGTTTTGTCTTGACCGTCATCCGTCGGTTGGTCGGGCATCCTCTTCTCCAGCTGTTCTTTGTCCGCGTCCTCTTCAAACAACTCTTTTCCTCTTGGGAGCTTTGAGCACTGCCAGCTGAGCCACCGTGTCGCCAGCTGGCTCCCGTGGTCGACCGCCGCCACCTTGCTGGGTGCCCTGAAACAGCCGGCAAGACCCCTTAACTTCTCGAGATAAGCATGGATAATAATGAATGCAGGCGACGGCAACGGCAGAAATAATCAAGATGCATTCTTTAATTTACGGGAGCGCTGGACGTGGCGGCATGAAAAAGCCAAAGGTCGAGCCCCTGAAAAGGCCTCCATTGAAGCAATTCCCAGGTGGAGCAGGCGATGCCCCACCCCCTCCGCACCCACCAATGGGATCAGTAAAGGTCACCTAGCAACACAGGTCAACGCTTTGATCCAATCAGAGGAAAATCCAGTGGTGGGAGTTCTTTTATGTGAGTGGTTGCAGGAAATGATTGGCTGTCATTTTGGATTTCAGAGGCTAAAGGGAAGCGGGTACCAGCCCCAATTATTAGGAGGCTTCTATCCTAAAAGCTTGGTGGGAAAAACAAACAATACAAAAGTATGCATAATGACTGTTATGATTAAACGGCATATTTAATGACCTCCCAATGAAAGTCAATTGGCAGTTCTGAATTCATGCAGGCAGTGAGTAGGCACAGGGATTGACCCTCAAGAGTGACCTTGAACGCTTTGAACACCCCACCTCTCAATCCCTCTTTCTCGCTCTCTTTTTTTTTTTTTTTCCTGCCTCCACTTGATCCCCGGGAATGAATGCTTTGATTCGTGCCGTCCAGCTGCATAAGTAAAGCACATTTTAGGAACGGAAAAAGCAAAAAAGCTCGTTTTATAAAAATGTCAGGAGATTGTCTCAGACAGGAAAACAACTGTTTTGCGTGTATATTGTATGTAAATATCTCTTAATATTATGGAGGAATGAATACAATTTTTTTTCTGAGTCCTCAGCATCGATTTGAGTCGGTCTGGTGATTGGCAGTCAGTGAGATAGGGCAGAAAAGTTGGAGTAATCCTGAGCATGGTGAAGATGGTTCAAGATTTTGAATGGCCTCAAACCTCAATAAAAGCATTTAAAATAGAAGAGAAGTCATTTCCAGCGTCAAATTTAGAATATTCTATCCATCCATCGCTTTTCCTCATGAGTGTTGCGGGTGTGCTGGAATCTATCCCAGCTGACTTTGGGCTGGGAGGCCAAACCGCCGATGTACAACAATAAGCAAGAAAATAGAATAAAATCAACACCCTCAAAGAGAGAGCCAAACAATAAAAGTGAATCGTTTTAAAAAGCATGTGGCATTGGATAAAACAACCACTTAGCATCCCTCATTTTGCGTCAGGCATTGCAATTGGAACTTAGTTCAGCTGGCAAGCGGATGGGAAAAATTCCCGTTTGACATGAGCGTTGACTGACATTTGCAACTCCAATTTAGACCTCCCAATTAACCTATTATACAACATGCTGACTCAACACAGACGGGTTCTATCGTGTCGAAAACCTTGAACTTTGTCACTTTTTTTTTTTTTTTTGATGTCAGGCAACCGTGCATATCACTCGACCACCGTGCTGCCCCCAAACGAGGTCTCGTCAGGTTCCTGTCATGATCAGAGCTCGGAAGCAAGAATAGGCTTGTACACTGGGAGGCCAATCGGTATACCTGTTTGATTTAATGAGATCAATCATAAAAAAAAATAAAAATGAAAAAAAAAGAGTATCAAAAAGGCTGCCTTACAAAAAGAAAAAAAGTCTGCAGAGGTTATATCGTAACAGAAGAGCAAAGTGACAATATGATATATATATATATATATATATATATATATATATATATATATATACACATTTATTTTATTATTTTTTTTTTTTATACCACGATTATTCAAGAAACAAATGAGCTCAAATCAGCTGTCAGTCATTTTCTCTCACACAGACTGATCTGACTTCCTTTCTGTCGCTGGGGCATTTCTTTGGAATGACAGGACAGCTGGTTCGACATCAAGGTGTGTGTTTTCCTTGTAGCTGAAGAAAAAAAAAACACGAAACAAGTGCCAGTCACTTTCACTCCGTGTCCTCCTCATGTCCTAAGACGAACGGAAAAAAAAAAAAAAGATCAAATCAATCCAAGTAAATATAAACACACAACTCCTCAGTCAACATCTCCACACAGCTAGGTTGATGAGAAGTCAATTTTGAAAAATGTAGAAGAGTCAATAGTAGCGAAAATATCCACAATAGATTTCCGAGCTCAAAGATGTTAGTGAGAAGCTGATTGGCCAATAAAAATTAATGATGAGAATACGGCAGAGCAGAGACGCTCTCCAAAGACTAGCCCGGAGTCCCCCAAGGGAGCGAATGGAGCGTCAATTAAGTGACAGGCGGATGCATTCGAATTTCTATCACGAGCCTCGGTGGCATAGCGAGATGCAGCACGACAATGCTTTGAAAACGGCTGTGGTTTCCCCATCAAAAACGTCCACCGGGTCCTTTGATCTGCTGGGTGCTATGTGTCCTTGGAGATACGCCGCCACTTCCTCAAAGCTCTTTGTCGCCTCCACCTCATTTTGCTGTTTTTAGTTTTTACTCGTACAACATCAGCAGCATTCAGAAAAAATGTGTGTGTGTTTGTGTTTGTGTGTCTGCAAACAATCAGCTCATGTAAACAGGTGATCTGATCATTGAAAGGCCTGTTTTTCCCCTGAATTGCACCTACTCAGCTTGCCTAATACTCGCCTTTTTGGAATAGTCACATTTTCACGACCATTGACGGCTAAAGACGTCAAAGATCCATTTTATTTACTCGGCCGGTCGTGAATGAGTTAAAGGGGAAGTTAACCCCCCCAAAATGTGGAATTTACGGCATATGAGCAATATCTAGCCGTTTTTAGCCATCTCAGGGGGGCGGCCATTTTGTTGACTGGAAATGACATCACAGTGGCTCAGGGCTCACGTAACGACCAATCACGGCTCACCTGTTTTCTGAAGCGGAGCCCGTAGCAATGTTGTTGCCACTCGCTAAGCGAGCCTAATTTCAATACGATGATTTCTCCGTGGCGTTAACTCTGTATTTTACGTCTCTACGGTGAAAATGACCCAATGTGTGTCTATAAATCGGTGCGTCTGGCGAGCAACTCACCCTGCTCTAATGTGCTCCGGTGATTTGTTCATCCAGTACCGTCCCAATCCCGCGATTCAAGGTCAAATTGAGAATCCTCCTGGATTTCCGAAACCACGTCACCATCTAAAGTAGACGTACTCACGTTCTATTCGGCTTGATTTACAACTTACAACTTCATTCAAGCGCTGACACTTCACTTTCCACACTTGGAAGTGAGCAGTAAGAGAAAAGACCTTTGGTTTTACGAGACGAGAGGAATTTCCGTCTCGGTCTGGAATATTGGTTCAACAGGACCTCAATTCTTTGAGACCACAAGAGCTTTGATCTGGACCGATCCTCAAATTTCAGAGAATCCGTCCGGACCACAAAACCAAAATTGACCTCAATAGTGCGCGCATCCAAAGGCCATCCATCCTTTTTACGATGCCGTTTACACTCGCTAGCATTGCAGGTGAACTTGAGTCTATCGCAGATGACCTCAGGTGAGAGGCGGAGATAAATTCTGTGCCTTGAGTGAACAGAATATGCACGTTCGTGCTAAGTTAAAAGAAGCCGGAGTACTCGGAGAGAACCCATGCAAGGACGGGGAGAACATGCGGACCCAACGCAGGCCCAACCGCTGATCTCGATCACTTTGCTCAATTTTCAATCTCAAAAACTAGAGCAAGATTGCTCATGCTTTACACTTTTATTCTTAGTTCTTCTAGTTCTTTGACATTTGGCGGTAATTTTAAGATGTATTTAACAACCCTCCCACCATGCCGCTTTTCGAAGGGGAGGAGAAAAAGTACGAGTTAAATCACACGTTCTTATTCATGCGTCAGCGTCTGAGTCCGACTGAGCGCATCACAGAATACTTAGGCGATATGACTTTGGTAATGCATGCCGCACCTGCCTTATGTAAATTCAAATTCAATCGCTGACATATTCTGCAAGTGTCATAAGTAGTTAGACAGAGTGAAATCATCTGCTTCCCTGGGGGATCTCCGTGAAAGTCAGCGAATGAAACTGAACTGATCGGGTGTGGGAGAACACGCTTGTGTAGTTTCTTACTTTCTTATTTTATTTAAAAAAAATAATTTTATAAACAATACAATCCAACAGGAGCTTATATAACATATTTTCTGGACTATAAAGTGCACCTATATATAAGCCGCAGCAACTCACATTTTTTTTTAAATTATACAAGCCGCAACAGGCTATAAACTGCAATTTTCTATGTTGAAAAAGAATTAGTTGTTTATGACATTTTGGACTGTGAATGCACATAAAGGTACATAAACAAATTGTTTAAACAGTGCCTTTTAACACGGCAAACTCTTTGCTAATTAAAAAAAAAATCAAGATTTATTTAGCGTATTTTCTGAACTATAGAGCGCCCCTAGTGGCAAAAGAAAAATCCATAGAAAAGCCGCACTGTTGTATTAGCCGCATGGTTCAAAATAGGGGGAAAAAGTAGCAGCTTATTGTCTGGAAAATATGGTAGTTATAGTGTTTATGTGCGTCAAAATTTGATTTGTCTTCATATTTTTTACGTGAATTCTTTTTCTTGTACCCCCCCAAAAAATAATTGTTTGAGAAATATTTTTTTTTCATAATGAAGCCCTAATATGTAATATCTTGATTAATTTATGTCATACAGTTTTGCTGAACACAAAAGGGTGCCAAAAAGCAAGTCGGGCCGCCACCCAGAATAATGTCTTTTTGTCATGATATGACCCTTCACGAAAGCATTTTCAGATGCATGACTCCACCCCACAAAATAATGTTGACACACTTTCAGTACAGCCCGTGCCAAACACTATTTTCCAGAGAGTCCAATTTACTGTTTTCTCTGTGTGTGATACTTGCAAAGAAAGACATTTTTCCAAGGCTGGAATTCGGCGGAGAGCTTCGCGAGAGGGCAAGAAATAAAGACATCGTAAAGTCGTAGCCCCAAAACAAGCATGTCCTGCAGTGACATGTATATTGAATACCAATCAGAGGCATGAGCTTTGCCAGCCCCAGCGCAGCACTCATTTCCAATGCACATGCTGTAGCTCAATCAGAAAGGCCCTTGTGGATAAAAAGAGATCACTTGCCTGGCTCTCTGAATTTGAGCTAATACCGCATTTGCAAGTCTTCAAGTGCAACGGGGGTTTGGTGAAGGGGGGTGAGGGGCAAAGAGATGAAGGCGATAGAAAGGCATGAAGAAACAGAAGAATGTCAGAAGGGGCTCGATCAAGATAGAAAGCCAAAGTAAGCGGATGAGGAGAGAAACATCAAAATTGGGCTCTGCTTGGGAGTGTGCAAAAAGGGATTATTTATTGCAATAAATAAAACCGCGAATGGCTTTGTAGGGCACAAGTGATGGAAGTGATGCCTGGATGGGGATTATGCTCTTTTCATCATAAAGCCCCATCTGGTATACTAGCAAGAGCACGTCTGTCCAGGCCTCTCGCCCTTTAAAGTGCCGGCTTGGGTTACACATCAATCCAGTCCCTGTGCAGCTGTGCCGGCGAAATAAAGCAGAGCAATCCTGCAATTGCGTGGAAAAGCATGCACTAACATGTGCGCACAAATACTGGATACAGAGCGACGTTCATCACTTACAAAAGTCTGTGTGTGTGCGTGTAAATAGAGGGAGGAACCAGAGTGAGATATAGTAGAGAAGCGATATACAACAGTTTCACATATGTGCACCCCCCCCCCCCCCCCTCACAGAAACAATGGTCAAACACAAAGCGTTTTGAAGTACATTTGATTACAAGTTGAAAGAGCCGGCCATAATTAAAAGCAATGGGCAGTCATGTGAGATAAATGAATCGCATTGTGTTCTTCATCTTTGAACTAAACCACTGGTGCTGTGGCTGACAGATGTTCCACTTCCAATTAGTCGGTTTGTATTTGTGTGTGTGTGTGGATGAGAGAGAGAGAGAAAGAGAGAAGAGAAATCGACGACATGCAATATTCAGGTTATGGTCAAAATTCGGACTCCTTCGAAGCAGCCCCTTTACATGGCGTTACAGACTCAGTTATTCTCTGAAATGATTCATTTCAAGTCATTTTACGTCGCCTAATTATGATTTCATGGTATTTTGATTTTTTTTTTTTTCAGCTTCATCATCATACGGTGTTCCACAGGGTTCAACTACGGGTCCTCTGATGTTTTCATTATGACTGCTCCACTTGGGTTCCATCGGAAGGAAGCAACATTTCTTTAAACTTATTTTTATTCTTTGGCTTTTGACTCGGCATGAGACTTGACTTTTGGTTTTATAGGTTTTTTTTTGTGTTTTTTTTTCCTTTTTCTGTCTTCATTATTAATCAGTTTTATTGTTCGTCTCCATGTACGGCACTTTGTTCACAGAAGTAGTTGTCTTAAAGTGCTCTATATATACAGTTGAGTTTAGTTCCTTCGAAAGTCTCGGCCCGGCCACCAAATTCCCAGGCGCACCGTCGGCCTATCAAAGGAAACGCTTTCCAGAAATACTAACACACGATGACACAATTCGCCCAAACTTTCTTAGGCGGTGGGTGTTAAGTTTCTCTGAGAGAAAAAACCGCGTTGGTTAGAAGTCAACAAAATATCCATTTTAGATAGCAATAAAGTTTGGACTTGCTAATGTCTTTCTCCATTACTTTCCAAGATATTTTAATTCTTTCCGGCACGAGAGGCTGCGTCGACTGCAGATGTATAATTACCTTTCATTGCCTTTCGGCCACAAATGATATTTGATGTCTCACATTAACTTCAAGGACACAATTCACTTTGGAGCTATGTTAGACCTTTAATTCTCCTGTCGAAATTAGCTGGGGAGGATGCCTCTTCATCTTTGGACCGTGTCATCCTCACTCTGGGCCTCATCATTGGAAGAAAGAAAACGCACTCATTATCTCATGATCTGCCCATAGTTGTTCCAAGACCAGCCGGATAAGAACACAGAGGATAATAATTACGGTTTCATAAAGAACTCCATCTTGCTAGCATGACAACAGCTTTTGAATGATTTGAAAACCAAATGATATCACGGAATTTAATTTGATTAGTTTGGCGTCGGAATGAGAGTCGGCCGCTTCCATCAAACATCTGAAAGGAGACAAAAAAAAAGTATGTGTGGTTGCTTATCTCTTTGTGCCTTTAAGCTCCGAACAAAGACATAAAGAAAGAAAGACAAGGCTGAGATGGAGGCGAAATGTTATAACTCTATTGAAAATTGTGCCGTTAACAAATTGGTGGGCCTCAGCTGTTTCGCAAGACTTCAGCCTGCGGCCGCATTTGTCTGCCAGTTGCTCTCTCTCTCTCTCTTTATCGTGCCGCTTCTGACAACGCGGGACCTTCACTTGGATCTGGACAGCTCAAATGACAATGCTGCTGGCAATGGAGAGGTAGTTGATGTGAGAAATGTGAATAAAAGGAGCCCAAATCATTGCCCCCCCCCCACTTGTCAGTCAGCCTGGACAGCCCCGAGGAGATCAAACCTGTTTGTAATCCACTTCTTTCATTTCATGTCTGTGTTTACAACCTGACCACACCGCTGCCGTGTTCTTCCTCACAGCTCCGTCTGGGCTCCACGTCTCTCTTTATTAAATCCGATGGAAGTTGGGGATGAAATTGGATGCATTCATTGTCCTTGGCTGACAGCCTCTCCAACAACAGCGCTGGTTTTTATGCTCATCTCTGACAAGTGACGGCCAATTAATTGTGCCAACCTCAACCCCTATCAGCACTTTATACGTTTCCTGCCGGGGTTTGAAAGGAGACTCAAGTTTGGCGCTAATGACAATGATTAAGATGTTTCTTCTAAGTGGTTCTTTTTTTTTTAGAGGAATGACTTTGAAATTGGCATATCCTCCGGAGTTGTCTGAGAGTCTGGTTTCTCATTATCCATGGTTGAGTTCTGTTCATATTGACGAATTTATAGAAGTGTCATTTCAAACCATTTAAAATCCAAATCGAATCATCACTTCCCACCACAAATTTGTATTTGTCGGTTTCGATAAAAGCGCACTTATACATTTTTAATACAACGATGCAACTTTCCCGGCGTTCTTTTGAGTTGACCTGGGTGTCTCTTGTACAAGGTGACCGGAGGTTTCCAAAAACATGTCCAGATTGTGGCCCGATTCACGTGATTGTGCTTGAACAATCGTGGCGTGCTTATTCCTACATCGGTGATCTACCAAGACACGGAACGCTCACGTGAGAAAAACAAACGGGGATGCAGATGTGAGGCATGCCCAGGCACGGAATGAAAGACCTCCAAGAATGCATCGATTCTCATGTAAAAATAATTCTGTTTTCAAGGCAATACTAAGAAACCAGATTTAAAAAGAGCCGAGATCACATCAAGAGCAGCAAAGAAGAAAATTGAGTCGTTGCTTAATTCATTGCGGTACAGCCATTTGCTTTGACTTTTATGGAGAAAGTGTACAAAGCATTAGCAGGTTTTTTTTTTACTAGTGGTCACGTGACAAGTTAACATTGTGTAATACATCAAGTGACAAAGTCAGGGTTCCTTTTTACAATTAAAGAATTTAACTGAAGTAATTTCATTCTGCGTTTATCTTCGTAATCTACTTAAAGCAAATGGCAATGCATCACCAGTAAAATTGTGCAATTGACAAGAACTCATTTGGTAGAAAGCAAACGAGCTTTGAATGTCAGAATGCTGTGAAACAGAAACGGCAACTACATTTACGTCGTTGTTGACCGTTCCAAGTCCGAACAAACTGTTCATTTTCATGAAGACATCCATTCAATTTTCAAAGTTTGAACCGTTGAGTTCTGTTCTGTCTCAGGCTGACAAATGGTTCCCACAGAGAACCAGCGACATGGAGAAATAGTTTAGCAAGGGAGGGGTTAAAAGACAGAAACGTGAACTGCACAAATAAAAGCTAAAAACTACTTGGAAAATATTTTTTAAAAAAAACAACATTTGAATGAGGTGTCTTTAGTAAGCATGTTCAATTTGATGCAAAGCAATAACAGGCTTAAGAGGACGATGACCAGAACGACTACCTGCAGTGCACTGAAAAAAAAGAAAAAAAAAGGAATGCGCCCCCACCGAGCCCTCCATCTTTCACTTTCACGAAGGCTTCTCCTTTGGTCAGCTTGGAGAAAATGAATAGAAAATCCTCCCCGCCGTTTGTAATAAAAGGCCTTACTCAAAATAACACCAGGAGAGTTTTTAGCTCACTTTGCACTTTTGCAAATAGTCGCCTTTCTTCCTCCTGATCCACATCCCGCAATGGGAGTGAATAGCAAATGACATAACGTTAGATCCTGACCACTTGGCTTTGACACTTCCGCCCCTTTAATAAGATTTCATTTCACTTTTCATCCGGCTCATTATTGCTGGTGCCGATTTGCAAAAACCACCTGCAGGAGTGTTTTGCCATTTTAGCGACGTACTCCGAAGAAGTCGGATCGCTTCAACTCGGCATGCAAACCGCTAAGTCGTATGAACACAAATGTTTCAATGAGTTCACCTCGATAATCGTTAGAAATACTCGATTAACGCTTTGTACTGTAAAGAAATACGTCTCGAACGGAATAATAATGGAGACCCCCTACCTGGCAGCTCCGCGACCCCCGCTGATTGCGTTTTGTCGAACCATGGCATTCCATTGACAACATCCCATAGTCTGTTGGTTTCCCGTTGGTGGTCTCGGATTTCGCACGTCCTTTCTTGGAAGTGTGCAACCGGAATAGGTGCGTCCTGCGCTGTTCACGCTGCGGTGGTAGTTTCACGATCTGATTGGACAACGTTAAGCGGGACTTCATCAGCAGAACATCCCTGTCGTCATGACAACTTGCCAATATCCCAACAGGGGTGTGTTTGTGGGAGGCTGGACTGGCGAACCGTGGTTGCTTTCTCGCCTGCGACTGGATTACGAATTGTTTTGTATGACTGTTAGCCCACCGCTCGCTTCCCCCCTCTCGGTCGTCGAAGGCTACGCTAATCTTTTCAGCGCGCCATTGCGGGGAATCTCTGAACTACGATCCAAGTCTATGACCAGCTGTCCCATCGCAGTTTAATAGCTCAGTGTCTTGCACCGCAGGATGCCAAATCAGATTAAAACTATTCAGGACGACCAAAAAGGAATGATTTAAAAAAAAAAAAAAGCGTTCTCCGATACGCAAAAAAAATGTCGTACTTTCCTCTTTGGAAGATATTTCACTTCCTTCGCCCAAAAAGGCCTTTGTCAATATTCCCCATCATTTCTCAACCGTATCCTCCGAAGGAATATCTGAAAAACAACTTTGATACAATGAAAATAGAAAAACAATGGAATCACTTTATCTATCTATTGTCTCCGTTGACATCCAGTTGACATCAAATATCAATTAAGTAATCAGACGGACTGGAACAGAAGAAAAAAAAGCGTCAGGCTGGCAAAAGGAATTATCACGTTGTCAGCCGCGCTAGCTGCGCTACAAACAAATGAATGTTTGTCGGCGGAGACACCTGCTGTGCTGCTAGCCTGCTAGCGCATGATTAGCGAAGCGCAGCCGGACAGTTCCCAGACTCTTTCCCAATTACCTCCCGCCGAGCGGAAGACGGTGACCTTGGCCGCCGCTGGAGCTCTTCTCACAAGCCAGAAGAGAATGGCCGGCTGAGACATAAGGCCTTAGCCTCGGCGCTCCTTTGATTGCTAATCCCTTAAACATTGTGCGCCACTCGGCTCCCTACCTGGCCTTCGAGCCGGAGGCGGCTTGGTGGTGGCCATTGAAAGCAGGTGATGAATGGAGCGGAGCTGCTGGAAGCCAGACTCCCCGGGTAGCCGATGAGTTCTGTCAGGCCTCAAAGCTTTTTTTTTTTTTTGCAACAGTCCAGTGTGCTTATCGTCAGTTTTGGTGGATTTTAGAAGAACTACGTCATGCCAATTTAGATCATTTGCAGCTCTATGTGAAGCTTGATCATATTAAAAGTGTTTGTGAATGCCATAATACATGTAAAAAAAAAATGTCAGCAAAACATATATGACCCCCCCCGCCCCCCCCCCAATTTCTTTTTTTTTACTTTAATAGAAAATGACAAGGCAAAATGTGGATTGTATTAAAGCAAACAGATGTCGCAAAACCACAATGGTGATGATTTGCATGGTGACAACGCTTCCATATACATTCATGTGATGGGTACGGTAAATGAAGAGCAAAAAAAAAAAAACCTGGAAGAACGATGTCATTGAGTCTGGAAGAAAAAAAAAAAACGACAAATCTTTGGTCATGTCAGCAGCATGTTCAGAGCGCTTAAGAAGACCGCAGCTGAATTGAAAGGCTCTTGTCAGAGGAGCTTGATGTGATTATTGCCCCCCGCTAGGGCAGGGATAGTGAAGTTGTCTGGCGCTGCCAAGGACGCTCCAACAGCACCGCGGGACGCCCCTTTCACTCGAGAAGCAACAGAGGGTGGGACGCATCCAGCAACTTTTTCCGAGGAATCTAAACGTGTGCATGCGTACTTTTGCGAGTTCTGCAGTGTCCACTCTGCTGATGCTACAGAAACAAACGGGAGGGGCGATTGCTCGTCAAGACGAAATGAGGCTTCAGCCCACGACACTGGTCTAAAATGTTGCCGATGACCTGGCCGATGTTTTTTTGGGGGGGATATCACGGTGAAAGAAGCTGTTTTAAGGTGCAGCCGTCCCATGAGTGCAAATGTTTGTCTTTGCCTCTAAGTGAATTGAAAGCATTGTTTGATCTGCTTAAGAAATGCACCCCCCCCCCCCGCCCCTCTCCTCCCCCATCCCTCCAGTGAGGAGTCCTTTGCTCAAGGCTCATATCGACAGACGGGCTGCCGACTATTGATTGTACAATATGAGAATAACAATGCCTTTTTCACCGGGATGCTGGCGTTTCGATTCTTCTTTTTTTTCTTCTTTTGGGTGATCTTTTTCTTATCTCCTTAAGTGAAGAATTTTACATCGACAAAAGCAAAACCACACGCGGGAAGTCTCAAAATAATTGCATTTGAATGGCGAATTATGCATGCAGATAGAATTAGATACAAAAAAAAAAAAACGATCATACAACACCAGTAGTCGGGTGGAACGTGCAACAAAATCAAATATCTAATCTGATGACAACTCCATTTTTGCTTTGACCACCCAGGAAAGAGATCAGGACAGCAGAGAGCAGTGCCTTTTGGGATATGAGGGTAGATTTCCCCAAATCGTAGCACGCAACCGCTCAAACGACCCCTTACTCCCTACTTTCGGTGCTTCTTATCCCCCAGAAGGCAAACGGGGTAAAATAAGACTTCAAAGCAGCTCCAAAATAGTCTTGACACAAACTCATTTCCTCATGTTACATGTTGGAGTCTGGCAAGCTCGCCAGACCGCTCGAAATGTGACGAGGATCTGAAGATCTGTACCGCTTCTCCTCACGAGGGTCGCAGAGGTACTGGAGCATTTTTTCTATTTTTTGGGTGCAGGGGATGGACCGGACTTAAAAGGACGAGGACGGTCAGGGACGCCGGATGATTATTTTATGAATAAGGCCGAATAGACGATGGCGATCGCACCATAATGCCGGAGGTATCCCCGCAAACTTGTGAGCCAAAACCTGCACCGAATTACACGACCCCAAACTGGAACGGGATGAAATCCAAACAACATTTAATTGGACTCACTTCTCATTGGGAAGATTATAAACTGGCCGCAGATCAGACGTTTCAGTTTGATGCCGTCAATCGTATTTGAGCTCCTTCCCACCTAAAACGTATCCATTTTAATATGACCTCTTTTTGTGTGTGAGTGTGTGTGCATATTTTCACCACAGGTCTGCTGGCATATTGTGACAAACGTGGATAAATAATGTGCTTCGTCTGGGGAATGGGGTTAAAATGTTGCTCAAGATAATAAATACAGTATTTAGTAGCCGACAGGAATCTTGTGATTGGCTGTGCGTGGTCGCTCCAGCTGCAGCAAAAGGATAGTGGTTGGTTAAGGCCGTTTATTCGGTCGGGGTGGGGATGCTGCACTGCATACATGTTCAGACGGACCGGCACAGGGGTTGAGCTTCATATAGAATTTTAATTCGGAGAACCTTCCTTTAACAAACCATTTACCACCAAGCGCATATATATATATATATATATATATATATATATATATATATATATATATATATTTATTTATTTATTTATTTATTTTTTTTGCATGAATTACATTGACATCTGCATAATCTTTTTCATTCACACGGGGAAATGGGGATTTATAATCAAGATTAGGTCACATTAATATTGGCTCCGTCCAGGATGTAATATGCCTCGTATAATGAAAATGGGGATCAGCTTGACTGTATTCCCCAGATTGTAATTGATACAAGCATTCAATCTACCCAGAAAATGCAGTAGATACCTTGACATTACCTTCGCATTACCATCACCACCCACCCCCACCTCTAAATTTAGAAGCTTCACAGTTCACATACAAGCCGGTGGAAAGGAAAATGATTCTACAGATGCAGTCCAGTCAATTATTAAGCACCAATTCAACAAATAATTCACAACTTTGTGCTGAGATAATAGTTGAAAGCATTGTTGTCATGCAACACCAAGAATTGTGTCTGTTCTAAGTTTTTGACTTTACATTGCTTAAGGAGACATTAAATTGATTTTTATTTTCTGATTGTTCTTCATACACACAATGCGTAACAGAAAGTAGTTTCAATCTTTCTCCTTGTTTGGCTCCGTGTCGAGTCACCAAGATGCACTCTTTCTCATTACCTCTCTTAATCTCTGCGTGGCACGAAGTTATAAAAAGGTGATGACGTCAGCCGCTCCGTCACGAACCTTCGCGGGAACATTTATCCTCATAGTGCATTTGGTAGCAAAGACTCCCTTTGTCATTACCATTATTATAATGATTGTTTTTTTTTTTTGGGCTATAAACAAAGATGAGTTGAGCGTGTCCTTATAAGCCGAACACGTCTATGGCCGCTTGTACCTGCGTGTATTGTGTCGCTGTGATCACATCGCTTCCCTTGGATGACTCGAGCAATTAATAAGGTATTCCGTCATTTATGGTAACGTAACGTCATTCCAGCAGACCACGTGTATTTTTTAAAGCATTTGATGCTATCGCTACGCGTTAGACTCGCGGCCGGAAGTGAGCGCGCCTAACGTGGAAATGATACATTGCATAGGGTCCATTCTTTACCATAAAGAATGGGAAGAGAAAGACTCTTCCACAGCTTTGATGTAAGCATGTAAGACTGGAGACTGTAGGAAGTTCAAAGTGCATGTCAGGAAAACAGAGCCAATGAGCTGGCGGCTTGGAGGGGAGGGCGAGGGAGGAGGGGAGGAGGGGGGAGGGCGGGGAGGAGGGGGGAGGGCGGGGCGGGGGGGACGGAATACTCGTAGCGGGCAGCTCCGGGGGAATCGCACAAACTCTTAATCATGATAAAAGCTAATGAGGTCCAGGGACATTCAGTACACACTATTCTCTGTAATTGCATATTTTACGCTGACCTCACCACCAAAGTTAAAATGCCAAATGACATATTTTCCTTGAAATAATCGGGTTAGGAAAAGCAACGCCATGTACCATGTTCCGGCACCGGCCTTCCAGTGTGGAGTTTACATGTTCTCCCCGTGCCTGTGTGGCTTTTCTCCGGGTACTCCGGTTTCCTCCCACGCTCCAAAAAATTGCATGGCACGTTGATTGGACAGTTTCAATGATCGATCCTTTGGTATGAGTGTGAGCGTGGATGATCCAATCCTTGTTACACTGCACAATCTAAATGAAAAGCGCTGTACTAGCGACAGCCCATTTAGTCTTGTTATCATTCTAAAATGAAAATCCCGTGAGGGAAAGATGTGGGGTGAGAACTGGCATTCCTATGTAGAGCCCTAATGAAAGCAAGAACTGGTTTGGATTCATGGACATTCCCAAGCTTGGCTCGCTTGATGCAAGACCTTGTGATAGAAACAGCATGCAGCAGGAAATTGAATGCAGCTGCATCCCTGTTGTTTGTTTCGGAGGATTTTCTTCACTCTGCCTTTTTTTTTTTTTTTTTTTTTGCTCCCACGCACTTTAAACGGAGACAAGGTCAAAGCATCAAGTCTATACCCGGGAAACATCACAAACCTCATGTAAAGCGTGTCTGCATTTTCATGGCGTCATCTTCTCCGACTTGAAGAACGTCTTGGCCAGCCACTGCTATGGAAAGGGGGAATTCCGTTGTGGAAGTGGACAGGTGGTTCCTGGAAGTCAGTCAGTGGGTTCTTAGCCTGACGTTCTGGGACAGATTACAGGGATGTAGTTCATTATTTCAATCATTACAGTCTTATGCGAAGTGTGCTGCGCCATTCCTTACAAAACTATTACACGTCGTCTGTTGTTTGATATTAATATGAGATTATATAAGGTAAGATTTATTCGTCCCTCACTGGGAAAATTTTAGTTTAAAAGTTGAAACAAACAAACACAAAGATAATATTGCTACATTTATCTATTAGTCGTCATTTGGTTTACCAAACAGTACCAATAGCAGGGGTCACGTGGTGTCCGCGGGTCCTGATTGGCCGCAAAAGAACCACAAAAACTGTTCCAAAAATAAATCACCAGTGATGGGACATTGTGATTTTGTAGGAATGTTCTATCAGTGAGTCATTCGAAAATGCAAGACAAGTGTGGACTGCTGGCAGGCCAGTTGAGTACTCACACTCTTTTTACGACGGAAGCCATATTGTTGCAATGTGCAAAATGTGGGAATTGTGTTGTCTTGCTGAAATAAGTGGGGAGGTCCCCTAAAAACGATGCTGACAGGATGGCAGCATATGTTGTTCAAAAGCAACCTTTCGGCATCAATGTTGCCTTCACAGATGCGCGAGTTACCCATGACATGGGCACTAATATTGTCATACGATCTTTTTAACTTTCAGACTAGAGTGATTTCCCAAAACAATTTGAAATGTGGACTCGTCAGACCACAGCACACTTTTCCAATTTGCGACAGTCCTTCTCAGATGAGCTGAGATGCCAGAGTCATTTCTGGGTGTTGTTGATATATCCAACATTTCACTTTGATGGTAGATCTTTAACCTGCATTTGGAGAACATTGTTGATGTTAAGTCATCTTTGCATGATGCACAAGGCTTGGAGCAATTCAACCTGGACATTATTTTGGTACTTTTTTTTTTGGTATTTTGTGGCGTCATCTTCCATCTGAAATAGAAAAAAACAATCACATAAAAACTAGCATTAGGTTTGAATTAGCAGAATTCGCTAAAAAAAAAGAAAAAGTCTTAGCTAACTGCCCAGATGTCCTCATCAAGACTCTTAATCAACGACACGTGAAGGGAATGTGGTGATTCTTTTCGAGCACAGAGGAGCACACGGAATAGGCATATTCAGAAAAGTGGCTCGATTAATTTGACGTTGTTTTCCTTTATGCTGACCTGATTTTCTGCTCCAACACAACAAGAGGTCCTCATGAGTGACAACGGAAACCAATCCATGTCAAAATAAAATGCGTGCACACAAACTGTGTGACGTCCGTGCTGCTCCGACCTGCTGAGTTAACAGTTGCCTGCACCTCCTATAAAACTTGCGACACTTTCTACCTCGTGTCAGCCTGAGACAGAGGGCGCCATCAACGCCAAGACAGTCTGCTATCATTTGATTTTTAGTTATGATGCTCATGACCTATTTTGACTTCAACTCGAAATGAGATTTTTTTTGTTGTTCGGCAAAGAGATAGCTGAACGGGAGAAAAACAAGGTCAATACATTCATGAATCAAAATATTCATATCTCGTTTTGACCACAAACTTGCAAAGTGGCAACGAAATAATAAATTCATCCTGTATGTCACGTTATATTCTCAACACATTCTCACCCTCCAAACAATGCAAAATGGTTGCAACTATAGTTAGTAAAGAGCGTACCGGAAATTTTCTCAGATTCTTGTTGTCACATGAGGCAAATTCACAGATGAGTTTGGACCGATGTCAAACTGTCGAGATAAACTTTATTTGCTGCACTTCATCCCTTTGCTCAAATTAAACACAATTCAAGATGTTCATTTTGATGTCAATTGCTTCTTCACACAACCGCACGTTATCGCTTTTGAGATTTTGTCACTCTTTCTCTCTCTCGCTTGCTCTCTCAGGTGAACTCTCAGTTAAAGGGCCGGTACACATTATAAGATTTTATTCTGCTCCAAGTGCAAGTATTTTAATTTTATACTCGCGGCGCTTAGAGATGCACGAAAACACACGTCTGATCTTGCTCAGAACGTCCATTTAAAAAAAAAAAAAAAAGTCTCTTCGTCCGACGGACGGAGGCGGATGAAATAACACGTGTCGTTAATGGAGATTTCCGTGTCATTTTCAATTCATAAGGAGCGCTCAAAATCTTTCTCACGACTGCCTTTCTTCCAAACAAGCAATGGTGCGCTCTCTGTTGGCGCTGTACCTCCACTGCCCGTGAATATGTGAATCGAAAGCAACATTATGTTTTACATTTTTGTCGCCGTGCAGACTGAGCAGTTTCACCTTGCTTGACTGTTCCGAGGGAGACGGAGGAAGGAGGGTGAGGTGACATGGTCGCTACACTGAAATGCTGATAGTGAAATCCAATTAGCTGCTCTCCCACCAATGCAATGTGAACACAAATAAGAGGAGCCAGAACAGGTGGGTGGTCCGTCACTTTCACTGTGCCAACCGTGAGGAGAAGCCTGTGCCTGTGCACCCACACGCCGAGCTGGAGAAGTCTTGGCAAATCCCTTCACTGTGTCACTGAGCGTGTGCGAGCGTGTGTGGAACGAGTCTGATTTTGGTCATTTATGACATGATTACGTGGTGCCAGTCCATTCAAATTGCATCACGGAGAACATATTTGCATCGGCCAGGTACATTTGGCAGAAACCTGGTGAAAAAAGACAGAATGGAAGAGAAAGAATAAATGAAAATATGATCAAAGAGGAACGGCTACTCGGATGTGGCTGGAAATGTGATTTTTTGGGGGGGTTTTTTGGGGTTGGACGAGGGGGCAAATGATCACGTTCACCAGGTGAACATATTGTATATATTCGTGGAAAACGTCTTTTTTTGGCGGGCGAGAATGAGCTCATCCAGATGGAATGAGATTTAAACCAAAGCCAGATCAAAGGAACAAGAGCACAAGAGAAAAGGCGGACAACTCTTGGGAAAAAAAAGAAGAAGAAGAAATTATATATTCATCACAATCAAAACAGGCTTCTCTCGTCCAACACAAGAGACGACAGACGACTACTGTCAGCTCTGCACTGGATTCACGTCAAGGTTCATGTGTGTAGACGCACACGCATAGAATAGATTTACCAAATGACAGTCATCGTTTGAAAGAGCCGATGAGAACAAAAGCCGCAACAACCGCCTCTCGTGATAGGCCCGACAATAAAGATCACCGAAGTCAAGCATAAAGCGTTGAGCCCAACTCGCCAAAGATGTGTTCCTCTGCATCACATGAAGAGAAAACAGACCCCCCCCCGCCTCGTAATGAACCAAATCGTTGTCTTGTTTACCGCTGAGGGGCCTACATTTGCCTGCGGAAGGGAACGACGAGTAGTTGTAGGGGAAGAGGAATGCTCAAGTTATCTATTAGGCTTTGCCTGGCCAGCACATTAGACACACGAGTCTCACATCACTCATTTCATGGCAAGTGTGCTGGAACAGATTAGAGATGGCTGCTACGGAAATAATACGGATAAGAAGCGGCGGTGGATGGGTCCGGGAGTTTGGAGTCTGAAGATGAGCAGCAAAGTGAGCACATTCCTAATCCCCATTTATGCACACCCAGATATTATCCAAAGTTTTATATTTACATACATTTATTGATTTAGTCTGGTGTTGGGCATATTTTTCTATTTTTTCTATCATCAAAGTTCGCAACTAGCAAATAAGTAATTTAATTCCACACACATATATATATATTAATTGCAGAGTTGTTGGGTTCGAATCGAGCCCCAGCCATCCTGTGTGGAGTTTCTCTAATTGTTCCAATATTTCTCCCATATCAGGAAGCCACAAGATTGCAAAAAAATGTATTGCGAACAAAGAACTATCCGTGTAGAGCAATGAACGTGAGAGCGCCAGCTTTAAGGTGAATTTCACTGGACTTCACAGATTCTCAACCGAAAAAAAAAAAAATCACTCTATTTGAATGGAAATTACGTACGGAAGAGGATTAGGACCATGAAGGGGAAAAAAAAAAGGTTGGAAGGATTCTGACTTTATTTTCAGAATTCTGACTTTAAAGTGAGAATTCTGAGAATGAAGTGGGAAATCCCACTTAAAAGTCAGAATCTCTAAGAATAAAGTCAGAATCCTTCAAACCTTTTTTTTCCCTTCATGGCCCTAATCCTCTTCCGTAGTTATGTTTAAGCACCTTAGCGACAAACTTTTCATGTGTTTCAAAATGTTTCAGTTGCATGAGAAAAAGAGCTTTCAGAAAATTTGAATTGACAATTCTTCACAATCCAATCATTTTGTTGCATGCGCATCACTTCAGAATGCAGCCTCAACACAGTTTTTTTTTTTTTTTAAATGCACATCAATGCACAGCAGTGAGCTGTTTCTCATCATGCAGCTCCAAAATGCACATCTGAAACCATTTAAATCAAAAGCAGTCACAGTTTCCACAGCGCATTATAGGCATTCCAGCATGGCCTTTCACTTTGTGCTGCAGCCTTTCTCAGCATGGGTGTGAGGGTAGAAAGCGGGCACATGGCAGCACAAATATTCACCCGTTGTGCATTCCCCCCAGGAACACGAAAGAAGGAAGAAACCAAGAAAAGCAAAGGCGGTGGCATGCTGAATAACCTCCTTGGGCTTAAATCTTTTCTTGCTTCAAATAAGAACTTTTACTCTTCTTTGATAAGTCTTCTGACCAAAGCACACCAAAAAAGAGAACGGAATGACAGGAAGAAGACAAATCATACTCTGTGGTTCGTACTTGAACGAGTAGACAAAGAGAAAGATCGCACTTTAAAAAAAAAAATAAACTTGGAAACTTGGCCCGTATAAAACTCTCCTCTAACACATAAATTGAAATCAGGGTTATAATATTTTGGGATATTTCAGTATAATTATTTGTCATTTTGCGTCAATTTTGTTTTATGTGGTTAGTTTTAATTAGTTTTCATAACAGGTGTGTTTGTTTTATTAGTTTCACGACTGGTAAGCACGATGGCCTCACAGTGCAGAGGTCGTGGGTTCGATTCCGGCTCCGACTTTGCTGTGTGGAGTTTGCATGTTCTACCCGTGCCTGCGTGGGTTTCCTACGGGTACGCCGGTTTTCTCATAAATTCCAAAAAAATGCATGTCTCTGTGTGCCCTGCGATTGGCTGGCAAACAGTTCAGGGTGTACCCCGCCCCCAAAATTATATATACATATATATATATGAATTCTATACACGTGGTAATTGGGCCGATTAAAGGAACAAACGAAAAGCCACTTATAAATGCATGCAAATGATAAATAAATCCAAATGCTAAATGCATTTGGAATATCCTAACACCAAATAATGAGATGTGTGTGTAAAGCAGACATGCTTTATCCAAAATGTTCCAATCTGCTCAGACTCATTTCTGGCTCTGTTACTTGCTTTTTTTCTTTCTCTTGTTTGTTCGATTGTTTGTTTGTTTTCAGTCATTTACACATGAAGAGGTTCTATTGGTATGAAGTCACACTAGACTAGTGTTAAATTTGCACGGGCACACGTACACTGACAAACGCACATACAAAACTCCCTCGCTTCCACCTGCTGACAGTGTGGAGACGAGATAAGGCGGCATCAAATGTGCAACGCGGTATTGATTTCCATGCCAACCAATCTCACCCAATCAAAAAAGGTCACACTGTGTAGAAATCAAAAGAAAGCCTCTTTGTTTTGGAATTGCATCCTGGGTAGCCTTAGGCTCGCAGACTTAGTTTGAAGCAGAATGTTTTTTCATCTGTGGCTAACCACCTTTCGTAACAGACAAAATTGGAAAAAATATATCCTTATATGACCAATGTAATGGCGCAAATACGGCTGTGAGGAATGACAACTTTTGTCTCGCTTTTGAGTCTAGGATGTCGGACTCATGCGCAAAATAAGAGAAGTACATTTGTTCGTTATCTACCGGCGTGAGAGAGAATCTTATTTTGATGGCTCCAGGTCATGTTTTCCAAACTCAATCTGCAGCTCCGTGAAAGACATTGTTTCAAATCTTTGGTTTGGCTTGAGGATTTCAGAGCCAACAAATGTTTTGATGGTCAAGTTGTCATAGTTAATGAGTTGGAGTTGTTGAGTTCAAATTCTGGGTCAGCCGTGGCTTGCATTCGCGAACGAATCTCATCCACCTCATCTATTTTTCAGTTGCCACAACCTGAACACAAAGACAAACAAGAGCGTTCAATAAACCTCCCATGCATGTCTTTGGAATATGGGAGAACACCGGAGTACCCGGAGAAAAGCCACGCAGGCACGGGGAGAACATGCAAAGTCCACACAGCAAAGTCGGTGCCGGAATCGAACCCACGACCTCTGTACGGTGAGGCCATCGTGCTAACCAGATGTCCATCGTGCCGCCCATTTGAGGGATAAGATACTCGAAAATAATTTTGATCTTGCATCGGTTCTCTGTTTAGCTATGAAGAGAATGAAGGATGATCAAATTCTCGTGTCGGTTTGCCTTTGTTTTGAATCTTCAAAGGGAAGACTCACAAAGATGTGTCGGATAGCAAACATTCCAACGAGCGTCGTAAAACTTTGAGGGTCTCTCCTTTGGTCGGAATCAGAGCATTGTCAGGAGAGGAAGTTAATTGTATTCCGATTTGACCATCTGGCTCTGAAAAAAAACACATGGAGGGGTCACTGGGGGGATCGAAAGACAAAGGTGTTTTTTTTTTTTACATTCAGTTAAGGATTTTGTCCGATTGTTGTCTCGAGTACAGTCGGCACGGTATACCGCGATGTTTAACATTGTTTCGCAACCATTCTTTTTGTTGCAAAGATCACGAACACAAGAATGTTCTCCGTCACTAAAATATGGATGTATTGCTTCACCAAATCCTCTTCAAGTTGTTTGACAGCCCTTGCAAACATGGCATCATCTGGCATTTCAAGCTCTTCCTGTCACACGCTCCGCGACCTGCTGTTTGATCTCGCCGTCTTCCTGATGCTCCATAACCTTCCCTCCAGGAATCCAGTAGCTGGCCTGGTGGTTTCATCCTTTCTTGCCAAGAAATTAATATCTTTGATGACTAGAGATGAAAAGTTTAGATTTTTACAGATTGGGTGAGAACACGATTCGGCGTATTGGTGCATCTGGCTGTTCTGAGAGAAGTAGACAAGTACCTTGGTCCACTTGTGTTCCATGTTTTTGTCACCCCGAGAAACCATGGGAGATATTTAATTGAAAGTTCATTACTTATCAACGCATAAACAAACAACTTGAAGAACAAATCCATGCCCATGAAAAGCCTCTTTGGTGGAGGTAATTACTAATGCATACATTCGGCAGCATTAGAGACTCTATTTGTCGCCTCTGATGTGTGCTTTTAATGGTTTTAAGCAATTATATAATTCCAAGACAATTTCATTCATTGCTGGGATGATATATTATTTAGATGAATGCATGTATACAACGCACATTGAAATGTAAATTTCCCCTGGGCCGTCATTAATGAATCCATTCGGGAATTTTCATTTTTTTGAAAATCCTTCTATTTTACCCTGAGGTGCAATTATTTTTCATAGGTTGATGGAAGGAAAAGCACGATTCGAACATTAACTGTAAACTAACTACCGTAAATGTATAATGGTGGGATATATTGTAAATAATTCAATGGTTGGTGGTTAATTTCAAAACCAGGTCTCCAGTGGGGGCTTAAGTGACCTCATCCACCTTTTAATACCACCACTATCACAAAATAATATACAAAACGTAATATAATGATACAAGCGGGAATACGGAGAGACGTTTTAGGATGAATATCATTATTACTAAATCAAGAAACGGTTAAACCTTTATCTTCCAACATAGACCTGACACAACTCCGGACCTCCACACGACAATATAGAAGTTCACGGTCACTATTTATCCGATAAAATGACAAAACCATAAATGTTTCAACAGACCTGTCAAGTAACAAAGTAAAAATACTTTGTTACCTTATTCACCGTATTTTTCTGACTATAAGGTGGAGTCTCAATGAACAGGTCGATTTCTGGGAATTTCCAAATTCAGGACGCACGACTTATAAGGCGCGTAAGGGAAATAAACCACGACAGCAAATAAATTAAAACTTCAGTCCACTTCCATACATAGGGCGCACCAATTATGAGACTAACTGTCGATATTTGAGAAAATGAAAGGAATTTCAGTACGCCTTGTATTCCGAAAAATACGGTAAGTGAATTTGCAACCCTAATGAGGCCAAGGATCACAGAAACTGGATGGGTGGATTGTATATGTGCAATTTAGTTCATGATTGATTTATTTTGAAAGGAATTACTAAACATACTTTTTTTTTCAAATCTAAGATTTTATGCTAATTATATAAAACATCCACCATCTTGAATTTGCACATTTTATGAATTGGGATAGGAATAAATTGTATTAATACTGTATACTTTTTTTGACGAGTGTCCTTTGTCTACTTTGTTTCCCTTGCGCTTCATCAGCCATGTGACACACATCATTGGTACTCATGCGTACTTTATTCCCCTCCCAGACTTGAATTCACAGCCACACAAGACGAGACGAGTCTGCGGCGTAGAGCAGCCAGCCAGAGGAAAGCCGAATGAAGAGCAAGGCAAACACAAAATAAACAGATTTCAAAGCACTTTAAAATCAAGACATTAAACGTCCCAATTGACGAAACGACATGCTGCGACTCGCACTAATTGACACACAATGACAACCTCAAACTTATCAGAAGAAGAGAGCGAGACTGCCTGACCAGGATGGATGATAAGAACCGGTGGGGGGGTGGAGATATGAAAGACGGATCAGCTTGGGCTCACAATAATAATGCAGTGACAGATGATCTTTATTTTGGCTGACAGACGGCGCTTTTATCAAATTGTATGCCTTGAACTGCATCTTGATTGTTTATATAATAAGACGGTCTGCTCTTAAGCGCTGGTCCTCATTTGATGCATCCACAAAATGTGTTTCTGCTGACTGATCGACGACACTACGATTTTAGTACAAAATACAGGGTTATTAAAGTTATTATTCTTTTTTTTTTTTTTTTCATATCATTTTGACTCTCGATTTGTTTTTTGGGGCGTGGAAAATGCATATTTTTCATATTAGTTCTAGAGTTGTTTTTTTTTGTTGTTTGTTAAGAATACAGTCTTTGTCCGGTGCAAAATTAAAAAAAAAAATGACACGTGCAAAAAAACTCAAAAGGTCTAATTTCGAAAATGTGTTAGCTTAAAATCTACGAGTGACCATCACATTTTGAATAACAGCCCATAGAACTTGAGGTGCGAGAAGTGCAGTGAATTTTATGACCTCATTTGGAACGCACTTTTACACCTCACTGAGGCTCGTATTTTTGTCGAAGTCAGTCCTTCTCAAATAGTGGGGCGGGCACTTCTCGGGTGTGAAGGGGGTTGTTTGTGGTGCAATGCCAGTGCCATGTGTCGTGGGGAATTTTTTTTTTCATCACATGAGATAGCTGATGATAGACAAATTATACTAGCAAGAGCCGAGGCTGAGATTTTGGGTGACCCAAAATGATTTGTTCATCCTTGGGGGGGTTGGGGTTATGTGACAGAAAATATTTGAGAGGTCCACTAAGTTCACTTAGATGGACTTTGGCTACTTTCACACTGCAGGAAAGGATGCCCAATTTGGATGTTTTTTTGTTAAATCTGACCTTGTTATGTACTCATTGAGCCTACAAAAACACATGCGACTTCAAATGTCAATGCATCAACTCTGTGATGTGACGCACATGCACAAAAAAGCACACCGTTGAGTGATGAGCACCCCAAAAAAAAAAGGTCACGTTGCAGAATGTTTACGGAAGTCGCATGTAGGGGCTCATCTCATATCGCAAGAGCAGTGAGTCAGGAGGAGGTAGAAATATTTTGGAGGGATATGAGACAATGGTCCTCAATCTCCTCATTTAATGGAGACGTCTCCCAAAGATGATGTCACGTCATTGCCACGTGTAAGAAATGACCCGCCCAATGTCAATATATTAATTGTATCCATAAGCCGTAGCTATGATGTCTGTATGTTATGTTGACCTTGTGACATTTTTTGTTACGTGATGAAATGTTCGCTCTTGGCCCAAGTTTGACCATCGAATTAGAGTTTGCTTTTCTTTTCACCTTCCTTTGAGCCGTGAGTCCTCCATGTAGGACCTGCCGCCTTTCACTTTCTCATGTTTGCTTTGAGCATATCTGGCATAGCTGTGGTCTTGTTAATGCCTCCCCAAACTCAGCACATCTGGAAAACCTTCTTCACACCTTTTGATCTGACACCGGCTGTAATGTATTATGAAATGCTTACACAAAATCGAGAAGGATGTCGCAAAATGGTATTGTGCAGCATAGTGTGCAAGTGGGTTGGGGGTTTGCCTCACATTCAAATTTCGACCCTGTTGTGGAGTTTGTATGTTCTCCCCATGTTACCGTGGCAACCCACATCCGATTTTTAGGTGAATTGAAAATTAAATTGCTCATTGGTGTGACGTCAAGTGCGAATAGAGGGCGACCGATCCAGGGCGTACTCTGCTCTCGCCAAAAATAGCCGGAATAGGCTAATACAGTTCACCCATGAATCGACGAGGATTCTCTTGAGCAAAGAATTTAATATAGTAATAACTAGAATTTCGTTTTTTTGTTTTTGAGAGTCCAATCCATGGGCGCCTTCTTCAATGATAGCTCATTGTGAAGAAAACTAAGGAGAACTGAAGATGATATAATCAGTGCTCTCTTAGAAGTCTGACTGAAATGATGAAGCAGCGGGAAAAATCTGTCACTTTTGATGTCAAAACACACGCTGGCTTCGCCTTATCTGATTTATTATCCAACTGAAATGAAGCAGATCAAACAAGATGTCTGTTTTGTTTTTTTTTAATACACACTCCCACTCTACTTTGTTGTACAAGCGGACCTCTTACATCTGTTCAATCAAACTAATTGCTGCATTTTGAAGAATACAGTCGATGGGGGACCGAGGCCTCGGTTCCCAACAGCATCACCTATGCACGTTACAAGAACAATGCGGACTTTTCCCCTCTCTGTGTGTGTGTCTTCAGAAACAGAACAACATGGAGTTTTCACTGCCGATTGGCTATCACTGAGAAAGCAAACAAATATATGATGCTGTGGGCGGGCCAATGACGGACCGAACTCACAGCAGACAGAGAGGCAGAGACGGAATAATCCAAAATTTGATTGATCGTCTATTGGCCGTCGGATTGATAAAAAAGGCAGATCCCGAGATTCAACAAAAGACCAAATTTCACCCCCTATCTATCTATCTATCACTGATAAAAAAATACAATCATCATAAACTGAAAATAAGAAGCCCACTATATTTTTTATTCACTTCACATCATAAGGTTGCCTCGTAAACATTCCGTCAACATTTGGAAAAAAAAAAAACTTGAGTGATTGTCACCAAAATTTAGGTGAAGCTAACAATTGCGGTCATGCTTTCCGGTTTTAGGACGTAGCAGCTTTGATGAAAACTCTTGGAGACCCGCAATGTCAAGTTTGCCGTCTCAGCACCCTAAGCTCCGCCCCCAGTGTCTGCGTGCGAGTGTCATACAGGTTTGGCTGTTGGAGACGCGAAAGCAGCTGCACCTGATCAACCTGATTACATCTGTCGGCCTTCAAGCAGCTCTGGGACTCTTTGGAATTTTCCCGTTTGGTTGCTCAACTTTTATCTTGACTTGTCCGTCTCCTGCCTGCTCCCGGTTACACGGAAAACTTTCGATCCGACACAGTGAGCCACCACGTTTGTGACAATAAATGTACCATCATCATGGCGATCACAATGTGCTGCTTGTCGTCTTGTCTGCATTTGGGTCATCGGCACTTATGCTCCGTAACTGACTTTATTTTTTCTTAATTTGCATTGGAGTAATCCAAAAGTAATCAAGTTACATTACTTCAAACATTTTTTTTAAAAAGTAACCCTCCCAATCCTGGTATTCAATTTACCGTAGTTCAGGAAATAAAAAATACTTACTTTGGTTTTTAGATGACTTTATATATTTATTTCCCGCCTCTTTTTCCAATTGTTGAAAAGGGATTAGTAGAAACGTCAGTCAAGACTTTGGACGTTAATCTTAAATCATTTTTTTGTCCTTGGCAGTTTTATAACCTTTTAACGGAATCTTGGTTAGCGTTAAAATACGCAACTTCTAGATACTAAAAATCCTTTTAAATTCAATTAAATTGAAATTGCCATGACAGCAGATTATAGCCGAAAAATCTAATCATGAGAGAACCTTTTTTGTTCCTTAATTTAACATAATTCAAATGAAGTTATATAACGTGGTTACAGATTTTTTTGCCCTTTTAATGATGGAAGTTCAGTAAAAAGAGCAATGTTTGTGCCTCAACATTTTTACGTCTTTACAACTTTAACATACAAACAACAACATTGTGAAACGAATGCCCATTCACAAATACCGTGAATACCGTAACTGTGAACGTTTGCGAACCAAAAGACAACCATTTTAACTCAGTCACACGAAAGGATCATTTCAAGTCTTTGTTGGACACGATAGCTTTTGAAAGTAAAACATTATAGCCGAATCATCCACGAGACGCTTATTATGACCCATTTCAAATAGTTGCGTCATTCGCTGTTTAAACGCTAAACCATCATTTTTTTTTCCAACTTTGAGACCCTTTCTCTATGTATAAACGGAGGACCCCCCCCCCAAAAAAATAAAAAAACCGTTCTCATCAGTTTTTGGTTGAAACAGTCTTGCGTAAACTGCTCCTATGTCGTCCGGCCTTCAAGTGTGTCCGAGAATCTGACCCGTACACTCTCAACTCTCAAGTATCTTCCCACTCGTCTATTGACTCAGTAGACCCTCTGCTCCCAGCCAAGTCCACCGAGGGGGGGGACGACCCGGGATTCGCCCCCTGCACTTCAAAGACTCCTTATGGAGGATGTTAATATTTGCTCAGGTGCATCTTGTGGGTCTCCCTCTAGGAGCAGAGGCTGCTGTCGCTTACAAATATGTCAGAGGCCAATAGGACATCTGGCCATGCTGTCCCTGTCCGAATGCGCGTGTGTGTGTGTGTGAGAGAGAAAGAGCGTGACGGAGACAAAGAAAACAATTTAGGAAGGGAAGGGAAGGGGAATGACCGTATTTGCGGTGGCAAAACACATTCACAGACGGGCTTCACGTATGCTCACGTCTCTAGACTGCATTTGAACCTCTTCACCTCGTTTTTATGTGGCCGTCTGACCTTGGTCAGTGGGTGGGGAGGCCAAGCACAGGACAGCTGGGGACAACAGGATCCCTATCCTCAACAAATCGCCCCCTGACTCCTGACTTTTCTATCCCATGACCCCTTGTATCGCTTTTGAACTTCTGCGGCCTGACTTTGAGGCAAGAGATCCCTCCCAAGATTAAACAATTGGTAACAACACAGCAGTAAAAATAGATACAACTTTCCAAAATATTTTTTTTTTATAGCCGAAGACCAGCATCTCTGATTCTGACTCCATTTTGGTATCACTGATTACAAAGTTGTATAGAAATGGTTCCATATTTTGAAGAGTATATTTCATATTTTCTAGTTCCTTGGATTTGTTTGACTTGGCTCAATGTGACTGGCTTGTTTACGCAGAGCTCTCCAAATGAGATTTTACACTCAGCAGCCAACGCAGATAGACGTATACGGAAGGCGAACATCTTGGGTGTGACCATTTGCACAGTATCATTACACGTTAAAAAGTAAAATCAACTCTAGAGAGTGTGCGTTTCACCTTGACTGAAGACAAAAGTGAAGTCAGCAAGACCCCCAAACAGAAACTATGAGCGGCTGAAGTCAAGTCATGGCACGGCAACTCCAGGGAGCAAAGTCTGACTTCCGTCATCATGTCCCGTCTTTTTGGCTGCTCATAAATTTCATCCAATATTAATTATGATCGTATTTGGCCAATGAATTTTGAGCCCAGAAAAATGGGGGGGCCACTTTACATTATACAAAGAAATTATATAAAGAAATGATAAGGATGATTTTCATCATCATCATCAACAATGTTACCTCAAAGAAATATCTTATCAAACATCTCACCAATAGCACCTGCAAAAAATCAATTCATACTGTTATTATCAATGTGGAAATTCTGAAAAAAAAATCATCTGCAATTACGTTGTCTATCTATCTAAACCGGACCTCAGTCCAAGGACGTGCGCAGAAGGAAATGTCATTCTCTGATGCCATTTTTTTGTGCTCCCTGTGAATGATGATAACATTGGCAAACAAAATCAAACCAGGAGTGTTAAATATTGAGCTGTTCTTATCAGTAATCCCCAGCAGTTAGACTAACTCGCCGTCTTTATTGCTTGTGGAAATCATTTATTTTAATAATAAGAATGAAAGAGGAAAGATTCAGACAAGTAATAAAAAAATAAAAAAAACTTAATTTCCATACTAAATCCTCTTTCAATCTTGTCATTCATGCAGATAAGACTGGGCGAATCAATTTTGGCTCTTAAAAAGTTTGGTCATCTTCCTTATCTGCCCGAAAAGGTCAACTAACTAATGTGCGCTGTGCACCTTGACCCACACGCACAAACCGTGGTTATTATAAATGGAAAGCTCACCTCATACCTGCAAATCAATGAAATGGAGCAGACAAAAGTGTGAAACATGAGGACCTTGTTGACACTTTATAAATGTATCAAATGGAAACGAATGTTGCTGAATCAATCCTTAATATTAAAGTAGGCAGCAAAGGAAATGCAAACTATTCATTATTGTCATCGTAGTCACAGAGAAGAAAAAAAAAATCCCTCACTGATATATAACGTGAAAAAAAAAACACTCCTTGTCAAATATTCATTACATCCCCCTTTTCCTCCTTGCTGAATTCAGGCTTCCAGAGCAATAAATACATTAGTGGATTAAAGGAAAATCCAACAGTCTCCCGGGGGAAGTATGTAAAGCTTGGCCATCTTCATGTGTTTGTACTTGAGAAAAAATCAATTAAAATGTACAGCTGTCACATTTCATATTCATGTAATATTCTTTTTTACATCTTCGACGGAAACTGTTAGCTGTGTTACTACTTTAGGAATGGGGGAGGAGAGCGATGCCTTCTCGCCAGCAGCATTTTCAAATCTGACACGGGTCACTAAAGTTGGGATCACTTTACTCGGGCAAGTATTTCATAAAACATCTCTGACAAACAGACAAAAAAAACACAATTTGAGCACACTTAACATCCACTGAGAACATTATAGTTCAAATCACCCATTGATTTATTTGTGTTGGGGGCGGGGCTAGGAGTTTGATTCTGTCTTGAAGTTAGTTAATTACAACATAATTTATGACATGACACAAACCGCCGCCGTTTGTAGCAACTTCTGGCTAGCAGCTAGCTGTTAGCATTAGCAGCGATTGTCAGCCCCCGTCAGCCCCCCCCCCCGTTTGCATGGTCTACTTAATGTCAAAATCAAAAGATTGAAGATTTGCGATGAAGCCGCCTCACTTTCATTTTGTCGAGAGGAGCCACAGGCCGATCTACACAGTCGCAACGGAAGTGAGTCAAGGCTATCTGAGATCACTCTGCCTTGCTCACAAATTCACAGGTGCGTGTTTCATTTTCGGTCAAGCAAGAATGTTCAAAAGGGCTTTTAAAAAACGTTACCTGTCGTACGCATTGGCAAAGTCCGACTTCTACGAGCAGCCAAGTAACACACTCACACTTCATGTTTCACCTCTTCCACCTTTTATCACGATTCAGTGCAATATTTTTCAGATATCAGTTCGAGGGAAACTTGAGGAGACTTACAGGCGGGGATCAGTCAAAGGAAATTACTCATACTCTGTTGGAGGGGTGAAAAGTATAGATGAGCAGATGTTTCAATCGAAGCATATATTCGTGTGAAGCACCGTTTCTGGATGTGTGCGATGTGACGCAGTACGTTATAGATTCCAGATGGAACCTTCTTCCTGAGTTCCTTCAGGCAGAAAGCATCAGAGGAAGTGCTGTTTATCGAACCTTGAAGATTACAGTGACTAAAAGACGGCGGCGCTCAAGGTGAGCTAACACCTGGGCTACGTCTTATTGTTGTCTCCGCCTTTGCGTAAAATAGCCGCGCGACTTCCGGAATGGCAAAACTAAAATGACTTTAACAACATGGGAATGTCAGTTGTTGCAGCTTAGAATGGAAGACATTTCGGTCCAGTTTCTTGCTAACGTAACAGAGTAGGACGAACTACTATCCGAACTCTGTCGCTTCAGACGTGGGGCAAAAAACAATCTGAAAAGCTACGCGGTGTACTTATACAGTAAGAAAGTCGTTTGCATTTTATTAAAAGAAGTTGGTCACGGTCTTTTTTCGCTTCAAGCACGTGTAGGACCTCGCCAAAACTCCTCCCTGCACCTGCATGGTAACCACATGCCCGGGACGCTTCATGTCAAGAAGCTTCACGTTTCTCCACGTCATAAATCGGCAATCAATCTTTCAAGTTCATGTGAACATCTTTACTCATGTCAACTTAGAATGATCGGCTCCAAAATCTTCCTCGCAATAGGCGCTAACTGCAGCTTACGGTACTGGCCATAAGATGCAAAATATTGATGCAATTCTTCTAATCATTTCAGAAGTTGACAAATACATAAGTGTCGTGTTGTGCACACCCGCTATGGATATGTATACGTTCATCTCCGTCTTCTGTGGAAGCAGCGTCTAATGTTTAGATTTTACACCCCGAGAGAGAGAGAGAGAGAGAGAGAGAGAGAGCGAGCATTTTCAACAGAGGCTCGACTTCTTTGGATGCATCACAGAAGACCTTCACAAGTAAGTTTTCAGATTTCAATGTAGAAAACCGTAAAGGTAAGAAACTCTTTTTTTTCTTTTCGTCAATAGGTACAAAAGGGTACACAAGATTGTCTGAAATCTCAGAGCAAGTAACATGTTGGCGACATGGCTGCAGGAAAAAACAAAAAAATGAAAGCAGACAATGACCTGCGAAAAGCATCACTCTGACAATTCGTTCTGGCTCTTTGCCACACATTTCTTGCTTCTTCTCACTTTTATTTATTTCTGTTCTGGCAGTAGAACATAGACGTTTTTGTAGGCTAGAGATACTGAGGGTTACTGTATACACACACGCACACACGCACACACAATAAGCCAAGCTTTATCTGGTTTGTTAAAAGCACATCACAGACACAAGGGGAAGAACTTGGATGTTTCGAAAAGCACTGCTTTACAGAGATAGCTGGAAAGGTACAAGCAGGAAAAAAATATGTCTTTTCACCTCAAAGAAAGTGTTCACGAAAGTTCCCAAGGAGGTTTTGGAAACATGGTCGTAAGCGGTATTAAAATCAAGGTCCTTATAACAGAGAGCAACACGATGAGTCCCATAACCCAAAGTATCTACCCAAAAAATTCAAAGTTCAGTCAACAAGTTTTGGAAAAATATTCCTAAAGAAGTCACATTTAGAAATGGATGATCTCAGGCGTCTATTTTGTCACATCTGTCGAATGAAATCGACTTCACCGTTGCTCGGGGCTCAGCTGCTGACCAATCATGGCTCAGCTTCGGAGGACAAATGTGATGTTTGGTCGTTACCTTCTACCTCTCGTCCATCGAGAGCCTGCTGACTTACTGCGTCTCTACCTGGTACGGCGGCTGCACTGAGGCAGATGGAGTGAGGCTCCAAAGGACAGTCAAAACAGCGCTGAGGATTATTGGCTGCCCTCTCCCCTCTCTGTCGGACATCTGCACCACCCGATGCCTCAGCAAAGCTCTCGATATCATCAAGGACGAGCTCACACCTCTTCGACCTGTTGCCCTCTGGCAGGCGCTGAAAAACAGTTTCTTCTCGAGACCCATCTCCATGCTGAACTCTCGCACAAAACCACCCTTACCTTGTACAACTGCAACGTTATGTGTTTTATTTATTTAATATCATATTTATTTTCTATTTAATTATTTTATCTTTAATTAATTTAATTGCTATATATAAATTATTGATCTATTGAACTGGAGAGGAGAGTTCTCCAATCTTGTTGCACACTGAGTTCAATAGAGGGCATTCTGGTTCTGATTCTGATTCTAAAGCATATTCCAAAGAATTGTTGGTGGTTGACTTCCCCTTGGACAAAAATTGAACTAAAAATCTTAACGACTTCCCAAAGCTGCCAAGGTAAACTTAAAGGCATAACATTGCCATCCAGGAAACGTACCTTCATATTTAACTTATCACAAATATTCCCACACTCTCACGTTCACTCGAGAGCACGCGTAGGCGCACTTGTGTGCACTCACACATCCAACAGCAATTACAGGGGTATTTAGAAAATTGGGCCCTCTTTGTTGCCGCTTTCTTTTAATAGCATCACTCAAAGACAGTAAAGCTGAGAAAGGTTGACTTTCTCTCTCATTTTCCCGTCTCTATTACTCTCAGTGTCCTGTCCTTGACAAAGACAAGGACAGGCTCAGACAGCCTGGGAACGGCCAACTACTAAAAGATCCGAGCAACGCAACTTCAAAGGCCAGCCCTTTTGCACAGCAGCTTAAACACACCCACACACACACACAAACAGCGGCTTACATATTTGGGCTTACTTCCTCTGAAGTTCATCACGAGTGGCAGAACTATTAATCTCTTTGACGGCACGGCATTTGCGTCAACTATAAAAGGGGAGAGATCAATGCTTGAATAGTTAACCAAGTTCCAAATAAAATAAATACATTTCTTTTATGTGTTATCAAATGTTGCGGACACGAAGATGATGTTTTAACATTTTGAACGCAAAACGACGTTTTTCACGACGAAGAAAACAGCATGAATGGATGGATTAGTGGACATCTCCCCCTTCCTCTGATCTTTCACAGCAGTCTCATGAGAAGAACGCCTCCCTCCACCGTCATCTGGTAGACTTAATCTTAAGTGGCAATATTAGAAGCCTGAGCTGGTGCCAAAACAAATGTGCCTCGCGCACTCAACTGGCTGTTCCCAAAGGAGAAGAAAGTACAGAACCAGAACTCACATGACTTGAGGAGAGTGCAAAAGAGTGAGACAAAAACCGGGCCGAATAACGTGAGAACCGAGGAGGAGAGTATCACGTGTGGGAGGGACAAATGATGGATGGAAGATGTGTGAAGACCTTCGCGCGCGACGAAAGCATTCGAGAAATCATTTTGAGTTATCGGAGCGAGACTCGGAGCAATATGCGATCAGTACGGCATTAGCAAGACGGCGTATGTCACTATGTAATAGTGCAGTAATAATCGGATAGTTTTGTAAAATGATCCTCGCAGGTTGCTTCTCTACAATATTAAAGTTTAATAGATTGAGGGATGTCAATATTTGACATTTCAGTCGGTTTGTGAAGTCCCGTTGAGACTTTTGTGTGAGTATAAGTGTTTTATACTAAAATAACTTGGCTTCTTGACTTGACTAGGCCAGCATCCATCATGTGTAAATAAATAGTAGGCCAAAGAATATTAGAGGTCATGTTTATGTATGAGTGATAAATTGATCTAAATTGTTGCTTTTGGCAGCGGAATTGGTAGCTGCGGTTCAATGCGAGCGGCTCTTTTTTATCAATCATCCAAACATGTGGACAGCTGCTACATTCAGAAAAGAAAGGAAAACGTAATCAAGATTAAATGCCGATTTTTTTTTTTTTTTTGCTTTGTGACACTAAGCAGAGTGTCATTAATCCATCGAAGGAAATTAAGTAGATCAAACCCGACAAAATGTGTTGATAATATACAGAGGGGGAAAGAGTTTCAAGTTGTACTCTTGTGTTGAATTTCATGATAGAAATCAGACGGCTTCACAACATTAAAGACCAATTTTCTGATGCGCTATCAAAGACAAATTGCCATCCTGATTAAGTTGGGCCATACATTGTCTTTTGTTTGATTTGTGAAAAGAAACATTTTCCGGAGCGCTCACTGGCATGCAGGTCAGTGTCAGGGAATACAAAGTCGGAGCCAGACTCCGACTTGCCATCTGGCTTTTCTGGCACACAAATGAAGACTCAATCTACTTTACAAGTGACACTGATGATCAATTGTGAAATAGTTCAGAAAGACCAAGAGCGTCCAATAATACTTGTGCCCACCTTCTGCCAAAGTGAGAAACAAACGCTTTCCTTCCAAATCTGATCCACGAAATTCTCATCCGTACTTAACATAAAATATACGTTGATCCCATTCTGCTCAAATTACCAAAGGTTATTTGATCACCGACATGACCGACAACGACCAAGACGTGTGGGACCACCGATTCGGTGCTGCCAGATATTTGACACAAACGTGACGGGCATTTTCAAACGTCACTTTCCTTTTAATGCAGTTGGTGTGTCCAGCCAGTTTCTCTCGGGAGACGCCAGCTTGACACCGTGGCCTGATTTGGGAGCGGCAAGCAAACTATTCCAGGGCCGAGTTCCAGTCCGAGCAGAATCTCCTCACAGAGATACGTTATGAATGGCTTTCAGGTCAAGCCGGTAGATGTGCGTGACATCGAAAAGCTCCGCTGAGCTCTCCTTATCTTATTTATCACTATCCCATTGTCAAACGCAAGAACGTCCTTCTGTATTTCGTCCGAATCTCGGGCGTATCCTGTGCAATGCCGTGTGGGCGATAGCAAAGCCTCACGTCCGCAGACGATTAGGAAGTGAGATTAAAGCCTGCCGGGAGAAAGCGGGCCATGGTGGAAGTGTGGGTACGCGGGGTGATGGAATGAATAAAAGACAAGTTCAAACCAAATCAGAGTTCCCCGGTCAAGATACAAGAAACCGTGTCAGGTTTGCCTTGGTGATGACGATTCGAGAGTCATGTGGGTGCTTTCAACGGTCAAACCTCAAATGAGATTTGGAATCAGACACCGTATAATTTTAAATCGATGATAGAAAAATGACCTGCATCTTAATGGTAAAGACACAATAATTACTGTATTTTCCGGACTTTTGAACCATGCGGCTAATATAAAGGGGCGGCTTTTCTGTGGATTTTTTCTTTCACCAGTAGGGGCGCTCTATAGTTACGAAAATATGCTAAATAAATCTCGATTTTCTTTTCTGTTGGGTCTCTTATGTTTTAATTATTTTTTTTTGTACCTTGATGTGCATTCACAGAACAAAATTGTTCTGTACACGCAGTAAACTCATTTTTTTAACATAGAAAACTGCGGCTTACAGCCTGGTGCGGATTTTATATCTTTTTTTGGGGTTTTTTTTCAAAAAGAGTGGCTGCAGTTGATACACAGGTGCACCTTGTAGCCCAGAAAACACGGTTTGTATTGTCAAAGTTTCAACCAAGACCTATTCAAAGAGGCTGAAAGTTTGTTATCCGTATTCCAATAGTTCCAATGTCCCATCTAAGGCCAATCACAGATCAGATATCAGTCTTTTCTTTTCATTTTGTGAGATGGTAATTGGCATTTCCTAATGTAACACATGACCTGCCCACTCTGATTGACATCATACCCTGTACCCCAAGAAAATTAAAAACCTTCATCTCCACACATTGTACAACAAGATATTTAATGTGCTATACTGATGGATTCCTATTAGAATATACAGTGGAGGATGTGGCTGATTAAACACATATATAGCATCCATTTTTGTTTTCATTTCCTCTGACACTTTCCTGTATGGTTCTACCATCTAGTGGCGACCACAGAAAAGTATTGGCTGTCTTCAATTTCAACCACTTTCATTTGGCGTCTCCAACACAGAACATGAAAAAAAAGTACTCATGTTGCTTCTATGGTAACGTAAATAACTGGAAGCCAATCATTTGAAGTTGGTCCATACTGCACTAATGAAGCTAATAAGGCTAATGACAGAGGATCCTCTGTACTCCTTTCATGTCAGCCATGAAACAAAAACATCTCCCCTCCTTAGGACGGCATTGAAAGATGAATTTTGGCTTCTCGGGGTCTATCTGTTGGCTTTGAAAAAAATGGAAAGGTTTTTATCACGAGAGGAAGCTTGTGGAGCCGGCCAAACAAAGCGGGGAAGGGGTTGTTTGGAGTCAGAAACACAATTCAAATGCTGCCCGCAAAAGCCAGCAAAAATTTGAAATGGGTCCAGCAATTAATGTGCCGTATGACAATAAATAATATAGCAAGAGGAAACGGCATGGAATATATAAATGCATATATATTTTTAATCCATATATGGACTGAATGAAGGAAACCAAACGAACATAATCGGAATTGTGCTGTTAAATAATTTGTTGGATTTGTCTCTAGAAGTTGGAACATTTGTTTTTTTAATTCTTATTTGCTCGATTAATGTGAATGTGGACCAATGCATTCAAGCATTTCAATTTCATACAAATATTGTACTTTTCAAAATGCTCAGAATCACTTGTTGAACAATTTATATGCATAACAGCATTCATTCGTTTTCTGAACTGCTTGTTTCATTCGGGTCAAACATGAGCTGAAACCAATCGCCGGTGACATAGAATAGATCCCTTTAATCATTCTCGCCAGGAAGAAGAATATATTTTGATTATTGCTTGCATCTTACACTTCTCAGATGCAAAATTAAGACAAGCGTTTTTAGCACAAATAGCCAGCAAGTAAGAAAAAAAAATCCTTTTTCATGTTCTTTGTTGGCCAAGTTAAGGTGAGAAAAAATAACACCACAATGTCAATGGGAATGTCATGACCAAAGAACAAAGACCAGCATGACATGGAAACCAAATGAGCCTGACTAGAAGTGGATGTGTGATCATATTATTGTCAGAGGAGACTGAGGGTGAAGACCCAATATAAAGCTGCATACGACACAATTCTCTCCCAATAGATGGGGAAACGGGGACGTGAACAAGTTCTTGCTAAACTGGATGATAGCAACGATATTGTTGTAAAACGCTGACATCTTGTGGCGAAATCAGGACATTACAGATATCATTCTAAACACCAGCACCTGTAAAACAACGCAGGCCAATGAGCGAAATTTTTGGGTAAATTTACCAGAGTACGGTAAATAAAATGTTATAAGAGAGAATACAACAGGAAGAAGTAGAAACTTAAATAACAAGGACTTAAAGTAAAGAAACGCTGTTTATGTGAGGAAGGCGACCCCAAGTGGTCAAAAATAAAAAATGTAAAAAATGTGTCCTCACACTGTACGTAATTCAGTCACCACACGGTACACAATCTTTGGTTTATCTTAGCTACGTACTTGAACATATTAAATAATTTGGGGTAGGGGGCTTCATGGTCCTTTACGGTGTGGAAACGCCCCCTGCACACGAGGGGGGGGGAGCGAGAGAGAGAGAGAGAGAGAGAGAGAGATTACGGTGTAGTGTGCACGCGCGTCACCTTTCAGCATCGCGCGCGCTCCCGTCTGTGGCCAACAAGCGTCATTTGCGTTAACATGGAGGTCTGCCTTCGGTGACTGTACAATGCGCGATTTTCATCTTCAAATGTATTCATCTTGATTCTGGGGACGCTCTAATTCCACGTTCGGGACAGCGTGAACCCTGCCACCACCTCCAGCGCTCATTGGAGGGGATTAGAAACACAAACCCGCACGGTAAGGTCTTTAACTCTCATTAACAAGACTGAATAACAACTAGACAGTAGGAAAGTGCAATAGATTATGTTGTAAAATTAAATAAAGGTACTGCTTGTTTGTTTATAAATTCTGCCTAAATTCAATGTAAAATGTACATGTTAAAAGGGGCATGATTGTGGAATATACTGAACAAAAAGGTATAAAACAGTAAAACTGCATTTATTTCAGTGTTATTTCCTAAACCTTCAAATAAAGTGCCTAGGCAAGAGGGGCACATTGTCCTTTGAGGGTACACCCGCACAACAGCCACCTCACTGACTCATTCCATTCACGATCTCAGTATGATATGCTTTCCACCAATGTGTGGATACTGTACATTTCACAACAAAGTGAGAATTAGTAGTTGCATGTTAAACAGATAATCTACCTCAGACCTACCACAATAAAAAAAAGACAGTAACATTAAAGTTTTATACAATGATTTAAGTCCACTGCCACTCAGGGATAATGCAAACAAAAAAAGGGCTGCCACTACGCCACGGCACAACTTTTCATGTTTTGATATGATAAAAGCAATGCACAGACATAGCGGAGGTTGTCATGTTTATTTGGGGATTTCTAAGCTTCGAGACGGTCTGACAGATGGGTGGTGCTGAAAGAACTGGAGGGTTATACGAAAGGTGAACCTAACGCTTAGTGTGTCTCACTTCTGCTGGGAGAAAGCTTGAGGAAAAAAAACAACAACAAAAAAAAAACACTCTACCTTCTCGAAAAGTACACAACTTCTTGATTCAGCAACTTCAGAGGAATTGATGACTACACAAATAAATCACAGTCGGTTCCAAATCAATAGCTTTTTCCAGTGACCAACGGTACCGTGAGCGCACACACACTCTCGTGCATTTTATAGGACTATGTTGCTCAGAATATTTTGCTGCATCATTCCTCCTTAAACCAGATTACATTTTTTTTTATTGTGTTTGCATGTGCTCAAACCACATGTGTACTTTTGACACGGCAAGCAGTGCGTTTACGTGTTTTAGTGGCGTCTCTTATATGTCATGGCCAGATTTGTAATCAAAATGAGCACTGACACTTGTACATGAGATGAAACGGGAGCTGCCAAGTTCTCAAGGCCTTCCCGTGCTTTATTAATTTATGATCTTATTTTTAGGCCCGGATACATTTTTGATGCAATTGCATTTATCAAGTTTAATACCCGATGAAGACTCTGGGTGTGCCTACCACTGTTTGCATCTATATTTTTCAAACATGAATGCTTAGACAAAATACGATAAGAACAGTATTGCGCTGTTATTGATTGTCAAAATGAGCTCATCTGAGTCCAAAATGGGATGGAAGCGGCTCTATTTTGGCATGTTGTAGTTGGCGTAAATAGAAATGATTTCCTGTACGTGATACACAGTGGAACGGTGGCCGACTGGTTCGCACGATAGCCGGTTGGGTTCCGTTTGCATGTTCTCCCCGTACCTGTGTGGGTTTTCTCCAGGTACTCCGGTTATCTCCCGCATGCCCAAAACATGCATGGCAGGCTGATTGGACACCGTGAATTGTCCTTAGATGTGAGTGTGAGCGTGGATGGTTGTTTGTCTCTGTGTGCCCTGCGATTGGCTGGCGACCAGTCCAGGGTGTTTCCTGCCTACTGCCAGTTTTCAGCTGGGCTAGACTCCGGCACGCTTGCAACCCTTGTGAGGAGAAGCGGCTCAGACAATGGATGGATGAATGTTTACGTTATCCTCCTGGCCTACAGGCAATTCCTGATGACTGTCAGGAAAGCCCAGGCAGTCAAGAGAGGATCTTCCAGGGGTCAACCACATTAGACAAAAGACAGCCTTAGGAAGGAGACACAAGGAGTACAGACATCCAGCGAGAGCTGAACAACAGCAAAGGCAAAACAAAACTGCCGTGATTCAAAAAGACAAACCTTTGGTCACTGTGCAACCCGCTCTCATTTCTGCCGCCATGATGACATCATCGTCACGACTCAAACTTTGTCAGAATGATTGAAGGCAAGAACATAAGAAATCAATCCAAAAATTTAGAACTGTAGTTCTCTCTTCACCACAGTTCATTTGTGACAACGTACTTTCCTCAAATGTGAAGAAGATCCGAGATTTTAGAAACCAGAACATTTTAATTGAGCAAGTCGCCCTGGAAGTTTTAAACGATGCCAACCAACACATTTGATAATTGATTAGTTTGCCTTCTTTGGGGGTTTTTTTTGTGACTCACTCCGGTCTTTGGAATCTCACATATAACGTCTCCGTCTTTCCTCTCTCGGTCTCTGTCCTCGTCTGTGCGCTGACATGCCTGTAAATTGTTGGCAAAGTGAAGCGGCCGCATTATCCGAATACATTATTGATGCATGCAGCTCTTGACTAAGACACACCCACATTCAAACACTCCAAACACAAACACAGCCATAAAACCCACATTCCCCCCCCACCCCCCCCAAAAAAAAGAAAAAGTCACACACTGCTTCGAGTCTTTGTGTGCAAATGCTAATGGGATGCTTAATGTGCTTGCTGCATGGATGAGGATAGATTTGTTGTGCCTCAAACTTAACAGATGAAATGATTCTGTAAAAGTTCTGGAAATTTCTGAGCCCTGATACTGAAGTCAGCAACACTTCACCTCATTTCATTAATTATTGGATTTTTCCCTGTAATTTGTTATGTCGGATGTTTTAGAGGCTTTACAACAAAGTGTGTGAATAAATAAACACACGCTTTTTTTTTGTTTCACGCGAATCCTTTATATATGTACAGTATTTCGCATTTCACGTGGACTATTTTGTGCGCAGTCATCAGGCAAAATTAATTAATTACAAATATTTAAATTAGAGGCCGTCAATTAACAAAGAGGTTAAAAAAAAATCCAAGGGGTGTGAACACTTTTTCAAAGCAATGAAAGACAGCAGAAACACTGACTCGGATGAGAGCTACAGGAAAGAAAAGTCTCGAGTCAGTATTTGACAGTTGGCCTGGTGGGACTTTTCCCGGGGCTTTGCGAGGTCCTCATTAAATATGGATGGTGTTTGGAGCTGGGGCAAGTGGGACTCAACAAACAGCACAAAGAGCCCAGCCTGGCAGGACCATCATCCCTTTTTTTTTTTTTTCTCGCCTATCACACAAGCTGTCTCCTCTTCATTCCCCAAATTTGTGATTCGTTTCCCTCCTCGCTTCCTTTTTCCTCGTTGCTAATAGACTATCTCTCCCTTTCTAGTTTTCCCTCTGTTATGCCGCTTGTCATTTCGACTGCTTTCTCGTTTCATTTGTTGCTGCTTCTTCCGACTCTGTGCCGCCTGCACTTGCACACTTTTTTTTCTTTTTCCCTCTCTCTCTCTCCCGCTGTGTGTAAGCATAAAACATTTGGGTCGAGACGTTTGCAGGAAAGTGTTCCTGTTTTGCATCAGCATGCGGTGCTAAGTGCTGTAATCACTTAGGTGGACAGTTTTCTACTGTAAGTGAAGTTTGCGTGCGTGTGATTGACTTTGTTTAAACAGTAACAGCCCATTCGAAATTAAACCACGGTTAGAATACGATGTTTGCATAATTCACCAAAATACTGAATTCCAAACACTGTATTTTACGTCTGAACGACAGAGCACCCCTAGTGGTGAAAGAAAAATCCACAGAAAAGCCGCACCGTTGTGTTAGCCGCATGGCTCAAAATCTAGGAAAAAAAGTATAATATTGGACGATCCAATGTCTGGTTTGGAATATAGCATTTTGAGAAAGAAAAAAAAAAGGTAAAATGCAGGTCAGGTTAAAAATGGTTATGATTGGTGTACTGTAAAGAATGAAAAATGTGCAGCACTGCATTGTTTTATCACCTTTTAATTCCTTAATGTTTTTTTTTTTTTCTCTTCCCCAGAACTGGGATTCATTACTTTGTTTTTGTCATTAAGGTAATGAAGACTGGTCCGCCTCAGCAGAATGATGGATGGCGAAATAGCAGGATGGGACTTTAAGTGGCGCCCACATGGAGCCCTGACAGAAAGGGCGGAGAGCAGGTGTGTGCTGGTCTGTGAATCAGAAAGCATTTGTAGGTGTGTATAAAAAGACGAATGATGAGATTAGACGATTAGCAGAATGTGCAAAAAATACTGACAAGGGCAGACAGTGAGAGGGAAGTGTGTCGTGGTGGACCACAGACACTGTCTGCGATACCGTTTAACTCGGTCCGTTGCCCTAACAGGAGCTCTGAGGTTAAGGAGAAGCTCATTCTAATCTGGCTCAGCACGGGTGACGCACAAAGTCCCTGTACTTGCCTGCAGACATACACTACTTTGTAATCTCATTTGCCGCCACTGTGACTTTGATGTATTCAGAATGCCGAATACAATTTTAATCATGCCGTTTTTAATAAGCAGTATGCAATTTTCTCCGGAAAATATTTAGTAATGGTCTGCTACAGTCAAAAATCTGTGATTTATCAGAAATTGGGTGGTACGGCAACTGACTGGTTATAACGTCTGCCTCACAGGTCAGGGGTTAAAATTCATGGCTTCAAAATCCAGGCTCCATATATATATATATATATATATATATATATATATATATATATATATATATATATATATATATAGCACGGTAAATGCTTGGAAGATCATTATGGGATTGTACTCGTGGATGTGACTTTGAGCAACTGTAGTAAACACATTTTGTGTCTCCGTAACCTGAGACGAGAGCGAGTGAAAAAGGGTCGAGAAATGTCAGAGAACACCATGGCTAAGATAGAAAGGAAAGACAAGACAAACGAGGATATCCAAGACTACGTCACTTAGCATTTCCATCCCTTAACTTGTTGTCATCATTTTCTTCATTTTCTGTCCTCCTTACTTCTCTGCTTTGGTCTCTGTAAATTGGCAAGTCATCCTCTCCTTTCCCGCCTCATGCACTTGTTCCCTCTAATGGATGGTGCTAATGCCCATCATCAGCAAAGTACGTCTACGAGAGATTGCTTCCTGCAGCTGTGGGATACACCACAGCCGAGATTACCCATCTCGTCATCCATCATTTCAGTCATTTCAAAAAATGTTGATCATAAGATGCAATTCGTGACGAGAGCATGAATGTTGACATATTATTTAAACCGTAGTTATGACGGCATTTTTCTGGAAGTCTTATATTAGAACAACAATCTCATGCTGAGACTTTTCTGAGACGGTTTTTGTGATTGGAGCCAATTTGACCTCTTCTCAGGTAAATGGAACTGCAGGACAGGAGTCGCTCCCCGTGCCGCAGGACCAGCAGGGTCGAGCAGGTGGTGGGCAGATGGCTGAGACGTTCCCGAGAGTTAGGCAGCAGGTCTCACTCGTTGAGCAGGTAATACTTCAGACATCTAATTTGATATCTGAAGCATGTTCCCAACTATTAGTTCCAGTCTTACAAATATCTGGGAGGCTGGATTGAAAAATCAATATGTTGTGATCAAAATCCAACTGCAAGGTTTTCTGCGACTTGCCAACCTGCCGTCCGTTGCCAACGACGTAGGGAGCCGGTCGCCAAACAACCAACTGCGAGATGGTGGTCGCACAGCAGAGATGATGTATTGATGCCACTCGTTCCCTTCGCTTATTAAACTCAACCTCAAACTTCTTCGTCTTATCAAAGTCTCCTCACACAGCCGGCATTAGTCCTGACGTAAGTTCCGACAATCAGTCAGTGACGGGCGGACACCCGTTTACTGATGATTAACAAATGACGGGGAAATCTAAAAAAAAAAAAAAAAACAAAAAACAACAGACTAAAAACTAATGGTGAGTTTTTGTCCGTCGGCGTAATCGTCACTAACCGAGTGTGTTCGTTCGCCGGGCTAAAAATACAAGCAGGGTTGCTTTCCTTTAACGATATATGCAAACGCTTTACGCTCCCCATGCAGTTGGTGGCGGGATGCAACAATGAATCAAGTAGAAGAAGAAAGAAGAAGTGGACACCAACGTTTAGCATTTATAGAAACAAGTTGTGGTGCAAGCACCTTGGATTGCATTTAAGACACTTTCTTTGGTCCACTGTGACAAGTTTGGTTCTTTCATTGGTAAATTTATGTGAAGCTTGGTAGAAAAAATTCATAAATAAACAAAATGTAATTAAAAGCCGCAGGGTTCAAATTTTGTGGAAAAAGTAATGGCTTACAGTACTCCTGAAAATATGGTACTGACTTTATATCAGGTGTGTATTTGTCGAGGCCAACCAGTAGCAAACAATGACGCCTCTGCTCTTTTTCTGACCACTTGCAGAGACAGAGTCGCAATAGACGGAAGACCGGCAGAGTCCGTTAGCACAGAGCAGAGGAACTATCCCTTCCGCTTCAATGTTTTGATCCAGAAGGACCCCAAGCTCCGATCTCATGGCCTCACGGTTTCTTCCCAGGTACCCATCTTGGTACAAGAGGTCACACAAGGTATGAGAAGAAACGTGAAGCGTGACACGTTTGCTTCGTGTTCACAGATAAAATGGTGTTCAGAGGTTTATCTCCACTACATAGTTTTCGTTCAACCCCACTTTTTATGCATGTAGGAGGTCCCGCAGATGGCCGGCTCGTCCCTGGCGACCAGCTAGTGAAGATCAATAATGTTTCTGTCGATGACCTGACCCCGGAGCAAGCCTCTGAAATTATCAGGTCTCCACTTTCACTGGCAACTTCATTCGACCACTACACATAACCGCATGCACGGGCAGAATTGAAATTTCAAATTGCGCCCGCTCCTCTCCATTTTTTTCCCCACAGAGAGTGTCAAGATTCCTTGTCTGTCACGATACTCAGAACAATGCTGGTAAGTCGCAGTATACAGTACATATAATCGTACACACGCGTATGTGAACAACAGGTAGAGTGTTAATGAAATATGTAAATGTCATGTAAAGATGGTTCTTGTTTCGAGCAAGCTGGTCTTAAATACTAAGGTGGGACAGACTAAACACGGATTTAGCGTCAGGGTAATATAGAAGTTGCATGATTAAAAATTACAATTAAGTTTTCTTCTACTTTTTGTGATCACAAGATTTTTTTTATTCTTTACTCACAATGATTGCGTGTGAGCTCCAACTTTCTTGAAATGCTACAAATCGTTGTCATGACAAACAGAGGGGGACTGAACTAAGCTGGTTAGTGACGATTCCGATGACGGACGAAAACCCACTTCCGTCAATGCTTAGTTTGTCAGATTTATTAGATTTTTTTTCAATTTCCCATCATTCGTCATTCATCAGCAACAGATTGATGGAACCTCCGTCAATAATAACAGAATGCCCACCTCTGATAGTTTGTACACACACACACACACATCCTTGAACTTCTCTGACACACCATGCATGCTGAAAGTGTGTGTCCCGTCTTATAGTGCGGATGCAATGTCCAATGTTCGGATGCATGTTCCTAATCGCAACAAACCAATAAATCAATGTGTCATTAAGGCTTGGGGTTGCACATCTTACTCCACACCAAGGTCCTAACACTTGAATGTATGTCTCATAATTGTGGTGACATGGTCACTTCGTCTGTGTGTATGTTTGTTGTACATCTGTGTGTTGGTGTGCGAGTGTACAGTCACAAACTTTGCACTTCAATCAGTATCCCACTCGCAAATGTATGATTTAATTCATGTGTCTGTAAATAAAGTGGCCGAGCCGCAATAATTCTCCTCTATGCCTCTGCTGATAGAAGCAACTCTAATCCCATTTGATTCATGGCTCGCAGCCTCTATATTTTGCACTACATCTATATGCATCCTGAGTCGTCATGGTCATCTTGCTTAAAATATCAATTCAATTAATTAAATATATGTAATAAGAACACCATAAAATATATTTTTTTAAAAATTATATTTATATTTAATTTTGTTATATTGCCCGTCTCCTGCCGACTCGCATTATATTAACTGCTGATTAAATGATGAAGAATATTCCGCAAACGTTTTAGTGCGCCTTGTATATCTTCCAGGGACCCAAGTCATCATTTATCACACCTGAGAAGAGGGCCAAGCTCAAGTCCAATCCCATAAAAGTTCGCTTTGCCGAGGAGGTAGAGGTCAATGGCCATTCTCAGGTTAGTGTTGACACGCTATCCGTTTTCAGATCGCGTAGCGTTTTCACACACCTGCATGGCATAGTCCTGACGTCTGTTCATGTGAAATGTTTCTCTTAGGAGCGAAGATTTATGGGCAATGTCAGAGCATACTGAAACACCTGACTGACAAATATCACATTGGGTGGTCATATGGACAAAAAAAAACACCAAAAAAAACCTAACCACCCGACATTGAATTAATTCTTAGCAATAGCCTTGCATTTCAGATCGACATACTTAGGTCGTAGTGCAAGATGTAGTAAGTGGTTCAAAAAGTCTTGTAAAGTGCTCCTATTTATGTGTTAAGAATCTGTTTCGACATATCCTCGGTTGTATGCGGTATCTTTATACACTCAAGATAAGTGATGCCTTTTTTTTACGACTGCTCCCATTTTGTTACCGGATGTGAAATTAGCTGGTTGGGGAAAAAAAAACACAGAGGCTGGAGTGCCCATTACTAATCTCAGAGAAAATGCGAGTCGATATTTGCCTCATCTCCCAATAATGACAGTGATTAACATGCAGGACGTGAAGACTCACTTTTACAGCCTGGCTTTTATTTGGGATTTAGGATACCCATATTTTTTTATGGCTTGCAGGGCAACTCGCTGCTATTCCTGCCGAATGTTCTGAAGGTATATCTGGAGAATGGGCAGACCAAGGCCTTTAAATTTGAACCCAGCACGACAGTCAAGGTACGGGAAACATATACGTTTATATTATTACAGACAAACACATGCAGTCCACTAAAATATGACTCGACATCTAAAGTTTACCAACTTGTCTTGCTACTGAAAAAAAAATTCTTGCACGATGTACTGTAATTAAAAACGAAACAACCTTGTCAATTAATTCATATTATTTTCTTTGCATCAGGACATTGTGATGACGCTTAAGGAGAAACTTTCTCTGAGAAGTATCGAACATTTCTCCCTGGTTCTCGAACAGCTCTACAGCGTCACTAAACTACTTCTGCTACATGGTGAGGAGAAGATACAACAGGTACGCTTACAACATTTTTTTATCGGCTTCCTCAGTTAAATGTATTGAAATTGGTCCATTAAAAGCGACATATCTTTGACATTGGTGCAATGAATTTTATTTATTATTTCAAAATGGCTTTTGCAGAGAAACAAAGATGTTTTGCTGTTTTGTACAAATTGTTTTGAAAAAATGCACTTGCTGTTTTGCAAATTTCAATTCTAATCGGAAAAACCACATGACTTTTGGTTTGAGTTCAGGTGGTCCAGAAGAAGGAGTCCCGTGACTACAGATGTCTATTCCGTGTTTGTTTCATTCCAAAACTACCTGAGACTCTGCTACAAGATGATCAGACTGCCTTTGAGTACCTTTACCTGCAGGTATATTTCGGAAACTGTCAGCTCTCTGCCAGAACAAACATTTTTCATATACCCTACTTTATTTTGCATGTCAATATTTTCCATCAATTCATTAATTTGTACTATGCAAAATGTGTTTATAAGGCGGGTGTGTTGTATTTTAAAGCCTGTCAACCACTGTTTGACATCCCTGATAAAGAAGGTTTGAAAAACAGACGTGATATTAAAAAAAAAAAAAAGTGTATTGGTAAAAACGTCAGCCAACTGTGTGTAGACAAATTCATTTTCTCCAGACTAGATGACCCTGTTTTTTTTAGGAGGGTATTACGCTACAGGATTGGTCTCTTCGGTTTGTAGGTACTGAATCAGTTAGACAGAAAGTTTGACGCCTATTCAAAATAATGGGAAAATATGCATGTAGATTTGCGTTTACTGTTAAACACTTAAAAAAAAAAAAAAAAAAGTCCTGCCAGAGTCCCAGTATTCATCCAGTCTGAGCCAGAGACTCGAAAGGAGCCTTTTAGAGGAAATTAATGTGCCACAGCCATTCACTGATTTAAAGATCAATCGAGCTATATTCAAATTAAATTTGTGGGAGACCAATGTGAGCAGGCTGTTGCCGTACTGTGCAAGCTACAAAAGTGTGGTCGCTTTCTTCAAGACAGAAGAGCCTGGCAATAATCCAGCCTGTTTAGGATAAAAGCAAATGGGCGTAAATCATGAAATATGAGGCTGACTGGTGTGTTTCTGTTTGTGTTAGGGAGTGAATGATGTCCTGCAAGAGCGTTTTGCAGTGGAAATGAGGTGTAACACCGCTCTGCGACTTGCCGCACTGCACATCCAAGAGAGATTGGCAGGCTGTGGACTGTCGCCAAAGACCAGCCTGAAGATAGTCACGTAACCAAACACATTCCGTCAATGTATCTACTACAACAGGGGTTTTCAATCCTGTTCCCCCAGTGTCCTGCCCGTATTCCATCTGTCCCTGCTGCAACACACCTGATTCAAATGGTCAGGATTGTTTTCTTGCTTCTGCAGACTGATAATCTGATCATTTAAATCAAGTGTGTGGCAGCAGGAGGAGATGGTAACCAGGTAGGACAGCGGCCCTCGAGGAACAGGATTGAACAAACCCTGTTGTCAACTAACACCTTTTATTTTCAAATATCTCTGGATTACTTTAATTTTCTTGACTGGTGTCGATGTGTATTTCCTCCAGTAAGACGTGGGGCATCGACAACTTTGTTTCATCCACATTGCTGAGAAACATGCGAGAGAAAGATTTGATGAAGGCCATTAGCTTCCAGCTGAAGAGGAGCCAACCACAAAATGATTCCAAACAGAGGGGCCTGACGGTCAACCAAGCTCGCATAAATTACCTGGAAGAGCTGAGTGAGCTCAAGTCTTATGGTGGGAAATCTTTTAGTGCGACTATGATGGTGAGGATTTCACATTTTGAAGTGTTACGCATGTATTCATTAATATCGTGCGGTTAGCGATTATTGTTCTAATTACGATGTGCCCTGGCTGGGAAGGAGCCCAGAGTTACACAAGGTCACACTCTGGGATAACCTCCAGTTTGCCCTTCAACCTAACGAGTGTTGTAGAACATTGGATATATGCATCAAAGATGTACCTGTATGGTCAAAAATCCCTCTCCGCTTTTCTTCAGCTCCAGGACCGAGAGTCCACAGTCACGCTGTTGGTGGGTGCCCGTTATGGAGTGAGTCAGGTGATCAACCACAAACTTAGCATCCTGTCCACCCTCACAGAGTTCAACAGCATCACACGCCTCGAGCTCGTTCCTGAATCCGATAAGGTCGGCTTGGTTAAAATATACCTGCAAGACATTATGGTAAGACTTTACTCACCCGCGTCATGTGGAATGTGTGGAAATGTGTGTCTGCATATTGATGGAGTAAAAATAATGTACAGTGTCAATCAATCTTTATACCGTGCAACTGCGGTAAACTGAAGTCGGACAGATGCATTTTGCAGGATTACGCAACAAATGCAAAACCACCGGGTGGCCATCGGGAATGTCGGGAAAATATGTTAATTTTCACAAACGGCCGCTGTATTCCGTGGCCGGTTCTGGCCACAAAGGAAAAATAAGCACTTCGGCCGAGGCGCACTTCTCCCGCATCGAGCTCTGCATGACATTGTGACTGATCTTCAGTCTTTCCTGACATTACAGTTTGTGTTCTTTCTGTATATGTTTAATCCCCTTTGTCTTTGTCCCATTATTGCTGCTTTGTCTCTTCCTCAGCCAATAACGCTACTCCTGGAGACAGTTGCAGCGAAGGATATGTCATGCCTAATAGCTGGATACTGCCGAGTGTTTGTTGACCCCAACATCAGCATCTTTCCTTGGATGGATGCCCCAAAAAAGCACAGAGTGTCCGCTGAAGAAGGTACACGTACATCTTATAAACAAATCAAATAAATTCCTGAAGTCCCATTAGGACTCAGAGGAATACAACATAGACGCAATTAAAACAGAGTAGCAGACTCATGCAACGTCTGAGCGCTAATTTGCATTTTGCGTCCACAGGTTATGTTTCACGTTGCGGTAGTGACTCTGACCACTCGTCCGATTTTGACACGGTGCCGCCTGTAGCCCATCCGTCTTCCAATCCCAAACGCCGCCTACGTGTCAGATCCTCTTCAGACCCAGATGCAAGGAAAAGACGAGAAGGGCAAGCCAGGAGAAACAAGCACGACAGTGAATGCAGGAATAACAAATCGACAGACAAGAGGCAAAAAGAACGGAATAATACTGATGCGGACAAAGAAACGTATCTACCTGAGAGTGCGAATGAGGACAAACTGCTCGAGGGGAAAGAAGCCCAAAATGTTGGACAATCAGTCAAGGATGATATGAAACTTGCAAATGAGACGCAGGAATCTAAATTGGGAAGTGGAGTAGCAGAGGACCAGCCGTCACTATCAGATTCATGTCACACTGATTCTCGTATCGTCACCAGCCCTTCCAGTGACTCTCTCGACCTCCTGGAGGAGGACGACTTGATTTCATGCTCCTCTTCCTCCATGCATACGATACCTTCCGCACAAAATCATGCTCCAATCTATTCAGTCCTTCAACTTTACCCCTGCGCTCACACCCACCCCGAGGCCAACTTACTCGCTCCTCCACCTGCTCATTCCCATCCTCTTCTTCACCTCACATCTTACACAAGTGATGACGGGGTCAACAGCCGTCCCGATGACGTAGCTGATCCCCAACACGTCGAGGGCGCCCCCACCTCGCTTGACATTCGTCTTGCCAAACAGTCCACCAGCTCTTCCGCCGAAGACGACATTGTGTGTTTCGCTGAGCTCTCTCGTCTTGCGGACCTCCTCCCGAGCCCTCCGGAGGCCAGTGACGAAGAAGAGGATGAAGAAAAGAACTTGAGGAAAAGGAGAAATATCCTGAATGACAAGGAGGACACTTTAAGAAGAATATGTGAAGTAACAAACAGCAAGAGCAGTATCAGGGGACACCCGCAGTCTCCGTCCTTGTCCTCTGCCTCTTCCCACTCAGATTTTGTGTTCAACTTTGAGCAGAGAGACGCCAGCTGCTACTACAAACTTTGCTCCAACATCACCCCTGACAGTGCCCGTAGCCTTTCCCAGCCCGTCAATCAAAATCAGAGAGCAGACAGAGACAAGATGGAGGAAGAGCAGCGTCTGGAGTCAGCTCCCATTTTGCAGCCGCCACCTGGTTTTGGAGACAGCAGTTCTGATGAGGAGTTTTTTGACGCAAGAGATGGTTTCACGTCACCTGATGACACCATGGCAGGCATGGAGCTAAAAGGTGATACACTGTTTCCAGAATGAGGTTGCTGTGAGTGTCTTATGTGTGTTCAGACTCACTTAATTATTTATTCAATTCAATTCAATTGAAATCATAGACATTGATTCATCGTTTCAAGCTTACATAATGTCACGATCGGTTACTGATTTTGCTTTAGTATTCAGTGTTAGGTCTTCCTTGTGTTTCTTGGTTTGTCTCGTTTAGCTTATTGTGTCCACCTGTGTTCGTTTAACAACTCCTGAGTGATGACCAATCAGCTCCCTCCACAAACACAAAACAATCTGATATGAATTACCTAAAGCATGTGATGTTCATATGTATTCCATCTATAGTAACTGATTCAAAAACACTTAAAAATAAAAGTTTGTTGTCTTTGTATCTTACAGATAATTGCACTGAGATGAAGGTGAATTTTGTAAAACCACTCACTCTTCGTGACATCAGAGTCTCTGTGGGAAATCCAAAGAAAGACGGCAAATCAGAAGAGGAGCAACCAAAACGTGACAAGGAAGGATGTGGCAAAAAGGCACGGTATGAGCTGAGAAAAAGATCCCGAAAGCGTCGTTCCTTCATGGAAACAGAATATACCTCCAGGGTGACGTATCCAGAATCCCTTTCCACATCGATGCAGGACCGGGTCCATTCCATACTCAGTAACAACTTTGTGGCCAGAGGTAGCAATGTCCACACACTGAGTTCTGAGCTTGACCCTTTAGAACAAATCGATAATGCATGTCCTACAGTCTCCTCTTTGACTTACTCCGAAGGGGAACCAGCACAGCTTGAGTCAAAACCCATTCCCTCTAATAGTGGAACCGATGAACAAACTCGAGAACTTCTGGCATCGGGAACCAGGAACAGGAAACGAGAAATGGAGATGGAACCTGATGCAATGGAATCAAAATCTGTCTCAGATCACATTACGATAGTAGCTCCTTCCATCACTGTGGTGCGAAGTCGAGTCGAGCCACATGGAAGGGAGAGTGTTGATTGTAGAGGTGAAAGACCGGAAACTGGAAGAGACCAGGAAAGGGAGGGTGATACAAAACCAGGGCAAGATATGTTCTTGTTGAAGGTTACCGAGAACCAAGACAATTCCAAAGGACCAATTAACAGCAGTGAAGGTGAGCTCAAAGCTACCACGTTGACTTCGTGCCTGATAGAGTTGAATAACAAGAGTGTCCCCCAGATTGGCTCTGTTCAAAATTCACATGCGGAGGATGATATGCCTGAAGATGACTCAACATTTGCATCATATTGCTCCCCACCTCCTCCACCGTCATCCCCTCTGCCCCCAATACCGCTTTGTCAAAATTCCCAAAGTGGTTGCTTGCCTAAAGAATGCTCAACCAAAACATCCTCATCCAACTCTGAGGAGAAACAAAACAAAGTCAACAACTCACAGTTAAATTCAGAAACGATGACAAATGATGATGAACTCACTGATGTGATAACATTGACGACGACTGCTCGTGATGAGGTTACTGACAGCATGAATTCCGAAGTTTTTGATGATGATGATTTGATAAATGCTTCTATTGAAAAAGATGTTGACGGAGACGACTGGACGACATCTGTAACTTTGATCATGGGTGGCGATTCACCTACAGGAAGTGAGCAATCTGAGGTGAGCATTAAATGTCTCCACAATCAGACCACTGTGGCCCAAACAAAAAGTAATGCTCATTCTGAATACACCGATACTATAAAGTCCATCGCAGCTAAGCTTGGAGTTGCAACAAGTGTCATAAATCCTACATTTAATTCAGGGGCTGGATTGAAACCGGAAATTTCAAATGCTTTATGTATGACTGAAACGATACATACGCCAAGAGAAGAAAACTCTTCTCCAGGTGCTGAGTCTTGCTCACTTCAAGCTAACACTGCCATGGCCCGTGATCTTACTATAGAGCCTCCTCTGCCAACTCCCTTTATCTTCCAGTCCTGTTCCTCCAGCATCATGGGCCGTTTGTCTGCCTCCACACTTCGAGGAAAGATTCAAAAGTTGCCTCTTTACTTGTCTCGTTCCCAAGAGACCATTAACAAAGTTGGGTTGGAAAATGAAGCCCAAAGTCCTATTGGGGACAGCGAGGCCAACATTCATGTCTCACACATTGTAAAAAACGTGCATGATGTCACAGAAATCACAGAAACAATAACAGAGGTAGTGGAGTCAGATGATTCAGACACAACTGTTACAGGATCGGAGGTAGAGTGTGAATTCTTTGTTGAAACAACCTCAGCCAGGAACTCTAGTTTGGAATCAGAAGTAAAGGAAACACCAGTTAAGATTTTAGTAAACCATGAAGCTGCATCCTCCCCTATCCAGGTTGAACCTGAACCACAACATACAAATACGCTTCTCCCTGAAACTGAGAAGAATACTCTGGGGCCAATAACAGAGCCACCAGTTTCCACGCTCAGTACCCTTCGGAGAGATTCTACAGGCCTTACAACGGACGCTCCTGGTCCGATAATAGTACCTCCGGAACCAAAGCTGAGAGATGCAGCGACCGGTGAATGCATTCCAGGTTATAAAGTAAGCACTCAGTCAACCAACAGCCCTCCTCCGATTGTGGTGACCACACAAAATCTCAATGGGCCAGGTCTACATTTTCATCATCAGTCACAAATTGCGCAACGAACCAGCAGTGACAGGCCTTTGGTGGGTCTTTGTAGGCCAGCAGAACAGACAATGGACTCAACTGATTCACTTTCTTCAGCTTGCAGGGTGTTTACCTTCTGGGAGGAACCATCACAAGTATCGTCAGATATGGGGAGTACTCCAAACTTGAAAAACGAGATTGGATGCACTTCTGTGCTGACATCCCGGTGTGAGTCAGTCGTTGAGGCGTTAAACGTGGATGCTTGTGGTTGCCCTGCAGTCTATAGCAACTGCTTCAACAGAGAGGGCAGTTTTGATGAGGACTTGACCGTCTATGAGTTCTCATGCCAGGGCAGTAGTGAACCGCAAAATTCAAGATTATCTCTTCCACTCATGAGCGATTCTCCAACATCAACCTTTCTTACATCGACCACAGACTTTCCCTCCTATCCACACATTCTACCCTCATCCCCAACATCTGAACTAAATCCACTCCCCTCACAACTATCTGATGCAGATGTTCTCCACACTCAAACACAAAAGGACACTATTAATCGCCTTAGAAAGCAACGTTACCCAGAACCGCCCACAGGGTTCCAAGTTCTCCGTGCGGATGTAGATCAGCTCCTTTCAGTCCTGGAAAATAGCAGTGCTGATCGTTCGGTAGTTGGTCGAGGAGGTTGCCACCCGAGAGAAACGTGTGCTTCCCACTTTACAGAGAACAAGCAAGTGCTCCAAACGGAGGCAAGGCGGTTGACGGCATGCTGCCAAAAAGTGGTCGCCATTGACCAGTGTCCGGAGAAAATGCTCAACTCTCTGGCGGACAGTTTCCGGACCCTGGTGGAGTTGGCGGGCGCATGCATATGGTTTTCTAGTTGCGACAGGTGTAAGCGGAGGAACGCAGAAGCAGTTGCTGGTCTGCAAGACGTGGCACGCTCATTCAGGGACTTCTGTCTGGCAGCAGAGCGAGCCGGCAGAAAGCAAAGCTGCCATGACCTTAGCACCAAGCTGCTAGCCAAACAGTGTACTGCACTCACTGCATCTGTCTTCTGCCTCACTCAAATCTTCCGTACTCTAACAGCACTGTGAGGCGATAAGAAGCGCTGGTGCAAAACTTCAGCTGGCATGTTTTTGGGTTGAATGGTGATGTGCATGTGTTTACTGACTTTATGATATGCACAAACCCAACAGTCTGCCAGTAGCCCACCTGCAATCTGCCTACGCAAATCTGCTTGCATTACAGATAGATTTGTACTTGAATGTATGCCGTGTTATGTTTATGTACTACAGTGTTTTATTGAGTAAGCAAGAAACGTAAAGCACAGGTGTCAAACTCAAGGCCCGGGGTCCAGACCCGGCCCACCACATCATTTTACGTGGCCCGCGAAGGCGAATCATGCACGACTTCATGATTCTTGCTAAAATACCAAAATTGTCATCAATTTTAATAACCTTAAAATATTGCAAGAACAGCATTTTCTTGGATTCTGATGTTAAAAACTAAATATCCATTAATTTGTTGTTTATAAATAATGAACATATGATAATTTATGTGGGTTCACTGTCATAATGGCCCACAAAGGGAAAACTATGATGTGGCCCGTGAGAAAAATGAGTTTGACACCCCTGATAAGTATAAGAACATATTTGTAACTGTTTACATACTTAACTTTACTCACAGGAGTTTTGGCTTGTGGCAGTGATGGGCCTTTTAATGCTGTTGCCCTGAGATCCAAGATACAAATTTAAATAATGTACTAAAACAAAAACTTCCCAAAATCGAAATATGACACATTTGCCAGAATGTTTCGGTTAATCTCCTCATTTTATACCACAGGGCCGAAATATTTATTAATAGTTGAGTACAGCAACATACAGTATATAAAGTATTTTTGAATGAGAAATTCCGTGAATGTTATTGTTTACAAAACCAAAAACAGTGAGATATGATTCCGTGAAATCACACGAACCAAGCCTATAACTGTGTTTGAGATTTTATAAACCATTTTGCAGAATCATTGCATTAATGATTATCCTGCAGTTAGGGTTAGGGAGTACATTTCTTTAAACGGACAGTCTGCAGAATGTTTTGATTTTTAAGTATTCCTTTAGTTTAGCCACCATTAATTTAAATAATATGTAAGAAAATATAGTCTATCATACCAACGTACATTTTTTTTACATTATCGTAGGTCTAGTATTGGCTACAGAGATGGGCATTCCGTCCCAGATCCGTCAGGAATCCCATTTGCTATTTGCTCATTTTAACATTGTCATTAACACTAAGTGCATTTTTAGGATCAATTTCCCAGTATGTAAGAACTCTACGAAAACCTAGTTAACTAATGATCAATTGGACCGATTCTTTTGAATTTGACGGGCATTGGTTGTGCGATTTTTCAACATTATTTGACAAAGTGTTCAAGGAGTTCAAAGAACAACAGTCACACTATATCCAGGCATTAGCCTGTTTTTTTTTTTCTTTTTTTGGGGTTAGGGGGTCACCAAGTTGTATGCACCTGCGACTGGAGCATGTCCAACGAATATGTTTCACCGCAGAGGCACCAGGAACACGATATTCATTTATATACAATGGCTGTTGAACTTGAACACTGTATTTCTTTAACTCCAATAGAATATAAGTCTGACTGGAACTGTTACTTTCATAAAAAAATAAAATAAAATACAAAAAAAGTTCAAATGTTTTTATCGCTGTCAAATGTGCTCCAGAAGCATGCATTTAAGCCATACTTTGCGTTCTTGTATCAGGGATTGTGTCTGAATGGCTGAATAATAACTTGTCGCCCTTGCTTTGTACTGCTCTAATGTACTATTAAAATGTCATTCAGATTTATTTATTTATTTATGTTAGTATTTGTGACTGTGATTCAATGCAAACCACCAGTCAGTTTAAAATACAATATCCCATTTTCTTAGCGGCATCAGGTCAATAGCAAGAAATCGGAATGCAGCTTGAAACATGAAATATTTCTTTTATTTGATTTAGAAAAATTGAGAGGAAAGATGTTGAATATGTATTCATTTTAAATGATAAAGTCTTGTGTATCTTTCCAGGGAATGTATATTTTATATATTTTCTGAATTATACATAGAAATAAATGATTTTACTTGAAAGGAAAAGATATGCAATATTTTTTAACAATTTAAAGCACACGACTCCTCCGGCAACTATTTTTCAAAATGCAACTAGCAACAGTCGTGACTTTTTATGGTGGTGTTTCGAAAGTATATAAAGAATTTTTGGAGTGTAGCTTCCAGAGTTTCCAGATGCAGATAATAGCATAGCTGTTAAGCTACACATCGCTAGGCTACGCTGGAGGCAAACAGTGTGGACTGATTGCATCATGTGAACCACACTGATTGAGCAACTGTAAAACAACATCAACAATTTGGAGCTGAATATTTAAAACTTCCATCCCTGAAAGATAACGGCCCTATTGTGATAGACTGGCGCACGTGCAAAATAGACCAGGAAAAGGATCATACGAACAGTTGCATGTTGCAACACGTCACAGTAATTACATGAACTCCCAGCCGGGAGTCATCGTCTCTCCAACGTATCCTGGGTCATCCTGCCGGTAACACCTCACCAGGGAGGCGTCCAGGAGCTATCATTCATTCGGCTTCATTGCCCGCTGTGGCGTTCAGAGAGAAAAATGCTTCCGATCGTCAAGAACCTCCAAAAGTGAAATTGGTTCCAGACCAAGGCAACGTCAAGCCAAATGCCCGATAGAATTGTGTCGTCTGGTCTTTCAGGCCTTTTATCAGTTGGTCTCGCAAGCAAAAGTCGTCTCGTAAGCATTTCATTTGGCGTTCTCATCACATGCCAATACCGCCATAACGGGATCTTAAATCCGTAGACGCAACGGGCGCTCAATATTTGCATATTTTCAAGGTTAGCTATTTTAGGGTAAAAAGAAAAACCTCAATGAGGTTAATATGGCGCTTCTTTGTCCATGTGAATAAGTTGGGTCTCATGTGACTGATGTTTCCACGCAGGGCATATTATTCACGACAATTTTAGATGAACTGAGTTCTTATGGTACGTGTGGGTAGTTGCTGCAAAGAAATTTAATCTGATTTGTATTTTTTTTTTCACGTCTCAAAATACCCCTCGAAAAGATTTCCTCCTCTCTTTTATTGAGTTTTCCCACAATTCTGCAATGATTGTGTACCAGTGGGTTGCCTCGAGGTCGTCTATTTGTTTGCATAAATCATTCACAGCACGGTAAATAGCTTGCTCACACAAAAGGACGGCAAGCGAGCGAACCAAAATGAGAAACCCGTTAAGCCTACGCTCTCACTTCACAGCTGTTATGCCTCCCGACGCATTTCCTCATTTCATTCCAACGAGGACTTTGCACTGGACTGCTGCGTTTGCTCCTGTCAGCTGTCTGGAATGTTTGTTGCATTGACTTCATTAATGAGGAATTACCACGACAAACTTGCGTGCCATCTAATTTTACAGAGAACGTTCATACACATTTGTTTTTTTAGGTTTTACGTTATTCAAAAAGTATCAATGATGCCAAAATATATTGTTTTACTATGCTTTATGATTGAATACAAAACCGGCCACTTAAAAAGGTGACGTGTGGACTCTTGAATAATAATTACGTGTTGTTTCTTTGTGATGACAAACAATACGGCCAAACACAAGCCTGCCGTACTGCAATTATGTGTTTTAATTTGGCGTCGTAGTGTTGGTAAGGAAGTTTCTGCAGACCGATCCCACATTGTTTGACAATGAAAACATGGTTTGTTTTGTGATTGCAACCCACTTTGGCGCTTCTGCCAACTGTGTGTCGTCTGCTCACACTCTGCAGACGTCTTGTATTACAGGTTTTCCCACACGTCCACACACACACACACACACACATCCTCTACACTTAATTTGACATAAACACCCACTGGGTGTGGAGACGCTGTGCCTTTAACACCGTCGGCCTGCCTCTTCCAGTCTCTCTGTCATTCTTGTCTAGTTCCAGTAAAGAGTCACTGAGCAGTGGCGGCAGCAGGCGACGTTTATCGCTGACCACCCCAACACACTCAAGATGGCAGGAGAGAGTGTGCTCGAGGGTCCCGACCTGAAGGAGATGGGCGAGGAGGAACTGTGGGAACTCATCAATGACAACCGCCATCGGCTATCTTTGGGGGTGCGGCCATGCATCGTGATCCCGTACCTGAGGCAGGCCAGGGTGCTCACTGAGATGGATGAGGATGAGATCCTCTCCAGCCACAACCTCACCAATCGCTCAATGAGAACAAGTAAGATCTTGCTGCTGCTGCCGTTTTTTTGTTTTACTTATCACTGGGATATTATAAATGTGCTACTAATTTTGAAATTTCAAGCCATGAGTGCTTGCGCACCTGAAATTGAAACGTTTTGTTTTACTCTGTAGTCTACTGCCAGGTCAGCATTGCAAATGAGAATCTGTTCTCAATTGCCTGACCTGAATAAATAAATACAGTGCAACTTTATTTATATAGCACATTTGTCAACAGCTGGAGCAGAAACAAAGCACTTCACATCTGTTGTAATATAAATCAGCAGTAAATTACAACACAAATTTAAACACATCTATAGTAGACACCAGGAAAAACAGCAGAGACAAGAGACAAACGATAGTCATAAGGATGATTCCACCCCACACATACACTGTTTGCAGGCCATATGATGGATCTGCTGCGGACGCAAGGTAGGAACGGTGCAGTGGCTTTGCTGGAAAGCCTGATGATCCACTACCCGACCCTCTACACGCAAGTTACTGGACGCAAGCCCAGCTCGGAACCATCAAGATTCAGCGGTTTGTGACCTAAAGTCCACAAGTGCCGAATGAGTTTTATTTCCCAAATGTCTGACTTGCCAATGTCTATGCTCTCCGCGCAGGCCTGATAAAATATTCTGAACTGACCGAGTACCTTATCAGAGCAGTAACCGGGATGCAGAATGAGCTTCGGGAGGCTCGTTGCGAGGCCGGAAGAATGACTGCTCGCTGTGCCTCTCTGGAGTCTGAGATTCAACAAATAATGGAGCACGAGGAAAAGTCCAGATGCCTTCAGTTGGAATACAAACGCATACATAGACACTTGACTTCACTGCAACGTGAAGTTACGCAACTGAAGGACGAGAAGTGCGACTTGTATGTGCGCTACACCGCAGCCATCGAGGAGAAATCAGCTGTGAACATGCGCCTCCACGACCTCAACTTGCAGGTTGGTAGTCATCACCAAATGGTTCCGAAAATAGATCGTCCTAAAATACATTGGATCAAGTTTTGTGAGCTCTTGCGAGTAATTTATCCTACAATTTTTTGCAATGGCAATGGCATCTCGACAACGACGACAATAGACCAACATTTGTCTATCAATACTGCCGCAGTTCAGATTGGAACAATTGCTGAATTAATGAGGTTTTTTGATTTTTGTTTCCGTGACAAGGATGGCACTTTCTTGGGCATCTAATAAAACAAATGGAAATTTGTTTCATGCTCACAACACTGCCAAGAATGCAGTCACGTGCCAACCACGTTAGATAATCAGCATAATATTCACAATTAAAGTTTGTTATGATAGTTACCAGTAGTCTTTATTTTGTTTTGAGATTTGTTTTTATGAATTTGGTTTGTTTATTAGTTTTCATGGTGGCTATTTTTTAGTAGTCATTAGTTTTATTTCTTTTTTTTTTTTTCAAAAACCCTTAGTTTTAATTTAGTTTTAGCATTAGTTTTCATTGTTAAAAAAATAATTACTTCAGTGCATGACTTAAAAATATGTAAATATGTCTTTACATATTTTAAAGCATTTTGATAATACATGGTGCATTTTAAAGTTTTAACGGTCCACGGACTTTAAAGTACAATGAGTGCAATGCTTACCATTTCTAAAGTTAGATGCATGCACGCATGCCTACGCCCTCCTTATTCTAAAGCTTGTTTGTCAAGTTGCCAACTTCTAAAGAGGATTTGTGGCTTGAATTAATGTTGAGAAGTATTAAATCCGATTGTACAGTAAGCTGTTATTTCTAATATACTGTATATATTTTTTTTATATATACCGGTATATGAACCAAAAAAGGAAAGTACGTTTTACTTAACGTTGCGTTTCGGGCTGAGGAAATTTTAAGAGCGGGTGACCCATTCGCGCCAAAGCCACATGAAAACTCATCTCTAAGGAGCAACGTCATTTGCTGGCATTTTTATTGTTAGTTTTTGTGAATTAAAATATCCGTATGACCATTATACTATGGTACCGTAGTGACCATCAAAAGGCAAGTAGTTTTTATTCCTAAAAAGTACATATAGTATTTTACATGTTTGTATGCTCAATTTGAACGTCTGGCACTCATCTTAAAAAGATGAAAATGGGGGGAAAAACGGTCTTGTTTCATGGTGATTCATTCCCCCCAAAAAATATTGCACTAAAAACGTGAAGTCAACCGTAATTCAGGACATGCAGTTGTCCTCAAGCCACACCTTTGTTGACTTGGCTGTGTGTTGAGGGTCATCGTATTGTTGGGAGGTAAACCTTCGCCCCCGTCGGGAGATTTCATCCAGCGATTCACTTTGAATTGCTACATCTATATTTTTTTCCCTCAATCCTCGCTATTTAAGTCGACATTATATCTGGAAGTAGTGGCTACTATGAATTGCAATAATGAGAATAGAATATTTAAACAACTGAAACCTTTACACCACATGACACAAACTTCACTTATTTAAAACACCTCGAGTGATAAATTGCTATTCGACTGCTGTCAAATGTTGTGCATTGTTCCGTCAATGCCATCACTCTTTAGTCTCTTAGTACCTTCAGAGTATCATTTATGGTTCGTATGTTGTGAGAGTATGTAAATAGTTTGTGTATTTTTAATCATGTTTTTTATACACTATTTGTATCAATGATAATTACACACACACTCACAGACACGCACATCATTGCTTCAGCACACATGCGCACACCCACACGCTTGTTTTAAGTTTCACTTTCCATAGGTTTCGTTTTTCTCTGAATAAAGTCCAGAGGGATGGGCGAAGGAGCCAGTGAGAGTGCGGGAGAGTGAACTGGCAAGACGTCTACTTCACTTCCTGGCTTCTCCTCCCATCGCGATGGAGAAAAGACAAAACCTTCCCTGGTGGTCTAGTGGTTAGGATTCGGCGCTCTCACCGCCGCGGCCCGGGTTCGATTCCCGGTCAGGGAACCAAAATGTGAGAGTATGTAAATAGTTTGTGTATTTTTAATCATGTTTTTTATACACTATTTGTATCAATGATAATTACACACACACTCACAGACACGCACATCATTGCTTCAGCACACATGCGCACACCCACACGCTTGTTTTAAGTTTCACTTTCCATAGGTTTCGTTTTTCTCTGAATAAAGTCCAGAGGGATGGGCGAAGGAGCCAGTGAGAGTGCGGGAGAGTGAACTGGCAAGACGTCTACTTCACTTCCTGGCTTCTCCTCCCATCGCGATGGAGAAAAGACAAAACCTTCCCTGGTTATTCCTCTGGTTCTCTGCATTTAATTCAGTCTAATGAAGGCGTCAGGACCTTTTAAACCTGACATTTATTGGTGCCGGTCAACCCGGGAGCCACACCCGGACGGACGAACGTCGCTGGATATTTCGGGGGCCAACGAATCTGACGTCAGCGCTTCACCATTTGAAAGCGGGCCTCTGAGCTGCGGCGCGGCCGTCCGCCCGGATGTCGGTTCCCTGTCGGACCAGGCGGATCCGGAGGAAGCCAGGTATTGTTTTTCAAATTATTTTGTGCCACCATTTTAAAATTTAAAATATTAACACAATTCGTAAAGGGGTGATTTATGTGAGTAAGGAAGCGCGCGCCGGCCGTTTTGCAGTAGTTCGGTCGAAAAGAAAAGAAACTGGACCGTGCTCGTCTAAGGAGTTATAGAAAAATAATTAGGTCATAACTCATTGCGCTGAAGAGAAACTGGGTTTCTCGGGAGACTAGATCTCCCCTACGGAGGGTACGGTAGCATAAAAGAACGTCCTGAGGTACGTCTAAACCACGATCGTGTTGTTTAGGGAGTTACAAAAAGAAGAAATTAGGTCGTAACTCGTTCAAACCGACAGCACGGTAGAGTCTATTAAAAGTTCCTCGGTGTCGATAAATAGAAATTATCGACGACTTAGAGGTCTACTCACAATTTCACATTGAAATTTAGGGAATAATAAGGCATTATTTTTGGTGGTTTTTATTATTTTTATTTGAATATTGTTTGTAGCTGCGCAGCTGTGTGTGTGTGTATGAGGACAAAGAGAAGAAAAAAAAAAAGGTGGGGGTTTGCGTGCGTGAGGGGGCGTGCGTGCGTGTGTGTGTGTGTGTGTGTGTGGGTTTGGAGAAGTAGCTGACCAGACAACAGCAAAAGAAGAGGTCTGGCTGGGCCAAGCCTGAAGGATCAGGTTTCAGGGTAGTGAGAGAAGAATTTGCAGAGAAGCTGAAGAGAAAAAAAAAAAAAAAAAAAAAAACCCGCACACACAACACCAGATGTGGAATGATCATTTTGCTGTATGCAAAGTGAGTGAATGGTGTGATTGGGGATTACAAATACCATTTGGAATTTTATCTTGTATAATGCAATAAGGGTTATAAACAGGAATAGTATTTGAGAATGACAGAGAAGGTTTTAAAAGAAGGTAAAGAAGGGTGAGGGGGGTGCAAATGCCCCCTACATCCTGAATTACCCCCACCTCCACATTATCAGGTAATGCCACATAGAATGACAACTAGATCAGACAGAATTGCATCGATAAGACAAAAACCCCCAGAAAAGATAGACAAACCAAAAAAGCGCTCACCTCAATGTGCTGCGTGTATAAGTGACAGTGTGCATTTGTGGCAGAGGCTGCACTCGCCCTACAGGGCTGCACATACATAATTATGAGCGATATTAGATAAATTAAAGTATTTATTATGGGCAAAAGATAAAGATGGATTGTGTTGCTGTTATTACTAACATGTTATTCTTGTTTGAAGTTGTTCCGTGTTGAGAACTGTGTGTGTCGTTTTGTGGGCCCGTGTATATGTCTGTGTGTCTGTCTGAGTGTCTGTCTGTGTGTCTAAATGTCAGGGAGAGTGATCAAAGTGGTTGGAATTATGCTAAAAGGATTGATGAAGTAGAGATAAAATGGAATCAAGGATTAGTAACCAACAAAAGGCTACTTATGAGTGACGAGATCTTATTGAGAAAAATAATTCCCAAATTTACAAAAGAAATTAATAAAGAAGATGATTTGAGGAGATAAATTCATTTAAATTTGAAATTAAATAAAATAACTTATACAACGGGATAGGTTTAAAAGAAAAGAGAGAAATAGCCTGATGTGCGTTTTCTGAAAAATAAAGAAATTGAACCCAGACGACTAGGCTGGTTTAAAAAGATGAGTGAAGATAAGGAAGTTCATAAAAAAAACAGGATCTTGATAAAATTCAGTATTTAGACTCATGGAAAGCTGAACATGGTTTTAATGGTCAGTTAAAAACACGAAAAATAGCCGCATTGCAGAAATCAATCAAAGCAAAGACAAAGAAAGACCACAAAAAGATTAAGAAAAATGGCTTTGAGGAAACAGAATATTGGATGAGGGTAGCCTTAAAAAGAGAAGAGGGTGAATGACAGCTGTGTTTCAAAACCACAGCGGGCTGCAGGAAGATGGTGATGTGGATGGGGCATTTCAACAGCAGTTGAAGAATGCTTTACATGCAGGATCAAGAGAGGAAATTCATAAGTGGGTAAATAAACATTACATTTGCCTGCCAACAGGTACCCTGGAGGAGTAGGTAAATCACGCCCTCCATGCTGAGAAGATAGAAAATAAAAAGAAACAGAGGTCTATAGACACTTTTTATCAGAATAAAGGTCAGAAAGTCTTTTATCAAGGTGGAAGAGGCTGAGACAAGGACGCCTTCCCACCGGAGATGATATTTTTTACAGTTGTGGCAGATCAGGACACTTTGCCAGAAACTGCCGTCAACCACACAGGAAGATCACACTAAAAGAAGGCCAGATAGCAAGAAATTGCCTTGAGAAGAAGCAGCCTTCAGCATGACTAAGATAGAAAGATTAAAGAACAGATGAGTTTTTAAATGAAGAGGTTTTCCTAAATTTACAAAAGATATTGGCTTTTGATTAAATGATTGAGCTGAAATAACCGTATTGGTAATGGGACACCAATTACCCTTTTTATGTGACATTGGTGCAGATAGGATTGCTTATAATAAATCAATTTCAAATGATAGGGCAAGTGAGAAAGGGGCCATAGTCAGATTTGCAAGGGGAAAATGGAACAGAGTAACAGAATTAGAACCTGTGTGGTTGAGGGACCCAGAAGGCCACTGAGTTGGTTGCATGAATTGAAATTAGTTTTATTTTTACAGAATAATGAGAGCCCAAGTTGTGGGGATGTGATTAATTTACAGAAAAAGTTTAGTGATGAGACAATTTATACTTACATGATTCAATAGACAAGATATATCATTTTGATGATGGTTTTTACTTAATTGTATACTTGCGTCTCCTTCAGAAAGGGAGAAGTAGGTGTTATGAAATTTTAACAATTGGATGAAGCTTTTGAAAGTGAACATGAGGAATTTTTGCAAAAACATAGGTGTTTCTTGATTTTTTTTAATTTTGATTCGAGACATTGGTAGGTTTGAGTGGTTGTGGAAAAACTACAGTGAATTTGGAAATTAGGAGCAGACTGTGGAGAGGCTCCTGTGAGGAGGAGGAAGAGAGAGAGTTCAGTGAGAGAAGGAGGATAGAAATTAGATTTTGCTTTTTGGTGAATTGAAGAAATAAATATTTTAGATTTCATATTCCAGTTGATCATGTTTATATTAAAGTAGGCCAGAGATGCAATGAAATGCAGAAATATAAATGATACAGGAAAAATTTGGCAAGGGCTATAATTTTCATTAAAGCAGAGAAGAAATTAGAAATTACAGATAACATTAATGTGTACTTGTCCACTTTAAGGTAGAATTGGTCAAAGTGAAATGAGTCAAGATTAGAGAAAAAAAATAAAAGATAAAATAGAATTAACATGTTCATTTTGTGATAAGAAATTTGTGATTATGTGAAAAGGGAAAAAGAGAATTACAGGCTTTTCAAATAAAACAACCTAATTTAAATTGGCCAACTTGTAAAATGGAAAAGAAGATTCTAAATTATGCACAAAAAGCTTGAACGTGTTGAGCAGAAGGAAGAAAAAGAGAAAACATTTTAAAAAAGAAGGAAGCAGAGAGTCTTGTGATAAACAATAACTTTTCAGGACGAAGAGAGAAGCAACAGAGGATCACATGGCGAAAGAAAGAACCTAACATAAAAGTGTGTGTAGAAGGACTTCTACATCAACATGCGTTTTGCTTATTAAGCCGTGATACACTGACAATTGGACTTTAATATCAGAATCAATAAGCAAGGGCGAATTTAAACAAAAGTCAAAACTTTAAAAGGACGCATTGTCAGTGATAAGCGGGAAGAAAAATAGTAATAAATCTTTGCCAGACCACTTTTGTGTAAACGTCTTCCTTGGGACTTTCATGACCTCCATTAAGTCCCTGACCTTTCATAGATAAAGTTGGAGCCCAAAGTCTCTCAGGGCTGTAATTTATGCGACAGAGAAAGAGCCCAACAGGCTTAGGGTGAGTTTAAAACAATAGTATCATGGCCATAAAATGGGTTGTGTATGTTGGAACTTGTGGAGATACACTGCAAGATTGTATTTACAAAGCATCTTAATGCACTACCAAATTATTATTATAAGCCATTTGGGCAAACAGTGACTGCAAAAAATGGCTTCATGGACTTGTGTTGCTGCAGAAACACAGGAAAGTGAATCCATTTGCATATTAGTCACAACAATTTGGATTTCGTGGCAGAGAACCACTTAAGAGTGTGATCAAGAGCTTTCACTGCTGCTTTAAGGAATGAAAAAATGACATTCCATCACACGACATTCACATTGCACGGCGATTTAATTGTAACATTACATTAATAAGGTGCGATGCATTTAAGCCCAGCGTCATTCTTTTTCCACGCACCATTTAGAAGGCGCCACACGACTGTGGAGCCGTCCAAATTTTCACCAAACCCAGGACTTGACTTTTTGACATATTTTCCTCCCGACTGGAGGAGTTAAGACGTGTAGGACTTGAAGACCAGGTGCACCTTCCAGACTGATAAGAAAGTGTCTGAGAACCAAGGTTGTAGGAAGAAATCACGCTGACTTTTATGCGATGGGAGTATTAGTAGTGCGATACCAACAGATAACTTGTAAAAGAGAGAAATTGTTAGGATAAGCAGGAAGAGCGTAGGCGGTTGTGAGCTAATTAAAATTTGGAGTTTCCCATCTTGTATGAGCTGTATGGTTACAATGTGAACTCACAGTCAAGATAAGATGTTCTTGTGTTCTGTTGATTTTGGGCGAACGGGTGCTTTAAAAATCACAAAAGATAAAAGAAAAGTTGCGCATAAAGCACGTCTAAGTAAGTATTTGTAAATAAAAAAAAATTTCTGAACAGAAAATGACACGATTACGATTGAATAAAGGCTGGAGCCAAGCCATAACCCCAGAGTCAACAAAGCACAAGAGGTTTCATGAAAGCACACACACACACACACACACACACACACCCCCACACCCACACACACACACACAGTAAATCAACTTGACAAGTTGATCTCAGGCCAGGGAAAAAGGCACCACTAATTGAACATGCATATTGGGTGGACAATGATGCAAACATTGAGTGAGACACGAGCAGACGTCGTGCCTCAACAGGGAGGAGATATCATATGGAATTGTTCCCACATACAGACTTTTCAACAAAAAATTTTTTGGACACTGTTATTTGTTTGGGTTGCAATATTGTTTGACTATGATTGATATGTTTTCAAAATGGATCAAGTTGTTTCCAACAACACATGCTGATGCTAAAAACGATTGGGAAAAGTGTTGTGTAATCAAATTATCCTGACATTTGGAATTTCAAGAAGTGATTTGAAGTGAAAATGATGCATTTTGTGAATGATGTTGTAACAAGTGGGACAGTTCGTCTTTGTGTGCACTGTGATTGGCTGGCAACCAGTTAAGTACCCCGCCTACTTCCGGAAGAGAAGCTGAAATCGGCTCCAGCACGCCCGCGACCCTCGTGAGGAGAAGCTGAACAGAAAATGGATGGATGGATGGATGGATGCTTGCTTTGTCAGTTCTTTTGTCTGAAATAGTGACCAATCGCCACCCAAATTTAAATGCACTTCACTACTCTTGTTCACTTCTACCGGAGAAAATATGAAAGCATTCTGCACAATAGTTCGGATACAAACGCGAGCTCATATGAGCAAAAAGTATGATCGCCTCCACAAAATCAAAAACAATGTACCAGTCGCTCCTTCGCTTACACAGGATGAAATGGACAAGAGCACAAAACCCCGATGGTGACTGGATGTAGTTTTCAGACAATTTGCTTTGCTAAAGCGTTGCTAAGTCTCGCGAATCACGGCGGCCAGGCATAGATGTTGCCCCTACAGCTAACCGTAGCCGCCACTCCGGTGTTGTTAAAAGTAACAGCAACGCTCAGGGCGGATATTAGCTCTCGGCCGCTAAACGGGCGAGGTTAGCAGAACAAAATGAGCTTCTTACCATCCAGACATGAGGCTGTGTGCCGTCGAGTACATTCGCGTCTGTCACCGCTTTCCAATTCAAGAAGCCGTCAGCGTTGCGATGCGAGCGGTCGTCAATTTTGGATGTATGACCCACTTGAAACGACATAATCATTCCAAAACAGAAAACACAAAAAATATAAATGAATAAAACCGAAAAGGAAAAAAAATAGCATCCAGATAAATTATGTAAGGTTAAGATAAGAATGAGAAATGCGAAACATTAAGTGCTTCTGCTTTGACGAGCTGAACCGGTTTCCTCCGTCAGAAATGATCTGCCGTGTTTTGGAAAAAAATAATCTCTCGGCAGGTATTGCGATTCACTTGTCACTTGCCTTCCTTTCATTTCATTGTTAATGGTTCTGAATAAAACAACGCTGACGAAACTTTAAGTAGAACTCTGAGATATACCTTATAGGAGAAAATTTGTAACTGCATTCTTACCAGATTTATTAGTACAACTGTACGCCACCCACTGTGACATTTTCGACACAGAGACAGAAAATAACGGGAAAGTGCTACGCAGCAATCAATTTCCTCTAGTTGGGCGTACTTGGCGAGAAGGAATGTAAGATGGCCGCCGGTAGCTTCACTTCTCGCTACGGCGATTGAGTGCTATTGTTTTCCCCTCCAAGCTACCATCACGCTCCACTATTGTTGTTAAATAAGATTCTCAGCCGCATCTATATGAAGGCTTATTTACGGTGTGTTTTGCTCCGGGAAGTCTAACAAAACCTGGCAGTCATCGTTCAAAATGAACTGTTGTTCACAGACTGACCAACACCTTAGTGGTACTTGTTTAAAATGTTTCTTCTTACTATTGTCTCCTGACTTACCGTACCCATTGCATAAATGGAAAATGTCAATAAAAATATCGATCCATCCATTATCTGAGCCGCCTCTCCACACTAGTGTCCCGGGTGTGCTGGAGCCTATCGCAGCTTTCTTTGTAGGCAGGGGACACCCTGGACAGGTCGCCAGACCATGCAGGGCACACAAAAATGGACAACCAACCGCACTCACAACCACACTTAGGGACAATTTAGACAATTTCGAGTGCAGAGTAATCTACCATGTATGTTTTTAGAACGTGGGAGGAAACCCAGAGTACCCGGAGAAAACCCACGCCAGTACAGGGGAACATGCAAACTCCACACAGGAACTGGAATCGAAAGCTGCAGCACCTCGGAACTGTGAGACAGACATGTCAACCAGTCGCCCAATAAAACATTTAAAAAAGACTCATGACAGAAAAATAGTACACTGGTTGAATACAAATTCAACGCCTCCATAGAGGATCACTGGTACAGTTAATGTGATGTCAGCATTTATTTAGCACCAACGTGACTTGTGAGTTGGAATTTGTCATTCAGGATTCTGGGAGTTCTTGATTTGCAGCTATGTGCCTGAGGTCAAATTGCGGCAGACCGTCAACACTTGACTGCACTGGAACTTGTGCCCAAATACATTCGTTGCCAGTTATACAATGATGTGGTTTCTCTGTCTAGTTAAGCGCAGTGTTGACTTCATCATGAAGTTTGGAGTGTCTCGATAATATTCATGCACAAAATCCCCACAACTACATTATGTGTATAACTTTTCAGCTCCTGGATCAGAACGAGTGTCTGACTCTTCAAGTGCAGCAGCTGACCCTGGACTGTAACATGCACCAACAGAAGAGCACTGTGATCCAGAATCAGATGAGAGAGCTGCAGACAGAAAGAGACCAAGTAAGACAAACTAAACTAAACTAACCCAGCTTTAAAAAGTATTTGAACGGTTTTAACCTGGTCAATCATCCATTAAAGTTTTGAACCCCAGAAAACTATTGTGCCACTTTACAGAGTAGTATAATAAATTTCATGACATCAATTTCCCATGAGTAACATGTCCCGTACTTTTTTTGTTTATGAAATGCCCATGTGTTTCTGAGAATGTGTCTACAAGCAAGCCATTGAATTTTTACAGATTGTGCAATAGACGCAATACCGCCCCTAAATGAAGCTCCCGAGCCAAAAGTTAAGCCGAGCTCATCGACTACCAGCATTATCGACGTCAGCTTTTTGATAAGTGTCTGGCGATGCGTGTCTGCTCCATGCTCCACACCAAATTGACACGTGTAATTAGGTTTGCTGAATACTTTCACAGCCAGCAACAGCGTCACGTTTACGACGATTGTGTTTGCACGGTTGAATGTCTCGCAAGAGTCAAGACTTTCTGATAACATCAGAAAAAGTTGATGTCATAATTGGAAAGAATGTCACCAAAGGGGTGTGAATTGCAAATGTCACAATCATGTTTTTTTTTTTTTCTGAATACAAGTCCCGATGCAATGCAATTAAGAAGAGGGTCTGGTGATTAATAGATCCGTGCAACCCATGAGAGAAACGTGTGAGCGTGTGTAATTGAGAGCGGCAAACGTTCTCAACATGAATCGCAACGGATGGTTTCTGTGCTTCCTAGGCATACCTTTCCCGAAACGAGGCCCAGACCCAGATCGCCTGCATCTTGGCGGAGAAGGACACCCTGAGGTCTCAAATGATGGAACTCCAAGAGCGAGCCTTTAGTGTGAATGCCAAACACAGCAAAGAATGGCAGAGCTCAGATGTAATTTTGGACCAAAAATATCTTGGCTGACACCACAAAAGAATTTCCAATGAAATGCCATTCTTTTTATTTTTTTTTTAATCTCCCAAGGAGACGGGGATTGGCTGGGAGCGTCCTTTATCCAGCTCTGAAGATTCCGCATTCCCTAACAGACGCAGACTTTGCCGCATGGATGCGATTTGCCCTTTGTCACCGAATTCCTTTGCGTCAGAGGTTTGTGAATGAAAGTGAAGTTCCTGTCAAAATTGGCAAACTGTAGCTCAGGGGAGCGTTTGAACGTTTTTACAGCCATGGAGTGTCTGAAAGTATCTCATCATTCGGAAGCAACATGATACACATTGAGTAGCTTCACAATCATGAGCCTTTCGACATTGACATCTTTTGATAGTTCTGATAAATTGTCAAGCGCAAGATCTCCTAAAATACTTGTGACGTTTTTTAAAGACAAAAAAAAAAATGTCAATATGTAATATACACAGGTCACACAAAAACTCTAAGATCTAAATTGAAAAACTTTGCAAATGTTGTCAGCATTTGGTTAAGTTGCTATCGCACTTAACCTCTAATAAAGCATATATGCTCGGTTTTGAAATTTGTATTTGTGCACATTTATCTTTAAGTGTGAAGATCCATTGGGAAGTAGTGTCCGATCCAAAAACGTAGAGCCGCCCAGTCCGCAGTCCCTCCGCAGAAGGGAGGGAGTCCTTTATAAAGACAGCAGGTGAGTAATATTTCACCGTGTCTCTGTTATTTGAAAGTAAACTATTAGCTCAAAGTTTGAGAGACATCTAACTGAGGCCATGACTTCAGCATGCTTGTTTGTTGACGTAACGACAAAGCAAGCTGTCAGTGACATTGAGAAAATAATTGACGTAACCCTCCAAACAACGTGATCATCTTCCGCCAAACCTGTCAGAGTTGCTGCAATTACCTCAGACTCAGCACTCACGACTTTACTAAACAATTAGTTTTGAAGAATTTTGAGGGAACTTTCGTTAGTCCGTTTGTCTCAACGTTATAAAAGTTTTGGGAATTTTAATTAGATTTAGTTTTTATTTTGTTTTGGGTTCTTTTTTTTTATGTAGTCAGTTTTAATTAGTTTTCATAGTGGCTGTGTTAGTTTTTCAATTAGTTTTAGTTTGATCAAAAACTGTTTTAGTCTAGTATTAATTTTTGTTTTTTTAAAAAAAATGTGAAAAACACCATGCTAAATATTGTGTAGTAAAAAAAAAAAACAACAAAAATATTAGTTTAAAACATTTTGATGATATAGGGTAAAGTTTAACAGTCCACAGACTACGAATTAAAATAAGTGCGGTGCAAAATCCCGCTTCTATAGTTAGATGCATACACGCACCCTAATTGGTCCAATCTGGTTCCTTGATTTTATATTATATTATTCCATGGATGGGGGGTGACTTTGCTTAGCCCTTTTGACAACGTGCGACTAAACTGACAACACTGGCAAGTCCGCCAGCGGTGCCATAGATAAGACCAAGCAAGGAGAGGTCACAGCGACAGCTCTGGTCACCTAACGAATTGTGCGCCAATGAGGCGTAATCAACGTAATCAAACAGTTTGAAGTCTGTCCATGTGATGACTCACAAATCTGAATGAGTTGTTTTCTTCTTTTGTAGCATGGAAACTGCGGAGACTGATGATTCTTCATTGGATGACTTTGAGATCCTCCCGAGTGGTGTGTTTTGCACGTCTACATTCCTTAGTTAATTCTGGTTCTTTGCGTGGGTGATGAAATGTTTCCTTTTGAAAAAATGTTTTCTTGTAGAAAGGCTTTCAGTGATGTATTATCACGGCCGCATTTTTTATTTCACAGGGAAATAACCTTGATGCTGTGTATATATATATATATTATTTATTTTGGGTTATTATTATTATTATTTTTTTTTTTAAATACTATCTCTTCTGTTAAGTGGTGAGTGAAGAGAACCCCCCGTCAAGACAATATACTCCAAGTGGGACCAAAAACGCATACAGGTGAGGAAATCCAACAACAAAAATACTTTAACAGCTGATTTTTTTTTTACCTTCTCAATCTCTCACCAGCCTGGATAAAAATTCTGCGCCTCCATTCCTCGTGCGTTCACGTCCAAAAGCAGTGCGCATTAATGGCCGCGTCGTCACCATCGCCTTCCAGGGGGAGACACTGTTAAGTCAGATTGCAGTGGTAGGTGGTAATAAGACGGGCGTCTTTGTGCATGAAGTAACAGAAGGGAGTGCTGCACATACCGTCGGTATCACCCACGGAGCACAAATTGTTGAGGTGAGACTTTTCTCTTTGATGACACTAATTATAGCACGCGAAGGGGTCTCACAAAAATAATGATTTGCTTTTGTAGGTGAGATACGAGAAGGACGAGAAAGCTCTAAGGATGGTGCTGGAGGATTCTACTTTAGAAGAAGCTCTGTGGGCACTTGGCCAAGTCACTGGTTTCTGCCATCTCTCTTTGCGTCCCAGGCAAGATGGTATGTCCCACAGTTCGCGAAACCTGCATGTACATTTTAAAATAAATATCAGAATCAGAATGCCCTTTATTTGCGTAGTTGTGTGTGAGAGTTCAGTGTGGCTATGGCTATCAGTCTGTTAGTCTTTGTCTTGATGCACCTGTAGCGCCTGCCAGGGGGCAAAAGGTCAAAGATGCGTGAGCTCGGGTTGAGGCACCGGGTGGTGTAGAGGGTTGAGGGCAGCCAATAAATCCTCTGCGATGTTTTGACTGTCCTCTGGAGAATCACTCTATCTGCCTCAGTGCAGCTGCCGTACCAGGTAGAGACACATTAAGTCAGCAGGCTCTCGATGGATGAGTGGAAGAGGGCCAGCAGCAGCTTGCTGTCCAGGTTGAATTTTAATATAGTCAGCCATTCATAGAAGAGTGCTATTATGAAAATTAGGTATAAAAGTTAATGAATGTTAGGTGGAAACATTCCTTACATAGACCAAAGTACAATGCTTCCACGACTATTGTTTTCTTTTTGCTACTTGTTGATGAAAGTCACTGTGATATTTTGTTGGTATACTAAACGTGGAGACACTGACATGTCAACAATTATCAGTCAATAGCATTTTTGGGCCAGAGCTTCTCCTTCGCTTGGAGATGAATAAGTTTTTTTTTTTCAGAGAATGGAAAGAAAATCCTTCCCAACATTGTATTTAGTGCCAACCAGAATTGCACTCATTGTGAGTACTCACTCATTTTGTAGGACTGTATTTTTCTCTGCCTTCTGTACAGACTATGAAGCACTGCTTCAGCAATTGCAGGAGAGTGAGATGTCATCAGGGGACTCCTTCTACGTGCGTGTCAACGTGACCATCCCAGCAGGTCCCAAAGGGACTCTGACTGTGTCCTGCAATGACATTTTACATGTGATCAACACTCGCCCGACCGACACTGAAGACTCGTGGTATGCCAATAAAGTTCATCCTTGCCAGCTTCTGGCCCTCCACAGTGGATTAGTACCCAACTACTACAGGTATTTGTGAGCTCGATTCAAAGGTTTGAGGACATTTAAGATTCACGATCGATGACGACTTTGTTGATGTGCCGCTATCACAGAGCACAGCGGCTTCTTATTCGGGCTATTGAAGAAATGAACTTTCAAACGTCAAAGTCTCGAAAGGTAAGCGTGACTGCACGTGGAGTGCAATTGCACAGCTCACTGATGAATACTTTTTACTTTTTTTCAGCATTGTCACGTGATGGCTCAGAATACTCAGAAAGCAGTGAGGATTGTCAGCACAGGTCGCCAGGGCCGAAACCCTCTCTGGGTCAGCGTCGAGAATGAAGAGAGCACAGAGTCGGGTACAGAAACAAAGGAGAGCTACAACACACAAAAGGAGTCATATTTTTTTGCATGATAACAGTTTCTTACCTCGCTCGTAGACAAAACTTCGGCACCCAGAAGTTGTCTCACCCTCATGCCCTATACGCCGGTCACACCCCACTTCCCACCCATCTGTCGACCAGTCCTGTTACTACCTTCCATCTTGGGACGTATCCTGGATAAGAAGGTGGCGGGATGGCAAGGCTTTGAGCTCTGTGAACCTGGTAAAAGAAACTTTTTTTTTAAAGTACAAATTTCAATCAAGTTGGGAAGGTGTGTGAACTGTAAATAAAAACAGAGTACGATAATTTGCAAACAGTTTTCAATCTATATTCAATCATATACACAACAAGACAAGATATTTAATGTTTGAAGTTTGAACCTCATTGTTTCTTTGCATATATTTACTCATTTTGAACGTGCAACACATTTAAAAAAAAAGATGGCACAAGGAAATAAAAAAAAGACTGGGTAAGTTGAGGAATGCTAAAAAAAAGAAAGAAAATGTTCAATAACGTGACTGTCAATGATCTGTAAATTAACATCCCTCAGATGGCACTGCATAAAAAAAAAAACAAACATCATCATTGTGTAAAGCAGGACTGACATTAATTAGATAAAGAGGTAGACGGTATTGTTCTTCAATGAATTACAGTACACCAAGTCAAAAAAAAAAAAAAAAGGTCGAATGTTTGTTGCAGAGATGTTGAGCTCCAGTGATCATGCAGCTCGAATGCAGAAATCTGAGCTCCTGGAGGAGTGTGAGCAGGGAAGGAACTGCTGCTACACCCTTCAGAGTGTGGAAAAAGTCATGAAGAAGGTCCGTGTGTGTGTGTGTGTGCGTGCGTGTGTGTGTGTATGTGCGCGCATGTATGTGAACTACAAGCATCTACTGCTCATAATGTAATTTTGTGATTTTTTTTTTTGTCTCTTCATCCCACAGGGTATTCATTGTGTATTACCCCTTGGGCTGGACTGTGTACGTCGGCTGCACAGGGCAGAGATCTTTCCTATTATTATCTTCATCACCCAGTCAACGCGCAGTGCACGCAAACTCAAGTACATTTTCTTCCTCTTTCATCCAAAAATATTACCACACCATGAGTAGACATGAAGATAATGTATTAGTTTACACACACACAGAGAGACAGAGAATATTGAAAAATCCACCGTTATCCAGATCATTAACAAAAAAGGTTGTAATGAACTACAAATTGGTTGCTGAAATGTAATTGATTGAGTGACTTACTGATTGGCCGACCCCCTCCCTGCCTTCTAGGTCGAAGCTTCACCGTCTCAACTGCTCTGAGGAGCACCTGCTGGTGTGTTCCAGAAGCGAGGAGACGCTGTTGGACAAACTGCCCTGTTTGTATCAACGCGTGGCTCCCGACTCGTGGTGTGACCAAACCTCATTACTGACCAGGTTGCGGACCATCATCTGGGAGGAGCAGAGGAAGATTGTGTGGGTGGAGCCTGACCTGTGGTAGACAAGGGAAGAAGTTAAATTGTGTTTCATTTATTTCGCATGAGTATGTAATGATGAACAGCGGTGCATACAAACCATTTTTGGTGGAGTTTTTTCAAACGGGCACCAGAGGTTGTTTGGTGTTCATTTTTTTCCCTCGGTCATCCACCAATGGAATCTGATGACTTAGAGCACCGCCGGGCAAAGTAGAGCCCGCATGCAGGCCACATTTAGCCCATCCAGTCTCTGCAGCCTATGAAGTCAAATAAAACGTCAAGTATGTGCTGCTTTTATAAGGACACTTATGTCAGCAGTGCAAGCAAACAAAAGCTTCTTACTTTCTGTACAGCAGAGGAATTTGAAATGTTTTGTTTCCTTGGAAGGATTTGTGAGTCATTTGTGGTTTGTACAAACCGTGACAGCACACTTTAAAAATATACACTGTACATATTTTGTTTTGTGAACGTTGATTAAATTGTGATTTCATCTTAACACGTGTTGGTATGTCATTTGAATGTGACTGATACTTTTTTTTTTTTAACCAGATTTTCTATATGCCATTTATAACATATGCTACAGCTATTTAAGTAGCAGCTTATTAAAACAACGTAATTTACTGTTTCATAAAAAAAGACATTAAATTCACAGTGAATAGCACATCACTTTGACAGCAGCCAATCAAGAGTCCAGCTTTTCATTCTCCTTATTGGTTTGCAAGTTTCAGATGTAAAAGTTATCAAGACGGATTGCACATCTGATGGGCAGCCACGACTTGGCGTTAATATTCCAAATGTGAGGCTGTTTTGACGGGATGTTCCTTACCGTTGCTTGTGTGGTGTTTATTTCCGGAGCCTCCTTGTCAGACTCCATCAGGGGTCACTACAGCGTGTCATCCATTTCCATTAAAGCCGGAAGCAGATACAACAAACATTTTTTTTTTTTTTTGCCTTCATGAAAATAATCTCATGACTAATGAATCGACTAAGAACTAAAAGCTGTTAAAATCTTACCACAAGCCACAATGTTTGTACATATCATCTCTTTATTTTAAGGTCGCTGTTACATCAACCACTAATTCTCTCTTGTGTTCCTGTTTAATTTATCCCACTCTGACACTTCCTTCTTCAGATTCTGTGTACTCTGTCAGTGAGCGCAACACCTTCCAGAGTGACCCCTGGTATTTGGGCATCTCCACCCACACACGGTGAATGATACTGGTGACGACATGCACTCGCTCTGTCTCACCCTGCAGGGCAGCTTCAAGTGACGCAGTGGTGGACGGAGTGCCATCGATCATCTCCTGAATCTTCTTAGCCTTGTTCTGAAATTCTTCCTGTGGAAAATAAATGAGCACAACCACAAAAAAGCTGACAGGATCAGAAATGAAGCTGACTTTCAGCTTTTAATGGAAAAAAAACGGATACATTATATTTATGCCGTCTTTACAAACATTTGTTGTAGTTTGCAGTGAATAAATAAGTCAAGAAAGAAAAAAAAAGTAATTCATGGACTTACTTGACCCTCTTGCAGCTCTTTGATCTCCTGGTCGTAATCTTTCACTAACTGAAATAGAAACACAACACGTCAAGTGGTTGTACAATGGCCGCTGATGTGTGCACTCCATGCGTGGATTCACCACCTTGTGTATTTCTTTGATCTTTCGCCGCAAGCCGTCATTCATCAGATTTAGCTCCCCCTTGGTGGTGGCTTTTTTAGTGCTACGAGCCAAGACCTCATTGCGCTCAATGATGTATCCTCGCCGTTCCACAACCGATATGCTGTCCCGCAGGAGCTGCTCCCGCTGCCTCATCAGCAGACTGAGCCAACGCTGTCATAATAAAAAAAAAAACACAAACTCGGTAAATACCCCGCAAACTTCCAAGCATGTCTTATATTATATAGAATATTGACGACACTGGGACACGTGAGGAAATTTCAAACTTGACTTTGACTATCCGCAGTGTGTCTGTACCTCCATACGGTGAACATCATCCCTCATTATTTGGATGTCTCCTTGACCCTCTTGCACGACTAAGCAAGTCTCTTTCATAACATGGGTCTTCTTTTCCCACAGCATAATCTGACGCCTGTCACAACAAACACGTCTTATTTGCATGCATTTTTCACTACAGCGAAACAGGAATTTATATTGCGCAATCAACTGACTCGGCCTCCACCAGACTGCTGAGAAGTTGCTCTTTTTCCTCCTGGGTCTTCTCCAGTTTCGCCTCCATCTCTATCGACTGCCGCTCTGCCTCCTAAACACGAGGTCGTGTCACGTCGGCATTCGGCAACAATATGATGAAAGAGAATGAGAAGCAAGAGTATACCTTGAGCTTATGAAGGAATTCCGTCTCCATCACGGCGTTCTCTTGCTCCAATGCGTGTCGCAACTGCGAGTTCTTGCTCAGGAGAGTGTTGAGCTTCAGCAAATCTCTCTGCAGCATCTTATTGCTCTTCTGCACCTCGTTCTCCTCACGTTGCAGGATTTCAAGCTGGCCTGGAAGAAAGCATTATTCCAATTATGTTTCGCAAAGGAGGCATACCTGTCAATTGTGAACGGGCGTTTGCTTTTTTGGAATATGAAACATACGTTCCAGGTAAATCTTCTTCTGACAGATCACTGTGTACTTTGCCTGCAGTTTTTTATATTCCTTGTTGTGTGTTTGTATCTCCAGGGTTAATCCTATAAGTGTTCCTTGATGCTTCAGCCACTGCTGCTGATTTTTCTTGATTTTCTGTGATAATGCCTCAATCTGATTTTTTATTGCTTCTATCTTGATTTGCAGCGGACTGAGGTCTTCATGCTGAAAACACACACACACACACACAGGTAAAATGAATGTACTTTTTGGCTATACTCGTCAATGGCAGTGAATGAGTTAACTCATAATTGTCATGCTGGGCTGAGCTATTTTTTAATCATAGGGAGGTAAATAATCAAGACTCACCCCAGTTCGAGCTGCGATGAGATCAATTTTCTTATTGATGTTTGCAATGGTGGTCTGCTTCTGTGCGATGAGTGCATCAATAGATGAACTGTTCGTCTGGTTGGATGCCACCACCTTGTTGTACTTTCTAATTTCCTCGTCAAGCTCCTTCTGAACTCGGACCAAGTTTTCAAGTTTCTCGTTGATCACATTGCTCTCCAGGGCCACCGCCATGACTGAACTCTCCAATTGCCACAGATGATAGAACTAGAAGAAGAAAGGGAATCAGAAACATGATGCTCACATTTTTGTGCGGCACGTAACTGTGACATGTTTTAAGTGTGACATCTATGGACTGTGTGTTCGACATCTTTTGGATTGATTTTAATTGGGGAAACTGTTTCCAAACAAGATAACCCAGTGATCAACCGTACTTTGTTCTTGCACTGGCCACAAGCGATGATGAAGGTACAAAATAGTGAGTCTTACACGTGAGACTCTTGATTAACGGTATGTTCTCAAAAATCTCTGCTTACCTTCTCTTTCTTGAGTGAGGCTTTCTTATTGGTAAGTCGCTGGTAATACTGAGCAGCCTTGTTGTCCATGAGCTTCTGCAGCATTTGAGTCATGATCAAGTTCTCCAACTCCAGGTGCTTATTCTTGTTTTTCTCCAGGTTTCGTCTCTGATCGGTCACGTCAACCTGAAGGCCGTTATCCTCCTGAACAAAAAGAAGACAGGACATATTGATTATCCGGTCGATAAAATCTTGACAGTAGCTGCCTCCTGAGAAGTCTTCCGTCAACCTTTGTGAGTTCGGCGAGTGTCCGCTCTGTCTGCCCCAGAGTTCGATGGAAGACGCTGTATTGTTCCTGCAGAATTTCATGCTGGGCCTGCTTCTGCGTGATCATCTTTTTGGTGACATCGCAGTCCAGCTGGGCGCAGTTCAGCAGCATGGTCAAAGTCTCACTTTTCTCTTGCAGCTCAGAGATGCATTTCTTGTTGCCTTCAATCTCTCTGTCCTTCACGATCACTTGGTGCTCGGCCATGCTGTGGGAAACGTCATCGTATTGATCTGACAAATTTACCACGGCACATAAATAAGTTGATTTATTGTATGTGCTTTATCAAGATCAGCTTTGATTTTTGTGTATCCATAGCACAACGTGGAGTCAAATTTGGACTGGAAAATTGGAAAATGTTCGTTTTTTGTGTGCCCTGGCAACCAGTCCAGGGCGCACCTCCCGTCTACTTCCCGTTGTCAACTGGGATCGGCTCCAGCATGCCTGCGACCCTTGTGAGGAAAAGCGGCTCAGATAATGGATGGATGGATGGGTGAATAAATGTCGTAGTTTCCGTCCCTTATAAACCGGACGGAGCATGTTTGTAAAACAATCTTACCATACAGCCTGCTGAATTGCTCCAAATTCCTCATCTTGCTTCCTCATATTTAGCAGGCTGCTGTTCCACTGCTGCAGCAACTGTTTTTGTGCCATCGCCAGAGACTCCATTTGCATTTCAGCCTGAACACACATTTGCATAACATACAAAAGGGTTACTCCTCGTTCAGGGGAATAATAAAATATATCTATCGAGCCATCCGTTCCCTACTCCGCTTGTCTTTATTATCATGGGTAAGTAGAACTTTTCCTAGCTGACTGAGAGTCTGGAACAACCTGGACCGGTCACCAGTCCGTCGCAGGGTACATATAAGTGAACCTTCATTCACACTCACATTTGCATTTACAGTGGTAGCCTTCAGCTAATTTAAGAAACATCTTTTGTGAGTATTTTGTGCAGTGTATACCTCAGAAAGAGCCTCTTTTGTTGCCAGCGTTGTCTCTGCCTGGGCATTGGTCTGGACCTCATATAGGTCCATCTGTTGTGTCAGTTTGTCCAATTCCTTGGTGAGGCGCTCTACATACAAATCCTGTTGGGACAGCAATTCAATTGAATCAGCATCTATTGAGTAATTCTTAAAAGAGGACAAAGCCAAAACATGGACTGCATGCAGTGTACACCCACATATTGATGTCTCAGCATTCCTTTTGGGGACCTCTCCTACTTTACTTTCTGAAAAACTCACCTATTTGCTTTGTTCTGGTCAGGTCAAAGCTATAACTATTCTAAAAAGTATTGCTTTGGCGCTATCTTGTGGATCTTTGGTCCAAGGAACTATGTTGAAGTTGAGGGGATTCAAGTTACATTTAGTTGGGCCATAGCCTTGTCTAATAAAAAAAAAAAAAAAAAGCCCGTTGCTGCCATCTTGTTGCATCGATAGGAAATTACACACCTTTTTTTGCGCAGCGTCATATACTCTCATTTTAAATCTGTAAACTGAAAAATGTTGGACAATTTGGCTTCCCTGCTAATCCTTAAGGTAGTATTTAGTTCCATATATTGTAAATTGTTTAAGAGAACCAATTTAGAGCATTTGTTATCTGATACTTCAGCAAAGGACGATTGCATTGGATTGGATGATGACACGTATGTAAGTAAAGAAGGTCAAGATATGTGGAGATGAAAATGATCTACAGCAGCTGAGGGTAGGTTAAAAAATGTAGAAGAGGTGGCTGTGTAGTTTTTCACCATGTTGTTGAATTGAATCATGAACGGTGAGAAGATGCCTGACGAATGGAGAAAAAGAGTGATGGGGCCCGATTTTTTAAAACAAATCCGATTTGCAGAGGATACGGAAGACAGACGAAATGGGGGTCAAACCAAAAGAAAAATAACCAAGCAAAAAGTTAGTTTAACTGAATATTTTATTACTGAGTAGGATTTTCAGCAGGATACTCAAATACTAAAATATTAGCTAGCTGCAAACTCTGCATTCTCATACTTGGCGGGACCTTGCCTTAGAGATTAACCTGCAAAAAAATGACTCCTCAAATTAAATCCTTGATGAGCAAAAATAGCGCCGCTCAAAAAAAAAAATATTTCGAGCATTGGTGTAATCTATGTTTTTAAAAGTCTTGTATGTATTTAAATCTTACCCTTGGATTCATTTTAGCTCCACAAATTCTAATCGGGAAAACTGTTTTGAAAATGTGAACATGGTGAAGGTCATACATCTTCATAGCCCCGCAAGTCGTCTGCTATTTCATTTGAGCCAGTTCACCTGCTTGAGTTTCTCGTCTTCGGCCTTTGACTTCTTGGTTCCGACTTTCCTTGTGGCGTTCTTTGTTGCTTTGACATTAGAATGCAGATCTTCATTGGCTTCTTGTGTGAAGTTGACATGCAACTTCAGTGTGTCCAGTTCCAGCTGCAGCTTGGATACTATGCAACGAAAAAACGCAGTTAGCAACTAACAACCAACAATTGCCTGAGGCTTTCTGTGAATCTCTGTTGATGTGAACTAGATTTTATTGAGCGTATTTTCTGGAGTACAAGATGCTACTTTTTTCTTGTATTTTGAGAGTTTCTCACCATTGGCCTTGGTCTTGTTGCACTTGGTGCTGGTGCTGGAATGGCAAGCCTTCATTGCCTTAAGTTCATTTTGTACCTGTCTATGTTTGTCTTCAGCCAAGAGCTTTGACTTGTGTTGGCCGTCTAGTCTTATCTGGAGTCTTTTTAGCCTTTCTTGTTCCCAGAACAAATCCACATATAATTCCTCCGTTTGGTTTGCCTCTGTCTTCTCCAATGCCCCCTGCGCAGATGACACAAAGCGACACTCAGTGATTTACAGGAGATCTTAAAATTTAATCAATAAAATTGACAAGAAATGACGTAGCTCACCTGTTCTTTCAGTGTCCGGGTAAGCCTCTCAAGTTCCTTGATGAGTTGATTCTTTAGCGCTGCTTGCTTCTTTGCCACCAGGGGCTGTCAATAAAAGAAACAAATCTAAGCCAGGCTGGTTTTGAGCACAAAACAAACCAACAGGCGTTGCCTTGATCGTGACTTTTAAGTTCATCTAAAAATAAATACGACACAGTAAAAAGCAATTTCAATTGTTTATCTGCCACAAATAATAATTGACTAAAACAGAGAGAAAAGCCACACACATGCTGAGCATCAAGAACAAAAAAATCTTCTTCTTCGTTATCCTCTCCAAATGGCTCCTTGTCCTCCTTTTCTTCGACTGTGTTCATAAGGTGGGGCGGTGATGGAACTTTGGAAAAATGTTCCTGCTCTGAAACAACGGAGGAAAATTTATTAAATTGCATTCAATCTTCATCAATATATATTTTTATAACCCAGTAGTTTTTGTTCTAAACTGACCCGACTGTACGCTCACAACAGGGTCTTCCTCAACATTGCTGCTGACTAACTGTGAGCTCACATCAACTGACTCGGATTCAGGCTGATGCTGTGAAAACAATGCCAGTGACATTTTAAAGACAATGATTCTGCTGGTGAGGTTGAGTTCTGCATTTGGTTAAAAAAAAAGTACAAAGTAGATATTTTGTTAGTACCAAACATTTACCTGTGGAAAGGGAGACACATTGACTTCAGCATCATTTGCAGGTTGGTCATTTCCATCCTGCTGCTCGGGTCTTCCCTCTTCTGCCTCCAGTCCCCCGACATGTTCTAGTTGGTCTTCAGCTGTCTCCACTGAGGCTGATGAAATGGGACATTTTCAAAACAATCAGATGACATTGTGGTGCCATTACCAAGTACAAGTGGTTGTATTCAATTTTATACGAACATGTGAGAAAATCGCCGTCCGGTTGTGAGACCACATCAGCTGGCTCAGATTCAGGCTGATCCTGTGAAAACAACGACCGACAAAGACAGTGATTCTGATGATGATTTTGTATTCATAATTTGGTTTGAAAATAAATGAACAAAAAAATCCTGAAACACTGTCTACAGTCGGCATTTTGACAGGACCAAACATTTACCTGTGGAAAGGGAGACGCATTCACTTCACTATCATTTGCAGGTTGGTCATTTCCATCCTCCTGCTCAGTTCCTCCCTCTTCTATCTCCAGTCCCCCGACATGTTCTGGCTGGTCTTCAGCTGTCTCCACTGAGGCTGATAAAATAGGACATTTTCAAAACAATCAGATGGCATTGTGGCTCCATTATCGTGTAGAATTGGTTGTGTTTAATTTTACACCAACATGTGAGAAAATCGCCGTCTGGCTGTGAGACCACATCAGCTGGCTCAGATTCAGGCTGATCCTGTGAAAACAACGACCGACAAAGACAGTGATTCTGATGGTGATTTTGTATTCATCATTTGGTTTGAAAATAAATCAACAAAATATCCTGAAACACAATGTCTACCATCGACATTTTGACAGTATCAAACGTTTACCTGTGGAAAGGGAGACATGTTTGCTTCACCATCATTTACTGCTTGGTCATTTCCATCCTGCTGCTCAGTTCCTCCTTCTTCTGTCTCCATTCCCACGACAGGTTCTAGTTGGTCTTCACCTGTCTCCACTGGTGCTGATGAAATACATTTTCAAAACAATCAGATTACATTGAGATTCCATTCTCAGGTATAATTATTTGTATTCAATGTGAGAAAATCACTGTCTGGCTGTGAGACCACATCAGCTGGCTCAGATCCAGGCTGATCCTGCGAAAACAATGACAGTGAAGTGCAGTTATTCTGGTGATGATTTTATGTTTATCGTTAATAAATTGAAAAAACATTAATAAAAAAAAAATATCCAGGACCAAGAATTCACCTGTGGAACAGGAGACACATTTGCTTCGCCATCATTTGCAGCTTGATCATTTCCATCCTGTTGCTCGGTGACCTTCAGGTCAGGCGACAAAGCCCAGTACAGGGTGGCTCGTGCTGACCTGAGCAAAGGCATCAAGCTAGCCAAGGCAACCTACAAGGGGAGGCTGGAGGCCCACCTTGCCAGTAACAGGCCACGGGAGGTGTGGCAGGGTCTACGGAGCATCACCAACTTCCGTGGCAGCAGCACGACCTCTGTAGACCCGAGTGCATCGCTGGCAGAGGAGCTTAACTGCTTCTTCGCTCGCTTTGACTCGCCCCAACCGTCACACCCCCGCACTTCAAGCTCCAACTCCCCCCCACTCATCGTAGAGGAACACGATGTGAGGCGCGCGCTCCTGGCGGTCAACCCCAGGAAAGCTACTGGACCCGACGGAATACCAGGCAAGGTCCTCAGAGCATGTGCCCACCAACTGTCACATGTTTTCTGCAGGATCTTCAACCGCTCCCTGGCTCAGGCAGTCATCCCCTCCTGCTTGAAAACTTCCACCATTATTCCTGTCCCCAAAAAGTCACCAGCCGTCCACCTGAATGACTACCGTCCTGTTGCTCTCACACCAGTCATTATGAAGTGCTTCGAGAGGCTGGTTCTCCAGCACATCAGGGACTGCCTTCCTCCCACTCTGGACCCCTACCAGTTTGCATACCGGGCTAACAGATCCACTGAGGACGCCATCGACACTGCTCTGCATGTTGTGCTGGGCCACCTGGAACGACAGCAGAGCTATGCAAGGATGCTCTTTGTGGACTACAGCTCGGCATTCAACACGATCATCCCAGACATCCTCGTCGCCAAACTGGACACTCTCGGCCTCCCTGCCCTCACACGCATCTGGATTAAGGACTTTCTGACCAACAGACCCCAGACTGTGTTGCTCGGCCCCTACACGTCCTCCACCCTCATGCTGAGCACCGGTTCCCCCCAAGGATGCGTGCTGAGCCCTCTCCTGTACGCCCTCTACACCTACGACTGCAGCCCGGCCCACGGCAACAACACCATCGTCAAGTTTGCTGACGACACGACAGTGGTCGGTCTGATCTCGGAAGGTGACGAGACAGCCTACAGAGAGGAGGTAAAGAGACTGACAACTTGGTGCAAGGACAACAGACTGCACCTTAACTCTGCTAAAACAAAGGAGATTGTCGTCGACTTCAGGAGGAACAAGACGGTACCGCCCCCCCTCTGCATCGAAGGCGTGTGTGTGGAGAGGGTCCACACGTTCAAGTTCCTGGGAGTACAGATCTCCGATGACCTTTCTTGGAGTCACAACACCACAGCAGTGGTAAAGAAGGTCCGCCAACGTCTGCACTTCCTGAGAGTCCTCAGGAAATTCAACCTGGACAGGAAGCTGCTGCTGGCCTTCTACCACTCGTCCATCGAGAGCCTGCTGACGTACTGTGTCTCCACCTGGTACAGCGGCTGCACTGAGGCGGACAGAGTGAGGCTCCAGAGGACAGTCAAAACAGCGCAAAGGATTATTGGCTGCCCTCTCCCCCCACTGTCGGACATCTACACCGCCCGGTGCCTCAGAAGGGCTCTCAACATCGTCAATGACAATACCCACCCAAACTCACACCTGTTCGACCTGTTGCCCTCTGGCAGGCGCTACAGATGCATCAAATCAAGGACCAATAGACTGAGAAACAGTTTCTTTCCGAGAGCCATCTCCATACTGAACTCTCACACACACACGAGACCACCCTAACCTCGCAAAACAGCATTGTGATGTGTTTCTATATGCCCTATTCAGTACTGAATTCCATTGCACTGTCTTCTTTATTTATCTAATTTATATATTTGTCTGTATTATTGTTGTATTGCACTGGAGAGGGGAGCCCTCTAATCTCGTTGCACACTTGAGTACAATGACAATAAAGGGATTTCTATTCTATTCTATTTCTATTCTATTCTGCCTCCATTCCCTCCGCATCTTCCGACTGGTCTTCAGCACTCTCCATTGAGGCTGATGAAATTCCATTTTCAAAACAACCAGATGAGATTGTGATTCCATTCACATGTACAATTGGTCGTATTAATATTTTTGCCAACATGTAAGAAAATTGATATATCCTATATAATAATGCTGAAATCCCCTGATACATAAATGTCTGTTTCTTTTTGAATACATTGTGGAAATGTCTATAAATCTATTTTCAATTGTGCTAATCCACAAATACGTGGCGAGTGAGCAAGGGCCTACCCCAAGTATGGCATCTGCAAAAATACTAATGCCTGAAAGGCTGCGCCTATTGTATTGTATGACATACATATTACATTATATAATAAGTATAAAAATGATTGTTCAATCTATGACTTTTAAATCAACCTTTTTTGTAATTGTCAAATTGTTAATCTATGCAGCTCCTAAATACACGTCACGCTATAGAATATTATTATTGGGAAAATAATATTTACAACAATTTAAGATTATAACCTCAAATTTAAATATTCGGTACTTACCAGCGTGTTCGCTGATGGTTACGTTCAAATATTCAAATTTCTATACCGAGTCAATCTGTCACCTAGCACCGCAATCGTGTACACAACACTACAAAAGACATCATAAAGTGAGAGTGGGGGAGGGAAAGAAATTCTTTGAACGCAAATAATTTTGATTATGACTGACGAGAAGCGTTATCAATAGTCATAACTCATTACGTACCGACAACACGACTATTCACAAGCCATGTAGCGCAACGCTTTGTCACGTGCGTCCAAATTCAAACGTATTCACGCGAGATGTTACTTAAACGTCTCGCTACTGGTTGCTGATCCCCGTCATAGCATCACTGAGTGATAAAAAGCATAGAAGTACAGTTTTTAGAGGATGTTAGCTAGCAGGCTAGTAATCGTTTTGCTAATTGCTAACCCTAATTTAGTCAAAGACCCAACAAATACATTTTACATCTGACCTCAGCCACAACCCATTTGGATTTCAATTAATTAATGCTGTTTATACGTTGCATAGCATTTTACAACACAAACCAGGTCAAAGTCTTGGAAATCTCATTGTTATTTACTTTGCATTTTATGAGTGTTAATGATTAAACTATTCCATCCGCAAAATGGGAAATCAAAAAAATGTCAATGAGTTCTGCTTGATTTAAATTTGCATCGTACATTTTGGCAGCGTTTGAATACAACATCAATAAATAATACCTTAGCTATATTTTTTTTTAGTTTGTTTATTTCATTTTGTTGTTGAGGAACTATCCTTGGATGACATGACATTCAATTGCCACATCGAGGCAGCAGAGCAACGTGACTGAGAGGAATTTCCAGTCACAATTGTATTGTTCCATTTGGAAATTAGGCAGCCATGGATTTTTTTGTTCTTGTCTTTCTTTACATCCTGTGAGGCAGAAAATGATTTTTTTTTAATCTAACCAATGTGCAGAAAAGTATCTTCATATATTTTAATGCCAAACAATAATATATTTGAAGCATAAAAAAATAACCAACAACTGTAATTCCAATGCAAAGAGCTCTCTTGCATGTAAATTTCCATTCATATATGGCTCAAAACTGCTTTACTGTAATCAAACATTTTGTACAAGACCTCATTTTGTGCACATCTTCACCAACGTCAACTCACTCAAGCATTTGCAGATTATACTGTTTGTCCAGCCTGTCATTCAAAATCCCCAAATGAAGTCACTCACCTGTATAACACATTGCAAAATGGGGCCATGAAGCTCACTCTGCTTTCTTTTGCAAAGCTGGAAGATCCCCTTTGCATCGAGTGTGCGTCGTCCATACAGCCGCTTGTCCAAACCACCATACACATTTGTAACTCTATTAAGAAATAAGTTTATCTGTGGAGGTCACAGATTTATTGTCGACTCATGCATTTGGGGGGGCATCTAGACTAGACTCGTAAAATGAATTTACGCCCTCTTCATGCCTGGCCCACAGGCGCCGGTCTACCAAAAGAAGGCCCATAATGTCAAACTTACACGTCGGCGAGTGAATTGATCTTCTCTGTTGAAGATGTGTGGGTCGAAATCCGCCCCATCTCTAAATGTGGAAGCACCATCTATTAGCTGACCTGATTTCACTCAACGAGAAGACAATCAATACCCTCTGGTAATGATGTCATCGCAGTGGAACTGACAAAAGTGGAGTTCTCCTGTTAGGACCACATTTAATGGGTTTTGCCTCATTGCAGGTGTGAACATAAATTGATATATTTATATATACTGAAAACTCTTGGGGGCCAATCATTGTGATATGTGGTATTTAATTACCAGGACTGGAAACTAAAAGGAATAGTGATTGTAGAGCAGCCCTATTCTAGTATATTCACTTCGTCGTCTTCATGGAAACATGCAGAATAAAAAAAGAACTGTCATGAAACAAGTTAAATAAAATGATTCAGTCTTCGTGTAGGTTCTTGAGTGGAGTTTTGCGTGTTCTCGTTGTGCTTGTGTGGATTTTCCCAGGAACTAACAAAGTAAGTCTACTTGCAGAAAACAACTTTTTTCCTGTTCCCATACCTTTACGTTATTGTAGCCGTGTAACTTTATGTACGTGTGTGTGCGCACGTAGGTGGGTGGATTAGTGTATATGTGTGTGTGTGTGTTGGAAAATCATGATGAGGTGAAGTCTTTGCCGCAGGATGATCTCTGGCGAGAAGCACAGGGTGTCAGTATCTGCCTAAATCCAACTGGCCCTTCTCCTTTCTCTTGCACACACACGCACACACACCCCCACTATCACAGGCAAACACATCTCTAGAGTCTGCCCCCCCCCACCCCCATGGCCTCCTCCTCCTCCTCCTCTTTCCCTTTCCTCTCCAGCATGCAGGTAAAGAAAGACAAGCCGCCTGAAGTGGATGTCAGTGGGAATTAGGTACTAGCAGGGAATTTGATTTCTTTGTCTTCGAGAGCTCCTTCGGCCCCACACACACACACGAGCCGGTTGCCAGCCAATCACAGGGCATACAAAGACGAACAACCACTCGCGCTCACAATGACACCTCGGGCCGATTTAGAGTGTTCAAGCAACCTACCATGTATGTTTTTGGAATGTGGGAGGAAACTGAACACCCAGAGAAAAGCCACGCAGGCACTTGATCTGGAAGGTAGTATTGAGTGATTTCTTGATTGAACAAATCTGAGCATAATCAGGTCTGGGTGTGAACTCAGATTTCCGAAAACCAGGGTTGACTCATAATCTGCATTTTGTATGCATTCAAGTGTTTAAAAAAAAAAAAAAAAAAAAAAAAGCACCAAGGAGGGCAAACACATTTTTTCTGTTTTTCATAGCAATGTAGGTACTCTACGTAGTACAATTGTAGAAAGAAATCAGCCAGTTAAAATGGACTCTGCCAAAGAACGTTCAGTAAGCAAGAAATCGAGCAAGACAAAAGGAGAGTCCATCCACTTAATCCACCCGCTCGCTGCTGTCCGAATGGGCAGATTGATGGCTGTTCGCTCCTTTAATAGCTCTTATAATGGACCGCCGTCAAAGTGGGCGGCATGAGTGGGACGCAGATTGTCCAAAGTAACTCGGTGATCTCTTTTTCCAGCAGATTTTCTGCTCTTCCTCGTGCATGCCAGTGGCGTGTTGAGCGATTAGAATGAATTTGTGCCACATTTATAACCTAACATGGAGCCATTTTGGCAAAATATAACACCTGCACATTCTCCAGTTTCATATATTCACATATTGAAATTCGTTTCCGTTTTTTGACTGCTTGGCCGTCGACATATATTAACTTAATGCTCATTTGGAGTTATCCGGATCAGAAGTCATTTTTTTAGTTAATATGAAAAACAATATATGCTGATTGTCCTACATGAATTCCATCAGCAGGTATCTTTCCTGGAGCTGCATGAGGAGTGGGGTGTTTCTACAGTCTACCGTGTACTACAGTGAGTGCCATCTGGCTTTGATAAAGAGCTGAAACATGCTGAGAAAAATTACACTCCTCATGATATGCGCAGAGATAAAAGGTTGACTTTCTTTTCTTTTTTATTATTATTATGGTAGTTATTATGACATATTATGGAGAAGAATGTAAGCTGTGGCCTGAATATGGCCAATATGCCGTCCAGGTGCAAGATTCTTCTTCTCTTCCTTTTGAGAATACTTGAGTAAAATATCTGCAGAAAACTGACACCCCAAAAAAATATTTGGCGTCATATTTTTCTTTTTTTTTTCTTGCATTCAAATACAATAGAGCAATTCATATATTAGTGATTATTATATGCAGTATAATCAATCATCTATAGTCAACCTGAGCTGTGCACAAGAAGTCGACTTGACATGCTCGGGCGCACAACCTGCACCCAAAGGCAACAATGCAGTGGTTACATTTTGGCTTGAGCAGCAATTTACATTTACAGCTGCTGGTGAGGTTTCCGTCTCCCTGCTCTCTGTTGCCTGCCAGAGCTTTCGGGGACAGAGGGTGGGGAGGTGGGGACGAAGCTTGAGGAAAAACTGCAAACACCCACAGAAAAATGAGTCAACTTGTTGTTCACTGTTCGTGTGGCCCAAGCCCAGAGGCTTTACATTGCAAAACTCTATCTTGTTTACCTGCTTTCCCAGATGCCGGCTTGCCGGATGGAGAAGCCGAAAGCACATGCAGCCTCAAGGAGGTCTGAGGCTGTGAACCGCCGCCATGCTGGGCCTACTTATTATCTCCAGATGACATCAGCCTGAGCAGCAGATGCCGTTTTGGCCACAGGGACAGCGGGAAAGAGAGCGAGACATGCCTGCGTGCGTGTGTGTGTCTACATGCTGTTCATAACAAGATTAGACTATTTATTACCTCTTCACTTGTAAAGCTCCCCATGCACTGACCTGCATACGACTCAAAGAGACCAAAAAAAAAAAAAAGGCTCTTTCAACTTGGTCTGATATTGTCCCAAAAAGATGTCAGCCTTTTATTAATTCTAATCAATATCTATTTGCAGCATGATTTATTCGAAACAAGCGTGGTGTGTACTAATGAATAATGGCATAAACTGAAAGTTGCAGTTCCAGTTTTCACGCAGTAATGACCAGTGGCGGCTGTAATGTGGGTGCTATAATTTAAAAAAAAAACAAAAAAAAACTATCAGTTTGTTTCCTTTGTGTTCCTTTGTTTTGTGTGTGCTTACAATTCAGTGTATGCAATGCAGTTACAGCACCATTGTCTCCACATCTTGAGCGGCACAACCACGACAACTAATTTATGAGTGCATGCCAACACTGTATGAAGCACATTCCGCTTTCAAAGATGACAAATTTTAGTGTTTACACATAAATCAAAACGTTGTTTTGCGAAACCTGGAGATTTGTTTTCCATGTTGCTTTTTTGTTTGTTTGTTTGTTTGGGGGTTTTTTTTGTGGAAAAATGTGTTAAGAACATCCCCATGAGCTCAGTGTTGGTTTGTTAGCGCAACTCAACTGATTTGATAAAAAAAATAAATAAATAAATAAAAAATTTGTATGAAGCAACAGACGGAATTTTTTTTTTTTTTTTTTAAACAACACTCATTATTTTCCAGCTTTGACTTTTGAGTCTGTGAAGTAGACAAAGTATTAAATGTAAAAAAAATTAACAAAACACACATACCCAGTGGAAAAATATCTGATATTAAATCAGTTTTCCAGGAGTCTACACTGTTCTTTTTATAAAACATGGACGATAAAATAGGAGAAGGCTTGGGGAATGGGAACGAGCCATCCACCGATGAAGTAGAATGCTAAATAATGGCCAGATGGACAACGGCAGGAGATGCAACTTGCAGAAGCGAATCAAAGCCGAGGCAGATTTGATGAAACCTTGCATCTTCCCGTACGGAGCCACCGTTGCACGCTGTTTCTGCATGTGCATGTACGGATGTATGCGTGGGTGTGAATGAACACGGACAAGCCTGCAACTAATGGAATAGTTCCCGTCACTGATACCACCTATCTCGCCACAGATCCAAAAGAAAAGAGGCGCGCTCAGGAAATATTATTTTAGATCTCCTATCTCGCTTTATGAAAGAGGGGAGGCTCTTTTTCTGACCGTTCGTGTGTGTGTGTGTGTGGGGGTGTGGGGGTGTGTGTGTCTGTGCTGTCTGTGTCGTTTCCAGTGAAAATTGTCAATTTTGTTCTTTTTTTTTTTATTTTGCCACACGCAGGTGTGTATTACGCCTTTGAAAAAAGAAAAACATCACATTTTCCATAAAATTCTCAGGACCAAGCCGCCCTGTCTCATTAGAGCCGAAATGTTTCATGGTATTTTTCGCCAAGGCAGAGAGAAGATGTGGCCGAGCAGAACACAATTTGAATACAAATTTCTTTTGTCTTGCTTTCCTCCCTTCGTCTTCTTTTTTTTAAAGTACAGCATGCTTTCCCACAGAAACATCAACTACACCGAAGGAATAGGATATCCTTGCATCGTGTTTATGTCGCCTGCTTTGTAGTTGAACGCATTCAATGTTTAGCATTTTGATTTTTGTGTCTGTTTACCATATTTTTCATTGAGATTGTTTGTTTTAACTGTTGGTACAGTTCTTCTTGATTATTTTCTGTTACCCTCGCACCACCTAGCAAGAAGAAAACAATTCACGCCCCCCTGCAAAACAAACGTACACCGTACATTAATACTCACTGCGCACAATAGGCAATGAGCGCGCCACTGCCACCTCCTGGAGTGGATGTGCAATTACATTTTATTGTAGTGCGGCGGAAAAAAAGCATGTTCCGCCACGCGCCCCAATCAGCATCGTACCGTGCCCACTATTTGAGAAGCACTGTGTTAGCACAAAGCCAAGGTAGCGCCTTGCTAATGCACTCAAGGACAGTTCTAAGGCTAAATTGTGACATTGATGAAACCACAAGCTAAGTTTGCCTAGGGATTGTCGATAATTAAAAAAAAAAAAAAAAAAAAAATATATATATATATATATATATATATATATATATATATATATATATATATATATATATATATATATATATATATATTTAATTTGACTTCTTACTACACTCATAATAAACAAGCTTGTAAATGTTGGTTTCTGTGAAGTGTCACTGCAAATTATTAATCAAACCTGTTTGTCACCTGAGAAGATTTTTTCTATTAGTATTGCCCCCAAAAAAACTTGTCGAACATAGGATTGATGCTTTTATTTTCCTTCTTCAGTTGTATTTAAATATGGCCTTGCCTGAGCCGGCGCAGCTGAGGCCGCCATTTTAATGGGTATTGACAATCGGTTTTCGCCAGCACCCTTAAAAGCCCATGTTCAACTGATTAGCTAATTAAAACCTCCAGCTAAAGCCATCGACCGACACGGAGGGCACTTTCTGTCTTTTCTCGCTCTCTATCTCGCGTGTGCACACCCGCACATGCACACACACGCACAAATCACCTGTTCCATTTGTAAACCAACACAAACGTTCTCAAAATAGAGGCAATAACTCTCCCTCATGCCAATATATTGACATGCAAAAGGCCTTGATAATGCTCACTCGGGTCAAAGCCGTCGACTCTGTCTTCTGTCAGGCTCTCCGTAAAAGTGGATATTTATGTCCTGAACTAACACACACCTGATGGAGCAAAAGGAGATGTCTGCTCTCACTTTGCCATGCTACTTTAATCCAAATATAATATCATCCAACATTTTGGAGCATCAGATTAGAATTTAACTTGGAATCCCTTGAATCTAATGAACATTTGTATCCGATTGTATTACTCCAACTTGATGGGATTTGTAGTTCCAGGATGATGAGATCCTGACGTCAAGCCCATCAAACTGCAATGGAGATTGTGAGGCAGCAGGCTGGACAAAAGTTGCTGCAGATGCACTCCAACATATTGTTGAGAGTCATCCCAAAAGAAGAGTGGAAGGTTTCTGAAAGGGGCCAAGAGTCCAAATATGTTTTTTATGTATGAGATTGTTGAAACCACAATCAAGTTGAAAGGACTATTGTCAAAAATGCGGAGAAAAGAAAGTACCAGCAGTAATGTCAAATATTCTGATTTGTTTCGTTGAGTTGTTTTTTTTGTTAGCTGTTACTTATATTACTAAAATAAATTGTGCAAGCAATAATAATCATACAATTATGATTTATAGTGACCTATTTTTTTGTTTTTGTTTTATAGCCAAAGGGTTTATAATTTATTTTCTTTTTTTTTTCTTTTTTTTTTTTAAAACAGCCCAAAAAAAATCCCCAAAACTAACTAAACAGACAAATATGTTCCATCATAAACAACCTGATGAGGTTTTTGCTCAGGTTGGTGGACAGTGACTATGTGACTATTTCCCCAATGCACTTATGCAACCACCACGCGGTGCGAGTGGAAAATAGGTTAGTTGCATAATCACGCACATAATGAGTCTTATCTAACCGCAGTCCATATTTTCAACATGTCTGCTATTTTTACAAAACAAACTGCATATGTGTTGAGTCACTGATGAATGTTTTGTTTTCGTAAGCCCATGTACACTCGATTCCCTGGAAAATGCAGCATTTTGCAAACTTGCATTTCTTCCTCTGTATTCATTAGCCTGCTGCTCATCTCTCCTGGGATGAAGGATTAGGCCGAGAGGGGAAATGAATGCTTTCTGGGTAGTCGGCCTTCTCTGAGCTGACAGCGGGAGGTCCATTGTCTGGTTTGATAAGCGCGCAGGACACGGGACATTTGATCTAGCAGAACTGACGCACATGAAACAGTTAGTTAGCACAGGGTTGGAGGAGAACCACAATCTTGTTGGCAGGAAGTACTGATGTTTCCATATGAGGGCTACAGTGTGAAGGAGAGTGTTTGTGAGATTTTACAATCTGGGAGACAGGGCCGCTCTGTTCCGATCCATTGAGGGGTGCAGAGTTGGTTAAAATGTCCATGCAATCAATGACATCAAACATAAATGAAGACAGTTTCCCATAAAACGCACAAGCAGCTTCTCACATTATTTTTCATCATCACCAAACCACTTTTTCTTTTTCTTCCAGCATTAGCATTCAGTTTGGCGTAGCTTTCCCAAGAGATGGGCAAATGGAGCTTTTCTTTACCACTGAACCATTTGAAGCAATCGGTTCAAAATGGTTTGAAGCTTCAACGCTTCCGTGATAACGACATCTGCTGGCGAAAAACTAGAACTGCAGTCAAATATTGTAGAGGCTTTTAGACAGAAAAACATTAGTAAAACACACGAAACAAGGATTGGATAACTAGTTTATTATACTAAAAAAGATGTTTTTGTGTCTTATGGCAGTTTTTGAGTAAATACAAAAAATCAAGCATACCTTGTTTAATGTCGAGCTAAGAAATGTCGGGAATGTCATTTCATTACTTTTCCCACAATATTTGGATTTAGACTGTTTCTTTTTAGGGTTTACTCGAGTCCATTTCGATAATGAAACAGTTAATGCTTTGGACGTCACAGGTCACGTGTTGTTCTCCAGACGGAACCGAGCGTCTGAACTATGTTCCGCGGCAATTTTATTTCCGGGTTAGAAAACGTGCGCCAGAGCTTCGGTTTCAGAGTGCCCATCACTACTGTTCCCCACTCTCCAAGAAACACATCAAGGTTTTTATTTAAGTCGTGATAATTACTTCCCTATCCCCATTGAGGGCAGGAAGTGAGTGAGAGGGAAATCAAGGGAGGGAGGAAGAGACTTTTAAAACAGCTAAAGCTTTCCTGACGCACAAATCCTCTCAAGCTAACAAAACCAAATCAGTCTAGCGCCTACAGCAATCTACAAACCACTCTCTGTTCACACGTACACACCCACTGGAAGATGATCCTGTAAATCTGTGGTCTCAAGGGGCTTTTTGAGTGCTTCTCCAGAGGCGGAGTGGGGGGGGGTGGACGTGACATCGGGGTTCAGGGATTGAAGGAAAGGCGTTAATGCCCCCAATTGCAGCTAAAATGTTACATTAGGACTCGCGTGCGGCGATCTGAGGTGTAGTGTTCCGCCGCACTAAACCGCAGCTCTAAATTGGGACGAGCCATTAAGTCAATACAGAAGAGATTACCTGAAAAATAGAGGCTCGCTGTCTGCTCTGACAGACTCAAACCTCGCTGAAAGCCCACGTCAAAATTAGACTTGAAGCCCCGAGTACGCCTGTGGGCTTGCATCAGTGTATATTGACCTCCATTGGCTCGTTTGAGAAATAAATGTGTACAACGAAAGCCTGGTTGGTCAACAAGGTCACTAGGTTTCATGGACGGGGGGGGGGGGGGGGGGGGAGGTGCTTAGTCCCCAAAAAATGCATGGATGTAAACATTTAAAAACAATAAAATACTGTGTAATTGATTAACTCATTTACTGCCATTGACGGCTGAAGACGTCAAAGATCGTTTTTTTTCTCTCTTTTTTTTTTTTTCAAACCCGCAACCTCTCGACTGTGAGGCAAACGGGCTCACGGCTCTTTACACCATCATTTCGTTCTGTCATCATTTTACATCTCTCAATTAGTTTGTGGATCAGTGCATGTGGCGCATGCAGCACGTACTTTGTATATCACCAAACACAAATTGTCTGTGGCCTTCCCACTGCGAAAGGATGGTGGGAGGATGTTTTAAAACACTTCAAAGTGGCCTCATTCCACACAAGCTCAGCGGTGCATCATCTGCTCTGTGTGTGTGTGTGTGCGTGTGTGTGTGCGTGCACACATTTGTGTACATTTGATGTGTGCGCGTGTGTCAGTTTGTTTTCATCCTATTTTTATGTTGGCTTCTCCTGGGCAACGCAGCTGTATTGCTTTGTGTTTTGGGTTTCTCTGTGTGCAAAATACTACGTCTCATTCAGATTGGAAGGAAGAAAGAAAACAGAGGAGGGTGTCAGAGTATTTGATTTGATTCCCGTTCAGCCTTCGTCAGAGCGAAAACAAGCTGCACTCTTGTCTAGTTTCATGCAAGAGGAAAATGCCAGTGTCCAACAAAGACTTGTCGATGTAAAAGTGCAGAGATGGGTGCAGTCTGCCAACAAGTGAGACGGATAAAGGAAGGAGTGGCTGAGATCTGGAGTATGTCAAGTTTCATCTGCTCCGTGCTTTGTGACACACCCTGCCCGCTCTGACAGCTCTGCGACAATTTCGTCTCCAAACTGCCTCTTGTCTTTTGCTCACGCATACGCGCTTCGTCTCTTCGGTGGTTTCTCAGTCTCACCCCCTCTGGGCTGCCATTTTTCGGCATATGGCGCTCCCACGCAAGTGTTGCGTTTGCTGACACTTGCTCATATGCACTTTTCATCTCCCGCTGTATCGTCTTTGAATGTATTCAAAAGTCGCGATTACATTTCTGAGGGTCATTCTGACATGGCAAAGGGAATCAAATTTTGTGTTTAATTATTGTGATGTATTGGTCCCCCCCAATTTTTTTTTCAACCGTCCCGGCACAGCCCTCCTGTCTTTTGAAGCTGAGCCATGATTGGTGCTTACCTGAGGCCTGAGCAACTGTGATGTCATTTACAGCAAACATAAGTGACAAAATGGAGATGGCTAAAAAAGAAAAGGTGCATTTTGCTCCTTTTTTTCCGCAATTTCAAACCATGCGGTTTATACAGCGGTGCAGCTTTTCTGTGGATTTTTCTTTCACCACTAGGGGCACTCTATCGTTCAGAAAATAGACTAAATAAATCTAAAAAAAAAATTCTCTTGGGTCTGTTCTGTTTTAGTGAGCAAAGTTCTTGCCATGTTTTAACAATCTGTTGATGTACAAAATCGTTCTGTACGTGCAGAAAACAAAACGTTTTTTTCAACATAGAAAATTGCGGCCTATAGCCTCGTGCGCCTTGTACATGTTTTTTGTTAGTTTGTTTGTTTGTTTGTTTTTTTGCTGAGGGGTTGCTGCGGTTTATATGCTGGTGCGCCTTATAGTCCGTTTGACTTCCGGTTGACTTCCCCTGAAATGTCTGCTCAGATTCAATTTATTTTTGAGTTGCGTCGCTGTTCTTTGTTTTAATATAGACCAACTTATAGACAATCAAGTAATTAATTTAATGTGAACATTTCACAAATTGAATATATTTTTTTCTGAGTTTTCCACACTGATACATACCACACCATGTATGCAGTCATGAGTTCTCTCTGGCTAATCGGTGGAGGCGGCACCTCCCTGTTTCTTTCTGTAATTACATCCCACGTAGAACAGCAGACGGCAGATTGAAACCTCCATGCCTAGCTAAACGAGTTTGAAGAGCAGACGGAACGAGAGGCGAGCCTCAGCTTTCATTGCTGCCTTTTTCTCATCGCTGTCGTCTCGGCGTCACAGTCTATGACGCGGATGGCGTTCTGCTACGACAACTTGATTAAACATGCACGCACGTCCACACGCGATCGAGCTCTGTGCAAAACGCGAGGAATTCAGGGGCAACATGACGTATTTGCTTTAATTTTATTGGATGTTTTTTTTGACACTTTATTTGAGGTGAATTAAATATGCCATCTAGTGAAATGTTAATCAGATCTGCACAGACAACGGTGCCGCCAGTTGAAAAGAATTTCCCTCATTCGGAATCAATAAAGCCTCGCTGGCGTTGGCCTCGCTACGATGTCTCTGTATTGATTTGCCTGAATTAACATTTTGTGTCTTTGTTTCAACCCTCGGCTCAGCTCTTCAATGCAACCCGTGCTTCTTCTTCATTACGGCGTGTGTTCTTCTTTTTTTTTTTTTTTCTTTTATGGTTTGATCCTTCCATTGTATCTTTTCAAATATGAGCGTACAGACGCCTCAGATCCATCATGTCATTGTTTAATGTTTACAAGTCTTGTGCCTGCCGTTCAACAACAAAGCAAACAATCTGTTGATGAGCAGTAGTATGCAAAATCAAAATTTTTCACGGTATATCTGCAATGCACTGCATTTTGATCATGTGCTTTTAGTGATGATGAATAAATAACAGAAGTTTCACCACCTTAAATAAAGGAAAAGCCACGCATCAATTTCTAGTCTTTGTTTATTTACCGTATAGTCTTTTATGCAAGATGGTTCTGACCAATAACTGGCAAGGTTATATACATATTATCCCACCAGTGCCATTTTTGGGACGGAGGACGAGATGTTTTTTTAAAAAGGGGCGGACCAAGTGAGTTTTTGACAATTACAATTCAAATATTTGCAGACAGAGCAGGATGAAATCTTGTAAGGGAGAGAGACTTGAAGTGGGGAAAATGAAAGCCATACTCTTGGCTGTGTGAAGAAGCAATTGAGAGCCCAAATTATTTTTTGAAATTGCGTTCAAGTTGAGCAAATGGATGAAGTGCAAGAAATAAAGTCATCTCTGCAGGGCAAACCCGATCCAAGTTCATCTGTGAATTTCCCTCGCGTGTCAAAAAGTTCGGTTACGCTCTGCATCTATAGCTGCGTTCGGCTTTGTTTGGGGAGGTAAAAAATATTTCCTGTTGTTTTAATAATTTAGATAACGTGCAGACCCGTGGCTATTCATCTGAAGCAGGGAATGTATGTACAAATCTGTTTCTAAGGCAAAATTTCGCTATTGTGGCTTTTAATCAGGTGTGAAATCACGCTAAGTGATTGTGAATACAAAATTAGCCATGCAATCCATTCATAATTTGAATCGCTTCTCCTCACAAATTAGCTTTATATCATTTTTCTGTATGAATTATGAAACCTCTGCCGTTAGCTTCTCGAGCGACATGCAGGTACGCTTTTATTTATTGATTTTTTTACCTGGGGCGGACGGAAGCACTTAAATAGGACGAAGACTGACGTGGATGGCGGCCGATAATTTCTATGAATAAGAACCTAGGGGTCATGACGGAAGGGTGCCGAGGTCGCCAACGAAGAACGGTGAACGGGCAGGCAAAATTGGGTCAAGTGCCCACCTATGTGAAGAATCGGAGATCATCCACCTCCCAGAATGGCTCTCGTTCCACCTGTTTGTCTCCATCCCCATTCTCCGCACCGTCACCGATTTCATTTGTCTCTTATTTTTTACGAGATGTAATTGTACTTATGTAAAGTGTATATTGGTGTGTCTTCAGGGCACCTATGGGTTAACTACAGCGATAAACAAGTATGTGTGTGTGTGTGTGTGCGTGCGTGTGTGCGTGCGTACGTTTCGGTGTGGTGGGGATGTGCTCCTGCGGTGCGATTGCAGTGACCGCTGTGTTATTGCTCTTTAATTATCAATTACGGCAGCCCCCCCATCATCCAGAGCGGAGTGGGGGTGTGGAGGCGTATGCGGAGGTGATAATGAATACAGAGCTGCCATTAGGATGGTAACCGGGCTCACCGTCTGGAGCCGGGGATTCAGTGAGGAGGAGGAGGAAAGCTGGATGGTGCATTAATGAAACAGGCTGCAGCTCAGACAAAAGAAAAGCCCCCGCCCTTTTTTTTTTTTTTTTATGTCTCAATCCCATTTTGATCATCTTTCATTTCATGTCATGTATTTTTCTTGCTCATTTTGCATCCTACGCCTGACACAAACCCAGCGACGGCAACTTCTATAGATATAACGGTCACAAGCATTTTCAAAACCACCCGCAACGGGCAGCGGATCCTCAGCGTTTTTATCTTTGAAGCGCCTCCGTTTGAAAGTATATCTCTATAGCATTAGTTTTTCTGTCACGCTTGTTCTGCCTGGGTGTCTATCAAAAGGCTTTTATTTGGACAAAAAACTGGATATTATTAAATTATTGTTTTTCACAGTGAATAAAATGATGCTTCTCAACAAATTAGAATTTCATGAAACGGTGTATCATTAAAATTCAAAACAAGAATATCAGGTTTTATATAGATAAATTAAACAAATAGACTTTATTTAGGGCCTGTGTCCCGTTATTTGAATCTTTCCACAGTTATATATATATATATAATTGTATTGTATTGATAATATAAACAATCATTTCCGTATATAAGTCGCAGCAGCACTTTTTTGAAAAAAAAAACAAAAACAAAAAAAAAAAAGATTTACAAGCTGCACCAGTTTTCTGTTTTCAAAAATGAGTTGTTGACTGCATGTACAGAACGATTTTGTACTGTGAATGCACATAAAGCTACACAAACAGATTCACGGCAACAACTTTGCTAATCAAAACAGAACAGACCCAAGAGAAAGAAAAAAAATCGAGATTTATTTTGCGTATTCTCTGAACTATAGAGCGCCCCTAGTGGTGAAAGAAAAATCAGCAGAAAAAATGCACTGTTGTATTAGGCGCGTGGTTAAAAATCGGCTTATAGTCCGGTAAATACGGTAATAATTATTTTAGGACTGTCTAAAACCCGACCTCTCCCCACGTGACTGCCACGCCCCTTTCATAACATCGTCCTAAAGTCGGGTGCTGCGCCTGGCGTCACAAGGAGCTACCGTCTCACCCGGTGAAGCCACTCGCAGTTGCACCTTCATCGGAAAAATTCCAAAGCAGGCTTATTGGGCCTTTGCTGATTTTGATCGGAAGCATTGGCGTAATGTTCAAGTGTGTCCCAATTCTCGGTACGAGTACCCAGAACGCAACCCATTCCGGGATCGGTGCCAATGACGGACCACACAGCGGACGCCGGTTGCCGCTCATGTCCCGTAAGACACCACCTAGATTCCCCCGCCAAGGCCGACAGGCAGATAGATTGGCCAACCAAGGTGAGTTGCGAGGTGGGGGTTTTTTTTTGGGTTGGGGGGGATGGCGGAATATAAAAAGCGGGCTGCGCTGTCATTTTGCCAGCCTCCAGCAGATGTGTCGCGTCTTGCTTGTCTTCATCTATGTCTCGCCCCCCCCACCCAGTCTACGGATTGATTACCTGTTCAAATATTCTCTGCCAATCACCTCCTCATGCTTCATGGCATCAATTCCTTTTTATCCACGCCTCCTCTGGCTCCCCTCCTCCAAGCCTCTCACATGTGCAGACAAAAATACCCCCTCCTCCCTCCACTTTATCTGAGAAAATAGATGCTCACGCTTGCCAAAGTGCCTGCGGAAAGCCTGGACCGGGCTTTCACTAAGCTCACTGCACAGTAATAGACAGACTGAGGAGGGGGAAATACTGTCCAATTTGCTCCGTGTGTCTTGTTTCAGGAAATTGCTTTTTAAAGGGCAGCAGGTCTTTTTTTTTTTTTTTTTCTCAACCAGGCGAAAGGGTGAGAAACCTTCACCTCGACACTTGGTTATGGAAATATTCGACTGGTGTGTGCATGTGTGTTATTGGTTCTTTTTTTTTTCTTTTTTCAAGCTGTTAAAGACTCATCGTTAGACATCTGAAGAGATAAAATCTCCAGACATTCCCCACATGGCACAAACGCATTATTGAATATCTATTCATCTTAAGGCCCAAAGTCATGCAGCAACACAAATGAATTTCAATGTCGGAGTGACTATTTATTCTTGTGATAATTGTCTTGGTTTTTTGTTGTTGTTGTTTTTTTCTCAGTGCAGTTACTGCTCCGGTATTTGTGACTCGAGGCCTGCAAGGCAAAGACAAAAGAAAAAAAAGAAAAAACAAATCAGCATGCAAGCTATTTGCTCGGGAAACCCTTTTTCACTGGCGTTATTGTTTTGCTTGTATGGATGTCGAATAAAGACATAATTTGCCTAATGTCAGTCATTTGTAACGCTGGCTTTGCTGCCAATGAATGGGATGTTTTCGGGAAGGTTGCCAGCCTCGCCATCGTCACACGATCCATCATTGGCACGCGTGCCGGGAAGCACAGACGATCCCGCACCTTGGCACAGGACTGCTCGACCGGGATCGTGTGAAGAATGCAGTTTTTTTTTTTCCTCCCTTTGAAAATTACAATTGTGTTTTAAAAAGGAATTCACCAAAAGGTACACTTAAATGTGTCGCCGTTTGGTTATGAATGCAAAACTGAATGGAAATGGTATGTTTCTTTTGTAGGCGTGATGGTCATTGTCATGATTTGTATTTGTTATTTTTGCTTTCGTATTCAGTTTCATGTTTTGGCCTTGTCTCGTCAAGTCTATTGTGTCCACCCGTGTTTGTTTACCCAAGCCCTTGTGTTAACCAATCCGGTCCTTCCAACCCTCCGTGTCTTGTCCAGGTGCTCCTCGTTGTCTCGTCAATTTGTTTGTATTTAGTTCCTTGGTTGCTTTCGCTTCTTGTTGGTCCATTGTCGCTTGTCCTTGTTCTTGTTCTTGTTCCCTGTTCCAGGTCCGCATCCTTCCTGCCTGTTTCTTCAACTTTAGTTTTGTCAGTCATGTTCCTCGTTTGCCTTTTGTTTTTTGTTTATTAAATACCTTTTAAGTTACTCCTGCCTGGCTTCCCTACATTTGGGTCCTCCTCAATCCCAACCACAACCCCGGTACGTCACAGTCATAGAAGTCATTTTTCCACTACTTGTTGCTTGACTACTCTGAGCTGCCATCCATCCATCATCTGAGCCGCTGATCGAGGGGGTGCTGGAGCCTATCCCAGCTTTCTCTAAGCAGTTGACGGGGAACTATTTTTCTTTTCTGTTATGCCCCCCTCGCAAGAAAAAAAAAGTGCAACCCCCCCCCCACCTCCCCCTCTCCGCCAAAACTATAAATAATAAAATTTTCGTTGCAAAACAAACCTATGCTAGAGTTAATACTCGCTGCGCACAATGGGCAAGGAGAGCGCCACTGCCAACTACTGGAGTGGAGGTGCAATTACACTTTATTGTAATATGGATGATGAATGCAATCAAACACCAAGTAAAGTTTTAAGTGTCCTCTCTTTACACGACAAATTTCACATTTTAAAAAGATTTAAAAAATGCTAACCTATGACTTGAACTTTTTGTGCGCATCAAAATACACAAACACACCAACTCAGCAGCTGCGCGACCAAAACAAGACAAACGCATAAAAGTGGGTTCATCCGAGGCTTCAATTCTGCATGTTCCCCAAAGGAAATTAACTGGCGGATTCCTCCTGACAGACAGCTGTTCCTCCCGCAGTGGGATTTTTTTTTCATAACCTGCTTCTCACTGACACACACGCACAGACTACTCCCTCCCCAGAGAATAAATCTGCAATCAACTGGGCTTATAAATAGCCATGGCACACTTCACTGCTGCTGAGACCCCCCCCCCACCCCCACCCACCCTTGCTCTTCCCAAAAAGACGACGATGATACGCATCCCAATCAACAAAGTCTCCCATACCTTTCCTCGATGCTACCGATTTCTCCTGCTGACACTCTACCATTTCCGTCAAAACACATTAACTTGCTTTAATTAAAGTCATTTGTCCTTCACGTAGTCCTAATAGCTTGCGGGCAATTAGGCTTGTGGAGCAGCAGCCAGATTAGCCATTCCTTAATTCTGACTCACTGTGCTCAGAGCCTCAGAGAGGGCCGCCAACCCCTCAGCAAACGCTTGCTAGTTACTGGCAGCCTGGGCTAATTACCTCATTAGTTGCTAGGATTAATGAGATATGTTATTTAAGGTGTTACCGGATTGGGGTAGTAAGAGCAGATCGTATTTTGGAACAAATGCAGTGCACACTTGCGCAATCATGTCAAAAATCAAATTCAATAATAATAATGTTAATTATAAAAAGTGTGATTGTAATTTTTTTTTTTTACCTGACGGCAATTTAGATGTAAAAATAATAAAATGCCTCAGAGTGAAAATGTAGGAACCTTCAAAAACTGCCCACAATATTACTCTGTAGGTACAGCCTCAATTTAAAAATATTGACCGTATTTTCCGAACTATAAGACGCAATGCCAATGAGCGGGTTCATTTTGGAATATTCCATATGCAGGACGACCGATTTATAAGGCGCACCGGGTTATAAGGCGCATTACGGCACATTAAAGGAAACAAAACCACACAGCAAATGAGTACCATTTTATTCAACTGCAATTTGACATCCACACACAAGGTGCACCTGATTATAAGGCGCTCCGTTGAATTTTGAGAAAATTAACGGTAAAAGAAGAGATACATAAAAAACGTGTGAACTAAAACAATCATATTTTATTTTTTATATTTTTTCTCCTATGGTGATAACATACTTAAAATGTTAAAAAAAAAAAAAAACACTCTCAGTGTGACGTCATTCATGACGTAAAAAGCACACATATTTTCAAGTATTGCTTCTGGTAAAAAAAAAAAAAAAAAGTCATTTTTCCGAATCAAAAAGGAAATGAAGAAATATTAAAACTTTTGAAACACACGTTGCGTTTCGTGATTATATAAACTATATGTTTGTATGTTTTACTTTGTTGCCTGTATATAAAAAAATGGTTGAGTCATTTCTTGATTTCATTTGTGTCTTAATTGGTGAATTTTTTTTCTTTCCTTTTTCGTCTATTTTCTCAGTGAAGAAAATCGAAAAGATTCTACCGTAGCGACGTAAAAGATTAAAGGCCAAAACGAGGACCAAAGGGGAAAAAAAATCACACGTGATGCTGAACATATAATTAACTTCTCCCAAATTCTGAGTTTGAAACAGTTTTACAACGGCAGAAATGATTTGTCAGCAGGTTGACGTGCGTCTTATTGTGTGTATTTGGTGTGTGTGCGCATCTGTGGTTACGGCGGTGCCACCAGACCCCTGACCTTTCCATGTCCTGATAGCGTCTCCAGGGAGAGAAGGAGGGAGGGATGCAAACGGGGGGGTGGGGGGTCGGGTAGAGGAGCGGGAGGCCTTTGTCTTTGTGCTGAAGGCCTTAATAGGACGGCAGCCTGCATGTCCACGGAGAAGCAAAGCAGCTTTTTTTGTCCCACCTGCAACGAAGGCAGTCATCACAGAATTTTTTTTTGTCCAAATCTAAAAATTTTCTTTCTGTTCTCTCTTCATATGAATTCAATTTCGCAATTTGTAAATGAATCTCCTCTTTTGTTCCTGTGCTCGTTCCGCCGTGTGTTAACACAAGCACGTGAGACGTGTTTCTTTCCGAGTCGACGGCAAATTCAATTGTCTGGGGCAAAGGCGAGCGTAAACCGCACGCCTCGCAGACAATAAGTGCGAGTGTTACCAGCAGGATGCGCCACGTGTTAATGGAGAAGCCTCGCGTAGCCTTCGCCCACCTCCCACCCCGCCCCCCTCCCCCATCTCACATCCACCATTTGCTCATCCATCACCATCGCCTCTCGTCTGCTTCTTCCATCACTCCACCCAGCCAATTTAGTCCTCAACCATCGTTCTCTCCTCCGCCGCGGAGCGGGCTTTTGTCCTCCATGCTAACCTGTACCTCACCCCCCCCCCTCCCCACCCCTCCTCTCCCCCCCTCCCGCCAGTGTTGAATGACAGCTGCATTTTGGTCTTTGTGCACATGTGTGTGTGTGTGTGCATTTGGTCTTTCCAAGGTGTTTTTAATGCATAAAGGTGAGTATGCATGTATTCATGTGTGTGTGCGTGCGTGTGTGTGTGTGTGTGAGTATTCTGAGTCTTTGTTAGTGATTAAAACTAATGACGTGGGGATAAAAAAAAAACCACAACCTGCATGCAGGCTTTGCCATCTGTCTCACCCTAAACCTGATCCTCCTCAACTGACTGTCTTGTTTCGCAGGCAGGCCGACCTCAGTCCACGCACGCCAACACATCTCCCTTTACGCCTCGTTTCCAGGAGGTCGCGTGCAAGCGAGAGAAAAATCGCAATATAAGAGAGAGAACAGAACTTTGGCCTCAACCTGTCATCTTACAAAGCCTTAAAAGCAACAATCCATACACACATCTTACCCACGGCGCAGCGGCGCAGACCCTCACCCCGCCCCGCACCCGCACGCGGTCCCTCGGCTCTCTTTGCCTCTCATTAACCTTGTCACGTTTATGCTGGGAATTAAATGATACCAGCGATGCATCCCCACGCACAATCGAAGGAAGAGCCCACCACCACCAAACACACACACCACCGCCACCACCGCCACGACCCCCCCCCCCCACCCCCCCAGTGGCTGCAGGGACTGCCCCAGGTGCCACCATGCACCCTCATTGTTACAAGCCCGGTGGTCGCTTTCCGCGACACTCCCGTTCGAGTGTATCAGTGTCACTTCAACGCTCTTCCACCCCCAAAAATTACAAGTGAGTCGCACGTTTTGGATTTGTTGAGGGACAAAAGACGTGAAAAGATCGCACCCATTGACATCAGAAACAAAAGGTGTCAAAATGTTTCATAATGAGTCGCAGAGATGAGCATTCGTCCCCATTTTGCGGGTGCGTCGTCATCACTGCGACCTTATAAAAATAATCGTCTCATATAGAATCTTTTAAAACGCTTCCGTCCTTACTCTTCACCTGTCGGATGAGTCGGGGGAGGTCCTCGCCTCGCAACTTATTGCGCCAGAACACCCGGACAGGTGCAAAATGGCGCCAAACACGGTCGACTAAACTTACACTGCCTTGAAAATAAAGTATGCCCGTTTTTTATGCCGAGCGCAAGTGCTCCAGTCGAGCAAAATAAAGACGCAAAAGTGGGCAAACTACGGCCCGAGGGCCACTTGCGGCCCGCTAGACGATTTAATCCGGCCCGCCGAACTAAAACAAATGTTTTATTTTCTAAATACTGTGCTTTTTCAAAGACAGATATTTTCTTGTCAAGCTTTTGTTTCATTTAAAATGAAATATTTTGTTTTCTCCTATGAGGTGAGGTTACCAAAACACTCCATTCCATCTGAAAAAAAAAAAGCGGAAGAGCTAATGGATGGATGGATGTTGACTGCATAATGTTTGGTGTTGTTCTGTGTGTCATATGCAAGTGTAGTTAAACATGAACCTCCACCTTCTTGGTAAACAGTACCTTGACACTTCTTCACGTAATGGCAGTAATCAATACAGCGCGCGGGCGTGTGTGTGTGTCTGCCGTTAACCTGTGTGTGTCCTCCTCATCAGCCCATATCCCTCTTCGTGTTTCCGTGAGAGTAGGGAGATAAAGCAGCTGGAGGAATTTACATGTTAAAGGCCCATTCTCGCTCCGCGTTCTCGTTTCATGGCGAGCGTCTCGCTCTGCTCGCGTCCGCGTCCAGTTGTGCAAAGATTGCACACGTATAATCTTGCTCTTTTCCAGAAGAGCCGGGGATGCACGAAGCACCGCTTTGGAAAACGAGCATCTGAGGGCCTGCGGGGCAAGTTGAAAGAAGAGAGACACTTGAGAAGGGGGGATTTCGAAGACGAAAAGTATTTCAGGACTGATTTGTTTTCCATTTTGTGTATTTCACCTCTCCCTTGCTTTGCATTTGTTGCGCTCAAGCAACTGGAAGATTTGCAAACGCTTTCTTTGAGTTTATCGTTAAGATGCTTTACATTTTGGAACGAGCTCAAGATGTTTGAGGTTTTTGTGGCGGCGCCAACCACTTCACAAAGTGCACTGGTGGTGGATTTTCTCTTACGTCGGGGCTTGATGTGCGCTTTAGCAGAATCTTTATGGCGTTCTTCTGTTTTGAATGAATAGAACGCTTATAATTGCTTCTCTTTAGAATAAGAATAAATTGCGGTGAGCATGTCATTTATGTTCAGAGTGAGATTTTCACTGTAAAAAATTTTTTAAAAAGTCCATAATGAGGAATGAGAGGGGGAAACAGCTGTTGCACAGGTGTTCGTGTAATCTCGGCCATAAAATGAACTCTCACCTCGCACTCACATAAAGTGTTTGGACCTTCCAATTTAGCCAGCTGCTGATATGCGCTTAAAAATGTATTCTTATGCATTTTCAGAACGAAAGTTAGACAGATAGGCACACAGAAAAGAGAGAGAGAGAGAGAGAGAGAGAGAGTTAAAGTAGGAGGCGCTTGAGCGAGGGCTGGCTGACTCCAAAGTAAAAAGTGCATTACAGTAACGAAGGCAAGGATTACGGTTTCCAAGTTCTGTTAGAACCTGGCAGACTCTGGTTGAAGTGATGGCAAGATGAACGGCGCCACCGTTGAGAGCTAGCCGAGTGATTACGACAAGAATGTGAGCTTTAACGCAAAGCTTTGTCACTCTGGACGAAGAACAGCTGAGTCGGCTGCCGCTCTGGGAATGATGTGTTGGTCCAAAGAGAGGTGGGGGGGAGGTGACGCTCCCAAACACACAACACGCACATATTTGCAGGATGTTTTCTCCAGCTGGGATTGCAATGTGTTCCTCCCACAGACAACATTGAAAACCATTCATACGCCGTCGCCGCCACAAATGTCCACTTGTGGCGTTTCCGATGCTGTATCGAAGGGGTTGTAATTACTCTCGTCTTCTCGTCTTTTTCTCTCTTTGGTCTGTTCTGTTTTAAAAGGCACTGTTTTAACAATCTGTTTATTTACCTTTATGTGCATTCACAGTACAAAATTGTTCAGTACATGCAGTCAACAACTTATTTTTTTTCAACATAGAGAACTGCAACTTATAGTCTGGTGCGGCTTGTATATCGGTGTTTGTTTGTTTTTTTTAAGTTGCTGCGGCTTATATTCAAGTGCCTTAGAGTGACGATGTGGTATTTGAGAGGTAGAAAAGAACCTCTGTTTGTCTGAAGAAATGAAAAAACTATTTATCAGAAAGAAGGCAAGAAAAATTTCGTGACTCAAGAATAATCACACTTTTTGACATTCTCATCTTGTAAGCTGCGGTGTCACTCTTCATCAAAGATGAAGAGTGTATTTTCATGACCACAAGCCCCACCGCATTAAAAGGCACATTCTCAGTTACGGCGGTTATTTCTACATTTAAGCCATACCGTATGATTGGGCTCAGACATGGTCAAATATACGTTATCAGAAAACGTATATTTTACATAAACTTACATTAGCATGCGTGCACGCTAACATGTTTTTTAAAAAGACAGCAGGAGCAAAACTGAGTTTGGTTGCGCTTTATCGAAAAATGTAACATGCCAAGTTCCCTCTTGTCATTGTCTGAGTCTGTCTCGTTATCGTACGGCCCGTCACCATCGATGCTCGAACAACCGTGCTAGCAGACCCGTTAGCATCCACAATCCGTTCACAAATTGTGGCGTAAGTGACCCGGTCTTGGTAAAGCTGTGTTCGCCGTCCGTCATCCTATAGAAGACCCCTTTGGGCCTCAACGCCGACAGACGGCAGAAATTGGTCTAAAAAAAATGAATTACAATTCGTTGAAAGTACGCTAGCACGTCAAAATGAAGCAAACTTATCGATCAGGTCCCGCGAAAAAGAAGAAAAAAAAACCACGTGTACGTGAGTGCGTGTGTGTGTGTTTGCCTTATCAGCACTGGAGAATTTTACTGCTTGTGTTAAAGCGCAAAAAAAATGTTTTGATCACATGGTTTAGCATTCATCAGTTCACACTGTGCTCCTTTTTGACTGCAATCCAAGGACAAAAAAAAAAAACAGACAGCAGCGAGTGTAACAGCGAGTTCAAGTTGTTCCAATAGCGTTGGTCTGGCAGGCCTTTTCGATCATCCTGTCCTCTTTTTAGTTGGATATCATATAAAAAACATTTTTTTCACTCTAATTCTCTGTCTTCGCCTCTCGCCGAGCAAGGGGGAATCCTTCCCAATCCATAATTCACGCTTCACGGCTTCTCCACCGCCCTCGTCTCCCGCTATTTCTCCCTCTGTAGGCCTCGTTCTGTGTCTGTGCACGTGCACATGCACGTGCACGTGCAAGAAGGAAACCAGAAGAGTGGAGGGCCGGAATACCGATGCCGTTTCCTTGTCGGGAGTCCAAACAAACACGTGCACGTGCACCTTCGCACGTAAAACACAATCTTGCGCTCCCTTGAGCAAACACTTTGCAATTGGACTCATTCCGAATGCAAAGCAGAGCAACATTTCAAAATGAGCATGAGCACCAGCGGTATATCAAAGAGAGTTGCGTGCGGCACACAACTCAAATGGCATGCCAACGCAACAAAGTCTTGCGGGCTAAAATTCAAGAAACATTTTTAAATTCAGATTTAAATTCCTTGCATGGATTTTTTTATTTCTTTTTTCCAAGTCGGATGAGATCAGATGCTGTCAGTGTTTCTGCCCAAATTGTCCTCCGTTTTCGGACAAAATGAATCATTTTTACTTTTATTGAGAAATATCTTCGGGAGTGTCCGACCTTTAACTCCATTACACCGTATTCTGCATTCATATTTATCTCGTGATTTTTTTTCCCAGAGGGGTGGTGGGGTGCATATCTGTTCATCCAATCAAACGTAATCATTGGAGACGTTCAACTCCAGTTGACCAATCAAGCAGAGCCAGGCAGACACATGACTGCACAAAGTCTTTGTGGCCTCGTCAAAGCGATTCATTTCCGTGATGGCGCAACAGTTACTCGGTTACTTGAGTCGATATTCTCTGAATATGTCTTTCGTCCTGAAAGTTGTCGAGCATTGTATGGATTTACGTTTTACTTGCGTCATTATTTGGAGGACTACTTTTCACTTTTACTCGAGTACAATTATTAAAGTAACTTTTACTCGAGTACAATTCTTGGATACTCTGCTTCCAACTTATATTCAAATATTATAACTCCATTAATTCCGTTTCCTGTTTTGACAGGTTGATGAAAACCAGAGTGATATTGTTCCATCTATTTCAAATTCCATTATGCATCGTATTCTTTTCATTTTTTTAAAAATATGAAGCAACTTTTCTCGGGCTTATGTGTTGTCATACCTTGAAATATGATTAAATAAAAAGAGGTGATGTCAAATCTGACCAACATTATCTCTCTGAAAACAAAGTTTTGATTCTCTTCCTGTATCATGGATGAATTCAATGAGCAACCCCCTCGTCCCCCCCCCCCCCTCCCACACCCTCTCCCAAGCCAAGAGGTTTGGTGGCATCCAAAACACAAGACACAGCTTGCAGTCGTTATCGAAGGCCAAGTTTTGTTTGAATGAAACGATCATCTGGCCAGACTTGTTAGACTGGATGCCAAACAATTATTTTGGTTTTACTTTCAACATAAAGTGGATTCATTCCTTTTGCATTATGGTATGAGTGTCTCTCTTATAGCCTCGAGAACACGCACACACACACACAATGACTGGCCTCATAAATCAGCAGGAACTCTAGAGACTGCTACAACCCAAGGACAGCCCGACACGTGGAGCTGACATGGCCAAGACCTTCTGGTCCCACGCCACCGTCTCTCGGCATGCGTGCGTGTGGGTGTCTGTGTGTGTGTGTGTGTGTGTGTGCGTGTGTGCGTGTGAGTGTGTGTGTGCGCGGGTTTATGGCTGGCTCTAAAAGCTCACATTCCCTTCTGTCCTCTGCCTGCGCGTGAGCACGTTGAGCTGGCCGTTGAGCGTGTTCCGGTTTGTGTCCACTGTCCAGTGTGTGTGTGTGTGTGTGTGTGTGTGTGTGTGTGTTCCCAAATTGGACTCTGAACCATGGAGACTTCATCCACAATGCATCAGAGATTTGAATCTGTTCTCACATTGGCATTGTTTTTTTTTTTTTTATTAATATTTCTAACATTTCTTTTCTTTGTCCATTTTACATTCCAGAACAAAAATGAAAAAAAAACTGTGTTTGATATTTATTCATTCTTTAAAAAAAAAAAAAAAAAACCCACAACCAACACAAAACAAATAAAAAAGACTCCTAACTTCGCATTCGGATGAACAGCGCTTCCAAAAACGAGACTGTGGTTGTGCGCCAGAGAAGAGAAAGCGTGTCTTGGCTTCTTGCCAGGACCGCATTCGATCAACTCAATGGCGTCTTTCTGGTTAAATAGGAAGCAGATTTCAATCCAAACCGATCTCCAACATTTGCTTCAAGACACTAGTAGCCATGAAAAAAAAATCAAAGTCACCACTTCAACACCAATCTCCAAAGTACACAACAGAAATTTATTTTCCCACAAGATCCGTTGACAGTTCGTTTGAAGTCCATGACGAGCAGGTGCTTGAGCAACCAAATAATGACTTGCAGAACAAACATCGGAGAAGCACTGGCGGGAAAAAAAATGAGGACGATGTTGAAAAACACCCTTGAAATGTAAACATCAAAATCTTTGCTCAGACCTCAATTTTATGGCTTCTTCCTGACAAAAAAAAAAAGCTTTTTCTTTTAACTTGTTTCTCGTTGCTGTTGTTATTGTTTGTTTTACGACTACTTCCTTTTTGCTAATTGAGCGAAAAGTAAGGTGATGAAAACATAACCGCCTTGGCGGAGGTAATGAGCCGTTAATGACCACCTGTTCGCGGCCTGTGGGGAGCGTGCCGTCGACAAACGGCGTGTTGTTTAAACATGATTAGCACACTACATTGTCGGCCGGGGGGCGATGGGGGGCGATGGGGGGGGGGGGGGGCACGTGCGTTCGGGCACGTGCGTCAAAAGCGAGCCATTGGGTTTTAATAATGTTTTGAAGGTTCAAACAGACTTGAGAGTTGAGACTTTTCAAGTGAGACCGAGGCAGCGTGGCTCCTGTTGTCTTCTGTGTGGAGATGATGCCACTGGGGGGGGGTTTATGAGCTCCATAAAATCGACTGAGAGAACAGGAATAGATGGCGGGACACGGTCGAGGCCTCGTTTGGCAGTTTCATTTGTTCTCTTATCAGGCTTGTAACTTAACTCGGGCATCAAATCAATTTGACCGCTAATTTAGTGAAAGTGGCGTTCATCCTTTTCAGCACACGCCCCCAAAATAAATAAATAAAAATAAACACGAGTTGTTTTTGTTTGCATGTTTTTAAATAAAGAGAAATGAGGACACAAAAGGAGGACGCAAGTGCTGCCGTGGATCAAAAACGTTGAAGGTTCACGCTAAAAAGGTGCTCTTCTCCTTGCGAGTGGTTTCATTTTGCATTTTTGTGTATGACTCTTTCATTGAATAAAAATTAAATCGTGCCTTGTGGCTTTCCTTGATTTTCATTTACCGAATTTTCCGGACGATAAGCTGCTACTTTTTTCCTCGATTTTGAACCATGCCGCTTATACAACGGTGCGGCTTTTCTGTGGATTTTTATTTCACCACTAGGGGCGCTCTATAGTTCAGAAATTATGTTAAATAAATTTTGAATTTTTTTTCTCTTGGTTCTGTTCTGTTTTAATTAGCAAATTGTTGCCTTTTTAAAAAGCATCTTTAGCATGCTCCTTACGAGTGCTTTCATTTTGCATTTGTGTGTTTGACTGGCCCATTGAAATAAAAATCAACGCAATGTCGGCTTTCCTTGTTTTTCCACTTTCACATATCTGAAGAACACTAAAAAGTCAAATTTTGTCTCACACTACTACAAAGCAAACAAATCCAAAGGTGACGGCTCGTAGCTCGAAAAAAAAAAAAAAGGCTAATTTGGGTCACTCCTGAGTCAAGTTGACAACTGTACACCTTTGTTCTTCTTCACAAAATTCCATCCCATTTCTCCTCTCACCCACATTGACTTTTTCCCTCATCCGACTTCCCGTGGATCTAAAGGATAATGCCTCCCCCCCTGCTCAGCCTCTGAATGAAATCTAATTTCTCTCAGGCCCACTCCTGCTAATTTCGTCTTAATGCTCCAAATCTCCCTCCTTCACCCCCAGCGCTCTTATCTGTCTGCAGCTCTTTCACTCACAATGAAATTCAAGTGTAATTTGAAAAGCTCCCTCTGAATCTAATCAAATTCTTCTCACCGTCTCTCACTCTAATGTGTGTTTAAAAAGATCTAATGCTAGACGGTACTTTCTCCCTCCGTCGCTCAAGCCCTTTCCGCTTCCTCATGGCCAATTGTGAGCAAATGGGAGGGAGTCGGACCAAGAATGAAAAAAAAGGAATGTTTAAGCACATGAACAGGGTAAAAAGGCCCAAAAAATGTGTGTGGAGGGGAAATATGTACGTTTTGGAATCGAAAAACACCTTTTCCGTAACATCATCTCATATGATATTGCGCAACAATTCCTTCACGTTCCGCGTATCTTTCCTTTTCCGCAATCTGCTTTTTTTTTTCCCGTCCTCTCACTCTCTCGGACCCCCCCTCTCCTCTCGAGCCTGTCGTCTTGTCGGAGGTGTTACCAAGGGCGCGAGGTGTCTGGTCCGAGAAAATGTTCCCACGTATCAAAAAGGCTCCGGGTTGTGAGTGGACGTTTCCAAGAGGAGGAAAAGGTCAAGTTGAATCCAGAGAGCGATGAGGGAAGGTGATTCATAGCGGCAGAGCTGAGGCGTCGTTCCTGCGCTGATTGTGACGTTTACAAGAGGACAGCATCTTGCCGCTTGCTCCACTTTGCAGTTGGTCAATAAGATTGAGTTTTACGGTCCGAGCGCAGTGGGCCCATCCAAACATTTTCTTTGTGCATCGGGCAGCCATGCTGGAGAAGAAAAGCCAAAATCGTGTTGAGAAGCTTAAATATTGACTTCTGAAGAATGGACCCGACGCGTCAGGATTTTTTTTTTGTCAATAGTGGTTCCGAAAATAACGTAAATGAGGCGCTATTTTAAAATGTGCTCCTTGTAGCATCTTTAGATTTGCTGCAAGACAGTCGTATCTGTTGTCTGGAGTGGTTATTTTGGGGTTAAAAATGTCATTTGGAATCCTAAAAAGAGAAGAATCGGACCCCAAGCTAGTGCCAGAATTGACCGGAAGGTTTCAGTCGTAACGAGGGAGGCTATCCCAACCCTTTTTTTATTTATTTATTTTTTTAATTATAAAATGTACTCTACAAAATTTACTGTGTAGTTGATGTACTTATTGAGAGTAGTGTCCTACTTTTGTTCATGTTTTTTCGCCTTTTTTGAGCTTAACAAAAAAAAAATAGTGGTTACAATAAAACTATTTTAGCGATTTATCAATATTTTTTTTGGGCCATATTGCAGAAGGGGGCCATAAAATTATCATTTTTTTATTTTCATGACAAAGACATTGTACATTACTTCACTGTAAAAAAAAAACATTTGTTCCCAGTAAACCAACAGAGTAAAATATGCAGCCTAAATTCTCAGAGCAAATTGTACGCAAAATATTTTACTCTGAAATTGTGCTCTGGTTACCATGACATAATATATATATATTTTTGAAAGCAAAATGTACTCTATGAAATTTACTGTTTTGTGATCAACGTGACTCAAGAGACTTCTTCCTTCCGCCGCCGTTTACTTTGTGTATGAGTCCGTTTGTGTTATCACGGTCATTCAAAGTGAGTGAACATGTGACTCCAGTTGCACCGAGGAATAAAGCTGACTCTGTTTTTGGACAGATGTGGATTGTCCATATGTTTCATATTCACATTATCCACTTTTGCTTTCATTTTTCTTTATTATTTTTTTTTTATCCATTTAAGACGTCTCGAAACGAATTAACGATACTGACCTCAGTTGACAGAGTCACTTCTCTGCCTCGCCCCCCCCCCAAAGGCTTGCTTCCTCACAGCATATAACAACCTCTTGAAAAATGAAAATGAACTCCCAATAAGCATATTTGCTCCCCCACAGGACACTGTTGAGGGGAGCTCAGCAACAGTGCAAGGTGCGCCAATCAATGGCCTTCTTCCTGCAGCTTGTAATTTGCATGACATTAGCAGATAGGCTCCCTCTCGCTGTCACGCATGCGGTACCGCTTGCATATTTAGCATAGACGCTCCCCGTGACAGACAAAGGGCTTAAAAATCGCGTATTAATAAAATATGATGATGATGCAAATGACGAAGAAGCAAAAAGGCATTTTGTCTCGGAGTGAAAATCGAAGGTTAAGGGACACGATTTCAAAGGTTGTGCAATCTCCAAAAAAGACGTTCGCCTATTCGCCACGGGAAGCCAAATGTTTTAAAAGGTTGCCGGCCGTGACCACAAAAGACGCCCACTTCGTCCCTTTGACTTGGGCAGGACTGTTGGACCGATGAGCAAACGCGGAGTTCAGGCAGTTGAATTGTCACGTCCCGATCGGTTGATCACAGATGCCCGTTTGAGAAACCGGCAATTAAATGTACCGTGGATCCCCACCATTTGTGGTGGACGAACCGCCGATCGCAAAAACATGCAGATAATTGATGGCCATGGAAAAACATTTGCGTGGAAAAAAAAATGCTGATAAAAATACAGGATGTGTTTTCCACAAATAACGGGAAGATTAAAAAAAAAAGCATTCAGTACAGACATAAGACCTAAGTAGATTGTTGGCGTGACGGAGTTGCCCAACACCAATCAAATTCCTCCACATTTGGCACGTTGTTGCATCTTCACGTCCAGTCCTGTGCAAGAATCATTTCAATACCTGACCCAGGGGCGTCATTAGTCATTTAAAAAAGTCAAACACCCAGCATGCAAATAAACAAATAGAAAATGACAGCCTAAATCCTTCAAATGCATTCCGTTCATTAATCAGAAATCATGATTTGGAAAAATTCTCTCAAGCGGGCTGCAAAGGTTGTCACCTCCGACTTCAATTGCTGCCCAACCTTATTCTATTCTAAGCAGGATTGTGTGATGCTAAAAGAAGCACGGAAACAGTAGCCTGGGCGTGCGTGGGGGTGCACACAAACACTCCCAATCCATCTCCACCGAGCAGCAGACGAAGGGCAGAGAAAAGGGTTGTTCATTTTGCCAGCTAAGTGACTCGATGTGATATCGACGCGCTCACCGTGGCAACCTGCAGAATTCCGCCGCCGCCTCCCAGCAAGCCTGGCAGACTATCTCTCCATTCCTGCCTACTCCTCCACCCCCCCCCCTCCCTCCCCTTCACCACCATCGCCCGTCTCTCCCATCCCCCACTCCAGAAGCTCCGGGGAAGCAATGGCATGGGGGGGGTTGGGGTGGGGCTCCACTGCTCTGAGAAAGGAGAGTGAGACACATGGAAAAGAAGGCCTGGCAGGCTTACGGAGGCTGAGGAGAGGGGGAAAGACGGAGCTGCAGCACACAGGAGCAAAGCGAAGGAACAGGAAGGAAGAAGATGAAAATGCTCCGTCTCCTTGTTGACAGTGACACTGGCGGAGTCGTTTCGAGGCAATGAGCCAGAAAACGCGGAGCGGCCACTGCCATTCATCCGCAAGCACGACATTCAGCGCCATCCCACAATCACATTCGTCTTGGGGCGAAAAGCAACCTTATCGAAACAGACCCTTTTGGATGCACTGAATCGTACTCACCGCTGAGTGTTCGAGCCAAAATAATCAGAATAATATATCGGACTATAAGGCGCACTAGCATATAAGCCGCAGCAACTCCTTTTGGGGAAAAAATTATATATATATATATATATATATATTTCACCAGAACAAAAGCCGCAGTTTTCAATGTTGAAAAAAAATTATTTACTGCATGTCCAGAACAATTTTGTACTGTGAATGCACATAAATGTACAGAAAGAGATCGTTAAAAGAGTGCCTTTTAACACAGCAACAACTTTGCTAATTAAAACAGAAAAAAATTTTGGGATTTATTTATCGTATTTTCTGAACTGTAGAGCGCCCCTAGTGGTGAAAAAAAAATCCACATAAAAGCCGCACCGTTGTGTTAGCCGCATGCGTCAAAATCTAGGAAAAAAGTAACGGCTTATAGTCCGGAAAATACGGTAATCTTTTCTCTATGATGGAATAAATTAAACACGTGTGAGTCTTAGACCATTTAGTGGACTGTACAATGAAAATACCAAACTAAATATAAAGTGCATTATTTGTAACCCCCCCCCCCCAAAAAAAAAAAAAAACTGACAACACCCACTAATTATTCTGGGCGACATGTTGGATTTGATGTGAAGTGAATATTAATCCTCATCTCGCGCCGTCCTGCTCTCCCCCTCTCCAACATGAAACTATCATTCCATTTCCTCCCAATCAGCCCCCGGGTCATGTGCTCATGACGTGAAGGAAAACACAGCGTGTCGTTAAGCTGTCAGCTAATCAGCATTTACTGCTAATCCTCCTCCCTTTCTCCGTCAACCAAAATCCACCCACACCGTGTCTCCCTGCTTCCTTCTACCGCTGTCGTCCGCATGTGAAATGGATGCCGCAAGTCCTGCTCGGCCGCGGCCGTGAGGCTGTGGGGCTATCTTCACATTTACGCCTCATGATTACACACAGTCCTTGCATTTAGTGAAATGCACGCCTTACTTGACACCTTTGCCCTTTTCGCTTTCTAAAAGATTCAATCGGATGCACCTGTTCTGTTCCTTGCGGGATGGAAGATGCGCTCCGCCCCCGCTCGAGACGTCGCCCTTTTATCCCCAAGCATGCATGCAGATGTGCATAGCTAAGTTGTCTTGATTCAACACCACAATGATCATCAGTGGTCTTCATTCGAGTAAAGCTTTGAGAAATCTACGAGCATGTGAGGAATACTGGAGTGGGGGGGTGAGGGGGGGCTGGGGAGGGGCAATACCACCATCCCTATAAGACCAACTATGTGTACTTACTTGCGTTGAGCACGTTCGTGGAGAAAAAGAAAGAAGAAGAAAGAGACGATTAGTAAGAAGGAGACTAATAAGACCGTAATAAGGTAAATTTGCCAGCTGATGATGTTTAAATAAACCTCAGCCGCTCCCGTGGCGGCGTCATACACGAACGCTTTTTTTTTGTGTGTGTGTGTGCCGTTGGGCTTCGTACACACACTGTGGTTATATATACAGTACGCCTGCTGCGCTTTGAAATCAGCCAATTCACCGATAGCTGAATTAATCGACGAGATTGGCTTTCACCAAATTAAACATTGGGCCGACATTCGAAAATCGGATAAAAATTCATGACGAGGGCAGTTAATAAAAAGAACGAATATCTTGCGAACTTATATTCCACTTAGTTTGCACTCAATCACCACAGAAGGCACGGGAATTAATTTCCACGTGCTGTTTCTGTTTTTTTTTTTTTTTAATCCTTCTTCCATTCTTTGACAGTTCGGTGTGAAAGTGTAGTAAATTGTTTTCTTGCTTCCATGTGGAATTGCGTCTCACAGTCATAAAGCGGATGATAAAATGCCGTTTATTACCGGGTCAACTTCAGTTTTACAACAATGGCAGGAATGGGTTAAGTTTTTGTTTCGTTTTACCAAAAGCAAAACTCTTTTGTTCAATGAGGCCGGGTAAAGTCGCACTTTTGGATACTGCAGTCTAATTTCCCAGAAATTACTTGCTGGAGTTTTTTTTTTTTTTAGTTTAGTTTTTCCTGAGTCTTCCACCACACTTTGGCTTTTGGCTTTTTTTGTTCTTATTATTATCATTTTTTCTGGCACAAATACTCAAACTTTTCAGTCTAAGTATGTATATTTGGTCCAAATAGCCCGGGAGAAAATAGTTTTAAAAATATTTTAAACGCATTCATCATTTTATCTCTCATTCTTGTTGCTCTCAAGTCCTTCATTCTTGCTCGTGCATCTCACACGCCTTGATTTTCTCTGTCTGTTGTCGTGTATTAAACAAAAAAAACAAACAAAAAGGATGTAAGACCTTGCCCTCACCGTTTCTCACCCATGTTTGTATTTGTGCAAATGATCTGATTCTATTTTAGTAAGTGCTGGCAAATATTTATATTGTTGGATGACCTCAAAGCTGATGTTTGTCTACTTTAAAGCCAACAAGACAATCTCTTATACTGTACGCCAAGCACATTCTCACATCGTCGATACAGAATTTGTTTTATGTGGCTGCCAAATAATTGCACTGCATTCAAATTGTTAAAAAAAAACAAAAAAAAAACAGTTTTGGTGTGGTCGGCTTCATCTTAACTCATTCAAAAAAATGGACCTTTGACGTCTTTAGCCTTCAATGGCAGTAAATGAGTTCAAATGTGATGGGGGGGTTGGTAAATGACAAGCATAAAATCTCAAATCAAAGTGTGTGTACACATATGGCACAGCTGATTGTCAGTGAGTCACCCAATGGAACACGTCATGTGAAACGTGCGTGTGCGTGTGCGTGCGTACCTCAATCACGTCAGCGAGCGCGAGACTCCATTAAGTGCCGGTCTCTGCATGTGAGTCAGCCAAGTGTTGAGGTCACAGCTCGCATCGTCAACACGGCTACCTGCCTCTGACGCACGAACAAAAAACACTCATCCCAACCGCTGACGTGGATTGATAAGAGGCTGGATCAGGTTTTCCACAATTTGTACCAATAATGAGTAAAAATCAGCTGCATCTGTTGAATGCATGAAAAAAAAAATTATATATATATATATATATATGTATATATATTAGTGCTGTCAAGCAATTTTTTTTAACTAATTAATCTAAAAAAATTCCGTAATTAATTGGGTTAAAATGTCTAATCGCGTGAAATAAAAAAAGAAATCTTGAGTTTACGCTTTAATTTTGACTGCCCTAATATATATATATATATATAAACATGCAAACTGTTCCTCATGACCTCGTCGTTCCCCTTCCTGTTTTTTTCGACTGCTGTCTATTGATCAACTTCGCTGTGGACCGATTTCTTTCTTGCTGGAAATGTCATCTGAAATAGTTCCCTGCACCTGCTCCTCGTCCTCTCTGCCCTGTCAATATTGATGTGCCACAAAAAAAAATCTGATTTACAACCTGCGGCTTGTTTGAAGTTTCACCCATTATTCGGCAGATGCTCTCCTCATCACTGCTCCTACTGATAAGCATCACGTTTTGCCTTCATTTCCTCCTTGAATGATGATGAAATATGGGGGGGGGGGGGATTGCAAAGCAATTACATGCTTTATTGCTTTATAAAGAGTAAAGCCGTAAACAAAACATTCTTTTATTAGAGATGGAGCTGCAGTGATCAAAATGTAGTCACTAACGACACATATTACACAATGTTAGGAGGGATTCATTTAACATTCTTTAATATATTGGTGAAGGTTTGCAATGGTAAAATTGTTTATTAATCACATAAACACATTTATTTTTTTTCCTGTTCACGTAGACAAATAATAATTTAATTGGCAGTAGTTCCCATCAGCAGCATAGTCTTGCATAGATGATGAATTAATTTCCGAGCAATCTTTTACGACTTTGTGCAAATCAACAGAAAGGATAGTGGGTTGAATTAAACACCTTCTGACATTTCATTCATCGTTAATGATGACTTAACACTGTATCGCAACAATTTTTAGCATATAAGAGATCTGTTCACAGCAAAGTGTTGGAGATTGAGCTTATTTGCTTATGGTTGGAGTGTGAAAGAATGTCTTCATGCGTGATATCAGAAGCAAACGTGCACTCAAAAAACTTTGGGTTCAAGTTTTGGTGACTGTGCAATCTCTTCATCAAGAGCGCCAACATCACCGGTACGGGCACATTCTCACCACCTGATCGGATCAGACAAGGAAGAATTTCATTTTATGGTAAGTAAAATTCCATAAATTCCCTTTACATTGAATTGATGTTAACTTTTGTTTTGAGGGGGGTGGGGGTCTGGGCGTGTTTTGCTCATCATGAAAACTTCAACGATCCATTCTCAACATGAATTACTCCCAAAAACGACGCGGCCTCCCACGGTGACGCATGACGTGATATAGTAGAGGTGACTGCAAATGCTCGACCGATAAAAGCGCAGCACCACACACGCGTGCGCGCACACGCACGCGCACAAACACATCCTCATCCTTAGATAAAAGTTCAGTAAATGAAAACCTGCCGTTAATGCAAAGGAAACGGAGTGTGTACGTGTAGTGCGCGCGGATTCTCGGGCGCGCGCGCGCCGGACAGTCGGTGGATGTTGGAGGCAAGACATCCACTGAGTCATGTTTCGATGGTTCAAGTGCAAAGGTCGGCCATCACGACATCGAACGTTAAGCTTCGCCCTTTCCCGTATAAGGAAAGACAGTAGCGAGTCGGACGTGCCTCGCTGCAATAGGCCGAGCATGGCACCCTGCGGGCATAGCTTCCACTTTAACCCCTCGGCTGCTGAATTTTATTGAGTGCCTCTGCATGAAGCAATTCATATTCGGGCCTTTGGGGATCTTGTTGTTTATTGTCCCACCGTGATGGAAATAATTACTTTAAAGAGCATTTGTGAATTTCAGTAAACATCCCCGATGGTGCACGCGTGTCACTCCGCCTCGGTCGGAAATAACCTGCTGGATCCTGACCTACATTTCACGCAACACGAGGAAAATCCACCAGAAAATTGGCGCGACACGGTGCCAAGAGAAATGTCATCCCCGCGTGTGACCTTGACTCTTCATTGTCATGGGCACACAACAACGACCCGCCCCCACAATGATCTTAAACGATTCAAGGCAAACTATAATCATCCCCGAAGCTGTTTTATATTCCTCGCAGTTAAAGTTAATCATCGCGATTCTTTTATCGCAGGTAAAGCATTATATGAGCCATGGCTACCAGTGTTGTACATTTAAATCTAATTTAAATGCGTGCTCGTCGTCCACATTTGTTTTGCATGATCGGACTCAAGCATAGAGATGGAGAGGAAAACAAAAATGCTGCATATATGCAACTTCATCTATTCATGGCACCCTTCCGCTGCATCTCCACACTTAGAGACCCGGGGAAATGTCTTGATGCGTTCAATGTCTCACCACAGCTCGTATTTTTCAAAACCTTGCGACTGCTGCTCTGCGATAAATGGACAGTTTGACCGTAGCTATGGCTTCATTTCCAGAAAAACAGAATTGTTTTTGTCTCAGCTGCTAACTCAATTTACTCATATGCGACACCAATTTTCCAGGTGAAAAGAATTGAAATGTCATTCTCTCGTTTCAGAAAAACACAACCACTTTTTGTTTAATGTTTTTAATTAAAGGGTCAGTGTCATGCTATTTTAAGTTTTCCACTGTTAACGATTGGCATATATATGATTAGAAAAGTGATCTAATTTCTAATGAAATATGTGTGTATTATTTTGGTGGATTTTTTTCCAAACCCGGAAGCAAAATAATAAAACCCCGCCTCTTTTCAGTTTGGGTTTCTGTGTGTGTCTCGTTAGTTCAAAGTGTCCGCCTGTGCTTATCTTCCAGGTCCTTTGTGTCTTCCAATCAGCTCCCTCAGCCACTTCAGTCTTGTCCAGGTGTTCGTCATTGTCTCGTCAGTTCATTTGTATTTAGGGCCTTGACTTTGTCCAGCCTCGGTTGGGTCATTGTCAATGTTGTATTTGCCAGTTATTCTGGGCTGTGGTTTTGTTTTGCTGTGTTTCTTTGTTGCCTTGAGTTTTGAGTTTGAGTTTTTCGCAGAATGTCTGCTAGTGTTTTTGTTAATAAATTATTTTGTTCAGTCCAACCTGCACTCCTGCTTTTATGTGTTTGGGCTTCGTCCATGACAAATTCTGACATATATATATATATATATATAGTAGTTTATACGGGGCTAAGTTTTGCAAGTGTTCCACGTCATGAGTCGCCTCCCCTTTGTATAAGAATTCCAACACCTTTGTTTGCATTAGTGTTTTTTTGTAAAGACAGAAGATGCTGCCACACCCTTCAAAAGTTTTAAATCAAATAAAAATTCAACTTTGAACCTTTTATATAAATAGAAAAGACACAATATACATCAATGACATTGCAAAGCTGCAAGAAATAATTTTTGGAATGAGGATAAGTGGCTCGGATAATAGATGGATCAGAAAACAAATTTATAAGCATTTCATACATCTCACCAAATATCTTCATGCAGCCAGATAGTGGCATATCTTCACGTAGTCAGTCCAAATCATGTTGTGTTCCGTGAAGTTGTTCAATAAATCTATTAGAAGAATTATTACAAAATACATGAATATTTATTTTGTTTGATATTGACAGTCTGTGTCTCAATGGGAGTCGCCACTGTCGCGTGACGTCAGAATAAAGCAATTTATTTTGTTTTCAATTCTAACTTTTCAGGGCTGTTCACAATACTCACTGTAGTGTGGCAAATTTAGAAAAATGTATTTTGAAATGAAACAATGATAGGATATCTGCAAACAGCAAGTGCACAATTTGTGTAAATGTCTTTTTTTTTTTCAATTCTTAGTCTTCCGAATGTTCCTCCCTCAAGAGTTCAAATAGTCCAACCGTCCGTGAAATCAGCATCCAAGTTAGCCCGCCCCCTTTCTTCTGACGTCACCGAATGGGCTATTTGCATACTGTCGTGTTTTCTGGCAGCAGCTTCCAGCCTTCCGCTGCTGCAGCGAGTGACTGTCCGATAGGAAAGCGAGGGGAGCGAAAGATTGTTTTTGTGCTCTTTTTTTTTAATTTGGTGCCGGAAGCCGAAAGAAGACAAAGCGGGGGAGAAAAACAACAACAACACGAAAGGCTGCACTTGAATGTGAAAATGGAGCTTCCCGCCGCGGGGGAGCACGTCTTTGCGGTGGAGAGCATCGAGAAGAAGCGCAGCCGGAAGGTTAGTCACATGGAAATGAAGCTTTCCCCTCTTCACTCCGACTCGTTTCAATGTTCCGACAACACGTGATGTTTTTACGATGAGCGTGTTTCTGTCGCTGCTTTATGATGCATTTCTGTCCATTCGCAGGGAAGGTTTGAGTATCTGGTCAAGTGGCGTGGATGGTCCCCAAAGTAAGTGACCCCCAAAAACGTCAGCAATGATTACTGCAACGATCACAATTGGAACACAAACGATTGCGGTGGCATCACGGGTGGTTGCTTGGAGTCACTTTGGGAACTTTGCACGATGGCCTCAAAGGATGGGTGCGAGTTTACAATGCGTGCAATCCACAATGCCCCAATGAAAGACTTTAAAACTGCTCCGTTTTGAACTTTCGTTGTAGGCCCTTCAAAGTTCGTGGTGGTTAATTATAGATGCATCCACGAGCCTTTCCATTTTTTTAAAATACATTTTTCTTTTTTTTCTGCGAGTTATAAGGTGTGTTGTGTCTGTCCACTAATGATCTCCTCTCCAAACAGGTACAATACATGGGAACCGGAAGAGAACATTCTAGACCCAAGGCTACTTGATGCTTTTGAAGACAGGTAAGTTTTTTGGGTTTTTTTTGTTTGTTTTTTTTAAGAGTTGGCCAAACCAGCCTTACTGGTGTCAAAACCCTTATTCAGCACGCATTAGCAAGACGAAACACGTTTTAGACTCATGTGTCCCTACTTTTCCTGTTGTCAACACAATACTTCACATCTTTCAATCGTCGACATGTTTTGTGTTTTTAGCATAAACTTTGTGGCCTCGACAAACATCCGAGAAAATCCAACGTTGACGATGAACTGTTCGCCTCATGTGTCAACTTTTCAACACCATCGTAAAAACTGGATTAGGATTAAAAATGGCGTCATTGGAGTGTCAAATCGGGGTTAGGGTTCAGAGCAAAGTGGAGAATCAAGCGACCTTTTGTCACATGATCTTCCTTTGCATGTCAGCATCAGGTTATCATGCTTGAGCGCCGCTTGTGTCCCGACCTCCAGTCATCACGTTCACCTGTGACAACATCCACAGAACCCGGATGACGACATTTACCATCACATTTATTTTGTACCATTACGGTGTTTTATTCCTAGCACATTTTCAAAGTAATGTCACAAGATTGTGGTATCGCACTTGGTTTTTGTTCCACCAGAGTTAGTTAGCGCTGAACAAATCATGCTATGCTTTCGTATGTCGTGATTAAAAACACCAATTTGGGAGGACGAAGGAGACTTTAGTCTACGCGCCTTCGTCTTCGTCTGTTCCCAACTTGTTGTAAGTGCACATCGGAATGACCTTTTTGTTTCCCACTGAACTCAAGCGGAGGCATAAATCACATGATCCTGTGCTCTAAATGAGCAGAGGGTCTTCTGTGGTTCTGCTAAAAAGTCCGTTAAGTGACGGAGGCACCTCCTAAACGTGGAACTGAATATTTGAGACGCGTATTGTGTTAACCTGTCACTGGCCTTTCTCAAAGCTTGTGTGTTCTTTCGCACACTGCAACCTTTCAGGCGCAGGTCACACGTTAACATGGACATCACTCTCCCGTCTGTTTTAGCAATTACCGCCCTCTTTCTCTCTCTCTCTCACTCTCTCGCTAAAGGAGAGATTTTATTGAAACTAATTGCATGTCTCTCCGGGGAGCCAAATTGTCCGAATGCTAGGCTATGAAAATACACTGAGTCGTCACTGTAATTAGATGTGAGGGAGGAGGATGGGGGAGGGGACTGACATCACTTCTGTCTGCAGTATTGAGTTACTGCTGTGGAGAGAAGCGTACGGCGAGTGAGGGGTGGGGGGGTCAACAAGGGCCTGTACGCTTTCGTGCTTGGAGACGTGCACAAAACCAGCGGCGCGTTCTTTTGGGAGGACGAGGCTCGTTCGACTGCCGGGTTGGCAGACGAGGAGCTCCGGTTGGGCTCACGTCTGGTGAATTTATTGTACATTGCGTTGCCATGTGACAGCAACTTTGCTCCGTGCCATTTAGCTTCCATCACAACCTGCTGTTTGTCTCGCAGGGAACGTCAAGAGCAGCTGATGGGCTATCGCAAGAGAGGACCGAAGGCCAAGCACCTTCTGGTTCAGGTAAGGAATGACGACACACACTAGAATTTGATCTTGTTGAATTTGTGACATGGGGATGCCCACCTTGTTTGAATTTACTTTGCTTCTTCGGGGATGAAGAGAAACTTTCATTCACGTTACGGAACTCTTCCTTATGATTTCCAAAATCAACTAAAATGTCACTCACAGTGCAGAGCTCCACTAAGGTTAAATAATTCCTAAAAATTTCAACTTGGAAAAAAGAAAATCCTTGCAAAGTAGGTACTAATTACCGCCTCAGCTGACACCGTTGGCCTTAATGCAAGCAGACTGTAACCGCCAAAAGTTCAATTTATTGACTCGGCAAATTAATTTGGAACATACCTCAAAAATAATAATGCCTTCTTCCTTGTCAATTATATCAATATTTTTTTGTCTCGCTGTGTCAATTTGGCAATGGAACTCTCCCCAGTCACCTCACTGTGCTAAGAACAAAATGACCTAACTACAGTAGCTGTAGCGCCGAGAATGTGACTGGCACATTTTTGGCATCCTTGACTCGCCCCAAAGGTCAGGGGCCCCACTCAGGACTGCTTCTATCCCTCTCAGGAAGGTGTCAGCGGCAACACGTGCGAAAGTCAATGACAGGTCACAAAGCATGCCGGTGGCATTCCTCGGAGCTGGGGTCACTGCCACAGGAAACACTTGAAACAAATGTCACTCGAGGTGCTCGTGAATGGCCGGGAGGGCCGAGTGAACGCAGACGCTGCCTATGAAAGGAAAGAATTCCCCGACGGTATCGGTTAAGTGCAGGCTCTCAGCACGACTCGTGAGGCAAATTCGCCGACAGGGCATTTTTTCAAAATTAATTCATTCGCTACCATTGACGGATATAAACGTCAAAAAGTACATTTCGATTTTCCCCAAGTATGTTCTCATCGATGTTGTGAGTGATGTGCTACGTCAACACAAATGCTTTTCTTTAATGCGCTCGTACTTGTACAGGTGCCTTCTTTCGCCCGGAGATCCAGTATACTTGCCGGCCTTCATGAGTCGTCCCTGCAAGAAGACAGCTGTCACAACACCGCTTCCGTTCCAATGCTGCGTCCCCAGAGCCCGCAGTACCAGCTGAACAGCAAGAAGCATCATCCGTTCCAGCCCACGGGCCGAGATCGTGAGACTGAGCAGCATGCCAGCGGCGCCAAGTTCTACTATCAGCTCAACGGCAAGAAGCACCACCACTACCAGCCGGGCCTGCAGGTGCATGAGTCGGTTTTTGCCAAGCCCAGAGAGGTCGACGCGCCGGAGCTGCCCATCAAGGGCTACAATCTCCCCCCTGTGCTGCAGCAAAAATGGTTCCGGGACAAGACTTCAGGCGTCCTCACCAAAGTGAAAGACATCACCATGGAGTTGAAAAAACTCCCGGCGGACCTCAACGGCCACAAAGAAGTCGAGAAGGAAAAGCCGAAAGACCGGGCCTCAGCGCAGCATAATGGCGTCAGTGGCGGTAAACTGAAAATTGTGAAAAACAAAAATAAGAACGGACGGATTGTTATTGTCATGAGCAAATACATGGAAAATGGAATGGAGGAGGCAAACGTTACAAATGGGGAATCCCCGGCGGCAGAGATGTTTTCGCCCGGAGCGGACAATCCAGGAAGCCACCTGGAGAAAATGAAGCTGGTCCAACATCTCGGCCTCGTGAACGGATTTGCAAAGAGACCCAAAGCCGTCTCGGGATTGACGGGAGATTGCGCCAAAGAAAACCAACAGTCCGCCCAAACGGAACTGACTGTGACGGAACACGAGAACCATGTTGAGGTCAAAGGTCAGCGTCTGCTTCCCGCCGATCAGCCTTTACAATTGACAACCAAGCCTAACCCGGACACTCGAGTTCCCGCCTTGGCGGACAAAAAAACAACCCGAGACGAATTTCGAGGATTCAAGCGACGCCTTTCTGACGTCGACCGTGAGGAGCACGGGAGTCACAAGAAGTTTTTCACCTCCCACCACGCGGTCGCCTCACCCACCCAAAGCATCAGCACTGACCAAAATGGCCTCCGGGTTCCCTTTTCATTGCACAACTGTGACTTCGCTGAGCATGATCAAGACGAGCCGATTGACTTGAGCATTGTAAAGTCCAGGCCTCGAGTCGCTGCTTCCGCTGTGAGCCGGCCGGAACTGCGCACACGGGATGGAACGCAGACACACTCGTCAGTGAACGAGCAAACTGAAAGTCAGCCCCGGGCTGAAACGCAAAACATTGAGCGTGCGGACGCGGTTGATCCGTCGACAGTTGGTGAGCGGGAAAAGGCTAAAGTGGAGACATCGTTTCCTTCTTTCCAGCCATTCCTTGGGAATATCGTCATCACAGACATTACGACAAACTGCCTCACGGTCACCTTCAAGGAATACGTTACAGTGTAACTGTAAAAAAAAAATGTGCAGAAGATATATTTGTATTTTCAGAGGATTTGTGCAAACAAATCTTTTTTTTTTTTATATCATTTTGTATAGCTCAGAAAGGAAAAAGCATTTGGATTCTTTGCGTTGTTTGCTTATTTCCTGCATGACATGTCATTCGTTGTGACTTTGTCATTTCCAACTTAGTTGAGAGAGCAAATAAAAGAATGTTAGAACTAACTGAAAATGCACTTACATTCTTGTTAATGTTTTTTTTTAATAGTTTTCGCTCGCTCCATTCAAACTCCTGTTCAGAATATAGGCTTTATAGAAATGTTTGTACGAAAGAAATTTATATTGAAACAAGGTAAAATACACTGTATGTATGTGTGTGTGTGTGTGTGTGTTAGCAAAAAAAAAAGTGTGAACAGATACTTGTTTAAAACTAATAAGGAAAGCACCTTTGTCAATTAGCGTCATTTGGGTTTTTTTTCAGGCGGCGAGAGCGTCAAATGAAAGTTTTATCAATGTTGCTTTCGTGTTCATTTGTCCCGGCTTGTGTTGTTGGATCCTGTGCCTCGGACACTGGTTTAGTCAGTGCAAGCATTTATTTAATGTCTGATTTGCAGCACCGCCGTGGGAATGATATCACAATCACAAATGGTATGTGCTTAGTTGAGCTGCGTAGTCCATCCGATTCGTACCACCAGCTGGGACGTCGATCATTGGACCCTGTGTGGGCCACACATCTGCGCAGCTGCTTTCGCATGTGTTTCCGAAGCACATCTCAAACCCTTATCGAATAACTTTGGGAACACTGTGGTCATCTCAAATGATTGTACGAGCATCTACAGAGAGGTCCTCTCGTGTCTGTCGTCCGATGATGTATGCCTCTCAATTGTTTTAACAAGAATAACTATTCCAACACGTGATTTGTATCCAGAGGGTGCAGTGATGCACTTTCATGTTTTTTTTGTATGTGTGTGTGTCCAGACTAAGTGAATGCTTCCGAAATAGTTTTGCAATAATAAAATTATTTGCAATTAAAGTTGGTTTTCATTGCTTTGTATATTGACCGCCCCCCCCACTAATGATGAGCACTCGTTTATTATTTATTTTTCATGTTTTTTTGTGTGTATTTTGCTTAAAAAATATGCACACACTGGTGGTGTTGGGGGGGGGCGGGGTTATTGTGTTAATTTATTTTGTGAAAACGATCGCATCATTGTCTAGTGCTTAGCATCAAAGACCAAGGCAGGTATCGGATCAAACTGCTGCCATGTGGAGAATGCCATGGTGTATTTTCCAGGAAGGTGGCGGCATCAGTTTTCTATTGCCTTCATTTTACCTCGTTGCTATTCCGCCCTAAAACTGAAGGGCGCTTTCAAGCGGAGCAGTACTGAGCAAAGCAACGTCCTCTTTTTGCGTGAAGACAGAAAAAAATAAATAAAACATCGGGTACTGCCCACCATTGTTGGATTTCGGTGCATGCAACTGGCGTGATCTGTCTGCCAAAACGCCGTGTGTATAACGGACCGTTTCCGGAACCTGAGCACGTACGTCACTCGAACCGAGTGTGTTCTTCGCGCGCGCGGATGTGCGCAGCTACACAACAGGAGAAAATGGCTGCGGCAACTGCGCAGTATCAGAATGTCAGGTTTTTGGAGCGCAACAGATGAGAAGTCCACACCTCACTGGGAGTGCAGTCCAAGCTGCTCTTTTGCAAGCGTGGCGCGGAAATACGACGCGGTTTTTTGGGGGTGTGTGTTTATGTGTCACGTCGTGTGTGCGGAATGCAAATCATGCACATGGAGCACAGCGCAAATGCTCTGCTGCACCCTTTAAACGATCACCGCTTTAACGCAAAATTCGATGAATATAAAAATGTTCTTTCAGAATACCGATGCATAATATAAGAATCCTGCAGGTAAATAATTGCTCCCGTATGGTTCCATGTCTTTGTGAGATATCCTCACAAATTCACTGCGATTGCTACAATATATGCATGTGACAATCTGGTCATGGGAAAATTAAGAGATTATTTCGATGTCTGCAATAGATATTTACAATGAGCTTTAAAGTCCCTTTTAGAACGCAGGTGAACAGAGAAAAGGGGCACCTTTCACGCCACTGTTTATTATTCCTTCCGGGCCTTGTGCGCTGGCAAATGGGACTCAAGTGACTTGAGGGAGTGCTGTGTGTAAATTTCGGCCTAGTGGCCTGCAGCAGCCTGCTCACAGGGCGATGTGCGTCGAGCTAACGGCCTGTGATATATTTGGCGCCGTTACGGTGTTGTGAAATTAGTGCGGTTGTTCATATGCATGTTGCTTTTATCTTTCAATTGCACTTAATGATTTGCAAACATGGAATCAATTTTATGCGCCTAATTTGTGTCCATTGCGTTAAAGAAAATTAAATCCAGATATATCGCATTACCTGTCTGGATAAAGCGCAGAAAATGAATATACATGTGTGATATAATTCCACATCTTGCATAGAAGTGATCTCTGAAATTATGTTCAAACTGCAGAAATCCTTCTTTTTTTTTTATTGACCAATCGTGTCCAACCCGAGCTGCGTCAGACTTTCTTATCCTTGCTCAAGGAGCTTGAAAAAATATACCAGCAATGCACAACTAGAAATAATTACGCGGAAATTTTGCCGTGGTACTTTCTGACTAAGATGTCTTATCCTGTATCTAATGATATCAAACAATAAAAAAAGCGCCCCGGTAAACATGGTTTGCAGAATGTTTTCATCGTGAACAGGGTTTACCTAAAGTTGTCGGATAATTTGATGAATAAATGAATAACGTATTTTAAACCAGCACAGTTTCAAATATTTGTTTATAAATATGAGCCCAAAACGACAAAATATGAAAACTTGTATTTTAAAAAAACACTAACGCAATTTTCATGTAAAAAATTCGGATATGAAGTCATTTTTACATTGGCTATTTATAGTTCAAAGAGAGTCATCTAATCTTTGGAAACATGTTGAAGAATGTTGTCCTATATATCTCATGTGTGCCCCCTTCTCATAAACAATCTACATAATTTATCCCTTATAAACGATAACGACAACGACAACTCCAAAATAAATCAAGTATTGGCATCCATCTACCGACCCATCCAATCGATTCCATTTTTTCTGTATTAAGGTCGCGCGGTTAATCAAATTATTCGTAAGCCTATGATTATTTGTTTCTTTTACAAATCAATAAGCATAATGATAATATTTTATTATCATATATAATTCATTATTATTATTATTATTATTATATGCCGTTGTTACTGTTATTACCACCGTTTGTTTGTCAATAATTTTCTTTGAGCCAATTGAGAGCGGCTTCAATGGAGGCGTTGCTTTAATAAGGCTTGAATAAAACGACTGTTTTTTTTTGCCGTATTAATATCCAGTAATGTTTTATATGTTGCACTCAGTTCCGGTAATGATTTGCCACAACAAACAAGGAGCAACGATGAATAAAGTCGCTATTCATTTGCTTTTTCGGTTATTAGGTAATCTCAGTATACCAACAAATAAAAACCGACTTGACATTTGTGAGCATGGTTTAAAATTACCGATGTGACATTCGCGTCATCATTGTACAGAAGAAACATATGGCCGTCTATTAACACCGTTTTTTAAATTTACCATTCAAACAACCCACACTTTGAGGACACATTTTAATTTAATCAACTTGAGATATATATATATATATATATATATATATATATATATATATATATATATATAAAATCCGGACAATTAAGTCAAATATTTGAAAGGAAAACGGAATTCCTGTTGTCTCCCAAAAACAAACGATATTTTACATAGGACGGGATGAACGAATATATACGTTTCATACAGAATAGAATAGAATAGAACGCCTTCGGTGCAGGTCATTGTACGGTGCATATGTACGCGTTCTCTCGATGCTTTGTGCCTAAAATATATTTTTATGCGCTTGGGGCTAATAACTTCATATTGGCGACCTGGTGGAAAACGTGAAAGAATTTTAACTGAATAATAATTAATATAAATCACATTTTGCAATTGTATTTGAAGTAATAAGGTGAAGTAGTGGCAAGTAGCGCTCCCCCCGACATACTAAGCTCCTCCCTTCACTTAGCAACCCGATCACTTAGCAACGGCTGGGCCAATGGGCGTCGTCGTAGCGGGTCCACCGACTGCGGTTCCTTAGCAACGGCATAAAAAATGCGGTGACGTCCTTTCTCTGCTCGATAGTATTATGGTCTGTCGGGAATTCAGAGTGGCAGAGGGGGACTGGAGAGAGAAAAAAAAACGTCTGCCTCGCTAACGCTAGCAAGCTAACGGTAGGTCGCACTGGAGTCAACATGGAGCTGTCTGCCGTCGGGGAGAGGGTGTTCGCCGCCGAGTCGATCATCAAACGCAGGATAAGGAAGGTACGTAGCAGCTTCACCTCGACAATTGGGCAGCAAGAAAAAAAATGCTGCTTTTGTAGTACGAGTGTTGCCCTGCAAGCTAAGTCACGCCTGTTGTGTTTCTGACGGCATGCAGGGTCGGCTCGAGTACCTTGTGAAATGGAAGGGCTGGTCTCCTAAGTAAGTCTCCCTCGCTGCTATGTGTTCTGTTTGTGACAATGCCCGAGTAGCTGTCATTAGCTGTCGGCGGCTAGCATGATTAAAGCTCGACGTTGGGAACGGAGCTCGCCGGGCTAACGCGACAACCAAACCCGCCACGCCGTGTCCTGCCCGAACACTCGCTTCCTCAATCCAAACGAATCGTCATTTTGATGTCGTTAAATAACCCACTCCACCTTCTCTTACAGATACAGCACATGGGAACCGGAGGAAAATATTCTGGACTCTCGTCTGTTTGCGGCTTTCGAGCAGAGGTACGTTCGACGTTACGTGGGCAAGCCGAACCGAGCATGTCGTCATGTGCACTTTGATCGGCTGACACTTGAAAGAAGCGTCTCGCTTTGCTGTGTTCCGAACAGGGAGCGCGAAAGGGAACTCTTCGGGCCCAAAAAGAGAGGACCGAAACCCAAGAAATTTCTTCTCAAGGTAAGAATAGGCAACGTTTTTGTTTTTCGTTTCACGTTAGCCGCATGCGCATCGGAATTGTCAGCATCGTATTTGTGTATTCAAATGAGCGTGTTCTCTTGGAACGCGTTGTTTTTTCAACCTTTCTTGAGCCAGTCGAACCATTTTACACGTCACCAAACAAAAATGTCACAAAAGTGTGTCTTAAATAACGTTGGCTATGCTGATCACGTGGGAAATTGGAAAAGTAATTCATTGTTCACTCTGTGACGCTGCCATGGATAAAAGTGCAAAGTTGTATTATTTGTCATTTGTACTAAATAATAATTTGGAGACCCATCAGGTGAAATTGGATTATTTCCTGCATACCTGATAGCTCACATTTATTGTTCATTGGCCCACCAACTAATAAATTGTTAGAACCTGGTAATAACAACAACATTTTTAAAAGGCCCCACAATCAAATGCTTCAGTGTCATAAACTACTTTTCACAATCATAAGTATTTTTTAACCTTAAAAATAGCTAACCAGCCTCAAGTTTATCTCGATCTAAATGGCAGAATGTGTCATGACAAGAGTGTTGTTAAACAGGGTCAGCGGAAGTTCAGAGGTGAATACAAGGTCCAGGAAGGAACTTGGTCCTGTAATTGTCCATTTTATAGCAGTGTCACACGTTTATTACACTCTTGAACCGTGGTTCCCTGTGCAGCAAATGAAGTCTTTTAAAATGAGTTCCTCCACATTAATAAAACTCTGAAAAAGATACATTTAGAGTATCACGAAATGGAAAGTCTTGAAATTGTGACCAAATGTTGGAAACAGTGACTAAAGTTGAGCCATAAAAATCTAGTAATGTGTGTATTATTGTGTGAATTCCCTCTAATTCGTCTAATTTTCCAATAGGCCCAAGCCACCAAATCATATGAGTTTCGCAACGAGGCAATGCGAGGGATGCGCTTGAGCTACCCTGCACCAGAGCCTGTTGCCACCCAGAGGGCCAGAGAAGGCCTGAGAGCTGTCGTTCCCACAATTTTCCCACCCAGCACTGTTAACCGAGGAGAAAGCGTATTTGTCAGACCACCAGATTTGGCACACGAGCAACAAGCCAACCCCGAAGCGCTGGGGCATATCCCCAAAAAGAGAGGGCCGAAGCCGAAGCTCCGTTTCCAGGACAGCATCTCTGCAGCCTCCGAGCCTGACCAGAGAGGAGCAGATGAACTGGCGAGCCACAGCCCTCAAAAACTGCTGAAGCTGCAGAGTGGCGAAGACATGAGACTGCTCAAAGTTTCCCATCACCGGCACCCCGAGAACCACGGTCACGGCCATAAACATCATCGGCACCCCCACCGTCATCGCCATCATCATCATCATCGTCATCATCATCATCACTCACAAAACCGCTCAACGACAGCTGGGGGATCTTACCGGCAGCTTTACGCACGCAGCGACCTGCACTCACACAGGGACACACACAGGACTAAGAACAACTCAGACCACACCAAGCACCAGAGTCGCCCGAGCCAGCTCCTGCCCACGGAAAAGCCTTACTTTTTGGACAAGCCGTCCCCGACCCGACTCGACGTCGACTTGGACGAGGTGACGTGGCGGCCGTCTCTGTGCAGCGTGGAAAAGGTCCTGGTGACGGATGTGACAGCCAACTTCCTGACCGTCACCATCAAGGAGAGCAGCACGTCAAAAGGCTTTTTTAAAGACAAGAGATGATGTGGGCACAACACAACCCCGGGTCGTGCAGAACAAAAGGCCGTGGAAGAGAAAGTTGTGTGATCACGTGCGCACAAAGTCGAGCAAACTGTTGGCCACACTGACCAAAATGAAATGAAGTCTTCTTTCCATTATGCACTGGTTACATGCATGTTTCTTTTGTAAAAAAAATGTACATTTGGCTAATAACAAAATATAACAAGATAGAATGTATTGTTTTGCCCTCCACACATATTTTATGCTGGGAGATAGTCCGAATTGTTTTTTTTTTGTTGTTGTTGTTATTAATAAATGTACTCTTTGGGTTGAAATATTTCGCTGTAATTTAAAATGATTTGACAAAGGTCTCCATTTATTGGAGTTGTTGTGAAACTGTTCTTAAGCACTTTGTGTTGAAAAGTATTAATCTGTTTGTTTCTGTCCAAAGTCCAACTTTGTTTCAATTGTTCTTCATTTCGAAATGTAAGCTCATCCTCGGGTTGTGAACAGGCATCACTGCTATTCTAAAAAAAAAAAAATACATTAACAGCATATTTTATTCTAGTAATGAAGATCAGCGAGCTTTGAAGTGGTAAGATAATATTTGGTGTCAAGCTTTTGTTTAATAAACCTTTTGAACCTTCCCGTGTGTCCTAAATTGCAAAACGGAGGAGCGCGATCGTCTATGACGTCATCGCCTGATGTGAAAGCCTCGAGGCCGCTCTCGTATTTGTGAGAAAACAATTAGAAAATATAAGAAATCCTGTGAATGTGAATAAGCAATATACGAGCCACTATAGCAGAAGGCCACATACTAGAAAATCAATTCCAATCGGGCCTTTTTTTCTTTCACTGCAGGTTTTGTTTTTAGTCTAAAAGCATCTGTACAAGTTAAACTCGTAAAACTGTTGATGATTTTCTTTTCCGGCAAAATCCGCGACACGTTAGAGTGAATAAATAAGCATACTTAAGAATTGAGCGGACACAAATTCATATTCGCGGAGCACGGGCCGCTCTTTGAAGAGTGGATTTTAGCACGTGCACGTGACGCGACCGCATTTTCGCGCACCTTTACTGCGGCCTTTGAGGCCAATTTCACCCCTCACTGGTTGTGCGTTACGCTTAGAAAATGATCGACACACGGTAAATATATATATTTTTTAGTGTTCATGAAGATATTCCATACGAAAAATAGAAAACAAAACGTTTCGAAAGCGCAACGTTTTTAAAATTCATGGTCGAACCAATTATCCACTCGTGATTGTTATATGTTTTTATTCACTCATTCCACAAAAAACAATTATTTGACCGTGTTACCAGATACGATACTAACTGGAAATACATATATTCTAACAAACGAGCATGCATGATTATACAAATTCACTCTCCATTCGCTTGCATTGACGGATCCGTTTGAGGAGGTCTTTCCATTTTCCCATCCGTTTGATCGTGATGACGTTGCCTTTTTCTGCGGATAAATGTCAATTCAAATATCAGCAAATCATCCTGCTTAGTCAAAATTCAATGTATGTTTTTTTAGTAGTGGGGCATTCCCTAATTATTTATAATTTAATTTTGGTCTCACACGGTCTAATTAATTTTGCTTTAGTCCGAAATGTAAGGACTTTTCAGGGAATGTCCAGAATGTGGAAAAAAATATTTTTATAGTAGCTCCTCATTCCTCTGTGAATTCACGGCCTTGTGGCTGTCATGTTTATTTATGTGGGTTACTTTTAATTTGAGTGATGAGCATTTCAGCTGACTCAAAAACACATCTCAAAGATTTTCATGTTTTGCTTCCTATCGCAAATATTTTGAGCGGCGGTGACTCACAAAGAAAGAAGAAAATTACCATTTCATATTTCTATAAACCACCATTAGGGAAACTGTTCATGTTGGAAATACCGTAGAGGGAGCCGCCTTTAACATTTTTGTCTTCTTGTGACTTTGTCACACCTTAGTTAATGTATATACTCCTTTATGGCACGTTTTTTTTCCTTTTTTGTGTATTTGCGTTATATGACACGGGGGGGGGTGCAGACTCTTGGCGACCTTTGTGCTCATCATCAAACAGGGTATCCATAGTTCCTGTCACAGCGTGGGTAGCAGTGAGGGTTGAGCCAGTGCTCCATGTTGGTCTCCTGTGCTCTCTGGTCCAGAGCCTGCATGTGAAGCATGTGCTCCTGATGTGGACAGATGGGGGAAAAAAAGATGACGTCAGAGTGAAATAAAAACCTGGGAAAATGTCTCCTTTCATTTGGTGGGGATGACATTATTATTATTTTTTTAGATATATTTTTGTGACCTATTTTGATTTATTAACTTGTATTTTTTTAAGTTTCCTTTTAATCTGTTTAAATGTTGTCAACTTGTCAAGATATTTTTTATTTTATTTTTTGTAAGCAACTTTTTGTTTTCTTTTATTTGCTTTTGAATGTTGTTAATAGTTTTCAAATTAAAGCCGAAAGTATGCATTTGAATCACGTGATAAATGGCTTCATGATGATGAATTGAATTGTGCCGACCTGTAAGGGAAACATCATGATTACGTCACCACCCAAATGTACTTCTGGATCTTATTGAATTGATAAAGGCGTATGTTTGTTATTCTATACATGGACTTTCCCAAAACGCACAAATTTGCATAAAAAATGTCTCAGCCACACAGTTTGGGAGACGGGGATCTTCCGGATAATTTCTAAAGTTTTTTTTTTGCAGAGCATACTGGAAGCGAGAGTCCCTCAGGTCAATAATATGAGCTTGTTGACGTCCTCTAAATGACGCTCACCCTCATGGGCTCATCGGGGTGGCCTGCTTTCCTTAGCCTCTCCTGTCTCTTGCTCCGCAGGAGCTGCTTGGCAAAGCTCTCCTTGATGATGGGGTTGGCATCTGGAGAAGAAGCGCAGTAAAATAAAAAGAAAAAATGATTTACACACTGTGTTGAAGATAAAACACACGCAGACAATTCTTATTGCAAACGCATGGGGTGTGTGCTCAGTGCTGTAACGTTTTATTTTCCAAGGCCATGGTGAAAAATTGCACTACCATTGGTAATTTTAAGGTTGTTTTGCAAGTCTCCTCAGCATCAGCCCCAAGGGAGTCGCTCTGCATAACACATCACTGACACTTTCCCCTACAACACTCCGAACCCCCGACCACCCCCCCCCCTTCCCAACAATCGCTCTCTCTAACCAGGCTTCTTTTGGGAAGCGGCTATTTGCTGAAAGGTAACAAAGTGCCCATTCATTCTCTTCACTCCCCAGGGAGTCAGACCCGTGCAGAACCATCCGGCTGGGAGGACTCGTTTGCTCTCAGTTGCTGTGAAAATGAAGGCAGCTCTCTGTGCGTGTCAACACACTGTCAGATCTGTGCTGCTGCGCTCGCAGCAACGTGGCAAAACGCTAACACGTTGCGAAGACAGATATGTGCACTTTTCGAGAAAATGAGAAACACAAACCCGAGCTTGCTACAAATATAAATAAATTTAGACATGTATTGCGGTGCAAATTACGACAAGGCGGAGTTATAAAGACATTAACGGTATGTAAATAAAGTGGCTGCAAAACAATTAATACTGTCGTAAGGAATGTGTTCTGTAAATCACGTGGTCTGGATGGACCGTAAAGAGAATATATGTATGTTAATCAAAAACGTTTCACTCACGTAATTGCACAGACAACATGATGTCATTTCAGTTTTCGGGTATCATTTTCTGGCGGTTCCTACCTGTGTGGGTGGTCAAAATGACCAGGCAAAGTAGAAACACCAGCAGTTTCTTCATCTTCAATGCCTTTTTTTCCAGCTCAAACCTTTTCTGCTTAAGGGGTCTGGACTTGAAGTCCAAAAGGAGTGCAGGGGGAAAATCTCCTCCTCCTCCGCTGTGCCACCCACAAAAGATCAAGTTACTGACATACAAAATAATCCAGTAACGTTGTTAACGAAACATTTAAAATGTCAATATGAATCTAGAAGATTAAAATTCTGCATTGCAAATAAAGTGACAGTGGATGGATGAGTCGTAAACAACAGATGGAATGTGTGGTGTTTGTTGAATGTGGCTCTTTATCCACTAGATGGCAGTGTAGACATTGATTTACGTTTGGTAAAACGTTAGCTCAAAACTGTTGTGTTTATCTCGAAAACATCGAAATTCTATTTCTCTCAGTTCGTTTGAACCGATTTGATTACAATGGATTCTGTTGCTTTCCGACGTTCATTATCTATTTACTACATTGTATCTGTGGACATCGCGTGTCTTAAATGGGTTTCTGAGACCCTGACTGCTATTTTCGCCCTTCGTGGTTAACACCATAGACATACAGCCTACTATGTACAACTGGCCTATTGAGCGAGTTGTCAGTTTGCTACAATACGTCAATGTGACCGCCATATCGGATGTGACAAATCTGCACATACATGTGAATGTTGTGGACGTCATAAAGGGACTATCTACTGAGTGCACAAGTTAGTTCCCTTAAAAACTCACTATCACAATACAAAGCATGTGCCCAAAAATTATTCGTGTTGACAAAAACGTCAAATTCTAAATCATGCTTTGTCGCATCTGTCACCGTCGACGTGAATACTCTTTGGCTCATGTTTCTCCGTGTACTGTTTGTCTTTCAAGTTGTGGACTAATTTACTGGTAATTTATATTACACCATATGTAAAGTGCTTTGTTACAGCTCCAGTTGTTGCGGAATGCGCTATATAAATAAAGTTGTATTGTATTGTGTTGCAATGTTACAGAGGCACAACGGGGTTCCACGGGCATTGCGAAGGGTAACCATCTTGCTTCCTATATACTCTTTGTTCATGTGACGACAGCGCGCGTGGGACCCACGTCACGTATACTTCCGCGAATTGTGACAGTGAAAATGTTTGCGCCGAAGCGCTCCCCTGTTCCAACCTCACGCCGCTTCGCATCAACATGAACGTCACCGGGAAGACGCGCGTCGTCTTCACTTTGACTCGGCTCGGCCGTTTTTTCCCGAACACCCGACTTGCTCCAATTTGGCCTTTGCCCGCCTCTTGGTGCCACTGACTTCTCGTCCCGCCGCCATGTCCACGGAGGAGGAGTGGTCGCTTCTCTTCTGGACCTTCGCGGCCGTGATCGTCCCGGTCGTCATCACGCTGTGGTGCAGCGTCCAACGCTCCAAGCGGAAAACGCACATGAAACAGTTCTTCCGCCAGAGCAGACATGGCTGGCACTACACGGACCTGTTTAGTAAGCCCACCTACTGCTGCGTGTGTTCCCAGCACATCATGCACGGGACCTTCTGTGATGGCTGCGGCGTGTGCGCTGACGAGCAGTGCCTGCGCCGGGCGGACCGGGAGCTGTCGTGCAAGGAGATTATGGGCCGTTCCCGGGCGGACGGGGTAGTGGCCCACCAGTGGGTCAGGGGCAATGTGCCGCTGGCCAGCTACTGTCTAGTGTGCAAGCAGCAGTGTGGAACGCAGCCGAAGTTGTGTGATCTCAGGTACTGCAGGCTCCAGTCCGGTATACACATATAATATGATCATTTGCATAAAAAAAATAAGAAATAAACAATACTATAGTTTATCATGAGAATTTCTGGATAAATATATTGCCTGAAAAATTTGATTATCATGACAGGTGGAGGCTGAGTGTTCTTTTGGTCGTTTCTAGATGCGTGTGGTGTCAGACCACGGTGCATGATGAGTGCATGGACAGTCTGGTGGATGCAACCCAGTGTGACCTGGGCGAGTTCCACAACCTCATCATTCCTCCTCACTATCTCTACCAAGTCAACAAGCTCCGCCGTAGACACCCCGAAGAGTACAAAAAGGTGGGTGTGTTGTGAGCGCACGCAGCAGCAGCAGCTTCTCTCAGAAGTTTTTTTTAACCCATTCAATGCTCCATAAGATGTGTATTTATATGTTTTCAAATACTAAGTGCCGCCTCCCAAAGACGTATTTATACGTCTTCGCCCTTTTTTTTGCGTCATAGTGTGCAGTAGGCTCTGACACAGCCTGTGACTTCAAATCAGCATTGTCTCCTTTGTAAATCATGTAAAAAAAATCATCCAGGACGTGGCAGTGGTGTAAGAGATCCACCTGGATCAGCACACTGCAGAAGAAGATTGTAGTGGGGGAGGAAATTTGCAGAAGAGTGTGCAAACTGGAGACTAGCATCCAATAAGCATAACAAAGGCTCTAAAAAGCACTTTTGTATATATTTCTTTTCAGCAGTTCAATCATTTTTTATGCGCAAATTAACATTTGCTAATAAGTCAAGGTTGTGCTTGTTTGTTTTTACGAAAGATGTTTTTTTTGTCAGGTATGGGACGAGGTTGCTCTTGTGAAAATGGCTGGGATGAATAAATTCAGGTATGCTGATGTCACGATCTTCTTGTGTTTGTAGCTGGCGACGGACTGCGGGGATGGCTGGACTCCTGTGTTGGTCTTGGCCAACACGCGGAGTGGAAACAACATGGGGGAGGCTTTGCTGGGAGAGTTTCGCAGCCTCCTCAACCCCGTGCAGGTCAGTCAGCAGATATTAACTACACTCTCCTGAAATCAAAATCATGATTATTTTTGATTAATTTTGTAACCATAATTATTGTACATCATGAGAAAGTCATCTCATCATCAATTCATTTAGACCAAGTAGAATTTTTCGCAGGATGTCAATTTGCTCGTACCATGCAAAGACTTTTTCGCGCATCGCTTCAATATCTTGGAAAAGCGTATGAACAGATAGAGTGGTTTATCTTTTGTACTTGTCTGAATTTGATTTTGGACCAACATGTACAGTCGGTCCTCGGTTTACGAACGAGTTCCGTTCCCACGCTGGCGACGTCACCTGAATTTCCGCGTGAATTGGAATAAACGCTTTAATACGCCTTAAATCTCTCCCCAAAGTGACAGAAAATCCCAATGTGCAGAAAAATATCTTCTATATTAATTTTCAAATGTATACGGAATAGATCGACTGCTTAATTACAAAAAAGGGGGAACGTGCAGCTTGCGCCTGTTAAAGTAATCTCTTCTCCTTGCCAGGTTTTTGACCTGTCACAGCTTGCACCTTCCAAGGCGCTTCAACTGTGCACCCTGCTGCCTCCTGGTTGTGTCAGGGTGCTGGTGTGCGGAGGTGATGGCACAGTGGGATGGGTGTTAGATGCCATCGACAGTATGAAGCTCAAGGTGAGAGAGCGCAATGCCCATTTTTAGCAAGTTGCTAATCCCAAAATGAAATGCGTCATTACTTAAATACTTAGTTCCATTTGTTGTGGTTTGGTAATCTTTGGCTGAATTTGTGCACATTTCTTGGTCAGGGTCAAGACCAATTCATTCCGAGGGTGACCATCCTTCCTCTCGGGACAGGAAATGACCTTTCCAACACTTTGGGCTGGGGTGCGGGCTATGCTGGGGAGATCCCGGTGGAACAGGTTCTGCGCAACATTCTGGATGCCGGGATGGTCAAAATGGACCGGTGAGGTCTTTCGATCACATCACCAGAAGATACCATGTGGAGTCTTGCTATTGTTAGCTTCGGAACTTGTGATAAACGGATGCTTACTGTATTTCAGAAATGTATGCATAACGTCTCCTTTCATAAAAGTGTGTTTTGCCTTCTGGTCTGGCATCTGTTGCGTGATCGGGCTGACCTAAAAAGCAGTCAAAACAAGCTGGATCGTGAGGAAAAATTTTGACACGATAGCATTAGCATGTATCCATGATATATACATTAATACTAATGCTCATCATTGAATATACTGCAGCTTTGATAATTATCCTACAACTTAAACCATAAATCTGCCATGACTACAGTTTGAAATTTTCTCCATTTTTGTGTTTTCTGACTACGTCATCATTTTCAGATGGAAAGTGCAGGTGTCTTCGAAAGGCCTCTCTATTCGAAAACCAAAGGTAAGTGTGAATTCGATGCACGGCAAGTCGGCTCTCCCCAAAGTTAGTTCGGTGTGATGCTGAGAGGGGCGTGTGCACCTGGGGAACATGCTTTTTTTCCTGCTGTATTAAAGTGTAATTGCACATCCACTCCAGTAGGTGGCAGTGGCGCTATCCTTGCCCATGTGTGCCGCGAGTATTAACTCTACGGTATAGGTTTGTTTTGCAATGACAATGCGATTATTTATAGTTGCGGTGGGGAGTGTGTGTGTGTGTGTGTGGGTGTGGGGGGGGGCAAACTTTTTTCTTCTTGCTGCGTAACAGAAAAGAATTGAGAAGCACTGGCGTAGAAGAAGGTGACGTCACGCTTTGCAAAACCGCCTTTGGGCTAGAAGATGATTTCTCAGAAATCTTGTGGCTTTTGTAAAGTCAAAAAGAAAGAATCCAATATAATTTATTCCCTCATCTGGGATTAACAATTGACATGTTTCTCTCGCGGTATTGACTATCAGCGTTTCAGATGAGCTGTTGAGCATTCTGAAGATTGTTGCGGTTGAAGTGCATCATTTAGCAAGACTTCCTTCCCTCCTGATGTGATGTCATCGCTGTTTCATCAATAAACAGTGACCTTGTCACAACAAATTGTGAAGTGTCCATTTCACCGACATTCTACCTCCTCCAGGTTCTGTCCATGAACAACTATTTCTCTGTGGGTCCCGACGCTCTGATGGCGCTCAACTTTCACACCCATCGCGAGAAAACGCCCTCTTTCTTCTCCAGTCGTATCATCAACAAGGTCAGAGCGGCTCTCGTTTGCATTCGGCGGGTCATAAGCAAAACTTGGTTTTCTATTTGAATCGTCGCCACTGTGCCATCGTGTCGTTTTGTCTGTCTCTCACCAGGCTGTGTATTTCTTATACGGCACAAAGGATTGTTTAGTGCAAGAATGTAAGGATCTGGATAAGAGGATTGAGGTACAGTGGCTTTGCTTTCGCTAGCAAAGGTCATGCCGTTTCTCAATTTAAGTTGCTAATATTTTACTATAACAATAACAATCCTTGTGTTTGCACACGTTCATCGTGTCCACCGCAGCTAGAGCTCGACGGCGAGCGAGTTGCCTTGCCCAGCCTGGAGGGCATCATCGTTTGTAACATCGGCTACTGGGGGGGTGGCTGCCGACTCTGGGAGGGAATGGGTGACGAACCCTGCCCCCCCACACGGTAAGTCAAGCGTCAGCGAATGACGCAGCGAACCTCTCAACTTCCTCTTCAGTTCCCATGGCAACAAGCGATGTTTGCTGTCTGTGCGGCAGGTTGGATGACGGTCTGCTGGAGGTGATGGGCGTGTTTGGCTCTTTCCACTGTGCCCAGATCCAGGTCAAGCTGGCCAACCCAGTAAGACTGGGACAGGCCCACACTGTTAGGGTGAGGCCACATTGCGCACGCGAGCGCCATTCTGCTATTGTATTCCTCGAGGAAGACGTGGAAAGCCGAATTCCCTCAATCAAATTATTCAAGATTGTCATCTATAATTATTATATCACAACCAAAGATCAGAATAGACTCTTTTCTTTCACCCACACATTTTGATTCTACCTTCTTATTTGTGGTGTAGTAAACAGTAGAAAATAGCTAAATTAAAAAAAGAAAATACCCGTTTTGCCCAAAAACAGCATTTAAAAAAAACATTTCTAAATATTTTTGCTTCTGTGACATCTAGATAGAGCGAATTTAACATTTGGAAATGGCATTTGATTGCAAAATTTAGTGAAATACTGGAGTGAAGTCAACTCACCAGGACGTCTCGTCAGCCGTCAGTGGCTGTTTACGCGACGTCACATTTTTTTCATTGATGACAAAAGGATGTTTTCTCATCCAGATACATATTCCGTTCGGTTTCAATTTATGGGTCAGAATGTCCGACTAAAAGTCTGTTAACTGTCGCCTTGACTGCCATGACGATGTAAACAGTTGGCGAATGGGTGATTTTCAGTCTAAAACGATACAGCGCCCTCTGCTGGCGTTTTGGGTCATTGCCACACTTCAAATGCTTGCAATTTAAAGGGCAAGCGTATCGGACCTCAATCAAGCCCTCACAATGAAAAAAGTGTAACAAACGACCTAACTCGACCTTGGCACTAAACGTTTTGCTTCTAATAAACAACTTCAGTCGTTCTTGGGAAATAATGACTAAACTGGGATTTCTCTTTTTTTTTCCTCTCCAGCTTGTCCTGAAGAGCTCCACGATGCCGATGCAAGTGGATGGCGAGCCGTGGGCGCAGGGCCCGTGCACCATCACCATCACTCATAAGACACAAGCGCTCATGCTGTACCACAGCTCAGAGCAGACGGACGACGATGATGATGACGGCGAATCCAGCGCCTCCGAGACCGAGAGCCCCACCGCTCAGGACTCACCCCGCCCCCCCGGGGCAGCGTCCGCTTGAGCTTGATTTTCATCCCTGATGGTAATTTTCTTTAGCAGCTTTTTAAAACACTTTTTAATTGTTTCGAATCTGTGTTTCATTGGTTCTTTCCATTTTCATTTGCTCATTGGAAGAAAAAAAAACTAAACTTCAAACAGCTCAAATTTTTCTGTTTTGTTTCTTTCATCCCCTTCCGACAGCCAGTTCAGGTGAGGGAGAATGTAAAAGAAATTGCTGTAATACTTGCACTTTCCTCTGTGGCATATTTATTGCGATTTATGTTCTTTTATTACAGACACGTTGCCATGTTACATTTGCGCATATTGAAGAGCGCTTAAGTGTTGGGACTTAACCCCGCTAGGCTACAGGCAGTATTAATTTACAAAAAAAAGAGAATTTCTGTTACAGTCCTGAGATCACAAATCAACCAAACGAGACAAATTGGATGCAGAGAATCTCTTTAAATCCTTGTCAGTATTTCTTCTGCATTAAAAATATCCTCAACTATTTATAGAAAGGGTTATTACTCTAATTATTTTGTAAGGCAGGACAACCATTATTGGATGTTGTATCAAACATCCCAAACTCTGCCACGAGCTTTACAGGAAACGCCTAATTTGCAGAGGTTTCAAAAAGTTACTCGGATTATTAATATTGCTTTTGTGGTAAAATTGCCATAAAACTAACAGGTAAAAAAAACAAATTTATATCACGCCTTTACCAAGAACTCTTGTTTAAGTTTTATGGTCAAGTTTATTTTATTCAAGCAAACAGATTTCTATTCGGGACATTTTTCATTGAGATGTTCATTTTCCTGTTGCTATATTTTATAATTCATGTCGGCTCCACTAATAGTCCATCGATGCCTGTTTCTGGAATGTGCACATGGTTTGCTCTTAATAATTTCACATTTATTGTGTCGCTAAATGCGAATTTGAGTAAAACTACCTAGTTTGATGACGCCATCCGTGTTTACCAGTGTTCTTTGTGTGTGTTTTGTAGCACTATTTTTTTTTTTTTTTACTTGTTTAGCGTTTGCGATTTTTTATTTTTTTTTTTGCCTTTTTTTTTTTAGCCATGTTTGAAGCCAATGGAAGGTTGGAAGGACACATTGACAAAATGAATCGACAACAATGCCCATTGAGTGCAGTTCAGTCTTATGGTAGTGCTTCCCTAAAAACCATGGGGCGGGGCCACGTGGGGCTAAGGGGGGTGCGTGTGACCCTGGGGAACATGCATTTTTTTCCCGCCGTACGACAAGAAAGTGTAATTGCACGTCCTCTCCACTAGTTGGCAGTGGCGCTCTCATTGCTCATTGTTTTCTTCGTGCGAGGGGGCGGCGTAACAGAAAATAGAGAAGTACTGTCTTAGGGTGTCCAAAATTCCACTTTGAGTGATTCAACTGAGATAATAAAACACACGTAACATTGACTCACATGGCTAAAAGACTTTGTTGTGAAGTGTCCCGAGATGTCGGAATGTGATCGTACTGGTTTTTCAGAAACTCCATCTTTACTTTGTGTGCGCTCCAATTTTGAATCATTTGTATAGCATTTTAGATGTAATGAGCGATACTCTGTCAATTTTCATACTTGTAGCTTACCACATAAACACTGGATTTTTGCATTCCAAAAATGTATCGTCGCATTTTCACTGTGATGCTTGATATCGATCCTACAGTATTTGCAGGTGTTTGTCGAACATCTGAACTTAAAGACTGATCACATCGTATATGATTGTTTTAGTCTGACTGTCCTGCTGATGGGGGGGAGGAAAAGCCATTTTTGCCTCTGCGAGCGAAACCGAAATGAGAATGGAAGTGCAGGGATGGCGTCGGTTGCGAATGGCCGCGTTTAATTGGAACGTTAGGAAGGCGCCGCCAATTTGTTGCTGTGGATGTTCACATTCGACTGAGTTGAATGTAACGAGGCGATGTTTGTGGATTTGATTATTTTCATATTAAAGTCTGATTGTTCTCGCTTGCTGTGTGATGTGAAGTGATGATCAGCAAGATTAAGATCCCACCTACCGAAATCATCTGTTTAAAAGTCTGTTTCTTTTATCAGAAAACACAAGAAAAAAAGTCACCATGAAAATGTTTATTTTTAACAAATCAGAATCAATACACATAGCCCACAACGGATCATCAAAATTCAAACGTTACAGGCACAAATTATGGCAAGCACAAATTTCCATTCAGTTGACAATTGCTGAAAAAGAAAATGACAAAAATACAACGCAAGAGAGTGATTCTTCTTGATAACATTTCCAGCACTGAAGGGTGTGTTACATTTAAATGCAAAGTCTAAACACGCCCAACGGGATAGCGAACAACATTGAGTCAATAAACATCGAAATCTCTCATAAAATGACCATTACCTAAGCTTGAAAATACGAATCAATGACTTCATTAGAGGAGCGACATTTTCATTTTGAGGGGCATTTGCTTTGCAGGTTCTAAAGCGATGGTTTGATTAAACAATCACAATATTTCACAACAATTTATTTGATGTTTTTATTTTTTAGGATGAGCGGATGGAAATTCACATTATGTTTGGTTCTAATTTCTATACTTGCGCGTATTTCTGAATGGGTTGTGGGGTGTTTTGACAAAGCTAAATTTATTTGATTATTTTTTAATTCCTTAATAGTGATTATGATTTTCTCTTTTTTTTTTTAAAATTTTTTTCTGCTATTGTTCCTGTCAAAGTTGTATGCTGTCTGCCAGACTAACGTGAAAAGTTTCCTTCAGCACTCAAACACCAAATTCTAGTATTAAACTATTTCATGTCAATCTTGTTTTTTTTTTAGCACTTAGCATTTTTTCTCCGACTTTCCTCGTGACCCGTTCATGTCGACGCTACTTGTCAGAAGTGTATTTTATTCACCGCCACGGATTTCATTTGTATCCCGCAATTGACTGGAAACCAGTCCAGGGTGATCCCTGCCTCTCGCCCAGTTGAATGTTTTACTCTTTATAAATGCTTGTTGGTCTCTTCTAGTGTGAAGCACATTGAGTATGAAATGTGCTACATCAATAAAACTGCCTTGCCTTGCCTTCTTTTTTTCAGGATCAACGCTATATTGGGCGTTGTTGTGTGTCCAGGTCAGGTGTCAAATACAGGCACCTATATAGAAACATCTTTTTTTTTTTTTTCTTTGGCCGTTTAACCACAAATGCAGCAGCTATAATGAGCAAGTTACAAAAAAAAAAAAAAATTCCAATGACGCGATTGAGATTTTGCACCGCAACAAAATGGCGTGCGAGACCATTCCGCATATTTGACTGCAGCATCAAGTCAACGCCTTCCTCAGGCCTTCAGTTTGCACAGCGAGATCGATGACGCGGTGGAGAAAATCCAGAAAGCCGGGTACACCGCCTCGGTGAACGGAAACACGAAAGAGTAGAAGGGATAAGCTCTATCGGACACATTGTAGAACGTAGCCGAGCCTGAATCGCAATCCAAAAACACACCAACGCGCGTCGGACGGGGATTCACGATCGCAATCTCGCCGCTGTCGTGCCAAGCCGACAACTTGTCGTCAAACGTCTCCACGCACCAAGATTGCGCGTTGCGCCCGAGTCGACCGGTCTGACCTTTGCGCTCGATGCTGGCGTAAGCCAGCCCGATGCCGATGAAGTTGTTGTTATCGAGCCGAACTTCCCAGTAGTGGCGGCCGCGTGTGAAACCCTGAGAGGTGAGCACCTGAGTGAAGACGGAGAAGCGTTCGGGCCAGTCGATGAGCGGATTAAGTTGGTCTGACACAGATGCCCTTGTGAGGCCCTCGCTTAGCACGATGCGTTTGTGCGCTGTCTTTGGATCAAAACTGAGCGCGGTGCCATCTGTTAGCACAGAAAATAAAGAAAGATAAGGTTAGTAGAATCATGTACGCCACAGGTGTCAAACTCAAGGCCCGGGGGCCAGATCTGGCCCATTGTTTGTTACCAATCGCCCCCAGCTTATTATGACTATTTTTTTTTTTTTTTTTAAATATTAGAATTATTTTTTACTAGCCTTCGATTTAAAAACGTATTCAGTCATCCACTCATCACTTTGTTTTGTAGAAATATCAGTGGTGGGTGCTCGAGGCCTTCTCTGCTGGCCTAACAAAATCAAGAAATCGGGATTTGAATTGAATTTTTAGGTGGAAAAGAAAACGGTTGTGTCTTTTCGCGGATCATTCAAGTAGACGACAGAAAATGACGTGCCCAGGAGCCAATTTGCAAATGTTCTCTGTTAGCGTTAGCGCCACTATTTTAGCAAATACCATAATAGTAGTAAGATTAACAGGGAAATGAAGAAATGAACTCTGAAGGACGTACACGACAGAAGATTGTGTCGATTTTCAGCAGCGAGGTTGGCAGGACGGTCCATCGTTTCTAAAGCAAAAATAAGACAAATATTGAGATGTTCCATTTGTCTGCTTTCGCCGTATGTACTCATGCGGGCAAGCTTTACCGATTTTTGCTTTCGGTTCAGAAGGCATCGGAGTCAGTTGGGATCTGAGTCTTGGTTTCCCACCAGACCCCAGAAGGTTTTCCATAGAACGAGACATTTTTTTTATTGTCTCCTTACTGTCTTCCTGCAGTGGAGCGGGCTTATAGTGTTTTTCTGAACAAAAAAATATTTGGACACAATTACATCATTTGACTTTTGGGTTCATAAAAGTAAATGTGGTGTTGGAATATTTTCTCACTCTGTGATGTCATCTTGTCGGATTTCGCGTTGGCTGCCTTGGCTGCTGGTGGAGGGCCGGGGTTGATGGGACGTCGTGTCTGCATTTTCTTCTCTAAAAAAATTGTGATAGGTGATCCTTTCAATGTATGCCGCCATTTATTGTAAAGGACAGAAAAGTAATTTTCCACCCATTTGCAATTTTGGGACCTGAGAGGACGCGCACTACGCTTCGAAAAAAAAAAAAATTAAATAATTGGCGCATTTTTTTTTTCCTCAAAAATATTTACAGTTTTAAGGTTACATCAATGGAGGAAAACGTGAACGTGTTTTTTTGTCCACTGTACAAATGTCAGAGTACACTGCTCCCACCGAAAATCTTACCTTTTACGATTAATGGCGGTCTGGCACCAACCGGTTGATTCAGGATGTCAGACATCTGTTTCCTCAGATTAACAGCAAACTCCTCGGTTGCCGTCAACTTTTTGGAGTTCAAGTTCATTCGAGGGGCGTAAGGCTCAAACGTCGCAGCTTTGGGCAGGTTAATTGAAGCCTGTGAGGAGGGAAGCACAATTGGCCAATGATGGAAATTCAATTGAATACAAAATTGTTGACTGAGATAATGGATTAAATAAATAAATAAATTAAAATAAAATATAATAAATAATAATAAAAAATCTCCATGAAGTTGACTTGTGGTCGATGCAATACAATCCCGGGCCGAGATTCCTCAGCACGACTTTCGGCATGAAAATGCTGTCTTTTAATGAACTCCAACTAGCTGTGCTTGTTCGAAAAGGAAGCTGATAAAGTTCTTCCTCGTAGCCACGTTGTATTAAATACCGGTCATGTGGAAGAGGTTGAAAAACTCTAGAATACTAGATAATGAAATTTCTCCGATGGGATGACGGAGTGGAACGGTTGACAAAAGCCACGATTTTGATTCGTATCTCAGTTTTGTGCTGACGGCTTTCGGTTCTCTTCTTCTTAAAATGAAATGACATGTTCTGTTGTGATCCAGCTTGTTTGAAGATCTATTAGTTTTTTCTTTCAGTCTTTGGAGTGGGTGGAGTCTCCAGCGCTGCACACCTGATGTCCATCATGGTTAGTTGGCTTCTTAAGCGCTGGAGACAGAGGAGCTAGGCGCCGGAATAATGTTTCTTGTTCTCGTGTTTGTCCAGTATCTTGGCAATCTTTACTCGTAAGTCATTCGCTTTAATTTTCTAACCTTGCGTAGGTTAGTTTCTGTTCTTGTACTATTAATTAATCTAAAAATTCGTAACTAGAGTCACATATGTGTAACATATATCTGCAAATGCGTATGTTGATTTTTTTTTCTTTCTTTTTTTAATGCGTAAACACGTTTAAATGCGTACATGAATTTGTAAGTGTGCGATCCGTAAACACCGGACCTCTCGATTGGCCGAATTATTACCTGCCGAATTCAACAAAGCTGGCGTTTAGCCTCATCAAATGGAGAATTTGGGCCTATTTTCCCAAGTCCAACTTAATTACGACTTATTTGCGATTGCATGACTTTCAGTTCCAAACATGAAACAAGATGCTGAGGATCACCTGTGCTCTGAATGTGAGAAAAAACATCATTGCTCTCTCACCTGAAGAAAACTTATTGTTTGTGACTGACAAAGTTGACGCTGGAGGTCCGCTTTGGCCTTGTTCAAGCGAATAATGTTTTCGGAAAACATTATCCCGAGAACCCTGAGTTTGGTCCGAGAAGATTCCAAGTCTTGGTCCACCACGCTCATCGCGGCGCGTTCCTCAATGGCCAGCATGTCTCGGATCTGTTCATACACGTGAGCCATTGCCAACTTCTTGTTGGCGGCGCTGCCCTAAAATATGAGCACAAAAGGAATGATGTCTTTTCCTCGTTGAATTGTGTTCATGTATAAAAAATAAATAAAAAAATCTGATTTAAGATAAAGACGTACTACCGGGCTGTAGTGAAAACCACAATGCGATGAAAAACAGGAATACAAGTACGCTGGTAATATTTTGGTCAATTATTAAAGGGATACTATACTTTTTTCATTATTTTTTTTTACTTTACTGCAGTGAATTGTGAATATTTTTGATGTAATGAACGATGATTTTCTGAAGTCCACGCGGGAGGTCAAAAGGCAGAAAAGTACGTCCATAAGGACCTGCAAGCACCAACATGCAAATCAAAATGCGGCAATTTTGCAACATCTACAAATGTTGAGCCCATGCTTTTATTGTCAAGTCAGAGAAATGAACCTTGGAACTGAGATGACCTGCAAACCTGACAGATCATATGATTGTTTGTTTGGCCTGTCATGTGACACTTGTGGAAATAATACATTATCACATCAAAGTCGATATTTTATTTTATTTTTTTTGGGAGGGGGGGTGACTTTACACATTTTGGAAAATTGGGCCAATTATCGGAGCCCATATTTGGCATTTTTCCGATTATCGGCATTTAACTTTTAAGGCCAATAAATTAAACGCTGGTTTATTTTGGCTCGCTGCAGCACACATCTCTCTATCTCTTTGTTGTGCTGGTGGCCCCGCCTGCAGAAGCAGATTGTCCCGCCCACAGTACCATCTGATTGGTTCCTTGTAGCAGGCAATCAGCAGCAAGCCGCCTGTTTGCTTTTTCACGTCGAGTCACACGTACTACGGGAGAGGTCACGCGAGCAGTGAAAAATAATGCAACAGACTTTGCCGGAATTTTAATAATGTTAATCGATTACAACTCACAACTCATAAAAAACAATTTGCCGTAGTGAACTTTAAAAAGTCGTTTGTTTTCATAGAACTATAAGACATGTAGCCGAGCCTGGGAGCTCGGTGCACTTTTTGTGAGACTTTTAAAATTAAATTGTCTAATTTTCTAACACCTAAAAAAAGCTTTACCATGTTGTAAATCACTAAAGTTGTTTAATAAACGTGCTTAAAGGCATTTAAATAAGTCACATTTTGTTGTTTTTATCTTTCAAAATTTTGACACCATTTCCCCCTTTTTTTTTTTCAACTAATGAATATTGGCTTGAAATATCGGTTATCGGCCTGCATGACTACTAATAATCGGCATTTTATCGGCTCTTAAAAAAAGCATCTCGGTCTCTCGCTACAATGAAGCAAACTGCCGGGGACGGTTACCTTCAGGGTAAGCTGCATGTCTCTCATTTGAGATATGACGGTCTCGTTCTGTTTAATCTTCTTGTCCACCAAATCCAATTTCTGTCTCACGTTGCACTGCAAAGACATTAAAAACCAAAGCAATTTAATATTCCTGTTTGGTAGGTTGCACCGACAATAATTAGATTTCATTTGACTTCTGACTATTCAGGTGTGTCTTGACCATGCCAACCGTTTTATTTTTATTACATAAGCGTTAAGTAAGTTAAACTCATCTAAGTGTCCCTTTTTAACGATCCCGCCACGTAAATGCTGAACAAAATGTCACTAATATAATATGACTTTTCACAAACGATGCCACTTGCTGCCTTTTTCATCCAGACCTGCTGCGCGGCCCTCTGCTGCTCGGATGGGATGAAGTCGCAGGATTTGTGGACTTGCTGGAGGCAGAGGGTGCATATGGGGCAGTTGTGCTGGTTGCAGAAGAGCTCCATGAGCTTGTGATGGTCCGGGCAGATGCGCTCCAGCAGGTCTTCGACGGGCTCGGTCAGCTGGTGGACGCGGAACACCGGACTGTCGCGGTGCGGTCGCAAATGCTCGGCGCAGTAGGAGGCCACGCAGGTGAGGCACGTCTTGACCGCCTCCGCCTTCATGCACGTATCACAACATATGGCGGCGACACCCTTGGCCTCTTCGCTCGTCTCCTTCTCCGTCACGGACACGTCCGCGTCGTTCTCAGCCGAGCGCAATTTAAAAGTCTCGACCACGGCGTCGAGGACCGTGTTTTTCTTCAGTTCCGGTTTAATGTGGTAGTGGGTCCGACATTGTGGGCAGTTGTAGGTTTCCTCCCAGGTGGCAAGGAGGCACTCTTGGCAGAAGTTGTGGCCGCACGGGATGGTCACCGGACAGTCAAAAGTGCTAAGGCAGATACTGCAAGTCAGCTCGTCACCAAGGCTGAGGAGCGACAACTCGCAATCGCCCATGTCCGACATGGTGACGCTTCTATGTGAGCTGGAGAGACAAGCGAAACTTAACTCCGCTTTTCAGGAAACGAAAGTAGAATTTAATCTTTTGTCACGTGACTGCGCGGCCAGTGAGACTCCGCCAAAAGGGTGTTCGGGCGTGGATTAAGAAATTGTTCAGATGAGCCGCTATTTTGCATAAGAGATTCATTAAAAGTCTTTATTTATTTATTTATTTATTTATTTTTTTGTCTCATTTGCCTCCGCGCCGAGTGTCGTCTTTTTGGGAAAACATAATATGCTCACTTTATAGTTAGTGAAAAATATAATATTATTGACAGTGACGTATAATGACGTAGCCATACAACACAATTGAGCACAACTTTATTTGTTTAGCGCATTTCACAACTGCAACTGAAACAAACCGCTTTCCATATGGTCAAATTTAAATGAGCGGGAAATTCGGACACAAATTGCAGATGTTCGTGGCAGTGGCGCTGTTCAGCACATTTTAGGGGCACATTTTAAGCCCCCCCAAAAATGCTCTTAAGGTGAGGCGAGGCACGTTTCATTTGCAGGACAATTCAAAGTGCTTTACGTGAAACATTAAATGCATTATAGAGAGAGAAACAACATGCGTATTAAGAAATTGCAAAAACGATCAAAAAATCAACTAAAAATAATTTGATGACAATTTTCTCAGAATTAATTGAGGTTGTGGTAATATGACAAATGTTGCAACATGCTTGCGACAAATACACTAAAAGTGTAAGAGAGCACACAAAATATTTTGGGGCTTTTCGAATTTTCTCTTTCGCGTTTTTAATTTGATTCAATAAAGAGACTGAGAGAAATGTATTTATTGATATTTATTGTTAAAACTACCGTACGTGAAATTGATGGACTTTAAGGACATTACTGTGTAGAATGGCATTAATGACTCGAGCTTTGAATGGCTTTGTAGAACTTTTTTCTTTTTTTTTTTTATAGATGGTAAATGACGAGACACAACATTCTGACTGCGTGATCAATAGAAAACAGAATTATAATTCTAAACATTCCTCCTTGACAAACATCATGCTCACAACTGACAATGCCTGACCCTCGTTCCCGATTGCCTACAATACCAGTGAGAAGATAAGCTTAATTGTGTGCGCTGAGAAATGGCTGAAAAGTACTTAATTATGCAGAACCACGTGGCGAGTCGTCAGAACTAAATGATCCTTTTACTGACGATTTGTTACTGTTCATCAGCTTGCTCGTTCTTGCGTGACTTGTCGAGCTGATCAATGTTCTTCATCAAGCCGACAAACTGCTCCTCCTGTAAGATAACGATAAATTATCTTAAAAACAAAACATTATCTCACTTGAATTTCTGTCGCAAGAATGATGCAAATCCCACTGAAGCGATCATTTTTTTTATAGCATGCAAAAAAATATATAATTTTTGGTTCCAACGGAAACGTACATTTTGTGTGTATTCGAAATGTAAAAAAAAATGAATTTGAAGATCTTCTACACGTTACAGCAATGACATCGGAATGTCATTCGGACTTGTAACTAACTCAATCACGGCCAGGTTCGGTAAAATGCACTTTTTGGCTTCTATAACCGTCAATGGCCGTTTATGTGTCGGCGAATGATATTTAGGCGAAGGGAAGAGAAGCCCAAACTATCTTCCAATTTATATCTGGTGTAAATCTCTCATGAAAACCGATTCGATATGCATCTCGATAGATGGCGTTTCTCATTCGTTTTTTGTTGCACCTCTACCAAAGTCGATTTCCTGGCGTCTTACCAGTACGTTCATCCGCTCAGCTGCCGCAATCGCGACATTCAGTTTGCGCTCGTCATGCTCCCTCTCCTCCTCGATCACACCCAACCTTGTCAAAGGCACAAACCGCCAACGCGTACGGATTGGTTACTTACGACGTGATATTAAAGACATTTTTGTCAACTCTATCGCGTAAATGCAATTCCACATATCCAGTTTTGTGTTTTCTACCTGAAGGCGGCGCTAGCGAGCTGCTCCTCTCGCTCAACCAACAGATTCCGTAGCGCCGTCATTTCAGCCTGCAGGATTGCATTCTGGTCTTGACTTTGGTTAATGAAGTCCTCCAGTCGCTTCGCCATTTCGAGCTCACGCTCGGTCACCTGCTCGATTCCCAGGCGAAGTTCCGACAGTTCTTGGCCATGCTGGGTCGTGGGATGCAAAAACAATCCCAGTTAAATGCGTGCCTTCTTTAGAGAGGGCGGTCTGACATACCCTAGCCAGCAAACTGAGATCCTCCTGCTCAGATTGCATCTCTCTGAGTTCCCTGTTTTGTATGTCTTTAATCCACGGAACTGGTGCACATGGTTTGATGGCTTCTTTCTGATAAAGAGAAAAGAATGAATTCTAGTATAACGTGAAGTCTCATTTTCGGACTCCAGAGCACAAAGAAAATATATTTTTTATATCTATATATATAACATTTATTTATTTATTTTTTTTGGGGACACTCACAGTTTTTGGCGATGAAATGAGGGGCTGGTTTGTCTCCAAATCTCGTTCATGGTTAGCGATGGGCAGAGCTTCAGAACTCGTCTGCCTCTTCAATTTTTTTTCAGGACGTCTATGGGGAGCACTTTGAGTTCTGGTGACTGGCTTCCTCCTTGAAGCTTTGACCTCTCTGCGAAATAAAGAAGACTCTCTTTTTGAGCAATCTGGGTACTTCTTGGATTTTGGTGGCCATGCTTGTTCTGCAGAAAGTTTCACGAAGAGATCCAGCAGTATAAAAAGCTCTCAAGTTGGACCGTAGACCACATACCCATCTCTTGGGCTCTTGCCGTCTTGAGCAAGCTGCTGGAGGGATGATTGATGAGGGCTAAATTTGCTCAAGTCTTTTGGAGGGACGTACATTGGCTTGGCTTGTTTCCTTGGGCTGTGAGAAAGAAGGAACTTTTACGAAAGTACGACGACGACTAACGATAGACCTTCGAGTCTGCGTACCTGTTAATTGTGATCAGATGCATCTCCGGGCCCAGTGACTCTGTGATCTGGTTCAGAATCAAAGGCAAGGGCTCCAAATTTTCAATTGTTTCCTAAAGAATATAAAAAAAATGGCGTGTGTGGAGACCGACAAGCAACGAATATACAATAAATATATTCAATTCTTCTTCGTATGTCGACAATTCAACCGCTCTATACAAAGTGCTGTACGTGGAGCAAAAGTAAGTTGTATAATAACACAATAAAAGAAATTAATAATGAAGACAATAAAAAGCACAAAAAGAGTCTAACCAAGTGTCGTGCTGAGTCAAAAGCCAATAAATAAAATGAGCCTAACATTTAGCGGAAGGTCATTCCAAAGAGAGGGAGGGGCATCAGAAAAGGCTTGATCCCCTCTGTGCCTTTGCTTCGTCCTTGGTACATCGAAGAGCGTAATTAAATTTAAAAAAAAAAGAGCCCGGGAAGGGTCGGATTTATGCCCCCTTCTTACGAGTATCAGTCTAGAGGCGAGCGGCAGCATTTTGGACCAACTGGAGACGCTTGATGGAGGATTGGCTGACTCCATGATAAAGTGCATTGCAGTAATGGTGCCAAGACGCATGAATGACAGCTTCAACCTTAGCCAGCTTGAGTCTGTTGGCTTCAGAGAAAATGTTTTATCTGGGAAATAAGGCCTTCACAAGCAATTTAAAAAAAAAAATCTCACTTTAAGGCCCACATCATTGCTGCAAAAAAAATACTCTTTCTAATGGCTCCTGTTAGTCATTATTTAGAAACGTCATATACCTATATATATACATATATCCTCCGCACCTGATCCCTCAGACAGATGATGTCGACCAGCAGGCCGTGAAGCACGGCCAGTCGCAGCGGGAGATCCACGTAGCCATCGAAAGAGCTCATCGGGACGTCCGCATATGGAGTGGATACCGTTTGGAGAAAGCCCCTCATTCTGTCCCAATGCTGCTGTAAGAATTCATTCATAAACAGCATGTACTCCTCCTTCTCTCCAAACCTGCAGGAGAACAAAAGAGGCGGAAACTAAAATCTCTATTTATTTATTTTTTTAAATTATTATAAAATAATGTAAGTTCTGCATAATTCGACCGGCAATTCCAATGAACGTGCTCACAGCGTGAAGTTTGCCAAGTTCTGGATGACTTTAGCAGTTAGGGTGAGCGTGCGCAGGGTGTTTGGCTCTGGGTACGGTTGCGTCAAACCAAAAAGAGACGGACTGAGGATAGCCGGACACAAGAAACGAAGGAAGAGGGAAGCCGAGATGAGACGTTGACCGATCTCGGGTTTTCCTTGGTCTTCACACAGCAACGCCCAACTTGAGAAAATCTTGTTCAGCTCTTCAGGAAAGTGTCTAAAAGACGTCGAAATGTTTGGAAATGTTGAAAACTTTGATCGCGAGTCGCTTGGGAGCGTCATTATCTTACCCTTGGAGCTCGAAAATTTTCCGCACCACTTCGTCACACACTTCCCTCAAGTTCCTCTGGTTGTTTGAAAGTTCTGAGACGTGACATTTGCGGGGATCAACTTCACATTTGTACCCCGTTACATAGACACGTATGATGAGGTCCCCTAAAATCCACGAGAAAAAGCGCTCGTTGAAAGTATTCCCAATTAAGAGAAAACAGTTGAATCGAAAATATTTACCCAGTGTGTCGATGAGGTATTTTTGTCCGACCAGCTTCATATATTCATCTATGGCTTTAGTGGCGATTGTGTTCTCTCTGAAGATAAGCGCCTCCTTCTCTCCAAGACGTTCAATCTCAGCGGTTCCCAAATCAACAAGAAACTCCTGAAACATTCAATATATTCATATGTGATGGGAATTAAATTAGCTTGTTTGGAGTGAGTGAGTGAGAGAGAGAGAGAGAGAGCGAACGAACGAACCAGATTGCACTTTCTACGTCTTTTTTTTTACCTTTGCTTTGCCAATACTCTGCAGCACATGCACAAGCGCCCCGGCCAGCTCCTCCTTTTCTTTCACATTGAGAAGCGGCTCCAAACTTTTGCACATTTCTACGTAATGCACAGTCACATACTCGGCAAACAGCTTGTATTTCTCCATGGGGAGAACGTGTAGATTCTGGAAACGAGCCTTGATACGGAGAGAAGCCTGTGACCCCAGAAGCTCTTTGGTGCCCGAGAGCTTGCAAGGAATGATGGGAAACCACTTTTCCTGGTAGCTCCTCCCTCGGATGTCCGCTAAATGTATATTGACGCTACCCAGTGGATGCAGAGCAAACTCATCTCGGGAATGACGCTTTTTCTTGGGATCTTCTTCGCGGAAGAGGTGCAAAGTGATTTGGGAGACGCAGGGAAGATTGTCAAGCTCAAAGAACTCTCCCCAGAATAGGTGACATCCCCCTGGAACACCTGCGCTGCCGCCCGGGCTTCCCGAAGAGCCAGGAGAGCTTTCGCCAGCCAGATTGGAACGACCGGACGCCTTTCCGACGGGGCGCGTGGTCGTGCGGGCAAACAGAATCCCATCCAAGTGTACCTCGCAGTAATAACGGCGTTTGGGAGGCAGATCCTTCGCTTCCTTCACCCAGAGATTGAGGGAATTCTCTGTGCGCTCGATGTTATCCTGTAAAGAGTTTCACAATCGGTAGATAACATCTACATATATAAAAATGATATGGACAAGGTGAATTTCCTTTGATGATCAGGCGGATTCTTTCGGACCAAAAGAGTTTACCTTATTGGGCTGGGCGGCCCTTCTCAGGTCTTCAATCCAACGATCACGCTCTGCCGCTGAGGAGCAGCCAAAGCAGTGCGTGTTCTCCGAGTTGATGACCTATAAGTGCAATGAACACATAACGTAGATACATTAGAACGTGACAGTTTATTGCACAGAGCCGGCCAGCCCGTCCCGGAGTCGGAAAGCTCCGTCGATTTTTATGAAGAAGGCCGGAGGGTCGAGGCCGGAAGGGTACCCAGGTTGCAGCAGGAGGGGACAAGGGACTGACCGGCAAAAAAGGGTCAAGTGCCCAGCTCTGTTTAAAAGTCTATGTTCCACATTTCTTTGATAATAAAAAAATAACCATGAAAATGTTAATTTTAAACAATTAAATGAAATGAAAGCGAGTTGAAGTGGGCTGTACCTCAAAACAATACTTCTCCCCTAAAATGGAACTGTGGACTGGCCTGACCACAGTACTGGCATCCGCACTTAGGTCCAGACTTCCAACAGGGCTCACTGGAATTGATACAGAATCCTTCGATCCATAGTGCCTAAAAAAAAAAAATTGAATGAAAGTTAAATAAGGTTTTCATAGAGCGTGACTCGAACATTAACAGCGAGCCAGGATGTGATAAAAAAAAAATGAGCATTTGATTTACCTGCTTCCTTTGTTTAGCCCCACGTGGTTCAATTGAGTGTTGCTATTTCTCTTGGCCTTGTTCTCAAGGCGTCGCTTAATCAGTCCCTGATTACAGCGAAATATCACGTTTAAAATGCATTTGAAAAAAAAAATTGCTCATTATGTTTGACGTGTGCCACACTCACCCGCACGCCGCCATCTTCTTTCTTCGGGCGAGGGACCACGTGGTCGGGGCTACATTCTAAAAGGAAAAAATGCAAGAAAAAAAATACATATCAGGAAATATATATATATTTTTTAATGCATTTATTTTTTTTTAAGTAAGCGGTTGTTTCTCATGGTCACTCCAACTGTGAATTATCACCGCGTATGGTTGGCATTTCAAACGTTCGATAGTACAGGATGTGGTTTTAAGCAGAGGTGGCAAAAGTATTCACGTACTGTATTTAAGAAGTACAGAGACTTGTTTAAAAAAAAAAAAAATTCAATTCAAATTCATTTACTTCAGGAAAAATAAAATAAAAACGTCCCCTGAAATGGACGTGCTTTTCAGTATATGTCACATCAACGTTTTTTCATCCATCCAAAAGTCCCAAATAAGCCACAGTACAGATACTCTTATCAGTTTTGAAACGAAGGCCCTAAAAGTAAAAAGTCAAGTAACACACTTCCAAACTTTGCGCCAACTACACCCTCAGCCTTGCTACTTACCCAGCGCCCCTCCACAGACAATCCATCGTCTGAATCCCATCATTTAGCACGAATGTTCTCGTTTCATCAAAATGTCCCCATGTAAGAAGTTCACCTCTTTTTGGGAGATCAATCTTGATATAACGCACCAGCGCACCAACGAGCAAAAAGCAAAGCTAACGCTGGGCAACCTCTGATCTGGAATGAAAAGTGGACTATACTTTTCTGCTTTTACTGGGCCACAGGAATAAATGGTGATGCTATCTTATACGCACACACACACACACACACACACGTACACGCGCACACAAGAACGAGAGGAAGCAATTTGACAGCCATGCTCGTATAAACATTCCGCTATTTCCTCCGTGACTCTCTGCGGGAATCAAACCTCTCCTAAGCCAGTGCTTCTCAAATAGTGGGGCGGCCCCCCCCCTCCAGGGGGTGGGGGGGCGATGCTGAGGGGGGCGCGTGTGACCCTGGGGAACATGCGTTTTTTCCACCATATTACAATGACGTGTAATTGCACATCCACTCCAGTAGTTGGCAGTGGCGCTCTCATTGCCCATTGGATTAAAAAAAAAAAATCTGCACAAATTGTTTGATTTATTTTTGTTTTGTAGGTTAAAGTGTTTTTATATGCAGTGCTCTTGAGTTAATGTTGCTAAAGTCAATTTGAATTTGTTATTATTTATTGATTTGATTTATTGATTTTTGTTCAATTTTATTTTCAGCTTTAAATGGTGCAATGGCTGTCAAAAAATATTTACGAGGATATCATTATTATTTTTTTATTTCGGGCAAATTGATACATGGGGTGCCTGGGGCGGCGAATTGTTTTCTTCTTGCTAGGGGTGGGGGTGATGCGTAACAGAAAATAATCGAGAATCACTGCCTTAAGCTGGCGTCCGTACGGTCGCGCTTCTGTTTTGGAGCTAAGTGAGTACAAAATGGTCTCTGTCGTCTTCTAATAGAATAATTTGCTTATTAACCTGCGTCGATGTCCACCAGATTCTGCATGCTGAGGTTGGACAGGCAGCTGTTAACTCGGTTTCGGGTCCACATTGTTGGCTGTGGGGACAGAGGCGAACAAAAAAAACAAAAAAACATGAGAGATTGTTTTTGCGACTGAACACAAGATAGTGAGGATGTTACTTCTTCCTCGGTGCAGATGAGAATCTGTCCATCTTGAAGAACGCAGTTGCTAATGTTCCATAAGGTGACCTCTTGGGATTGCGCCCACTGGAGGTTCTGGTTCTGGACTTGTGAGGACACAACTTCCTGCTCACCTTTACCCAAACACAGTCGGCAGACAAGCAAGCAAAGAGTTCAGCAAAAATGCGTTGATGCAACTCCAAAGCAAGAAGTGGAGCGGAATTACGTGCATATGCCGGCCTCTGTTTGTTTTGCTGTGTTTTTGCATCTCCCCATCGCACTTGGCCACTCCCATTTGAAAAGTGGAACGTGATGCTATCTCGCCGTGCGAGACACAACGAGCTGCACACTTCCTGTGGGTTTTCCTCAGTGTCCATTTCCACTAAAACTGCTTTTAGCGGTTTAAACGTAAATCCGTCGACAATCTATAGGAATTGGTCTCGGTTTGTTTATTTGGTTTGACCGAAAAAGCCGACTCCAAATAAATTATTTGGGGCAGATGTTTCGCTTCATTCTTTTCTTTTCATTCAGGACACACCTTACAATTTTTTATTTATTTATTTTTGCTACCTTCTTGTAACATTTATTGACCAAAGCCCAAAATTCTATTTTGGACATGAATCATTTTTGGAAAGAAGATGAAAGCACAATGTAGGGCTGTGCAATTAATTGAAATTCAATTGCGATTATTACACTCAGCGAGAACAAAATTGGCATAATCGTAACAAACGATGATGATGTGCAATATTATTATATGTATATAAGATTGTTAAAACAGTTCTCATTTTACAAGGTCTAACGCGATAGTTTAAATGTTACGACAGTTCTATGGCAATTTATAAATGTGTAGAAGTCAACTCCACTGCACTGTTACATACTTCGAACTTATACATTTGCATCTTTTTTTTTATTTGGAAATAACTCGATTTATAAACAATCCATTTGACATAATTATAGTGGTTACAATCATTTGATTTGTCTTAATATAATTTACATTTAAAAAAACTAAATAATTGTTTAATTGTCTCTCCAACCCAAAAATAATCGTTTGAATAATCATGATTTCAATTATTACTAAAATAATCGTGATTATTTTTTTTTTCTGAATCGGACAACCCTAGCACAAAGCTTACAGTAACCGTCTCAGTATTTATCTAATTTACATGTGACACGCTGGGATCAAACATCACTTTTATCATTGTTGAGAAAAGGAGTGACCAAACTTTTTGACAGTAAGAGATACTTGCCTACGGATTAATGCAAAGGGCTTCCGAAATAATAAATGTTCTCAAATTACATTCATTGAGAGTAATTTATGTGAAGACACTGATAATATTGATGTCATCATCATCAACCCTTTCCAAAAATCCATGAAAGTGATTACGTTTTTTACGATCCCTTCTACAGCATTCCTAGAAAATCACAATGCTCCATCACTGAGGAGTGAACAGGCCCTGCGAGCAATTCAAGTGGAGGCACCACGTCACACCTCACCTGGGAACAACGTCGGAGTGCTATTGCGACTGTGCAGTCTGGGCCTTTTGAGCTTCTGAGACACGGACCTCCAGTACTTTTTGAAGCGGGCCCCTCCTCCTGCTTGCTCGGGGTCCAAAGTGGCTTCGGCAGCCGAGGATGATGACGGTTCTCCGTGTGGCGCACTATCGGAGCTGGACGAGTGAGTCAGGGTGGCAAAAAACGACACGGGAGGCAAAGAAAGGGCCCTTCGGAAGGGATTCGTTCCCGTTGAGTTGGTCTTGGCTGCTTTGTCTTCCTCGCTCAGGGTCTTTCGCCACAATTGCATTTTGTTCCATTTGTTGCTCTTTGGCATCCTCTCCGTTGTAGAAGCCGCAGAGGCAGTTGCGTCTTCAGTCACCTCGTAAAGTGATTCCTTCGAGGCAGTTTGCCATTTGTAAGTGTTGAGCGGGTCGGTGGGCTCAGATGCTCGTCCCTGGAGATGATCTGCAGGAGGATTTCTCTTCTTCTCTGGTGATCCTTGTTCTGTTGGATGTGGATGAGCTGCAGGCTCCACTTCTTTTTGCTCCGTGCCCATTTTAATTATCAGGCAATTATTCGCATTTGTAACTCTTTTCCAGGGTGTGAAGCTAAATAAATATTGAAAAATTGTGGAATGTCCGTAGTTAATTGGACGTCAACCTATTTTCCCATCTGACTTGGATGTTCTTTTGTACAACGAGTGAGATGAAGACCCACTCATTCGCTCTGCATCATTTCATCATTTCCTGTTTCCAGTTGACACAAAATGAAAACCTCCGAAGGTCTGTCTGTGGTCGCTTTGGTGCTGTAATCAACTATTTACTTCCCTACTCTTTTTGACAAATATCCAAACTTGATAAAAGTCATTCTTTTCTAATACAGTTTTTTTGTTTTGTTTCCCCTATTCCACGTACAGTAGTTGGCTACTGATTATGTTTTGATTAATACTTAACGATAATATGAGCATTATGGTAATGCACAAGGTTGACGGTAGCAACTGATCTGCTTGGAGTGACTATTGACTGTTGAGATCAGTTTCCTGTCAAGCGAGGAGGCTGCACTTCCTGCACTTTGTGTTTGACTAACTCTAAAAACCACTTCCTGTGTTCACCCTGCTCCATCCACTGCCACATTTCATGTGAATATCAATTTGTTTTATAATGTCGTACTATCAAAATGTCTTCATTATTTTTAGAACACGATTTATTCATTTGTTATGATTACCTGATGTAAAAACATTGTGTCCATTTTCTATATTGTTTGGCCGCTTAAGGGTAGCAAGATATTCTCATTATGTAAAAGAAACATAAAAATTTGTGACAGGAACAAAAATTCAATTTGATCAACTTTTGTGAAAATTGGTCTTTTTTCCACCATTCCATGCTCGACATGAAGGGAGCAGGGTCGACGAGCTACTTTAATCAGCCACCAGAGGGCAGCAAATCTTGCGGAGCAAGATTTTAAAAAGGCACAACCAGGAGACATTGCGTAATAGCGTTATAGCGTTATAGCGGTATTGTACTAATTGATTACTGAAATTACGCCATACTTACTTGTATGTTACTGACATGTGACGAAAGAAAGTTATTATATGTGCACACGTGTGGACGTTATTACATGCAAAGTAGTGGGCAAGTGGTACTACTTGTGTCTGCAGTTTTGCCAACTTAGTGATGTTTTCACCAATTCTTTGTAATCGTTTAAGTACCGGCTTCTGGAGATGGATATTTATTTTTTAATTTAAATTCAATTTGTATTTATTTCGGAGGCGGGAGGGGGTCAATATTGCGGCAGAGCAGCTCAACCTGCCGACGTCAGTGGGCGGATCGATGACGTCACGGCTTGGTCTGAGACAGGAGGAGGAGACTGAAACTGGAAGACCGATATGGTCCTCCCCGGCTCATCTTTCATCCACCACAGCAGGATTGATCTGAACTTGCCGAGTGCCTGCTTGGTCTTAAATCCACACCGCGTCCCCTGCCGTCGGACCTCGAAGAAAATTGAACCGGTGGCTTGATTCGGCGGCTACATGGCTAGCTAGCACAGCGAGGCTAACGAGCGTTAGCTTGTGCGCCAGCTCATCTCCCGGAGCCCGGCGAAGTGGAGAATCGATGACAAGAATGGCTACTTCGCTCCGATAGCCGAAAAACGACCAATATCCGGCCCAACGCCTTCCCGGACAAACACCTACTAAATAACGGGTAAGTGTGTATTCAGTCATATGTTGACAACTTAACAGCAATTTGAAAAGTTGTTGTCTTGCAGTGGAGCAGCCAACAGCACCGTTGCGTAATGGTGAACCTAAACTGCCCCCCCCCCCCAAAAAAAATTAAAAATCAAATAAAAATTCAGCGTCCGTGGCTTGATTTTAAAACTTCAGCAGTCGCGTGATTCGCCCACTTATATTTCAAACGACCTTGTATTCAAACCGCTTTTTTAGAGAGGTCTCGGTGCTGGTCATCAGGTCACAAGATGAAGTGACATAAGTGGTAATTGTATAATCATTAATTGCTTACTGTTCTGGCTGAACAAAAAAAAATGTAAATAAAAGGTGTCTAGAACTGCAAATGGGTCACTTGACAGCAATTTCCGTGCAAATGTGTTCGCCTTACGCCTGTTTTTGACATGTCTCCAAAGTTTCTGACAGCTGCTGAACCATGACGGTAATTATTGATGTGTGAGCAGAACTGTAGTGTGTTATGATTTTGTGTGTCCTAGCCTGGTTATTAGTAATCTTCCTACCTACACTGATCCCTCCTTAAGTAGGACTGGGACTTTGGCTCCCAGCCTCCCTTGCAGCATTTGCCCGCAAACATGTATCAGCTTGCTGAACAAGCAGAACACGAATATCATAATTACTCTTTTCACTTCCCTGAAATGACGTCAAGGATGCATGTGGAATTTTTGCTTCTAGTCCTCATTTGTTTATTTCCACGAACTGTATCCACCGTCATTGCTATTGTAGCTTCCCTTCTTTCCGCTATCAAGTCTCTCTTGCATAAATTTGACTTTTTTTGTATTAAATGGCGTGCTGTCTATGTGACCTGTGCAGTAGCTGTAGTTGGACATACAGTGGAACCTCTGAGAGTATTTTCAACAATGTTTTCCCATTGCAAAGAATACTTATGTGTAGAAAAATGCAACCCCTGTCAAGCTCCAAGCTGACGGATTTGAGTCAAAACGCTGAAGCGAATTTACGCAGAGTTCAATACGGACTGATCGTTTAATGCTTGGCTGTTAGCTTGAGTTCATTAGATCTCAATCATGCTTTGGTCAAAACTGCAAGACTTGATGTTCATTGCGATTTGACCAATATCTATAAATTGTGTGCTGTATAAGAGTTAGACCTCCGTTGCTGTGGTTTTTCAAATTCAGATAAGACCTAGAAAGGTTGCGTTGGACGTTAGTTGCTGGCAGCTGCAGATGGTAACTCTGAGAAGCACAAGAACTCAACTCGACGCTTTTCAATATTAAACAACTTAAAAATAATTATTTGGATGCATGTTATTCCTTTCAATTGAACTTTCTGGTGAAGAACTATATGTCTTGTCTTTACGGGAGGACGCAAATCGACGAATGAGGAAAGCACACTGCAATACTCCGCAATACTGCCTTGAGTTCACTGAAACTTGAAATTTTTCATTTTCCTTTGGAAGTTTAGTGTTGATTAATTGATGGCATTTTGGAAAAACGGAACAGAATGCTGAATCGGTAATGACAACGACAAATATTAGAGCTGGGAGTTCATATAGAAATTCCACCGTCGAGTGTTGGCACAATCTAAAATGTCCGACCTGTGGGGCATTTGAGGTTCCACTGTACATCGTTTAGCTTGTGCGCTCTCTCGTTTGCAGTGATGCTGTTTGTTGTGTAGCCAATGCAGCAATCATTGATCAGAAACATCCCTGGTCCCATCTCTGATCATCCCTTCTGATTCATGTCGTAAATTGTTAGGCTGCACAGTACGCGCACACACGGACGATTCAAATAGTCGTCGAAAAGACACCTAAATTATACACTGGGTCTTCTGTGGTAAAAAAAAAAAAAAAACAAAGAGAAAAAAAGGTCACATCATCATTTCTTTCTGTTCCTCAAATCCACTTATTTATTTTTCAGGTTGTTGGTGTTTCGGCAGTTCCAAACATGGTGCAGAAGTACCAGTCACCCGTGAGGGTGTACAAGTACCCCTTTGAGCTGGTGATGGCAGTAAGTGTCTTTTATTTTGCACCTGTCTACATTAATAATGCATGTTATTGATCCCGTGTTATGTAATACTGGCAAGCCTGCGCTCGTTCTGCACGTACGAAAGCCGTTGAATAACACCTTCCATGACAAGCTACACCAGCATTAACTTGTCCCATTACAAATCCCATCCATTTTATTTTTTACCACTTGTCACGGGAGGAACATTTTTTTTTTTACCTGGAAACCCAGACTTGCCTCTCCCCAGCCACTTCTTCCAACAATTTAAGTGAGATCTCAAGGTGTTTCCAGGCCAGCTGGTTTGACATAGACTCGCCAGCGTGTCATGGGTTGACCACAGGGCCTCCTGCCGTTGGGACATGCCAAAACACTTTGAGGTGTCCCTTCTTTTTTTGTTAATGATTATACAATTATTACGGGGTGGTTGTTGTCTGTTAATTATCACTTAATGCAGTAGTATTAATTATTTGCATTCATCCAGCCTGTTATTGATTAATTTTCATTGGACTGTTAGATTTAGTTTTAGATTTAGTTTTGGACTGTATGCATGTGATGTATGATGTTTAATGAGTTACATTGCTCGGTGTGTGAAGTGAAGGTGAAAGCTTTTGACCATCCCTCACGCTTTTTCTGCCGTTCTTATTGTTTACTGCGTGCTCTAAACGACAAATTACGATACACAAAATCCGCTGGGATCGACTCCCGTTCACATGAGACGCTGGTGAGGATAATCAGTCCAGAAGATGGATGAATAGTATCAGCGCATGGCCATTATCAACATGTGCATTTTTCTCTCGTGCTTTATTATTAGCTGCTTTTTTTTTTTTTTCGTCAGTAGAGAGAGACTCTTGTTGAACTCGTTATCATGCTTTGTAAAATGCAATTATCACACGTGGGTTGAGCATGGCGTCGTCAACGTTGTTTTACAAAAGCTGGACAGGTGCTTGTTTATTGAGATAAAAATAAGCGTTCTCCGCCAGCAAGCGGGAGGATGCAGGAATACTAAATCTCCTTAGCACAGGGGCAAACAAGTAGCTATTAATAGAGGGCTAACACACACACACACACACACACGCACGCACCTGGATTTACACATGCGGCTGAAGGAGGCTAGTAGTTATTGAAAAGCTACTGGACTAACACTTTAATTTCAGTTGCTTAGCTCCAAATAAGTACAATATGGAGTCATAGTTAACCATGTGGTTGGCGTGACAGACTTCCCGAAACTCAGATATTGTCTTTGTTCTTTGGTTTGCTCAGGAATGATATTTGACATATTGCGTTGATAAATTCAGTATGTTCTCTCTCCATTTATCGTTCGCAAAATGTGACTCCTTTCACATCCACAGACACGTTACCAGTGCCCTCGATTCTTCTACTGTGTTCTTTACCGTTTACAGTTTGCACAATTGCGTTTTCTCTCCAGACCTTGAGGGGCCACCTTGTACACTGACAGGTGTTATTGAAGCTGGTCAACCTCTGGCAAACAGAAGTGTGGCTTTAAGTGCTGTTACATAAGTCTGCTTGGATTGCAGCCCGTAAACTGTCCCACAGGGGCTACTTATCGCTTCAGAAATGATTTCATTTATGTAAAGTATGGCAGCTGTTTTAGTTGCACTCTCAACCTTAACAGTTCTTTGAATCATTTTTGCTGTCGATGGAACGAAAGGAACGACATTGCCGACCTGTCAAAGCAAATTTGTTACCCGTGATCAATGAAGTGACCCTGCTAGCTAAACCGTAACGACACATTTTCATCCCAAAGACTCGCCTTTCAATAGAAACAACTCGTTTGTGGATTTAAGAATGGTGAAGGAGATTAGTTGAAGGCGTTGTTGAATTTGTGTCACAGTGCGCCTTCAACGCAAGTGTCCGGCGTTGCATAACGCACTCACGATGTAACACGATTAATATTGTCCTTGTTTATTTTAGCAGTGACATTTTAAAAGTACAACATTTGTTTTCACTGCCTCAAATTGAGCTGCGACAGTCCCTGAAGTCTACTTCCTTGTTTCAATAACAGGAAATATTGTCACTGCCGCTGCTATTATCATCTGGTCGGTGCTCGAAGCTTTTCTCTGGGGGGTTCCATAGGAATGTCAAAAAGCTGCACACAATACCCTTTGCGCTGTTGTTTCAGGCCTGCGGGGCCGGTTGCTGTCGGAACATGTGCATGAATAGCAATTAATTCAATTGGCACAAAAAAGAACAGGAAATATTAAATTGAAACACAAAAACTCACCCCAGATTGCAATTTTTTTTTTTTTTTGCTCTTCATATCAAAATCGTAGTTAAGGCTGCCTCAACAAGCATCCACATGATGGATTTAGAAGAGCTTCCACACCGAAACATGTAACCCGTTGACCTTGTCTGTGTCGCTTACGTCATTATTTTACATAAGCTTTGTTTACTCTCTACATATTGATGCATAAAACGGGCCTTTAAAAAAAACAAAAACATTATTACGGCAGTAAACATAGTCCACTTTTTGTCTTTTTGGTATGCATAGACAAAATAAGAATCCATATTGATCTAGATTTGGTCTTGTCTTGTGTCGTTGGGTTGGACTCTTTTTAGTCCAAGTTGGTGCGCTCTACATCCGCTAAAGAGTTTGCACAGGACTAGGAACAGGAAGTGCTGCAATTTATACTCCAGTGTGTATTGTTTACAGAATCTTCTCTGTCATTGGTTGGTCAACGGAACAATTAATGTTAAAAACATCGAGGATTCTCTTGGTTATTTTATTCTTGGACAAACAGGAAGTTCACATTGAATGCGCGGTGCGAGCCCCCTCTGCGAGTTCGCTGAGGACAGCGAGGCCAAATGGGGAAATCCCAAAAGTGATGGGCCGCTCACTGTTGGTGTGTTTTGCTTCTTTTCCGTTTATTGTCAACCAAAGCTGGATGAAGACGCTCGCCTTCCATCAGTCGGGTCATGGATTTTGATCAGTTGGACGCAATTTGACGTTTTTGTGCCTGGTATTGCAGTGGCAACTTGGTAAAATAGTTTTCACTTCACCATGCGGAACGGGTCAGTGTGTGTTTCGGAAGCGTGTGGTTGTCCCGAAAATGAATGAAATGATTACACGATACAATGCAATGCCTCTTTATGTCGTAGAGCAGTTTCACGGAAAGTACGTGTGACATATCGTACGCGTTTGATCCTCGCCCATTCAATAGACCCATCTTAAAAAAAAAAAGGACTCCTTTCAAATAGAAGCCTTTAATAGCTGTCAACCAACGTTATCCCTGAACTTTAATGGGATTCATATGCCTGGTAGAGTTTTATGGAAAGTCCTATTGCAGTTTATGTCTGCACTTTGGAATGCATACCCGGTAAACTCTGTTTAAATGTCATTGCACTCTTCTATGTTTAGCACATTTTTCCTCTAAACTGTATGCCTGTGTGTGTGTGTGTGTGTGGGGGTGTGTGTGTGTGTGTGTGTGTATATAGGTCATCCATAGCACGCGGTGGTAACTATTGGGCCGCCAACAAATTGTCTTGTTGCTTAACCTAGCTGGTTCTGCTGTCCCCCTTTTCCTGACCCACTTAGGTCCATGTCTGGTTAAGACTTCTGCAGCCTAGTTTTCTGCTGCTGAATTATCCGGTGCTTGACTCTATTTTAATGCAGTGTCATGTGACCTGATGGCTTGGTAGTCACTCGACAGTCCAAAGTTGAGTGGAATACACATTTTAGTGAAAGAGTCCTGAGATTTTTATTTATTGATTTATTTATTTAATGCCTTCTTTTCTTCATCCAACGCAAACAGAATTTTATTTTTTGAATGCCGTCATAATCATCCACACCACATTGCGATGTACATTTAAGGCGAAAAATCAAAGCTACTGTAAACTATTTTTTCTTTCTGCTTGTGCTGTTTGAGGGGATTTACATGTGTGCTGACCATTTTCCCGCGTAACACTTTTTCTTTTAAAAGGACGGGTGTTGTATTGATTATTTGACCGCTATACTTGCCCAGTGTTACGTTTCCTTTGCCTCAGTGAGACGGCGGCGCTTATCATCATGCCGCCTGCTGCTTGTCACTGAATGCGGCAAGTCATGTGACTCGTTGGAGCCAATAGCCGTTCTGCAGCTGATTTCATTCACTGATCACAGGACACTCATTCACTCTTTTTTCTTTCCTTCTGCAAGGTTGAGATAGTGCCCATGCAGCTCCCTTCCCCCTTCCGCTTTCACCCTGCTGAAAGCAGATGACACTTCTCACTAAAGTCACAATTTCCCTTTGCACCGCAGTCGTGCGTCATCGTGTGCCACTTCAGATTCATGGAGCGGACCATTAATTGTTTTTTTTTCTATCCTTTTAAATAGTTAGTCTGAATTTTGCCAGAGAAATTGAAGATCTTTACACATTATTTCCGGCATAAGCTGAAGTATGGTTTAGTTTGTTTCCAGTGTTGAAAGAATTGTTATTCTACATGCAGTGTTCATATGCGTAAATATATCGTCTTTCTTTCTGTTTCTACTGTTTGGTTATATGTATTTATAATTTTGATATATTTGTTATTGTAGTTGTTGTATTAGTGAAGTCAAACTACGCCGCATAATACAGACTGATGTCATGGCAGGTCAGTGTAAAAGGCTTACCAGGTATTTAATTAATAGTTGTATGCGGCAGGGTTTTAAGGTTATTTCGTCCAAGCTGGCTGACTTTTTTAATGCGGACTGCAGCACTGAAATCTCTGGAACAAGAGAAGTGGGTGGCATGGCATGCAGAGGCTAAAGACTCTTTTGTTGTTTTTGTTCAGACAAAAGCCTGTTGTCCTTCCCACCCAACATTCGAGCTCCAACTTTGTGTGACTTCAAAACAGTTATGGATTTCTTTTGAGGCCTTTTGCCGATTTTTGGCTGAAGAAAAAAGTAAATGCTGATTAGCGATTAATCAAATTAATTTAAATAATATATAATGCGTGGAATAACATTCAATCATATTTTTTTTTATTTCATTAGGTATAATAAAAAGATGTATTCATATTGAAGCTGTTGTTTGACGTGTCCAGACTTTATGGACACATATTAATATGAATTTTAAAAATTTGATTGCAAACAGCTGAATGTGATTGAACGAAAGAGTGGGGGGGTGTTGCCCGCCCGTCATCCTTGGACGCACGGGCACAATGACAACTGAGAAAAAAATATAACTTGACTCTCATCACCGAAGCGTTAAATACAAAAAAATCTGAAGTTGCTCAACCCTTTTTGCGTACGTGTTTGTATACATATGTGCGCTTGCGTGCCATTTAAAAAAAATAATAAATACATTGAAAAGGGCCTCATCATCTTTTTACAAGTCTGATGCGGTGTACTTGTTTATGTTGAGGACATTAATAGAATGATCTTCAAATTTCCTCCAGCATTCTACTGGTTGAACAAACGTCATTTTTGGGGTCTCCTGAAAAGTTTTGTAGGATTTGGAAACCATTTGAGGATGTTTCCTCTTCCAGGCCTACGAGCGCCGGTTCCCCACTTGTCACCTTATCCCCATGTTTGTGGCAAGTGATGTGGTCGATGAAGAGACAAGTGAGGATAGATCCACTCATCGGGTTGAGCGGCGCTGCGCCCTGGATGTGGACGCTCCACGCCTTCTCAAACGGGTAATCTACTCATCACCGCTAATTCGAGAATCATGCTTTTGAGTTTGTCACTCTATGTGTCGGCAATATTTGTGAGGCTACGACTCTTTACTGATCGTCTTTCCGGTTTGCAGATTGCTGGTGTGGATTATGTCTACTTCATCCAGAAAAACACACTAAACCGAAAGGAGCGGACGCTTCACATCGAATCACATAATGAGACCTTCTCCAACAGGGTCATCATCCATGAGATCTGCTGCTATTCGGTAAATACTCGTGCCCCTTTACATATTAGTGTGCATCCTACCTTCGTAACCTGCCGCTTTACACATTCATGCCTTTTGGAGAGGCGTCATTTCCTCTTGAGCCTGGCTGAAAGCTCCGTAATCGTGATATGGACCCAGTATACTTGTCGTTATCCACTGTTTGCTCGTCGATGGCTTCAAATCCACTCATCAATGAAAGAGAATACGCAAGTGAACAGGGTTGACGAGATCAAGCACCCAGTTATTCAGGTCTCTAATTTTAGCTCCGCAGTGCCTCTTATCGTCCACGTTAACACGCAGTATTAACAGTAACTCAGCGAGACAGCCTAATTAGACAACGCTAATGGATCTGGCTAAGGCGGAAATGTTTTTGTTGCCAAAGGGCCATCAGCACAGTTTTACAAATGTTATCCTGGATTCAATGGCAGAAACATTTCAGAATTATATTAAACACTATAGACTTAAAAATAAATAAATAAATAAATAAAAAAACATGTATATATATTCAAGTAAAAATTGAAGTAATATTAGACTTCAGTGCCATCTATTTCCAATGTTGGTGAATGTTTGCACATTCACATTTGTTTGACCTTTATTTTGACCTCCAAACTCTTCATTTGTAAAGGGCCGGTGAATTTTATATGGATAGGCTGACACAAGCAACCTTCAGCTCAGTGCTGTGCACATATTTCTCTTTGTGCATCATGTTCTAGTGAAGTCAAGTGATCCATTTTTACAATAGCGGCAAAGCTCCCCCCCCCCATTTTTATTTATTTTTTGGCTCATGTGTACAGTATGATACAGTCTGTTCTCACACTTTCCAGGTGCACCCTGAGAATGAAGGCTGGACATGTTTTGAGCAGTCAGCCAGTCTGGACATCAAGTCTTTCTTTGGCTTTGAGAGCACCGTGGAAAAGATTGCAATGAAGCAATATGCCAGCAGCATCAAAAAGGTGTTTGTTTCATTTTTGCATCCAAAAACCAGATTTTTGCATCCATGCAGGACTTAAATATGAAATATTCTTGGGTTATCTCTATGTGCGATTGGTCCAGGGTCCCAGTTTGTGCATTTAGACAATGTGAACAGTGTTGACGTGACTTTCCTTAGCTGATCTTAAACTTGAATTGGCTTCATTAGCCCGCTTTTCCTCATTTGATGAATGTGCAGTACATAAGACGTCATATTAATCCTCTGCCAGAGCCGGAAAAGTCAATTGACTGATTATTTCATTTTTTTTTTTAGCTCAGCTTTTTGCACCATCCTAATTCTAACTTCCATTCTTCTCCTCACAGGGGAAAGAAATAATAGAATACTACCTAAAGGAACTCGAAGATGAGGGGATCACTCATGTGCCACGATGGAGTCCAACCTCTCTTCCGCTGCCTCCCACCAGACCGACCAGTCTCTTTAGCAGCCCACCCCCAGACCTCAAGATCCCTGTCACACCCGCTGTTCCCATCCCGCTGACAGTTGATGCCACGGAAAGCAGCTCTCAGGATGCTAAGCAGGACAACGCCGGCCTTCAGGCAGATAGTTTAACCGAGATTCTGACTGGCACACCGGAAGGTCTGTTTGGATGATAATTGGAAAATGAGTTGCTGCCCTTTCCCAAATAATTTAATTGGTGTCCTTCTGTGAGCTAGAATTAGACTTGGCCTGTCAATGATGTGAATTTGAGGCGTGATTTGTTAGTTAGTTTTGTTTTGCGTTTGCAGATAAACTGGATGCTGATTACATCAAACGCTACCTTGGCGATCTTACACCCCTGCAGGAGAGCTGTCTCATCAGACTTCGGAAATGGCTGCAGGAGACCCACAAGGGCAAGGTAACTTGCCGCCCTGCTCAGATTTTTGTAGTGGCGGGATCAAACATTTTGAAATATTTGCTGCGAAGCTCAGATTCATATATGGTGACAAACACAAGTTGATCTGTGTCATTCCCCAATCCATTATTTTCTAAATGTTTACTTCTTCCTATTTCCATTCCAGATTCCCAAGGATGAACACATCCTGCGATTTTTGCGGGCCCGAGACTTCAACATGGACAAGGCTCGTGAAATTTTGTGCCAGTCGCTGACCTGGAGGAAGCAGCACCAAGTAGATTATCTTCTTGAGACGTGGAGTTCGCCTCAAGTCCTTCAGGACTATTACACCGGGGGCTGGCACCACCATGATCGAGGTACGCGTCAACATCGCTTTGCGGATGGGTTTACGCATACATGATTTATGTCTTCTTGCAAAGCTAGCCAAGATGGTGATCTTTGCTCTCGGGTTTCCTTCACTCTCAAGTTACATGATAATCAACTCAAAGCCCCCCCCCACGCATCACAGCCTTTCAGAACACAAGTGACTGCAACGCAAATACATTTTTCAGCACTACTTGGTTTCACTTAAGCGAAGCTGTTCTTCGCTTTGGTACATGCTTTCACATCCTGTGGAATGTTTATTTTTGTCGTCGTACTCCTGTTCTCGAAGGAGTGTGCAAATATTTATGCTTCCATAGTTGTGAAGGACAAATGGGACTAAAGTATTTTCCTTGTTTACATAACAGACGAGCAGACGACTATAATGATCCTCAGTTGTTTAATATACAACTTCGGAGACTGAAATATTGCTGCAAGTCATTTAAATGTTTATTATTCTTTATTCTGTCTCCTAGATGGTCGACCTTTGTATGTCCTGAGACTTGGCCAGATGGACACCAAAGGACTGGTCCGAGCTCTCGGGGAAGAATCGCTGCTTCGACATGTAAGCGCAGCAGCTTTGTCACGTTTACAGTTCGCTGAAGTTCATGTTAAGTCTCGATGTAAATTATTCAGACTACAGGCTAAGTAATTACTGTCCAGGGTTTTGAAGGAGACAAGTGCTTTAAAAGCAAGGCATGCGCACAGTTGCCATATAAATAATGCGCTTAAAATGCTCGTAAATCACCGCGCTTACGGAGTTGCTAAATTATTGACGCTCGTTTTTAGGTGCTGTCCATCAACGAGGAGGGGCTGAGACGCTGTGAAGAGAACACAAAGGTGTTTGGTCGTCCCATCAGGTAGAAAAAAAAATAAATAAAAATTTCACTTGTAACAAGAATTCAGATTTGCTTTGTAGAATGTGGTGGTGCCAAAGTTGGCATGCACACGACGAGGGAATCCAGAGCAGTCCGTCATATATCAGGAGCTGAATCAAGACGATAAACTGTTGATTTACAAGTGTACTGTTGTGGCTGACGGTGGGAAGAGTGAGGGGAAGGAATGGAGATGGTATCTTTCAGGCATCTCAGCAGGAGGTGGGGGCAGGGATGTGAGCCACACAGAATGGCTTCGTAACTATGAATAGCTGTTGAGCTACGCTGGCCACCAGCCAGAAAGGGAGTCTAGAATTAGCATGCATCGCTGTCACCGCCGCAAGAACACTTTCGAAATGGTGTGCGTCTGTGTGATTGCGGTCTCCTCTTTTGCTCAGTTGCTGGACATGTCTCGTGGATCTGGAGGGTCTCAATATGCGTCACCTGTGGCGACCCGGAGTCAAGGCTCTGTTGAGAATTATCGAGGTTGTGGAGGCCAACTACCCGGAGACGCTTGGACGGCTGCTCATCCTGAGAGCTCCCAGAGTCTTCCCGGTCCTTTGGACTCTGGTGAGCACTGGGGACCAGAGTGATAGCGAGCGTTTTATCTCAGGAGGAGTCCATAAAAAAAGACACACTCTTATGTCGCTAATATGTTTGCGAGTAGCTAAAAGTAAAATAAGCATTATTGTTGCCAAAACAGACACACCAAAAACTGTTAGCGAGGACATTCTGTGCAAATTCAGTTTTTCTCTATAAGCGAACAGTTTAGACAACATATAACCTGATAAACGCTTTCATGTTTCCTGACTTTAGGTGAGTCCGTTCATTGACGAAAACACCCGCAAGAAGTTCCTAATCTATGCAGGAAACGATTACCAGGGCCCCGGCGGGCTGCTGGACTACATAGACAAGGAGATTATCCCCGACTTCCTGGGCGGCGAGTGCATGGTGAGTGGAGAATTAAGCATGTATGTTGGAGAACATGATTAGATTTGAAGAGCACCTGTACTGACCTACTTTTATGTGTCGTTGCACATGTACTTTCTCTCTCTCTCTCTCTCTCTCTCTTTCTTTACCTTCTCTAGTGTGAGGTACCCGAGGGAGGCCTGGTACCAAAGTCGATGTACCGCACTGCAGAGGAGCTTGAGAATGAGGATGTTCGTCTGTGGACCGAGACAATCTACCAAAGCGCCAGCATCTTTAAAGGCGCTCCGCACGAGGTGAGACTGATTAACACGTGCAGAGCGAGAGGATGAAAGCTGTGACACTGTCAGTTGGCGTGTAGGCCATCAACCAGGCCGCCAAGATGTTTGTTTTGTTGAAAGGTCTGCCATCTAGAGGTCGAAACCGGTATACTGCACTTTATTTTTTTCGACATGGAACGTTCTTATATGCTATTCATCTCTCCAACACAATATGACAATTATTTGTTGTCTTTCATTTAAACAGCTTCTGATTGAGATCATTGACGCCTCCTCAGTCATCACTTGGGACTTTGATGTGTGCAAAGGCGATGTGGTTTTCAACATCTACCACTCCAAGCGTGCCCCGCAGCCACCGCGTAAAGACCCCCTCGGAGCTCATGGCATCACCTCCCCGGGTGGCAACAACGTGCAGCTCATAGACAAGTCATGGACGCTGGGGCAAGATTACAGCATGGTCGAGTCCCCGCTCACCTGCAAGGAGGGAGAAAGTGTGCAGGCAAGGTTTTGGGAATGTAGAAGAAATCATTTTATTTCCTTTTCTATTTGTGTTTGAAACACACCTTTGCTTTGTTCAGGGCTCCCATATTACACGCTGGCCAGGCTTTTACATCCTCCAATGGAAGTTCCACAACATGCCGGCCTGCTCGGCCACTAACCTGCCTCGGGTCGATGACGTGCTGGCCACACTGCAAGTCTCCTCGCACAAGTGTAAAGTCATGTACTACACCGAGGTGTTGGGCTCTGAGGACTTCAGGTTGGTAACCCATCCACTGAAAGATTTTTTTTTTTTTTTTTAATTGAAATGTTTGAACCTTCAACTGTTCCTTCCTGTGTTCTGTCAGCCCCGCCCCCTTTACACCCCACACCCCGCAAGACAAATGAAATAGAGAAACATATCAGGATGCTTCGTTTCCCAGCCTTTTTTTTTTAATTCATTTTTTTCCTGTCCACCGCATTCTCGTTCTTTCTTGTCCTCCTGCTCCTCCTCCTGCCGCTCTGTCTTCTTCCTGTGAAGAACGGCTTGCTGTGACGTGCAGAGTTTGTAAGTGGCGCAGTGGTTGCCCCTTTTCTTTGAGCATTACCCCGTCGTCATGCCTGCTTTTTGGCTGCGAACGTCCATGGCAGCTGGCGTCCTGAGCACAGTCTGACTTTGACAATCGCCCTGCTTGCATTACTAACAATACTAGCAATCACTGGCCTTATTGAAGTCTTGAAATTGCTACTTACAATTCTTTTCCTAATGCTGTCAATTTAAACTCTCAACTTGCTCAAACTGCACTTGCTGTTTTGCTGTAGTCTTTTACGACAGATTTGACTGCGCCGTCTTAAACATTTTACGGACAAAGTCATTTATTTTTTATGTGTCGCCAACTCAGCTAAGCTTATTTTGAGTATATAAATGGGTTGTGCTCTTTTTTTGTCTACTTTTGGGAGTGGAGTGATTCAGGGCTTACATATTTTCAATCATCCTTAATTCTAAGGCCAAATGGAGTTCCTAATTTGTGGCTATTTTAAAGCAGGCAAACCATCTCAACTGTGATTTTTTTTTTTGGGGTGTGTGTGCAATCCAATTCCATTCTAATTGGAGTGACATGCAGTTCATAATGATCTTTTTAATACATGCAAAGGGTTTAACTGTGCGTTTCTGGACAGAACCTTAAAACATGCAAAGGGTTGAGAAAGACTCAGCCTTGTATCAAATAAAACCTGCCCTGATTTTTCAAACCAGAACAAGAAATGCCCCCTTCTTATTCTGTGTCACATGGAGTGAAACAAATTCCTTATCGAGGATGATACACTGTAGGTTCTTGTGTCCTCTGTTAGCGCCTTAGGCATTAAGTACCATTAACTGAAAGTTCTGGCTGCATGGTAGTGAATGTGCGTCATGGTCACATGACGAACATTCAGTTGGTCAAAGCGATTGGGGTTTATGGATGGATTCAAATGTTTTTTTTCCGCTTACCGGACTGTGTCTCCTTTTGCAGAGGTTCGATGACCAGCTTGGAGTCGAGCCACAGTGGCTTCTCTCAGCTCAGCGCTGCCACCACTTCGTCCAACCAATCCCAGTCCAGCTCGATGATCTCCAGGTAGACCGCCGTCGGAGAGCGCGCTCTCCTACGTAGTCCTAAGCCCAAGAACCCCTTTACTCAAGACTTGTACATCCTTTTTGAACTTTGGATGCTGACCAGCAGACAACAAATTGTGGGTCGAAAACAAACAAAAAAAAAGACTGTGTGACCTCCTTTCAAAGGGCTTTTTTTTTTTTTTTTTTTTTTTTTTGCACCAAGGTCATATCTGTCAGGCAACAAATGGAATTGCATTTGGATTGTTTCTGATTTGGAGTGGAAATGTTAAAGGCGACACGCTAAAGTGTTGCATTTTTGGGAGGTTTAAAGAAGCAATATTTTCATCCCAGGCGTGGCAGGTTTGAATAGATACTTGATAGACACTGGAGGCGCTGTTATATTCTGTATATGCATTTACTTTTACACTCCAAAAATTCTGTAGGCAATAATCAGATGACGTACCTCTCGCTCATGTGCGCCGCTGGAGCAGATGGGAAGTTCTGTTACACAAGAAACATGCACAACAACGCACAAAAAAAAAAAAAAAACTCGCCCTTGTTCTCATAACACAAATATGTTTCCAATGTGGAGAGCATGCGAAAAATCCGACATTTACATTGACATTTTTTTCAAAAACAGATTGAAGCCCACACTTCTAATGTGAACAACTGGGCTCATTGCACATTTTACTCAGCCCTGATTCAGATATCACGCCTGTTTAAAAAAAACAAAAAAAACAACACAAAGCTCCTGAGTGGGTGGGGCTTATTAAATCATGGCAATACAAATTGAGTCAATAGATGCTAATTGCTTTCTATTGGTGTCCGGATGTTCTCTGAGCATCCTGACATTCATGTGATCGCCTCTTGTGGCGAGCCTCGCCATCTCTTGAGTGCTCTATCACCTCATGAACAGCATACTTGACCAGCATCTCGCTCTGCAGTGCTTGAAGCAATAACATGAGTTTCTAGTGTGTGAAATATTTCTATTTATCATTGAGATGTCCGTTGTAGATGGGGGAGGGGGGGGGTTGAATGCAGGTGACCTTTATGTAATGTACAGGCAGGCACAAAGGCAAACTGAGCCACGGGCTGCGTGTGCGTGTGTGTGTGTGTGGGGGTGTGTGTGTGTGTGTGTGTGTGTCTGCGTGTCTGCGTGCGTGCGTGTTTTTTCATGAAATAAACAGGTAACACCCTTCTTTTTTTCCCCACTCTGGGCACAGCAAGTTGGCTTTCCATTCTTGTTTGTGATTGTGCTCGCGATCAACAAATTAAATGGCAAATTGCCTCCTTTGTACGAGGTCATGTTATCTGGCAGAGATGCCATCATTGGAATTGTTTTTTTTTTTTTTCTTGGAGGGGTGAGATAAGTAGTGTGTGTGAGCACTCGGATGAATATCTTTATGGTGATGCTTATCATTTGTTTTAGTTTTAAAAAAATTGAAAAAAAAAAAGATATCGCTACTGTACATGTACTGGTTGTGTTTGAGGAGTGCTGCTGGTTTTGACATACTTGATGGGGTTGAAACCGAGTAGTGTGTTACTGCATGCACAAGTTACACATGGTAACTGGGTTTACCAGTTTGTTATTTGTAAATTAAGAGCCATTTTTTTTTTTTTTTCAAAGAACACCATTTTAGCCTTTGTAAGACTCGCTTAGAAACAGCTGCTCCATTCAAGGTCAATTAAGAAATCATTATTGTCCGAAAACATCATTACCATGCAACAGTTTTACCAGTTGGAAGCAACGATGACTCGACTGTAAATTGCCAAGCGTCATCAAATGCTGTTTCCGTGGACACTTAATACCAGAGACTGACGGTGCATGTTTCCGATACATGAAACGGTTTTCAACTCCAAATGAAAGGTCAAGGTTTCTTGTGTGGAGTATTTGCAATAATGTGAAATGTTTTACCTCGTCGGAATGAGGGCTATCATGTGTGGATGTACAAGAATGGAAAAAAAATGAAAAGAAGTCATGCCTGTAAAACGTATGTACTGTACGCACTCCTTCTACTTTCCCCCGCTCCCACTCTGAAGCATGTCTGGACCCACGCGGTCAGCTACCCATCACCTGCTAACGCTTTATAGAGATTAATCCTGTTTCTTTAATCGATGGTATGATTAAATATGCAGAATTAGAAGCAGACCTAAGTACTTGTTATTTTTTTGTGTGTTTATTTCACGATGTGCATATATAACGGAGTGGACCTTGGATTTGTACAACTGCCTGGCTGAAATTAAGAATTGAAGCCATGGGCTTTAAGTGTTATTGGATCCTGTATTTCATGACCATGTGAATCCAAGCGTTGGAGATACCGGAGACCTTTCCCGTTTTCCGTGTCGTTCTTCTCTGATTCGCATCACGTGTATATTTTTTAAAAATCTCTTGAGGGCTATGAAATGTTTGTCATTACTTTTCCATGTGTTTGTTTGTCCGCTTCCTATCTGGTGAAGTTGCATATCTCTTATCTTCATGTGCGACATTTTGTAAAAAGTACTACAGTAGTTTGAATTCATGAGAATATTGCGCCTTCACTTTTTTTTGGGGGGGGGGACATTAAACTTGAATTATGTACATTTGTGTCCTATTCATTTGTATTTCTCTTTCAATACTTTTTCCTTGTTTTTGAAGAGTACCTTCCCTGCATCCTTGCTAAAATACATCTTGCGCACAATAGAAAATTCTCACATTGCAAAACCACTTGTTAAAGCAAGGAATGCATCATCAACTTGGTGCTTTCTTTTTATTTATTGTCATGGTTTAAAAAAAGCTAAGTTTTAGCCAAAGGAAAAGCTACTTGTCACACATTTGCCTCGCTGAATTTCCTGGATCCAATTTTATCTTCATTTGATCCCAAGGTTGAGAAGGCATCCACAAAACTTCATGGAAGCTGAAATCCCTGACAGTAACTGAACCCACCCTCTTATCAATTAGGCAGCGTGTTAGGATTACTTGGTTACTGCCTTTGCTTTTCTCTCTACCAGAGATGACAAATTTGTCATTAAATTTAACAACACTTCTTTCTCTGTGTCACATTTAGAAGGCATAATTAATTTAACTTTGAAGGGGCTTTAAATGCATCATTAATCAAATGCAATTGGCTATATCACATGTATGCATTTAAATCCAATTCCCAAGTCATTATTTAAGTGTATTTATGATTTAATTTGGTCACTTTTGGTCTGTTCGCGTTTTTAATTCTCTGTGATTTGCCTTTGTGCCACTAGATGGCAGTCTTTTCGTAGACAATGCTCTCGATGGTTTCGGTGCAGGCTCGTGATGACGTCACACACGGAAGTACTTGTGTACCGTGCGTGGCTGCAAACAAAATGACACTTGACGAACCCGTCCTATTAGAATAAATGTCTCCAACAGAAGAGTTGGTCAAGCAGTGGGAAAGGTCAGTGTGTTTGCATATATGTACACTTATATTTGTTTTTTTTCGGGATCCGTGCTCTTCTGAACGAGCAGTCGATAGAAGCACTTGTCACAATCCACGAACTGTCTACGCAATTCTTTCTGTTAAAAGGTAACAAGGCTCAGTTTTGAGTGACATTGTCATCTAAAATATCCAGTATTTTGGCTCAACAGTCATATGTTAGAACTAAATTATTAGAAATGGCCGTCAAAATTTTGCAGCACAATTCATACCAGTGGATGCACAATTATAAAATAATATGGCGCATACGAGATCCTGGCAACTTTATTTAATGTAAGGAAATGAAATGGCTCCCAACCCTTGTCTTGCACAAGACCATGCTGGCTACTCACCTGTCTCCACACCACGACTGGTCAGGGTGCCACATCAAAATTCTAAACTATAACACATCAACTGAAAAGCATACTGACAAACAACAAAACAAGGATCAAAGAATACAAACAACACAAAACAAATTATTCTCACATCATTCCCATCCCCAGTGCCGCAAAGCATGCTGGGAGTGTCTCAGCCTCCCAGCAACGTTACAATATATTCAATATTGGGAAATGACAACCTTGCTTTGTGTCAATCAAAAAGGGAGAAACTGAGAAATGGTTAGGGCCCGGTTCTGAAAAGTTGTTCTTGATGGGCTGTCATGTGCCAAAATGTAATCAACATTGCCACTTGCTGATAGGATTCCGTAATGGTGATAACTGACGGCCCGCAACTCTCAATTCTGACTCGCTTTTACACTGTAATAAACTATAAAGAAAGCGTAGGTGTGCCAACGACGAACGGTGATCTAACACAAAGCTCAACATTTACTTTTGTTACCCACGTGTGCAGCGAGCAGGACTGTCTGAGAGCGCAGGTGGTGGAGGAAGACACGGAAGACTGGCAGAAGAACCCGGACTTCCCGGGGCTGGAACGGGTCGCTGGACTGGACCTCTCCTTCATCAAAGGTGATGACGTCAATGCCTGTGCCCAGCTGGTGGTGCTCAGCTACCCTCATCTTGAGGTGAGTTGTCTTTCCCCCATTACCAGACTTTTTAAACCACCAATGACGAACACGTACATGCAACCTTTGAAACAATTTTTTCATTTATTGTTTTTGTTCTAACTTTTGGAGAAATATTGCATTCCTTCCGTTCCGTCACTTACAAATGAACAGCTGAACTTTATTAGGGGTTAATCAGCGAAGCTCTATAACAAGACTTTCATCTAATATTATTCGTACTGTGGGATGCGTCCGGCCCAAAAATGTTGGCAAAAGCATATTAGAACATCTTTATTTGGGATTAATAAAGCGCACAAGTGTTTGCTGACTCCATCATGAGTTTGAATATGACATCAGCCACATCCCCGTTTGTTCATTGCAATTCCCGTCCGTGCCTGTGCTGAAAAAAACATATTCTCAAGTGTTAGTATCGAATGATTTCATATTTAATGATTTGTTTGTTGTCATTTCAATCGATATGTTAAAGTCACCGACGTTTGTCCGAGTATATTTCCATATTTAGCAACCTTTTGTGCATGCGCCAAGTTGTTAATAGTTTTCATCAGGAGTTGCGTGTGTATTTCGACATCTTTCTGATTGCTTGCTTCCGTCCAGGTGCTCTATGAGGACAGTCAAATGGTGACGCTGACAGCACGTTACATGGCAGGCTTTCTCGCCTTCAGAGAAACGCCTTTCCTCTTGGAGGCTCTGCAGCGGCTTAAAAAGGACAAGCCCACTCTTCTGCCTCAGGTCATCTTACATGATATGTAGAACAGACGTCTGTAGTGCATGCTACTGGTATGATGAAATCTGCCTGGCAACACGAGCGAGCCGAATTCTGATTGGATAAAAACTCTTCCCTAAAAATTTGTCACTAGGATATAATATGACATATATAATATGAAGAATATGATCATGATTTCTTAATTATGTTAGGCTAGCAGAGAAGGCCGGTCAAGGTAAAAATCCAATCGTTTAATGTCCAATTAGCTGTCACCAATAAATTAGCAAAAGCAATAAAATGTCAGGCAAAAACTCCTTTTATGAAGATGTTTAACTTGATAATCGTGATGGTCATTGATTGACCCCCCCCAAGATGAAATTGGGCTTGCTGATACGAAAATGTTACTCGACTCGATACTGCAAATCGGCCGCAGGTGAGACCAATTCATGTTTCAGTTGCAACGTGTGTCCCAACAGGTGGTGTTTGTGGATGGCAATGGTCTCTTTCACTACAGAGGTAAGGAAACCGAAAAACCACATTTCTTGCCCAGTTTGCCCACCTCTCCAAACATGATCAACATTTTGTGAAATTCTTTACTCTTTTATTGTGTCCATGCAGACTGTGCGCTATTTTCACTTGGGCTTCTTGTTTCAAATGAAATGAGACGTGCAAATAAAATCTGTCTGTCTCTCTCTATCGTTATGATCGTTGGTGCAAAGCGGTCTTCAATTTCCCACGCCCCATGCATGACCGTGTACATCATCCGCAACGGGGGATCTTGCAGTTTTTTTGTTTTTTTTTCTAAACCAAGAAAGTGCTGAGCATGAAATATCAATCCATATTTCGAGGCCAATCATATGTTCTAATTGACGGTGTCAACGGCAACCATTAAGCTCGAGTAATATTATTGATGAGGTATCGCACGATGCCGGATGGAAGACCTCGAGTTTCGTCGCGCGCCATTTGAGCTCAAGATCACGACATGATTGTTTGAAGTGCGCACGGACGAACGAGGGCAAGGACTGCATTTGGTTGATTGTGTTTCCAAAACAAAATTTGGATGAGAAATGAAATGAGATATTTGAAATCTTTGTTTTGCTGTCAATGCAGAATTTGGCCTGGCATGTCACGTTGGAGTGCTGTCCGGACTGCCGTGTGTGGGCGTTGCCAAGAACCTGCTCCAGGTTCAGGGAGTGTTCAAAAATGAGGAACACCAGTCTCAGGTAAACTTTTTTTTTTTTTTTTTTCTCTTTTCATTGAGACTGGTTGCCTTCCATGCCCTGATGCCGAAATTTGTAATTGTGTGCGTGGGACACTTTAGGACAGTTATTCTCTTCTGACTAATTTTTTTTCAAATTTATTTTACTCGTGAGTGATGGAGAGGAAGGCGAACTCTGTTGGAAAACTGGTAGCGAGTGGAAGGTGGAGGATGAGGTCCGGCCTCAGTAATAGCAACATTCCTATGCAAGACACACTATCTATCTATCTATCTATTTATTTATTTATTTGTCTGATTATCTATTTATTTATTTATTTTTCAGTACTTGTACAAAGTCCATATATTATTTCGTGTGCATATATATTCCGTTTTGTGGGGGAAAACACTCGTTCGTATAGCTCTGCTAATTCGAGAAATTTGGAGTTAAAAAAATAACGCGGGCGTCAATTTTTGGCAGATTGAATCGTTTGAGTCCGCTTGTATTACTCGAGACGGACCTTAAGACTTAGCAAACTCTCGGCTAACGTTGTGTCGGAGGTTAAAGATATGACTCCCTGATGCTTAACTTGCTTTTTGGAGTGATGGTGGTGATCACAACCTATTGGCAGCCAAGTGGTTTTTTATTGATCTATCCATCTTCCCAAAGACAAAACTCCCGCCTTTGCTTTGGCCACGATTAGAGTTGCAGCCGACAGCAAACGCCCCGGGTCGTAAATGTCGGAGGTTTTGGGGTGCTTGTGTTTACGGCCGATCTTGTCTTTTCCAACCTATCGACGAAACAAGCTTATTGAGCTACAATTGGAGGTAACGAAAGGCCACTCTGGAAATGGGTTCGGACTGTGGGTGCTTTGTTTTGGTTGACTGCTAATAATGGAGCGTCTTCATCTGACCAGAGTTGCTTTCACAAAGAGCGCTTCATTCAAAATGTTCACCATAATTCACATTCTGTATTTTTTTTTTTTTTATGAGATCCGGACTGCAAAATCGGACTAAGTGTTGTTATGTGCAGCATAGAAAGTGCAGATTTTCATTGGAAAACAAAGTGTGATCAGTTGAGTTTCTTCGAATTGTAAGTGATGGTAGACGCACATGGAAAGGCGGCAAGAATCAAGAGGAATACCCAAAAAAAATCTGATGGAGGCTAAAACAAAGCATTAGATTTAATAACTCCGCAACTCTTGATCAGAGGAAACGCATCAAGACAGGAACAGCATGAACATACTCCAAAAAAAAAAGTTTTGTTTCTACAATCCGAGTTGTCGTTGATTCCGCCAGAATGACTGAAAAGTTCAAGTCATGTTTTATGCAATGGCGCACTGGTCGCCGCGGTTATGTAACCGTGACAACGACTCCAGATGGGTCCTTGAATTCTTTCGCGGAACCCTTTCGAAGAATTCAAAATGCTCTCGTTTCCCTCACGCTGGACAAAAAGTGTGATCCTCCTCTTGTTTATTCAGTTTAGATTTTTTTGGGGTGTTTTGAGTATGCGTTTTAGTTTCCGAAATATTGTCTTGTAATTTTCTCATTGTGTGCCTTGTGTGTCCTCTCTGTGCTCCCGCTTCAACAATAATTTTCCCTTGAAGGGACAATCAAGAGTTTCTGACTCGAATATCAAGCAAAGATTTGAAAGCGATAGTACCGATAACATTTTTGACATTTTTCAATGGATAATTCTTACTTGACCATCTTCACTTGATTTAAAGTTTTCTCTTGGTTTGTATCGCGTCTTCGTACCGTTCAATGAGCGCGTTTTACTTAAAGCAGACTGAAATATGAATGAAAATATCCCCCGACATCAAAACCTACCCCACGGCCATTCAACCACAATTTTTTTTCTTTTTACGGGCAAAGAATGTTGCTTTTAAAAAGTCCATACATCAAAAAGAACCGGAGAATAGAAACAACAAACACAGTGGATGCTTTTCCTTTTTTTGTGACCTCCTGTATATTTTCTTTGCTTTCATAGATATCAGCACTGCACAAAGGAGGAGACAGCTTTCCTCTCAGAGGATCCTCTGGCAAAGTGCTTGGAAAGGTGCGAAGGAAAGATGTGCAAATAAATAAAAACTTTTTTTTTTTAATTAATTATTCCCTCTCTAGACGAACATAAGTGTAAAAGGTCACGTGCGACAAAATGAACCTGGCTGTCACAATTATTCTTTCCACGATCAGCGATCCTGCTTCTGAAATGTCTTCATTTGCAGATCATATCAATGTCATTGATCGTATCGGCGTATGAAGACGTTACAGCCCATCGCAAAATTTTGCTTCAAATGCAAAATATCGTGCGATCTGAAAAGTTTTCTCATTCGCAACCACTCAACTCTTCATGCAGGCACTGCGTAGCTCGGACAAGAGCACCAAGCCGGTCTACGTGTCCGTTGGCCACAAGATCAGTCTGGATACAGCTGTTCAGCTCACACACTCCTGCTGCCGGTTCAGAGTTCCGGAGCCAATCAGACAGGTACCAAAGAACATGCACGTGCACGCACACACAACTTGTGTTCCTTCGGAGTCGATAGACCGTTGCGATAGCCAATCAGATCACCAGTTGGCCTTACGCTCAAGGTGATGAACGCGTTTTGTGATCGGATACTCACTCGTGAGGGGGCAGCGCGATGCTGAATCAACACACCCGAGACTCAGAACTGGCGACCGTTCGAAAAGCTAAAATATATTCTTCATTTTTTAAACCAAATTGGCCGAAGGAGGGAAAAGTGTGAATTTAATTGCAGATGCACTTGCACGGCCTTTTTCAAGACGGCCCAGATGTGAAATGCTCGGCTCGCCGATGGGAAACGGAGAACATTTTCATCCCAACACGAGATCCAGTTGAGGGAAATGAATGGTTGCCTCGTGATGGTGAGTGAGATGATTGCGCTTCATTGTGAATGCTCGCCACCTCATCTATTACTCATCTCCTCTGTGTACTAAGGGAAATAATTCCAGCAGCTGATAACTCTTAACAAGGTCCGTGTGTATTGAGAACTGCTGTTAGGTTTACAGCCCTCGTGTGAACAGTCAAGTAAGATATTGCATTGACAGCATCTGGTCTTATTAAAACGCCCACGTTTTTTTTTTTTCTTTTTTTTTCCTCTCTTGGTAGGAGGCAAAAAAACAAAAAAAAAAAACAACATCTTTTGGTTGACCTGAACTGATCCGTCCGTCCTATCTTTTCCCCGCCGTTTGCTTCCACTAGGCTGTGCTGTGTTGCCACACTTTGGTATCCTTTGGACTTGCATCTGCAAGGACATTTCGCACGCGCACACGTTTTAAAATCAGCAGCAGTAGCTCACCTCACCCCTGCCTGTATTTGTGTTTATTGGTGATTTGTTTTAAGGCGGTGGGAGGGGAGTGGAGGCGTCTTTAGCGCTGGTAGCGGCAGCAACAGTCGGGTTGAACGTGGACAGCAGAGAAAAAAAAAAATAGGACACTAACCTCCTTCTGTCCACTCGACTGACGCCCCCCTTTATTTAATTAATTTAATTAATAAATGATATTTTATTTAATTATCCAAAATTTTCAAAACAACGTTGTAAATATTTTGGGTTCAAATGTGCCCATTTTATGTTTAGTCATCATAAAAATGGATTTTATTCAAATTCAGTCACTACCAGCCGAGTAAAAAAAAAAAACCAAATGGATCTTTGACGTCTTTAGCCGTCAATGGTAGTGAATGAGTTACAACGCACTCTACATTAGGCGACAGTACAGATAACAAAATTTGTTGAGTGTGTATTTGCGGTCTATTCTCGTGAAAGTGCAATCAATTTGCCTGATTGAAAAAAAAAACTTCTTCTACAGTACATTCAGCTCCGTTGAGGGATTGGAGGAAAGAAAAGATGAAAGGGAAAAAAAAAAATGACATCATGGTGAAATCCTGCAGTGAAGGTCGACGGGTGAAAGCACACTGCAGCAGAATCGCTCGCACACCTTTCGAGGCAACGACTTGTGTTTCTCACAATGAAGCACACGAGAAAGGACTGGAAGTGGAGGAAGGTCGCGCAATAATCTCAAGTCGCTTTTCTGGAGTGTGGCAAACAAAGAGCCGCTTAAGGTTTAAAAAAAAAAAAAAAACAGAGGTCAAACTCAAAAGGGTTTTTAGTTGGGCCGAGTATCGATTCCAATTTCCAAAATCCATTCGATTTTTGTTTCCAATCCAGAATTTCACGCGGTACCAATTTGACTTTGGTATGGAAAGCATTCTCAGAAGAACCAATGCTGCTTTCCGTAACTCGGTGCATCTGTAAAAATATGAATATTTACATTAACAAATTAATTTGATGCAGTTAAATTCATCGTTTTATTTTTTTCATTTTATTTAACATGACATTATCAAAACAATAAATACATCTGCCGTCATGCTCGTTGGCGCTGACTTCACTGCTTCCGCCATTTTGTTTTGAGACGCTACTTTCGCGTCGTGACATGATTCTCGCGCTTAGTCATGTAAATTTATGGGGAAAAATTAAATGTATCGATTTATGGTTCGATTTTTATTGATTTATTTGTAATTATTTATTTTAGTCCATTTTGTGTTGTTTCGATGGGGAAGTGCCTGCAACTGAAATTTTTACCCCGTCGATAACGGCGATCATCCACCATCAGCGGTCAGTCACGCCTCCGAAAAGACGAAATCCAAGTTCCGGTCAAACAATTTGATGCCGTACAAAGTTGTCACGGTATGTCAGTGCTTTTTCAACCGGGCAAGTATTTTTTTCAAAACCCATCATTTAAAAACGGCATTTTATGTTGACTTGGATCTTACTTAAATATGAAAGTCGTCAAAGCGCGATACTGGTTGTCCTTGTGTTTGACTTGACTTCTTGTCCTGCTGCTGCTCGCGATCTTTCTGCAGATCCGCTCACACTGAGAAGAAAAGCTTCTTTGCAACACGGGAAGCTCTTTGGATATTGGACGCGTCCAACATCCCAGCTAAGAAGCAATTAGTGTGCCTCCATCTCGGTGGTGTCGGGTAGTGACAGGAAATGTAAAAACAGCTGCAGTGCCAGATTGCAAAAACAGATGGAATTTTAATGTGAGTGATGGGCAACGGGAAGCCCGCATCAACGCAGTGAAAGTGATTGTGGAATTTATTTTGGGCGGCTACGCATGCGCTGCGAGGAGGAGGAGGAGGAGAAATGGTGACAAACGTTTCCTGCGTGCGTTTCTTGTGAAGACATTGACGATACGTCTAAAAAGACTTGATGAGTCACCACGTGGACCGGTAGATTCAAAAATTGACTCCGCACCTTGCAGAATGTTTGTTGGGAACGGGATGTGTGTGCGTGATAACTTGGAGGAGTCGTCGTCTTTTTTTTGTGCTCGGCTTCATTCGTCCTCTATTCACATGGCCGTCTTGTTCATCCATCGAGCCGCCTCCATCCATCCGGCTCCTTCCCTCTCGGATACTTTTTGAATAATTCAAAGCAGCATCGCTTGCATATTTTGGGCCGTGCTCTCACCTCTGCCGTTTTCGAAGCAGTCGGTGAGGCGAGACGTGCGCACGGTCCTTCGTGTGCGCAAATGGGACTGCAAAAACTCTAGAGGCTATCAAGGAGAAAGATTTGCCTTACTGGAAGATTAACAGCAAAAAAAATCCAACAAATTGCCTGTTTGTGATCTCACGGGCCGTCTTTTCTCATTTCTTATCATCTTGAACATTTTTCAACGAATGTCGAAACTATAGTTCGAAATAATGATCGACTTTGTTCCAGACTCACCTGCAACAGTTGAAATTGTGCAAACTAGAGAGACCATATGCACATATTATGCATTTAGAGGCATCGTTTTTCCCGTCCCACACACGTACAAAATATGTAAACTCATTAAGATTATGTTTCAGTTTGCAGCAGGGCTGTCAAACTCAAATACACAACGGGCCCAAAAGTACAACTTGAACAAAGCTGTGGGCCAGCATTTAATTTTTTACAATATAAATATTGATTTTTTTTTTTTATTAAACATTTTTATAATAATTGTTTTTATTCATGCAATACAATGTTTAGTTTTTAAAATGACTGTTATCATTTTGAATGAATAATGTTATAGTAGTCATTTGGTATAGCCTGGCGGGCCAAATATAATTATTAATTAATTTATAATTAACGTGGCCTCCTTTGGGTGCCTGCACTAAATTTGGCTTTGTGTTTATTACCCGAGTATTTGTCGAACCACAATAAATTGTCATTTCTGACACACTCGACTACATTTTTGCTTCAATTTCCGGCTTATTGGATGATTGATCCGTTTAGCGCACATGTGAAATAAAGACTAATAGATCTCCGCCGAGTCCCGGCAGAGAGATTAAAATCTCATATGAGATTGACATCTTTGCTCCGTTGCTGCCAGCTGCACCAGTTGACTTGTAGAACTTTTCTGACTGTGCCAAACGGGTGAGATTGATTTGAACCGGACATCCCCCTTCGGGCCCGGAGGCTGTCTAAATGTTAATATATGGCTGTCTGACATTCTGGTGCTGCGGCAAACTGGACTCGAGGCCTTCTGTGGATGAAGAGTGGTGGGTGGCGTTGAGCGCAATTTGAATTATACCTGAAGGGAAACCTAATGATTTCAGTTATTAAAATGCTTTGGCTGGAGCCAACATTTGGGAAGGCGGCGTCCCGCGAGAGAGAATAATCTGGGAAAAGGGGAGAGGCAGGATGGAGAGGACAAGCGAAGGGGCAGGCAAGCCGAGCGGCCTGGTTTAAGGGCTTTTGTCAGGCTAAATGATAAATACTTGCCTGGGGCTATTGGTCCAGACACCTCTGCACATCTCTGTGTGTGTGTGTGTGTGCGTGTGTGTGTGTGTGTTGCCTGACAGCGCTCAAAGCTACTGAAAAAGAGCCAGCAGTGCACATCTGTTTGCTTGTGGCCTTTCCTTCACTCCACATAAACACTTTTTTTCCCAAGCACAATGACTGTGCTCTTTTTATACAATACTATGCAATAGACATTTATTTACCGTATTTTCCGGTGGCGCACGTCTATATAAGCCGCAGCAACTCTTTGGGAAAGTAACAAAAAAAAAAGGCTGTAAGCCGCAGTTTTCAATGTTGAAAAAAAAATATTTTAGTGCATGTCCAGAACGATTTTGGACTGTGAATGCACATAAATGTGCTTAAACAGTGCCTTTTAATACGCCAACAAAAAAAAATCTAGATTTATTTAGTGTATTTTCTGAACTATAGAGCGCCCCTAGTGGTGAAAGAAAAATGCACAGAAAAGTCGCAGCGTTGTATTAGCCGCAAAAAGATTTTGGCAAATTTTCAATTCCTGCATAACTTTGCCGCAGTGCATAAAGCAACGTCCATGAAGGCCCGTTTGGATGAGAGAACTTGAATGCAATGCAGTTTTATCATTTTGCCAATTTCTGTTTGGTCCTCAAGTAGAACCGAACCGTGTTTCGTTGAGAAGACCTCACCTGCACATAATCATTTATCTTTGTCAATTTTGCCAGACTTTTGTTTGGGTTCTGTGTAATGTCAGCATCAAGGTCACCTCATTTCCATTTCAAACATGCAGAGTGTGTGTGTGTGTGTGTGTTCACCGTGTCAGGGCCTTCTTGCACACCGCCGATTGTGTGAGTGATGTCTTCCTTTCCATGTCTTTCCCTCGTTCTTTTCTCACTCCCCCCATCTTTCTTTTTGTTTCTCAGGCTGACTACCGCTCAAGAGAGTACCTGCGTGCTCGCTTCCCTGCTGCAGACACACAAAGCGCGCAATGAGGTGGGTGACTGAATGTACACCACATATTTTACTCTCACATTTTTTTGCCATTCAATTAAGCGGAGCTAATTTGTCTCCAAATAACTTGAAAGTGTCAGCATATGACTCATTGAGGAAAGTCTGAAAATAAATGGATCCTGTCATCTTTGTTGGCACTCCTAATCAGTCTCGTCATTTTATTTTAACCCACGTAATTGGGAGGAAAATAAACACTCGGACGAATTCAGCTTTTGGTGAGACATTTTCCAGAAGTTTGTATTTCTTATCGGAGTGCGGTGGGTGAACGTTTCTGAAGTTAAAGTCACATATCACGAACACTGACACTTGCTGACATTGTCAAGGACATGATTAATGATAGACCAATAATCGGGCCGATATTTGGCATGTTGCCGATTATCGGCATATGCCTCTTTTTTTTTTATATTTGGCATGTTGCCGATTATCGGCATATGCCTCTTTTTTTTTTAACTTTCAAGGCCAATAAATTAAAAACTGGTTTATTTTGGCTCAGCGCAGCACACATCTCTCTCTCTCTTTGCTGTGCTGGTGGCCCCGCCTACAGAAGCAGATTGGCCCGCCCACTGCACCATCTGATTGGTTCCTTGTGCAGTGGGTAGCAGCCAATCAGCACTAAGCTGCCTGTTTGCTTTTTCCTCTCGAGTCAGTCTACTACAACTCACAACAAATAGAAAACGATTTGCCGAAGTCAACTTTAAAGAGAGGTTTGTTGTCATTGAACTATAAGACATGCCGCTGAGCCTGGCAGCTCCGTGCACTTTTTGCCAGACTTTTAAAACTAACGTCTATTTTCTAAGATCTAAAAAAAACGAAGAAAAAAAAAAGCTTTGCATGTTGCACTGAAAATGTTTATTAAATATGTGCTTAAAGACATTTAAACTTTTTAATTTAAAAAAAGTTTGACATCGTTTAATCCCTTTTTTTTTTTCAACAAATGAATATCGACTTCAAATATCGGTTATCACCCCCCATGACTAATCATAATCGGCATCGGCCCTGGGAAAAGCAGCTCGTCTATCACTACTAATCACAGAGCGGTACAGTAATAATTCATGTGATCGGTTCTCTACCTTACGGCTGGGTTGAGGCCAGGCCGATGGGAGATTGAATCATCACTTCCGGAATTTGAGATGGAATAATAAGAAGAAAGAGAACATAGAAATATCGAAAAACAAATTCAAACGACTCGACCTTCAACTGACACCGTCGCAGAATTTGAAATGTTGAAAGAACTGATTTCAGATTTCCAAGTGCTGTACTGTGTTACTGCTTTTAAAATATCAAACGTGCCGGCCGGGGTACCTCGGTGCACCCCACTGGCAAAGGTAATGGGATAGCCGCGCTCATCCACTCAGAAGCGCCCTGACGTGGTGAATCCTCGGAGTGCGCTCTTCTCTTTGATCACTCACTACAAAGAGGCCGAGACAGAGAGCGAGGCTTTGTGCTGAGTCGGCAGGAATATAGCCGCTTCCGCTTGGCCTTAGCCCAGCTTTGCGCTCTGAACGAATGAATGAAGGATTTATTTCAAATGTGTGAAAATAGAATCAAAAATGTAATTAAATTGTACGTATTCGGAAGAAGAGGCGGCACGGCGGACGACTGGTGAGCACGATGGCCTCACAGTTCAGAGGTTATGGGTTCGATTCCGACTGCGGCCTTCCTGTGTAGGGTTTGCATGTTCTCCTCGTGCCTTTGTGGCTTTTCTTCGGGTACTCCGGTTTTCTCCCACGTTCCAAAAAAAAAAAACATGAATAGCAGATTGATTGGACTCTCTAAATTGCCGCAAGGTGTGTGTTTGTGCACGCGGATGGTTGTTTGTCTTTGTGTGTCGTGCAATTAGCTCGTGACCCGTCCAGGGTGTACCCGACCGACCGCCCCAATAATGCTGGGATATTGACTCATTCCTACCCCTTCCTTATAACCCCATACATTTTCAAAATATAATAGTGCAGTGTAATAATAATAATAATAATCATAATAATAATAATAATAATAATAATAATATCATTATTATTATAACAATAATAAAATATAAATAAAAATAATTTTTGGGGGATTTTACAAGTCAATCTCCTGACTTAAACCCTATGAAGCGTACATTTCACTTGCAAAGAGTTAACTGCAAATAAGAGTTAAGTTGAGTGAGTTTTTTTTTTTTAAACAACTCAAGTGTGTGTGTGTGCGCGTCTCTAAATGTGGAAATTGTTCCAATCAACTCCATGCTGTTACACAAATTTCGGTGCCCTTTGCGAAAGCATTTCCAAAATGTCATGGAAGATGTTGTAAAGACAATCAGCTCAAGGTTGGACCGATCCGCTCTGTTGGGAGTCGCTGCTTTCATTAAAAAGTTCGAGTGGTACAAGGGCACACGCCAGAGGTGCTGTTTGGTGTCAGTAATCCATAATGCTGCTTGCTGACTTTTTTTTTTTTTTTTAGCAACAGCATTTTGTTGAGTTTGATTCATAGAATAAATTTCTCACCATGGACAAATTGGCTTTTTGTAGCCAAATAAAGTATATATTTTTTTTTTTTTAACTTCAGTTAATTTTAATTGGTTCACCATGTGTTCGCTCATATTTTCCTGGTTTGCGGTCGCCACCCTTATCATCATATTTGGGTGCTTTATGCAAATGAGCCTGCTTCTTGTTTTGTGCGACTCTTCGCTTATCTGGCCGTGAAATGTTGACTGGCACGTTGTGCTCTTTGTCGAGCAGATGGAGTCGTGTTGAATTAGCGAAGGATAATGTTAAGCCGCGGATGATCTTTTCTTAATTAATGAATCGCTAATAGACATTTTGATGTCATTTATTTTAAAGTGCTTTTTGATGACTTGATCCTCAATTGTATTGCAAAGTCAGACGTCGCTGAAGGCCTCCATTTGAGTCAGAGTAGTCAAGTAAGAGTACTTTATTGGAATTTTTTTTTTTTTAATTAATTCTATTCTGTCAAACTATTCCACGATAATGGAAATATAAATTGCAAAGGCACCTGACGCGCGACAATTTCTCTGAGATTATAGGAAAAAAAGTGTACCGGTCGTGATGCTCTCCATTGAAGTCCTTTTTTCCATGCGGCCTTTTGCGCCCCAACTCCCGCTACGCTTTTGTTGTTCTGATGCAGCGGAGGAGAAATGGCATCCGTTTTCATCATACATAAAAAGGCAGGATTTTGCGTTTCGCTTCACCTCCCTCTGCCAGAGCGCCGCCATGCGCCACTCAAGGGTTGATGAATTGCCACCGCCTGCCTCATTTTTCATCAAGGCTGCATTGTTATCAAACAAATATTCACTACAGCCACGTGAACTCTTTTTCGGGCCGTGTCAAACTCATTTTTGTGGACGGGCCACATCGTAGTTAAGGTTTCCCTCTGAGGGTCATGATGACACAAATTGATGGAAAGCCAGTTTTGAAATCAGAAGCCAGTCAGTAATCGTCCAACAAATTTTCCATTTATTTTAAAAGGGGACAATTGGTAACAAATAAATGAAAATATCTCATATCTCAATGTTGTTGAAAGTGAAGAAAATGTGCTGGGAACAGAAAGTTACCGCACATGAATTGCCTTTCTCGGGCCACATAAAATGAGGTCGCGGGCCAGATCTGGCCCCCGGGCCTCAAATTTGACACCCGTGCTCTAAATTGCCCGTGAATGTGAATGGTTGTTTAGTTCCCTGCGATTGGCTGTCCACCAGATCCGAGTACACCCGGCCTCTCGCCTCAAAATCAGCTCGATCAGTCTTCAGCCCGACGCGACGCGAGTGATGAGAAACGATACAGAGAATGGATCGACGGAGAGTTGATAATGAGCTATTGAGAAAAACAATAGAAATCATAATCTTTAATGTCAAATAGCCGTCATGGTGATTTCCACTCCGACATTACGTGGTAACAGTGCTGTCACGTTTACGGCTTTAAAACTGTAAATAACATCTGCAGGCGGCCCGGTGTTGGGAAGGTTGAGTCACCTCATAGATCTCGGAAGCATACCGCTGCGTTCGCAGGATCCTCCGGCAGGAAATCGGTGACTCAAAGCAATCGAATGACACAGAGACCAGTAAATCAATTGAATCGTCACCTTTTTTTTTTTTTCTGGTTCTCGTCGTGCGGTGAGCCTCTCTTGTGACCTGACCCTCTCTTGGTGGATTATGTCGAACTGCGGCTAGAATGCACTCGCTCATCACTTCATTATCTAATCTATCAAATTCTCATCTGCACGTTAAAATGCGACCCGGTGGAAGAGCTGCATGAAAAATAGAGATTTTCAAATATTATGACGGCAGATTTGCAGAATGCTTCGTTTGAATACACCAAGCTGTCCTCCGATTTTGCCTGTCTTAAAACATTTCTAATCATGCCGATAATTGGCCTCCGTGGTTGGAAAATGGCGGTCGGTCGTCTCGCCTAGAGCCAGGGGCGAAGAAAGAAAAATGTAACGGATACAAGCAGGGTCAAATATTTTGTAGATTTGTCGCATTTTGCGTCGCCCTCTCACTGTCACAGTTAAAGAAACCGTTTTTTTTATTTTTTTTTTAATTTGCGTCAGTTAAAGCAGATGTTCACTATTTGCGGGCCATCCCAATCCCGACACCGTGCAGTTCCTAAACCCACTACTGGCAGACGAAAGCCAATTTTATTTATACAAAAGTGATCAGTGAGCGCTCGCTTCAGATTTCTGAAATAAAATTGAGCAGCCTTCCCACCAGGTGGCGCTATTGCATTTGTCCAATTGTGCATTTTAATTCATGAAAAGAATGAAGACTATTTTTTTTAAGTTTTTCTTCCGTGTATTGGCACATTGGACTTGTTCCTTTTTATTATGAATTATTTTTGCGTTTTCTGTAGCATTTTGGACAAACCCGGCCTGTCAGTCATGAAGATGTGAAGTGAAGCTCATCCTATTTACTTGAGCGCGCATGAGCTGCTTCTCAAAGGGAAAGTGACAGGCAAATATTTGCTCAAGCGACAAGCTCGAGCTTTTTATGCAAGCATGTGCTGAGACCTTTCGCATGTTTGCCGTCAACTCGAAAATCGACGGTCCTTCTGTTCCCCCGAGGCCGCTAAAGACAAACCAATTGAAACAAATCTCTCGTAATCAGCGCCTGTCAGCCTTGAACTATGCAAATGAGACATTGCGTTTCGCTTCCACTGATTGGCTGTTTTGTGAAGTCTTCATTGCTTGACGCACACTTTCGACAGAAAATCCTCCTCTCACTCTGTGCGGAAATACTTAGCTTCCATGTTCCCACATCGTTTTAAGACGTTGTTATTAGGTTTAGAGTAGACAGAACAAAATGGAAACTGCTCATTTATAAGAGTCCAGCAACATGTCAAGTGTGCCCGTTCTACCGGATTAGTAAAATAATGCCAGTAATCGTAATAGAATCCTTCAGTAATTTCTTTTTTTTACCGCAACGAGGTCATGCGTGATACACCACACACGTAACCTTTCCATCGAACCCATTTTAATGAGCGAGCGCAAGAGCACTTTCGGTGACGCGTCGGAGCAGTTGGCTGCTTTTGGTGGCTCGTTCAAGAACGCACATCATATCTGAGTATAAAGAGATTACTCACAGACGAGTGATCCAAAAAAATGGAGCAAAGTGAAGGCTTATTCGCCAACATGTCTGAGAATAATCTTAAGTGAGATGATTTTTGTTTGCTCACGTTCCATTTGGGAGGATTTGTGTCCGAAACGACTCTTGCTGATGCATGTGAGTGGCACTCCAGGTACATGAGCGAAAGCTCCTCTTGAGGACTGTGGAAAGCACTCTTGCCTCCGTAGAAAAATCTTAATCTGATGGTCCAACTTGTCAAGTTTGACCCACTGCCGGTTCTCTCGATGGGGCATCAAAGTTCTCGTTTTTTTTACATTTATATTAACAGTGAGACACGGCCGTGGAGATGTGGAAGGTCAAATTTGGATCAAGTCACGTCGAGTTTTTTTAATCACAAGCAAGTCTCAAAGGCCTTCACATGCCCGCCGTTGACAAATATTAACAACATCCCCGATTCTTTCGACTCGCTTGCCCGCCCACAAGCCGAACGACAACAAACGGGTCGTAACGGGTCCCGACGAAACCTGCGTGTAGAATGCAGATGGATCGGAAAATGTCAAGCCAGGAGGAAAGGTCACCGCGACCCAACGGCCGAGATCGAGTCGCCTATCAAATTAGAGTCCTAATCCAACAGATAAGTGGGAGCTTTCCCACATCTGATTTTTCAAAACGACATCAACTTGACTATTCTGTGGCCGCGTGCGTCGTGGCGATGGCATTCGGATCAAACTTCAGGGCCATTTGCTCGCCGTGCAGAGGAAAAGGAGCTCGCACTTTTCGACTTGGAGCTCCGCCAAGACGAGAAATTGTGGTCATCCATGTGGCCTAAAGCAAAGGTCTCCAACCACCGGGGTGCGGCCCGCTAAAGATGTAAGGAAAAAAAAAACTTGCATTACTTCTAGTTTATTTATTATTTGAAGCTAAAAATAGATTTGATTTTGAAAAGTGACAGGCTTCTTTCCGTGACATCCATTTATGACGGCTAGCGGTGCAACGGAACATTTTTTACCTGCCATCCGTATGGATCAAGCACCACAGTTTGGGCCGGCCACGAAATGGCTGGTGGGAGAAAAAAAAACAAAAAAACTCACTTTTCGCATTTTGGCAACTTGAGGTATTCCGACAGCGTTATTTCAGACAGACGTATCATGAGATCAATCGATATTGGACGAGGTTATTCCTACTTTGACTGGCGCCACCAATATATTCTTGCTTTTTTAAACCAAGGAGTGAAAAGTGCGTATTTAATTGCAGATACCCTCGCGAGGCCATTTTCAAGTCATTTGATTCAAGTCGGACTAAGTAGGAGTGAAATGCACGACCCGCCAACTGACTTTCCTCCGCTCACGCACCAACGTACAGTATCCACACATCTTATAAAGAAGCCGCAGCCTCCGGGCTGTTCACTGCAGCCGGCGATAATGCCTCGGCTGCTGCGCCATTCATGATCCGTAATGGGCGTGTTGCTGTGGAGTAGATCAACATGAGTGGTGGCGGCTTATATTGCTTGTGATTTTCCCAGAGATACTACATCAGACGCGATGCATCACACCCACTCCGACTCATTTGCATCCGAGGACTTTGCCGTGTTTCACCGGCGGCAAGAAAAGTATGTGATTTGTTGAGGAGATGAGCTGGCAATCCATGACGCTGATGTGAGACTTCAAACTCTTAATGATGCATAAATATGTTTTCACTCTGTCCAGGAAAGCTTTGCCAGGATTTATCGTCCTATTTGCAACACAGTTGCGTTGGAGACCCAAATTTTGTGCGGGTTAACACGAATACAGTGGAACCTCATCATTTGTTCTTGTGAAGTGTTCAACATCCGATTTGTTCGACTTCCAAAACATGTTTTTCCATAGAAAATCATGTAAAGGAGTTTAATCGGTTCCCACGCTCCAAAATTCAATCAATTCTTATTTTTAGCTTTGCATTACATCAAGATTTGCAAATTTAACAACTCATCATAATTCCTGCCCACTGCTGGTCAATGATGACCGTGGATTTGATCCCACCCATCTGCCGTACAGTATTTTCTTGCCGGTGCTTTCGGCCCTAAAATTTGTGATCACGCATGCAGAAAGCGACGCGCGTGCACACAATCGAAGACTTTGACGGCCAGCCTTTGCCGCCACGATGGCTCGCTCGGGCCCTCTTCTTCGCCGCACACTCGCCATAGTGACCCCATCTGCCGTGATTCATTTTCCTGGCAGTGTGACGCGTAAGGCAAATTATGAGCAGCGATGGACTCGGCTCGTCCAAACAGCTACGGCTCTCTCGCCTGTTGAGGAAATGGGAAAATATTGCTCATGTTTATGGCTCCGTTAGCGTGTGGAGGCATGTGTGACGTGCGCTCGTAATGCCTGAAGCCTTTCCGGCATCTTGTTTACTGTTTGGAAATGTGCTGACTTTTTTCTTTTCTCTCTATGAACCATTTCTTACGCAGGTGGCAGTGTGTTTATCGTTGCCGTGTTATCAAATATGTACATTGTGGCGATTTCTTTCACGCATACAGTTTGTGTACAAACGTGAATCCGAGCGACTATTGTGACCAATGTCATCTTTTTAAAGTGCGATGCTGAGGGGGGCGCGTGTGACCCTGGGCAACATGCGTGTTTTTTTCATCATATTACAATAAAGTGTAATTGCACCTCCACTCCAGTAGGTGGCAGTGGCGTTCTCTTTGCCCATCGTGTGCAGCGAGTATGAACTCGACGGTGTCGGTTTGTTTTGCGACGAAAATGTTATTATAGCCCAATCAAAAATATTCACGCGTCAAGGTTGAGAAAAATGTGAAAAAATCCACCAATTTTTAATTTTCTCTCTTATTTTTTTATTTATTTTTTTAAAATCTTCCACGTGTGCCTATATTCATTTGTGTTCTGCTTATATTTTCAATAAAACAAATCTTCATCATCAAAGCATTTCAGAAGCATGATGTTGACCCATAAATGAATATCCTCATCCATATAGAAAATTGTCCAGAAAGAAAAAGTTGTTTGACTAAATTTAAGTTAATTTTCCGCCGAAGAGAGTTGTGCTTACAAATGATATGTGCGGTGTGATAAAGTGTGAATCACGCCAAATAAACAGATTGTTTAATTTCATTTAGTTTCTCTTCCTTTGACGGGCGAATGAATAAATCATGATAACGCGCCGCGTATTACACGAGCAACTTGATCGATTTTTGCAATCAAGTCAAAGTGTCTTGTTTACTCTCGGATTTTGTTCTCACTTGCACGTCGCCGTTAATAATTTGTGACCAAGTAAACTCACTTTTACTTCATTCCTCAAAGAAGGGAAGGGCCAAAGTCTTTTCTTTTTTTTATTTTTATTTTTTTTTGTCGTTACACTGCAGCTCCTGTGCCTGACAAATGAATTAAGTGGACTCAAGCAAAAATCAACTCTACATCTAGCTTACATTTATTTTTCCAGCCACCGTTAATGATTGTGTGTTTGTAAACATCCCGTTTTCGTAATTACTGCTGCATCTCCGTTACCGTATCGCCCATGTATCATCTTGCCCTTTATTGAATTCAAAACTATTCATAATTGCCCATTAGACCAACACTCCCGGAATCTCATTTGTTAAATCCTGGGCCATCCAAATCCCCTTCGCTTCCGTTTAAATGAACTCATTTCATAAAATAGCACTCATCTTGGATCTTTTCTCGAAGAGCACTTTGAAAGGAAAATAGAAAATCGCAAATGGTCCAAATATGTCCAAGGTTGGCACGTGTGCAATGGAACAAGGCCACATTGAATAATCAGAATGTTCTCTCGCTTAAGTAGCGTGTATTTTTAAGATGGGCGCGGGAATGAAATGAAAACAGGTTTATTTTCGCCGATAAATCGGATTCAGGCTGTGCTGTGCTGTACAGAATGGCACAAACGCAACCTGTTCAATGGGCGGGACGTCAAATCTTTGGGGTGAGTTCTGTGCTCGGAGTGAATTTTGGGAGGCTCTTCTGTGCATTTTCCTTTTTTTTTTTTAAATCAGAAAAAAAAAACACATTCAAGAAACTGATTTTGATCGTCTTCAGCACACCCGGCAACCCTGACGCGGATAAGCGGTACAGAGAATGGATGATAAATGGATATACTCAAAAATCCGGTTTATAAAAAAAAAAAAAATAAATCACCCTTAAAAAACAATTTTTTTTTTCCATTTTTACTTGTCTAATGTAGTCCCCCGAGTTGCTGGCATCCTTTATTACACTGACCAACATTTTTTCCCCCCCTTTTTGAGCGCCAAAGATATTCTAATGATTTCTGAGTAATGCTGGGCTGCTGAGTCCCCCCAAAAAATACAAATAAAAATCACCTTTCGGCAGGAATTATAGCACTTTTGCCTTTTCCTTTTTGTAGCGCCTCTTAAACTCATTCAGGTTGCATGAGGAGCGTCCGTGCATCCGTGCACAGCCTTAAAAGAAGTGTGAGCTATTGAATTCTGACGATTCCCAGATTGCGAAATTTTCCTGAGGGGTGAATTCCAGAGAGAGATCCATTAGTCAAATATGTCAGACTTTAAATGTAAAATGAGCTTGAGCAGTAGATCAGGAAGTTAGAACGGAACAGGCTACCTTGAAGGCGCATTTGGGTTTGGATTCGGTATTTAAGAAATAAAATAAAAGTAATTTAACCCTCTGATCATGACTGAATGTGTACGTTTGCATCCATCGGAGGAAAAAAACAAAAACAACCACTGTTCAAGCGTTGCCTAGCAACGCATATTCCTTCATCGATTTCACGATAAAATCAAATCAAATGATTCAAAATCAAACTCGCCATCGCCGTCATTCCTGACTGCCGTTGTGAAAAAAATTCCAAGCCGTCAGCACGAGTCAGCTGCCGCTCTGTCACCAGCAGAGCACGGAAGCAGTTAATTGAGTCAAAACATGCGATGTGATGTTTCATCGTCGAGAGGCACTCTGAGCCCAGACGAGAAAAGATGCTTCAAGTCTCCGGGAGAATATGGGCGCGTCCACATTTGTCAGGGGGACGCCCTCATTTCACAAAAACTCCACCCACTGGAGGAGACACGCTTAACTCATCCGCGACCATTTTTTGGCGTCTATATCCGTCAATGGCAGCGAATGCGATAATGTCGACGGACGTTTTGGAGCAGGCAAAAAAGGGCACGGCGCGGCGCCTTTTCTGACTTATGCACTCTGAAAAATATTCCTTCTTACTCTCCGGCTACTTCACTGGGATGTTTGTTTTACCTTAAGCAATGTTGAACAGTCTGATTAGTTCCTTTTTTTTTTGGGCCACTATGGAGATGAGCAGATGAATGCGAGAGGATGATCATGAACAATTTTCATGTTTTTGCTGTCATTTCGTTTTGTATTTTGCTTCATTTAAGTTTGATTGCGATCGTGTGTGACTACAGATGTTTGTTTGTTTGTTTTTTGTGACTAATTCCTGTCTCTTTCTCTGTGTGTCTTTTCAGAAAGTGGGTGATGCGGCAGAAGGAACTTTGAAGATCAGCAACTTTGTTGTACCGCAAAATGCAATGTGTGTGTATGTGTGTGTGTGTGTGTTTGAGCTTTTAGAAGCGCAGGTGATCTGCGAAGACATGTTCAGATTGTGGAGTTTTTAAGCACTCGCCCTACATTTAAAGTGGATATGGGTCAGGTTGACTCTTTTTATATACTGTTCTCATTACATTTTTGGGTCAGTCTGATTTTTACACTGGATGCCTTTCCAATGAATAATAAATGCCCCCGATATTCTGGTCATCTATAAATACGCATGGTGGGACAATTGCATGGAATTATTTTTTTATTTATTTATTTTTTTTTAATGACTGCAAGTGCTGACTAACATAAATATAGTAAGCGAGCATATTGTGCGTTAATGTGTCATCACCGAGTGTCTCTTTTAAAATGAGTCAGGCTTGGCAGCCGGCGGCGCTCTGCCTCATGGGCCTGTCGAGGTGAGCGGAAACCAAGGACAAGGTGGTTGAGTGAGCTGACTCCGCAGGGATGAGACCCAAAAATAGAAATGGTCAGATGGGCAGTATTGATCAGGAGGAGGGGTCGGGGATCAACACGCTGTTCTCGCATCAGAGAGGCAAAATACTGTATGCTCACTTTGAGTTAGTATAAATATCAAAAAGATGTTCAAAATGTCTTGCGACCGTTTCAACTGTTTGAGAATGTCTGGCGAACATCTTTGCGATCTTGAACGAACCCTGACGAAAAACTAACATTTGGGCCGCGCGCAAACACTCGCAAATTTTTGAAAATTATGAAAAATATTCCTTGATAACAAATATTTTTTTAATATTTGTTGTGAGTGAATTGCAGAAACACACTGACACAAGAGTAGATTTGTAACTTTTTTTTTTAACTGAGCTGTCAACTATTTTGTTACGGAAATCTCTGAACGCAACCTCGTTATGGACAGAACGTGGTTGGAAAAAAAAAATCACTGTCACATTGACAACACTCATTTTTTATTTTTATTTTTTTCAAACAGCTTGTTTTATTGCTGAACAATTCATAACCGGTGTTGAATAATCCAGCAGTCTTTCTTCACACACATCACAATCAGTCTTTTCATCAAAAATGAATTCTTCACTCCAACATTTTAAGTGTCTTCCAAGTTGAATTTAAATGTTCACTGTGCACCAGTCACAAAGCTGAGGTCCAAGTGTAAAAAAAAATAATTAAAAATTGGCTGCCCAAGGCAACGACACACTCAATCTTATTTCATACCTGGAATCTTGAGCCACTTGGGCAGCTTGCCCACGTCGGAAATGCCAGACTTTGCAGCATGGGAGTTGGTTGACGGTTGCTTTTCATTGTCCTGGATGGAGGTGCCAGTTTCTGCAGTTGGCTCGGGAGGACGCAGAAGTTCTTCAGGGGCCAAAGAGTGTGTCATTTATTTTTTTTTTTTTATTATTGGTCAAAGATTTTGGTCTGATAGATGCAATTGTATTGCTGACAATATAGATAGGGATGTTCTGCTGTTTTGGAAGGAAGTTCTGCTTGGTGTCTATGACTTGAAAAAAATAAAGAAAAGTCCAATGAAACTTTTATCAATCTTATTTTTTTTATATATATCCACAAATGTAAATTCACGAATAAAGAAATTAATTTCATTGCTTTCCACTGTGAAGTCAAGAGTTTTCTCTTTACCAAAGGCTATTAAAACCTTAAATATCTGTAAACATTTTGATATTTTTTGGAAACTTTTATTCCCCCTGGCATTTTAGAGGTTTTTTTGTTTTGTTTTGTTTTTCTATTTGGTTGATATTTGAAAAAGGTGTTTTGTTCATTCATTGCACTGTTACAACCGGCTGTAAGATTTTTGTAGGTTGTGCAAATGTTAATAAAGAGAGGTTTAAAAAAAAAAATAATAAAGAAAAAGACGAGTCCAAAGTTTGCCGAAAGCTAACGTCTTAACTCGCTGCTACTTTTACCCGATTGACATTAGCGGCGAGAAAAATAAAGACTGTCGCACCAATTAAGTGAAACTTCACTTACAGATTATTCTGTCCATTTATGAGCAAAATAATAATCTTGTGCTAACGACAATTGATCCGTTTTAGAATTACTAACGCCATCACACTGCCGTGTGTTGTAATTCTGTCAGTGTCTTAATTGAACAAACACGAAAACGAAAACTCCAAACAACCTCAGCTCGCTGAAGCTTTGCTAATGGTGAGTAACATTTTTTTTTTATTATTTTGCTTTGATTTTGACTCTTGTCGGTCTTCACGGGAAAATGCTTTTATTTAGAAAAAAAGAATGTGGGTGCAATGTGCATTGTCGGAATGTTACTGAAATCATTGATGTGATTGTAAAAATAATATAATTTTATTTGTATCGTAATTTTGCATCATGTATGTTGTACATTCCCTGGTTAAGAATAGAAATTAAAATTAAAGAAAGTTATTTTCTGTATAAGTGATGGAGAGTGGTTCCAAAAATGGATGAATGGCTGTAATGCTGTTGGAGTGCAAGAAAGTGGAAGAAAAATAATTTTATATTTAATTTTATATGACTACATTCTCATTTACATATTTGATGCAATAATTACATTAAAATGATAACAACGCCGATAAGCAATTATGCTTATAAAGTAATGATTTTTTAAAATCTCAAACTATACTGCGGTAAGGGAGTCTCACGGTAATGTTCTTGATAAAAGGTTAAAAATATGCAAATTCAGACAAATTGCTCTGAAGGTGAATTTCGACAGACTGGCAGCTCTGTATCCACTTTTTGTGACATTTTTCATTTCTTGATGCGCTGTCAGATTTTTTTTTTCCAATGTAAAAGATGTGCCTTGGCTTAATAAAGGTTGGGAAACTGCTGACTAGTACGTTGGCAGCTAAAGTCATTTATCTGCATTTACTATGGTAATAAAATAAACACTTCTTATTACAAGGCGTTTTTCCCAAGGTATTATTGCTGTAAATATTTTTTACTCCAGCAACAGTGATACGGTTTTATTATTTCTTATATGCTCATGTATTATTAATATATACTGTATGTATACACGTTTTTTTTATTAATATGTTTTTTAAACCTGGAGTCTGCTTCTGTGACATTTTATGTTCAACTTAATGGATCTTTCGTAATAAAGATGAAAAAAGTGCGTTGAGCCACCGTTACTTGAAATGCCCGTCGTCGTTCCTCTGGATCACAAGTGGGCAATTAACTTTGCAAGGTGGCCACATGAGAAACCGTTACGCTTGCCGAGGGCCAAGCCAACAGGCTAACCTCACTTTTGTTCGTTCGTGGATTTCGGAAAAGCATTTTGTCTCGTTTCAAGAAAATAGTCGAAGGCGAATTGTTGATCACATGATCTGACAGTTTCTTCCTGCAGTTTTGTGCCTCCTGACAACTAAACTTGCTTGATTTTCCTCAGCTCACTCTCAGAGGCCCCGAGCTGTTCAAACGTGACTTTCTTTCCTTTTGCATTATCGTGAGATGAAAATTCGGAGACAGGATCGCAATCCTTCTCTTTTCCTATGACAGCCCTTCCGTTTTTAAACTCACTGAGTGCAATTTTACTTCTTCTTGTTTATATCCATTCATAATTAAGATGACAAATGGACGGTTCCGGATATACACGATTTAAAAACAAAAGTATTTATATTTTGTTTCTCTGCCCATGACGAGTAAAGCTTAAAATCCGGAGCCACTTTCAAGCGACAGCCAGACTAAAAAAAAAACTCAGATACTTTACAAAGCCAAAATGTAAAAAGACCTACATTGCATTTTGTTGTTTTGTCCGATTAGCGTCAACTAATTGCGTCAGCTTCTGTAAATACAATAAAAAGCCGAGCGCTACGGCACAAAAAGGACAAAATGCTACATGGAAATGTGAGAAGCTACAACACAATTAAAGTCAATTTGGGTTCCACGTTTAGGCGTTGAACAAGTTCACTGATACACATGCCTTTTTTTTTTTAATTAATCTATCGTTCCGTTTTCTAAATCATGAGCATCCAAAGTGTCATGAAAGTAGCCTCACGCGGCTGACTTTGGCCGAGAGGGGAAGTGCACCCTGGAATGCTCGAAAGCAAATCGCCGCCGCGCATTTTAAATGCACGATGAGTTTCATTTTCACGAGTATTTACTCGTTAACTGGCACAATGTTGGACCAAAACAAACTCTGTTACGCCTCGTTAGACGTTCCGGTGTATTGCATTGCGCGGCCACGGCGCAGACCTCCAACTTTGATGATTGTGTTCCATTTTGGTGATGACCGAGTTATTCTGATGAAGACACCAAAGGCATTTGAGGGTGATTTTGACTCGCTGGCTACCCGTACTTCGATGGTGGCTGTCATTTGCGCAGTTAAATGGAAAGGAGATGCCAGCAGCGCCTTGCGGGCGGTGTACCCCGGAGATAAGAAGGCAACTTTAATGAGTCATTGAGCTACATGCTGTATATGTACTTAGAGTGAAGTGGGGGATTTTTTTTTATTTTTTCCAGTGTGCACCGGGTTCAAATCCTCTCCCTGTGAGACATGAGTGCAGTAATTGGTGAGAGAAACTGAAAAAAAACCGAGTACTTTTAATGAGGAATATAGCGCCCCCCTCCGGTCTCCCCATGGTACTGCAATAGGGCTGCAGGATTTGGAAGAAAAAAACTGTATTTTCCAGACGATAAGTCGCTACTTTTTTCCTCGATTTTGAACCATGCGGCTAATACAACTTTTCTGTGGATTTTCCCTTCACCACTAGGGGTGCTCTATAGTTCAGAAAATACGCTAAATGAATCTCGATTTTTATATGCAAAAATATGCAAACGACGGCGCGTGGATGTGCTTCAACTTCCTGCTTGAGCGTCCATATCTCTTTATGGAGGCTCCTTTTTCCGGCGTGAAGCTCACTCGACACATCTGCAGGCGGGGCTGTGTGTGTGTCTTCTTCCCGTTTGCGTCTCCTGTCTGTCTTATTTATCTTGCATGACTTCTTCTTGGCTTTCGTTCAGTTGCTGAATCATCACTTTGATTCTCTGCCTGTCTTCTTCCTCCCCGGTAGCCATCATTTCCGCGTATCCCCGCTGTGCGCCACTGAAGTTTATCTGGCTTATGTAATGTCCACTTATTTTTATATTATGCAAAATTCCTCTTACAGTATTCATCCAAACAATTTCTCGGCCAATTTGATTGGCCGAAACGATCACGTTGAGCCATTAAAAATGGGTACAAGTGAGCCATTCATTTTGAGGCTCCATGGTGGGTGCGTTGTTGGTTTTTACTGGATGTCCAACCTATGGCTCGGGGGGCATTTGTGGGCCGTCATCCAGTTTTCAGCAGCCTGCGGCATTTACTTAAAATGTCTTTTGACACGGCCCGCAAGGCGAACAAAAAAAAGAAACAAAATGTGGAGATGCCCAGTCCGTATTCCGATTAATATTGCATCGCTGGAATGTAAATTAAACGGAATAATCTCCCGTTTTCAGCTTGCATTCGAGGAGGCTGACATTTCTGTTGACTTAATTTAACGTGCCACCTGGCTTGAATATATATCACCTGACAAAACCCAGAAAACAGATGAGCTACGACGTTCGCAACAAGACCAAGCATTCAAATTTAGACGACACTTCCTAAAAAATCTCAATAAATGATTCGCATCACTCTCGCGATGTATGACCCAACAACATAAAGAGTGGCATAGATTTGGGGTAAGCGCAAGAAATTGTTCTCAAATGAAAAAACTAATGAAAATAAAAAAGGTTTGTTTTTATTTCAACATACTTTTGGAATTCCTGACATGCTTAATTCATTGCCACAGAAATACAAACGTTTAGATTTAAAATCTAATTCTTTTTCAATTTGATTCAATTGAATTCCATTTGACCAAATCGAAATGACATTTGAGTTCTGATTTTCGCTTTAAACAAAAATGTTGACAAAAAGTTGGTGCCTATTTGTTGTGTTAAATGTCTGTGCGCACGTGAGTGTGTGTCTTTTTGTATAACTATAAATATACCCTGATGAACTTGACCTAATTATAAATTTTTTAGCTCGAAGCAAGGCAGGTGTGTGTGTGTGTGTGTGTGTGAAAGAGAGAGATCATCCGAATATAAAGGAGAAGGAGGAGGCTGCTAGTTTAATGTGACACTTATGTACCTTCTTTCCCAGGAGGCCATATGGAAGGGGGGGGGGCAAAGAGCCCGCCTCCCTGAATGGCAGATTTGGGCCAATTAAACCCGAACTGAAACACGAACTTGATGCAAACGCGTTCCCACGTGCACACTCTCGTGGCAACACCTTCACATTCCTTCATACGTGCACACAAAACACGCTTGCTTTTTTGTTCCACATCTCTGAGCCACTCAGGCAGGTACTCGTCTTGTTTTGTATGCACGCACGCACGCAAGCACACATGCGCGGACTTTTTCTGCACGCGCATTCACCGCAGTCTCGCCCTCCCTCGCGCTCTCAAACCCACATCCACTGCACCACTCTTGTCTTTTTGCTTCCGCTCGTAGAACATTTGCACACATCTCCAACTTTTAGCCCTCAAATGAGCGCTTCTTATTCCCCTGCCGGAGAGCTCCTCGTTCGAAGAGATTCCCCCTCCAGCGTATGGAATCATTCAGGAATATTCATAGTGGAGATTTTTATTTTTTTAATTTTCTCGGTCGCATTACATTCTCAGCGCAGCACACCGAGTCCAATCCCAGCAGGGGAACGGCTCGGCGGCTTTCACTGCATGGGATGGTGTGCTTCTTCAAGGATATTCTCACACTCATGCATGCAGAATAGGACATGAGAAACTTGAGGGGGGGGGGGTTATTTGGATCGGGCTTTTTGTTGTGAACGCTTGCCAGTCGTCGCAAACACAAAAGACACAACCGCAACACAAATGTTCAAACCCGTTTCAGGCTTGCTCAATTATTCATAATGCCATTGCGGTGCTTGGCACTGGGAGGGAGGGAGGGAGGGAGAGAGGGAGAGGGAGAGGGGAAGAGAGAGAGAGAGAGAGAGAGACTGTGATGGGGAGAGCAAGAGTGGGGATATCCTAAGAAAGGGAGCTTAAAAAACGTGAATTTGTGATGGTGGACGGTGTCTTGACTGCAAACAACCTCTCAAAAATGTGCCCGCGTCTTGTTTCCAAATCTTGCACAAACTTCTAGTTTGCCTCATGAGATCGACTTTTCCTTTTGTCCTTGTCTCCTCATTTGAGTAATTCCGAGGTTAGCGTACTCTCTGATTCTCTTTGTGTGTTTGTATAAATGACCCCACGAGTCGGAACGCACGCACGAGACATGAGAGGGATCAGGGGGGAAGGGTGTGTTGGGGGGGGGGCTTTCTCAACCAAATGACCGCTGACCTTGAATATGTGCTCACCCCCCCCTTCTCCACTTGGAGGTTACATCATCTCATTTACACCCCCTCCTCTCGACTTTGAAGTGAGGGGTGTGCATGCAAAAAGATGAACCCGTTTTCTTACGATTCAGCCAATCGCAAACCTCTTGGCCATGTCTCTGATGCTTTTTTTTTTTTTTTTTTTTTTTTTTGATGCCCTCCACGATCTTCTCTTGTCCACATCCGTTTTTTTTTCTTCCTCTTGCGGGCTCTCACAGAGACCACCATGAGGCTTATGCCCTCCCTCCCCATTATGGAAATCACTGCCCTTCTCTGGTGAATGGTCCACATCTGTGAGATATGGGCTGGAACGTGTTCCCTGAGGAGAGAGGCTCACTGAGTCTGTGAGTGAGTGAGTGATTGTGAGAGAGAGAGAGTGTGAGAGAGATTCAAACAGGTCGGGGGGGTATCAAGCAAGTGGAATAATCCTCCCTGGATGAATGTTATGAGAGTGGCTGCAAAAGATGAGACAATTGTATCAAATGTGAAAGCACAGAAAAAAAAACACTTCACAGTTCAACAGGTGCAAAATCCAATTAGATTAAAATCGTAAATGGCGTACACTTGCATATCAGTTGATCAACATCCTTCTAACGAGTGACCAAAACATTTTTTTCAAAGCTTCACGTTCACTTAAATCAAGAATAGAATCAAGAAATCATGTTCATATTCTTCACATTGATGTCATATTATAATTTAGTGTTCAATTTTTAACCTTAGTTTTTATCCAATTAGATTTCAGATAGCTCGTGTTGCCAGGCAGATTTCACAATACCGGTTGCAGGAAATATTCGTCCGAGGCGTTCAGATACAATCGTGAGGGCGTCTCTTCTGTGTGTCAAGGGGGCTTTTACCGTTGATAGGCAGTTGCGATCGCCAATCAGATCACGAGTTGATGACAGTGAGCCTTCTCCCGGGCCTAACGTTGAAGGTCTTGTGATTGGATACTCACTCGTGAGGGGGCAGGGCTTTGTGGAATCAACACACCCGAAAGTCGTAACTGGCGAGCATTCGAAAATCTAAAATATGTTCTTGCTTTTGGCCGACGGAGGGAAAAGTGTGGATTTAATTGGAGATGCACTTGCGCAGCCATTTTCAAGACTCGCCTTTAAATAGAAGCGAGGTCGTCCAAGTGTGTTTCTGTGTATTATTTCTCCAGCCGTGGCGCCATAAATGATCACATTATGAGTTGGATTTATTCAAGTAGGACTTCACTGACAGCCTTCGTGTCAAATGCACGGCCCGCCACCTGTTTCATTTTGACCACACCCCCTAAAAAAATGAAGTAACTCTGCCTGGGTGTCTCTATCGGCTCACTTTTGCTGCAGAGTTTGAATTTGTGTTGGAGTTTGTGCCAATAAAAGTAGGCTCTCGATATCTCTCCCTCGGTCTAATTGACATTTGGTACCAAGCAAGCCGAGATGGCAGCGGCGCCGCTCTATCAGCAGCGTGACCACAAATCCGTACTCATTTGTGCCGCAAAACAGATAAACCGCATCATTACGGCGCTCCCCGCGGATATATAAAGAGCATCTGTCATTCGTGCTTCCTTTTTTTTTTTTTTTTGGCGCAACTTGCCGTGCGTGGTTGTGCCGTTGAAGGCTCATTCAGCTTCGTTTCCAACATCAATTTGCAAATTCAACAATTAGCGCCACAATTGGATGTTGATGTTAATATTTCCACAATGCACCTAACATTTTGGTTTCGGAAACAAACCCCGTGTATGCTCGTCATATTTAGAGATGGATCCAAGGGGATCCCATATGTACGTGTGTTGTTTTTGTTTCTCTGAGCTCTGACGCAACCATTCCGGGTTTTGGTCCGTGTGCACATCCGTCTGCATTATTTCTGTCTTGGAAGGGAATTCTTGGAAAATTCAAATTTTATACATATTGAGATTTTTCTCGTTTTTTTTTTTGTTTTTTTTTAATGATGAATTCCCGGGCAACACAGTTGATGACTGGTTGTCACGATGGCCTCACAGTGCAGAGGTCGTGGGTTCGATTCCGGCTCCGGCCTTCCTGTGTGAAGTTTGCATGTTCTCCCCATGCCTGTGTGGGTTTTCTCTGGGTACTCTGGTTACCTCCCACATTCCAAAAACATGAACCCCTCAAACTCAAATACAAAAGTAAAATTTAATTTTTTTTAAAAAATATGAAAGCTTTTTTTTTTTTTTTTTTTTTTAAATTAAACATTTTTATTGCTTTCATTTTTTTCCACCTTCAACTTCTCCTGCCATGAAGAAATCTCTTCTCAGGTTTGTCCCACTAACGCTGCAGAAATCCAATCCCGTATAAGCTCTGCAGTTGAAGTCCTCAAAGACAAGCGAGGAATGTCCAAATAATCTTTTCATAGGCTGGCTTGAAGTCACCTCCTGCCGCGGCCGACATCCACTTTGATCCCAGCCTGCCGATTGGAAACCTCATTATCCTCCGTGAATACTTCCTGGAGGACTTTGCTGATCAGTAAAGGCCACAAGATGAAGACCTCACTCGTTTCTCTTCAGTGTTCTCAACGTTCAAGCATCTGCGTAGAATTGGAGAGATTTTTTAGCTCACCCGATCGCTAATCCCTCGTTACATCGCCTCATTTTGCCATCGCAACGCAAACATGAGGAATTGCTGCGCTTGTGGACCGAAGTCGCGTTTCTGTCCTGGACAGCTGATGAATGAATGAGATGTCAGCTCATATGTCACGTCCTGGTCCACTCAATCACCTCCAAAGACAAACAACTTCTGCTTTGTCTCATGTGGGATCTTTGAGAAAATATGTGGGCAATTAAATAGATTTCAAAAACATAGTCCTTGCCTCCCCAAGACGTATTTATACGTCTTAGCCTTTTTTTTTAGTTTTTTTCGTCATAGCTCTTATTTTTTTATAGCATTAGAACACAATATTCTGTTGGCCTCGTCAAATCAGTCAAAATCCAGAAAACCGCTGGAATTGAGGGGTTCCTCTAGTGAAAATTTCTGGGATTAAATGAGTTAATGAATCACTTTCATTCTGATATTTGCATCTTTCTAATTAGTGACTGATTCAGATTTGGCTACCTTGTGTGCGCTCGGTCAGAAAAACTATATATAGTCATCCATCCATTATCTGAGCCGCTTCCCCTCACGAGGTGGGTCGTGGGGGGGGTGCTGGAGCCTCTCCCAGATGTCTTTGGGAAATAGGCGGGATTCACTCTGAACTGATCAGATAATCAGCGAGGTCTGCAAAAGCTAGTTAACGATCGTTCAGGTGTCGCACCGGGGAGAGATAGAAAACGGGCAGGACACCGGCCCTCGAGGAACAGGATTGAAGACTCCTGCTTTGAGGTTTCATTTGTGTTAATGATTACAATATTCTTGCAAAGAACAATCTTTGCCGAGGGTCTGACTCGAAAAAGAGCTCATCGTTGAAGAGTTTACAACTGTTCCGTCTTCTTTTGAAATGTTTGGGAGTGAATGCAAATATGAACACGGTGATGCTGTGGGTCTTTGTCGTGTGCAAGTTGACATGCTGGCGTGCGCTTAATTCCCCTCCTTTGCCTCGTCCATATCGGTCCTGTGACCAAGTGGTTTGTTCGACTTTTCAGCTTGGATCGGCTCATGAGCGCAAAAGGGAATCTCCAAGAAAATGGATTCACGGCTCAGTCATTTATTTTTGCAATTAATATGCGGTTAATGTTTTCCATTTTCCTTCGAACCTGACTGTTTCTCACCAAACAAACCAACGCAGTGTTTTCCAACCTCAAAGTTGTTTCCCTTCCCGGAATAAAACCGAGCTACAGCGGGACTCAGGAGCACTTTGTACAAATGCCTTGTCATTCTATTCACTGCTACTCGACCCGGGCTCTTTTCTGCAGTGCACCATGGGGGATTACTGCAAAGTGATGCGTCCCTCTCTCTCTCGCTTTCTCTCTCGCTCAGCTAATGAAAATCCACTTCAAGGACAGGATTAAGACCAAAAATCAGCCTGCAGTCTTTACGAAAAGCTTTGTGTATATTCTCGACGAATGTATACCTTTGTGGAGATTGATTGCTCACGCTAGGCCAGTGCTTCTCAATTATTTTCTGTTACGCCCCCCCCAGCGAGAAGAAAACAATTTGCGCCCCCCCAACACCACTCACTCTCTGCGGCAACTATAAATAATAGCATTTTTGTTGCAAAAGAAACCGACACCGTAGAGTAAATATTCGCTGTGCACAATGAGCAACGAGAGCGCCACTGCCACCTACTGGAGTGGAGGTGCAATTACACTTGAATGAAGTACGTTCCCCAGGGTCACTTGTGGCATTAAAACATTTCATTTTGTCTGTCTTAAAGTTGTCAAAGTGGCGCTGTGACCGTTCCATTCCAGATTTGTTTTACGACACGCAAAAAAAAAAAAAAAATCACCAGAATTGCACTGTGACATCAAGTATCACAATTTTATTACAAAAATTAAATTATTCATCTGTCAGGTTTGCCATGCTTGGAGCATATAACAATGCAGTAAAAAACCCACACCCAAAGATAATAAAGCAGATTCCAACAATGCTTTCACAGCACTCTGTCATTCATGCTGTTACTATACAGATACTGTAACATTCCTAATACCGAGCAGTACAAACACCTGCCAAAACAACAAATTGAACCCAGCTCAACAAAGTGAAAACCAAAAAAAACGAGGAATTTTGCAACTGAAAACATTTGTGTGTATGTGCTGAATATTTGTCCCAGCCCAAGGCACCCAGGCTTTGTAACAATGTTGGCAAGTCGGCGACATTCTTACAGAAACACTTGAAGCGAACGACATATACAAACTGACTTGTGCCACGGTCTGACTTTGCATTGTTCATTCACGCCCTCCTCTCCTTCCGTTCTCTTTGTCAGTCACAGTGCAAGTTTCGGAAGGGGCCAAGCGGTGTTGCCAGGGAGGAAGAGAGGGCGAAAAAAAAAAAAAAAAAAGCCTCACGCTCGACATCTCTACGCGGCGTCAACGACTGACGAGAATTGACGAAGGTTCCTCTGAGAAACAGGTGGGAACCGTTATATAAGTCCTTGCGTGGATGGGGACTTGTCCAGACACGGGGCGGACGTTGCCAGATGAAAAAAGCCACAAAAAAAAAAAAAAAAAGTTGTGCTTTCAACTGAACACCTCAGAAAACAGCAAACTGAGATTTTCCCAGAATGAGCCCCCCCCCCCTCGAGGATAAAAAAAAAGCACATAAATACTTGGGAATGGCAGAAATCCCAGATTGAAGCTTACAACTAAAGTCCAGATCAAATGGCCTCTAACAAACATCAAATGAAGACGAGAACAACATAAACTCGGAGGCCTTTTTTCTCCATGGCTTCGATTCAGTTCAGTTGGCCGAACGACAAGGCTCGAAGGACCATTTGGTCGCGCCTCCGAATATTTCAATGTTGCTCTCCATCCAAGAAAAGACATTGCCGGCCGCTGCTTTATTGTTGCAGGTTGCCAAGTTGTAGATTTCGGTGATGGAAAGTTTCCGATTCCAGATGTTTAGGTTTGCTAACTCACCCACGAACGCTTGTGTCGCATCAAAGCCGCCTCCAAGTGTATCCTGCAAATTGAGACAACAGCAAAAAAAAATTGTAGTGAGTAGACAAATTTGGAAATATATTGTACTGTCGTTCATTTTCTACGCGGCTTCTCCTTCTTTGGGTCAAGTACATCGTGTATAGAATTCAAATATTTGCACTCGGAGCTAAATAAAATCTGGTGTGTCCTGGCGAGCGAGTGGGCAAAAACTCTGAAGCGATATGCACAACTGTGTGAAGAAGCAATTGAGAGCCAAAATAGTCATCTTAAGAAATGGGATGAAGTGAAACGAGGCCCCGGTTCGAGCTCATCTGTGAATTTGCCACCCGTACACTCTATAATGTAAGCTGCGTTCTGGGTTTTTTTCGGGGGTAAAAAGAGTCTCCTGATGTTTATAATATAGATAAAACCCCATTTAATAATGTGGAGATTATTCGTCCGAAGTGGCAAATGTACGTTTTTTACAGCTCAATTTAGCTATTGTGGCTTTTATTCGGGTGTGTTTTGTAGTCCAGAAATGACGGTAAGTGCATACAAAAAGGAAATTAGCCACTTGATGCTTTCATTAACATTTTTTTTTGTATTTGAGGGTGGGGGGAGCAGGAAATGAAATCCAAAGATGGAAGCGCTTTAAAACGATGCCAGGCAATTATTTAATGAATCAAGACAGAGGCCGCGGACAGAGGTGGGACCGGTAAAAGAGGGTAAAGTAACGTGTCAATGTCGACACGTGCCTCCCAGGCACAAGCAATAATCCTCCCGCTAAACTTTTGCCACTGCATCCGCCTCGCGTCGTCAAAGTTCAGAGTGAGATCGTCGTTTTGTGTTTGATGACATTTTCTTCTTCCCCCTCGAAGCGTTCGTTTCATGCGTCTCATTTTCAGCGGTTGTACTTGTTTGCCAGCTTGTATAAATTTTTTTTTTTTTTTATCGTAAAAGAAGTAAACCAGTCGCTGAAATGACAGCAAAAAGTTGTGCTCCACTTTTCAGCCCTTAGCTTGCTTCAAACTGAAAAAGAGATATTTTTCCACAGCCCAAAAAGTGTTTGGCGCTACCTGCTCCTGTCCCAAGACGAGCACTCCTTCTGGTTTAATGGGGTGATACGGCGCCAGATTTTCACCGCTGCCCCTCATCACACCATCCTGGAAGGCCTCCCACATCCCGTCTCGGGTGGTCCACGTGACGCACAGGTGATGCCATTTGCCGTCATTGATGAGGAACGGCAGCTTTGCAACCTGCAGAAGACACGCCTCACTTTAAATCTTGAATCCGAGCGCTGGCGGCTTGAAAACATTCCGGCAGCCTTCCTTGCAATCCGCCACTGTCACTTTTATTTGCTCTCCTTGGTACCGTTTTTTTTTCTTCACTTCCCGGTTTGACTCCCGAAAGTTTTAACTTTGTGCCTGTCGTGTCACACGTACCTTGTCATTAATGAGAATCTCCATCGGATTGTTCCCCCATTCAATGAGAACCAGCTCGTTGGCCTGACCCGGGACGGCGTACGAAAAGGGTGTCCCCACCCCCGGTGAGGCATTGGACTTGATCCACAGACACACGGTGAAGGAGTACATCTCGGGCAGACTCCTCTTGGCTTTGGCGTACATGTAGTTGGTTCTCAGGGGGAACGTCAGCTGGAACTTGTCCGTGGGTCTGTTTTCTTTGCCTGCGCATGAGATGAGCGTAAATCCGTCTGTAAAGGTTTCTGCTCACTTTGGGAATTGTTTTGCTTTTAGTGGGTGTATTTCGGGATTAGGAAGAAGACAAAGCAACATTCATCGACATTCATTTTTATGCGCATGAGCCAACAAATTAGATGTGAATGCAATTCATGAGGACAAAAATGGAAGATATGACGGTATTTTCTGTCCTACTGTTTGTCGTACCAAATCAACCGACTTCTTGTTAAGGCCGACTTTCGCTTTCCCGTGAGGGCCTGAAATGCGCGTGACATATTCAGGCAACCATTCGTTTTCTATACAACTTGTACTGTTACGGATCACGGATGTTCTGGAGCTTTCCCCAGCTGATTTGGGGCAACCAGCCAGTGCCAGAGTTAGAGACATTTAAAGCCAGGGTGTCTAACTCATTTTAATGCAGGAAAATTGATTGCTAAGTGGGGGGCACCAGTTAAATTATGATCTTTAACGAAAAGCAGAAATAAAAAAAAATCTCTAATAAATATATATATATATATATATATATATATATATATATATAGTATAGAACACAGAATAATATGAACTAACAATCAACGAATGAATAAATACAACGAAGCTCAACTATCCAGTGGCAGGAAAATCCAAATATGTGGTTGAATCCATTCATTTTCTCGCATTTTCAAGTTTTCTCACAGGCCAGATTAATCCCGTTTGCGGGCCTGATGCGGCCCACGGGCCATATGTTTGACACCCCCGATTTGCAGTCACATTCACATCGATTGCAATGTCTGGTCTTATAGTTTAGTTTTATAAGTGTCTTTTTGGAATGTGAGAGGAAGTCGGAGTACACAAAAACTTCACACAGGAAGGCTGATTTGGTCGTAGAGTGTAAATACGAAAGCTCACACGTCCTCGAGCACACACACGGATGCAAACTCACAATTTGGAGAGCTGCAAAAGCCTCATTAATGTTGCAACTCGCAAAAAAAAAAAAAATGCACTTGTGATCACTTCAGCCCACTCCCCCCCCCACCCCTTTTTTTTTTGCAAGTCACACTGTCAGCGCTTGGCTGCGAAAACGTCAAAAAGCGCTCTGCTGCAAAAACAGAAAAAGGCGAAAGGGCAAACAAGTCTTAAGATATGCAAAGCAATGCAGTTGTGTTTCTTCTCAGTGAGCGTACAAGACGACGAATGCCGCAGCAGCAGCAAGCGAGGGAGAAAAAAAAAAAAGAGTTCATGAACTCATCATATCGGGCTTCGAGGGGATGACGTACTCTCGGACAATAAGTCGACTTTAATTCCACTTCCCGCTACGTGATAGCTCCAATTTACGCACCTTTCTCCAGATCTGTGATGCGATGGTGCAGAGAAGTGAGCGTGGACTCCACTCGGTTTCTTTGCTCGCTGTCATTCCTGGAACCCGTTTTGACTTCTTCTAACGTGTTGACCCGCGACAGAACCTGCTTCTCCATGTCATCGATCTTGTTTTGAAGCAGATCCTTCAGACTGTTCGCCTGCACGGTGTTATTCCCTCGACTGTATTGCTGTATCGTGCGAAAGGAGAAAAGGATGATGAGCAAGGACCGAGATGTTTATTTATTTATTTTTTTAATTAGGTGCTTCGGCGTTACTTGATCTGCGGATGTTTAACTTGACGTCAAATGACCGAAATGAACTCATCACGGTTTCCCGTATTTGCACTCGCCGAGTAAACGACTTTATAATGTACACTTGCGCAATAATAACCCGTGCAAGCGGTATCCGCCTTTAAGATAACTGTGTCATGGGGGCGGGGGGTGTTATTTCAACAAGTTAGTTGTAATTTGCAAAAGCATCGAGAGGCATCGAACTACACTGAAAGTAAATGATTACAGATAGTTAGGATTCATTGCACGTGCACATCAGAGTAATAAACACCCCGTCAAATAAATTCCTACCGTGTCGTAAATTGCTACACGGTTTTGTAATTGCTTGGGTTATATTTCCTCCTCAATGCTCATTTTTGTATAATTTGTTTTTACTCCATTTCACTGGGATTTATATGGCGACGTGAATAATGCTGTTATGGCAATTAATTATCTAATCTATCACCTGATCTTGCGTGCATTGCATCATTCTGTATTGTGCGAATGTACTTAATGAATTGGCACGCGAGTATTCTGTGCATGCTCAAAAAAATAAAATAAATAAAAAGCACCTTCATGATGTGTGCTTTGGCTTCTTAAAGAGCACAAATTAAGAGAATTTGGCCGCGCTGGAACTGGCATACCTCAAGGTTCTCCAGTCTCTGTTTGAGACTCTGTAAAGTGTGTCCGAGCTGGGCCAGGGTCTCTGCGGTGCCCCGTGAAATATCCCCCATCGTGTTCTTGGCGCCCGGCCGCCTCCCGCCCGGTCCCGCCGCGGCCGGGAAGCTCTGACTCTCGCAGCGACTCAACTTGGACGTTAGTTCCCTGATTGTCTCCCTCTGGTTCATAATGGTTTCTTTCTGCTGCAGCACGGTCTCTCGCAGCTGCATGACGGTCGTCTTGAGGTCCTCCGCCGGCCCACTGTTCTGCATGGTGGCCGCACACAAGTCCATATCCTTGGGCACCGACGTGCAAATAAACTGCGTCTGTCCCAAGTCTTGCGCGGAGCTCTCCGCGGTGGCCAAGCAACAAAGGAGCAAAACTTTCCACGGGAGTCGCTCCATGCTTGCACTCGTGTTGCCGTCGCAGTTTCAGCACCACGGAGCTGTTCACTGAAGCTTGGAGCCGCAGCGAGCCGCGCGCGCTTTTTATAGCGTGCGCGACGCAGCCCCCCATTCATCGCAGCTGTGAGAGGAGTCCGGCCCATTCTTTAAGGTCGTGCACGATGCGTGCAACAGTCGCCCACGCGCGCTTGAGCCATGCCGAGCAGAAGCCTTCTGCCTCGTCTTTTTGGACAGAAATGAATGAGCAAAAATCCCCATCCAAATAATCAACCATTCCATATTGTAGACACACATTATAGAATTCTAAAATAGGAATAAGTCTGCCTTAAATTAGCCTGAGGGAGCACTCCACCCCCCCTGAAAACGCACACTGTACAAATAGCTGTTCAGTATTTTAATCCTGATCGACTTCTCTTGTTACAGTAAAACCAGCAATCTGCATGATCTCCCAGGAGGAAATTTGCTTGGTAATGGATTGAAAGCAGCGGATGGATGCGCTTTCCTTGGATTTTTCCATTCAATGAGCGTCTATATCATAATGAGGGCTGATAACCAAGCGGTGTGTTTTCTTTCATATTCAGTTCATGAACAGTCCATTATGTAAACCTCCACATTAATATTCACGCCACCCAAGAAGAAGATGTCACACTCTGCTCGAGATCTCGTTGCGGTAACAAATCATCTGATGTGATTGAGGAAGGCTCTAAAAAGAAATCAGTTGGACGTGAATTGGCTTGTTTAAGTTATCAGCAAAATACTTCTAATAAAATCAATTAAAAATTTATCGTGACATAGTGTTTGGTTTCCGCCAGCATAAAAGGAGCAAGTTTTCCACCAAAAGTCAAAAGACAAGAAATAAATTTGAAATGTGCTCTTTGTGTTCCAGTGCATTCTCCTGCCAAATGAGCACAACTACTCAGAGTCTCATCGATTTTCTGTCCCACTTGCATCACCGCGCTGAGGTAAACTGCGGCCGCAAACGGAATTGTGCAGACAAATGTTCAGGTGAAACATTTGTGATTCCGTTACATTTATTACAATACAAGTTTTTTTTTTAGACTTAGGCATGATGACCCCCGTGGCCATCGACTAAAGGCGGGAGGAAAATTGACCCATAAGTCCGCTTTAATTTGTTCAATTATTGATCCTGCGTGTTTTAATCAGCAAGATGCCGAGCTGGAGGCAAGCAGCGGCATATGAAACAAACGGCGGACGGGCGCTTAATTGCTCCAGGACAAACATGTCCGACATGCTCCTTATCTCAGCAGAATGCACGGCATTAGATCTGGGAACCTCGCTGCGGATCTACAAAGGGTCCACTTTGTTGCGTTTAGCTGCCTCAATGTCTGCTTATTTGCCAACAAAGAGCAAAGTTTGCCGTTTTTTTTCATCACAATGTCATCCGGCATGTGTCGTTTGCCATGCGATCCACAATATGTCACACCTTAGAATGTGTCACCGCGCCATACGCTCTGTCACATTTTCCTCGCTTCCTTCCTTGCATGTGTCAGCTGGAACGCTGCAAAAAAACCTGATTGGGTCTTTTCAAGAGAGCGACATATGCCGAATGAGGGCGCTGCCCTGTTGACGTGATCGTAGAGCGCTCATAACGGTGCTCGGACTGCAGTTATTGATATGTTCCTCCACATGCATGGTCGGCTTCGTATCGAGCAGACCGAGTTGGACACCGGAGGCAGGATGGAAAAGGACTCAAATCCGTAACGATCAGTCTCTCAGGCCTGCTGAATAATGCAAAGCTTTATAATAGAACTTACTGTCTAATGGCAAAGACAGATATGAGCCATTTCACACGCTGGCAGAAGGCGGCTTGCTTATTTTGCTGGCATTTGCTCCAGTAGTGGAGAATATAATGCAGAAGGATTGACTGGGAAAAGAAAAAAAAACGGGTGCGGCTACAAAATCAAGGAAAGGGAGAAAGGTTATTGGGAGTGCAGAGACTGTATGCTGGTGCACTTTGGAACGCACTCACTGGTAAAAAGTTTGTGTCATAAGTTGGCTTTCATGTCGCTGAATAATGTGACTAAAATGTTGATGAACACGGCGGCAACCAATAATTAATTTTTGAAATGTTTAAACTCGGATGTTATTCAGCGGAGTGCAGGCCTCGAGCAAGGTTGATCTGAAAAAAAAAAAAAAAAAAAAAACATTTTTAAAAATTAAGAAAGCGTGGGGGAAGCATTAGTGAGCAGTATTTGGAGTTAGTAGCCACTTTCTATTTGTTTGGGATAATGGGATAACACGTTTGGATTATTCGAGGGCAGGACTGAAAACCAAAATCCTTGAACCGTTTTTATATATATATTATATTTGCACTAAAATAGAGACGCCAATTATTTTGTAGAAGGCCAGATCTTTAGCTCACAATTTAAAAGAGTTGCGAGGTGTCTTCAATGACACGGTTAGCCATGCTTTTTGTTAAAATACACAAGATATATTTCTACAGAAAAGTTCTTGCCATCATGAAAAGTGGCTCATTTAAGTGTCAAATCTCTAATCTTTGCATAAATGAATATCGTTAAATTATTAGTGACGTATACTGTGCAATGCAAGGCGATTTTTTTTAAGAAGTTTGTATCAAACCGGTAGTGCTTCTAATTAATCCGCGCCCGAGACGTAACTTTCATTTTCAAAATGTTGCTGATCCCTGATTTTAGACAGACGGACATCAGAAGCAAACATTGATTACATTGCTTCTGCTAATCTTAGAACTGCTATTTGGTTTCCACATGATAATTGCTTTTGCTTCAGAAATAAGCATTGGTTGTTTCATTTCAAATGCGTGGCACGACACTCCAGACATCCCTTTGTACAAAAAAACATTATTAATCAGGAATACTTCCATATGGGACTTTTAAATATAATGTCGTCATCTATAAATATACTGGCTGAGGAAGCCTCAAAGTCTTTCCTATCATAATGTTCAAAAAAAAAAAAGAAAACGTTTTGTGTTAAGCTCTGTACAGACGTCACGCGCGCAACTGAAGCGGGGGACCTGCACTGACGTCAGCCGGCCAACCAAGAGCGAAACAAAGAGTTGAAGAGGAAATGGAGAGGCACGTGCCCTGCAGAGAGCTTGCTCATCACTGCGAACTCGAGTGACGATGAGGTAAACCTTCTGGAACTGCTGCACTTGGACAGCCTCTCAAAAAGGAGGCGCTTCAACCAGCAAACTAAAATGTTTGCAGTATTTGCATCTGTCCAATTACTCAAATCAATGAGTTGATTTTTTTATGTATTTTTTGTGATTCCTTTGTGTTGTGTTGTGTGGGTGTGTGTGTTTGATGGATACTCCAACGACAAACGTAGACGAACGACCATCGGCGATCAAACTCACACCTAGGGCAAATTTAGAGCATTCATTTAACGTGCATGTTTTTGGAATGTGGGAGGAATCCGGAATACCCGGATAAAACCCACGCAGGCACGGGGAGAACTTGCAAACTCCACACGGGAAGTCGGAGTCGGAATGGAATCCTGCATCTCTTAACTGCGAGGCCGTCGTGCTAACCAGTCGTCCACCGTGCCGCCAAATTACATACTATTATTATTTAATTATTAAAACCGGAAGTTCCAAAAAAATCTAAAAAAAAAGTTGACTTGCATCTCTGATTCAAAAAATGTGTGGACTTGTTTTATCAGCTCACGTCGTGAATTATTTGGACGCGTAATAATGTTTTTCCACGCTGCAGCCACAGAATGTTTCCTCCTAATTAAAACGCAAAGCGACATAAACAAGGCTCTTCCGCTCGGCGCTGGTCGAACTTCATCATAATGAACATTTCTCCACGACAGCGCGCTTCATCAAGCCACTCGCGTTGGACTCCGTCCAAAAGCAACATTTTCTTCATCCGAGTTTCACCACACGGTCGCCAAAACGTTTGCAAGGAGGATGCGAGATTGTGCTCGGGACTGTTTCCATTTCAAGTTTTTTGAAATTTGTCGAAGAAAGGAATGCATTTCATTTTATTTTGCTCTGAGTTGCATTTTGGGGGAGGTTAAAGTCGTTGTTGATGTCATGCTCAAAAGATTTTTGTTGCAGACTACAAAATTGCACTACAGATGAAAGAATAATTATCTTTATTTCAGTTCCAAGGGATTTTTTTTTTTTTTAATCGTATTAAGTGCGAAAAGTAAAAGAGAAAAAAAAATGGGGGCAACACATGCCATGCAAGTAACGTTTTCAAAGTATGATGTCATTTTTAATGGTGCGAACTTTTCCATCTCAATCTTGATTTTTTTTTTTTTTTCAAACGTGAAATAGCATTTCAAACACGCGACAATCCAACAAATTTTTGGATTTTTTGGGGGGTGGGGGGGCATACCTCAATTCTAAAGGCTAATTGTATTTATTTATTTATTTTTACGATTATATTTCATTGGGGCGGTTTGCACATCCGCCTCACAGTTTGGGTCGGCAGGGTTCGATTCCGGCTCCGACCCTCCCGTGTGGAGTTTGCATGTTATCCCCTGTGCCTGTGTGGCTTTTCTTCGGGTATTCCGGTTTCCTCCCACATTCCAAAGTCATGCATGGTCAGTTAATGGGGCACTTTAAATTGGCCCTAGGTGTGAGTGTGCCCTGCGATTGGCTGGCAACCAGTTCAGGGTGTACCCTGACTACTGCCTGGAGATATCATTTATAATATTCCAACCATCCTTTTTTTTTTTTTTCTATATCACTTATCCGCACTAGAGTGAGCTGGAATGTATACCAGCTGACTTTTGGCGTACTGTTCGCCAGCCAATCGCAGTGTTCAATTTACATGACACTATAAAATACTGTTATCAGGCAAATATAGTACAAGGCAGTGACATTTCGATCCATCAAAGCAGAAGAGCATGAGCACAAATTAATTACTCTAAATCAAGCCGGTAAGCAAAAGATGTCAACAGGAGTGTCATATTTGTACACTGTAAAGGCCAAGATGGCTTTTTATCTGCACATTGACACTAGCCTTCTTAATATTTTATTGTAGTGCAAAAAAAGTGAGTTTTTTTAATTTTATTTTTTTATAAAAGTCATAAAAAGTAACTTTTCATTCGTTTTTTTATTGCCACTCATATTCCTTGCCGCACACTGAATTACAAATGTCGTCTAAATTTGTGCCCTGCTCACAAATCTTCCATTTATAGTGTTACACGATTTTGTGAAGTGCCCTGAAATCATGATATTATACATCGCAATTTGGAGGAAATATTTACTTGTATCCATCACGGGGATCCCGCAACGGTACCGGAGCCGAGCCCAGTTGAGAGGCGGGGTATATCATCTAGTTGTTACCAACCAATCACAGGGCACATAGCATTCACAAACAACCAAACATTTTAGTCTTCAATGAACCTAACATGCATTTCTTTTTTTTTTTTTTTTTAAATATGGTCGGAAGCCGCAGTCCATTTTTTTCAGTGCAATGCATTTCTTTTTATAAATATGCAACGTTATAAAGCCCAATTTTGTTGTCGGTGAGCCCACAAAGCTTCGACAAGCTGAAACAATTTGCGGTTAGTGGCCATGTACCCTGGGAGAGCAGCTGTGTTTTCGGATTCAATAAGACAAAAAGAAAGCCCCCGTAAACCAGAAGGGCTCCTGGAGGGACTCAATGAGCTCTCTGCACATCCGCTCGGAATTGCATCAAATGTGAGCTTCTTTTAGTCAAATCAGACGCTTTCCGTGGCCCTCGGAGGTGCTGGGTTATTCTGCACATAATGTTACTTGGAACATACGCCACAGAGATGCGAGGAGATGTACAAGTGTGTGTTTTGAATTGATTACAGCCAGAGGCGAATAACACGCGCTAAATCTACGGTTACTCGAGTACATTTTGGGATAAATTACACTTGCCAGAAAAATAACAAATAACGTTTTCAGTCGCGCAGACCTCAGTGACATGTATCCCATATTGTTTTTATTTGGTGATCACCACATTGTGTCTTTGTTTTTATTTTTTCTTCAATTTTTTTTTTTTGCATGTGTGTTTGTGCGGTGCAAGCCTGTCTCGTGGAAATGATGTTCTCGGCGCCGATTGGCTGTCGCCGTCGCGTGACAGACTTTTGATCTTAATCAGGGTGCAAACAACTGCTGCGAGTCGTTACAATGTTACTACACATCAATAATCATCATTAATTTGGGACACTTGACACTTAGACTTTGTATTAATAAGGATGGAAACAACAGCGGCATGTTATTGAAATGTTATTACTCATTATTAATTGTGACCTTTTGACCTTCTATTAATGAAGATGTAAACAACAGGAGCAAGTCATTAAAAACGCATCACGCATTATTAATCACCATTTATTAGCGACCTTTTGACCCCTACTCTCAGTACGGAGATCACCCGTCACATGTGGACATAAACTGAATTCTTATTTTCTCGCTTGGATGGATTAATGCAGAAAATATTTATTTATTTGTTTGTTTGTTTGTTTGTTTATTTATTTGTTTATTTATTTTTAACCCTTTTTGTTTTATTGAGACGGCATTTTGGGTGAGGCGTACTCATTCCCGACCTTGAGCAAAGCGAAGTGAGCTGTTGTCATTTTCAGAAGCACCTCTTAAATCAGCGTGAGTCATTGTGTCCGTTATCGACCTTTAATTAACACAAAGGGCGACTGAAGCACACTCACAAAATAAGCATTGCCAGTACGAGTGGTCTAAAAAGGTCGGCCCTTGGAGACGTGTACTTGAAACCGCCAACATTTCTCTTTTTGATGAGCAGATGGCACGTTCGCTCAATAGCCGGGTTGACATGGGGTCATGTCTTCCAATTAGAAAGGATCCCAATTGAAAATACATCTCATCTGAATCGAATTTTATTCGGATTCCTTTTGCAAATCAGAACAAGTGTGCGTGTGTGTGAGCTTATATTCTTTGGGTCAGAGCGCCCCACTGATCCACTTGGTGTGACAAGGACAGTCTGATGTTCTAATAAACCTCGCTTCCTCTCGACATGTCAAGTGCTGTAGTCTCTCATTTTTTGTGGGTTAGTCAGGACCGGAAACCTCCCGGCAAAAGTGCATTCTGACTTTTTATTATTTGTCACTGGACACCAAGTCAGAACAACGCAGGCTTCGGACATCAACGTTTAGCAGGCACATTGAAAATGATGGCAAATGCAATTTTTCAAGTTGTTATAGCGTTCTAATTATGTTGTACGTAAAAAAAAAAAACATACCAGGTACGGCAATCGTTTGGCGTGAACGGAGCATTTGAACAAAAGCTGAAAGTCTAAACTTTGTTGTTGTCTTCTTTCAAGACAATTTTGGTGTAATATGGAAGCAAAAACACCCCAAAATATATTCAAATACTCTGAACGTAATTGTATAAAGCTTCTAGGTTGTCGAGATTCGTAATAATTATCTGAGGTTTCCTTTCGATAAAAGTAAGCTTGCAGACTTTTTATTTGGAACGTTCTTGATAAAAAGAAAGCGTTTGAAAATCATATTTTTTGTATTGCGCAGAGAACATGATCAGTCGAACCGCTCAAATAAATTATTCACCCAAGGTCATAAAGGTGAAAGTGTTTGAGTTTGCAGAATTTCTTGAAAGATAAATAATAAATAAATACTTCGGTTGGAGGATGAAAAAAATAAATAAATAAACCTCCTCAGATTCCAGGCTCATTTTTGCTTTCAACATCTCCAAACTCAAAAGTTGCAATACTTGGGATGATCTCTTTGGGTTTTTTTTTTTGTTTTTTTTGGACAACTAAAAGAATAATATGATCACAGCGAAGATTCAACAGTGCCGAGCGTGTGTGCGGAATCACACATGAAGTAAGCATGATGGCATGTCCTCTTTTTTTTTTCAACCCTTGGAAAAAAAAAAAAATTCCTCCTTCTGTCTCACTCCTGTTCCTCGTTATTCATGTCCCCCCGATTCCTCGGGAGTCGTAGATCTGAAGAAAAAGAAGACTAATCTTCTCTTTCTTGTCCTGCCTTTGTTGCAGATGAGCCAAGCCGGGGTTTCAGCCTCCTTCACGCCTCAGATTGGATTGCTTCCACCCAGCCACGGACGGACGGACACTCGCGATGTGACGCAAGAGGCTCCAACTCACCCGGATAGACCAATGAGTTTCTTCCAGATCGGATTGCAGCACTGACGGAAGCGAAGGCGGGTCGAGGGGTCGTCGTGATGATTACCAGGTTGGTGGAGGCATTGGGCGGGATGTTCTCGCTCTCCAGCCATCGGACGAAACAATCTCCTGTTTTCTGATGAGCTGACAGCTCGAAGAAGCTTGTCGTGATCGTATTGTTTTGCATTCAAGGGAGGCCGTCTTGGGTCTGATTAACGGGATTAAGACCCGCAAGCAAAGATCTTTGTTGACCAGGAACAAACTGGTAAACACGTTGATTGCACATTCCAGTGCGACGGCTCTGGGAAATATCACAAGGAACTGCCCGAGTGAGTTCTACAAAACGGGTCATTTGGGACAGGTGGGGCGGCGTATTCACTCAAATAAAAAAAAAACAAAAAGAAACCAAAAAAAAAAAAAAAACATGAGCGATCGCTGTTTGAGAGATGAGGGTGAAGCTTGACAGCAAAGGGTGATGAGACATCTCATGTGGAAACTGGCTTTGTTCACTTGACTCAGGTGCAGGCAATCTGCGCACAGCAATCAGGATTTTGTTGAAGGGAAACATGCAAAATCAAATTATCCATTGACGCAGCAGCTTAATTGCGTCTCAAAGCAACTCAGGCAAAAATGAAGTGCAAAGGTGTTGATCCAACCACACGAGTTGTCTTTGGAAACGTGAGCCACATCCACATTTTCCGCGATTTAAAATATTGAGTATGAGATTCGTTCGTCTCATTGAAAGTTGTATTCAAACTAGAACATTCTGTATAATACCTGTTTTAATGAATGATACCGCAATGCAATAATTCTGATACTTTCACAATGTTACTTCTGTATTTACATCTACGGATGTTCCCTTGCCACTTTGCGCTTCGTCTTTTTCAGATTCTGTGCTTCCCAGGTTTTTCCAAAAATATTCATTAAAAATAAATAAATCAATCAATCAATAAAGCCATATCAGCAGCCATATTGCGCAAATACACATTGTTTCAAGGAGATGATTGACTCGGAGGCTTTTTCGAATCTAAGGGCACTCATACAAGGCACGTGATTGGGTCCTAGCGTGAGATCGACCAATGAGAGTACGAGTGGAATTATCCAGTGCGCTGATTGGCTGCGATGACTCAGCATATTCCCTTCTTGTATCTCGCCAGTCTCGTCCATGTTAATAAACGAACGGAACTTCTCAACAACGTTCTGTTTGCAAACTCATAATGTTATTCAAACGCGCCGTTTAATTAGTTTGAGTAAAGCCGCAGAAGCGGATAGTAAACAGCTATGTTCAGAAGCGGGACGCGTGTAACACGACAGAAACATCAGCAAATGAAATGTTGGTGTTTGTTTAAGTTTGTTTAACTAGAATATCATATTTTATTTGATCCAAAGGTCCTTGTTGATGTTATGTTAAGCGTAATTACTTCCGGCAACAGTGCTTCTTTAACATGGGTTTAAAAGTCAATGCACCTTTGGGGAAAAAAATGAAAGTATCTCTACTTTCTTAAAACAACACAATTGACTTCATTTTGAAACAGACAAGTTAATACTTTTAAACAATTGGAATAAAAAAAACGTTGAAGCAATGACAGCTGCGGTACACTTCTTTCAGCGTTGTCTTTTACAGAATAAAATGTAAAGAATTCGGCATCCAGCACACGACGCGTGTGGCGCAGCAGCGACCGTGGTGACGTCATGACATACTCTCGCCAACGGTGCATTGTGGGTCGAACCCAAGATGGCTGCGCCCTTGCAGGAGTGCTGATGAAGTGATTCCGCGGCGAAGTTCTCGGGCTTGCGTGTGATTTTCGTGAAATTCGGTGCCCCCAAACTACCCGATAGCTACCCGGCTCGTGGCAGAAGACCTCACGAGCCGAGTCGTCGTCAAAGTGTTTGCGGTGGCACGCGTGGCTCGCGTGGCTGTGGCTGAGGCTGACTGTCCGTGCGAAGATGGGCCTCGTCTCCAGCCCCTTCCCATAGCGAAGAGCCGTGGGGAGAGGAGCCACAGATTCCCCTGCAAACACGCACCCGTCCAGCTTGGATTTGACGGCTCCGACATACTGTACAGATTGTGGACGCTGTCTTACAATTTTCTCACCGGAATTGTTTGCGCGACGGTGTCCGTCATCGTCCGAAGACGAAGAGCTTCCCCAGCCCGGCTCGATCATTCTTCCACACCGAGGTCTGCATCTGCACACATCAAATTCTGCACTTCTCTGTCTTTTTGTTGCACGGCTAACCTCGCCTGTTCAGTGGCAGGACGAGCTGTCAAATGAAGCTTGCTAACGTTGCTAACATTTGCCTAGCCTGCTGAGCACCACCTGTGAAACTCGTGTCAACGTTGACTTGACGTTTAGAAATGATGTCGCTTCGCCAAAGTAAACCTAAAGTATTTTGTTATTCCTGTTGACCAAAGCGAAGTTGAAAACAAATCTGCGTGTTGTGTCAAAGGTGCTGCTGCAATGAACATAGTCAGCATCCTGACAAATATATTGATAACTTTGGTCAATTAAACTTTGGACCAGTTATTGGCTGCTTCGCTCGTGCAATCCGCTCACAATGAAACAAAAATGTGTGCTTTTGGGTCTGAATTACAATTTAGTTATACGTTGCAAGGGTTGGCATCGTTTGAATTTGGATACTTTCGGTTTCAATTCTTGGCCTCACAGTGCAGAGGTCATGGCTTCGATTCCGGCTCCGGCCTTCCTCTGTGGAGTTTGCATGTTCTCCCTGTGCCTGCGTGGGTTTCCTCCGGGTGCTCCGGTTTCCACCCACATTCCAAAAACATGCATGGCAGCTTGATTGGACACTAAATTGTACAGAGGTAGAGTGGCCGTTGGACGACCTAACTTCTCTCGAAAGGTCCGTCTTGAAAAAAAAACGTGCAAGTGTATCTGCAATTAAATCCACACATTTCCCTCCTTCGGCCATTGTGGTTTTAAAAAAGCAAGAATATATTTCAGATTTTTGAACGGTCGCCAGTTACAACTTTTGGGTGTGTTGATTCCGCATAACGCTGCCCCCTCACGAGTGAGTATCCAATCACAAGACGCGTTCATCACCTTCAACGTAAGGCCAGCGAGAAGGCCTTGCTGTCATCAACTCGTGATGTGATTGGCTATCGCAACTGTCAATCAAATCTGAAATCTCATTGACGATGACAGAAGAGATGCCCGCACGATTGTATCTGAAGGCCTCGGACAAATAGTGCGTGCAACTGGTATTGTGAAATCTGCCTGGCAACACGAGCTAGCTGAATTCTGATTGGATAAAAACTCTAACCTAAAATTTCAACTCTAGGATATAATATGACATCAATGTGAAGAATATGATCACAATTTCTTGATTATGTTAGACCGGCAGAGAAGGCCTTGCCCGCCCGCCACTGATAAATATTTTGTCACTCGTAGGGTCCCGATGAAAATGGACGCAGACTTGCTCCACTCTCCAGCTGTGGGCTTTGCTGAGGAGGAGGCCGACATGAATGACTGGGAGCTGTCCTTGGCCTTCATGAAGAAACGCCACTCGGAGAAGATCGAGGGGTCGAAGGCCCTCGCGCAGAGCTGGAGGATGAAGGACAGGGTAAATGTCTACTTTCCCATGTGCGGGAACGCGCACGGCAGGTTAATCGGACGCTCTAACTTGCCCGAGGTATGAGTGTTGTTTGCCTTTGTGTGCCCTGTGATTGGCTGGCGACCGGTTCAGGATGGACCCCGCCTACTGCCCAAAGTTAGCTGGGATAGGCTCCAGCATGACCCTTGTGAGGAGAAGCGGCTCTGATAATTTCGTAAGATTTTGGACTTAAAAAGATGGCGGCCCCCTCGGCTTGAAATGTCAACATCTTGACAACCTGACCTCGTTCAACTTTTTGAGCGTCTCCTCTTTATTTCTGCGATGTTCCTTGCTTCTCCAATTGTTCATTTTCATTCTCCAATTCAAGTTGTTCAACGAGCCTCCGTTTCTTCCGTTGCGATCCCAGAGATCTCGCCGTGGCCTTTCCTGCAGCCCATAGCTCTGAGGGAGAAACGCTGTCATTGTTATTCATGGCGATATCCTCGGTCTTGGCTGATTTAATTTCCTGTTTCTGATGAGCATCTGTTCGTAAAGAACCAAAGTCTCCAATATTTAAGTACGATCAGCCCTTAAAATGGAAATGTAATTAAAGTCCCGCACTGCTATTCATTGGGCGATAGGGACCGAGCTGGCCCGCAATGGGGTGAAAAATATGCTTAGAATTGACGGCCATTGAAATGCACTCTGGCTACATTTAAAGATTGCTTAAATTGATTCTTAATGAATTGTTAATGTCCAGATTATATTTTGTTTTTCCAGACGTCGGGAGGGAGATTGATGTTTTCCGCTTGTACTGTATGCCTTTTTATGATTGGGAAAAAAATGATTTGCATAAAATACTCCGATGTGAACGCTGATTATTTTCCGATTGATTAATACAGTACTTAAGTATGAATTTATCAGGTAGCTCGACGACATTATATTCATTTTGTTTACAGATTATTGTGATGCACGTTGATCAAGCCTGTCGAGCCTTTTTCTTCCTCATGTATAATCATATTTATTTATTCCTCCGTTAGTTTAACCATATCAAACCGCTAAAGGCTGTCCCATCGCGCAGTTTGAAGCGGTTTCGACAAGCCATGCTACGAGTTCCGATCCAATAAGTTGACTACAATACGTTTTGATTTCAAGCACCCCTCTGTTGGAACTTTCTTCCTAAATGAACGTTTTTTTTTTTGTTTTTTTTTCTCTCCAAATGTGAAAGATCAAAACAAAACAAACTCATGCATGATTCATGTGCATTAATTCAATGCAAATGATCATCTTCTATTGCAGGAATAGAAATCACATTCACAGAATCTTAAAATGATTCAAGGGAAGCATTTATTCATGAATCGGGCTGACTGTATTCTAATTCTGATTAATACGAATCACCCAAAATAGACTGCGCGGCTACTAGTTGTGTATAATTTCTGAGGAGTTTTTCGAGAACCACGCCGGTTACCGTTATGAAAACCAAGTCCGTTGCTTGACATTTTACCTCCAATGTCAGGAACATTTTTTTTCTCTCACTGGATTTGACATTAATATGTCTCTAAAGGCTGCTGTCATTTCAGCTCTTACGTTTTAAAGGGCAAAACTGCCACGGCTTCTGCGGCTCTTTGTGTCATATATCTTAGAAACAAGATTGCTACAATATATTAAAGTAGATGTTTAGCTTCCCTTATAGTGTGGAGTGAAGTCATCTTTGCTTACTTGGATGCTGACAATTTCACAACCGCTGGCAAATATTATGGAATCATCTGTCTTGGAGGGTTTTTAAGGTATTTAATTTTGTGGAAGTGACAAATGACAGACTGGCAAAATTTACTGACGGGCCTGCCTCTGCCTGTTTGTAAGAATGAAGTCATTTTGGCCAATTGATCGGAGAGTATCGATTACAATCGTAGGGAGTAAAAATGACGGAGTGTTGGATGACATCGGATTTAATACGACGCTTTTTGCAGGCTGATCTGATCAAAATGGGTTGTACGATTGCAGATGAATGCAAGTGTGGAATACGAGCACGTCATTTCCTTTGATGCACGATAACTTTCGACCTGCAGTACAGTACAGCATGCAGGTAGGCAAAAGGGCAAGGCAGCAGGTCAGGGATGCTTGATTTGTTGTCGTGCTTTGAGGCTGTTTTTTTATGTGCGTGTTTCGGGTCCTGCTGTGTCCCACTTGCACACTGACCTTTTACTCAGTCAGTGAGAAAGTCGAGCGCTCCTTAATTACCTTAACAACACCAGCGGTCGTAACCTTCCTGATAGCACACAAACACACAGCGTGCGTAGAAACACGGGCTCCTTTGGGCCTTCTATCCTACGGCGTCTGCGTCACTCTTTGCAAGAAGTCCCTTGGCATTGTGTGTTGAATAAATTAGGGCTTAGTGATATTTCGATGTTCATGCCAGGTATCTCAAATGACTACGTTGACGGTATAATTTTTGGTGAAACGATTAATCGACAACTAATTACAAATTAGTTGTTTGATAATCGATTACCAAACAACCAATTATCAAATTAATTGTTTGATTATCGTTGAATCGACAATTAATTACAAATTAATTGTTTGATAATCGATTAATCGTTTAAGTTGGGGACGGGCGAGTATAGTATCGGGCCAATATCGGCTTTATTTAAAGGTATCGAGTACTCAAGTCTCCGATATCAATAACTGTCGCCCTCTTGGATGTTCTACTATCAGGAAGTACATCCCTGCCATCTTTTCAAGTGAACTGAACCCATGCCAACTCTCTCAAATGCACATTAAGATGCAATTTTTTTTTTTTTGCACAAAACGATTTAATTTGGCATTTTCTGAACTTAATTCACACTAGGTCTTTAATTTTGTACAATTTGTTCACTATCAGTTTTGGACATTATTTTGCGTCTTAGTGGACTTAAATTGTTCTTTTCGAATTGAAAGAATCTGTGTCCTGTCCATTTTAATATTTGCAATTGATGGTCTGTACGTATCATGTTAATTTAAAATTATTCTTCCACAGATGAAGACTGTGAGTGTAGCGCTGGTGTTGTGTCTCAATGTTGGAGTGGACCCCCCAGATGTGGTCAAGACATCCCCCTGCGCCAGATTGGAGTGCTGGATAGGTGAGGTTTCATTTGAAATTAACTCATTTACTGCCATTGACGGCTAAAGGTGTCAAAGATCCTTTTTTCTTTTCTTTTTTCTTGGCTGGTCGTGAATGAGTTATGGAAATATTATTTGTGTGAAATGAAGATGAAGACAAAACCAAATGGCTCATGATAATGTATGCTTGTGGCCTATGAGTTACTTCCACTCTCTCTATATTAATTAGTACATCGAAACGGACGCGTATTTACAAACTCAGGGGAAGTTCTCCAGCGAGTCAACTGCACTTGACACCACAGCACACACGGACCACGGCGCCAGGCTTTTGACCTGACCCACGTCTGTTCCGGAGCGTAGCTTTCGATATGGGTCAGAGAGTTTATTTTCGTCCTGGTTTTCAGTCTCCTCGAGGAAACTCAGAAAGCGCATGAAACGATCGTTCAATTCACGTCTGTTTTCGGAAACGTCCACGATGGACTCCCGGATCTGTTCAGGTCGGACGAAGCAAATCGATTGAGGCTGCAACTGCGCAACAAACCTGAAATGACAAAACTGGTGGAAAAGTACAAATTAAGGAGAAAATTCGAAGAGCTGTTGGAAGAGGCTGCCCACTAAGATGCATATCTCTTTTCTCTTTCTCTTTTCACTCCAGCTGCCTTCATTCATCATAATTGTACAGGATTTATTGTTGTTGTTGCGTAAAGCGCAACTAAATCCTCTGCAAAATTGACAGTGCATTTCTCTTTGGCTAATGAGTGTGATTTGATCCCTCTCAATCTTTATTGTATTTTTGGAAATTCCTTATTGATTTACTTTCTTCAATACTTACAGTTCTATACACGTGTAACACTTTTCCTTCATTATTTTGTCTTATAGTGCAATGAAAGCAAATATATCTTTAAAGTTTACTCCAGCAAATAGTTTTCTTTTAGTTGTGAGTTGTAGTAGATGACATTATTACAATTTTGGTTGTGTGTGTGACTTTAAAAAGCAAACATGCAGCTTACTGCTGCCTGGCTGCTACCCACTACACAAGGAACCAATCATATGGTGCTGTGGGTGCGCCAAACTGCTTCTGCAGGCGGGGCCACCAGCACAGCTGAGAGAGAGAGAGAGAATTGTGCTGCAGTGGGCCAAAATAAACCAGCTTTTAATTTATTGGCCTTGAAAGTTAAAAAAAACAAACAACAAAAAGCAGATGCCGATAATCGGCAAAAGGCCAAATATCGCCCCCGATATTTGGCCTGGCCAATAATCGGTCTATCACTAGAACTGTATGTGTTGTCTTGGGCACAAAATCAGTTATGAAACAGCCAAGTTTGCTGCCACGACACAAGATTTTTTGCTATGCAATTTGGGGTAGAAAGTTTATCATTGCTTATTTTGGTCATTGGAAAATGCAAACTATGACAATACTGAAGGGTCAAATTGTTAAAGGAAAACAGTAAACCAAGTTGTAGTGCTTTGCCATCTACCCATCCATCCATGATCTGAACCGCTCACAAATGATTTAAAAAAATAAAATAAAATAAATACAATTTATTTTGGACCAATTGTGTCAGCTAACGGTGTTCTGATTTGTGTTTGTCAGATCCTCTGTCGATGAGTCCGCAGAAAGCCCTGGAGACCATCGGAGCAAACCTGCAGAAGCAATATGAAAACTGGCAGCCAAGGGTGAGTGAGTCGAAAATCTTAAACAGCCGCGTTAGATTTATGCCACAATCCCGTAAGCGTAATGTCAAATACCGTGTACGAGAACACGTTTTGTGCCTGCAAAAATGTGTTCCGCGTATACGAGACCCTCCACGCTCAGGCACATTTTTACAAGCACACACTCTTTTGTGATATTTGAAAATGTACCCTGAGGGTGGCGCAAACCCAACCTGCTGAGCTGGGATGTCTTTGCTGTTATTACATTTGAATTGAATTTGAAGCCACACTTGAACGTCTTTAAATCCGCTTAAACGAGTAGAGCGCCCTGGCAACGGTGTCACATCAGTTTGTTTGTTTGGATTTTGTCACATTAATAGATGCAACCTTGTTGTAACATTCCGTGCGTCTTGTAGCTTCAGGTTGGTGTTTGGTGTTTTATCGAGATCACGTGGGAAGATGCTGACAGTCCAAGCTAAGGGCAAATGTTGAAAATATGTTGCATTTTGAGGTTTCTTCCTTCGTATATTTTTTTTTTGATTATTATTGTGAGAAACCATTTCCGTGATCAGTGTCTTCACATCGATGAACGTTTAATTGATTATCAATTCTTAATCACTTATATTGTAATTAAAGGTAATTTGGGCAAATGTGTTATTTCTAGTGCTTTCAAGCGATTACAATTTTTTAACTCATTAATCGCAAAAATGTGCATAATTAATCGTGATTAATCGCGTTTTTCAATTACAATTTTTTTTCTGGATCTTGGAATCGATATTTACTTGAGTAAAATCTGGGAATGAATGTGGAAAAAGTATATTTCTACTCAGACCGTCCTAATAGCTTTCTTTGATCTTTGAATCTGATTCTTTTCCTGTAAAATACAGGAAAAACAATTGGACGATACACCAAACACGTGCAACAAATAAGGTATTTGAATTTGGCTTCACAAAGTGTGAAAATTATTTTGGATTTCTCCAATGAGCCGTCGAGCAAAATTTTAAAGTAAAACTATCTGAAAGTCCGTCTTTGCGACAGTAACTCTCCTCTAATTTTTACTGCACGGTGAGCAGAGGTCAGCTGCTACAGGAAGTTGATACAACTGAGTTAATTATTTTTAGTGTGTTATAAAATTATAATTAATCTCCATTGTGAATTCTTTAACTTTGACGGCAAAAGTTATTTCAAAGATCCAAGGAGCAGTTTCATTTTCAGAGAGGCTGGTGACCCCGTAGACAGAAACACACTAACTTGAGCGCAATAATTTCCATTGTTACTGGGCCACTCTTGCTGCAAATCGTTAAAATGGACTTCATATTTATATTTATATATTGTGAAAATATGTCTTTGGCACTTAAAGGTAGAAGCAAAGATGGTGACTATGGTGATGTAACTTAGTAAGAGTAGTAAAAGCCACCGGAGAGAAGCTAAAGAAATCTTGGCTTTGTTTTTTTTTTTTTTTTTTTTTTTTTTTCTCTTTCCCACCCAGGAGGTCAGCAGCAAGTGTTGGTTGTGTGGCAAAGGAGGAGGAGTGGGAGTCTGCTCGCTGTTTTCTGTCTCAGCCGCAGGATCGACAGCATTGCAGCACCACTGGGCACATATCAACAGCCGCATTTATTCCATCAACTCAATTCTAGTCGTAAATTACTTCTCCGTCCATCAATGGTTGACATGAGTACATAAACACAAAGGAATTTGAAAATCGATCAAGGCTGTGTTCGGAAATCACGTTATTTGGCAGCTACCGCCAGCTCGTCATTGCAAATTTGTTTCTGTTTGCCTTTTGTGGTTTTGCGTTTACCCTTCCAGCCTGGGAGAATGCGGCAACCCGACTTGGCTGCTGCCCACTCGCTTTCCTTACCTACACTTCCTCCCACTCGCTCTCCTTTTGCCATTTCCATGTTCCCAATACACATAGATGATGTTTGTTGGAATTATTTAGACAGAGGAGGTCTGTATTTTCTTTAAGGAACCGCAATATGTTTTGTTGCATCTGTACTGGTTTTGATAGGAAATGCGACTGGCAAAATGCTTTTTTGAAAATGATTTTTTTTTTTAATCCACCCAGGCAGGCGACTGTTTTGGACAAACCACACAAAAATTCTAACAGCACATGGCCACCAGTGCATTCCTCTTGGAACAGCTTTGGTTTATTACACATTTATTACACAAGTCCTTACAATGCCATTACTTTCCTATCGTTTTGCTCTCTGCTTTGAAATTTCCTTCAAATTTTGCAGACGACTCGGCGCACTCGCCGTACTGACGATGCTCACATTTGATCGTTACAGTTACTTGTTAAAAAATGTCGTTCGTAACGTAAACCTGAAACTTTTTACGTTCAACTGAGGAAAAATTCCGACCGAGGTTGGCCTCTCTGTAGTTATGTTTTGTAAATCCCATTTGAGCTCGATTGAGGGTTAGTTGGCAGGAAGCTGGAGAGTGAATAACGTATTGCGGAAACCGGCTTAATGATCTTCCATCGCCTCAACCTGTGCACTTAGTCCAGTCGGAGCCACAGAGAAAACCATTAGGACTTACGGACAATACACCTCTAAACTAATATTAGGCTTTCATATTCTTCTGGGAAATCACAATGGACTGAGCACGTGGATCCGTTTTCATTTTCACTGTTCCTCATACCGAAATGTTCAAACTCGTTTGATTCTATTGGACTCGGTATTATGTAGATTATTTTTGGGTGAGAAAAAAGGGTGAAAATCAAGAGTGCATTTTCAGCATTCTACCAGTTCTTAATATTTTCCTGACGATTAATCAGTGACCACTTGGGCTTTTCGTTTTGAATTCATCGACTCGGTCGGGTTCAATCGTGGTACCACAACCACCACATTTCGTCTTGTGACTGCGTATGCTGGAATTCTTTTGGGAAATGAGCTTTTTATCGTCTTGTGTTTCGCTTGTGCTCTGCAACAGCACCATCGCAGTCCTCGGAGTCAAAGTCTTCCTTCCAGCTTGCCATCCCTCTTCCCGGCTTTCAAAAATAATCTTCTGGTGTTTATATTTGTGCACTTTGTTTTTGGAACGTGGTATCTCTCGCTGAACTGCAATTTGTTTGACTTCAATTTTTTTAAAAGAAGTCGCAAATAATATTGTGTTTATTAATGTTGTGTTCACATTTGTGAAAGACTGCAGAGAGACTTAATACACATTTTGCCTTGAACCATCTTGAATTTTTTGGCCTTTTCAAGAAAAAGGATCTTTCGGTGTCATTATTTTATTCTGTTCATTAAGTTAATTGAAAATATTTAATTCATATATTTAATTTTTTTCAAATTTTTCTGAGCCGTTCTCAAATGTTGATGCTGACTCTTAAATCAAAAAAAAATCTTTCTGCTAAGTTTAATGGTGTAAGTTTTATTTTTGTTGACCACAAGATTGCTGGTCTCGGTTTTTTTTTTTTTCTCTCCGTCCTGTCCAAGTTCCCTTTTTAGCAAGTCAAGTATCTTGTGGAATCGCTGACTCGTCCAAATATCGCCTATGCTTGGCTGGCCATCGTTTTTTTTTGGCACAATTCCTGCGTGGATCTCCACCCATGCAACGCATAAGAAGTTCTCGATGAATGAGGCGCCTTGAATTTTAGGTCTCATCAGCGCTTTTGCCTTCAAGGGTGTTGCGAAAGGTTTGGTTCAATATGTCAGCAACATTTTTTTAAGATCTTTAACGTGGGAGAGGTGGCACGAGCTCAGACCTGACTTTTAAGCTTTGGGGCTTCACTTTTCTGCATTGGGGGGGGTGCAAAATATAAAATCTTTAAATTGTCGCATTTGCTTCATGAGTACGAACGGGTTGACCCCGCCCACTCAATCTTTCCTGCCCCTAATTTGCATATTTAAAACAAAGTGAAATGAGCATGAACATTGCAGAATATGCCGCACATTTCGCTTTTAAGATACCAGAATGCAGTTTTGACTTTGAAAGACTGAAAGCTTACAGGTCATTTTTAAGTTTACCAAAACTCGATTTGATGCAACGCGAAATCTCGTTTGGTCGTTCAACAGCCGTTCAGATGATTAGATAACAACCGCCAAGTCGTCCTTTTATTTTCTAAATTGATTTCTATGATGAGGAGCGTCTTCCAATTATTCACTCCGCAGATGGAGCGATTGGTCCTCACGTCCCTGGCCTCATTAGTTAAAAAAAAAAAAAAAAGTCAATATGTCACAAGACGCTCCGCTTTGTTAACAGCTGCACAGCATCTTTCAATCCAAATTCTCGTCCCATGTCGGCCACACTGCTCTTAATTTTCCCCCTGATTGTTGGAGGATGCTACGACTTCTATATCTCACTGCGGACTAATTAGTCGGCCGGCCTTCTGTCTCGATTGTAAGTGTTCCTCTATGAACCTTCACTTTTCAACTAATGGCTCCCCTCTTGCTCTCCTAATGGCCTGCGCTCCTGTGTCTCGCTCTGCGTCTCAAGGCAGGAAAGGATATCTGTATCAGTGACCTGACTAATAGTGGCCTTATCATCGGCTCATTTTGTAATTTGATGTCTGCCTGGCTGTCCGTCTTTAAAAGCAATCACACTTAACCCTGACATGGGAAGTAAGACATTTGCTCAGCACGGTAATTTATGTTCAGGACATTGGAGGAATGACATTGCAGTTTTCATTAAAATGCTGATCTCATGTATGGAAATGAACGATATATTTTTTTTTCCTATTTGTGTTTGTGATGGACCGATTATCGGACGATATTTGGCCTTTGGCCGATTATTATTTTTTTAAACTTTCAAGGCTGATAAATTACAATCTGGGTTATTTTGGCTTGCTGCAGCGCACTTTTTTCTCTCTCTGCTGTGCTGGTGGCCCTGCCTGCAGAAGCAGATTGGCCCGCCCACAGCACTATCTGATTGGTTCTCAAGTCAAGTTTGGTTGTTTTTATCTTTCAAAAGTTTGACACCATTTTAACCCTTTTTTTTTTTTTTTTTTCCAATAAATGAATATCGGCTCCAAAAATCGTTTATCGGCCTCCTTGACTGCTAATATTCGGTATCGGTATCGGCCCCGTAAAAAGCATATCGGTCTATCACTAATCTGTGTTTATGTGCTTGGGAGGACAAGCTTGTGACATTTTCCACCAGCGAAAACGGATGCGTACTGCTCATTTGCATCAACAGGGATTGACACTGCGACTAATATGCTCGCAAATGCAGCTCTTTGATCAGCGTGTGCTGGTAAAAAAAACGTCGTCCATTTTTTTTTTTTTAAAGCTCCCTCTGCAGTGTCATTGTTTAAAACGTGGTTGAAAGTCGTCAATTATTTCCCTACTTTAGTCAGTCTCCTGTTGCATCGCAAGAGCGCCGTCTCTATGAAAATGGCGAGCACGCTTCGACCGTTCGGACTCTCGGCATTTTTCAAAAGTGCTAATTTATTTCTTCAGAATGCAGAACAGTTGCGCGCTCGGCGCATATTTCTCAATGCGACCGATGAGTTGGGAGCTTGCTTTGCCTTGACGCTGAAGACCTTCTGCTGCTGCCTCGTTGTCCGCCAAAAGAAGTAGAAGAGGTGAGCCAGCCTCGAGGCAAAGCAAGCTTGAGGTTAACAAGCAACGTATTTTGCAGATTAAGGCCGTGTTTTCCGTTTTTCAAGTTCCAATTTTTAAACCCCCCCCCCCGCTCAACGTAGCTGGCAAGACTGCCTCTTATCGGCTGGAGGAATGACGGGCGTTTCCACGCGCGTTTGCTCAGAACGTGTGTTTGTGAAAACTGTTGGACGTTTGACTCCAAAATAAATGTGTCCACCTTCGAAGGTGAATAAGGACAATTGGATATTTGCAATTGATGAGTTGTGATAAATGCACAGGCAGCATCAGATTTGGGAAGACGATGACGAGCATTTACAGAGCGAAGTAGGAGCGCGGGCCAATTAATTTGAAGCCTTGGCCGCAATGTGGAACGGGATTCTGGTTCATTTGAAACTTTAAATGAACACTTGTTGGCGTAAAAACAGCTGCAGGCAGCCACGGCGTGCGACTTCTGTACTTTTATAGTTCAATAGAAAAGAAATGATGTTCATCATGTTGGAAATGTGATTGGTTGTTTTATAATACAACTTTATTGATATAGCGCATTTCTCAACAGCCGGCCGGAGCTGTAACAAAGCGCTTTCCATATGGTGTGATATAAATTGGCGGGAAATGAGAACACAAATGAAAAGACATTTACAGTCGATACCAGAAGAACAGCAGAACGACGACAGTCTCACATTAAGTCGAAAGCCAAAGAATAAAAATGAGTTTTAAAAGTGGACAGAGAGGGGGCGGGGCTTGCCTCACATTCAATGGGTCAAAGGTCATTCCGTAGGGAAGGACCGGCAACAGAAAAGCCACGATCCCCCCGAGGCAGCGGGCAGGCGCGTCGGGGCGGAGGAGCTCGGAGAGGTACGCTGGGGCGACGCCATTGAAAGATTTGAAGACGACCAGAAGTATCTTAAAGTGCACCGGGGGCCAAGATTGGGGTCATGTGATCCGTCTCCCGAGCTCCAGTTAGAAGACGAGCAGCGGCATTTTGGTGCAACTGGAGCCGCCTGAGGGTGGACCGGCTGACTCCAAATTAAACTGAATCAAATGTCATCGTGGATTCATTACTCGTTTATTTATTTATTTATTTTAATATATTTCCGGTGACATTAACAGCCTTAATTAACATTAACATTGCAACTCGTGTGCTTCTTTATTTTTGTTCGATTGGCGTGCTTTTTATTATCCAGCCGTACTGTTCAAGCACGTGGTGTTATTCCTTTGATTTCAGCCCGTCGATTTGTATTTTTTTTTATTTTGTATTTTTTTTATCGAGTCTCTCTAACCGCCAGCGTTCGAGTTTACACCTTCTGACACTGAACGGAAATGGCTGCCTCGTCTCAACAGGTGGCTCACCGGGATGGATGGATTGCTGACGTGTCCTCGCTCACGCTGCTCATCCGACGTGCTACGAACTGAGTCATCCGGGCCCCAGCAGGAATATTGTCTTGGGTTGAAATGACACGCGGCCCGGAATGTACAAAAGCAGAATTCTCGGGACTTTTTAACACGGTGTGAAATGTTAACCAAAGCAGTAATAATATTCAAATTATTTGCAGCGAATATTTGAGACACTAAAAATTGCAAGTATTCACCTATTTTCAATTTTATGCCCGTAACACACTCCAAACATCCCAAAAATAATGAAAGTCGTGCAAAAAAGATCAATTTCATGAATCTCCTTTTGGTTCTAATTTGAACATTCCGTTTTTGAGGCTCACCAATTGTGTGAGCCATCCTCACCCAAAGCCGACGGCGCCTCGTGTGCGCTGGGTTTCTTTTTTACATCACGGCGCGGCTCTATTTCTGCATCCTGGCGGCGTTTTCCTCCATTGATGAAATGAAAGCTTGGCCAGTATCGTAGCCGTGGTATCATCTTTTTTTGCAAGAAACAAAGTCACGCTGTCGATTGCTTCTGCCATATTGGAGACGTTCAGGGAAAAAAAAAAAACACCTTTTGTGTGTGTGACATCGTCACTCATTTGCCAAGTAGTGGCAGAGACATTGTCAAAAAAAAAGCAAGCAAACAATTGGTGGGAAGTGAATTACTCAAAACCAATCGGCATCTCTTCTCGTTTGTTTTGTCACATTCTTGCATGAACGTCAAATCGGACTTTTGTGTTTATTCTCACTTTGGCTTGAGCACTTTTGGTTCTTGTGCGCTTCTGAGGCTGGAGCAAGTCAGGTGAAACACCAAATTGCTTTTTTACTTTGGATGCAGCTTCGAAATGGAGAACAATCATGAAAAAAAAAAAAAAAAAAAAGTTTGCTGTTTGAATTTTTTATTAAGTTTTATTACGCTCTAATTTGAAAAGAAATAGGCCCCGTAGTTCCTTACCTTCAGACGTATCGACATCACTGGAGCGAGCACGGATGCCACTTGTTCCTTCGATGCGAGTGGTTTGGCCACTTCTTGTCCTCTGTGTGCATTTGTTGCAACACACACACGCACACTCGAGCTTCCTCCTGCTGAATGGAATGGCAAACAAATCAAAGATGGGTGGCTGTTATTTCAATTTCAAGCTTTTCCCTTTCAGTCAAGTTTGACTTCACAAAGTAAAGTTGTAGAATTGATAAGAAATCCGTCTTTTTTTTTTGTTTTGTCATCCTTACTCAGTGCCATGACTTTCTCTCATGCAAAGACTCAGGTGAGGCACAAACCATGAAAAACAATGAAGGAAACATTCACGAGGGTTTGTACGCCTCCCAAATGTATAGGTCTGATTTCTCATTGCTCAACGTGCGTGTGCGTGCGCGTGCGTGCGTGTGTGCGTCCCCTCTGAGCTTCCTTGCCATGTCTTTCATTCTTTTCTACCCCCATGCAGTCCCATTGATCCCTGTAGGTGTGCGGGATCAATAGAAATGCAACGCTTCGTCTTTCTTTTTATAAAACTGTCTCTTGCACTTCTGCAGACATGAGAAGCCGTTCAAATGTATGCGTGATGTATGATTTTATTTTAAACGAATGTAGAGATTTTCTCCAAAAGGGTGAAAGTGCACAAAGCATCCCTGTGCACAAGAACCGATTCTCTGCATCACGCGACGCAAGCACTGAATAAATCAGGCTGAGTTAGCAAAGTGTCATGCAGCAAAAAAAAAAAAAATAATAATAATAATTCTGATGATTATCTTCTTTTGTGTCTTTCAGGCACGTTACAAACAAAGCCTGGACCCCACGGTGGACGAGGTGAAAAAGCTATGCACGTCACTCCGACGAAATGCCAAAGAGGAGCGGGTCCTCTTTCACTACAACGGCCATGGCGTTCCACGGCCGACCGTCAATGGAGAAATTTGGGTTTTTAATAAGGTAACACTCAACTCAAGACAACATATGCACATCGCCCGCTTAGCTTGCAAAATATGCGCTTCAACATTTAAATCGCTTATCTCGTTCTACTTGTGGCCTAAAAATGTCATGAGCCAGATTGGTGTGACAATTTACCTGAGGCTTTTACTACAGAGAGAAAACGTTTGCTTGGGGATCGCTCATTAATTGCCACACTATTTGACGTTTGATTTTACGCCGCAGTTTCTGTTGCCAGTGTGACGTTTCCTTTTAAACAGTCGCATTATTTTATGCATGACAACCAAAAGACTTTTGTAGTCACTCGCCATAAAGTTACAGGGGCTAAAAAAATTAACATGAAAGCATTCCTCCTTGCAAAAAATAATGAAAAATATTTTAGATGAAAAGATTAAGGTTTGTGCTTGATTTAAAATATAATAAAATACAATATAATATATATAAAAAAATATTTATATATATATCTATATTTTATATATATATATATATATATTATATTGTATATATAATATATAATATAATATAAATATATATATATATATAATAAAAATAAAAGCTTAATTGATTACTCTAAAACAGTCAGTTTCAGTTTTTTTTTTTTTTTGTGTGTTGCAAGAACCAAATAATTTGCACTGCGCTCGCTGTTATCCCAGGGCTAATCTTCAGCGAAGATTTGAAATATTGTTTTGAGTTGTCCATCGCCCCTATTCAATAAGCGCGCACCCACTCACAGTGATGCACGGCTGTTGTCCAAACTTAGCTGTTGCCACTCGATTCCCAGCACACCCACGGGCGTGTGTCCTTTTCGCTTCTTCTTCTTATTCTTCTTTCGTTTCCAAAAGATGTTCTTCATGCATAATTAATTCACGAGAAAATGTATTCATACTGTCGATGGTAATGGTCTAACACCTTTTGTAGCTCTCTGGCTGGATGTATGATCATTAAGCCCCTTCCTCTTCCTGTTTGATCGCGCTAATTTCTCCTCACTCGATGTCATCGATCGTTAATAATTCTAGCGAAGCAATTTTATGACGCTGCGCCACTCTGATCCTTTCACCGCTCTCATATGCCTTTCCTCTTCAAGAACTACACTCAGTACATCCCGCTGTCCATCTATGACCTTCAGACCTGGATGGGGAGCCCTTCCATTTTTGTCTATGACTGCTCCAATGCTGGAATCATTGTCAAGTCCTTCAAGCAGTTCGCCCTGCAGCGAGAACAGGAGCTGGAGGTGGGCATGCACACGTTGACACACGCTCGCCTGCACGCTCGTCCACACTCAAGCTTCCCTCTCCCCACTCACACACACACACACATTCATGTCAGTTAGTCACGATAAAATGAACTCATTCATTGCCAATGACGAACATATTCGTCAAACACAATAGTCACGATCCCTTTTTTTTTCACGCCCCATTTTTTTTTTTACGGGATCGGTGGGCCTGTGCCGTCCTCTTTGACGTTTGAAGCTGCGCCGCGATCCACAAGTGTCACATGGTGTGACAGTCTTTCCAGATTTGAAAGAATAAACTTGCCTTTTTTTTAATCTTAACTTTTGTAACATTCACCCCAAAACAACTGACGCTCCTTTCAGCAAATCCGCTTTAGCGGTTTCACCCACTGACACTCGTGCACTGAAAGCATTCGTAGCAGTCGCATTACTAGTCGGTGTTAATATGAATATAAATGTTTTATTTATTTCCTCTGCTGGTGAAATAAATGACAGCTGTCTTCCTTAAACGCAGTCCAAGTCACAAAACATTTATAGAGCATTTTCACTTTTTACTTGAGTGATTGCTCTTCACGCCCTCTCATGCAGGAAGTGTATAATGTGCCGGGGTCATGGAAGATGAAGAGACTTTTTAATAATTCAAGAGATGATCCAAGCGGGGGGACCCTCACCTCGCCCCCTCGCTGGATAGGCATCCCTTTCATAGCAGTGTGTGTGTGCCAGCGCATTGGTGCTGCCGATAATCGTGCAAGAAGCGCATGCGGCCATTTTTCAGCCTTAAGTGGAAAATGCGGCATTTACGTTTCGGATACTCCGTAAGGATACTATTTGTAGCCAGACTGTAACTGATGCGGGAAAACTGTGAAGCCCAAGTTGCTGTGAAGGACTTCCTGCACAGCAACAGCCCGCTCATGTCCACGTTTGCATGCCACCCCGGAGTGCTCTATTGTAAGGCCACCTGCTTTGGTTTAAATATCTCATCACTTGCTGTGTGCACTTTGCCTCCATGCTCGCTGCATTGGCGGTGGGCCGTTTCTCAGATGGAAACTAAACTGACTGCAGTCGCTTCTCCTTTTGTAAAAATGATAATACATTCCATTTGCAAGACCCTCAAGGACACTGTACGTTAATAAAAGCAATTAACTCATTCACGACCAGCCCAGTAAAAAAAAAAAAGGATTTTGACGTATTTATCCGTCAATGGTATTGAATGAGTTAAAAGCAAACTGTTCAAAGTGAGAAAAATAAAAATGAAATTTAAATTAAATTAAAATAAATAAAATAAAATTTAAATTGGAATAAAATCAAATAAAATTTGTATATCTTGTTAACAGTGAGTTGGCTGTTTTGGTTTTCATAATTGCCACAAAACGTTAACAATAATCTGAGGGTAAATGTTGTATTGTCAAATGAAATTGCAACCCTATTGAAGACATTTGGACTGGATTTATGAGTTGACCTATTGTGATCATGTGTGGCGTTACGCGTCTCCATCCACTCCTTGCCTGTCGACTTGGCCTCATTAATTTCTGTCAATTAAATGAACAGTATTCCAAGCGATTGTGCCGTTCTCGGATATTCACAGTAGAGGAGAGAGAAAAGAAAGTTGCCATGGTGATTTTCATGGTAATTTGTGAGATTACAATATGCTAATGTGATAATTACGCTGGATGCTCTGCATTAATCAGCTTCTGCTGCCAATGCTGTCATCTTTACCTTGCGGATTAGTGTGGCACACGCATTCGCCGGCGATACAATTCTGAGGTTGACACAACTGGGACCCGCGCGCAGCTTTGTTTGTGATGTCTTTGGGAGAAGCCAAGTCAACAGTTTCCTCATTAAAGAGCGAGAGAGGAGAGAAAAAAAAAAAAGAGTCATGCTATGTCATGAAACTGCTCCCCACTCATGCCCGAAATCGAAATTACAAGCGTAATCTTTCCATGAATTCTGTAAAGCGTCGCAGGCTTGCTGAGCCTATCCCGGCTGCAGTTAAGCGAGAGGCTGAGAGGCCAGAATGGAGGACGACCAACATATTCCTTCTAACTCTCCTGAGACCTGTCCACAGTTTGAGACCGACGTCACACTCACACTTCCTCAACGAATCTCTCTCTAATTGATTTCCTTACTTCGACACTCTGATCATGAACGGCTGAAATTCTTCACCGGCGAATAGGGAGCATAAAGCTCCGGTTTAATTCACGCAGTTCGATTTGACGTGTTCAAATCATTTGCAACGACAGAAACGCAGTCTGGGTGCGTCCTTGCAGGTGGCTGCCATCAATCCCAGCCATCCTCTCGCCCAGATGCCGCTGCCACCTTCCATGAAGAACTGTATCCAACTGGCTGCCTGCGAGGCCAGCGAGTTGCTGCCGATGAACCCCGACCTCCCCGCTGACCTTTTCACTTCCTGCCTGACCACGCCCATAAAGATTGCCCTCCGCTGGTAAGTCTTGTTTTTGGATGAAGCCATGAAATCAGGAAAGGTGTGACATGGGGCTGCATGGGGTGTTTTTTTTTTTTTTTTTTCCATTGAGAATTGTCAAGATTTAACGACAGACCCAGATTGGCGATGATTGAAATGTTTTGTCATGGATTATCATGCAGAAGCGTATGAGTGTCTGTCTTGTGCAGAAGCCTCAATCCATCTGCTGAATATTTGCACAGAAATAGATTGACATAAACCAAGCTCGACTATAGTGCTGCACTTGCGTGGGTGTGTTTAAAAAAAAAAAAAAAAATGAAATGCGTTTATTTGGGAGGCTTGTCTGATAAAGTCACGTGATGTGAATGCATAACAATGCCAAATTGAAATATTCAACTTTCGGTTGCGTCAGCCAAGCAGCATGTTTGTGTGCGCATCAGTCTGAGGGGCTTGTACATTCAGCCCTGGTGATTGCAGCACCTCAGCAATCACTTGAAAAATATAGTACGAGCAGAGAAGTTTCAATCCAGCCGCGCACTGAGTGACTGCGAAACTAGACGGAACCGGCCAATGGCAAAGAATTGAATGTCAAACGATGCTTTGAATTCAAGTTATTTCATTGAACAACACACACAAAAAAACATGACGTGGTTGTCCAGGAAGAATCGGCTGGCCCGGCTGTTGTTGCCATTATTCTCCATTGGCGGAGAATGCACAGAAGGGAAAGGGTGAAAAAAAATATAACATTCCTTTTGTGCACCAATCGTCAGGACTCCCAAATATATCAATAGGGAGGAAGTAGAATAGTATTGACTTGTATACTCCCCGCGAAAAAAATAACACGCATCATGGTCCAATAAATTAGGGAAAATCCATATATATGTATAAGTCTGCGTTGCACAATCATTTCATCGTACCATCATGCATCATTTATGCAACTTGGCTGTGCTGCAGCACTCAGTGCCTCCACTGAGGAAGCAATGCTTTCCTTAGCTGTTGATGGACAGGTATAAATCTGACAAATATTAACTGTACATTTTCGTCATGCCGCATACGATCAGTTTAAACGAAACTCCATTTCCAAAGGTCAACCGAGTGCCGTGTTTTCAATGCTGCACTTCAAATGCTCTCATTTATATCAATGCTGTTAGGGAGTCTTGCTGATGCCATAAATCAGTCATTTTCACACACACACACACACACACACACCCCCGCCTGTGTACATTTTAATTACATTTGACACGTTTTTCCATTCCAAATTCAACCCCGGCTTAAAGTTTCCAGAGAGAAGCTGCCATAACGTTTTCTTTCCTGCCATAAACGTTGAAGAGTTTAGTCAGTCTTCCACTGCTCTCAATCCACATTTAGTTTTGACCTTCAGCATAACGAAGCCTCAATGTTATGTCATTAATATTGATATCAAGCTTCCAAATTAGATTGACTCAACTGTTCCTCGAAGCTTTCTAGCTCTATAAACGGATGTTTTGCCTTTCAAGGGGCTGTGTCTGTTTCGGAAAATAATGATTTAATTTACTTATAATGAGCACTGTATTTAGTATTACACGTTAAAAACGACATCCATTTAAATATAGCAACGTAGGCCTTGATGGTGAATAGTCATCTAATATCTTATCTTTAGGTGTCAAAATTAATCGTCAAATTAGTCAACAACTATTTTAATAGTCGAGTAATCGGTCTTGACTTAAAGTTGTCCAAATCTTGTTTCGGCCTCTCAACAATAATTACTCATTGATTTGTGTCGCGCGTCATAAAAGAAGATGGATGAAATTTTGTGTTTAATCAAAATAAGACATTTGCAAATATCTTCTTTGGAAAACAATGTCTGAACCATTAACTCAATTAAATTCAAAAATGTTTATTGGGGATCGATGTCACATGATATTGCTTAATTGTTGTGTAATTTTTTTTTTATCATTAAACAATACTAAATTAACTCAAATAATTGGGTAATAAACAGTAATCAAGGAAAAAAGGTTTTGTCATACATTTTAATGCAAAATAAAATTGTTTCCCATTATTTGAGTCATCAAAAGGAATAATTGATTCTAAAAATATTCAATTGTGACAGCCCTGGTCGTGTATAATTACTGATGTAATGCATCAACTCTGTGTCAGGAAAAAACTAATCGGAATCAGTTTAAATTCTGTCCAAAATTTGTGATTGTTGAGCTGAAGCTCCTCGTTTTACATTCAGCCTTCCATGTGCTTTTTTCTGCTCCTCGTATGGAGTTTTCTTCGACTTAAATTTACATAGCCTGAGGAAATAAGTGTTCGATATATATCTATACATTATGAAGGGAGCCACTGATGTGTTTGCATACCTGCGTTTTCAATTTTTAATGAGAGGCAGCAAGGGATGGATGAGGGTGGCGCACACATGGAGCGAGACGAGAAAGAGGCAGGCCGTGCGCACGGTGCAATGTGTGCGTGCTTCCATTTCGTTGCTCAGGTGAGCAGAAAAGCATCACCGATAGATATCCATCGTCAATCATTTCCCCGCCGCTTCGATTGACCGAATTTGATCCAGGATGTGGAAAAGCACGCCAGACGACCAAAAATGTCGGGCAAATATCGCTACGCTTTGGTCAATGCCATCTTAATAAATGTCGCATGTAAATGAAACGTCTTTCACGTCTGATTTCAAATGAGAGAAAGAGCGATATATTATTGATGAGATTTTTTTTTTTCCTCTCACCTCATGTTTTAAATATTTGACTGCAAGGGTACTGTATACTTTCTGTTGATGCCTTTCAATGTCACAGTTAAAATACGATAGTGTAGCCTAGGGGTGTCAAACATACGGCCCGCGGGCCAGATCAGGTCCGGAAACTGGTTCAATCCGGCCGACGGCCGTTTTCTGGAGACGCTTTCGGTTACATATCGTACTCACAGCTGCTCTCAATAATGCGCGTGAATGGGTTGGTTTTATTTTTGTCCATTCAATCACGTAACCTTGAGCAGCTCTTGTTCGTACACTCAGAACCTCTTAGAATGTTTCTTTTATTTGTTGGTATCATTTGACAAGCGATTGAGGACATAAAAAAGCCTGTACGATATATATTGTTAACAGTCGCTCCAAATTTTAAAAGGCAAACAAAGAGACTTTCGTTCATTTTGGGAGACTCTGGTCATTAAAAAGGTCAAGAACTGGAGCAAAGATCCTCATCATGTGCTTTTTAAGGAGTTCTTAATGAGGCCTTCTGGCACCTCAGAGGAAAAACAACTAATATTTGTCCGAATCATCGTGTGGTAAATTGCACGTTTTAACTTAAGCCTTTTTTTATGGTCAGGAGTAAAAAGAAAAAAGAAAAAAAAACGGGCATCTTTTGTGGGAAATATTCTGCTGTTGCCTCTCTCTCTCTCTCTCTCTCTCTCTCTCTCTTCAGTACTTGTTTTTCTTTGCAGTTCACCACCACTAATTTCCTGTCGTTTTTTAGGTTTTGTATGCAGAAGAGTGCTAAGTTGGTGCCCGGGGTGACGTTAGACCTTATCGAGAAGTAAGTGACATTTTTTTTTATGCTACTGCAGCTTCTTGAAATATCCACAATTGCAGCTGTGTGTGAGCTCATTGGAATACAAAAATTGTCATGTCATGTTCAGCTAAACGGACGCAGTCTACTTTTGCAAAAACCGCACAAACAGTTGCTTCTTTGCTTTTACTGGAGACAACTTTTAAACGAGGGGTGGCCACCCGTTTTCAACTTTCTCGCTATGTATAAAATCCAAGTCCAAATCATCGACCGACTATAAAGAAACCATATGTCTAAAACTGTTGAGTGTTCTTGCTGGTGTTGTTGAATGTGCATAGTTGCTCACCCGTGTCTGAAAAGATCACATGATCACATCGCTTGTCCTGTATGTCAATCAATTGACAAATGTTACAGAGCGGATGGGTGATCGGCTGACATCATTTTTTTTTTTTTTTAAATGCCATGTGATCTTGCCGCACAACATTTGCAATGCAATTTGTCAGCATTCGCAGTTTCGGGTGGAAGGATGTATGTGACCCCCTGGCTTAGGCTAATGACTTCCGCAAGGGCTGTAATTGGAGTCACGATTGAGTCCACCTAGAGACCAATCAATGTGACAAGATTGGGGGAGAAAAAAAAAATCTCACACCAATTTTGTGTTTTCTATTCTCAAGAAGTGTCGCCCGATGTGAACCACGCCTCAGAATACATTCAATTAAGTATTGTTAATTGGCATTCATCTGTAAAGGGTCTTAAAAGTAGAAGTTGCGATGGCCACGTGGAAGAGGGAGGGGTCGGGGCTGCTCAGAATTATATCACAAAGTATGTCTGATTTTATGATCTATTTTCTAGTTTCTCAGTCTTAACTCATTCAATCTATAAGACGTATATATACGTTTTCAAAATTGTAGTCCCCGCCTCCCAAAGACGTATTTATACGTCTGCCCTTTTTTTTCTTTTTGCGGCATTGCTCCATGTTTTTATATCTTTAGAACACAATATTCTGTCAGCCTTGCAAAAACAGTCAAAATCCAGAAAAGCAATGCTGTGAAGGTGGTGTTTCCTCTCGTGAATGTGGATGGAATTAAATGAATTAATTAGGCTCCACTCCCGGTTGTCAGCCGTCATGTTGCTGATTGTCATCATACAAGTATAATTCTCTCCCTTTGTTTTCTGCCTTCCAGCCAAAGCAGGAATAGTTTGGCAGAATTAAAGTTGCATATTTCTTCCGGAAAGGGCTGCTGCCAGCTGGCTCAGTCGAGAACATGTTTTGCTCTTAGGCACACTTTCCCAGATTTATATCGGTTCTTAATATGGTTGTCATATCCAGAATTGGAGTAGGAGCTACAGACCCGAGTGTGTCTGTGCAGCAGAGAGACGCGATTGGCTCAGGAAACCATAAATACAGTTGCAAGAAAAGGTGTGCAAATCCTTTGGAGTTTCCTGGATTTCCACATAAATTGCTCATAAAATGTCCTCTAAATCACAACAATGGAAAAACAGCGTTCTTCCACCCATAGTACACCAAAAACATATTTTCCATATTTTAAACTGCGCATCAACATCGCGCATATCACAGTGCAAGGAGGAAAAAAGTTTTGCGCCTCCTTTGGCAGCAATGACCTCATGCAAATGTTTCCTGTTGTTGCAGATCCGACGTGCGCAACCGTCGGGAAGCACTTTGGACCGCTCCATTTTACAAAGCCATTTCAGCTCCGCAATAAATTTGACGTGTCGATTGTGAATCATTCTTTTGAAGTCATTGCACAGCAGCTCAATTGAGTTGAGGTCTGGGCTCTGACTGTGCCTCTTCACAAGGCATCATTTTCTTATCTTGAAGACATTTAGTTGATTTATTTCATTCCTTTGGGCCGCTGTACATCCATTTTCTACTCTTAAAGGGAAAGTGTCCCAAATGGTTTTATTTTTCAAAGTTAATTAATTTTCAATACCTGCTATGGATTTCAATCATTAAAAAATGTTTAAAAGAAAACGTACATTTTTGTGGAAGCTTTGCCTGCCCAGTTTCAAAAAGCAAATGCATACGGACTTCAATTACAGCTACAGCGAACCTGAAACGCCAAAGCACCCTGCTCGCCTTTTGAAATATGTGCAGATGACTAAAAAATTAATAAAAAATGGCATCGGTTAGTTAAAACATGTCATTTCCTCACCAAAAAAAAACAACAAAACAGCTCTGGTTCCTATAGCAGATTATGTTTGCACATTCTGGACTCCAGTCTTGTTTTTATTTTAATACATTAAAAAAGGCAATCCAAGCTGGACTGACTGGATGCCAACGATGGCCGAATGCCAGCATGCCGTCCACATCCAACACATCCTGGCAGTATTTTATCGCAATATTCATTTAGATTAGATCGTCACGACACTGAGCGCGTGTGGTCACGATTCCCTCACGTGCCGTCTTGCCGAAGTTTTCTCTCGCTCTCCCTTTTTTTTTTGTGTTCACAGTCACCCACACGGTCTTACTTAGATGCTCGCATCATTTTTGTTGACAACGTGGACATGTTATTACCAGTGGAGGTTAGTGTAGCACATTAACAAACATTTCCTTATCATGAAGAGAAGTTCACACATGGAAAAACAAGTCATCCAGACCTTTGCATAGTATAAATTCAATTATGTTTTACCATTATGGTTTTTAAACAAAAAAACAAACAAACATCGCATTATCCAGCATAAATTCAAAGATGTATTGTATCTATAGCTGTATGAGTGTGGAAAATTGTAAAATAAAAAAAAATATATCGATATTTTCCGTTTTTGTTTCTGTTTTAATGAATCACGCAATGTCAGCTTATTAAAACAAAACAATTTACTGTCATAAAAATGTTAAGTTGATATTTAACCCGATTGTTTGAAAAAAGAATTGGTCACCTCCGACTTGCTGTGTCAGATGTGTGATCAGGTAATGTTTCTTTTTTTTTGGTTTGTCTTTGTGTTTTTTGCACCCCGCACCGCAAGGACAAATTTTGACGAACTGTTGGAGCCGTGGCACAGCGACACGGAGATGACCATTTTGCAGATGACACGATCTGTTTGGAAACCATCTCACGGCCAATGTCGTTAGCGACTATTTGCAGTGCTCATGCGCACCAGCGCACCACTTATGAGCACTCCCGCTCATAAGTCAGCTTTCATGGAGGACTTCAGAAATCTGAGACTATTTACTACTGAGAGCCTAAAATTCTGAGGATTTGACAGTTTTATATTAAACGCCTGAAAATTTTTGATTGGTCATTGCGATAATTATCGTTTGATAATCAATATTTGCACATCTAATAATGTCTCTATTCAATGAAACATTAATATGCCGACTTTCTCTTTTTATCAAAACGTGCAATGCATGCGTTCATTGGACAGCAACGATATGCCGCACAAGTACAGTGCCGCTAATGTTCAAGTAAACTTTAAACCGAATCAAATAATTGTGCATCTTACATAACAGCTTGCAAATTGCGACCGTTTTCCCTCATTGTGCTTTTCGTGCATTCAATCATGGACTAGCAGCTTCTATCAACACTTGTATACTCACACGTGAATATTCAGCATATGTTCGTCTGTCCGTCTCACTCAGTTAAAGCCGCAGTGCCTGCAAATGTAAATTCCTCTCAAATGTGTGAGGTGATTGCCACTTTGTGTTCTGAGTCATCTTTGTGCCATGCAGACAGTTGCTGACACCGAGCCATCTGTGTTGTTATGTTGCGTGCAGGATCCCCGGCAGGCTCAACGACAGGCGCACTCCCCTCGGAGAACTCAACTGGATCTTCACAGCCATCACCGATACCATTGCCTGGAACGTGTTGCCCAGAGGTGTGGCTCTGAACGCTTCGGCAAACTTCCCCAGAATTTCAAATGAAGGCTTTTTCATGAAACGCTGTAATAATGAAGCATAACAGTAAAAGTGTCAGACAATTCCCGCCTTTGCTGAAAAAAACAAGTCCGAGGGTGCTTCTTGAACGGAGAGTCGGGCTGCCACAAACGATTATTTTGCGAGTCGACGAATCACCCACAGTAGTCTCGGTTAGTCGATTAATCGGATCAAATGTAAATTGTATTGTATGAAATAGCTCTGCCATTTTTTTTCTTGACATACAAGTGCTATATTTCCACTCGTTGTGTTTTGTAACACTTTTTTTTGCTTGTAGATTTGTTCCAGAAGCTGTTCCGTCAGGACCTTCTGGTGGCCAGCTTGTTCCGCAATTTTCTATTAGCCGAGAGGATAATGAGGTCGTACAACTGTACGCCGGTCAGCAGCCCTCGCTTGCCGCCAACGTACATGCATGCCATGTGGTAAGACACTCATTAACACAATTTTGCGTTTGCATGTTCAAGTAGCCCCGAAGGTGTGAAGAAAGTTTTGTTTTTTCTTTTTTGTACGCACTGCAGCAAATGACACAATTCATTTTTGATTAGACGAGGTACGGAGTGACTACATTTTATGATACTGCAAAGTAACCTTTTTTTTTTTTATAAAGGCCAAGCAGTGATAATAAATGCCAGCAGCCATAAGTGAATGAAGCTCATTTTTAAAATGAGAATTTTTGCACATTCATTTTGAGCTTTTTGTTCCTATTCAAGTCCCCTCGGTGATGATTGTCCTTCGTTGTGAATTTAAAAAAAAAAAGCCAGAGAAGAAAAACCAAAAGACGTTGACCGCATCGCCTCGATACGAAGGTTACTTGCTGTCAACCTCAACAGAGACGTCACTTTGTTGCATCTTCTGTAGTCACTGCGTCCCCCACACAAATAAGACAACATTAATAGTTTTAAAAAAAAATTTGCATTTCACCTCAGAGTTGCTCATCTGTCGTCTTATACATCCACGTCAATGTCTTTCCACACGCTGTAAGAAACACTCTCCCATTAACTTTCGGCCTTTTCACAAACAGTTCTCCCACTATTGTTTTTTTTTTATTATCTTCTATAAATGCGTTCCTCCAACCTCCCACTTGTTATCCGTCTTGCGTTGTGAAGCAAAGAAAAACCTTCTCAGCGATTCTGCCTTGTTGCGTAACAAAACAAGCTGGCATCTCTTTGGGTCAAGAATCTTTCTCCTGCAGGAGTGAATCGTTTTTCTCCTGCCTGGCTTCCAAGTGTCTATATGAGCCGTGTGTGGATATTATCGCCTTTATGAGAACCGTGATTGAGCGCTCCACTGCACTGCACCACATGCAACATTTAAGTGCGCAGAATAATGACAAGACGGATAGAACGATAAATAGGAAAGTGCCACAGATAAAAGGCCACTCCAATAATAAAAGTGAGAACGGGATTTTTAGAGTGTAAGGACAATAAAATGAAACAATGAAAAAAATTGGGGCGGGGTTTTGCTGTGGCCTTCACGCATGCAGCAATTGTTATTCAAATGGCGTTGAAGTGGATAGAAACGCAAAACTGCCAGGCTGATTACTCCCCTGTGGACAGTTTCAGTGTGGGAGTGTGTACAAATGTGGGCGTGTGTGTTACTGCAGGCAACAGCGACAAGTGCTGAGTCAGCCACCAACTGCTCGCTTGCACTCTTCTGTTGACTGCCGTCCCCGTTTCACATGCGCCGCACACGCCGACAGCTTTTGGTGATGAGTTGCTCATTGATATTGGCAGCCTTCACCTGAGTTAATGCCGTCATCCCAAACGCTGCTGCTGCTGCTGCATCTTCCTCCTCGTGAGCGCGTCTTTGCTCATTGGGCTCGTCTGCATTTCTGCTGGGGTCTCGATTATGATTTTTTTTATTTATTTTTTTTTCCTTTTTTGTCATGATTTTGCCACATATTTTTTGGGGCGGTGGTACTTACTCCCAAATAATGTATGCAGCAGGGCTCCCCGGGACCACATGACACAGGGGTGGGCAAACGTTTTGATTGGTGGGCCATAATGGGTTCTAAAATTTGACAGAGGGGCCGGACCAGGAGCAGATGGATGGAGTGTTTTGGTTGCCTCACCTCATCGGAGAGAAAAAAAAAATCATTTTAAATGAAAATGAACAAAAGCAGTACAACAGAATATCTAGAAAATGTATTCATTGAATTTTTTTTCAAGTTTGGCGGGCCGGATTCAAACGTTTAACGGGCCGCATGTGGCCCCCGGGCTGTAGTTTGCCCACACCTGGCATGACCTGTTCTAATAAAAATTGCGCCCCACTGGTGGGATATTATAATTTTCAAGGGAAGTTGTCCAAGTGATAATTTGAAATTGGGAAAGCCGGCAAAGATCTCTCGTTGGTCAGCGTCAATAAATTGATCCTAACGTTGACTCATTGTGAGGGAAAAAATCCTTTGGGGTCCAGCACTGAAACAGGAAAGTCAAAAGGCAAGCGCGACAAAGACCAAATGGAGAAGCTGCGATCGGGATCCAAGTTGTGTTGCATAAGCGTATGAATTAGTTATGGTGACCACGAAGTGAGCGCTGGGGCTTTTCGAAGGGGGGATGAAAGGCTCCTTCTGCCCTCTCTCGGACCCCGTGGTGAAAATATCAAGTTTACAATATATAGGCATGTGATGTGTGCAAATGTTAAATAGGAGTGTGTCTCCTCTCCAGGCAAGCGTGGGACCTGGCTGTGGATATCTGCTTGTCTCAGCTGCCAACCATCATCGAGGAGGGCACTGCATTCAGGGTGAGTGTGTGTGGTGGGTTTTAATATTTGGAAAGTAGATGTGAATGTTTTGACGAAATAATCGAAAAGACAAATTGAGACATCCTCCGAATTGTTTTTGCGACGCCTTCCAGCCGCTTTGCCCCCGACACCAACGAGGCCACCCCGAAAACGAAAGCCGTTTAGAGCCGTGCGGCTTTTTCTCACTTTGATCTGGGCCTTTCCTGTCCGCCACCTGTAAGAGGACATCGTATTCATCGCTCCCGTGGGAACAGCTTTCTATCCTCGTTCCTTTTGTTCCTCCCGCTTTGGCGGAAATCACTTTTCCAGCACTCTAATTGCGCCTCTGACGACTATGAAAAGCTTGTTCCTTTACGCTGTCTTTCTCATCCCTTCAAGAGATTTGGTTTTTGCCTCTGATGTTTATTAGCCAGCTACCCAATGTGGTTAGAAATTTGACAGCATGACAAATGTGGTTTAAAAAAGCAAGAATATATTTTAGATTTTCGAATGGTCGGCAGTTACGACTTTCAGGTGTGTTGATTCCGCGTAGCGCTGCCCTCTCACGAGAGAGTATCCAATCACAAGACACGTTCATCACCTTCAACGTAAGGCCGGCGAGAAGGCCTTCCTGTCACCAACTCGTGATCTGATTGGCTATCGCAACTTTCAAAGCTCCCTTGAGACACAGAACAGACGCCCTCACGATTGCATCCGAAGGCCTCGGACGAATGGAGCGTGCTTCTGGTATGATGAAATCTGCCCGGCAACACGAGCTCGCTGATTTCTGATTGGATAAAAACTCTAACCTACAAATTCAACTCTAGGATATAATATGTGAAGAATATGATCATGATTTCTTGATTGTTAGGCCAGCAGTGAAGGCCTTGACTGCCACCGCTGCAACTAATTATAGTAATCTATGAGTCACTATGACGAGCCAAAAGTTGAAACAACAGAAACTCAATCATTACACTAATATAGCGCACGGCTTTCCTGTGTAAGGACTTATTAACCTTTGATTAGGCACAGATCAATTTGGCCTCCCTGCCAAGAGGCATTGATACGTTCCTTTCACATCCATCAGCAGTTGTTAACTGTCCTAATTCGCGCTGCAGTATTAACACTCGGCGCGATCAAAAGCCCTCCGGCAAGCAATCAGTCGGACATGCTACCATGGCAGCAGCGAGCGAGATACGGAGAAGGTGATCGTGATAGATCAGGATTTCTGTCGTTACCGCAGTGCGTTGTCACTCGCTGGCTCGTATGTCAGGATTGTTATGAAATGATGATGATGCATGGCTGTCTTTGTGTGTGTGTGGTTGTCTCCACAGCACAGTCCTTTCTTCGCAGAACAGCTGACAGCATTTCAGGTGTGGTTGACGATGGGCGTGGAGAACCGCAATCCGCCTGAGCAACTTCCCATTGTACTGCAGGTATGCGCTCGCAAATGGTCAGACTTTTAAGAAAATATTCATATACCTAACCCCATCCAATCTAACCATCTCGATATAAAAGTAGGTGGATTGATAGACGCAATATTAATCAGAATGCCATGTTTTGACTCATGGGCCTGCATGGAACATATTCTTGTTCCGAAAATGTCGCGCTTGACTTCCCCTTTAAATCTTCCTCCTGAGCAGCAACAAGCGCAGGCAATTTGTCTTCATTAGAGCCCAGCTACAAAAACGATGACAAAACCCGAGTGTCTATGTTGTTCCCTATAGTTGTGACATATCGTGAATCCCCAATTAGGGTGCCGGACCTTTAAAGTGTCCATCAAGTGTTGGCGTCCTCTCTCCTACAGCTGTTGTGTTGTATTATATCACAGCGCCGTGGCGGTGTGTTGCTGTCCGTGTTGAATGGTAATTTCCTGCTGACTAAGCCCTCTGTTAGCAGTTCTGCCAAGACTTGTTAAAAGCGGTGGGAAAAGCCACACTGATTGGGTAGAACTACAGTAATGTGGAGTGTGAAAGCCAATAGAGAGGGGAGCGAGGAGAAGAAACGGCAGGAACAAGCCTGTAAGATTATGCCAGATGATGCATCACGCCGCTGCTTTCAGATTCGTGTTCAAGCTTTTTATTTGATGAATGCATTTTTTTTTCTCCTTTTCGTCACACCTGAATGATGTGGAGATGCAATTTAATGTCATGTAATATCCTCAATCCTGTCCCTTGAGGGCCGCTCTCCTGCCTCTTTTCTGTCCCTCCCTGCTGCAACGCACCTGATTCAAAGGATCAGATCATCAGCGAGGTCTGCAGAAGATGAATAACCATCCTGATCTTTAGACTCAGGTGTGTTGCAGCGGGGAGAAATGGAAAACAGGCAGGACAGCGGACTTCGAGAGACAGGATTGAAGGGCCGTGTAATGTGATAATATCTGATTGTACACCGCTGCAATATTATGCACGCTTTGAACATTAATAATGTACATAATTACAAGGAAGAACTACTAAACAAACTCGCTAAAGAAAAAATCATTGAAACTAAATCATCCTTGGTAGTAATAGACCGATTATCGGGCAAGCCAATTATCGCCGATATTTGGCATTTTGCCGATTATCAGCATCGGCCTTTTTTGATAACTTTCAAGGCCGATAAATTAAACACTGCTTTATTTTGGCTCGCTGCAGCACACAGCTCTCTCTCTCTCTCTCTCTCTCTCTGTTGTGCTGGTGGCCCTGCCTGCAGAAGCAGATTGCCCCGCCCACAGCACTATCTGATTGGTTCCTTGTAGCAGCCAATCAGCAGTAAGCTGCCTGTTTGCTTTTTCGCCTCGAGTCACACACGCTACTGTAGACTTTGACAAAATTTTTATGAATGTCAGTCTGCTACAACTCACAAATAATATTTGTAGTCAACTATAATGAGCTCCATGGACTTTTTGTTAGTCTTTTAAAACTAAGTTGTCTAAAATCTAGAAAAGCTTTAATATGTTGTAAAACACTAAAGTTGTTTGATAAATATGTTCTTAAAGGCATTTCAAATAAATCAAGTTGACAACAAATGAATATCGGCTTCAAATATTGGTTACCGGCCTCCGTGACTATTAATAATCGGTTTTGGTATCGGCCCTGAAAAAAGCACATCGGTCTATCACTAATCCTTGGTATAGAATTCCGTCTAAAAGCAACCCAACGTGGTTTTGTGCTCGGTCCACTCTTTACGAAGCACGCACGTACCCATGCTGAGTGCTTGGCGCTGTCGGTAACCTGGAAGAGGTCTTCCCCCGCCACCTTCTGTACGTGTGCTGGTCACGCTCACTCGGTTCATGTCACGGAGTATGCTAATAATACATCTTGTGTCGGTGGGCTATGTGTGTGCGTGCGCGCAAGGGCGTTTGCGCCTATGTTCCTCCATATGCTCGTTCCCACGCACGCTGTGGGACAGTCACTCCAATTTGTGTACAACATAATGCTCCATGCTACGCGCTACAGAAACAACACCTACTGTATATTTCAGAAGAAATACTTTTCTCGAATACAATTGTTTATTCTCCAATTGGCGAGAGTGTTGTACATCCTCCGTAAAAATTTTTGTAGTCCAGTAAGTTTTTTTTGTTTTTGTTTTTTTTTAAAGAGGGCCCCCCCAGGGTATGCAAGTGTGGCTTGTGGCCAGCTTTGTACTTTGTGGTCATCCGTTTCGCGCCATTACTTGGAACTCTCTGTTTTCCGTTTTTGTCTTGTCCTGTGCCTATTGCTCTGTTGCCAGCATTACCACCGACCTCTGTTTTTTCTACCAGGTCCTGCTGAGCCAAGTGCATCGACTTCGGGCCCTAGACCTTCTCGGACGCTTTCTGGACCTCGGACCCTGGGCTGTCAGTCTGGTGGGTTCGTCATATATTATCTGTGTCTGTTCCTTGAACGAAACGTAAGAAATAGCCAGAAGAAGAAATTGAAAAATTTTGGGCCATGCTTATACGGATCAAAATTACTCTAAGTGAAAGTAGGCACAATAGATTTAAAAAAAAAAAAAAAAAAAATTAAACACCCCTTTTCAAAAGTTTTTGAGAATTCTAGAAATGGGACCAAGATAAATCATTTCTAAACTTTAGCATGGGACGTAAAACAGCAGAAAACGGTCTCAAGCCTGCTCATATGGATATTGATGTGCTGCTGCAGCTCGCACTGCTGCAACAGACCCGACTCGGGGGGGGGGGGGGGGGCAAAGGAACAAAGACATAACACAGGAAGTTATGCATGTTTCCAGGTTCAAAAGGAGTGGCTGGCTTGGTTGTGGGGAGAGGAGAGACGAGACTTGCTTTCATCTCGTCTCGTTATTCACCACATCTCCACACTACCATCATTTTCTCCAGGCCATTTTAATTTCGAAAATAAAATAGTCTTTCGGGTTTTCATGGGTTAATTCTCAGTAAATATTTTCAGTCAATATTTATCAGACAGGTTCAGCCTCGCAGCTTTGATTCTCGGATACAGCTTTTTGAGTGGTGGGCCATAATGAGTTCTAAAATTTGACGGCGGGGCCCGACTAGCAGCACATGGATGGAGTGTTTTGGTCACCTCACTTCATCGGAGAAATAAAATACATATAGTGTATAGAGAAAATATATGCTTTAATTTTAAATTGAAAATGAACAAACGCGTTCCAACAAAATATGTCTTAGAGTGCGCCTCCTAGTGGGGACACATCGGAATTACAGGGAAATAAAACATTAAGGTTTATTTAATTTTTTTCAAGTTTGGCGGGCCTGATTGAAACATTTAACGGGCCACATGTGGCCCCCAGGCCGTAGTTTGCCCGTGTCTGGCTTAGAAGAAGGCACATCTCACGTGAGCATGAGTATTCCAACAAAACTCCTGCGTGGTGGTGCCTGCAGAATGAATGAGTGTTTATGTGTTTCCAGGCCCTCTCCGTCGGAATCTTCCCGTACGTGTTGAAGCTGCTCCAGAGCTCAGCCAGAGAGCTGCGGCCGCTGCTGGTTTTCATCTGGGCTAAAATCCTGGCCGTGGACAGTGTAAGTTCTCCTCCGCGTGAGCCTGTGATGGAATTGACGTCTTCACTGATCCCTGTCAGGAAATTGGGTTCTGCCCTTCTTGTCTCTTTGTTCTCATCTTGTGAACCTACACGTGGAGTCTTTTTTTCTTTTTTTTCTTTTTTTCAAAATACTGCCTGATATCTAGTGTTAGGGTTGCAACATTTTGACTTTGATACGAGACCTGCATAAAGTGCCTCGTAATAAGTACGCTCAGTCCAGCTGTCGGTGAGCTCTTGCCTTTCTGACATTTATACATAACTTGTCGTATAAAGCTCATATTTTTCCATCAAGAATGAAAACCGCAAAAGTTTGACATTCTCATTAATAAAAAAAATGCAGAGAGACGTCTAATTCATTTTTACAGACCAGTATCACTGCTTCCTCATTTCTGATGAGGTTTATGGTCTTATTATATGTTCAGTAAACAAATCAGCTTTTTTTCACTCAGTTGGCTCTAACTTTACATTTTAAAGGTGTCAGCCCAAACGTCTAGCAAAGAAAATATTCACTTTTTATTCATTCTATTGCCTCCGTCTGGAGCCTTGGACTTGATACTGAAAAATGATTCGACTGAATCATTTTTGTCCGGCTCTTTAAATGAAGCAAAAGGATTCCAAATTTTTAGTGTCTGTTGTATAAATGTTCAGATAGTTCACAAAGCAAAAGTTTAAGAACATGAATTTTTATCGAAAAGTGAAAATAATCACAGAGGTTGTCGTATTATGATCTTGAATAGTGCGTGTGACTGAGAGGCAATCATTCAATCATGTTTATTGTCTGCCTTGTAAAAGTTGAAGAATGAAAAACTGACGTGACTGAGCGATGACCGAGAGCGGGGACGCGGGCAACACTTAAAACTGAGATGACCGTGCTTGTTTTATCCATCTTTTTTTTTCCAAAATGAATTTTGAGGACCAATATTATTAACTTGTTAGACATGTGCGTGACATATTTACCGTCAGCAGCTCTTGTAAATACTAAATGAGTTGCTGACACCCTTAATAGTCGGTCGGTTGTTTTCAAGTAAGCCGTAGCATCATTTTTGTCCGGTCTTTGCAATTTGTCCGATAATTTTTTTTTTTCTTCCATTTTAATAATTGCACATTTGCACTCATTTAAATGGTCCGCCACACTGGGTGAACTCAAGCGTGCTTCTATGTGGAGTGAGTGTGTGAAAAAAAAGTTTCACCCCCTCCATCTTGCTCTTCCTTCTCCAACTGTTTGCAGTCGTGTCAAGCTGACCTGGTCAAAGACAACGGTCACAAGTACTTCCTCTCCGTGCTGGCTGACAGCTACATGCCAGTGAGTATTTCTGTCAAGCGCAATCAACGTGAACTGTAGAGGTGGATTTTAAATTCCTGACTCACCTCACAAATGTAAATTAGTGATAGGCCGACTTGCTTTTTTTCAGGGCCGATACCGATTACTTGTAGTCATGGAGGCCGATAACCGATATTTAAAGCTGATATTCATTTTCTAGCACAGGTAACCGATCTGTGGGTGGCTCAATCTGCCTCTGCAGGCGAGGCCACGAGCACGGCTAAGTGAGACAAGTGCGTTGCAGCGAGCCAGAATAAACCAGCTTTTACTTTATCGGCCTTTAAATGTATAAAAAAATTAAAAAGGCCGATGCTGATAATCGGCAAAATGCCAAATATTGGCCGATAATCGGTCTATCCCTATTTTAAATGTCATCAATATGTATTTTGTTTTTACTTTCTAGGCTGAGCATCGGACCATGGCGGTCTTCATATTGGCTGTTATTGTAAACAGCTACAGCACAGGACAGGTATGACTGCATAACACGTCAGACGATGCACATTTTTCATCGGGTGACATAATCAACGGCTGGTCGTTGAATTGGGCTCAAGTGTAGATGTCCACATCAATATTGGTGCAGATTGATCGCCATTTTGGGAAATTATTAGCGCTCAATGTGCAATGGATTTTCAATGGACAAATTGTGTCAGGGAAGGGGGCGTGGCTATATTGCTGACGAGCAAGGTGGTGTTTTGAGCATAGTTCATTATTTACGTTTTTCTCCAAAACAAATCGATAACATTGAGAATACCAGCTAATATAATTTTCCTGATTAAAAAAAAAAAAGAATTTTGGAGTGAAAAAAGAGCCATCCTCGCCGGATGATTCTTTTAACTAATGTGTTGAAACCAGCATCAGAGCAAGTACCTCATGAGCCATTGTTTATTTCTTGCGGGAATGCCCTTCAAACTCATGTTGCTGCATGAATATCCCATAATGAATGCAATGTATTCCATAACTTGTCCTCATCATCTTCAAACTCATTGACAGCAGCAAAGTTATTAGCCATTTAGCCGAGATGAACCCACAAAGCGGCCAATGTCGTTCTTCCTTCCCACAAAGCACTCAAAGACCCGCATGCCAGGTTACAAATATCCCCCCATTAAACTCCTTTGTCGTCTGTCTCCTCCTTTCTGCCGTTGTTTTTCAGTCGAGTTGGGAATGTGATGTCACTCATTCGTCTCCCTAATGACTCTTTCTTTCATCAACTTGCGAAACGTGTCTTTGAGAACTTCTCGTCTAAATGTGACAAATCAAAGAATGTGAGCGCTTGCTTCGAAACACCAATTTGTCACCATATTCCTGTGTACTCAATGCCCTTACCTCTCTCCCGGGCCCGTAAATAATAGATTATCTCCAGCATAACAGCGAGACTCTCTGCCTGCTTCATAGCTCCACTATTCATCTTTCTTATATTCAACAACTTGGCTCAGAACGGCAAAGTCGCCGTTGCCGACACGCCACTGGTAATTCCCAAGTTTCAGATGGGATGCACCATGATAGAGCAACGCGCAAAATATTTTGCGTGGCGGTGGTGTGGGGTGTCCGAGTTTAGGCGCTGCAACTCTGTCGTTCTGTCAGACTGCACGAGACGGAAGCTCGTCTGTATGACGCACGTCACGTTGAATCCAAGTCTGGATGTGCACTGTGCCACGTTCACGCTCACCTCACTTCATTAGCGCCGTTTGCTTTATAAATGACGGCAACGCGTTCAGCTCGCTCGCGACCCACTTCATATTTTGGCATCCGAGACTGCGCCCTTGTCATCCGGTGTTCCATGTTGAATTAGGTATACGCTCATTTTTTTGTTGTTCAAACCCATCGGGTGGTAACATACGAAACATTGAGTTGCATTCAAATACAGTCGGACATTTCATACTCGCTTCGAGAAAAAAAACAGTTCCTCGGTGCATTAAACGTTAATAGTTAATAATATTCGTTCATTTACTGCCATTGACGGCTAAAGACGTCAAAGATGTATGCCAAACTAGTTGTTTCTGAAAGAAAAAAACAAAGACACGCCGTTCATTTTTTTTTTTAAAGTGTGGTGATGAATTAGTTGCGCATGCTTTTAGATGGCCATACATGCTTCCAAGCACTTTTTCTTCACAGACAAAACATGTTCTGATGGTTCAAGTGAATAAGTGCTGTTGGTGCGTGCAAGGCAGTGCGAAGTTGTAGGTTAGTAGTAACTCACTCACGAGTGAGGTGAAGGAGTCCGAACTTGGTATTCTGTGTGCCGTTTGGAATTCACCCAGCCAGTGAATTTCTGACTCTATCATGCGCTTGTCTCCTCTCATTAGGAGGCCTGTCTGCAGGGTAACCTCATAGCAAACTGCCTGGAGCAGCTTTCGGACCCCCACCCGCTGCTTCGCCAGTGGGTGGCCATATGCCTGGGTCGCATCTGGCAGAACTTTGACCCGGCCCGCTGGTGCGGAGTTCGTGATAGTGCACACGAAAAGCTCTACATCTTGTTGTCTGATCCAATCCCTGAGGTGAGAGGCACTCGCACGTTTGAAACTGTTTCAGAATTGGGAAAAGAGAAATTTGGCAAAGTACAAAATCCGTTTGGTTGATGATCGTTTTTTTGAGGCACATCACGATAATGTGTACGATTAGTTGACGAGTCGACTTCACTTCTTCATGACAAAGCTTAAATAAATGAATTGATTTATTGTAATAAATGAACAGTGAATGATGTCAAAGAAAGCATCCCATGTCTCGACCAGTCGTCTTCACCGTGCAGATAGAAGACCACACTCGCAATCGTCTTCCACCGGCCCCACGCGTGATTTACTCATCCAATCCTTTTCTTATAATTAAGATGTAAGACGAGTGAAGAAGAAAAAAAAAATAGCGGTTGTGATGACAAGCAAGTTTTCGACACTTGTGAAAGTCGTTGCTTTGGGTAAGAGCAGAGTGAGAAAGTGCGGCCCTGAAATTCACTGAGACACTTTTTGCCTTTGTTTGAAAAAAAAAAAAAAACAAACACATGCAAAGTTTTATGATGATTAAACGAAAAGACAAACAAATGCATAAAGAGCAAAAGGAAGTTGTCGACTTCCAAGTATTTCTTCAACGAATCAGAACAGAATGCAATTCTGTCTTGTGGTCCTGTGTTTTGTTTTTTTTTTTAAACAGACGTGTAGAATGTCTCTTTTACAAGCCAAACATCTCTGGGCTGCATCATCGCTTAAAACTCCTCTATTACAATGTAATAATGTATCACTTTTTTTTGTCAGCGTAACAAGCTATTTAGCTGAATAAATAACTTTTTTGTCTGCCGCCTCATTCCCAGCAAATGCCAGCCACAGAACAGTAAATGTGGATAGAGCAGCCAATTAATAAAGACAGAGAGAACGTAATTGGGTCATTCATTAACAGTGGCACCCATAAATATGAATTTTTAGCCAGATGATACAAATAAAGTCCAACCTGCTATTTTGCATAATTGGCTATGAAACTTCATTCCGGGCTTGGTGAGTATTTTACTTTTGAGTGCAGCGGGCTGAAGCATTGCCTCCAAAGCTTCTCGGTGTTTCAAACGTTAACGCAACAGATTACCGAAGCGCCGACGCCAAGCTAACAGAGAGTGGAAGTTGACGGCTGCGAATCAATTGTGTCGCTGTAGGTGAGATGCGCGGCCGTCTTTGCTCTCGGTACGTTTGTGGGAAACTCTGCCGAGAGGACGGACCACTCCACCACCATCGACCACAACGTGGTCATGATGCTGGCTCAGCTCATCAACGACGGCAGCCCGGTCGTCCGCAAGGTCGCTCGACACACGCACACACAATCCTCATTGCGTCTGACTTCATATTTATATTGAAATAGATTTCAAATGGATTTATTTAACCTTGAAATGTTATAGTACCGTATATTGAAATCCGGCGAGATGATGACTTATACTTCAATTTTCTATTTATTTAAGAAACATAATAGAGAACTCCGGGGGTTTGGAAATGTGTTATAGCTTGAAAGATTCTCTAAATTAATCAAAGAGTGTGCCGTGTTCCCCAACCACTGGTCCGACGGTCACTTGGTACCGGGCCGCACAGAGACAAACGCGACATTTGAAAGTTCTCTGCTCCTGCGTCTGCCGTTGCTTTTACCGCTATTGTGACGTTTTGTCAGCTTCGGTGACGTGTTGGTCGCATGAGTGCAACCTAACCTGAGCATCCAGACTTAAGTCGCATTAAAGGGGAAGTCAACCCCCCAAAATATTTGCAATTCCATGTTCGATGTGCCTTCACTTGTCCAAGCATGGTATTTTGATTAATATTGCCTTGATGGAATATGAGTTCAGCGGCCCATCTCAGGGAGCGGCCATTTTATCAATTTCGTCGACTGAAGATGACATCGCAGTTGCTCAGGTCACGACCAATCGTAAAACTGAGCCATGATTGGTCGTCATCTGAGACCTGAGTCACTGTGATGTCATTTTGTTCAGAGATGTACAAAAATGTTGCTGCTTTATTCATATTCCACAAAAGCAATGGCGTGTTTCCGCAAGTGTAGCCAGAACATGTTGTTGTTGTTGAGAAATATTTGGGGTTGAAAACATACAGAATCCGTTTGAAGAGGCTTCGGTCGGATTGGGAACATCTAAATTGCGCTGTTGTTATTGACGTAGGGTGAAGCTCTGCACTTTGTGTCCGATGAAGTTAGTTTGGAAAGTGCTTCGTGAATTGAGTTCATTTGCATTTATCGCCCAAATATTCCACGGTGAAAACTATCAGCGCTACTTTAAAATAGCATGGCCACCATTTTTACAGCGACTATTTACTCTCTTTCTTCATTGCGTCTTAGAAAATCAGGCTCTCGGCGCATTACGTTGTTCTTTGATTGCATCTTGGCTTGAAAATGTTTGTGCCAGACGATAAACATCACTTTCAAGTCTCTGCACGTTTTTAAGATTGTATTTTTGTGTTTGTTTTTGCAGGAGTTGGTGGTGGCATTGAGTCACCTGGTGGTCCAATATGAAAGCAACTTCTGTACCGTTGCGCTTCAGTTCATTGAGGAGGAGAAAAATTATACGGTGCCGTCACCGGCCAACACTTCAGGTACACCCTTCAAGTTCACAACAGAGACTGGCTACATAATGGACCCCCGGTATACTCGCAGATGGGGTTTTTTTTCCTCATTTTTTTTTGTTTTAATATAAATATTTTTGCTTTTTTTTCCATGTTTGCATTTTGGTAGACAACCCCCGTTTTTCATGGAAAGCTTATGCTTTTTTATTTATTTCCTTATTTCAGTACATTTATAATCAGACGCTAATTTCCGCTATTCACGGGCCGACCCGGTCTCTATGCTCCGCAAATATCAGGAGCCCGCCGTATTCCACTTAAGAACCATTCTCATTGGAGCAGACAGTGAGAAAGACTTTTTTTTTTTTTTTGCAATTCTGGGTGTATTTAGTTCTTCATGTTTTTTTTGTATAACATTAAGTGTAAATGAGTGAGATCCAATTCAAGAGCAGTTGTTGTGTCATCAAAATATTGTTTGGAATGTTTGGATTTGTACTGTCATAGGCATGATAACTTTATATGCTTGTAATTGTTGATTGATGCGACGTTGAATTGCGGCGGTTTATGAACCTACTCAAGAATTTACTAAGTTGGTTGTGTTAAATGAATACTTCCTGACAATCATGATAGTATTCAGTATATTTTACATCGACCTGCTTCCACAGGAGCAAAAATTGTCTTTGCGAACATTATTTCTGCTATTTTTTTCCCCTCATTTAGCCACGTTGGAAAATGAAAATATTGGAAACAAAATAGCACAATAATGAACATTGTGTTAAATGAACACCCCTCTAAAAGTCCCAATCGATACGGAGCATTATCTTCATAAAGGCAGAATTTTTCATCTCATGTCTGGTTAACATCGATTTACAGGCAGCGGAGATGTGCCGGTGCTCTTGTTTCCGTGGCATTCTTTACATTTTCTGTATCGGCCAGTGGAGTTGAAGACGAGTGCGCAAAATAGCCAACCTGAAAGCAGATGACCTGCGATGACCGTCATCACTCACGTTAATAGTCGTCTTCTACGAGGCAGCTGTGGAGGAGGAATATCTTTTGAACGTTATACTTGTTTTTTAGGGAACGAAAGGCATTTACCGTGACATAACATTTCAATGCATCTTTAATTCTTCACAACGTCCGGCAACTTGACTGACCTTGGCGAAAGAAGATGTTTTCTCATGTCGTTTATCTTCACCTTTAACGTTTGGGTTAGAGCATAGGTGTCAAATTCTGGCCCGCGGGCCAAACTTGGCCCGCAGTGTCATTATATTTGGCCCGCTCGGCTATACCAAAAGACGACTAAAGCATTTTTCATTCTGTATGATAATAGTAACTGCAGAATTGTCCCTAGCTTATATTCACACTATGAGGAAATGCATTTATTTATTGCCGTGTATTTCCTTCTAGAGCCTGGTAACTTGACTCCAGTGAGGGACAGTCCAGCCATCCCACGTCTCCGATCTGTCAACTCCTACACCAACATTCGTGCAGTCACCACTGCCCGTAACCTGAACAAAAGCCTGCAGAACCTCAACCTCAATGAAGAAGGTAGGAGTGACAGATTGCTCACAGAAGAAGAAAAAAAATAAAACTTCAGAGATTGAAAGAGCGACGGCCGTTGATGGAGGCTTTTAAATTCATTTTATTAGCAAAAGAAAGATTAACAAGATTACGTAGTCAAGTCACTAAAACAAATGAATCCAGAGATTAATTTATTTTTAGCCATCTCCGTGGCGGCCATTTTGTAACTTCTGTGAACTGAAAATGACATCACAGTTGCTCAGGTAACGGCCAATCACGGCTCACCTGTTTTCTGAAGCTGAGAAAATAAATCAGAGTTGCATAAAAATAAATAGTATTAAAATGAGTAAAAGCAAGTAAATACATATTTAAAATCTTTAAAAAAAAGGGAAAAAAAGTTCATCGATTAATATTATTTAAAAGCGAGATTAAAAAGGTGGGCCATGAGTGTAGCTTGAAAAACAATCTCATCTCTAAATCCCAAAATGTCCATCTGTGAACAATTGTGAATAATGTCTCCACTTCTTCCAGGTGGCCCGGCCGCTTTTTCCCCGGGAAACCTGAGCACCAGTAGCAGCGCCAGCAGCACCCTGGGAAGCCCCGACAACGACGAGTACATTCTCTCCTTCGAGACCATTGACAAGATGCGACGGGTGTCGTCTTATTCTTCGCTCAATTCCCTCATAGGTAACAACTTTGCCCCTCGCCAGTCACGGAACATGACAAGTTTGCAACTTATTGTGCTGAAACGCTTTCTTAATGACCATCCCCCCCTCTTCGAATGCAGGAGAATTAATGTTGATTATTTGCATAGAAGCGCACGAAAGAAATTTAGAAATGCTCACCGCTTTATTCTTGGTGAACACAAAATGTGTTTAAATGCCTCAAGCACTGTTGGGTAATGAGAGAAATGGAATTAACGTCGTCAATCTTTTGCTATGGATTCTACACATATTTTATTAAGAAGCCCTTGGGTTACTGGGCCGACGCACCGGGTCGCTCGTGAAATCGCTGCAACACTTCACACACCGAGGGAGGATCTCCCCTTCCGAGAAAAGAATGAGCGTTGAAACGGTTTGCTGCTGTGAAAAGGACACGGAAGCAGAGGACAAAACGGGATCGACCCTGTGAGCCACCTGAGGCTTTTAAAGTGCTTTTCCAGGTAGCGCGGGAAGTCAAAGCAACACTCTTCCTCACGCGAAAGACTGTTACTCTTCCGGATTCGGCTCAGCCTCCTTTTGTTGCCGATATGCTAAACTTGAAGGAAATCGATCACTTTCCCGGTCTTATGAGGTACGTGCCACGGAGGAGGCGGGATGCCTGGCCCCTCCCCCCAAAAAAATAAAAAAGAAAGAAATTCAGGATCACAGGCCAGAGTTGTACAAATAACATCTCACTTAGTCCCGACACTTGTAAAGAAAAGTGATCAAATTCAAATAAACGATAACGATGAGCACTTAAGATTTTCATCACAGCAGAAAATACGTTGAATTTTTTTTTTTTATTCAGCGACATATATTGTCATTGTTGAACATTGCAAAGCAAGCTTTAAATATATAGAGCCACCGAAAGAGCCCTGTGTATTATACTGTGGCCGTTTAAAACAAATTGAACCCATAAATGCTGGAGCTGCAAGAAAACAAGCCGGATAACAAAAGTCTGTAGGAGTCGGAGCAAAGTTTCAGTCGTGATTTATTGATTTCGTTTTCCAGCGTTGGCTGTTTTTGTTTTTTTTGTTTTTTTTTCTCCTTTGCCTGCTTGCTATCATTTGCCTCGACAAAATATTGCGGGCCTATAAATGTATTCATAGCGGTGCTATTGTTGAACTTCATGTTAATCTTGCAACCTTTGCCAAGTAGCCACAAGTAGCAAATTCAAAGGTTGCCGAGAAATCATAAACGCATACACTATATTCCATAATCCCATAAAATCAAGAAAGATTTTTCATCTGGCAGCCATAAATGTCAGTCGCTAAAGTCTAACATCAGGCGAGCATGCTGAGCACTGCGACAGCGAACGCCAAAAAATGTCAAGTCAGTTGTGGAGGCTTAGGTCATTATGTTTCTCCTTGAGAAAAAAAATCAATCAATCAATCAATATCTCGGAGAAAACAGCCACCCCGCCTATGTCGGACATTTTCTGAGGTGACGGCATTTCCGTTGACACTTCACCTGCGACTCGCCTCGTTGTGTTGAAGATGCTCCTCCATCGAAAGCGCAACATAGATGTGATTTCGAGCCGCTGTCAAGTCCGCCATGTCTCACAGATGAATTGATTTCTGCTTTCAGATGTTCTGATCTTTTTTTTTTTTTTTTTTTATGCGCCAAGCAAGCACCCAAAATTGCTTTGCAAGTATTTTATGTCCCATATGTCAGACATGGCGAGGCTATTAAAAAAAAAAAAGCCACGCTGTGGTTGATTGAGCCAAAAGTTAATATCTTTACAACAGAACACTTCAGGCTGAGACGATGAATAATATTCACCCTCGTGTGGACTTGAGATGCCCACCGTACTTGAAATTTGTGAGCACCTGGAACATGACATGGCTTTTAAATATTGTACTTAATATTAATCAAGTGGCATGTTTTGGCGGTGACAAGCGCCCTCTGCAATTTGAGTCCCATTTTTTTTTTTTTTTTCCTGAGCAATTTCCTCTTCAAATTATCACTTTAATTTTTCGTCTTTGGCTTTTTTTTTTTTTTTTTTTGCAACTGCTTCCCTCTTCCATATCGAATCCCAAAACTGTACTGTGGCACTTCATCACCATCTCCTTTGTTGCCATCTTCTCCCCGAACTGTCTCACGAAAATAAGTGAGATTCAAGTCCAAAAATTCACTCGGGAGTTGCGGAATATGAGGGCCTCGTTGCAGTTTTGTTTACAAGGTGAAAGGGACGTAGGTTTTAGAAAGGGAGCTACTTCCGAGATCTTTGCCCGCTTTGTTGGGTGGATGAAAGGAAAACACAAATTGAGAAGAAAAACCTGGCAACAAATTAGGATTTGATTCGGTTTGATCGCAGCGCCTCCGCGAGGAAACCGCGTTACGCTGACAGAAAGAGATTTAGCGGTGGATAAAATGGTTTGCAAAGTGCGTCTGCAGTTGGCGCGACTTGCTAGAGTAGGAAAAAGTCCGATGAGATTGTTGCTGACACGGGGAGAAAGAAATCAACAGACACTGGTAAACTTCCTCAAGTGAAAGTAACAGTAGAAACGGAAACATGAGCTGTCAAGAACTTTCAGGGAAATGTTAAAACGAAAGACGACAGGCGATCGGGACTGGTTGAGAAAGAAAAGAAAAACAATACGATACTATACAACTTAATATTTCTAGCGCATTTCACAACAGCTGGAGCTGTAACAAAAGCACGTTCCATATGGTGTCATATAAATTCGCCGTAAATTAGAACACAAATTAAAAGAACAGCAGAATAGCGACGGTCTCATGTTGAGTCGAAAAGCCAAAGAATCACGATGTGCTCCTTCTTCCGAGCTCCAGTTCGAAGACGAGCAGCAGTATTTTGGACCAACTGGAGGCACTTGATGGAGGATTTTCTAACTCCAAAATGAAATGCGTGACAGCCACGGAGGCATGGATGACTGTTTCTAAATGCTGCTGAGAAAGAAAAAGCGCTTCACCCTGATTTGCCGATCCAATTTCAAATCCAAGTTTGAGCCTGTTGACTTTAGATGAGATGCCAGGGGGCCGAGTTCAACATTTGTATTCCCAATTACAAATGTTGTCACGGCAATGAATCCTCAGTGGGATGAGAAGGGTGCTGCCTTGTTGTGTGAGCGCGCGTGTATTCGTGTTTTGATTAATCGTGTACATTAGCGAACACCGGAGGTCATTTTTGCCTCTGCCACCTCAACACATTCAATAACTCCATCACGAGAAAATGAGTGCGGCGTGCAGCATGATTGGTAATGACGTGACTGTTAGCTGCGGCGCTAATGAACTTGAACACAAGTCATGTGAGGTCACACTCAAGTGAATCCGTGTGCGTGATCTATTGTTGTGTATTTTAAAAGCGCCACATGAGTTTGTGAAATATTTCCATGTGTCGGACTCAGTCATCCTTCCGTTTGCTCTTTTTCATTTCTAGGCGTGTCCTTTAACAGTGTTTACACTCAAATCTGGAGAGTGCTTCTTCACTTGGCTGCAGACCCTTTTCCTGAAGTGTCTGACTTGGCAATGAAGGTCCTCAACTGCATCGCATACAAGGTGTGTTGTGTTTATGGGAGTTTTTATTGGTGCCCAGTGTACACACAGAAAGTCATTCAAGTCCTGTTATGTACCAGTGTACGGCGCCCGGGAACATTGTTAAACTTTACTTTCTGCAATGCACACTCCTTGTTCAGTAAAGGAAGTGGGGTTGTTTGTGTGTTTTTTCTGGGGGGGGGTCGGGGGGTTGAATATTTTGGTCGGAGCCCCCAGTATATTAAAGGTTATATTGGGGCTGTGCAATTAATCAAAATTCAAATACGATTCAGATTTTTACACTGAACGTAGGGCTGGGCGATAAACCGAAAATTTACCGTTACCGAAATTTATTAGAATGACCGACATCATTTTGCCCATGTCGGTAAATTCGGTGTCTAAAAAAAAAAAAGAAAAAGAAGTCTTTTCTGTCTGCGGCGATGCTCATGCCCCTTTAAGACGGCTCCAGCGCGTGTAGTCACGTGACTCCTCCCTTCTGAACAAGAATGTAAACAAGACGCGTTCCTAGCTGGCGATTCAAATCCTGAAGCGGCTGACACGGCTGCGGACGAAGTAACGTTAGTTGAAATTGTTCCTGTCGCGCTTGTCCCGAAAATAAAGTGGACATCTGTCGTTTGGAAATGTTTTGGGTTCCATAAAGACGATGTTTGAGCAAAAGAACATGAACTACAAAGTGCATCGTAAGCACCGGAAACAGCGCGTCCAACCTTTTCTTTTTCACCACCCACAACACAACCATGCTGTTGACTTGGAGCTTGTGCTAAAAGTTCAAAGTGAGGAGCAAGTTTGGACAAGTGACAACAGCCCATAACGGAGGCGACACCATACGAGAGAACGTCTCAGAGGTGGATGCGATAGCCGAGCACATAGCTAAAGATAGAGCTCCTCTTGTTACAATGGAGCGGACAGGATTTAAACGCCTCATGAAAGTAGCCGACAAGAGGTACGAAAATATTTGCCGCAAACAGCACTTCCGATATGGACAACATCGGGACGGGAGCGGAGACATGTCAAGCATTTTGCATCCACATCCGACTTGTGGTCTTGTTGCAATATGGATCCCTGTTTGCGCCTGAATGTGCATTACATAGACGGCAAGTGGCGATTGCGCACCAGGGTAATCGAGACTGCACATTTTCCTGATGAAGCACATGCGTTTATTTGGCATTGGCATTCCATTGACATTTTTTTCCCCATTCTATTTAGCATTTTGTTTACAGGCGACTAGCGCCTTTGCACATGGCATTATTTAGATTTTGTGAGAGGTAGCCTTTTTCTCCTGTTCTTTGTGACATTGTTCAAGTCACGCAAAGCAAGCTAGTTTGAATGTTTATTCAAATGATTTTTGTACTTCTATTTTTCATTGAAAGTAATGCGTACCAGTTGGTCAATAAAAAAAGCAGTTAATATGCATTTCCTGCATTTATTTTGATTTTGGTCCTCAGGGGGAATTTATCGCGCATTTATCGTTATCGAGGTAAAACTGCCTAATTTATCGCAATATTGATTTTAGGTCATATCGCCCAGCCCTAACTGAACGATTACAAAATTGGCATAATTGTTAAAAAATGAGGTGAGTGGACTTCCTAATTTGGGCGTTGAATTGGAATTTATTTAGATGTTTCAACAGTTCTATGGCAATTTATACGTGCATAGTAAGTAAACACCAATGCACTTTTTCTTTGTACTAGGAAACCTTTTTTTTTATTTCAATATGAAATAAATTTCAATTGTCTTAATATTGTTACCATTTATATTTTGTTTAGTTTTTTTTACACCCCCCAAAAATTTATTACAAATGATTTTTTGCTGGTGTGGAAATTGTTTCTTTTCATGAATCGTTCATCAGAGGCTGTCGGGTGTCACGCAAAGTCATACGAATTGAAATACTGTCTCACTGATAAAAACATTTTTTTTTTGTTTCTTGTTTCTTTCCTCTTTTATAATCCACTGCTTGACTCACAAACATATTTAAAATAGCATTTTCCACAAATGTTAAGTGTATCAGCATCTTTTACCTCCTTTTTTTCCCAACATGGTTTTTCAGAAAAAAAAACTTGTGGCACACATGTGCCCCCCCCCCCCCTCCCCACTGGCATTTTGTGTCTGCAAAAAGACCATTCCTTTTGTGAAAATGCAGTTACGAGCCAATGAGTCCCCCCGGCTTGGCATAACAGAGCAGCTGAAAGAGTTTGTCGAAACCGAAGGAGCCATGCGTTACTTGACATGTCTTGCCGTCTCGCTGCTTGCCGCTCAAGTTCCTCATTATTATTGCAGCAGTGACCTCGCCAAAGATTACGTCATTACGACATTCATCCAAGTTCACAAGAGTTAGCATAGCCTTTTAGGTGGGCTTGAACTTTATTGATTTCTGGCGAAGAGAACAAGGTCAGCAGTCAATTAGAATTTACTTGCTTCCAAATGATGAAAGCTTTAAATCCTTTTTTAATAGCTTAGTTGTTCGGCGCTATTGCATTTGGGTAAAAGCTTTGGCTTTTTTTTTTCGTTTTTTTCTTCTTTTTTTTTTTAAATCCTGGTCTTTTCAGATCTGATTGGTATTTTTTATTATTCTTTGTCGAGTTTAACCTGTGTTGTTTCGTAGAAGAATATATTCCATTTTTGATACATTTCACATGAAAGAATCCCAAGTTGAAAAGATGTCTGAGATTTTCTCTCTTTCATAGAAATAGCTGCGCGCACACACGCACTCACACACACACACACACACACTTTGTTTACTTTGTACATGGCAAGGGAATGAATGATCATAGTCGTGAGAGGAGGAGATAATGACTTTTGGGCCTTGAGTTCTTTCTGAATGCAGCAGAAATCATCTTATTCAGTTCATGTCACTTTTCCTCACCAATATGTCTGGTCCTGTCTAGACCTGCTTCGTTAAAAGCACCTTCAATAACCGACTCAGAATCTTGCCATACTTTTTGATGTATCATTAGCTTTTGTATTGGCGCTTTTGTTATAATAATCTGAAATGTGCGCACAAATGTGTTTGCTCAGTTTAATCACATTCTCTCCAACTAATGAGAGAGGAAGTGCGAAGACGCAGGTTGAAAGGGCGAAGCGAAGCCATCACAATGAGCATCTGTTCAAAATGATTCCCCCCTCCAATGCCCCCCTCCCATTTCCTGCTAATGAGGTAATTCCTTCACATCCCCTTTCCCATCCACCCGTTCGCCAACAAAGCTTACAGCCTTCGCATTACCACGTTTGGCCGATCAACAGCTATTGATAATTCATGAACATGCTTCATAAAGTGATGAGACGGTAACATTTATACCAACATGAGTAAGTTCTCTTGACTTAACAAAAAAAAAAAAGAAAGAAAATGTCATGTAATTTCAGTGGCGTGTATTTCACCCGTAGGCCTTCGGTGAAGTCCGACTTTGTCCGACATGAATAAGTACCCCTCATAGCGCCATCATTTATGACACCACGGCTGGAGAAATAATGAACAGAAAGACACTTAAGCACGACTGAGCGAGTGTTGGACGACCTAACTTCTCTTGAAAATGGCCTGCAATTAAATTCCCTCCTTCGGCCATTTGTGTGTTCAAACGTTCGCACCTTTGACGTGAGGCCTGCGTGAAGGTTTACTGTCACTAACTTGTGATCTGATTGGCTATCGCAACTGCCTATCAACTCTAAGAGGCCGTTCACTCACACAGCACACACACGCCCGCACGGTTTATTCTGAAGACCTTGGACGAATATGACATGCCACTGGTATGATGAAATCTGCCTGGCAACACAAGCTAGCTGAATTGTCATTGGATAAAATTATACATATATATACATATATATATATATATATATATATATAATATTGATGGCTGCGTCTGTGTTTATTTTGTTTAGTCATCAAATGGGCCCAAAAGCATCTCTCAGTGGGGTTTCGAAAACTTTCTTAGGACGCTTTTGTGCCGTGCATAGTTTCCATCTCAACTTGCCTTCAGCACACCTGGTCCCATTAATCTGTATTTGTATGTCCCTCTCTATGTCGAGTCAGAGAGATGTTTTACATCAGTGTCAGAAGCAGTTTCCATAATGAGACTGTTGACTGGCCCTACTGCTGTTTGCTCCCATTTACAATTACTCCATAATGGAACGCTAACCTTGGCAATTGACATGTTTTTCTGGCTGAGAAAAGCAGTATGTACCTCTTTCTCCCTTTAGACAAACAAAATAAGGCTGCGGCAATTTTCCAATTAACATAGAAATCAAATTAACGGCCATGCCTGCTCGTCTAATGTGTTTGCTGGAGTTGAATAAACTCACCCAGCACCGTTTTCTTTCCATCTCTGCCGTTCATCAGGAACGCTTTGCTTCCAACATCTTTATTAGGTTTCCGCCTCCCTCGTGTACCGCCATAAGGATGAGCTTATATTACCTGCTCCTTTTAATGAGATACAGTTCTTGAAAGTTGGACAAACTTTGATGTTGCCCTTTCATCCGCTGATTATATTGACAAGTGGGATGCACTTTATCCATACTGAATCTGTCATTTTGAGCCGTCCAGGCTGATCACAAATACAGTTGTGCCTTTGAAACACCTTATCCTCTTTTGGCCATGTTTTTCTTGTGATGCCCCACCAATACAATTTGAATTCAATTAAAACACAATTTTATCATTAAAGCTGATGTGGTGAACAGATAATTGAATCCTAACAAGGTTTTTGAGTAAACAAAAATGAACAAAAAAAGCAAAATCTATAATTGAAAAAATATTTTTGTTGAATTTTCACTTCACTTTTCTGACCATAATCTTTTTTTTTTTAAATCTGAACACATATAAAACACTTTTTTTTAAACTAAAACAAATTATTCAAAAAACTAAAACAAATTATTAAAAAAAACAAAACTAATAAAAACAAACAAACACGACCTGATAACTAATTAAAACTAATTTAGAAAAAAAAAAAAAACTCAAAACGAATCAAAAACTAGAATTAGAATTCCCAAACTCTAACTAATAACCCTGTTACTAACACCAACAAACTCATTAAATTATTTCCAAGCGCACTCGTCCCCGGTGGCAGATTGGCCATCTCCCGAAGGTTGCATATTCATCCGTCATTTCCCCATGACCATGCTGAGGTAACCTTCATCACGATACCGAACCTCCGGCTGCTTTTGGGACACGAAATGTTTTAGCCTCCACCAGCCACAGCATTCCAACTACTTGCCGTCTAATGAGAGCCTGTATCGGAATTTCCGCCTTTGCATCGATGACGTGCTCAAATTTGAGTGATAACATCAGAGCGGTGTTCTCTGAACAATGATTATTTGTCGTGGTGAGTCATTGCACCGCATCGTTCCTTCTACTTTGTTGGTTACCACATTCAGTTCAATGAAAGACTCTAAATATTTCACACGGCTTTCAGTTTGATGCAATGCATTCCTACATTGATTAAACCAGTTCAAACCGAGTCGCCCGTGAGCGTCGCGGCACAGCGCAGTGTTATTGAATATACCTTCCGTATAACACATCTCCAGGTTGCCAGATGGCGTCCCAGTCGCTTGGAACCGATTGAGAGCGGGAACTGTGATGTCATCTCACATTTCAGCCCAAAACGTGCGGATGAGGTGCTGACAGATGCAGAAAAATAAAAATCAAACCACGGGATTACAGTTAATGTTGTGATGTGGCGCATAACATTGCCAAACGCGGATAACCCCCCTTCGTCACGTAGTCAACTTAACCGATAATTATTATCACATTATCATCAGGAGCTAATGCTGGTAAACGTTGCAGCTCTGCTTAGCTTTTGGATTTGTCATGTTAGTGCTTTGGATGTATCGGTAAAGCGGTTCTTTTGCTCTGGAAATTTTGGCCAAAATCATCTGGTCACGTTTTATTTATTTATTTATTTTTGTCCTTGTAGTGGTATAGCTAGCTGTAAAGCTCTGGATGTCCACTGACATCAGCGATAATTTTCTCCTCCATTCTTCTATTTCTCTCTCCAAGTGTACTTGCCTTTTTTCTCCACAGGCAATGATGAACGCTCGCCCTCAGAGGATTCTGGACTCCGGGTCTCTCACCCAATCAGCTCCCGCCAGCCCCACCAGCAAAGGCACGCATATTCATCAGGCGGGGTGAGGAACACTGCGTGAACGCAAACACAAACGCATGAACGACAATCCGATGACGGCCAAAACGGAAACCTCTATCGTCATCTTGACTTTACTCTCCGTCTCCCCCTAGTGGCTCCCCACCCATGCCCAGCACCAGCAGCTCAAGTTTGACCAACGAGGTGCCCAAACCCCCCACTAGAGATCAACCTGCCGCACGCCCCCCTTACACGCCCACACTCGGAGGACAGGCGCCCCATTCCCACCAGTTCCCCCGCACTCGTAAAATGTTTGACAAGGGACCTGAGCAGGTCGGCGAGTCCTCTTTTTTTTTTTGTGTGTGTGTTTGAGACTTTGCATGACATGCTAATACGGTTTTCACTTTGTTTGTTTGTTCAGGCCGCTGAGGATGGAGACGAGCCGTGTGGTCACAGAAACTACATCAGCGGCGCCCTGCAAACGGGTCTGTGTGATTGGAGTGCCAAATACTTTGCTCAGCCAGTCACAAAGGTATTGCCAACACTTTCTCCTTGCTCATATCTTTTTGTTGCATTTTTGCCTGAACAAATTCGAATCCTTTTATGTCTGTATTAGTGATAAACCGATTATTAGTTGTCATGGAGGCCGATAAACGATATTTGAAGCCGATATTCATTTGTTGAGAAAAGGCAGTAAAATGATGTCAAAATTTGGAAAACTAAAAACTCCAAAACTTGTCTTCGTTTAAATGCCTTTAAGCACGTTTTTTTAAACAACTTTAGTGATTCACAACATGTTAAAGCTTTTGTTTTAGACCTTAAAAAATAGACAACTTAGTTTTAAAATCTCCCAGGATCAGCCTGTGACTCGAGGTGGAAAAAGCAAACAGGCAGCTTAAGATTGGCTGCAACCCACTGCACAAGGAACCAATCAGATTGCGCAGTGGGCGGGCCAATCTGCTTCTGCCGGCAGGGTCACCAGCACAGCAGCGAGAGAGTGCTGCAGTGAGCCGAAATAAACCAGCTTTTAAATTATCAGCCTTGAAAGTTAAAAAAAAAAAAAAAATCATCGGCAAAATGCCAAATATCGGCCGGCCCCGATATCGGCCCGGTCTATCACTAGTCTGTACAAACTCCAGGTTGTAGCAAATGGTTTTCTTTTTATAAATATTCCACTTGTTTGCCACCAAAGTCCAAGCATGACAGATGATCAGTATTCAATTATTAACGTGCATTCGTCATGTATTTAGCCATTGTATCAGAGGAGACCGAGCCACCTATTGACATGAGCTCTCTTATTAAATTCCTTTAAAAGATAATTCTGGTAAGTTCTCCCGAAGACAAGAGCGTAGGGAGCAGTCGCAGTGTGAGAAAGTGCCCGTTGGTTGTACACGATGGCTTTGCTGAATAATTGAACTCCTCCACTTCCAGAACTTAATATCCTCCCGAGAGAAATTAAAGATTAAAGGAATGCTTTACCATGCACAGCAGCTGTGACGTTTGTCATATAATATTGAGCTTCTGTCGGTTGTAATGTCCTCAATACACCGTTCACTCTTGGCAAAATAAACGTCCGCGTGGAAGGAATGATTGGAGTTGATCAATAGCGATAAAAGGAAGACAGAGAGAGAGTAGTCGTGTACATGTGAAAGGTCGTGTTCATGAAGCTCATACGGCCTTGAAAAGTGTCATTCAATGAAAGGAGAAAAGAAATGCAGTCTAATCAAAAAAAAAAAAAAGTTGGCAAGTGAGCATCAAAGGTTAAGTTGGCCGTCAATTCCGCAAATGTCTGACCATAATTTTCGCCGCCGGCCACAATGGCTGTCAAACAATATCACGTTAACCGATACAAATTGTTATCTAAAATATCATTTGCGTATTCGTTCATCTTTGATCATCATCACGTCTCACTTCAGCCAATGGCTGTGCTCGCTCGCTCGTCTCGACGCTCCGCTTCGCGCATAACTCATCGTGGAAAGAGCAAAACAAAGTTCCAATGTGGCCAAGATTTTTTTTTTTTTATTGCTGCAATATTTTAAGCATTGACACAAACAGAAGAGACGCCCGCACGATTGTATCTGAAGGCCTCGGACAAATAGCGCATGCTACTGCTATTATGAAATCTGCCTGGCAACACGAGCTTGCTGAATTCTGATTGGATAAAAACTCCAACCTAAAAATTAAACACTAGGATATAATATGACATCAATGTATAATCACAATTTCTCGATTATGTTAGGCCAGCAGAGAGGTCCTTGGAGGCCTTGACCGCCCACCAGCAGCAACTTTTTGGGTTTTATTGATCGGCTGGCGCTTGCCAAATTAGGCCACAAAATTGGGACCCGGCCGGCCACTTTGGCCTTTTAAAATAAAAGTCGTAACCTCGAGATATTGATGAATGTTGACGGTGCAGGTGGAGGAAGTCAACTCAATCTAATGCGCACTGCAGTGGAGGAAGTCACACGTCTGAAGTGGCTGCAGCAGATGAGGAAAGCTGACAGATGATTGGACAGGAAAGATGTTGCGTGAAGGCTTGGTAAAACCACTCGCGCAGGAGATTACGCTGCCTCTGCAAAATTTTGAGTGCCGTCGTAAAACGTCTCTCGGTTACGAAATCGCGAATGTGTGCATGAGTACACCTCAAAGTCGGAGCACACTTTATCATACATCTTTATCTTTTATCTTTATATCGCAATCTGAAGCATATCTATGTTTGCTTTAGGCGAGTGCGGGATGCAAGAACATCTCGTTGTCTTCTTCATTCAGTCCGTTGCCTTTTTTTTACGTGTATGGACACAAACGACAGTTACGTAATTACGGTTCCAGACTTTATGATAGAAACTGATTTTTACTAAAGGAGTTTCATTCCACAAAACAACTTAAAGCTGTCACTCTGAAGAGTTGCTTGCATTTGAATGTGCGAGAGCTTGTGTTGGTGCTACGTCTCACTTGCCGCTTGTCTTTGTGTCGCAGATCCCAGAGGAGCACGACTTGCAGAGTCAGGTGAGGATGGAGCGTCAGTGGAGATTTCTAAGAAATGCTCGCGTCAAAAGGCAAAGCAGAAGCATCACGCAAAAAGGTGAGTCGCTCTCTGAAGCGCGCACAAATTACTGTCGACTGCATGTTGCTTTCTTTATGCGCCAATTTTGCTAATCCACTGTTCTGATGAAGGAAATGTTGTTCCGCATCGTCATTAAAAAAAAAAAACTCATAATAAAATGCTTATCTGATTGACGAGGTAATTCAACGGCATTAATGTGCGAATAAAGCATCGCGTTAGATGCGAAATCTCAATTAAAATGTTATTAGGCCATGAAATATCCTTCGATATCAGAAAATATAATAAGGTCTTGAAAGACACGAGATTTATTTTTGTCTCTGTTCGGAAGAACATTCACGTTTGTGAATTTTAAAAAAGTATTCCCAGTGAAGGATCTTGGCGAGAAATGAGAAATGGACGAGTTGATGACAAACGAGCTTCGCAAGCTTTGAGGATAAACAACCGTATGGGAGAAAAATAAAGCTGATATTTCGTGTATCGTCAAGAGTCCAGACTGATCAGAATATTTCAGGGTCCGCGCCGACTGCTTGTTCATTTTAATCACTCACCTTCAAGAGTCCACTTGAGACTCTACGGTATTGCGATGAAAGAAAACATCTGAAAGACGACATTATACAGTGAACTTGCATGCTGTTTGCGGGGGACGGAGAGCCAGCACACGATTAGGGGAAATCCGCTTAGAATTAACGCAGCGGGAAATTCATTGGGATAAACCCTTTTTTTTTTTTTTAATTCTTCAAAAAAACAAACCACGTATAAATATTCCCTATTATATGTATGTATCATATTTGAGTTTTGGCAATTTAATAAATACCATGTCTTGAAATCAACAAATCTTTTTTACATTATTATTTTGGGAAAAATCTGCTTAGCTTAATGCTAACAAATAATGTAAAACACCATTGACATGCTAACACATCCGTTAGCACTCATGATTGTGGTTTTAGAAGAAACTTATTTTTGAATACAAACGTTGGCGCAACACATGTAGACTGTTAATCTCGTCCTACTCGCAGTATATATTCTTTATCCTCTATAAAAAATGTCTAAAATAACAGCATGTCAGTTACTGAGCCACTTTCAGGAGTGAGAGAAGCAGATTATATTGCCTCCTGGTGGCCAAGGAAGGCACAGCAGAGGGAGCAGCACAAAGAATTGGATTGCAGCAATAAATCATGTCAATTCTTCACATTCTATTCTGTTTTTATAACGTACAATATTATCGAGTGCTTTTGATCCTTATTTGAGAAACATAAAATTTTGGGGTGTTTTTGGGAGGAGGGGTGTTGGAATGCAATAATGGCATTTAAATTAATTTCCGAGGGGAAGATCTACACGCGTGGTCACGCACCGATCTAATGTTGTGAATCAACCCGACTCAACCGTTTTTATAAAACACCTGAAAACAACCGCCGCTTGCATGCAAAGTGCTGTACATGGAGCAAAATTAAGTCATAGAACAAGAATAAAACAAATTCACAATAAAGACGGGGAAAAAGCACAAAAAAAAACCTCTGTAAAAACAAAAAAACAAGTCTCATCCTGAGTCAAAAGCCAAAGAATAAAAATTAGTCAAGTTGTGGCGTGCGGGGGACAAATGTTAAAATAATGAAGAAAAGTCTTATTTTCCTTGAATGAGATTTTCATGTCTCACCCACTCGCACATTTGAAACCTTAGAATAATTCGTTGTATTGAAATGACTGAAAAACTTGACTCTGACTAATGCAAAGCATCCCCGTGTGTATTTATCATCTCTCATCGGGAAAATCCTGCGCAAAGCCGCTATGCATAAGAAAATGATTTCCGGAGTCTCACTTATTCCATTTTCATTGATGCATAACTTTCAGGTTATCTTCACAAGTACTTGAGTCCCTTAAGATGATCCGAGTCATAACCACCCCTTGATAGAGACCAAGATGTATAAAATGATTTCAATCCTCTCACAAGCACAATCGCCATGAGTCATATGCTCCCCCTTCACACGGAAATGTGTCTGAGGTGTGAGTATCCCCGCAAGTGATGGGAGAGGGTTTTTTTTTTTTGTCTCCTCACCCCTCCTCCCGGAAAAAAATGACGAACACCACCTTCGTCACCGTGAAAGCCCCGATCTCACGCAGTTACCCTTCGATTGACGTCACTGCCGAGGCTCGTTCACGCTTCTCTTTGTAAATCCTTAAAAAAATGAAATAAAATAAAAAATTCCTGCCCCTCCACCTCCCCCCATCCTCGCTGTTTGTAGGGTTGCCCTCATTCCGTCTATGCCCCCCTCAGAGAGAAATAAGATGAGAGGAGTAGGAGGAGAATGCTTCAGATGGGAGAAGAGGCAATGTGAGGAAGCAAGATTGGAAGCGTAAAGCTGAGAGAAAGAACACAATAAACTAAAAAAAAAAAAATCATATGACCCTTAATTTTTTTTCTTTCTTTCTGAAAAAAAAAAATTGCCGACTTCATCATAGCGGATAAAAGTCCTGCCGTGTTTTCGTATCTAGTCGTTGCTCATGATCGTCAAGCTCCACAACCCCAAAAACAGTCAGTGGAGATGATTTTTCCAACTCATGCGTCTGCTTTTACCTCAGGCCGCACGATTCAACCACAGATGCGTCTAGAATGAATTTGTCATAGATTTTTCGTTATTCTTCTTCATCTTGTTCTGGAAGCCCTCGAGAGTATACTTGGGTTTGTGCAGAACTGGCGGGCAAAATTTCTTGTTGCTATGACAACGTGAGACCATGAACGTCAAGCGAGGTCAGTTGTACTTCTCGTGGCGCGTTCGCTTGCGAAATGCTTCGGTTCAGCCTGCAGGTGTCCCATTCGATTTGGCATGCGCAACTTTTTTTTTTTTATTTCCTCTCCTCAATTACTAGCAAAGGAGTGCAATTAAAACTTCAATAAGAGCATTGAAAAACTGAAATGAATTGTACCGTTTGAATTCCTCTCTGAAAATGTCATATTTAGTTATGATTGCAGAACTTAGATCTCCTATTTGTCCAATCAGCATCTTTGTTTTGAGCACGTGACACAAGCGCCCCAGGAAAAAATGTTATCTCCTAAGCAGCTCTTCACCTTCATAACACTTTCTTTAAATTTTGTGGCACAAGCTTTCATGTGACTCGAGGTGAAAAAGCAAACAGGCAGCTTACTGCTGATTGGCTGCTGCCCACTGCACAAGGAACCAATCAGATGGTACTGTGGGCGGGCCAATCAGCTTCTGCAGGCAGGGCCACCAGCACAGCAGAGAGAGCGAGAGAGAGAAGTGTGCAGCATCGAACCAAAATAACCAGTTTTTAATTTATCGGCCTTGAAAGTTAAAAAAAAAAAAAAAAAAAAGGCAGATGGCGATAATCGGAAAAATGCCAAATATCAGCACAGATAATCGGCCTATCACATATATACATCCCCTTAAGAGCTATTAAGTTCGCCATCAAAATTATATTTAAAATTTCTCTGCCATCCATCCTGTGTCATCTATTCCGATGGTTTCAGGCGATTTATTGTCGTAGATCTTTTTAGATTCACAAAACCATGGAAGCTCATAAATCACCCAGTTTGTGATTTATGATTTTTTTTTTCTCAAGGATATGCAAGTAACCTTGAAAATGCTGAATCAACAAAGTTTTGCAATGCTGATCTGTTGACTTTGTTCTAAATTTTTGTTCCCAATCTTTTGCTGTCGCAGAGGTGCTGAATCATCCAGTACATCCTCCACAAAACAAACAAAAAAAAAAAAAACGCAGCATCATCCTACGAACACATTTTAAACGGGGGGAAAAAATGGGATTTGCATAATCTATTGTCTGTCATCCTTTCTCATATCCTCCTCGCAGGTGTTTCTCGACTGGACGATCAAATATTCATCAATCGCAATCCCGGCGTTCCGTCTGTTGTCAAGTTCCATCCTTTCAACACCTGCATCGCTGTGGCGGACAAAGACAGCATCTGGTCTGAGAAATAAAGCACTAAACGTGCACAACGCCAATGCAAATAGTCACGCCTTTTGACTGATGACGTTCTTTTCTGTCTTTTTATAGTTTTTGGGACTGGGAGAAAGGCGAGAGGTTGGACTACTTCTACAATGGCAACCCTCGCTACACCCGCATCACAGCCATGGAGTATCTGAACGGCCACGACTGCTCGTTGCTGCTCACTGCAACAGGTTGGGGGCAAGAAGAAGAAAAAAAAATATATATATATATATATAGAGAGAGAGGTGTAGAGAGAGAGAGAGAGAGAGAATACTAAAGAGGAATATGAAACAAAAGCAGCGCGAGAAAGCTTTGCCTTTGATGGCAGCGAGCTCGTTGTTGCTGATTCAATTCATTGATCTCAGTCAGCCGTTTGGCTAGTTAGCGACATGCCTTGGGCAAGTTGGCAAGTTATGTCTTATTTTTCCAATGCTCCGCATTGCCTTTGCAAGTCAACTTGAAATAAGTCATAACTTGAATGACATCTCAACCATTTTCATGACGTTTACTTTTATGTGAATGTCAAAGCATGTGCGACTATAGAATATTTGAACAGAGAGCCCAAAAATATCCTTACTTGTGAAAGGTTATTCCCAGTTTCTTTGTTGTGATTGCAGGAGGTTCAACTCAGTTTGTAGATTCATTTTAATGAGCACTTCATATTTACAGCAACAAATTTTAATGGCCACAGTATTGCCTTCATATTTGAAGAATTTTGGAATTAAGTTGCAAATTTTAGTAAAAGTTCAATTATCTTAATTGCCTTTTTTTTTTTTTAGTTTGCACATACCTTCAACTCTTTAATTTCCAACCGTTTTGGCATTTTCAAGACCCACAGGATTTTGTTGTTGGCAATTATATGGACATCAAACTACCAAATGAATGAATCCTTTCACCAGGATTTCGTCCCTTCCTATCGACTGAAAATGACATCACAGTTGCTCAGGCCTCCGCTAATAACCAATCGTGGCTCAGAAAACAGATGACTGGTCGTTATGTGAGTCCTGCGCAACTGTCACGTCGTTTTTACAAAATGGCCGCCCCTGAGATGATTGACTTATCTGATATTCCACAAACGTTTGAGGGCACATTATTGCAAAGAATTTTTTTTAGGGGGTTGACTTCCCCTTTGACAAAACCTCGGTGCTCATTCGGAACCTCAGCGAGACTCGCGACGACTCGCGACACTCATCTCTCGAAACACGCTACACGCGCCGCTTGTGTGTTTTCTTCATCCGTCATCATCAGAAGAATTCAGTTCCGCGCTTTGCACAACAAACAGAACGCTTGGTTCATTCAAAATTTCTTAAATCCCGCGTTCCTTTTTGAAAAGTATGCTCAATTGGAATAGCCAAATGACGTCAATTCCATGTTGTCAAAATGTATCATGCACTCCATCAAGCATTCACTGAAGGACATCGATGAGTAGATTTGTTATAAAATATAAAAAGTATCTGTAGTTTAAAGGGGAAACGTAAATGTAAATCAAGTGGAGACTTTTATGGGCGGTAATAACTTTGTTGGAAGAGTGTGTGGACATGTTTTATGTCATCCTCTGTGTCTTCGCTGAGTGTTGAGACTGCTCTGCAGCAACAAGCTTTTCGCTGACTTTTTTTTTTTAAGCTCTATAGGATGGTTGCGCAATGCCTTTTGATGTGTGGTCCTGGACAGGTTGTGCTTGTTTTGAAAGAATCAATTCAAGATTTCCATCCAATTATTCGAGCGCGGATCAGAAATAACACTTCCAAATGGACTGCTGTGCTTGCGTTTGACCTCAGCGCTTTCCTTCCTCCCTGTGAACACCTTGCGCTTCTCCGTTTTTCTCTTTTTCTAGATGACGGCGCCTTGCGTGTTTGGAAAAACTTTGCTGACCAGAAGAATCCGGAGATGGTGACTGCGTGGCAGGGCCTCTCTGATATGCTGCCTACCACCCGAGGTCAGCCCTCCACCAGCGCTCACAGTAAAAACTTTGATCTTACTATTTTCCCACCGACCCCTCCCATCGTCGTTTGGGTTGTCACTTTGTCTTGTCCTCTTGTCCTCCGTCGCTCGCTCGGAAAAATGTTTCACTCTTACAGGGTTCCCGCGGAAAAAGATTCATTTGAAATCTTTGAAATGAATTTTTCCAAAGTAGATTTTATAAATAGTCTTGTTAATTGATTTTTTTAAATGTATTTTTCCAACATATTTTGATTGTTTTCATTTCAATGAAAATGTTCCTTATACTTGAGAATTGAAAAATAATTTCACTTAAAGGGGAAGTCGACCCAAAAATGTTTTTTTTACGATATTTTGTTCTTTGCACCTCCACGATTCCAAACATGTCAATATTGCGTTTGGGGAATATGAATTAAGTCGTAAAATCCACTCGTTTTTCCCCATGTCGGGGGGGGGGCAGCCATTTTGCCACTTGCTGTCAACATCGCAGTTGCTCAGGGATTAGATAATGACCAATAACGGCGCAGCTTCTGAAAAGTGGTGAGCCGTGATTGGTTGTGAACCGAGTCCGGAACGACTATGATGTCATTTTCAGTTGACAGAAAATGGTAAAAAACACGGGTGGATTTTGTTGCCTAATTCATATTCCGCAAACGCATTATTAAGCAGAATACCGTGTTTGTGCTTCTGGAAGTGCAAAATGGATGTCTCCAACAACCTCAATAGATCAGTGGCATTTAAAAAAAAAAAGAAAAAAACGATACTATCGTTTATTATGAAAATATATCGTCTGGAAAAATTGGTTATCGTGACAGGCCTACCAATGAATAATGTACTAGTAAATATAGAACATGGATTAAAATGAAGTATCTTTTATGAAGCCAGCCGGCTTCTCTAGCACCTTATTTAGCAAGTTCCGTGGGGGAAAACCTGCTGTAAAAGTATCATTTATATATATATATATATATATATACAACCAAAATAAAAATATTTCCCGATACATTCCGTCCGAGTGCAGCAATAATAAGATCCACTCAAGCAAACTCCTGTCGTGAAGCTGTCGGGATCATGTAATTGCGACATTTTGTTAACCATTCGCACAGCAAGGATTTCATTTCATAGAGTTGTAAACAGAAGTGGCACTGCGAGAGGAACCGAACGCCGTTCAGTCACAGCGGCCGCTAAAACAACCAGCGCATTGTTTTTGGGTCATGGTGTCCGAGCGGTTGGTAAAAGCAAAAAAATAAATAAATTCTGCTCTCTTCAATTATACACGCAGCCGAATCCCACCCACACAAAATTTCAAATTAATCCTGAACTGCCTAGCAAAAATTGAGGTGTAGTTGTTGACAGAATGGAAATTTCAAATTCTTGTCAAATTTTCATCACCTATTTAAAGTGACTGTTTAACCTCAAATAAAGACATTTCAGATTTCTTTTTTTTTTTTTTTTTTAAATAGTTTTAAACTATCCTGAGTTTCTTTTCCATTTCCGCATAAAGTGGAAGGTTTTGGGATGGAGGACTGATCAATCGTCAGTTGCTTCGGTAATATAACTGTTGAGTTTCTCTCTCGGTGGCAGCTGTCATAGCTTGTGACACACGTCAATGAATAATTCAGCGGGCGTAACTGACAAGTCGACACGCTTGTTGAACTGTCTGGTTTTTTTTTTCTTTTTCTTTCTCTTTAAAAAAAAATGACTGTAACCCTTCCTCGTTCTTCTTTGGTGGTTTACAGTATTTGCATCTTTTGGGGGCTTAGTCGTCATGTTTAACTTTTATCTGGACACGCCTCCGGAATTTGAAAGTTGAGGCATTTGCAAAAATGTGCGACAGGCTTGACCCTCACAGTTCAAACTGCAGAGGCGAGAAGCCAACTTTTGGGTTCCTCTCTGCCTTGCTTTGTTCTCTCCACACTAGTGATAGACCGATTATCGGCCGCGCCAATTATCGGGGCCGATATTTGGCCTTTTGCCGATTAACGGCATCTGCCTTTTTTTTTTTTTTTTTTTTTTTTTACTTTCAAGGCAGACAAATTAACCGCTGGTTTATTTTGGCTCGCTGCAGCACACTTCTCTCTCTCTCTCTCTCTCTGCTGTGCTCGTGGCCCTGCCTGCAGAAGCACATTGTCCCGCCCACAGTACCATCTGATTGGCTCCTTGTGGCAGCCAATCAGCAGTAAGCTGCCTGCCGCACTATGGGAGAGGTCCCGCAAGCATGGGTAGGAAAGGAAGTTTTGGAGTTTTTATTTTTCTTCATTTTGACACCATTTCAACCCTTTTTTCAACAAATGAATATCGGCTATCAATATCGATTTTCCGCCTCCATGACAACTAATAATCGGTATCAGTATCGGCCCTGAGAAAGGCAGAGCGGTCTATCACTACTGCACACCAACATTTAACTTTTCATCAGCATAACCTTCTGGATGTGAGTTTTCTCCAGCAACCGGATGAAACTTGCACTCTATCCATTCTGTAAATGTTCACATGAAGATGAGCGTGCCATGGCAGCCAGCTCTGCGCCATTTGCAGCGAGTGTCCAAAAGAACTTGTTTTCCATCAGGGGCCCATTTGGCTAATTGGTCGTGACAAGCAAGTGACTGGCTGCTTTTCTGTGCAGAGGTGTGAGGCCACTTACTGCGTGCCGCATATGTGTCGGCGCCATGACTTGGTCGCCAGCGCCCGCAGGGGAGCCGCTGCAAGGCGACACACTAACAACTCGCATCGCTGTGTGTGTGTGTGATTCTCGTGACACAAATTGCCCCGCGAGACTCATCCTTTCCCCCCAGCATGCCTTGTTTTCTCCAAGAGTCCCGCAGTGCTTGTTATCCTTCTGCACGTGCAATTAGAGGCAAAGTCCTCGTTGGTGGTCAGTTGAATCCGTTTTGGGCATTCAAAGTCGCTCGCGTTAAGCTCAAGAGTGAAGCGCCGGTCATCAGTTTTCAGGTTGTTCGCTTTTCTTGGTAACGTTGTAACAATTAATTCCATGCGATTGGTTTTTGTTTTGTTTTTTCTCGCACCGCTTCAGTGAATTTAATGATGCAATCGTGATTAAATATTACTCAAGTCTGTCCATGCGCTGCCAATAACCAAGTCAAACACACAAGCGCCCTCACTCGTCTGTCCACTTTGATCTCACCCCTGCCTTGTCGTAACATTTTCATGTCCTCTCTTTATTTATTCAAACATAACTGTTGCTGTGTGGTTTATCGGCTTGTTGTTGTGGTGGCAGCCCCCCCCCATCCGTCATATCGTTTCACATCTTTTAGCGAGTTTGAATAAGGCTGCATGTTCCCTGAATTCAAACACCTCCACAATCTTGGAAGAGTTACATAATTGTTTTCTTCTGTTGGCAATATTCTGGTTATTTTTTTTTTATTATTATTTATTATTATTTTTTTTTATATGATATGGCCTCAGTTTTTTTTTTTTCTTACTACCAGTCTGACTCAGACACAAGCGGCAGCAGCTTTCCACCTCGCCAGCCGTTAGCCCTGTGGTAAAAAGCTTTCAATTATGTGTCTGACAGGTTTTGAGGCTAAAGACCCACATGTCACCATTTCAACAAAGAGGTAGCAGCTTAGTTCATTCTCTTTCTGACTTACTTTTGGTCATTTGGGGGTCTCTCTGTTGGGACACAGGAGCCTTGTTCATTCCTCTGCTATTTGAATGCAAATACTGAACACTGTGTGTGCGCGTTTATATCAGTGTGCACATGCGAAGGGTCCCTGCTAATTTGTTGCTTGCTTTGTTGCCTACCTGCCCCCCCCCCTCCCTTCCCCCCCCCCCCCCCCCCCCCCCCCCCTCCCGCTCACAGGTCTAGCCCGAAGGGTCTCCATCTATCTCGACAGGAGTAAACAAGGCGGTGAGTGTAATCATTCTTTTCTTTCCCCCACCTCCCGCCATTTCCAAGTTAAAACGTGTTGAAATAAACAATCCCGAGCTTGATTTTTGCTCTCGAACGCCACTTTATCCGTCATGTGTCAGGTGTTGCTCAGTCACTCTCACCTTGGATGAGACGAGTCATGTAAAAGAGAACATCAATCAGATTGTATTCTTTTCAAATACATGCAAACGAAGCACAGCAGATACTCCTTTGATCGCTTCTGTTTGTTCAAAGTATTTGTCGCAAAACTACACAACGCATTGTGTATATTTTCAAAAATCATTGGTCACGTAAGTTCTCAAACGGGTTGAAAACGAGCCCCAAAAGAGTTTGTATATACTCGCGATGTAGGTTTTGCAATTGTTTGGATGCTAGCAGACAAGTCCGACGTTAGCCACAAGCTAACCATTTGGGAATAACCCCGATCGCCACCAACTAGATTCACATCAGCGGTGAGGAATAAGGGCAGCGACACAAATTGAAGCTTCGTCGCCAGATTATTATGGCCAATAATGCTCAGACAGCAACTCTGTGCGATCGAAAACTTTAAAGAATAACCGTCGCCGTGACACTTTCTGGGTGTTTGTACGGTCATGTCGCAATACGCCACTTTATTGAAGCGTCAATAATGGTGAGTGATATTTTAAATCATTTATTTTTATTAAAAAAAATATATAATTAAAAAAAAAGTCCATAAAGTAAGTATTTTAAAAATGTGTGATTGATTTAGTCTTTGAAGTATTTGTGCAATTCCTTGATTAGGTGCAGTTTAATCCCAGCCATTTTATTTTAGTTTTAAATTTTTTTTGGGGGGGAGGCAGTGCTTGGTATCACTGTCTAGATAAACTATGACCGGGCGACTACTGCTATAGTGTGATGTTGAGCAAAAGGTCATCTGAAGGTTAAAGAAGAATTTACATTTGACTATCTGGCCGAACTCCACTCTCTGAATACTAATATCGACCAAGAAAGAAGATTTAGATATGACTAATGAGAGCCATAAAACCTGGTTTAGCAACCAGCCTCTTTGCCTCAAATTGCATCCCACCAGTGTGCGCTTTCTTCGCTAGTTGTCGACGTTTAATTGGAAACGTGCCGCCTCACTGTGGTTTTATTGGAGCAGAGCCACCCGGTGTGTAAAGCTCCGGGGATCAGGCTGTTCAACTCACAAGGAAGCAATGAAATGAAAGGAATGCGCTCGGTTGGTGCAAACTAAAGGCCGTGCCGCTGCTGCATTAATATGCAACGGGAGACGAGAGTGTTGGGCAAAAACAGATGCAAATACTTGTTTATGTTAAAGATGGTCGTTCTCTTAAAAGTACATCGCACGGAGTTAAGAGTTAGTTAAGCAGTTTCATGGGCACAGATTTATTGCAAAGAGAATTTGTGCATCATAAGGGAAATTAAACCGAAACAAAGGAATGGTGAAAAACACGGCAGACAGTCATTTGTCACCGTCGTTTGCAAAGCATTTTTATAACGTATATTGGAACGAGACCCCAATTAGAATCACAACAATATACAGCGCTATTACGTTTCAGGATGAAACTGTTTCGGGAGACCAGTTGGTTTGAAAAGTTTTTCTCAGAAGTTTTACACGGCGTTCAAAATGCTTCCAAAAGGATTTTAGTTGAATGAATCTTTTTGCGTATATTGATATGCCAGAGCATCGTGTGACTCGGAATCGTCGTGTTCACGCAATCTAACTGGTCATCGCAATTTGCGCTTGATGCCGCTCACGTTCTTATAACGGTGGAGCGAGCGGTGACTCATTCCTGGGTCGAGGTGCGTCACCGGTCCCCGTTTTCATTTCTCATCTTCAGCCATGCATAATGAATTTCCAAGCAAATCTCTGAGTTCACTTAACAGTGTCTTTACAAATCCTGATTTAGGAGTGCGTTCAACAAAAAGAATCAATTCACCTGTCTGCCTCTTTTCCTCCCACACTTTTTTTTTTTTTTTTGACTGCATCAGTAAAAGTAGGACACCTCTTGAGCTTTTGAGCTTTCCGAGTTGCACGCGGTGACCCGCTTTTCGTTTGTTTGCACTTCCCGATAACGTGTTTGCATCTGAACTCTGGGAATTTGCTAAATCCAACTTTTAGGACCGATCGAGGAGTTGCAGGACGGAGTCGCTTGGCTCAAATAGGGCAGGAAAATTGAACACTTCCTACCGACATTATTCTTTTTTTATTCAAACTTATCAAGTTGTTTATTGAATCGCCGAGTGATCAGTTGAAGTGCGGTGGCAAGTGTCAGAAGGTTCAAAGTTTGAGGAGTCGGCGATGGCACACTAATAATAAAATTTGACAAGTGTGTAGCGTCTCCAGATAAAAGTATCCAGACACATTTCTCCGTCCATTCATGAATAAATCAGGAATTGGACTTGACTCTTTTGTTTTTCCCCTGACTTTTAATTCTTAATATCGTCCAGCTCCCTTTTGGTCACGCGTCCAACTTGTGCGTGAACGGCTTGCCGGAGGCCATTTTCTGTGCGCAAATCCAGGCCCATCGAGGCATGCGTGGCGTGGACGAACTTTTGGTGACCTCGATAGGGAGTGGAAGCTCTTGTAGATGTGGAGACGTGAGCAATTATATTTGCAGGTCGCGGTTGTCACGTGGCGCGATACTTGTCGATGTGATGTCGTGTATGCTGCGCACATGACGCAGAAAAATGTTTGTTTTGACCACAAAGCGCCTCGCGTTTTTTTTTTTTCATAAATGTTGCAGCTGCCGTTTTAGGAGGTTGGCCTATCGCATTCATTTGCTCTGGGGGGGTCTCTCTTCATTCTCGTTCCTTTTCCAGTGTTTATTTGAGTAAGAGAGAAATATCACCACAATCAGGAGGTTTTTCAATCATTTTTCACTACCTGTATTTTTAGAAATAACTTACCTATAAAAGATAGCAATCGTACCTTGCAAAACCTAGAAGCAGGGGTGTCAAACTCAAATACACCGTGGGGTGAAAAGTCAAACTTGAACAAAGCCGCGGGCCAGCATTTACGTTTTTAAAAACAATATTAATGCTGATTTTTTTTTTTTATTGAAATTTTGTATTACAATTGCTTTTATTAATGCCATAAAATGTTTCGTTTTTAAACTTACTATTATCATATAGAATGTAAAATGTTTAGTTGTCATTTGGTGTAGCCTCGCCGGCCAATTATAATTGCACTGCGGGCCAAATTTGGCCCGCGGGCCAGAGTTTGACACCCATGCACTAGTATTACTCAACTGAAGACCACAATGGAAACATTAAAACTTCTGTGATGATTTCCTTACCAGTACCTTCCAGAAGTATTCTGATATTGACTGGAGTTGAAATTGCCGTCTTAATTTTGATCTTTTTTTTTTTAATATAGTCTGGCAATTGTACTGAAGGAAATAGATAAGCAAATCGCCCAAGATAACATTCGGCGTCAATTTGTTTCCAAAGGTCGGCTCTTGGAAGTGCTGCTGAATTTTAAAGTGTTCCTTGTTGGGAATTCTCCAAATGGTTCGCCCTTTGTCCGACTTCATCAAGTCATGGAGTCTTAATGCGGGTTTTTCTTCATTTCGCGGGGGGGCGTCAACTGCGCACGTCACCTACACCTCGCTGCCCCTCGGAATGCCAAGCCAGTCATATAAAGTTGAGATAAATGCCATGGCAGCAAAGTGTCAGCGCACGCTCATAAATAACGTCATCTCGTATTAGAGGCGCACACGCATGCTGGGAAAGTCCCGGGTAAATCCTGGAGAAGGCTTCCTGCAGGAGCCCTGGAGGACGTTTTCAAAGCAAACGGGATGAAACGGAGAGAGAGGGAGCCAAGAAGCTCGGGATGGTTTAATGAGCTCCGCTGTTTGGAAGAGCAAGTCCATCACTAGAGATAATGGTGCAGAATAAGAATAGAGCATATACCGCCGCCGAGTCCGCGGAGGGAGGGAGGGGGGGGGGGGGGGGTAGAACAAAGATATTCATGCAAAAGGAATAGATAAATAGATCTTAAATTAGGCATCATCTCAGCACCCTGGCACAGGAACGGCTTCATCTTCGACCACAACTGCTGTTATCGCGTCTCACCCGAGTCGCCGAGATTCAACGAGACTAAAAACACTCTGCGTGTGTTAGCGTTCCTGTTTGTGTGAGCATTATTGGGGGCAAAATGTTTGATCAGCGCTAATACTGAAAAGTCCCCAAGAGCGCATATTAAAGCGAGCGGTGGCTCGAAATCTCATCGGCGTTTGGGAGGAAACATTGCCCACGTTCTTTGTTTCCAGCTGTTTCTTCACAGCTACAGTTTCCACATCTCGATGGAATTTTTATTTATTTTTTTTTAAATCCGTACCGCTTCTCGGGGCGGGGGGACACTCTGAACTGGTCGCCAGCCAATCGCACGGCACACAAAGACGAACAACCATCCGCGCTCACACTCATACCTAAGAACAATTTAGAGTGTCCAATCGACCTGCCATGCAAGTTTTTGGAATGTGGGAGGAGCCACACGGGGCAGAACACGCAAACTCCACACAGGAAGGCCGGAGCCGGAATCGAACCCACGACCTCCGCATTGTGAATCCATCGTGCAGACCAGTCGGCCACTGTGCCGCGAAAATTATTTAATCTTTAATTAATTTAACTCATTCACTGCCATTGACGAGTATAGATGTCAAAAACGTCCATTCATTTTACCTATGCTGGCAGTGAATGAGTATATTTAATGAAATCCATCCATCCGTCCATTTTCTGACACGGGTCGCGGAGGCAGCTTGCACTCCACCCTTTTCCGACTGAGAACCACGGTCTCAGATTTGGACCTTTAATAAAATGATTTATTAAATTTGCACTGGAGAGGGGAGCTCTCCAATCTCGTTGCGCACGTCAAGACGCAGGAAGACGAGAACACCGGGATAGATACGCAATTTGTAAAATGAGGAGGAATAGCGCTTCCAGTCAAGTTTTTTTTTATTTATTTATTTTTTCCCCCTCGCTGCAGAGAAATTGCATGCTTTTGTGTAAAGGAATCTCCTGCTCTCCATCCGTCTCGCTAGAACCCGCATTCCCTCATCATCACAGAGCTGCCAGCTTCAAAGGGAACCGACGCCCGCTCTCTTCTCTCTTCCCGTTGCCTCGAAGTTGAACCAGCATCAAAAAGTGTCACAGACACCGCACGCTTCTGGGGGGGGGGGGGTTGTTTTTTTTGGGGGGGGGGTTTCCACCCAACGTGCAAGCCCCCCTCCCGTCCCCGCCCATGCCCTGATTACCGACGATGTGATGCCTCGGCGGGCCGGATGATGTCACAGTGGAGGAATTGAATCTCCCGCATGGGACCTGGGATTTCCTGACAACAAAGGCAAAAGTAGAGCAGTAGAAAGACGGGCCGGGCCCGCTTTGCAGACGCTTCAGTTGAGTTGAGTCACGACTCAAAAAGGAGGCGGAAGCTTTTACGGGACGGACGGAGGCCTGATTCCGTCGTGTCGTGTGCTCATAATTACAAAATGCCGACACGGGCGTGAGGGCTGGACGTTGTTTTTGATTGCAGAAGAAAGCGAGAGGAAATAATTCAGCGCAGGAAAAGAAATGAAGCAGGCTTCAGTTTCCAGAGGAGATGGAAGAGCGTGGTTGCCATAGCATCCGTGTGAAGGCAGAGACAAGCGTGAGGAAAACACGAGCTGAAAGTACTTGAAACGTTACTGCTCCAAGATTTGTGCTCACCCCAAAAAACTTTTTGCTCTCTATATGGCCTGTTCTTCGCCATTGCTGTTAACACAAATGGACGGACGAACGCCCATTTTGGGGACAAAGGCGTTTTTAAAAAAAAAAAAATTCTTTTAGAGGACGGACCAAGCAAGGATGGAAGTGGAGCAGAATTAAAGCTTGCAATGCTGTTCCATATTCCGGCCACTTAACTGAGAGTGCGAGAGTGACTCGACATGGGCAAAATCTCAAAAGCGATAATGCGGCTGTGTGAAGAAGCAATTGAGAGCCAAAATAAATTTGAGCAAGGGGATGAAGTGCAATGAATACAACCATCTCTACGCTCCGAGCTCATCTGTGAATTTGCCTCATGCGACGATAAGAGTCGCCGTCGGAGGACGGACCGTGAAAATCGGGTAAAGTGTCCATCTCTATCAAAAAAAAAGAAGATGTCTGATGATGATGATGATTTCCGACAAACTTACTGCAACGTGTCATAAGGTCGGTGTTTAGCATCCGTTGCTAATGGGCCCGCCACAAAGCAAGTGAGAACGGGCCGCCATCAGGCCTCAAACCTGCTCGAACAGCTGGCCGGGCCACCGGGGAGCGTGCCTTTTGATTTGTTCAGCAGATGCTTTGCGAACGCGCAGCCGTCACACTAAATGGCAAAGATTAAACTGTTAGTCAACTTTTATTGGAGGAAGTGCTTCCGAGCGCGCCAAAACGCTTGTTGTAGCTCTGCAGGACTGTTGAGGGCGCCCTTGGTCCCGCCGGCCACGTGTCGTCACAAATTGAAAGATGCCTTTTTTTTTTTTTGTCAATTTGTCTTTAGCAGTCTTAACAGTTCCAACATTTTTTATTTTTTTTTGTGCTCCATGAGTGACTGTGCGATTCTCTCTCCAGGCGCCGGCATGGTCGTAGACTGGGAGCAAGAAACGGGTCTCCTTATGACGTCCGGAGATGTTCGAGTTATTCGAATCTGGGACACGGACAGAGAGATGAAAGTCCAGGTGTGCAGCACTCTGTCTTTTTATGTTCGCCTGGAAAGGATTTGCACTGCATGACTGCCTCTGTTCTACTTTTGGGAGAATCCTGTCGATAGAAATCGGACGTTTTCTCCAGTGCGGCTTAAACAAATGAAAGAATATCCACTGAAAATTTTAACAGCAGTTAAAGCATGGCCCATTAAAGAGAATGAAAATATAAATACGGTGCCCAAGAAGGGGGTCACCATTTAAAAAGTCATTAATCAAAGTTTTTGTTTTGAATTTCCAACAAAAAAAAAGTTCTCTTGCCAATGGTGACGTTTCTGTCGAGATGACAGATTTTGTTCTCACTTTGTCAATTTTTTTTGCGTTTGTGTGGCAGGACATCCCGACGGGAGCGGATAGCTGCGTGACCAGCCTGTCTTGCGATTCCCAGCGTTCGCTCATCGTCGCCGGCCTGGGGGACGGATCTGTTCGAGTCTTCGATCGGAGAATGGGCCCAAATGAATGGTGAAGTGCCTTCAGTCATTTCTTTTCTCTCGGCATCCGACTTCTCACCTTATCGAGGAAGTAGAGGTCAAAGAGATGATTATCTCCGCTTATATGACTCGGCTTTTAGAATCCACTTTTGGTCCCACTTTCAAGGGAAACGCATTTCCTTAGCCTTGGCTTCACTCTTGCGTTCTTCCTGTTCATTTATGGTTTTCATTTCCTTTCGCTTTTTTTTATTTTGTATTTTTTTTTATTGTCGTGTCATTATTTAAATACATTTAGGAGCACTCACAGCAAGTTTAATTGTTCATTTACTCCTACAGAGCGCTACATTATTCACTCTTCTTATCTATATTTATTATATATCGAGTGCTGTAGATCTCCCCTCAGGATCGCTACCTCTTTTAATGGACCCTGGTGACACTGAGCGCCAATAAGCCCCCCCCCCTACCCCCCCCACCCCGCCCAAGTTGGTTAAATATCATTTTCACTTTGCTCCCAGAGGGAAGGAAGAAAGCAATTCAAACATGAAGTGCTTCATAAATATTTTAGTCAAGATACAGTCATTTAATAGATCCCCTCAAGCAAGGACGCTTCCCCACATCTCGACAGACAAGCGGGCACACGCAAGTCATGTCTGAAGTCATTTTGCGGACATTTTGACACTATTTCTTTGTTTCTTAAGTCAAATGTTTATTTGCCTTTTCTGCTTATTAATGGGAAGGGGGGACGAGCGCTTTCTGAGATTTGGTTTTCACGTGATGCCACAGTGCCACCTTGTGTTTGTACACCGTCATGACACTTTATACCCTGCATGCGACCTGCGCATCCCTGATCAGTAAAGCCTTCCATCCTCACACAGAAATTTGCTCACAATAACAATTAAGTGACTTATTCTTTATCACATAGATGTATTTATGTCAATTGAAGGTGTTATTATAAAGTACAGATTTTCCTTTTAATTTACATGCACTGCTCTGAAGAACAAAAATCCCCAAGTAACTCATGCGCCCCTCTATAAAGGTTTTTAAGTCCCTATAGATCCCACAAGAAAGCAGCAAACCACTGATTTTGTCTAAATGAAGCCCTTTCTCTCACTTTAAAGTAGCTATTTGTCAACAAGGTGGCGCCAAAGCACTAACCTGCTATGTCTTGACTGGTGCGGCAGTCAGAGGTGACGAGACTTATTTGCGTGTGTCCACAGTCGCATCATGACCTACAGAGAGCACGGCGCCTGGGTGGTCAAAGCTCACCTGCAGAAGGAGACAGATGGACATATAATCAGCGTGAGGTACACTTCCTTCCTTCCTTCCTTCTTTGCAGCTTCGAGAAGACGGAACGCGTCCGATTTCTGTCCCATGCTGAACTTTTCTGTCCTCTGTCCGCCAGTGTCAACGGAGACGTTCGATTCTTCGAACCCCGCGCTCCAGACTCCTTTAACGTGCTGCAGACAGTGAAGGGGTTAACGGCGCTCGACATCCACCCGCAGGCGAACCTCTTCGCCTGGTGAGTTTGTCAGCCACAGGATACTTTGTTTATTTATTTATTTTATTTTATATATAGGGTGTACCAGTTAACATGGTTTCCACCTACATCCCGAAGCGCATGCATGTTCGGTTCACTCCAAACTCTAAATTGACTGAAATATGATCATATCTGACACACTGATTTGAAATCTTTCCCCAAAAAATTTTTAAAAAATGAAAATATCGCAAAGACCTGATATGCTAGAAAAAAAGTAAAGCCATTTTTCTTAAATCCGTGTCAAAATTATATTTAGGGACTCATAAGGCCATCTGTGTCTAAAATTTGCGAACCGCTTTTGTATTTTTCAAAAGCGTGATAACAAATTTCATTTCGAAAAGCAATGTTGACAGTACAAGATTATAGATTCCCGCGCAAATATTTTTTTTGGACTCATTGCTACAAGTGACTTTGTGTGTGTGTGTGTTTTTGCCGTGCAGTGGCTCGATGAACCAGTTCATCGCCGTTTATAACGCCAACGGCGACGTGATCAGCAACATCAAATACTACGACGGCTTCATGGGACAAAGAATCGGAGCCATCAGCTGTTTAGCCTTCCATCCCCACTGGGTAACGTTTCTTCCAGCTCAACATCATCATTTCAACATCATTATTTTTTTCAGCGACAACGGGAGCCAAGCAAGCTAATATTGCTCATTTTTGCCACTTCTGCTCTCGAAAACGGCGACAGATCGCCGCCAAAATGCAAACGCACATGACTACTCAACCTGCAAAAGTATAAAAAGCGTATATTTTGGATTTATTGACATCAAACGTGAGCTCATGTGATCACCTCCACAAAATCAGAAATACTGTGCCGATGGATTCTTCACTTTCACCGGCAGGAGCGGACACGAGCGAGAATGTGCGCACGAACCCCAACTGGTTGTATTTCGCACATGAAAGAGAGACCGATCTTTTCCCTCCATTAATGTTGCCTATCATGTGTACAACTAAAGAAAGCCAAAAATAGACAACTGAAATAATGAGGTTGCGCAACTGTGCACACCCTCAAACGTGGCTGACCTCCGAATTCAGCTCACGTCAAAGTGCCTCCGATTAACCCCAAATGAATTTCTCATGTTATTTTTGCTTGCCAGCCCAAGCTTGAAGTTAGTAACTGTTCCGTGTCTGGCGTGCTGCGTATGACCGTTATTTTTTATTTTTTTTTTGCCAGCACAGTGACGAGTGATTGTCTGCTTTCCTTTTTTTCTCCCTTCAGCCCCACCTGGCCGTGGGTAGCAACGATTACTACATGTCCATCTACTCAGCTGAGAAGAGGCTCAGATAACACGCCAGCGTTCATCTCTAAGCCCCTCCCACACCCACTTTCACTACCAAAAAGTCCCGCCCACTCTTTGACTGCAGAGACTTTGACCCAGGGTGTACATCATTTTGTACATATGCAATCCCCCCCCCTCCCTGAATGTTGGCTGCTGACAAATATATATTATTATTATAATTATTATTATTATAAGAATGACCCTGGCCCGTGTTTATTCTTGTTATAAAGCTAATGATTGTAGACTTGGCAATGCCGACGAGTGTGTATATTTAAATAGAGATGAAGAGCGGTTGTATTTTAAAGAAGCGGCACCCGCTAATCCCGGCTTGGCGGCAAGCGTCACGACCTGAATGACCTTTGAACCCCACCTCTCGATGGAGAGGTCACACAGACGACGTCGCACATTTACGCGGACTCCTGAATCCTTTCCTCAACACTTGGAAGGATGGCGATGATGAACTCATTTCTGTCCCACTCACCAGCGAGGCACATGAACTGTGTGTGTGTGTGTGGGGGGGGGGGTGCGCGCGCGTGTGTGCGTGTTTTCCACCGGCTTTGCACATAAGTGATAACGGTAAGCGTCTCCCTCCCGTTTTTGAAGACATTGTTTTCTGTACATGTTGCCGAAAATAATCACGGATGAGTCAAAGCTTCACCACAAATGAATGGAAAGCCGTTCAAAAAGCCCGTCACGTGCTCATTAAGCTCATGGTCCAATCTTTGGAGTTCGACCCGCGCCTGTCATGTGCTCGCCTGGACACTTTTGTCTTTTTTGTGTTTTCTTGAGTTAAGTCTCCCGTTCAGGTTTAATTTGCAAACCTCACTCAGGTACCTCGACAGCCTCAGATGACAAAAGAGCTCTCACATGTTTGGTAACCGAAAGAGGATCAACCATGTGCCTCTTCAGGGCGTCTTCAGCTTTTTTTTTCGGTTTTAGTTTATTTTAATAATTTTTTTTTTTGCGATGCTGTTTTAATTCCGCTTGTGTTTTGTGTGCCTTGGTCTGGCTGCGGTAGGTGGAAATGGATGGTTCAAGCCTTAGTTTCATACACTGACTCACACACACACATTGCCCCTCCCCCACCGCAATCATCCCTCCTCCCAATTCCATCTTCAACTCTTCACACCAGACACACCAATCTTTGCTTTTCCCTGACAAGGAATGGACACGTTCACTTTTGGTCAACTTGGAAGACGCTACCGGCCAATGAGCGCCTTCTCTCTTTGCGCTTTTGCATGGTGCGCGCACACACACACAAAAACTCAGCCACGATTGTTTTGGCACGGGACCTTTGCTCGCAATGTCCTTGCATCAAGTTTTAAGATTTTAGTCCACCAATCATGAGACTTAAAAGTCGTGTGAACGGAACAGAGAAAAGAATCGGCTTTGTCTCTGTGACTTCTGTCTGTGCTGTTGTCTGGTTTAGGAAACACGAGGTTTAATAAACCAAATACAACAATGGCTGCCTGACTGAGCAAAATGATATTTCGCGATGACGACTTTCCTCTATTTTGCCAGTCTGTCCTTCATTTGCAACCTTCCGTCATTTTCCGTCGCCGTCCTTATTCATCAAAATTGTTCTGTGCCCCTGTCCGTCCGTCTTTGTCCTTTTAAGAACTCCTGTCCTTGCTTTTCACCCCCCCCCCCCCCGCCTCAAAAAAAAAAATGAAATGAAATGAAAAAAATCAGTGTATGACGAGAGGCATTCATAATTCATCAATTTTCACATCCGCTGGCTAATTTCCACTTAACGTGATTTCCGGACGACAAAACACAACAAATTCAAAGCCACTTAAAAATCAGTCTTAATTTCTCAAATGTGCATGAATTCAAGTTACGGCCGAAGGCCTGTCGGATCTTTTTTTCTTCTCCTCATCTGCTCCCCATAGGCCAGAAAAAAAAATTCCAAGATCGGACGGCGATCTTGACCGCTTGTCTTTGCTCGGATTTTTTGCCAATGCCAAGTTGAGTCGCTCATAAAGTTGACTTCAGGAAGCGGCGCGCACAATGTCTGCCTTCGGTTGTTCTTTTTTTACCTGCTCCAAACCCTCGCAGCCAATCAAGGAGGTCAAAATTCTGACTCCTGCTCTTAAAATGCTCAAACATTATTGTGACTGTCATTCCACACACACACACACACACACACATCCATGAACAAGTCCAGCGAACATTCCACAGCAGCACAAAGTGAGCCCGCGTGGACATCCTGAGGAAACAACACTGGCTTCCTGTCAAATTAAGCCAAGCCGCTGGCTGCTGGCGACGATAACCCCTTTTGGCTGAGGTAGAGCGCCACCTTGGTGCCGCCCCGCCCACCAAGCGCCATCCGGGCCATTCGGGTCCTGGACCGTCGGTCGCAGCAGGATCATTGCTGAGCTCCTCAGACGCCATGGGCCGCTTTCTGCTTCTGTTGACCTGCACGCTCGTGTCCAACTGTAAGCTTGTGTTTTCTTCTTGCACGAGCGACTTCATTGACTGATCTCTAATAAGATGCTTTTTCTTCTCCTTCCAAGACCTCCATCCATGGAGAGGGGCCCACGCACAGTCCAGTGAGTACATTTTTCTTTTTTGGAAGCATCAAATATGGATTTCTTTCTAATTTTATGACAATCATCATATGGCGATTTGCGGTTTAGTGGAATATAAAATTCCAATATTTGAGACATGATCTTGGGCAACCAGTTGAATCAAACACTTTCTGGAGATTTTATATTTCTGCCGTATGAATAACCCCAAGGTTAATAAATGTTATTAAATTCTGTATCTTAATTAGCGTTGACAGTTACAAAGAACATCAGACTGGTGTCATTGAGTTTTGTGGTCACCCACAAAGTGGAAAAAAAAGTTTGTTATCACAGCGTTTGGCTTTAGTGTGTGTCCTGGTGGAAAAGTTGACCAGAACACACTGTGGGAACGCCTTGGCCGGCATCGTCACACACGCTTTGCTCTCTCGCTGATGGAATGTTTGACTCTGTCGTCGTCAGGTGACGCGCTCGTTGCGTGCCAGCTTTCATCAGGACCGCGCTCGGTCGCGGACGGCGATGGTTACACAGCGGCCTGTTTTGCCGGGTCAAGTGTTTTGTTCCTGCTGTTGTTGTTCAAACTTTTTTGGGGGGTGGTGAGCTGTTGCTGCTTGGGTTAAACTGGTGCAAATATTTACAGCTACATCTGCATTAGAATTGTAAAATATATTTCAATAGTTCAGATTTCAAAACATCGGCAAATAGTTTGCAGAAGGCCAGTTCCTACCAAATTTCTATTATTTAAAAAAAAAAAAAAAAAAATTCAGATTGTTTCTTTCACAATATTTATATTTCTTGAGATGGCGAATTTTGAATTTTCAATTGCTGTAAATTATTATTATTCAAATAAAATAAATAATGAAATAATGATTCTATAGCAAGGGTCCCCAACGTGGTGGAAGCGGACCCTCAGGTAGCCCCCAAGCACCACATGAGTTGCCCCAAATTTGACGTATTGACTTCATTGAAATTGCTTGTGTTCCCGACACGGACTTGGCTTTTAAGCGTAGTCCGTGAATGTTCTATTGGGTCGGGGTCGGGGTTTTGGGAAGCCCACCTGAGTTTTGGGTCAATGTTTTGTTGCAAAAACTAATATGAATGGAGCTTGGCGGTGTCGCTTTCTGAGCTTGGCTTCTTTTGTGGTCGGCTCGCTCTCCGTCCTCGCTGATGTCGAGCTCCACTCACTGAGCGTAGTGACAATCGCGTTCCAGAACTTTGCTTTCATTGTCTGCTCCCGGCTTGTTTCTGGACACCCGAACCAATTTCCTTCACATTGTTTCAAAATAACTCCAAGAGAATTTCCCAACTTGTGTAAATCTACCAATCTCCATTTTTGTTCTTCCTGTGTTCCTCGGACTTTTCCATTGTTCTGAATTTTAGTCGAGCCAGTGAGGGCTGTCAAATAAATCCTTTTCATTCTGATCAAGAAAAATGTTTATTTGGGCTTGAAGCAAACAAATCCAAATGTATTAGCCCTAAATAGATTCATTAGAAATGAGTCTTTTATGTGATCCCTTTGCAAATTATAACCGCTAACATGTTTTTGACCCCGCCCCCCCCTCACCTCCAGTGTTCACTATAAGAGACATCAGCATATCTCTTGAGCCCGGGTCCGATGTGATGCGGGGCACCAATGTGACTGTGCGCTGTCAGGCGTTGGTCAGCAGCTCAGGCACAATTCCGCTGAGTCGCGAGTACACAATCTACAAGGACGGCGTCACTGTGTACACAAAAACCACCAGCAGCTCCGGCGACCTCCTGTACCGCCTTCCTGACGCCCGAGTGTCCAACACGGGCAAATACAAGTGTAAGATCAATATCGAAGGCAGGATGGTGACCAGCGAGGCCAAGAAACTCACAGTCACGGGTAAGTGCGTGCGGACACGACCCGCCCTAACCCATCTCATTGTGATACACATTTATCGGAAAGAAAGAAAAACTGCCTGTGTGTCCGACATTTGCTCCTGCAAGGGGGCTCAACACATTCTGCCCCTTGCTCATCCAATTTACCTGTGATGACAAGCACTAGAAAATATCACATTAGATAAATATAATTTAGAATATAATAAGAGACTTATCAGAGAGTGAGTGACTGAGAGTGAGAGAGAGAGTGAGAGCAAGAGAGAGTGAGAGCAAGAGAGAGAGTGAGTGAGTGAGAGAGACAGAGAGAGAGCGAGAGAGTGCGAGTGAGAATTCAAGTTTTCTAGATTACCGTGTATATTTGCTGACACTGCAGGTTTATCTGCACCGCTGCTTCATTTGAACAACGCCGTGGTCAGTGAGGGGGAGGAGCTAACCGCCAGGTGCACTGCGCCGGGAGAAACGGGCTCCATCATTTTCTACTTCTACGACGACGCCAAGGAGATCCTCGAGGACAGGGTCAACTCCAACCAGTCTGAAGTCAAGCTTCGCTTCAACAACGTTGGCATCCACAAGATGAACTGCTCCTACACCGTCCTGGTGACACCGTTCTTCTTCAGGTCAAACAGAAGCAACAGCGTCACCGTTTCGGTCAAAGGTAAGATTGGAATTGATCCACTTTTCTCAAGTCTTTCTTCTTACGCGTTGGTTTTCTTTCCGCAGAGCTTTCCATGAGCCCCGTTTTGGAGATTTTCCCTTACAGCAACATCTACGAAGGAGACACGCTTGACATTATGTGCACCATCCGAGGCTTCGTGCCCGACATGCACGGAAACGTTCACCTCTACCTGAGCCGGGGGACTCAGCTTCTCAGCAGGGGCGACGCCAACGTCAACCACAGCATGATCGCGTTGGCCAAAGATTCTGAGGAGTTTGAGTGCAGACTGGAGATGGGAAACGTTGTGAAAGTTGACACAAAAAAGATTTTGGTGACTGGTGAGTACGCCGTGCTGTCCAGTTGTGCACATTTTAGAATTCGCCGAGGTGGTCGGAATAGACTGAGCATGAAGTCATGCTTTTATTTTGAAGGTTGAGCTTTTATTTTTGGTGTTTGGTGCCTAAAATTATTATTTTTTATTTTTATTTTTTAAGTGCAAATGCGTCATTTTGAAAAAAAAAAAAAATTAAACTCATTTCGATGAGGTTGAGTTGAACATGTTGGCTTGGCCCTTGGCAAGCGTTCTCGTTTTTCATGTGGCACCTTTTCAAAATTAATTGCTCAGCCCTTGCTTAAAAAGTTTTTTTTTTTTTTAATCGGCACGTGTCCTGCAACTCGGAAGTATTCCGACGGTATGGATGGATAGAAAAAGTATGTGTGGCTCATTGTTTAATGTTGAATATTTTTGACTGTATGTATTTTTGACAGAGCTGTTTTCAGTGCCCACTCTCACGATGTCTCCAAGCGAAGTCTTTCAAAGGGAATACATGACTCTGAGCTGCAAAAGCGACAGCTTGGCCTCCGCGAGGCTCCACGGGGACCAGTTGACTTATAGTTTGGATCCGCCAGAGAGCCTCCTGATCCCAAAGAGCGCCGGCGTGTTTTTTGGCAAAGCTCTGCTCTACGATTTCAACTACACCTGCATCGCTCAAGCCAAGGGCATCAGGAAACACAGCAGACCTTTGACTGTCCGGCCGAAAGGTGGGCTCGCATGCTTCTGTCTCCATAAATCGCATTCACAACGTTTTGGGTTCAAAGCACGATCATCAAATTTCAAATATATGAATTGATGTGAGAGCTGTTCATTTGACTTTTCACTTTCGTTATTGTGCTTGTATTTTGCAGTGGTGTGCAACACTAAGAGATGTTCCGGTTTCAATTAATTTTTTTTAATTGAAGTTTGTTCTTGCTGTCCACTTTAGTGACGGTGTCAACGCCAAGGATCTCAGTGGTTGGCAGAGCCGTGCTGGGACGTCCCTTTAAGGTCCTGTGTCAGTCGGACATAGGCAGCCTGCCCATCAACTACACTTTGCTGAAGGATTACGACCAGCTGAGCACGGCCAGCGTCAAAATGCCTTTTGAGCAGGCTCTGTTCACCGTCACAATCCAGCAGCCCGGCGAAATAAACAAGTTCATGTGTGAGGCCAAAAACAGTCAGCGGGAAGCGCCGCTCAGCAAAAGACTGGAGGCTACTGTTGTGGGTAAATGTTGGACGCCGCAACTATGTTTTATATTTACGATAGCGCTGTCAAGCGATTCAATTTGTTAACTCGTTCATCACCAAAAAATCCAGAATTAATTACGATTAATCTCATTTTTCAACTGCGAGCTCAGTTTTTAAAAGACATGCTTGAATGAACACGATAGCCGATCAAAACGTCCATCCTCTGCCTTTTTCTCCGCAGTGCCTCTGTCTCACCCGACGCTCACCGTCATCCCCGTCTTGCCGGAAATTGCGGAGGGAGATCATTTGTTCCTGATTTGTGGCGTAAAAGGCACCCCGCCTATCACCTTTAAGTGGTATCGAGATGACCGCAAAAACCCGGTCTTCACCGCCACCTCAGAAAAGAACAACACAGACTTCCAGATTCAAGCTGTGGCCAAAGATGACAGTAGTACATACTACTGTGAGGCCATCAATCACGCCAACAATGTGGTCCGCAGTGCACCGGTCACCATACAAGGTGAGGATGATGACTTGTTTAATCTAGTGCTGGCAAGCGATTCCATTTTTTTTTTTAACTAATTAATCGCAAAGATTTTCATAATTAATTGCGATTAATCACATTTTTTTCTACCACTGTTTTTTGTGAAGCTTTTAACTGGTATTTACTTAAATAATATTATGTAAATTAACTGTGTAGCGATTACATTTTTAAGATAATTAATCGCAAATAATTTCGTAATTGCGATTAATCACATTTTTTAAGCTTTAAACGGGTATTTATTTGAATATAATATTGTAATTTTGCTGTCTGGGAATCATTTTTTTAAGTAATTAATCGCAAATAATTCCAGAATTAATTGCGATTAATCGCAATTAAATACAAACTGAATATGAAGTTAATTTTCCATCAAAGACTGTTCTAATAGCTTTCTTGAATCCTTGAATACGATCTCAACGGAGTCATTTTTACAGGAATTTTTCTTTGAAACAATTCTCAAAACCTTTTTACATTTATTTCTGCCCACAAGCGCGACACTCCAGCAGTGTTGGTTAGCATAACTTAAGTGTGTTTAGTTCTGAGATCATGTGCTAAAGATTAATTTTTTAAGTAAATAAAACTGAATTAAAATATTTAATGGCGTTAATTTAAAAAAATTATTAATCTTGAATTAAGGCTTTAATTTTGACACCCCAAATTCAATCACATTCTGAATATTTACTGCATTTCCTAAAAATAAATGCAAACTTCATTTGTCCGACTTTGTGGTCTGTGTCGCGTGTCTCTCCTCGCAGTGCGTCTGGCCCTGTGGAAGAAAGCCGTGATTGTGGGCTTCTGTCTGCTGGTGGTGTCGGTGCTGGTGGTGGTTTTTGTGCTGTGCTTCAGGTCCAAACGAGGTAGACACACCTACGATCCCACCGCAACTCACACCTCCTTAGTTTGACTACGTGTGAAGCAACCTTCCCGCGCCCACCTCCTCCTGCTCCTCTCACATCTCCTCTCTTATTATAGGTAAAAGGGAAGCAGCTGCTGAATTGTCAGTGTGAGTTGGCTCCACTACTTGCTTCCTTTCAAATTAGCAGATGTTGTGTAGTCGCGTTGGTCACAGCGTATCCGCATTAGTGTTAGGTTGGCTGAGATGAGGCGAGATGTAGGGTCGCTAGCCAAAAGCGTCCATCTTGGGTGACCCAAACAATGTTGACAGCTCTGAATACAGGGGTGAGTTTTTCCGCCGTACTCCAATAAAGTGTAATTGCACCTCCACTCCAGTAGTTGACAGGAGGGGGGGGGCAGAAAATAATTGAGAAGCACTGCCATAACTTCATCCATTGTAGTTTTACCGTGCTATTTTGCATGTTTTCTGACTATTTATTTATATAGGAGTCAAGAAATCTTTTTTTTTTGTAGGGGAATTTGTTTTTAATTAAATTTGTATTAAAATCAAGCCCATGAATATTCAGTCGCTTTCTGAAATTCACTCTGACGCCTGTTCACTACCCTGAGAGTGCGTGTGTTCGGAGAGGCAGAGACCCCCCCCCCCGACACTCTCCCCCCTCCCCTCGCATTAATTTCTAAACACAACTCCGCCTACGTTGTAAAGCAATCAGCAGCTCGTGCTTGAAGTGCTTCCATCTGTGCTGTCTGGCGCAGCGTGTCCCCAGTTGGAACACCTGCAGCGCGCACCGACAACCCAACAGAGCATTTGCAAACGGTTGGAGTGCACCAGCGTGTGCTCGGAGAATATTTTCAAAAGACCACCGCTTCATGGGTGCGTTTGGAAAAATGCTCCAAGCGCGCTGCGTCACTCAGAACGTTGTTCAAAAAGTGCCGTTTGGTTATTCTTGGCGCCCCAAAAACGGAACCCAATAGAGGCAGTAAACAGAAATTGAAGAGAATACGCCGCTCACAATCATTTAGGAACGTAACGTGCAGCTTGGTATTTATTCTTGATTTTTCGTTTTACGGGTTAAATGTATAAAGTGTAACGTGTTTAGGAGCACGAGAACCGTGTATGGGGGGTCCCTAATGGTTTAATAGACATTAAAACCAACAAGAGTCTGAAATGCGCATTAACATCACTCGAAAAAACGGTTTGAAAGATCAACTATCATTGGTGACTGTGAATGTTTCGATCTACATTTAAATAAAATTCCTCTGAGCTGTCCACGTGTGATTCGATCACCCAAGATGTCGTCGCGAGATCAGAACGAGTCGTGGCTAATACCCCGTTTGAAGTCTTGCTTGGTCGAGTCCTTTGAGAGACTTTTACTATTCTGACGTTATGACCGCATATGGTCCCCGACAACTTTTTTTTTTTTCATCTCAAATCTTGTCGAGTCGACTTGATGTGTTGCAAGTTTGTCCAGTTGACTTTATTCTCACCATTTCTCAGAAAGCCTTCGAGCCCTAAATCAGATGACTCTTTAACAGTGAGTCTAACCCACGACACAGAGGTTAATAACGCAGCCCCAGGTAGATTGATTTTGTTTTTTGTTTTTTGTTCCACTGACTGTCTTCATCAGTCATGACCTCAACCACGAGTCCTTTCATAGCATGTTACGTGTGAGAGCCATTGCGTTCCATCGTCACACTCCATCCATCCATGTTCTAATATGCATGCGTGGCGGGGTCATGTTGTTGTAACCTTTAACATAAACTGTTTTGTCGCTGTTCCACGAGAGATGACGTTTTTTGGGGGTTTTTTTGCATGTACACCGTCGCTCTTTGTGTCGTCCCCGAGGCAAGCAAAAAAAAAACAAAAAAACAGGAATTGTTGTCGTGGGATGTCTGGACAAGCAGGAAGACGTTGCTTACGAGTGAATGAGATTTTCCCCAAAGTGTTGCAAAAATTGTTTAGAGCGCCCATTATCATCTTGTTCCAGACGGAGCGTCACACTATGATGGCGTGGAGGGGAGGGTGACCAATGGGACGCGAGCTAGCGCGCTGTCGCTTCCCACTGACATCAGCAACGGGAGCAGCTTCAGTATTCCAGCCACAGTGTAGAGATGCAAAAACAATGTGGAAGATTCACCAGAAAAAAAAAAAAGGAAAAGGAACCTCACCCACCTGCCCCCCCCCCCCCCCCACACACACACACATTTAACTTGTGTTACAAGTGACTCGCCTCCTGCTGCTCCCTCTCCCCTCCCCCTGCAGTCTCCATGGCCTTTGTTTTCTTTTTTCCTATATATTTTTTTTATTTAACATCATTGTCTTTGTCCTGTGCTTCGTTGTACGCCATGTGTCCGCACGTTTGCATGTTTTTGCAATGTGGCGAGCATCATTGTTGATTTTTTTTTTTTTTTTTTTTTCCTCCGATCCCTTTTCTCACTCCCACTCGCCACGTGTGTGTATATTTTGACTTTGTTCAAATCTTTTTAGAATAAATAAATTGTTTCTATTTAGATGCGTGTCATCCCCATTCATTTTGCTGCACGTGACACTCAATCGATTAAGAAAAATGCTTCAAAAGGAGGATTGTTTTCATCATGATGCATTCTATCCTAAAAAAAAAAAAAAAGGTCATCGGCACAGGATCGCAGCGTAACTCTCAACAAACTCCCCCCGGCTAACTTGATTTATTTCCCAAAAAGGAATGCACTACGATGACTTCCTTTACAAAGTCAAACAATGGAAACTTCCTATGTTGACACAAAACAGCTTTTGTTGGTTTGAACGTGCGTTGCACGCAAGGGGAAATTTATTGTCCTAAACCTTATTTAAGCAGCATGTGATAACATTAACAGCTGGAGAGAAGCGATGCCGTTTTAGACCCACAATGAAGAAAGAGCGTTTACACAATGAAACACAGTGAGAAGTACGTTAACACATTCAGATGTTCCTAAACTCGCTAATATTAAAAAAAAAATTGTGAGCATACATCATCCATCTTTTAGGAACATACAAAAGTATTTCTGCTTTCAAGACAAAAAAATATTATTCGAGCGCCACATTTTGTGCTCAGCAAAATGAATTAAAGGAAAAAAAAAAAAAGATGATAAAGTTTCTTCACAAATTGACGTGATATTCAAACCTCAAGCTCTGTAATTTGTGTTTGTGTTTAACAGTTGCAGCGTGTCCTCATGGGTTCTCTTTTTGTTTTCATTGTGCGTCTTTGTCTTCTGCACAGGGAAAGTGGAGAGGGTAGACATCAGCGTGTGGAGCGAGCGGCCGCCTGGAACAGGTGAGCGTGTCGTTTGTGAGGCTTGAGCAGCAATTTGAGATCTGATTGGTTAAAGGGGAAGTCAACCCAAAAATGTTGCCGTCAAAATACAGCATTCTGTTTAATCCTGTGGAATATGCAGCAAAATCCACCATTTTTTTTTTTTTTTAGCCATCTGAAGGGGGCGGCCATTTTGTCACTTTCTGTCAACTGAAAATGACATCACGGTTGCCCTCAATAATGACCAATCACGGCTCAGCGTCAGAAAACAGGTGAGCCGTGATTGGTTGTTTACTGAAGTGTCATGTTTTTTTCAGTTGACAAAAAAAGTGACAAAATGGCCGCCTTTGAGATGGCTAAATCCGGGTGGATTTTTCTGCTTTACTCATATTACACAAACGGAATGCGGTGAGGCGCGTATGACATTTTCTTTGCAAAGAATTTTGGGGTTGACTTCCCCTTTAAAGAAAGAGTCCCATTGCTAACATTGTTGAAGTGAAATCAGCCAGCAATATTGAATCTGAATACTTTGGGCAAAATAGATTGTCTTGCATGCTGAAATTTAACTCGACAAAACCAATGGAACAATCGCACACGTGTAAGGAAGTAAACACGACGCGAGTAGACTTTTTGGAACGAATGAATCCGATTTGAAAGAACAAATAGAATCTAGTCTGTAAATTGCAGCAAAGCCCTGACCGCTGGACCTCTTGTCGTTTTTTTTTTGTTTTTTTTATGACTTTTATTCATGTTCCAATTGCAGCCAATGACGAAGAGAGCAGCATCGTGTCCAATGAGCCTGATGTGGAGTACACTGAGGTGGTGCATCCTCAACCAGCAGATCCCGCCAGAGGAAATCGAGTCCACCCTTCTTCTTTGGCTCGGACTCCCTTTCATATCTCCTTATTTTAAAAAAAACCCATCAACTTAGTAGATAAGGGAGCAACACTTCCGAGGAGGGGCCTAATTAGAATAATTAGAGGTCTAATCAAGACATCTCCAGGTAGTTGGAACTGTTGGAATAACTGTTGGTATTTCCAAGACTCTTTTCGAATCTATAAACAGGAAGGGTTGAACTAATTGCTGAGCTGGGCTCTGATACGCGGCGGCTCTTTAGGAATATCCTGTGAGCACTGTGGATTTTTTGCTTTCGTCTTCCTTCTGCATCAGACACTGCTTATCTTGAACGTGTTGCCTTTTGAAGACAAAACAGGCTTTATGTTTTCATTTTTTGCATCCACAGCACCACTGAAGAAAGGCACAGAAACTGTTTACAGCGAGCTCCAGAACTCCTCGCATGGTGAGTTTAATATCTTTAAAGCGACCCTGATGGGGATAAAATGCGCCGTTTTATAATGCGTTTTTTTATTTTAAGAATTTGTTTACGGTAACGGACACAAAACCAGCCAATAAAACGTCTCCTTAAAAAGAAAATGCAATATAAAAGTTGTTAAAATGTCATGCTGTTTATTGGGTAAATTTGCTGTAAAAATTCTGGCTCAACAAATTGGCTGGTGGGCATTTGGCACAGAGCGGCGCACGATCAGGATGACTCCTGATCTCGTCTCGCCATGAGTATAAAGCACACACCTGTTCTGGGAATCGTCGTCTTAACTTCCAGTCATTGCGCCTCCGTGTGGACAAGAGCTGTGGAAAACATCGGCACCCCAAATCGACTGAAATGATGCCGTTCAATTCATGGACTCGCAGCAAAATCAATTTATTGAAAATGACATTCAAACAAAAGAGAAGTTATATTTGTGAATTTTGCGCTAGTTTGACCAAAGTGAGCAATTTCGGACCATTTCCTGTTACTGCTGGGGGGAACTTCCTGTTATTGGACAGGAGTTTGCTGTCAAGCATCCCTCTGCGAGCTAAGACTTCCTTGCCAACCGTGACTCCAGAATTTTGCATTCTTGTGAGACCGTGGATTGAAATGACGGCGGTAGATGCAAATGGCATTTTTGTTTGCCTTCGGTGGTGGGACAAAAAGTGTGTCAGCAAGGTCGGCCGCGGCCACGCATCTGTCAAATGAGTCATGATGAATCCCTCTGATGTCAGCCGATGAGTAAACGCGACACGTCCAATAGACTTAACCTGTGATCCTTTTCTCGGTAGGTGCTGATGACCGTCTCGGCTATGTGAGTTTATTGCAAACACAACCACTCAGCCACGATTATTACTTCTGTTGTAATTATGAACATTGCATGTTTTAACCACCAAAGCTCAGAAGTGCAAACACGGCACACTGTTATCATTTTTAGGGCAGTCTACTAATTAAAACAAAAACAATTGAGATTTATTTGGCATATTTTCTGAACTATAGAGCGCCCCTAGTGGTGAAAGAAATATCCATCGAAAAGCTGCGCCATTGTATGAGCCGCATGGTTCAAAATCTAGGAGAGGAGTGACTCATGCTGGACGCCCAATTGCATCATTTGATGCCTTGTTTGAAATAAGAACATTTAACAATAAGGACATTTTTCCCCGCATTCCTGCTCTTGATATCACTTCATTAATTTAGGTGTCGTTTTCCATTTGTGGTATTGTCTTACGACCGCTGCTCTTCCTACATACCACTGCCTGGCGTGCTTCGGACCCTCCCTGTTTCTGTGACCCTCAGCAGAGCGAGAGGGAAACCGTCGTCAAATTTTCCAGACAAGAACAAAGCGTTTTGGGCTGGGGCTTCCTTCCTTATCGGCCCCCGAGATCAGCGCTGAGCCTCAGTCAAATTACTTCAACTTAATCGTTTCTGTTCTCGAACATCATGACGGCATTTTTGTGGTTTATTTGTAACAGCAGAATGTTTTTGCTGTATTTCGGGGATGTAAAACGATCGAGTGATGATCGTTGAATCTAATTTGAATGCCTTATGATGCACCGTGTGTGCAGGGTTCGGTGGCGTATGCGGATCTCAACGGTGAACAACATGAGATGAATCACTATCCAGTAGAGCACAACAACTGCCAGGATCTGCCAGTTCCTGTGGATTAGTCAGACGAATATTCATCACACACTGTTCGGTTTCCACGGCACTCATATGTCATAAACGCACCGGGTGCCCTCTTGTAGCACCTCTGACGTTCCCATCAGCAACGTAAATGACTGCTGTAAATATTTGCTCCTTAATAAAAGCATGTGTCATTTTTGCTGCGCTGTGCCATTTTTCATGGTCAAGATGTAGCAGTCATAGCGAGCATATTTGGGGGCCACTCGCTCACGATTTGAATTGAATCATAAATTAGAGATGAATTATTCATCCTTCCATGCATTTTCTATACTGTTCTTTTAGGTCACCAGTTCGCTGGATTGTTTCCTAGTTGAAGCATTCAGACAATTTTAACCTGGGATTTTTTATTATTATTTTTTTTTTTTTGCTCGATTTGGATCGAAGTCATGGCCGTTTAATATTTTATTTTATTTTAAAGCCATCTTGTGGCAACTTGGTGACGGCCGTAGATGTCTATAAAATTAGTCTTGGACTGACTTGGAGAGTGAATTGGAGCGACGTGCGGAAAAGCCGCCATCTTGAACCGGTGCAATAGTCCCGCCTCTCCACTTTATTTACTTCCATTGAGACTTTGGGCATGAGCACACTTTTAAAAATAAAATCATAACTCGCTGAATTTTCAAGTCATTTTCATGTAGTTTGTTTTGCTGAAAATGTCAGATGTGACTACAACACGAAAAAAATCAGTGTTCATTAAAAAAAATTGGACTGAAAAATATTAACTTGAACCACCCGCAGACTGTTACATGGCACCACAATCCACGTAACTCTTCATAAACAATTTATCAACAGGTCCTAAGTGTACCCTATTCTCCATTTATACGCCTATGCTAGAACTATATTAAATGTGATATGTCCAATGGAAAGGTGGGCGAGTGTGGTTGTAGGATGAACTGTTTCCCAACAGCGCCACCTGGTGGATTTCAGCCTCAATTTCATGAACTACCTCCAGTGAAAACAACGTAATGTCTTTCTGGCTTCATTTTACTGGACTCCACAATTTAGTGGAAAACAGAAGTGGAGTACATCACAAAACTGCCATTCCAAGTATTACTTGATTGAAAACGTCTCATTCAAAGAAGAAGACACAATTGGGTTATTGTTGATATCTGTAGAATCGGCTATTAGTGACAATCGTTAAGAGCCTCTTATTAAATTAATGTTTTCAAATAAAAAATAAAATAAAGGTAGGCTACTGTATGTTGTCGTAAATAGAGTAAATATAAAGATTTTCGATCACACTAGCATAATCGTCATAATATTTTAAAACAGATTAAACAAATACATGTTTCTCTAAATTAACGAAAAATGTCTTTTCAATACTAATGATATTAAAATATAAAACCATAGTATGCGTAATGAGCGTGTATAAACCCAAAGTATATCGCAGACAAAAAAAAGGCCTGGTTCCTTCCTCACTGTGTGCAGCCTGCAGCGCCATCTTGTGGCAGAAGAATACCATATACATACATCTTTTCACGAGATGCTTCCTCCACATCTCAAAAACAAGCTCCTTGGATAAATTGAACATTCTGAAATTTTCCTTCGGTGAGAAAGAGAGTAGGAACGGTTGTTTGTCGAAGTGCTTGAGCCTATCCCAGATGTCTTTTGCTCACTCTGAACTGGTTGCCAGCCAATCGCAGGGCACACAAAGACAAACAAACACTCGTCCTCATAATCACACCTCGGAGCAATTTGGAGCATTCAATTAACCTGTCGTGCATGTTTTTGTAACGTGGGAGGAAACCGGAGGACCTGGAGAAAACCCATGCAGGCACGGGGAAAACAAGCAGACCCCACACAGGAAGGCCGGAGCCTGGATTCGAACCCTCTGGACTGTGAGGCGCACGTGCTAACTAGTCGACCGACATGTCGCCCTTTTCCGTACCAATCAATACAATAATATTTTACTTCACTTTCACCTCTTCTATAACTTGCAAACTAACGATAGACATATGATGCATAAATCGGATTTGTAAAGACAAAGTCAAAAGCAGTCATTTTCCATGTTGAACATGATAAATAAATCATGCAACCAGCAATGGAATGAACCCGTGTTCAAATTATAAATGTGCGTCATATTCGGCATTTAATGCAAATGAATTCTCTTTGTGCCATTACTTCAAGGGTACCATGGGCCAGTACTGCTAACGTTGGCTGCCATGGCAACTGCAGCGAGCACTTAACGTGGTCTGCCTCGCTCAAGCTCTGCCAACATGCTTGTTGAAATCCCATTAAGCTTTAATGATGTGACGTCACTGAGGTGGTCATAAAAAAAAAAATTTAAAAAGAAATTGAGATGCAGCCATGTCATTCTCCCTCAAATAATTCTACTTACTGGGCAAAGTCAGGGTACTGCTAATTCACAGGCAATTTTTTTATGGAGTCCTTAATAAATATCCTCCAAAATGGAGATGGAAAGGAAAAACAGTTTGGGTGAGAGCTTCGAATAAAAATATTCTTTAAGCTACAAATATATTCGCACAACTCAGTTTTGTACAGTTCTCTTTACAGTGACGGTTGTCAGTCATTATTGAATATTGCATATTTCAGAGATGATTAAGAAGAAATCTTGCAGTTAGCAAGAACATTTCTAATGTGAAGGGAATCCAGTTGGACCGGTTTCTGCTTATTTTAGCCAAACCTTGTAAAATCAACTCAGCTTCTTCATCTGCTCGGTGTTTGTATAGCAGAGATGATAAGCATGATATTATTATTCCACTATTGAGTATTCTCTGCACAGATGCTGTTTTCCCTGACAGTTTCCTAACCTGACGCCAGTTTAAACAACCTCGCGACTGTCCAGGATGTTGGCACTGACTGGACCAGATGAGCCATTTCTCAGGTTACTCGTGCATTTATTCAAAAGTTAATTGTGCTCAGTTTTCAGCAACTTTTAAGCAGCAGACAACAAAAACAACAATTATTTAACAATATTAGACACAAACTCGATAAATTACATTTATAGTTTATACATTTGCAAATGTATTTTTAAAATTTACTTAAACTTGGATTTTATTTACAAAACTACACTTAAAGGATCAGTTTAACCTGATTGCAGGTTTATGTGAGTTTGAAGCCTTTGGAACATTATAAAAGGGTCATTCCTGAATTGAAGTATATTTTTGGTCCCTTTATGACTCTTCAAATAATCCATGCACGAAATACAGAAACACAGACTTGTTTGTTTTGTAAACTGAAGACAATTGGGTTTCAGACCAAAAGATTAACATGAGACAAAAGTTGAGAATTCCATCTTTTGTTTCACGGTAATTTTGTTTAGATTAAATTAACTTCAAGTGAATAACATTTAATATTTTGTTGCACAACCATTACTTGCAATAACTGCTTGAATGATTGTCAAAAATATCTATCTATCTATATATATATATAAATATCTATCTATATATATATATATATATATATATATAAATATCTATCTATCTATATATATATATATATATATATATATATATATATATTTTTTTTTTTTTTTTTTTTTTTCATTTCATGGTACCGTGTTGCAGTGTTTTATGAATTTAGCTTATCAGGCAACACTATTTTTCTGATGACCCTGACGTTGCCAATTGTGCCTAATACGTCAGGCCATAGTGGGTACATCTCATGTCTCCGGTAGTTCAATTAATTACTCGATGGAATGAATGTCCGTCCATGCATTCCGTTTTATCCTCACAAGGGTGGGTGACATGAAAACCGACGTCGTGGGTAGGATCAAAGCGATGCGGTAAATAAATGAATTGAGACGTACCCAACAACGTTGTTGAACGTGGCTTTCACTTCCAGGTGCCGACAGCTGCGGTCCAGTCACAATTCAACACGAACTGCTTAGAGCCTGATAAATACGCATGCGCACAGCAGCTGAGCCCTTTGGTTTCTGCTCGCACTGCCACGTTAGTAGCGGTAGACACAAAATACCAAGCTACTAATCCCAACCCAAGCAAGGAAATAACCAACAAATTGCAAGACTCAACTTCTCAGTCCAACATTTGCCCCTTTCACTCCGCTTCTGACGCCTTCTTTTGTTTTCTGCAAGAGAACACGCTCGAAGGCAAAATGCTCAAGTTTTTCCTCCTTTGCACGTTAGCTGTAGCCTATCGGGCTGAGCTCGCCGAGGAAGACGACGTTCTGGTCCTGAAGAAGAGTAACTTCGAAGAGGCTCTCCAAGCGCACCCTGACATCCTGGTAGAATTTTGTAAGTATGACAAACTCGACCAAAATGTCGCCGGCTAATGTCCGTTTGCTTCATCATACTCGTCGTTTTGTCAGCTAGCGTGTTAGCAAACTAGCCAATCGTAATTAGCGGTAAACTTTGTCACGTTCGACAGGCTGTCCAGCAAGTGGCTAATTGGCGGCGTTTGGCTCATTAAGTGTTGCCGTTGGGCCCTCGCTTGTGAAGTTAACTCGGCGCTGGTAAACTTTTTGAAAGTGTCACGACTGCGAACAGACTCGCCAAGTCGATAATGATGTCTAGTGTCGTGATACCAAAGCTACAGTTGTGCTTAGAATGGTCGACCCACTTTGAAGAAAATATTGCATAGCTTTTTGATTTGTCTGCTTTGTAACCTCGAAAGTTTTCCATTTTTTTTGTTTCATTTTGTAAAATGGCAACGAAAATGATCATGGTTGGCGATTGAGTCTCACGTCTTTGCATTTGAAGTAGCGTAGTTGACCCGAGCCGCTACAAAACGACGTGACCACCCGTGAACCAGACACGGCTGGACGCGGGTCCGACAAGCCAATTGGTTGAGGGTTGGAAGGATGGAGTTTAGGTCGCTCAAGTACAGCTCACATGGGCGGGATCTCAGTGGAGCTAAGTTGACGTGTACTTAACAAAAGGGCATGAGTACGTTTTCACCGATTGCTCTGCAAATAACGATTTGTGATGTGATGTTGGAATTTCTTGGTTGTGTCATAAATGGCGACCACCATGGCGACACAGACCGTGAATGGCAAAACATAAGATTATAAACATTTATTAGTGCTGTGAAGCATTAAAAAAAACGTAACTAAGTAATCGCAAAACTTTTCCATAATTTACTGCGATTAAGCAAAACTTTCAACAACTATTTTTTTTGTAAAGCTTGTAACAGATTTGACAAAGGTAATATCTTGGAATTAATGTCAAATAACCAAATATGAAGTCCATTTTATTTCACAGACTGAGTAGTGTTTTGATCCTTGAATACTATCAAAACTGAGTCATCTTGACAGGCATTTTTCCTTTCAAACATTTCTCAGAACGTATCGGAAAATAATGACTATTTGGTGAACGCATGCATTTCAAGTGTAATTTCAATTTTGGTTAAACTATTTTTGCTTTCCTTCTCCGAAAGAACGTACAACACCAAAAAATATGCTACAGATTGACATCTCTCGCTCTCTCACTCTCTGTGTGTGTGCGTGCGCGTTTACATTGACACCAGTGTGGGAGGGCAAAGGTCATTGCCTATCATCATCCATTTTACTGAGTAAATTGTAATAATCGTCTGTGTTTTCATCGCTCGACAAAGCGTCGTCGTCGGACGCTCAACAACTCGATCGCAGACATCTTGCCTGGATTTGGATGCTTTAAAAACGCAATCCTTGAGGGATGATAGTTAAATTTTTGTCCATTGTTGCTGCTACGACTACTCATCTCTCTAAGCGCTCGCCATGCTACTTCACCACGCCCATTCCAAGTACTCATTCTCTTCAACATGATGCTACTTGTGGTGGGCGAGGACTGGGTGGGTCCTGTCACAAATTGTAAAAAAAAAAAAATATGTTAAGTTATTTTTTTTCTTTGAATGCCTTTGTCATCAGAGTCAAACCACTACCTTTGTTTAAATATAGTTCAACTCACTTCAACATAGTTTATAACCACTAAGACGCCACAAGATGGCGCTAAAGTATTACTTTAACCTCAGCACAAAAGCAGCTAACATGTGAGGGTATTTTTTTTTTCTTTTCAACACATTACAGAGGATATGTTAACATTTCACAGAATGGGTGAATTTGCAAGTGCCCAGCCACAAATATACAATGTTTTACAGTCATCCGATGAAGATAAAATATTTGTTCTTGAGACAAAATGCAAATTATCAATACAGGTTTGCCAATCAAATGTTCATCTTCTTGTCTCTAGTCTTTTGTGTGTGCGTGAACAACTTTCTTTTGTCTTTCTATGTCGCTTCCTTCAGACGCCCCGTGGTGTGGTCACTGCAAGGCCCTGGCTCCCGAGTATGCCAAGGCCGCTGGCATGCTGAAGGCGGAAGGTTCAGCGATCCGTCTGGCTAAGGTTGACGCAACTGAAGAGACTGACCTGGCCCAAGAGTTCGGCGTTCGTGGATACCCCACCATCAAGTTCTTCAAGGGAGGAGACAAGCAATCCCCCAAAGAGTACTCTGGTAAACTACTCCTGAATTATTCTTCTCTGTGCTCGTGACCGCTCAGACCCTTCCAGACATGCGTTGAACTTGATATGTAGACATGACACAATGAATTCCATGTGACAAGATCGGTGGTGTCAGGACAGGATACAGGCCAGAGGACTGCATTTTTTAGAGCATTTTTCTCACAAAAGGCCCAAGTTGAGATCCTCTGATCAAAACAAAGAAAGAAAAAAAAAAACACAAATAATGCTGGCGTTGTACCTCCAAAATACGGTAGTCACTTTTCAGGAGACCCCAAAAACGCGCTACGTTTGTGTGCCCATCAATATTGCATCATCAAAGAGCAAGCCACTTTTGATTGGTCAAGGTGTGAAAGTAACCATGTGTGGACTGACGAATAGAAGTTTTTTTTTTCTTTTTTTTTTTAAATTTATGCGAGGTAACTGCCCGCCTCCACTGCTGGTGAGAAGCATTTTCATCTGCGGGTGAATTTATTTTATCCTGCTAATCCCACAAAGTAGATCTAAATGTCCGCTCCAAGTCATCGATGGTAGCACAACATTCAGCACCTTCACACATGCATGCATGGATTCTTGGTCTGGCCGATGTGGGCAGGAATAAGGATGCACCTGACGAGGCGTTGCTCTACGGCGCTCGCTTTGCTTAAACTAACAGAGGCAGCGGCAATAAGTCATTTGAGTTTGCTTGGCCTGAAGTGCCAGTAGAACACGTTTGAGCCCCTTTGTTGTCTTTGATTATGTGCAGTTAGTCACATCTACCCTGCGGAGGTAGTTTTATTTAAAAAAAAAAAAAAAATTGCCGCTACTTCAGATCAACTTCTGTCAACATGTTCCTAAAGTATCACGGCTCGCCGTGTCATCGTAACGCACTTCTTTTTTTAATAATTGCTTTGTTATACTAATGGTTCGAGTCAAAATGAGGTACAATGTTTAGAAGTGCAATTATTCGTTCTCTCAAGGTTTCAAAATTAAAAACAAAATATGTGTTGGCAGAGTAAAACATTTACTTCCTTTCCCAACACTGCAATTTTAATAAAGGCCATCTTCATTCCTGAACATTTAATCTTGATTTTTCTTTTGAAAATTCTGTCAGGAACATAACAGTCTTCTTCAATAATGCTTCAAATAATAAATTACTCGCATAATTATTTTCTGAGCAGTGTCCTTTCAACAATGTGCATTGCTGTTAAACATTTTTAACGGAATGCAGTTGACAGAATTTACTGTGACTTTCTACAAGACTGGCTGGCAAATGGTCATTGTAACCAAATCGGGTCTCTCTTTTCAGCTGGAAGGCAAGCAGACGACTTTATCAACTGGCTGAAGAAGCGCACAGGCCCCGCAGTCACCACCTTGGCTGACGTCACTGCTGCACAAGCCCTGATTGCTGACCATGAAGTGGTGGTCGTTGGTTTCTTTAAGGTGAGAGAATATTTTGGAGATGGTTGACGTTTGGGGATGGACGATTGATTGAAATTAAAATGTTGAGTTTGGGTTCTTTTGATCGTATCTAATTTTATAATCAAGGAAAATGATTTATGTGCTCAACGCCACGGTATGTTTACAAGTTCCCGACGTTTTGAAGGTATCTGGAATGCAGCGGGATTCTAGCGTCGCAGGCGTCTATTGTATGTGGTTTGGCCCCCCCGAAACAAGTTTTCACAGTTTATAGAAATAATTACACATGAAATATTTTAATACAAACCGTGCTTCGTTTTTAAAACATCGCTCATGCTAAATCAATCGAGGATCACGTTAAAAATGCTAACGGGAAATTGTGTGTCCATTGCTGTTATTGTAGTACACTTATTTACCTTGCTATTAATTTATTTTATCCTTTCAAGTTAGATTTTATTTGAAGTTGTATTTTGAAATATTCTTGGAATGTTTCTCACCACAAAATTCAAGGATACTGGATCCAAGGAATTTTGTTTTGTCATACCAACGCACATTTCCACATAACGTGAAGTATAGTCTCGAGGTCCCGGGTCAGACCTGTGAGTCGCAACACTTGAAGGCAGGATGGACACTTATTGAAGGCACAGATGCAAAGCAATTAAATAGTTCAACAAAAATATATTTTTTTTCCTCCGTAATCGTCCAGCCCAAGTTCACATCCAGTAGACCTGACGTGTTTCGCAAAAAGCATGCATAGAAGTTGTGAATTTCAACTTGAGTACAAGTTATTTGAATATCTTTTTGTCCTCTTTTTGTCACGATACAACTCTGACCGATCTCTGTTCACAGAACGTGGAGTCTGCTGAGGCCAAGGCCTTTGAAAAAGCCGCTGAAGCCGTAGAAGACATTCCCTTCGGCATGACCTCTGACGATGCCGTTTTCACCAAGTTTGAGGTCTCCCAAGATGGTGTTGTTCTCTTCAAGAAGGTGAGCGCCGTTTGTTTCTCCTCACTGCATCCTGCATAAGTGCTGGAACGTATTTTGGGGAGCGTTAGAGGTAAAGAGAGGAAAAAGAAGGAAAAACTCAATTAGAATACATTTTATTTTTAAACGAAACGACTTGGTGTTATCAAATCGGTCCGCTCATTGCATGATCAAAAGAGAAAGTAAATGAATGTCAAATGACGTGTGCGTACAAACGATTACTGATGGACATCGCCCTTTGATCATGCAGGTGCATGAAATCAACCAACCGCGTTGATCATCTAAATGTTCTTTCACTTCACAGAAAGAACTATTCCATGTCACTCATGAGCGATAAAACAAACGAGGCTTTTTAGGAGTCCCCAAACGTTTGATGAGGAAGGTGTCATAAATTGTAGTCAAAAGTACTGCAAGCTGAAAATTGGCTATTATGTAACTAAAAGTACAGTAACTGCACAAATGAGCACTGCATACAGCAAAGCACTCGTTTGAAATGAACTAACATCACATGCACATAAATCAGTAGGGAGGCTTGTGTCATCACTTCCATCTGTCGGCGTAGGCACGAATACGTTGCCGTGAATAACATCCACCAAAAAAAAAAAACGGTAACCATAGTGTCAAGCGGTTCATTAGCAGACAAACGGCAGTATCCTCAACGAGGGCGAAAGGGTGGTCGTCAAGCAAGTCGCCATTTCGTGCTTCAACAAAGACCATTACCCATGGACGGAATTATTCTTGCATTCATCTGCTCATGGCCACAAGCGAGCTCCGAGGAGGAGAATTTATGACGAGGCTGTTCAATAGAAAGGAGTGCACTGACTGTTGGATTTATTTAAAAAAAAAATTAGATCAGAACTTTTCTTTTTATTTGCTCAGAATTGACATTCCCAATGTTGGCCCAATACTTAACGTGTCCCTAATTTCAACATTTATTTTTCCTTTGACGCTCAAATTAATGAGACAAAATTGAATTTAATTAGTTTAATAACGGCTTGTGTGTTTAAAAGTAATGAACCTTAAATGGGTCATGTGTTGCCGCCCGCGCGCGCCTTGCTTGTCAGTCGGTTGCAGTCCCTTTGATTTACCGGCTTGAAATCAGACGCCCTTGACCTCGGCGTGGGTGACCACGCCGTGCTGCTAATTTCAGCCCATCACGGGCTCTCCCACATTGCTTTTCACGTCACCGCCTTGCAAGATCTGCTCTTGGCATGACATAAGTATGTGAAGCCGAATGAGTCTTTGACTATGAGCAGATGAACTTTAGAATTACGCGGGTGGTGATCTTGTTGGGGCGTGAGAATATGCAACCTCAAAGATTTGTATTTGTACAGGGTCTGACATGAAAGCTTTTTGGGTGGTGGCCCTCCCTGAAGCCGTATAAATTTCTGGTGTAAGATGTCACATTTGAGGGATTTTTTATTTTTTATTTTTTTAAGTAAAGCAGCGATCCACAAACATTTGAGGGTCTGTTCAGTTACGAATGCACTCGAACGCCTTTCATGCTCCAAAATGACGTCTTTCATGCAAAAATGTGAAAACAAAAAAATGCTTAAACTGCAAGTTTGAGAGCTCCAGCGGGTCTGTTATCAGACACAATAATCCCATCTCCGTTGATGTCTTGAACTTGGTCAAGGTCCAAAGCATGACTAAGAGTGGGAAATCTTAGCTTTTCGTGACTGGACAGTCTACATTTCTGTATCGATTTCCAATGCCATTCGCTCACACATTATTTCACAGTCACAATTCCTTGTGATTCCTTCCTTTGATTTACTTAAAAAAATCATTTGTATTGTAATTGTGGTTATACCTAATGAGCATTTTCCAACTGGCAGAACAGGTTAGCATTTTATTTTAGAAGGCCGTTTTTTTTGGGGTTTTTTTTCTCCCCAGCCAAACGAATTAGTGGCAGCACGGTCTTTGTAGTTTGGCTCAGTTTAAATGTCACTTGTGCCGCCCATGCTGGGCTGGTACAACTCATGAGTACAAGAACTTCTCTTGATGTACATTTTCGTGAAAGGAAATGCCGTCCTTGTATTTGACAACACACGTGACCTGAATTGTGTTGGATTAAAATGAGAGGTTCTCTCTTCTTTACGAATAGCAATTAGCAAAATTGTGATGACTGAGTTGTCTCTATAATGTGGCTGCTGTTCTCCAAAAGGTCTCAATTTTTGTGATGGAATGGCGTATAATTTAAAAAAGAAAAATAATTTGGAACCTGAAAATTTTTCTTTTCAGTCCTGAGGTCACCAAACTGATGTGAAGGTTTTATAAAGTTATCAAATCTATTAATTTTACTGCCAGACAACCGCTCAGAGCTGAGATAAAATAACTTGGTGTTTAATTATTAGTAACTCTGTGTCAGCCGCTCCAGGTTCTTAGCTCAAAACTGTCATCGCGAGTCAACAACCCCTTCCTGTTGATGGCCGTGTGGCAGCGTGAAGTCCCGAGCTTAATCGAAAATCATTGCCGTCACGTGGGCGCTTTGCTGCAGTTAAGCAAGCTCTCTCTTAATAAGCAGCTGGCAACGTTGACTTAGCACAACAGGGTCTTAAATTTCACAGCCAATCACTGCCAGCGTTGGCATCGGCCAAACGCCACTTTGCTCTCGTGTGCCCGTAAGAGCTGCTTGGATGGACAATTTGACCGCAACTATTCTTAACACTCAATAAATTTCTGTTTACCCTTGAGGCCCTCGTATAACCCGGAAGATCAGGGGATTTGGAAGGAGCGTCTGGTAAATCTGTTCTTGGGGGGGTGGGCACCTGCAGAGGAGATGGGAACACCCGCTCGGCCTTTGGATGATCTTTGTAACGCACCGATTCTATCTGGTCTGTTTTTCAGTTTGATGAGGGACGTAACACCTTTGACGGCGAATTCACCAAAGAAAATATCCTGTCTTTTGTCAAAGCCAACCAGCTGCCTCTTGTCATTGAGTTCACAGAGCAGGTAATTGGTGGGGGTCCCTGACGTCAATCAATTTGAATCCTTCCTGTGCAAAGTAACATTGCGACAAGCAATCTGATTTCATATATTTTCTCATCTACAGACTGCCCCTAAAATCTTTGGTGGCGAGATCAAGTCCCACATTCTCATGTTTCTGCCAAAAGCAGCCGCCGATTTCCAGGACAAAATGGACCAGTTCAAGAAAGCTGCAGAGTCATTTCAAGGGCAGGTAGGTCAACTCTTGCAAGGTCGCAATGTCCCTCATCCAGTCAAGTTTAGTTACTATGTCCAAAACGCCCCCTCCCCTGTCCAGATCTTGTTCATTTTCATCGACAGCAGTCTGGACGACAACCAGCGCATCCTGGAGTTCTTTGGCCTGAAGAAGGAGGAGTGCCCCGCCATCCGCCTCATCACCCTGGAGGATGAGATGACAAAGTACAAGCCAGAGAGCAGCGACATCACCGCAGAGGGCATCGTTGCATTCTGCACACAATTTACGGAAGGAAAACTGAAGGTGACGCAACTGAAAACGTCTCTTTAATTTCTTTTTAGATCCCTTTGAAACGAGGTTTATTCATTTAATTTTTTTCAAGTTTGGCGGGCCGGATCAATACGTTTCGCGGGCCACATGTGGCCCCCGCGCCGTAGTTTGCTACGCCTGCTGTAAAGGATCACAGTGGCTAGCTTGATCTCTTAACAAGCTCTTTTTTTGGAGAAAAATCAGTTAACAAAGACGATGTGGTACATAGAGTGACCGTTGTACTTTCTCCTGGCCACAGCCTCACCTGATGAGCCAAGATATCCCCGAGGACTGGAACGTAAATCCTGTCAAGATTCTGGTCGGCAAGAACTTTGAGGAGGTCGCCTTTGATCCCAAGAAGAACGTCTTTGTGGAGTTCTGTAAGTTTTTCTTTTTTCTCGTTAACAAATTGGCTGCCGGCCAATCGCAGGGCACACAATCACAAGAAAATTCTCAAACATGACCGAAGGGTATTTTTGTCACAGTTGTAAATTCTGACCCGTTCTCTGTATCCCTGCTAAGCCTTTTTCATATCCAAGAGTAGATGGTCATGCTTCACACGCAGCGTCTCGTGGCCGCCCCGAATTGTTATCAGACACTGATGCGAAAGAGATCCCCGTAAAAATAGCTGCTGGATTATTAGTCTGTGATTCCCAAATGTGCGCTATTTTAGGTGTCGTCTTTTTAATCAGTTGTTTAGCTTCTGGGCAGCTCTCAACAGATGATGCTCAGCCGCACAACAGGCATTTATTTAGCTCTGGCTGCACGTGACTGATTTCCGGTAGTCGGTTCCCGGCTATTTGTTTTTCAATGTGCCTTTTGTCTGTATTGTGTTTCCGTTTGTTGTTCAGAGGCACTTGGACATGCCCATAATTTGCAAAATATGTTGTCTCAGATGCCCCTTGGTGCGGCCACTGCAAGCAGCTGAATCCCATCTGGGAAAAGCTGGGAGAGAAGTACAAGGACAGCGCAGACATCGTTGTCGCCAAGATGGATTCCACAGCCAATGAGATCGAGGCCGTCAAAGTCCACAGCTTCCCTACTCTGAAATTCTTCCCTGTAGGAGACGAACGCAAGGTGTTTAAACTCATTCTTGGAACAACTTAGACATTTCGAACGCTATTTAGTGACCTTTTATAACACCCACTGCGGCTCTGTTCATGTACGAGCGTTCCTTGCTTCCCAACTGTCATTGGTGCTTTTTGATTTAGCATCACTCATCGTGTAGCAACGCGAGCCTGTTGAGCCCTTTTCTTGGTTTAGTTCATGACGTTCCGGCTTGGGAGGTGCCCTGAACTGGCCTTCATCTGGGGTTGGCGTTTGTAATTCTGCCCTCAGTTTATCACTAAGGATTGCATCCCATATGAAGTCAGATAATGGTCGCCATTTTGCAACTCATTTGTCCTTCGCCACCGCTCTCAAGACGTCATATCTGAGCCGATTGTGGGCAAAGTATTCGTTGACATTTATGAGAATTGCTGTTTTATGAACAGGTGATTGACTACAATGGGGAGAGAACACTGGAAGGCCTCACAAAGTTCCTGGAGAGCGGCGGCAAGGAGGGAGGGGCCCCCGCCGGAGAGGAGGAGGAGGATGACGACGACGACGATGATGACTTTGATGCTGAGGTGAGTGTCCCCGCTCGGTAGCATCCATAAATCTTTTAACAAAACTCCTTTTTTTTTTTTTTTTGTTGTCGAATTTTGGAGTGTTTTTCATTGAGGAATGGGCCAAAGTCCCAGCGGCAATCTCAAGATTTGAGACGTAACAAAAACAACTTGCTACAAAGTACTGACTTTGGGGGACTGAAGAATTGCGCACTTGCCAATGTCAAGTTTATTTTCAAGAATTTTCTTTTTTACAAAAAAAAAAAACTGCAGCGGGGTGAATAGGTTTGCAAGGCGCTGTACTGTTACACGCTCTCGGCATTTGATTAGGAAATTAGAACTATTTTTAGTTTGGCCGAATTTTTTTATACAGCTTCTCTTCGATCCAATTAGATGTTGCGATGTCCAATTGAAAGTGTGTGCCTTGAAATCCTGGTTTTAAGCTGAGCTTCTTGTAACATGAGCAAAATTAGTCTTGATGCGCAAGTCCTATTGGGATCATCTTTTATGATTTTTGGAGGCGTCCAAGGTGCCGTCCCCAAAAAGATTGAAGGGGGCTTGTCAGGATTTTAGGTTGTAACATTAGAAGTGACCCACTTTGTTGCCTTCCAAACGGCTGCGCTTTACTGAGTCAAATAACCTCACTAGTCTCGAGGATGTGCCGGTGCCTGTCCGAGCTGACTTTGGGTGCGAGGTGTGGTACAACTTGAAATAGTCGCCAGCCGATCAAAAGGCGGCCGCTCACATACGCAGTCACGCTTAAGGACAATTTACTCTTCAACTAACCTACTGGACAGGTCTTTGGAAAGTTGAGTACCTGAAGAAAACCCACACCGGCATGGGAAGAACATGCAAAGGCCGGCGTCAAACTCAAATATTGGCATTTAAAGCATTTCAGTGATCTGACCAAAGGTGTTAATGTGTCGAGATAACGATCATTACAGGTCCTTCATGAACAGTGAGTGTTTATTTGCACTTGTTTTTTTGTTTTTTTTAAAGCTCGCCTCCTTCTCAGAAGTCTAATTACGGTGCAGCACACCGATGGCCACAAATATCTTCTACAGCTGTTAGAACTACTTACTGGGCTTTGCCTGTGTCGACCCAATCATGAAGTGGCACACGTGCAGTGCCTGCAGCCATCGTAGTGTACGTGCTCGTTCGGCCACTGGGCACACCGCACATGGCGACAAGTCGGGTCAAAACACTCAAACACGTTGAATATCCCCGATTTAGTATCGGAACGGCCAAAATGTTTTCTCACGGCAGGAATATCTGAGATTTTGGAGTCATTACGGTAATCTGAGCAGTCCTTGCAACTGCAAGGGTGAGAATCAAGGCTAAAATCGGACTAATTATCAAACAGTGTGAACCAGGCTTAAATTTTGCAATACTGCACGCCCTCCACCCCCAGTTCATCCTAAAAGTATCAATTTTAAATGAGATGAAACGTTTAACGTGAGTGTCGACTGCTTTCCAGGATTTGGACGATTTGGACGGTCAAGACGAGGACTCCGACGGCGAGGATAATAGGCACATCGAGCTGTAAAGAGTTGCAAGAAGAGAGTCCCGCTCCGCCCCCTCCGACCAGTCGCCTACACTACCGTTACTCTTTATATAGACCCCCCGTCACGCTACTGAGAGCATTACGTCCCTTGTCTCGCTGCCAGTCAGTCCACCAGCCGGCACACTCGTTGGCCAGTCAGTATATCGCTTCCCGTTTTCTCTTTCACGGACAGGTCTTGTACCATTTGTTGGGAGGGGGGGGGGCGCAGGGAACAACGCTACGCCTCCGTGAAGGTGCTGATGCCCCTTCAAAGCGCCGTCATGCCAAATATTGGCCTATTTTATGTAAAAGGTTGGAATTGAGATCCTCTTGACAAAAATTTTATTTTTACACCCCACCTTAACATCCATCAGGAGTCCATGTGCACTTGTGGTGTTTGGGCTAAGGCTTTCTAGTTAGTGTGATTATCTTTTGTAAGGATTGATCTCTCAGGGGACAAATGGCCTACCTGTTGTTATATTTTCACTCAAATGATCCCTCACGGTGTAGCAAAAAGCCCCCCCGAAACTGTGTCTGAACAACCTGCCGTGTGTGTAAGTGGTGGCGGAGTCTACTTTTGTCCCCCCCCCCCAAAAAAAATTAACTCCTCACTTTGCATGGGGACTACTAACCATTTTCTAAAAGGAACAAATGCTAACTTTTTCGGAGGCGGCGGAATATTTTTTTATTTTTTTTTTTATTTAATTGCTTTAACTGAGTTTTTTTTTTTTTTTTTATTATGTTTAGGACTTTTTTTTTTTTTTTTTTGTTTGACCATTGTGCCCAGTTGTAGCCAGTTGGCCTTTTTGGGGCAGAGTTAGTACTTGGACACGCACTCAGGCCGTGGATGTTTTTCTTTTGGGAGCCAGTTCTGAAAAGTCGCACTGTGTTCATGCCTCTTGCGAGATTCTTTGTGGTTACTAAAGCCGACAGATGTGCTACGTTTAATAGGTAGGTCCGAGGCAAGCGTTTGTTAATCTGATATGGGGAGAAAGCAGTTGCACAGCACCACCCCTTGCCCATTCTGTACCCTCTGGATCACTCTTGGCTCTACTTGTGTTGGAGAGATTTGAACGGCTAGTTTTCCTGCTCAGGAAGATGATGTTTGTGTGTGTGTGGCGGCATGAGTAGACTGAGGTGATACGATTGACATCTGTACAGCAGAGAGGGATACTTAAAGCATTCCATCATATCCAGTTCGATGTGGAAAATGTGAAATGGTGGCCAATAAACAAAACGATCTAAAACACCTTTGCCTGGAGTTGGTGTTGATTGACCGGTCACGTGGCACTTTTACAAGATCTCTTCATGGACCCAAAAAAATGGTATTGTGCATGTCTGAAAGGTAGTTGATTCGGGGAGAAGAAAATCTTGGAAGGTGCAAATATGATTATGGCGGTTCCACTGTTCCGGTGGGACACTAAAAAATCGCGGTATAACATGATGCACCTTTTTAGCATGATCATTCCCAAAAAGTAATTATTTCATCAACACACCACTTGTCTACAAATTTTGTGCCTTTTCAACCTGCTGTGGCGTAGCGACTAATATTTTAAAATATTGATTACTAGGAAAAGCTTGTGGGTTGCTACGTGAAGCCTTTTTAAAGAAAATTTTAAAACCGTCAGATTGTTGAAATAATGCTCTAAAACAGTGATATGAACCGATACTGGTTCTGTTGACACACTCTAAAAAAGAAATTGACGGAGTTTTTTTTTTTTACAGAGGTGACTTAATTTTGGGGCAATGTCAGTGTGTAGAAGCATATGGTTATGTATACCTTAATTTAGCTTCTTACATAAACTGCTGAGGCATGAAGACTTTCTCTAATTTGCTAAAAAAAAAAAAAAAATTAAAACTTCGGATAAAATTATATAAAAACTGATGAGTCGCACTTGAAGTGAGTGCGAAATTGTGTCTGAATTTAAAATGGTCTGAAGAAGGCATCTGTGCCGTCGTCGTACGTAACCACATGAGAAGAATGACAAACAGCCGTGATGTTGCATCTCCCCTGACGGTGCCCTCCTTAAGTTGCCTCCTTAACGAAGACGGGCCCCCCCCCACTGATGTGATGTCACCGCTACCATTCGTGGGCAACATGTCGGTTTGTCAGAGGTGAAAGTTTTACCACTGCGATCTGTGGCGTGTCCTAAAATAACCCGACAGAGAATATAAAGGGGAGGTCTGGCCTCCACAGCAGCAGCAGCTCCACACTTCAATCACACAGAGGAAGTCTGACCTTTTGAGCGAAAAGACATCACGGACCACAAATTTTGTGCTTGAATCTTTGATTTTATTTTTTCCCCAAAAGCAAAGAAGAATGAAGTACTACCAGTTCCCCACATCTCAGCCCGTATCACTTCGAGCTTATGCCCACAACAAGTACAAGGCCTCCGCGTCGCAAAAGCCCATCCGAAGTGTGCATTTCCCCAATGACATCGTTTTCCAGGACTTTGTGCGGCATGGTGAGCTGGAGAGGATTGGACTCTTCATCCGAGCCAGAAGAGTCACCCTGGACGCCATTTACCCCTCTGGTGAGTCTCGTTATCTGGAAAATCTTTGGAGCTTTTCTTTGAGATGGGACCATACTCTACTTAGCAAGGTGTATGACAAAAATGCCACTTTAAAAACAAAGCTCATGAGACAAAGGGCATTCTTGCGCAAAAATTACCATTTGAGGATGGCACAGAAAGGCTTAAGAGCAAACTAACTGAAGTGCAATGTATGTATTCTTTTCCCACAAAACTCAAAATTGTAATGTTCTTTAGCGCTATGGTAGTCCTGCATGCTATTCCAAATCCGCACCCCAAAAAAATACTCATTTTACGATATCAGAATAAGATAATTAAGGCCCATCTGCCATCTTGTGGTGAACGGTGATATTACAGCTTAATACCGTCAACCACTGCGTATTTGCTTTTCAACTCCCACAGTCGCTTTTTTCAGCTTTTTATTTGTTGGGTTTATAAAACTGTAAATGTATTTTTTCAAATGAATCAAGTGTCTGCTCCAAGTGTCGTTGCGAGCCACATGCCAGTGACCAGACTTTGACATTGTGATGCTCTCTTGTGTGTGAAGGCATGGCCGCCATCCACGAGGCAGTGCTGTCTGGGAACCTGGAGTGCGTGGAGCTGTTAGTCCACCACGGAGCAAACATCCACCAGAGGGACGATGAAGGGTGGACCCCGCTTCACATGGCCTGCAGCGACGGCTTCCCTCACATTGCACGGTGAGTGTTTATGCAACAAAGCTGGTCACCATAGCAGTCAAAACACTGACTCATAGCCAGCGGAGGCCACGACATTCCATGTCGACGAGCACGTACTCGACATTGCCGTTGTAAGAGAAGCCGGGGGTCCACTGCATGCTTGCACCTCCCTGAATTTGACAGTAACGCATGACGCTGATGTGTTTGCGTTACTTTCAGCTATCTTCTCTCACTGGGCGCCGATCCAAATCTGGAAAACGACTGCGGCGAGAAGCCGTGTGACCTGATCGACCCGGAGAACAAGGAACTGCTGGACCTGTTCGGTCTTGTCGACAATGACTGAGAGCCTCTGAGCAAGATGTGGGATGGCAGCCTGGTACGGTTGCTCCAAATGTTCTGATGAAGCGAAGAGAAAAGGCCTCTTGGGTTCAGTGTTCTGAACCAGAAAGTTGCCTCAACTGTGGAGGTGTGGTGGAAGGAAGCGTGATTTACTGACATGGACTTGCAGCAGCCAGCTCCATTTGCATCTTTTTATCCCGCTGTGAGTTTGAATGAAAGATTTAAATTACGTAATTTATGTTTCATCCTGGAAGACAAATGCATTGATTTGAACATGAATGTTTGCTGGACATTTGTAATGTTACAAATGGTTTGCTTCGCTGACACAAAATGGATTCTAGGATCTGCTCGCTGAGAGAGACCGTATTAGTTAGATATTATTTTCTATGAATGGATTATGACCAATAGAAGAAGCCTTACCAATAACTTTTTTATATACATGATATAGGTCATTCTAGTAACATGTTGATAACTGTACAGTCTTATTTTTGTTACATTTTGTACTTCTAAAATAAAGTTTTTAATCAGATTACTCTGACGGATTTATTTCATAGAACTTTTCAGTTCCGGACCAGAACACCAGCCAGGTCAAGGTAAGGAGGTGAAAATCCAGGATGTATTAGTGTTTGGATTTTGCTCTGTCGCCCTCAAGTGGCGAATATCTGTAGTGACGGCTCCATGGGAAAACAAAAGGAGAGAAAATGCAAATGAATTGTAACCAGGCATTTTTTTTTATATAGTTTTGACGCACTATACAATTACAAAAACATATTTACAGGAAAGACCAAAAATCTTCAAGCAGTTTCCCCATCGTGTTTCACTCTTTAAACTTCCACTCCTGTCGACACATGGGGCACTGCTGCTGGACCTGCTGCGAGTTGAGCCACTTCAAGATGCAGTGCATGTGGAAACAGTGGGAGCACTGACCCCAGACCAGTGGGCAGTCATCCCCAGGCACTTTACCTGTGAAACGGGTTGGAACATTTGCTCACTTGTAAATAGTTTTCAGATTTGACTCACTTTGATTTTCGATTTAGTTAAGGATATGATTTCATGTAGAAAACATTCTCAGAAGAAGCAATGCTGTAAGTAGATGTCTCGTCCTAACTTGGGGCATAAGTAAAAATATGAATATTTACATTGAGACTTCCAAGAAAGAAAATCTCTCCTGCACCGCCTCATTGGTTAGTCCTGACCCAACTCACACAAATGCATCCAGAATATCTCAATTGTTACTTACAGTCCGGACAGCAGCCATTGAAAGCCAACCTGCAGATCCCACAGTTCTCATCATTGGCTATCCACAACCACGACGCCACTCCGTTCCACTTCTTGATCTTGACTTTCATCCTGCTGTGTACGAAGGCAGCAGAGAATTAGCAATCGCACCTTCCACTGCCATTGCGAGCTGACGTTTAGCAAGATAGCTACGTCTGGAGTTAAACTTGTTCAGATTCTGCAACATCTACCGATTTTACTCACCTGTCAGCGACTCACTTCGTCTTTAAAGCCTCTAACGCCAGTTTAACGTTGATGTTTCGATCATTGCAGGTAGGTTGATGTACTATATGGCAATTTTCCTCGACTTTTTTTTCACCAATCCCTCCACTTTAGTTGTCTTCTACTTCTTGTGCTTTAAAAAGCAGTTGCTCAGCAACGTCATGACTCATTACCGCCATCTAACGGACCGGCGCGATAAATTAAGTATTACACTGCTCAACAGCAAATTTTAATCAGAGATGGCTTGATGTGTGTCATTGTGTGCCTAAATGTATTTTTGACACCGATTTAAGAAAAAAAAACACGGTTCACTTCTTTTTATTCGGCACATAATTGTTGCTGGTTTTGATGTTTGAACAACGAGAGCTTGCGAAATACGGATTTTCCCATGCGTTGTTGGACCTGGAACTTAATTCATAAATATTACTAACATTATTATTATTATTATTATTATTAAAAACTGATATACTAGAGAAATAAATTAGGGCCCACAACAAACTTACTTGACTTACATCTCTGATGAGAAATAAAAATTACAAAAATATAAATATTAGTTTTTTGAAATGTATATATTAACATCACCCTACAGTACAGCAATACTTTTTGATCTTTCGGTTGCGTCGACTGGCCACTAGGATGCATTCAAGTGACCTTTTTTTTTTTTTTTTTTTCAGCGTGTTGTGACGTCTTCTCCATCAACAGTGAGAGAGCCCGGACTGTGTGTATGTGAGAGAGAGAGGCTCAAAAGAAAGTCTAAAAAGCCTCCGACTCAAACGTTTGGCTGTCAGTCGCTGCTAATTGAACAAAATGTTCTGTCGACGGGTTTGCCAGAGACTCGGCCCGGTGGCTCAAAGGGTCTTCACGCCGACATTTCGAAAAGGTGAGTCAGATTCATGTTTAAGTGACTTTTTACGTCATCCAAATGTGAGGTCAGACTTGTTGCTTTCTCGCGTGTTCAACGTGTGGGGAAATCTTTGAACTGTGTTGATGTTTTTTTTCGGCAGTTAATTAACTTTTTCCATTTGGGTTTTTTGGTTGCAAATGTATTCCTCAATTTAATTATCGACTTGATAATATAGACGTAGTAGAAATGCAGTATGTAGCTTTGAAAATGTCCTGCGCAAAGAACACTCTGTCCTGTACGCTGGATTTCAAATCTCAATGCAAATAGAATGCACATTTTAACTTACCCTTTTAAAGAATAAAAGTTGCATTTGGGTTTGGCTTGTCATTGGAGGCAACATTAGAAGATGAATTTAAACTTTCATCAAGTTGGCTATAACAACGTTCACCTGCTTGCACATGGAATGAGTCCCAACACTAAAGCTCCGTCAAAAAAATCTTTACTGTATTTTCATGTTCACTCTTTGTTAATGTAGTTTTTCAGTTCTCAGTCGTTGTAAATATTGTCTTTAACTGGCTCTTGTTAGATAATACGATTAACAATGAACGTCAACATAAAATGCAGATATTAGACTGTCGCGTAAGAATGTTGGCATGATTGCATGCAAACGGCCTCTGTGCATGCGACGTGACGAGGATTTAGGGCTTTTATTTTCACAGTGCTTTGTCTTTTCACGCGTCCTTGCCTGGATCATCATTTACTCTGGGGTTTGAGCATGTGGAATTCAGCCGAAGGGAAAACTGCTTTGACTGCTACGAGTTTGCAATTTCCTGTATTAAGCCCTCCTGTGGGTGCATGGCGACCAGTCCAGGGCGCACCCCTCCAGTCAGCTGGGATTAGCCCCCGGCTGTCCTGGGATAAGCACTAGAAAGTGGAGGGAGGAATAAAGTTCTGACTTTGGCACCAGTAAAACTTTCATCATTAAGCAGTAATATTATTATTAGTCAGAAAAGTGGAGCGTGGGTGGGGGGGGCTGACACTATCATATACAGCTGTGCACCTTCTCCATGGTGACATCTGGCACGCGTGTCAAGAGAGCACATGGTGACTCTCCTCCGCACATGTCCCTCCTGCCTCAGGTGCCATCTTGTCTGCTTTCATCTGGCATGCATGTTCATTTTAACAGGCTTGGACCTTGCAAGCGAGCTTAACTGATTACCTTTATAAATAACTTGTACTTGGCCTTTCAAGGTGTTGCAGCGTCATGGTGTTAGAGCGGGGAGGGGGGAGGACGATACTGCATCCGTGGCTCAGCATTCAAAACAAGACGGTTTGTTTTGGTTTTTTGGTTTTAGACATGTCCACGCTGATATTTTGTCAGGGAGCAACCTTGCCAGGAGAATTTCCTTTTTTCTTTTTTTTTATCTATTTTTGCCAAGATGCTATGGAATACATATCACTGTGCTTCATTATTTTATATATTAAACTAAATAACCACATTTTTTATTTAGGAGCGGTAAAGGTTCTAGCCTATTTCACAAATTACACAGCAGTTTTAACTCCTCTGCACTTTAAGCAATTTTTTTTTATTTACATTGTACATTATCAAGTAGAGAAGTGGAACTTTGTGGCATGCAAGACTTGAACAAATATGTGAGATAATGAATTTAAGGCCTGGTGACGCTGCTAAATTGACTGAGGCAATAATGATAGCGTCATATCACACCAGTTGTCCCAACTTTCGATCCAGAAGCCAATTGTTAAGGAAGCCAAGTGAGCACGTTTCTTACACAAGAAGCAGGTCAAAAATGCACACAGAGTAAATCTTCTGTATTCTGGTTTCTTTTCCAAAAGGGTTTTTGAACAGGGAAGTCAACCCAGAAAGATTCTATCTTGGTGTTGTATTTTTAGGTGAGAGTTTTTATCCAATCAGAATTTAGCTAGCTCGTGTTGCCAGGCAGATTTCATGATACCAGTAGCACGCACTATTTTCCGAGGCCTTCCGATACAATCGTGCGGGTGTCTGTTCTGTCTCAAGGGGGCTTTTACAGGTGATTGACAGTTGCGATAGCCAATCAGATCACGAGTTGATGACAGCAAGGCCTTCTCGCTGGCCTTACGTTGAAGGTGATGAACGCAGCTTGTGATTGGATACTCACTCGTGAGGGGGCAGCGCTATGCGGAATCAACACCCGAAAGTGTTAACTGGCGACCGTTTGAAAATCTGAACTATATTCTTGATTTTTTTTAAACCACAATGGCCGAAGGAGGAAAACGTGTGGATTTAATTGCAGATACACTTGCGAGGCCATTTTCAATACGGACCTTTCGAGAGAAGCTAGCTCGTCCAACACTCACTGAGTGTTCGTGTCTTTCTGTTCATTATTTCTCCAGCTGAGGCGTCATAAATGATCTCAGTATGAGGGGGATTGATTCAAGTCGTCACTGAAGGCCTCCGTATGAAATGCGCGGCTCGCCACTTTTATTTTCTAACCAACGCCTGGTCACACGCAATTGCACCAGATGTTGATCCGTCCATCCCAATCCTCCAAGACTTAAACTGACTTTACTGTCCGATACCGTTGTCGGAGAATCTCCCGGAGCTGACGTAGTGTTTATACATCGGTTGTGCAGCATGTGTTTGAATGCACGTATCCGCGCTGGCCGAAGAATGTTTGTGTGTGAGCCGTAGATGAGATTAAAGTGGTTTTATTTCTGGCCTCCTCTGCATGCACCCCTGGCAATCCTCTAAACACCGACAAATCTTCACGAGCAACCGAAGGCCACTCTCACCCGTCCTCGGCTGCAACAATAGCTCATTAAGAAGCTTTTCGCAGCTCCGTCTTCGGCGTTGTCTTGGGAGACAATTTGATAACTTGAAGTCAAATCCCTTGACTCCGTTTTTTGATAAACGAGCTTGAATTGCGTGTGTGGTCTGCCGGATATTTAATTTAGGGGATTGTTTGGTGTTTACCTTGGCGGTTGCAAGATCTTTCCATCTCCTTGGCTCCAAATGAGCAGGGCCACATTGCGTAACAGGATTTAAGAATGGGGACACGTTGATGCAATCGTAGTGCCTTTGACCTTTGCGACACGACGCTCGTCACTTTGGATTTTTTTTTCACCCTCCCAAATATTTCATTAACATTGTAATAAAGCTTATTAGCGCATTGAATTCATGTGTGTACTTTGCTCCCGATCCGCAGCGCCGGTGCGGCACATGGCTTTCGGGGTTCCGGGTGGTTCCACAAACACGACGTACTTTGTTTTGTGTGGCGGAGGCCTCACTGCTGCAGTCGTCTACGTAAGTATTGCTGGTTTTCGCCTCTTTAGAGGACAATGGGAAGAATATGAGTTAGGCACTGTATTTAGTTCAATTGGACTTTTTTTTTCACCTACAAGAACCTAAATGAAGTCTGTGTGTGTGATTTCCAAGTTGTGCTATAATAAACATTTTATTTCGATACAAAAGCTATCAATTACCCTAATCCAGTGCTTCTCAAATAGTGGGGCGGGCCCTCCTGGGGTGGGGGGATGCTGAGGGGGGGGGCGCATGTGACCCTGGGGAACATGCTTTTTTTCCGCTGTACTCCAATAAAGTGTAATTGCACCTCCACTCCAGTAGTTGGCAGTGTCTTAAATTAAGACACACAAGCATTCACTCGCTTGTCCTCACGCTTCTGTGAACCCAACACGTGTTTTTGATCATTTGTTGTCTGCAACACTTGAACGGCATTTTCTCTGTTCCTCAGGCCTACAAAACGGTCCTTGGTGATAGCGAGCGCTACGAGGAGAGACTCGCCAACATGGGCTCCGCGGCAAAGGGTCAGCCAGCATTCCCAATACCACACACTTCCCGCCCAACCTCTGCCATACACAACGAGAGGACACAGCGTACTAGATGAGTTGATTTTGTTTTTGGCGGCTCCACCTAAATAAACATGCTGGAATAATCACCCTCAATAGCGTGTCCGTTCCAATTAGTGTCTTGAGATTAATTACGCTTGTTTCGGGCGCAGAGCAACTGAACAATCTGTAATAGGAAATAAGAAGTTTAATAAGAAGCGCAGCCAGGATGTGTTTCATTTACTTATTTATTTATTTTTTTAAAATCACAAATACAGCTCATAGCGCTTATCATTGAACTTATGTAGACAGCCGCATATCGTCAAGAAAATCCTACGGGATATAAAATGCACGTAAACGGTCTGTCTGTCAAGCTCGTTTGGCGTGGTAATTATCTCGCCATGAAGCTGGTGCTTGATTTGAATTCCAAGCGGTCCACAGGTTTCTAAAGGTGACATGATGAGATTAAAAGTGATCCGTTTGACGGGTAATACTGTTCTGGAGGTTGAGCGCGACGTCATCGGTTGGATCTTTTAAGAGCTTTAACACCCACATTCTTCAATTGTCACTTCAAGTTGATCTTAACGGGTGTTCAAGGTTTCTTTGTTGAAATATTGTGAATTATTATACATTCTACTCACCAAAATTGTTGGCCATCCCGTTTGTGGTTAATTGGTGTCAGCCTTGATTTTTGGGTTATGATTGTGTCACAGGGCAGAACTTTTTGGGACGGTTTTAAATACACACTCAAACTGAGTGTCATCAACATTTCCAACTGGATGAAACAAAATAATTCTATTCTTCATCTTTGAAGCCGAAACGTCCTCATCTGAGACGGTGAATGTGGCAGCTGAACCCGCCCCCGTCGAGGAGCCGGAGGTGCCTGCCGAAGTGGTCACAGAATCTGTCGCTGAACCTGCGGAGCCCGTAGCAAAGAGCACAGGCGAGCCCGTCGTCGAGAGCGCAACACCTGAAGAAGATGTCGCTGTGGTTTCGGAGCTCATTACCACCGACGGTGAAGCCAAGCCAATTGCTGTGGAAGAAGTTCCCCCCCTAGTGGCCGAAGCTGTTCCTGCCCCTGCGGAAGCCACGGAGGAGACCCCAGCAGAGGCGCCAGCGAGTGCTGGTACACCAGTAGTCCATGAGGCCCTCCTTCCTAACCCCCCCGTTGAGGCAGAGACTGTTCCTTGTGTGGATATGTCAGCGTAAAACGACGATGCCTTCAGTGTTTGCTTCGAGTGGACGGCTACAAGTTCAGTGTGCACGCTTCCACCTCTTGATTCCCACAAAAAGAACCCATGAACCCCAACATAGATTAAAGGAAAAAAAACAGAAGCACTAACTATGACTTCCATTTATTAATGAAAACCACTTTGGGGTCCAACGGTCTCATTTTTTGGAGACTTAAGATGTTGGTTGAGATTTAGACATTGCTCTAAACTTCGGAGTGTTTATAAACGATTGTTTGTCTTTTTGGGTCGGTACAGAAATTTAGCATGGGAGATTAGAGCGAGACCCAAACTGTAGAGTATTTCTGATTTCTTCTAATTAAGTGTCATTAAAGGGGATGTCAACTCGAAAAATATTTTTTCAAGAAAATGTTAATGCCGGCCCACACGGCATTCTGATTGATATTGCGTTTGTGGAATATGAGTTAAGCACTAAAATCCACCCGTTTTTCAACATCTCAGGGGGCGGCCATTTTGCCACTTGTTGTCGACTAATAATGACATCACGGTTGCACCGGGCCCAGCTAATGACCAATCATGGCTCAGCTTCAGAAAACAGGTGAGTTGTGATTGGTCGTTACCTGCGCCCTGAGCAAAGGTGATGCCCGTTTCAGTTGACAGCAGCGACAAAATGGCCGTCCTCTGAGATGGATAAAAATGGACGGAATTTGCTTCTTAACTCATATTCCACAAACACAAGTGTTTCGACTCGTGAAGGAATATGGAAAATGTTATTGCAAATAATTTTTGGGAGTTGACTTCCCCTTTAAAAATATGTCAGTCCCGCACCAACTTGTTACTTAAACGGGTGCTTGACTGTAAGATTTGGTCAGCCGTCTTATTTTTTAGCGACCAAATTTGATCAGTTTCTGCTCAATAAATTCCCATTTAGTCCCTTTACCCCCTCGCCAGTCTGTGTCTGCTTAGGTTCTATCTTGTCAATATGCTCGAAGTGGTAGTCTGTGTGCTTTCTTTATGAATCGTCTCCTTTTAGTGACCTTCCCATTCTATTTTGTTTCGTCAAATGCATTCATTATTTGTGAGACAAAGTCGGAAATGTGCATTCTTATTTGACTTTTTTTTTTTCTTACTCAAAATCTATCTCCCAGATTCAGGAAATTTGTAATGCAATGCAACCACAATTATACAATACAATACAATCGCACTTTTATAAGGACTTTGTCCCATGTTCATGCTCCTATGCAATGAACTTACATAATATTTAAATCTTGAGTTTTTTTTTTTTTTTATCTCCAAGAGATGCCTGCATGAGTTCACTTCTTCAATGACTTTTTAACGTGAATTAATTTTCTGGAGAAATTCAAGCGTTACCCATGAAAGCAAATCTTAGATTTAGTCCCATATAGTAAAAATGCACGATTACATTTCCGCAGCATGAATGGCTTCGATCTGAAAATTTCACATTGCAGGTCGCAAAACATCTGCTGTCTTGATGAAATGAATTGTTGCATGAAAATGAGTATCATGCCATTTTTGCTCTGTGACAGTAAAATAGGCACCAGTAAAAACAAATGTCTAAAAAGATCTGTTAGTGTATGGATGTAAAAACGTATCATGTGACCCAGTTTTTAACTTCAACTTTGAAGTGGTTCATTTTCTATCCTTCAGAGGCCGTGCCAGCTCTTCTTACAGCTGTAAAAATCCTGACGGGCTCCACCGTTGAAATTGCAGCAGCTTCCGTTGGGGAGTCCAGTTTGGTGAGAGCTGTCCGTCAAATAGAAGACGATGGAAAGGGTTTGGACTCTGTGTTGCAAGTCACACAAGCTGAAGCTCTTGAGGGAACCGAAGATCTTGCGGGGAAAGAATCTTCACGTGAAACGCTTGTTGTCACTAATGAAGAGGAGCCGGACCCTGCTGAGGTGGTCAGTTGTGATGAGGAAGCTGTTACGGAAGAAAGAGTGTCGACAGAAGAGATAAAAGCGGACGCCTCCTCTCCATCTACTGAAGAAGAAGATGAAGTGCCTTCTGAGGAAGTTGCAAATTCGGGCCCCACAGAAGAGAACGCGGGAGAGATGCATGCTGAAGATCAGAATCCAGATTCAGTGGAGAACATCACACCTGAAGAAGCTGCACCATCAGCGGAGGCAAGCAACACTGCTGAAGCTCCAGTGGATGAAGAGCTGCCGGTAGCTGAGACAATTGTAGAGGATGCTGCTGAAGCTGATCCTCCAGAAGAGGAAACAGTCGCTGCCTTAGAAGAGGAAGGTATCACTCAGGCTCCAGAAGCTGACACTGAGTCAGAACCGGAGGTGCTTTCAGCTGCGGAACCAGAGTCCGACTGCCGCGATGACTCCCTGGCGCAGGTGTCCATGCCTCTTGCTGATCAGCCATCTGAAGTCCTCGAAGATACTGGAAATACGATGAATGAAATCAGCGAAGCAGCTTCACCTGTCGAAACACCAGGTAAGCAAATGCTTTTGGGCGGCCATTTTGTTTTTTTAGTGTGATGCTAAAGTTGCTCAATTTCCAAATAGGTTTCTTTATAGGCCTAAGTGGAAACGATAAATAACATTTAAATAAAAGCCAACATTTAGGAGCCCTTAGAATGTTTTACAATGTCCAGAATTGATCCACCCTTGACTTTTTTTTTTTGCAGTTGTACTCCATTTGTCATTTAGATAGATTTACAATCAAGTTAAACTTGCTAAATTATACGTTGTTAGACCTTTTCACTCTTGTCCTCCCTGACAGTCCTGTCAGTGGAGTATGCAATAAATTTATTCTTTTTTTTTTCGTTACAGGTCCAGAGGAAGTAGTGGTGATGAAAAGCCAGTCATGAACTGACAGTGTGCCTTTCACATCGCTCTTCAAACTTTCAGTCAAATCTTTGCGACCACAGAAACACAAGCTAAGCAATTTCGATTTTTATTTTTCAAATGTGTCCTTTGGAGTTGTTCGAAGATCCCAACGTCTATAATCAATACTGTAAGTTGATGTTTGACCTGATTATTTTATTTTTAGTGCTATCTTGTGTCCACTAGATGTCACTGTTGCAGCTGAAAACTTTAAACTGGCAGTGCCGTGTTGTCATTAACATTTATGTCGCAAAATCTGTATCATATTTTAGATTTCGATCAGGACTACACCCTTACAATGTTTTTGGTTTCTAACCAAGTACATTAATGATCTTTTATATATATGTATATATGTATGTATATATATATATATATATATATATATATATATATATATATATATATATATATATATATATATATATATATATATTAAACTGAATTACAGGCAGCATTATATATTTTTGAATGACCTTTAGTTATTAAGATGCTAATGTGAGTGTTGTACAGAAAAGAAATTCACTTTTATTAGAAAAGATACACACATACATCAAACTAAACGAATACTATTATTTATAAAGCTGTTACAGGTCATCTGCTCATTAATGCAGTATTCACATGCAAATTGTTGTTATTGTATTTAGACATAGTTCAATAACTATTATGATATTGTGTCGAGTCAACCATAAATCCAATTGAGGTGTAGATGAAAAGAATTGTTGTTAATTGTACTGTTTTGAGTACCGACAATAACGAGTTCAATCATTGTGATGAGTAAATAAGATGTCATTGTATGCTAACCTAGAAATTGGACAAATAAACCATTGGAAATCATTTCATCCTTTAGTTTCTTTTTGACACTCAATGTAAAGATGAGTTGTTCTTAGAGAAACACTGGGTAGACACAAAATTTGTTGGACAATTTGATCTAGTTGTAAAGTACAAAGGGCCACAGATGGTAACCAGGTCCAAAGTGACTGATAGCTGACGTTTTGCCGCCTGGAGCCGGGCTTGGAGGTGGCGATCATTGGTTGGGCAACGTCTCCTGGATACCTTCCTCGTGAGGCGTTCTGGGCACACCTGCCTGGGAGGAAGCCCCGGAAGACTCAGGACATGCTGGAGAGACTATGCCTGCCGGCTGGCCAAGGTGCTTCTTGGCATTACCCTGAAATAGCTGGATGAAGTGGCTGGGGCATGGACAGTTTGAGTATCAAAGTGAAAGCAAATAAAAGAATGGCGAGCAGGATGGACACATTCATTTTTAATGAGTATGATATTAACGCGGTTAATCAGGTGGCACAATGAAAAACAAATCACTTTGAGTTTCCTTCTATTAGCCTTGGTGCTTACTGAGAAGTTAAAAGCCCAACTAAGGGTAATATTTTGCTCCCGCCTTTTAATCAAAAGCTCAACTCAAACGTACTTCAACGTGCATGTAGTCTATTTATGTAGAAAGTACAAAGATATATTTTTTTCAAATAAAGTAGAATTAAAAACATCAAGTAAAGTCCAAATACTCCTTCCCACAACTGGTCGTTATAATTAGAAAAAAATGTCAACAGCCAAGCAAACGTGGTGGGATGATCTTGCAGTGTGACGTCACTCTTGTATATTTGCCTGAACAAACCGAGTCGATGAACTGTCTGAGAGGTTCAGCATCGGCTCAAATAGCCACGCAGCTGATTCATTGCGAGTTTATTTGTCGCGCCTTCCCACACTGGACGCGTTTTAAATGGAGCTTGTTCCCTTCCTCGTTTTCTTGGCTCGGGACTGCCAAAGCTAACCGGGACTCGGACGAGTCCACAAACAAACGAGCCACTCGACACACGAGCTCACTACCTGCGCAACGTCGATCCCAAACGCTGATCGGTGAACGTGTTTCGCTGCGTGGAAATTCAAGTTCTCTTCCCACACAAGAGTGGCAAAAAGGGGAGATATTAACAGTAAGTGGGCTGTCTTATCATTCCTCACTTTTAACCACGTGATTTCTTTGATCGTTCTTTTGACAGCTCGGTGTTATTAGGAGGCTAACATTGCTAGCTAACGTTAGCCAGCCATGTTTATATCAAATGTTCTCGTTTTTCTTTTTTACGACACATTCAATTGATGTCTAGTTACCATTAAGCGTCAATTTAATCGGCAACTTGGCTTACATAAATTTAGAAAAATGGTAGAAGTACTGGTTAGCAGTATTTTATCAACACTGATGACGATATCCTGCCCACCACGACCCCTTTAAATGCTATGTTCCACTTTTATTTGTGACAAATGACAAGCAGGTCAAAGGCTTAGTCGACTTTAAAGTCGTTGCTGTTATTCGTTGAAATCAGAGCGATGATGTCACCTGCAGACCAAAAGCAAGCAAATCATACACGTCATATCCCAAAGATCCGAAATAATGCCGCTTTCAGTGCCTTTAAAATGAGATGCAAGCAGTCTTTGATGCTTGATCAATGTTATGATCTCGAGCCTTTCATGTGGTGATTGTCGCTATGTTACTGTTCTATGCTGCAACTGTCCATTTTGGTTGCTGTAAAATTCAGTGTTTTCTTTTTTTAAAGATGGTTTGTAACATTTAATAGAATCCTGCCTTCCTTTGTCACTGCGCTCGTCACCATGATAAGAGGGAAGAAGTGGATGGAAGTGTTGAGTTTCAGTTGGGGTTTGCATGGTGTGGAGGGTCAAAAGAGTGAAGTGATGTCTGATTTGTGGTAAATGATCGACTCCTCTTTCACGCAACCAGGATATTGTGCTATACTGTTCGATTATGCCTTGTAGGCTTCTGCTCAGTTGTTGTTTCTTCTTCTGAATGTGGATGTGTTGATTGATTCTGTGTTTTTTTGTTTTTCAGCAATAAAATTAAAATAAAACATTTTTAAAATTATAATAAAAAATTAGCCTATAACTAATTTGTGCATATAGTGCAAATGAAAAAAAAACATGATAAAGCACCATCATTCTCTCTGCCGACTTCAACAACTGCAAAACCGCTGTCTTTAAACTCCGTATAGCTTCGAGACTGTGACTTCTAACGTGTTTCCGTGTTGCTATTAGCTAACGAGGTACGATATGGCCACGACCATTTTATTGAATTCGCGATTCAGAGGATTTGCTGACTCAATTATTGAATCGTGAGCGAAAGTATTGCGATGCATTGATGAATCAATATTTTCACCCAACCCCACTTCGAAGCTTGTTTTTGGCATGTGAGAGGAAGTAGCTGGACAAAACCGACACAAGCCCAAAAACGACATGCAAACTCCCCATGGGGAGGCCAGACTCCAAATTCAAACCCCCAACTACAGATCTATGCGACACATGTTCTAAACAAGCCGCCTATCATCAAAACCAAAATTTCTTTTTCACCTTTTGTTAGAAAGGAACAATTGCTTTAAATATAATTCTTGAGATAAACATGCAGTATTCATGTCCTCTTGTGATTGCCGGGCAACTAGTCCAGGATGTAGTCTTGTCTGCTTGCTAGGATAAGATCCCCTCTCCCTCTGACAAGGGATAGAATATGGTAATACAGTCTATGACACACAATTCAAAACTATCTCAAATTCATTGCCTTGTAATATTCACATACATATTTGTAGGACAACTATTACGTACGCATACATTTAAATTTTATAAGTTTGTCGTCCACATTCTCCAGATCAAAATGAAACAATTCTTTGCGGTTCAGGTTCCTGGTGGAGCCCTAGGTTGGTATTCGTGTCATTTTTTTAAACACTTTGACTTTTGACTTTCGACTGGAAATCACAAACTTACAAGGGTTCACGTCTGCGTTAAATTGTGTGATGTTTCACATTTCAACACGACAACTTTCTCAAGTTGTAACGTGTTTTAGTGCGTGAATATTAAAAATGACTTCATTTTGTTCTGCCGATTGTGGAGGACAAGTTTAATCAGGTTTTAATATGATGACTTCTCCCGTTTTAACATATAAGGTAACCTGTGAAATTTCAGAGTTTTTTTTGTCTGGTGTGGCAGCAATACACTTCTGTAAACACTAATTGTAACATTAAATATTAATTTTCCTCATCGTATATCCAGAAAACAGTCCATTGACAATAAATGGTGTGTTGACAAGGTGATTTAATGCAGTTTAAGGGTGTCGCTAATTTCTGGGAGCAGTATATTTACGCCATATGTTAGATTAGTCCGTAAAAATAATCTTTTGTGCTGAATGAAGGGACATGAAAATGTCCATGTTGTAAAATTGCTGCATGGCGACGTTAGCTAGGCCATTTCCGAATATGTACAGTAGCAGGTAGGTGGCTGAGGTCAAACTTGTATTTGCTGTCTGTGTCATCATTGTATGTCTGTGAGCATTGGACGAGGGGACAGGGCAGGGCGTTGTGTCTTTGCCAGCTGACCGAGTAACTCGCAACAAAAGGGCTGTTGTTGAAAAATCATGTGACTGTGTTACTACTGTGTGTGTGTTGGTTCCACCCCTGTCATGTGATGAGGGCAGGGCCATAGGGAGTTGTGAGCTGCTCCTTCCACAACCACATGAACACGGCATAGGCAAAGTGAAGAGATGGAGGCATGTGTGGTGGACGCAGGAAGGTTTGGAAAGTCGAAGGAGGGAGAGTATACAGAGGATGTCTTCGTCTGTTTTGTAAGTACAAGTACATATGATGACTTTTCAGTTTTTCTTGTAAACATGATATCGTCCTGCGAGCGAGGACACCCCTAGACTGTAGCCTTCTTGAACGAGAACCAAATTAATCTTAAAGAATTGGTATATTGCCGTAAAGCTAGATTTGCCTTAATGGTACATGTACAGGTAACGTAGAGATGAGAGCCTCTCTGGACTTGTTTAATAATATTTTCAAGTGAAAATGAGCAAGAAGAAAATGTAGGAATGAATTTATTTGTTTGCCGGCAAGTTTCTAATTAAAGAACTAAAAAAAACTTGAAGCTCTCTGTTTGAGCTGAGAAATGAGGTATGGAGCATTGTGTTTGCAGTTGTCTAGCAGGTTCTATGATTCCTGAATAAATGCAACCTGCAAGTCCAGCCTGAATTACTGGTCTCTTAGCCATGTGTTTGTTTTGCGTGTACCTGAGCTCTGAAAGTTTAATATTCCATATAATAAGGATGTTAGCATCTACCACTAGGTCTTGAAACTTTCAACAGAACGGTGGATTTAGAAAAGGTAACCGCTGCCCCGTGGCCGTTGGCTGTGATGTCACTGACTGTTGTATTTGATGTTTCGTCACCGCTCTTACAATGTTTCGCTCATCAACTGCTGTTGGGACCTTTGGCCGACCTGTTTGACGTTTGTTGCTCAGTGCCGCAGTGCTTTCGTTCTTTTCCACAACATTCCAAGTTGTTGCTTTTGTTAGTAGGCTCAATGTATGTGCAGGAGGTCTGATCGATTTGCCTCTTTCTCTCACCTTCCTGATACTTTGCTTTACTCTCAAAGACAGCTTTGTTCCCTTTTTTAAATAGGTGGAGGCGCACACGTAATGAGTTTTAATTCCGACACCATCAACATGATTTTGGATGTGAATGCTCTCCGATCAAAGCCAAGAGTCTGCACTGAAAGTGCATCTTGAGCCTTTCATTTCAATTCTTTGATTTTCAATCCATTGTGGTGATGTCGACAGCTGGATGGCCATGTCCAAATATTTGTGGAAATTAGGGCTGCACTGCAATAGCTTAAAAAAATGTCCTTATCACGATAACGGCCCGTGTCATATGCGTATCGCAAACACGTGGGTTAAGTTTCATCTGGAAATGTATGCTTTGATGTGATTTGACCAGTAAGACGCAACCTTGAACGGACATTGCCATCTGATTGGTCAATAGTATCTCGGGTCATAACTACAAAACTCAACCACGAAACTTTAAAAAATATATTTATAATAGCAAGTTATTACAATGAGTTTGCTAAGAATACATTGAGACTACTTATTTTGACGTATGAAATATTTGAGAATAAAAAATGTCCTTTCCTTAGGTCCTCGTTAAATATCGCCAATAATATCGATATCGCAAAGTTCCACACCTGTATTGCCTGTTTTTCCAATATCGTGCTGCCCTCATATATGTGTAGTGATTGTACGGTAAAGAGAACCATATTTCCCAAAACCGCTACTTGATATGATATTTTTGTTGATCATTACTGCACAAACAAGGACAATTGGTGCCATGTCTAATTGAAATAACATGAACATTGTATATTTATTTGGTTCATTTGTACCATTTGTTGTTAAAGCCCACACGATGGTGCGTACTGTAAAAGGCATTTAGGGCCCTGTGGGTCTTTCCACTGTTGCCATGGTTCCAGTTCGCCCTGCATTGATCTACAATTGGACACTGTCATTACGTTTACATGCAGTCAATATTTGGGTTCTGGTCAAAATTCCGATTTCTGAGTCTTTCGGAATAACACATATTCGGGTTGTTGCACGCGTTTACAAGGCTTTTAAAAACCCGAGTCCTGACAATATTCTGCTTGTTACTCATTCACTGCCAGTCCAGGTGAAAAAAAAATGTACTTTTGGCTTCTACAGCCGTCAATGGCAGCGAATGAGTTAAAAGGTTTATTGACTGCATGTAAACGTTGTCTGTCTGTTTTGGGGGCTAACGAGCGCAGTTTTACTGTAACAGCACACAGGCACTTACTGCAGGAAAAAGCCAAAAGGAAGGAAACTCCCGCATGCCTTGAATTGTGTCATGCTGCAGTTTGATGATCTTGGCTACTCTAGATAACGCTTGTGTTTCGCCAAAGCACACTTGCTCATTTTAGTGATTTAATTCCATTCCATGCGTGTTGTTTGAGATGTCGTCTCTTTCCAGGGCTTACCTTTCACTGCCACGGTGGAAGCCACCAAGCGCAGGTGCTGTGGGGTGGAGTCACAGGCTGTGACTGCCAATCACAGAGGAGCATGAGTCATGACCTCAGTGGTACTGGTTGACAATAGTGGGACAGTGGTGGAGTACGTCACCGCTGTGGAAGACCCACAGCAGGTTGGTTGAGGGAAAACGCACAAAAAACAAAAATACGCAAAACAACAACTTGCTCACGATCTCACAATATTTTTGACCATCTTGCTTGCTCCGTATCCCGGCAGGATGGTGAGTTTGACGTGGAACTTGAGATGGAGGGTGAAGTGGAGGGCGAGTGTGAAGTCGAAGACGTTGAGGATGGAAGAGAAGTTGAGAACTACTCAACGGTCATTGTGGAGGAGCTTCCTGGTGCCAACTTATCTGAGGAGCCCGGTTACTCAGCCCAGGTGGTGGTGTACGACGGCGAAGCGTACATAATGCAGGAAGTGAGCAACGAGCAGGATGTGGCGACCGAAAGGGAGGCAGGTGAGACATCACTTCGTCTCTATTTGGTAGAATTTGCCTTTAAATTCACCACTGATGGTACTTGCCATACCATTTGAACGTATGTCTCTATTATTGTGACATATGAATGTAAAAAATATAATATGACTCAGTTTTGATAGATCCTCTGAGAAAGGTATAACTATAACGTAGTTCAATTTCTTACAACTGGTCTCAGGCCTTACTAAATCTGGATTTAGACTACAAAGGCCACGTGGCACAAGTCACATTTGCTCCCAAATCTCACAATCCTGTCATGTGCTGCAGTTGGATTTTTTGCCAAATGTGATGCATGCTGCAATTTGTATGTAGCAGTCATTTTACTTCTACTCAAGAAATCTTCAAATTGATTTCTATGAAAACAATGTGATTCTAACTTTAGGTCTGAGACGTTCTTGGTCAATCCATCACATTTCTCCGTAGCTCCTTTAGCAAGGCAGTGGTTGTCTTGGATGTATGTTTGAGGTCGTTACTTTGAAATAATGGCCTGTGGCCCAGCTTTAAAAAAAAAAAAAAAAAAAAAAAATAAGAAAAGGGAACAATCATGATTCCCTCAATGAACTGATCATCAATGAATGTGTCCTAAATTATTTCTGAGGCAGCAGCAAATGTACAGTGTTACACAAAGCTGTACAACGACTACTGAACCAAAGTGACATTTTGTCAGTGTTGACCGATGAAAAGATTACAAACAAAAAAAATGATACTAAATTACAAGTTTCCGTTCGTCTAATGTTACTTGAACACACACAGTAAGTGCATATTTGAAGCATTTGATTTATTTACTCCCATTCATCACAGATACGTACTGCCATCTTGTGGACAAGGTACCCCTTCTGTTTTTTTTTTCAAACCATAGTTATTACACATTAATTCAGTGCACTTGTCACGAGTATATATGGTAGTTGCAGCGTAGTTTTGAAAAGTTGTCTCAATTACTGCTCCTCACAGGAGAGTCACTCTGTTTGGGCCTTTCTGTGTGCAGCCTGCATGTTGTGTGTGAATTTACGTGGGTTCTCTCCTGATACGGAGCCTTTTCCATAAGTCTGCAAACGTGTTAGGTCCAGGGTAGAAATGTGACAAACTCAGTTTTGCTTTTGATGAGAGATCTGCCTCTCATCCCAAGCCAGCGAGGATAGACTCGAGCTCTCTGTAACTGTGAATGTGATAAGCAGTGTAAAAAAATGGATACAAGTCTTACATTCCAAATTATTTCTCAACTTTAATGTTATTGTTTGTGACCACTTGATGTTATTAAATGTTTCTTTTTCTAATTTCTACAGAAGTATTTTCAAATAGTTATATTTTGGAGTTGGGATATAGATTCCAAGTAAAATGAGAAATGCAGGAGAGAACATGAAATTGTGTTTCGTGTTTGTTGTCTGCTGCAACTTTCCTGTGTAAACTTTGCATGCTCTCACTGAGCGTGCATCGGTTTTCTTCTGTTACTTTGGCTCCCTCCCACGTTCCAAAAACATGCATTTTAGGTTCCTTCAAGACTCTAAATTGTTTGTAGGGGTGAAGGTGAGCATGAATTGGTATTTGTCGCATACTGAGTATAATGACACTAAAGGGCAAAAATATTTGGGCTTTAGCACTGAGGAGGGACATGGGTTGAATCCCGCTGCTGATGTAAAAAAGATTTACTTGCTTTACGAGAGATGCTAGTTTCCGTTCTGACGACTGTTGAGCAAAGCACCCCCACCACTAGTTCCACAGATGCAGCAGCGTTTGTTGCATGTAATGTAATATAATAAATAAATGATACAATATAAATAATATAATACTATAATATGGATGATAATAAATGGTTTGTGTTTGGACAAATTATTTTATTCATTTGTAAGAATACAGCCAAATTGTAAAACAAAAGAAAAATACTTACGAAACGGTGTCATTAGTTTTGCAAAAAAAAATAATAATTTTGAAAGCGCATCTTTTAAACGATGGGGTTAAAAAGCGTCCTCACTGCAGCTCGAGTTGACGTCTTCACGCGAGTAGCGAAGGCAACGGAAGGATTTCCTGTGTCGGGCGCGGAAGAATACACCAGTGGTTTGAATTCGACGATTTCCTCCAAGCGGCGGAGTGATTTGAGATAGTTGCTTCCCGTACAATTCAGTGAGAAGTCAATGTGAATCTTCAGCAAGGGGAAACATGGCGACTTCGCAACGTGACGGGCACGCAAACCAGCTTGATCTACTCATTAGAGCCGGTAATATATTGCTACGGGCCGTCAACCTAGTCGGAGAGTTTCCGTAATGCACGCCCCGCGTTAACCTAGACCGCGGTCGCTCACTCGGCAGAGTAGGCTGCTGGAGTAATGGAGGACTATCAGGAAGTGATCACCTTGGTAGCAACCTGCGCTGCTCTGCTAACGTTCCGCGAGTTGTTTAAACCTGTTTAGAGGGGGAAACGGACACAGAGAACACCGGTCCGCATGTTTAGCCACGAGTCTGCATTATGACTATTTTGCATGGGGCACCATCCCGTTCAGACACAAAGTGTTGTAGATTAACGGGTGTCGGAACGGCTCTGGAAAACCAGGAAGTGCAAAACTGTTGTCTTTCCTACGTCTTTGCCACGCTGTCTGGCTGGAGAAGAACATGTGGCTTTAGTTTTACAAGTTGAAATTCGCCACATTACCGCATATGTTGCTTTTTCAACTCCGATGACCAGTCATGTTTTGTTTTTTTATTGCTCATGACTGTTGAAGAGTACATTTGTTGCGATAATGCAGTGCAATGTAAATGTCCCCCCCCCCGCCATTACGTTCCACACTGATTGGAATTTGGTCGTTTGATCACAATTGCATGTTTCATGAGACGTGCAACGGCGTTTTTTAATTTTCAATGTTGAATGTAATGTTTCTATTGTTTCCGTTATCGTGTTGTGCAGCCTGTGATCGCAGCGTGGGGCGGCCTCCCTCTCGCTTTCCTCCCTTCAGTCGGTGTGAAGCGCGGCTTCAAGTCTTTGATGTCACCGATCAAATATTTTGGTGTTATCACGAGTGTGGGAATTTTTTTTTTAAGTGTTTAGTAAGAACGCAACGTCACAACCGTCTCGTTAATCGATATTGTCCTCGTTTTTAGTCCTATTTCGATGGCGGAAGCGTTGTTTGAAAGGAGGAGGTGTTCGTATTTTGATCGACAGGCCTCCGACCAAATAGCGTTCGCCTTTGTTGGGTACGTCATTGGCGACGCAGTTTTGACGTCACTGTGGGCGGGTCTAGAGCTGAGGCGTTATCCAATGGATGGAGCTGTGCCTGTTGAGTGACAGCAGGGTTTGTACGCTTATTTGAAGAGAAGTGGAGGGAAAGGTTTCGGAGTGTAAACACGGAAGTCCTTTGTAGCTCTACTTTTTTATTCAACTTGGGCAAAATGTAAAAAAAAACTGGCGCCCATACGAATTATATAATTTGTTTGAAATGTTTCAGTTAGTAATAGCTTACAACTTTGCACGATTTTAATCTTATGACACAAACAGCCCCGGTGTTTAAAGCTTGCTGTTGAATGAATTAGGTCAGCAACATTGTGCTGCAACTTCTTGGGCACTCTCAATTTAAGAATTTACAGCATGTTTGTAGTCTACTTTGCATACTGTGGACACCTCCAATCATGTCCTGTGCAGGACGAATGAGTGCGTCAATCTAAAGATAGCCCCGATGCAGTCCCTATTGCTTCAGTGCAATTGCCAAACATGGAGCGTGGATAGTGACAGGTCTCGTGTTTCTCACCATTGATTGACAACAGCAGGTGCTCTTGATTTCTCTCTTGATTTCTTCTCAGGAGCGCAGACACGCTCACAACCGATGTCATTTCTTTAGGCAATTGTTTATTAATGGCCTGTCGTCACTGTCAAGAAAAAAAATATGACTGATATGTATTTTCCGTGGCAGTTTTTTAAAGGAAATGCTGGAACACAACATGCGTGTTTGCTCTTTTTATCCCTCATGTCACCAATTCATTTATTTTAGAAAGACTTGCAGTTTTTTCATTTCACAGTTAATCCCAAAACATAAGCAATTTAACATCACTGACGCCGCAAATGCATTCTTAGAGCCTGTGAGGGGTAAAACTAAAAAATAAGGATAGCAAGCCATCAAGTCACACCGCATTTGCCTACAAAAGCAACAAATCTATCTCTAGGGGGCGCCATTTAATAATTGATGGTGTCTTAAGTATTCTAGTCCAGCCTTACTTTTCAGCAGCAAGCTCACGCATGTGAATATTTCCCATTAATTTTGTTGAGGAATTGTTTTTGTTTTTCCAGTCGAGGCGTCTGTCCACGGCACAAATGTGCACTGTTCTGACAAGACCATCGAGGCTGCAGAGGCTCTGCTTCACATGGACTCACCATGCAGTGTCAGAGAAGACTGCAGTCCAGGTACGCTAACAAATATTGGGGGTCTTTTTTTTTTTTTGCCATCTAGATACATCAAAGTTAGTAGTTTAATTTTCAGCAATATTCTTAGCTATTATGTCAAAGCTCTTCAGTGTCACCTTTGGAGAAGTCATAGCAGTTTACGGTAAACACGGGGTCCTTTGTATGCAACAGTACCGACAAGTTTCGTGGTCAAGAACAATGTGCAAGGAACTAGTTTGCGCAGTGGTGTAAGAATACGCCGTCACACGGCACAAGAAGGCACACACACACTATTGCCGTACCAGCTGTTTTTCCCCCTATCAATATGATGGGTTTGTTTTGCATACAAATACTTTTTACTTAATTTGACCCCTAAGTAATTGTAACATCAGCCAACTCTCGCATCTCATATATTCATTCCGCCTTCCCGTCGTCGCTGTCTATAAGCTTTCATCCCTTCGTGTGTAGCAACCCCTGAGTTCCTCCATGCCGCCATGCGTCCGGACATCGCAGGGACCGAAGTTGAGATATCGACGGAAGACTGTTGCGATGATGATGAAGACGAAGACGATGACGATGAAGACGATGACGAAGATATAGGCACGTTGATGGAGACACCAGAGGCGGAACAGGACCATGAGCCTGTCAGGAAGAGGAGAGGTAGATGAAAACAATTCTTTTCACACTGCCAATCAAAGCAATGAAACAATTAATCTCAAACATACTCTTAGAGGTGTGTCATGTTACCTTTAAAAAAAAACACCAAGGGCACCACAATCATTTTGTTCACTGTAACCAAAAAGTACCCAAATAGCACCATCTAGTGGTCTTGCATGGGCTGGATTTAAACTCAAGATCATTCTTTTCGCACTCGATTCCTCCTTAAACAGCCTCGCAACCGATATGCACACAAATCTCCTCCGCATTACTCTCTTCAAGTTGTCACTACTGGTTGATTATTTTCGTGCAACTAAAACAGCTGCACGTGCGAGTTGTTCCATGTGTCTTGTGACCGTTAACGCAGCCAAATTGGATAGGTGTCATTAATGATGTGCACAGCATTGGGCACTTGAATTTCTAGTGTAAGTCACCCATCAAACTCTTAAAATGAAAATGACGGCAATTTTTTTTTTTCTAGCTGGACGGAAGCTAAAAACGCATCAGTCCTATTCTAACGGCTCAGTCGATCTCGGTCTCAGGAAGAAATCGAGAGAAGGCAAAGGTAATGTATTGCGTCGATCAAAGTGACGTGCGAGCGAGGCCCAGATGAACGTTTGACTGACTTGATGTCCAGCAGGAAGCACCATCTACTTATGGGAGTTCCTGTTGGACCTCCTGCAGGACAAGAACACGTGTCCGAGGTACATTAAGTGGACCCAGAGGGAGAAGGGCATCTTCAAGCTGGTGGACTCCAAAGCCGTGTCAAAGCTATGGGGAAAACACAAGAACAAGCCAGACATGAACTATGAGACCATGGGACGGGCGCTAAGGTGAGGACGCTGTCCAGTTGATGCGAGCCGCACCTCAAATGTGCTTACATTTTTTTCAACACAAATGGTTTCCTTTTCTAGATATTACTACCAGCGTGGCATCCTCGCCAAAGTCGAGGGCCAGCGTCTGGTTTATCAGTTTAAAGAGATGCCAAAAAACCTGGTGATAATTGACGACGACAAGACGGAAATGTCTGTCGCCGAAGTGCCGATGCGCTCTGAGACGACGGCGTCCTATCAGCGCATGCTGCAGCCACCGGACGTCATGCTGAAGGGTTCCCAGCTGTCCTTCAGGAAGACCTCCGACGCGTCCTACCGAAAGCCCAACATCCTGCGTGGCGGCAACAGAGCCACCGTGGCTCAACCTCCTGTCGCCACGGGCAACCAGACCGTCGGTGCATCAAGGACGGCGACCGCCGCGGGAGACGGGAGCCAGATTTCACAAGCGGCTGTCCTTTCGAGCCCTTCCGGGCCCAGGTGAGAACTTGAGTGCAGGAACGACGCCGCAAGTTTGACAGATTTGATTGAACAATTTATTTTTGTTTTGAAGAAGGAAAAACATCAGTGTTCATTTGCTTTTCCTAACCTCTTCAAAACAATAATTGGGGCCACACCCCCAAAAAAAAAAACCAGCAAAGTACCCCCTTAAAAAAGTTGCCGTTTGTTTGAATAGTGTAGATGCCCATGAAATGACTCCACCATTGACAATTCCCAGAAGTTTGCAGTTCTAGCATCAAACCTACGCTCCTCCTTAATATTTCCCAGGACGGTGCGAGTCGCCATGCAGGTGCCGGTCGTTATGACATCCTTGGGCCAGAAGATCTCAACCGTTGCCATGCAGCCGCCGGCAATCCGGTCGGGGGCAGCTGGCCACACCACCCTCCTGTCCACCGCTTCTGCTATCGGGACTGCCGCTGGAGCTGCCAACTCTCAACAGAAGGTGTGTTGACCTCCACAAGGGAATTTTCTTCTACCTCATAAATGCTTGTGACGTGAGATGCACAAAGTAACTCTTCCTGGCATTAACAGGATGTCTTTCAAAACAAGCAATTTAGTATTAGCTGCCAATTTTCCACAAAATGACCCTGAGGTTAAATGTTTAATTTGTTGACTGTAGGTTGTGATCCAGACCATCCCCACCATGGTCCCTGCCACAGCGGAGAATGGCGAGAAGATCACCGTCCAGCTGGCCAAGATCATCACCATCCCGGCTCACCAGTTAGCTCAGTGTCAGCTGCAGACCCCCACGGCCGCCGGCAAGTCCGGCATCAGCCTCCTCGGAAGCCCCCTAACGGTGCAGACCTTGGCCCCGGTCGGCGTGGCCTCGGGAGCGCAGGTGATGAGACTGTCCGTGCCGGCGCAGCAACAGTCTACGGCGGCGCAGTCGGGGAGCGTGGCGGGCGCGGTCACGGTGGCGCCGAGCGGCGGGGCCACCGCGACGCCGCCTTGCGTGATCGGCGGCCTTTTTAACGGCTCCGAGCTGGTGGTGGGAGGGGACGAGCTCAACGCTGCCGGCGTGCGAGTGCGAGCGCTGCCGCTACCCGTCACGGTCGCCGTGCCGCAGAATAAAGGGAACGTCAAAAGCGTCGCGGCGGACGCGCTCATCAAACTTGAGCCCCCTGAGATGGTCAAGACGGAAGAGCCAGAGTGTTGAGATCCACCGATTCAGTTTTTTTTTTTTTTTTGGCTCCCCCTTGCCCCCTTTTTGCCACTCGAGTGAATCACTTTGTACATGAAACCGTTTTTATTACTCTTGTGATAACCAGCAGCAGTTTGACAGACTTTTAATGGCTCCCGAAAGCCGTTTTTGTTTATAGTTTTATTTCCCCGTGGGTGAAACCTTCCTCTTCCATATTGCTGCAAGAAGCGTTTCAGCCAAGCCTGTAAAGTGAAACTCTCCCGGGGAACCCTACAGACAAATAGGAACTCAAAAACTTGAAAGGGACCAACCCAGATCACTACCGCTAGGAACCCGTCGACACAAGCAGCAAGTCTCATAAGGAAAATGAACTCAACTGAAACACTACACAAGCAATTGGAACATAGGTCCGCTATCATCTAATTGGTTAAAAAAAAAGTGTGCACATGTAGAAGCCCGATTGATAATTTTTTTTGTCTGTCACAATTCTTTGCAACCAACAATTTGCAAAAATCCAATATGTGCGCGCGTGCACGTGCGTGTGTGTGTGGTGCTACATGGTCCCGAAAGAGTTAATGTAACTATATTTGTAAATGGCTACAATACATAGTTTACAGAGCTAAGAAGAGGCAGCCGTTGATTTTAATTTTGACCACCTGCGTCATGTACTATATGATCTGTAAGCTGAACTTAGTTTTGTTTTTTTTTGTCTTTTCATAACTTGTACCAAGCACAGTATTACACAAACAAGAGGATCTAATATTTGCAACTAAAAATAGCAAAACTGAGTTTTGGGATAAAAAGCACTGTTTTATTTTTTCCCCGTCAATTGAACGACTAATCCATTTTGATTGGATTTTGAAGAGACAATTGAATGAAACCAAATTCTCCGAACTGTACCGTTAACTTCATGAAATCATCAGAGAAAACATTTGGGTGCTTTGTATCAACAATCTCAGTTTTTGCAGGACGTACATTGAGTTTTTTTTTTTTAAATAATGGTTGACTTTGAGCCAGTGCGCACTGCCATGTCTCACAGAAAAGAATCAATAGGAATATGTATATAGCCTAATTCTGCAATTGCTAACGGATGTATTAAGTATCCTGAATGTGATGTCAGTCTTCAAGTCCCAGAGGTCACTTAAAAAGGTCATTTATTTTTTTTTTTCCTGTCACATTGGCCGTACACCTACATTTCATTTTTTTTAATCTAAAAAGAGGGAAAATACCGAAGTTTTGTGTTCAGACTGAACTGTTTGTATATTCAACATTTGAAGTATATTCTATTTTGTTGTACTCTTGTTTCAAAGTGTATTAAAGTAGATTTTACTGAAGCATTTCAACCTGCTTGTTTTGTTGTTTTTTAGTTTAGAGCAGCACGGTGGAATATTGGTTCAACCCTTTACTTTTTTTTTGATGCACAACCTTTTGAGGCACTCAGTGCAATTAAACAGTTTTTGTAACTTTCAGTGAGACTCGTGTACCACCCTGTAGGTGTTTTGGGTCATTACCCTTTTGAAAGACTCAACTTTTCTGACAATGGGCAGCACATTACTATGACCACTTGAGGGCGCTATGACAAATCACAATTCTGGATTTTTTTTTATGCTTGAATATGAGTTTGAAAATGATATCCTGCTGCAAGTGTAATCAACACAAAAGGAGCAACTTTAAACAGTCTGAACATATTCTGGGTGAAATGTAAATAATGGTACAAATACAAATTATCACAAAATGTTTATTCCAGTCAGTTTGCTAGCAGCATGTTACAGTTTCAGTCACATTTTGCCAAGATTAAATATATGTATTGTGCACGTTTGACCATCAGCGCACACTTGAAGCAGAGATGTGGAACCTACTGCAGGAAACTTCTAAACACTGTGTCAAAGTTCAGGAGGTAGACAAGGTTTCAGTTCATTGGTAATAGTTGCTTTCTTTCCTTCCTCATTGTTTTTGCACATGTTCACAGGCCAACTGTTGTCCAACAGAATTTGTTTCCCAGTCACTCGTCCTCCTTGAAGCTGAAGTCACAAACCAGCGAAAGGTGGTCTGATGGATAACTGAAGGACGGAAGCCTGTTCGGGCCAATCTCCTTCTCTGACGGCAAATCCAAGACGGCGTCCACCCTCAGCGTGTCTTGACTGTACCAAATGTAGTCCAGAGTGGTGCAGCATTCTCCCGTCGGGCGGATTTTCCACGTTGTGTACTTTGGCTCCGTCAAACAATCCTGGCTGAGTTTCTTATAAGCCGAGTCCAAACGGAGAGGCGAAGCCACAAAACGACAGTACACTTCCTCAGTTGGGACTGCATTGAAATCGCCGCAGATGATCAGAGGGATGTGCAGAGTGGAGGCCGCCGAAGTTTCCGCCCCATGTTTCTGGACCACATTTTGGACTTGACGCAGGAGGTCCGACCCCTGGGCACTGCGGAGCCACTCCCAGCCGGAACGGGCCTTCAAGTGGGTCACGGCGACGCACACGCACCTCCGAGTGCTTCGGCAACGCAGTATCATCACCAAAGCAACCTGAAATGACAGAGCGTCATTTGAGAGATGCTTCATGGGTTTAAGAGGTGAAAAAAATGAAAAAACAAATCGGCATAGCTGCAACGCTCTGCCCCCAGTTGTCCTGGTAACAAAAGCCATAAATTGCGTATAAATGCACATCCTCTTAAAAACAGTCTACGGCACTGCATATAAATTCAGCCTTTCTTGGATATGCTTTTTAGCATCTCCTTCATTATTTGCTGCAAAAAAAATCACATGGTTGCTGTTTTAGTCAATAAAAGTATTATTTTAGGGACCATCTTGTGGCTTTTGGTGCCAATTAACCATATCTGGGTAAACTGAGAAGCTTCACTGAGACAAAAGCAGTGTTTTGCTGCCATTTCCCAAGGAACTACGTTGAGTTGAGGAGTTTTATTAATACACAAATAGAGTTTTTCCACTAGCTTGTGTATGGGTGGGGAGAAAAATTGCAATAAATTGTTGCGAACTCTGTCGCAATAAAATAAATAATCGATAGCCTGGCGGCAAGTATCGATATTTTAAAACAACACGCATAATGGATTTACCTCGTCGTCACCGTGCGTATTTAATCTCTCCTTTCCTGTCTGTGGGGGCGCTAATGCCGCAAACGGTTCTAAAATTGCCGGGATCAGCGGTCGGTGAAGAATTTACAATAGAAGAAGAACTAACGCACGAATGACCCACCGGCGAGTTTCCACTCGAACGTGTGGAGACACTTCGCTTTTTGCAAGACCGTTGATGGGAGAACACTGGATAAAGAGTATGCAATCTACAAGAACTGCTTTGCAAAGGTAAAAAATAAGATCAACACTACGAATTTGCAAAGCCACCTCGTTCGCTATCACGGTGAACTACTCGCAGGTGATTTAAAAAAAAGGCGAACCAAGACAGCCGACAATCACTACTGCTTGTTTTCCTTTGGGTCGCCGAGGGCACAGACTATCACCAAATCCATCGCGGAATTTATATGCGAGGACTTTACAGCGTGGTGTTGCTCAAGAAGAATATGCCTTCATGTGTCCACTGTGCGGGTGAACGTAAAGCACTTTAGTGACACTTGCTACTGACGTTTCAGGTTCAGAAAGCAGTGCAGTGTTTTGGTTGACATAAAACATGTTATTAATGTCCACGCACTTTAATTTGTCCAGCCGTAGCTACAGTGTTAAGACACATATTGGCATTGAATAAATGCATAATTTTCATTTTTATGGGCATTTTTTTCTTTTTCAGTCACATACCTCGTGATATATCGTTGAAGAAATTACTAACGTTATATTGAACACCGCAGACATTGTGTATTGTGATTTATCGTTATTGTGGGCCACATATCGTCACAGTATCGATATTGTGCCACCCCTCATCTTGTGGCATATTGTTGTCAAGTAACTGCATTGAAGTGAGTTGAGGAGTTTCACTTGGACAAAAATAGTGATTTGCCACCATCTTGTGAATTTTGACATTGAGACTCAGGGGGAATTACAGATTTTCACTAATTGGGGGGCTTTCGCTGAACCGTTGTGCTTAATTGTGACTTCAAGAAGGTTGTAACCACCTGATTGGTTGGAATCCTCATGGCAGAGAGCTGTAAACTGACGCAATCCAAAAACTCGAAGCGTGACTCATCAAAGAAGAGCGCACAGCCATCCGGGCCGTTGTTGCCCTCTACATCCAGACATGGTGACCAGGGCTTAGGGCAGAACCTGCTTCTGTAACCCAGACGGGCCAAAACCGGCTGCAGGGTGTCAAAGTAGTGGTCCACTTCCTGCAGACACAGGATGTGAGGTCGGTAGGTGAGGATCTCGTCTAAGATGAGGTACTTCCTTCGGGACCAGCTGAGGGCCTCCGGAGGACACAGCACAAAACTGTCGAGTCCTTCGCCGAGAGCTGATAAGAGAGAGATGCGACTTTAAGACTGGAGTCTCTGAGAATGAACTTGTGCTTTCACACGGTTTGAGTTCGTCTGATTATTATAATTCACCAGAGTCCGCAGTTGGACTGAGCCTCAATTCATTAAAATATTGGATCTGCATGATCAATGAGTCGCACAACACCTGACCGTCAAGCTTCAAATAGAATAAATCAATCGTGTACATCAGTGATTCCCAAGGGGTGTCCAAACTGTCGCCCACGGGCCTCAAATGGCTCACAACGTTCTTTAATCTGGCCCACTAAACATTAACATGATCAAAAGTTGCTTTTGTTTAGCGTATTTTCCCACGAATGAGTTCATTCAAATATATATTTTCTACTTAAAATCATAATATTAGAAAGAAAAAAAATATTAGAAATTATTTATTGAATTAAATTAATGGTTAAATCAAACTGATCAAGATTTATGGAACATTCATTTTATAAAATAACTGGTCTGTTAATATTAATGAAATCTATTCAAAATGATTAAATAATAATTCAGTCATTCTCAAAGTGTGCAACGACTACTCGGGCGCCCTCTATTGGTACATGAAAGAATCACTGGAAAATTCAAACTGCATGTTAATGGCTTTACCTTTTTTTTTTTTAATTATATTTCAGTTATGTTTAACTTTTCAATATTTTATATTTTTAGAACTGTTTGTTTCATTACAGTTGGATAAATTTTTTTTAATTAAATTATTTTTTTCTTCTATATTTAAGCAAAATAGTAAGTAAACATTTGAGGAACACGCGATAATTCCCACTGTAATGAAAGTGATACTTGGCGAGCCGTACCGGAAAATCTTTTGAAGAAGAACCCTGTATAATATGCCAGATTTAAATCACCAAATTTGCACATTTAATAAACCCATTTTCCCCCTCATCTGCTAATGTCTTGGCCCATCTGTTTGTTTTACAAAATAAATGTGACCCTGAACTCCTTCAGATTCCTTCCACTGTTTACACACCATCGAAAAACAAGACAGAAATCAATAATTTGCACTTTTGAGTCCTCTTGCTGGCCGTTACCACGGGAACATGGCCGTCGTTTTGACATACAACAGACACGTGAGAATTGTTTTAAGACCTGTTTTGTTTTTGTGACGCTGGAAGTATTGAAGAGAAAATAACAAGAACAAGAACTGAGTAGCGAGCTCTTCTATCCGATTCCATAATTCTGAAAGGCACTCAAATTATTACGAGTTTGACTTCAGAAGTACAAACGTGTGGCCAGAGAATTCGTGTCAACGAATGTGTCCGACAGCTGTCCCCTACCTTGCGCCAGAATGTTCCACTGCATCACCCGGATGTTGCCGACGTTGCCATCGGAGCGTCGAATGAAAGCCCTGTGGAAGCGTGGCGGTTGATCACCGAGGGCCAGCCGGCACTGCCTCAGAAGCTGGGCCGGATCGAGGGGACTCAACGGGGACCCCTTTTGCTCCTAGAAGTCCAAACCAAACAGATGTCGTCATTTTCAATAAAAGTCACTGAACGCGAAGAAAACAAACGCTCGGTGACCTGGCAGAAATCAGGATCCAGGGTTGTGTCCGCTGGCTGGTAAGGGTCCAAGTGGGTCAAAGGGAGGGGGGCACGATGGCTGCTGGCGCCGCCGCTGCTGCTGAGCGTGTGAGCCAAGGCGCTGTACAGCCTGGTGGCCCCGCCACCCATTGGGTAACCTGGGAACAACAACACCCACGCCGTGAAATGTTAACCCATTTACTGCCATTGACGGCTAAAGACGTCAAAGATCCATTTTTTTTATTTTTTTTTACTCGGCTGGTAGTGAATGAATTAATTACCCGCAAGCCACAACAACAACATTCATCCAGTCTGTGATTGGCTTGCTACAATCTTGTCCAATGTAGTCTACCCATCTCTCTCGCCCCAAAGTCAACCGCGATATGCTCCAGCTCACCCGCAAACTTTATGAGGGCAAGCGGTAGAGAACAGGAACTGATGCATTTCTATTCATTCGATTTGGCCACTCTGAGAGAAGCTCCTTTACAAGCTTTTTCGTTGAGAAAGTGTTCAAAGTTGCGGCTTAAGTGGTAGTTTCCACTTAGTCCATGTGCTCAGGAGCTCGTTTTGGAAAGACTCACAAGTTAGCCGCTTTGCAGCTTTGTGGTTGATAAACTCAACAGATTGAGTTTGTGTTTCAACAGAAATTGCAAGTGTGTGTGTGTGTGTGTGCTGAAGCATCTGCTGTCAATTAAGTAGTGGATTAAACTCTCGTTTGAAAACACAACAGCTTGACCCTGCAATTGGTCTGCGGCACAAAGACACTTAGTGGGAAATCACTCAAACGTAAAAGTTAGTTGATCAGTAAGACATTCCTCGCTGAAACCGCGCCTCGATTGTAACGTGGTGGCATAAAATATGAGAATATTGCTTATCAATGTTTACAAAAGAAACTGTTATTGTCGCAAGCCCTTTTGCAAAGCAACTAAACCAATGTGGGTCATATTGATTTGCAGTTGACCTGCCAAAATGTGCTTTGGTCAACCCTGCAGGCATGCAACGCCAGAATCAATTCATACTATCACAATAGATTTATTTTGCAAACTGAGATTTAATTAAAAAAAAAAAACTATTCAAAAAGAAAGAAAAAATTATACATCCATAGTGCTTGTCCTTATTAGATTTAATATTAGGGTTGGGTTTAAAAAAAGATATTGATTTTCCTTTTCATAGCTCGATATCTGTTCCTAAAACCATATATTGATACTTTTAATACTTTTTCCCTCTAAATTTACATGACTTCACGCGAGATCTTGTCACGACTCGAAAGTAGCATATCAAAACAAAATGGCGGAAGCAGTGAAGTCAGCGCCAAGTAGTAGTTTTTGTTTTGAGGTCATGTTAAATAAAATGTACACGATTAATGTAACCGCATCGGCTTCAATTCTTCATGTAAAAATGATTTTTTTTGACTAACGCCACCAGTTACAGCAAGCAGTTTGTACTCATTGCAGCATTGGTTCTTCTCAGAATGCCTTCCATACCAAAGTTGCGTGAAATCCTTGATTGAATCGAAAATCCGTCAACGTGAATCGAAAATTAAATCGGGACCTTGTGTATCGTATCGAAACGATTTTGGAAATTGTAATCGATACCCAATTACAATTACTGGAACGATGGTTGAAGAGCAGGGGTGGGCAAACTTTTTGATTGGCGGGCCACAATGGGTTCTAAAATTTGAAAGATGGGAGGAGCAGATGGATGGAGTGTTTTGGTCACCTCACCTCATCGGAGAAAAAAACAAACTACATTTAATTTTAAATGAAAATGAACAAAAGCATTACAACAAAATATATGTCTTAGACACACCAGAGTATTTAGAAAATAAAACATTAAAAAGATTTATTCATTTGTTTTTTCCAAGTTTGGCAGGCCATTTAATGGGCCTCGTGTGGCCCCCACGCCGTAGGTTGCCCACGCCTGTTGTAGAGACTTTGCACACATCTTGGCAAAGTACGTTCTAATAATGACGTGCAAACAGCAGATGCCACTCGATTTAAATATTGCCTCGTTAAACATGAAGTAGACGAAATCACGCGAAAAACCGCCTCAGCGCCAGAACAGCAACGACAAGCGTCTTACTCATTGTCTCCATCAAACTTCTCGACGGCGTCCACTGCCTGCCAGAGATTGTTCTATTCACTGCGCTGTCAGCGGATGAAAGCATTGAGAGCGACGCGACGTCCGTGAGGTGAACGTGAGCAGATCTGTCGCTTGGCTCAGCTTACTGCAGCCTTTAAACCTTCGGGGGCGGGAGACAGATTAGGAAGCCGAGAGACGTCATCCCGCCCCGTTTAGGCGTAGGCGAGGTCATGTGCCGGTGAGGCGGTGTGTCAGCACGCTGCTGTTCGCCCAAAAAAAAAAAGAAAAACACACACACAGATTGTGTGCCACATGTCGTTGCTGAATTTAAGTAAACATAAATGCGGAGTAAACCAGGGGTCCCCAACGTGTGGGCCGCGGGCACCAGATAGCCCCTAAGGACCACATGAGTGGCCCGAGGCCTGTTCTAAAAAATAAATAAATAAAAGCACACCAGTGATGGGACATTGTGATTTTCTAGGAGCACAAGTTATCGTTTGAAAATGTAAAGAGATAAAGTGTTACTTCCAGTGACGACACCTAAATGAATAATATTTATTGTTCATATTGTTCATTTTGCAGTCATTTGAGCAAATTTGTCATTTCTGAAGAGCGTATCAAACTGGGAGGCTTTCGCATTAATCAATACCCAGAAAGTAACTCTCCGTTTGAAAAAGGTTGGTGAACCTTGAACAATGAAAACACACAAATCCAAAGCTGACTGTTTTCGCTGTCACGTAGCAACAATAGTGTCGAGGGTGTGTGTGTGGGTGTGTGTGTGTTTAATTTCGTGCCTCTTAGGGGGTGAAGCAATGACTTCCGCCGTAAGCATGTTGCAACGCCTCCGAGTTGCGGTTTTACAAGCGTCATCTCACAAAATTGTACTTTTCCACGACAGTCCAGAATTCAGCGGAGAACGACCGCCTCCAAAATAGGACAGTCGCTCTTTTGCAGAAGTGCCAAAAAAAAAAACAATCGGAGAAGTATTACACATTAACAGTATGCTTCATAGTTTTTCCCGGTAATCTGCTCCTAGATCACATTTAAGGCACACAGCCAGCTCCGGTTGTGTTGGGTTGACAAAATTGCCAGATCGATCAAATTCAATTTGAACCGCAGCGTGAGCAAATTCCGATTTACTCTTTGATATTTTGGCTTATTCCTATCAAAAGTGACTTTAGAACTGCTGCTGCTTTGTGACCCAAATTCCATGAAGAACCAAGCAGTAAAATTCTGGAAAGTACGCGACATTGTTCACTACGCTCATTGCCACTTTAGAATGAGCGCGTTATCAGCGCTCACAAGTCAACTGCTCAATTCCGATAACACGAGGCTGGTTTTCGCCCCGACATTCGAAGAGTTAAAAATCAGACAGATTTTGCTCTGTCACCCTGAGAAGACTTCCTCTCTTGGCAATGCTACGACGTAACAACAGCAGCAGAACGGAAGATTCTTGTGACCAGGAAGTGATGACTCCCGTTCGCGTGCGTGCGCACAAGACGCACGTCCGTACACACCGGCTATTCATTAAGCACACGAGACACAAGCGCAGCGTGTTGGTGTGGCAAACCTTAGGACATTCGGGGGCGAGGTTATTTAGGCACATCAAGTGCTAAGTTGAGAAAACATGAGCAGGCTTAGGGTGGATCAAAAGGGAGCGAGTGGTGAGTGTGAGAGAGAAAGAGATTGAGAGTGAGAGAGCGAGCCGTATGTTTTAGTAGGACATTGACATTTCCATCTTGGGAAAGAGCAATTGCCTCATGACATTTCAGGACCGTGCGCTGTTCATTATGCGGGTCGTTTCGCATGACAAGTTCACTGGCGTGTTTTTTTTTTTTCTGTTCGCTATAAATTTAAAGGTGTGTTATTTCAAGAGGCACTCCATAAAATTCAACGCAGCATTAATGATTCAAAGAGCAGCTTTAACGACAATGTCATTTTAGTGTCAATTACGGATGCGGTTCTCTTCACAAAATTACATCAAGTGTAAAGATTGCCATTCAATGTTGAAAACAAAAAGCAGACCAAGGAATCGATATATACATCAGCCACGTATAAACCAATTTTTCAACTGGAAATACAGTTGGTGAAAGGGCTGCAAGTAACGATTGCTTTAATAATCAATCAGTCGATTAATTGAAAACTCTGCTACATTTGTTGGAAAAGGTGCAAAAATGGGACAAGAAGCTGAAATTCCAAGCATCTGATTTGTCTCAATGATTAATCAATGACCAAATCATTTGAAACTATATTAATTGTCAATTAATCGTTGTGCCTCTTAACACTGAGACGACGAAAACAATATGGGAAAGCTGCCAAACTCCACAAGTTTGGAAATGGGTTGAACTCGAGAAGTGTGCCGACCACCAATCAAAACATGAGTCATTTCAAGGAACATTGATTCCACGTGAAATAATATAAAGAACGAGATATAATAAAACTGCAGAGTAGCTCCAGACAATTACAAGCCAACTTTAAATAATTTAACAGTCAGACAACAAAAATGTAACAATTCCGTGCCATGTAAAAAAAACAAAAACAAACGCAAGTAAAAATCCTTCCTTGCTTTTCTGACAACTTACCGGTTAACTTGTGTTCTTCTTTGGGCTGCCTTACGGTCCCCTCATGTCGCTTTGTCTGCATGAGGTCTTGAAAGTGGCCACCGGCGTTACAGAAGTTGCAATGTGAGGACACAGCTGTCAGCCAGTGTTGTTGCCAGCCTGGGTGCTGGCTTGACCCCCGTAACTGCATTGCAAGGTCGAGTTAAGAGAAGGGAGGGAGAGATCGTCAATTCTGCCCCCTGCTGGATGTGGAAGAGATTGCAATCTAGACAATATTTCATTATTTGTCAATGGCTTCAGCATAAATATGGAGCACGTATGAGGGACTTTTCCCACCAGTTTGTCAGAGTTGTTTCACCTCGTATTCAGAAATGTTCATCTCCCCGTGTCTCAACTCGTTTATTGAGACAATACACTAAAGTTGCTCTCAGCTTCTCCAGCTCCGCCTTCAGCTCCTCTTTTGGCTCAAGCAGAGTCTCTGTACTCTTGGTCAGTCGGTCAGTCGAATGTGCTGTGCATTCTTGTGATGTCAGAGGTCATTTCGGTCACATGATCCTCCTGTGGCCTCCTTCAAGAGGCTGGTTTGCTGCCTCACCCCCTCTTCAGGATGAGCAATGTTCTTCTGACTGCTCTGGAATATTTGCTTGTTGACGGTGTCAGCTTCTACAAGTTCCGCAGTGCGTTGGTGCATTTCTTGAATCTCCTCGCCACGTTTGGCCAAGAACGCCATGCGAGTTTCCAGCAGCAGCTTTGAGCGCGCCAGCTGTTGTGAGACGTGGAAATGCCGCGCCCTTACTTCCTCTTCTTTATCTTGTTGCCGTTTGAACATCTCGTACATTTGGGTGAGGGAGTCCTGAGAAGAAATTCTTGATCCTCTGTTGTCCGCTATCTTCTCACCAACAGTAACAATTTCCTCTTTCAGAAATCGTAGAGTTGTGCTTATGGAAATCCTTAACTCACGCAACCTCTCCTTTAACATTTGCTTGTGATTTCCCAATTCTTGCTGCACGGCACGGCACATATCTCTTGCCAGGTTGTCTTGTTGCACTGAAAAAGCTGAGACGAGCTGAGAGGTCATCTCAAGATCTCTGTGGAGCTGTTACCTCCGGAGCTTTGGATTCCAGAGGAGCCTCCACTTTGGACTTCACTCGTTGTTACTTTGTGTTGCTAATTAGATGTCTCGGCTTCCTGTTTTCAATGATCTCTTCTTCTAAATATCCATGGACGGCATGCCTCTCTGCCTTCAGTTCAGTGACGGCGGTGGATAGCTCAGCCAGGTGAAGCCTGGCCTCAGCAGAGAACGGAGGTCTTGCTTTCTTAAGCTGCTTTTCCAGATTCTTGACATGTTCAAGAGCCTTCAAAACAGCGAGCAACTCGGGAACGAGGACATTTGCCATTTTTCAACACACTGTCTTTGTCTGTGTCTAGGTCTAGGACGTGTGTACCACTCATCAACTTCGGAGCATGGTCGTCATGGTAACACAAAACTTCCGTGAGGGAGCGACGCTACGGCAACCAATTGAAGCCAAACTGGCCAATGTCAATCGCTCGTTTGCTGTAAAAGACACGTACAGTACCATTGACGCACTTCTGACCTAATTTTTCTAGCAACTTCAAATATCTGATTAGTCATCTTATACGCTCTATTACGTGTGCGTATCTAAGAGCTCAAATTTGCGTGAACCAACGATGACAATTTAAAAAGTAATAAACGGAGCAGACTGAATAAACAAGCAACACGTTCATTAATCAATTTTCTCTCCTAACATTGAGACACGAAGCTGAGGTTGGTCAGTGTTTGTGTGTTTTTAAGTGTGGGATAAACGTTCGCACCATCGGGGACATTTAAAAGTAAAAATATTAGTGTGGGTGTATCGTTGATGGTTTTTATGAGTGCATAATATTCAGAATACCTTACCTTGACAATAAAGTCCTTAAATTAATCATGCTATTTGTTCTGCAGTTTTTTGCGGAGATTTGTTGACATGAGCATCTTGCGACCCTGGCTGTCGCAGAGTGTTGTCGTCATACACAGTAAATCGTAACGAGAGAGCCTAAAAACACAAACATACGAAAAAATAAGCACATTGCAGTGTCAGAAATGTAAAAAAAGACGTCTTATTTGGGTCCCATAATTTGGGATGAACACCTTACACATTAACCTCAATATGTAAATCGGTATGTTCCCGTGTCTAAAACCTTGGGACGCCATATTTGTAGTTCTTAAAGAAATAAATATGTAATGTAGATATAAAATAAAATAAAGTATACAGATAGAAAAGGGTTGAGGAACAACATGCTAGGGGGGGAATAAAAATTATATAAACACCTTTAAATTATTGCAAATTTCTATTGTTTTAGAGCCTTTTGTTTGAGAGAATATTTAATAAAATGGATGTACTGTTTAAATTCGTTATAAAAAAAACAATAAAGCATGGCTTTTCTTCCACGGAAGTTACAACAATAAATGTGATATTTTAACATTAGAAACAAACTATTATTGTGAACAAAATCACACAATTTCTACCATAACAAATTAACAGATGGACAATACCAAAATAAACGAACAGCTGTTTGTGTTTGTAAATATCGATCTTTAAACGCTTGCTTATATAGGTTTTGGCTGGATAGAATTTATGTATCTATTTTGTGATAAGGTATTTGTTTGATTGGAGCCAGACTTTTTTCCACGGTATATCATCCTCAAACATATTCCAGTGTGGAATAACTGAGGGTAATGTTGTAATGTCTTTCTGGAGTATGTTTCTTATGAGTCTATTGTTATTGATAGGGCGGCTAAGTAAATTGTCGACGTTTACTGCTCACGCACGACTAGTGTGACGCACAACATATGCGACTGCTGCTGCAGAGAATTTCACACACAATGGCAACGAAGCGTGTACGCTGGTCCGAGGCGGAGATCCGTTGTTTATTGGCAATTTGGTCGGACTCCAACATCCAGCACCTCCTGAGCAAAACGCAGAAAACTGTGAAAGCATTCGCAAAAATCCGGGACTGCTTGGCGGAACGCGGCTATCACCGTACAGTCGGTCAATGTCGCATTAAATTCTATCAGCTACGTAAGGAATTCCACCGAGTCCGAAAATCGATCTATACGCATCGAGGCTATTCGAAACTCAAAGTAAAATTCCCGTACTATGACGCGGCCGACGCAGTTTTTGGCTCGAAACTGAAGTCGGCGACTCGGCATAAGACACAGGAAACCTCAATGAGCGGTGAGTAACGTTAACATCTCGCCTTGGCTGCAAGGCAAAGAAAAGCACACGCTTTGTTCAATGCTTGATGGGACGTTGATTTTATTGTGAGCAAATATGGAGCGTGCAGGTAACAATACTTGGGATACGAACTGCAGCGATCTGTGGATAGATTTGTCTCTAAACTTTACTGCGCATCACGTGTTTGTACGTTTGCATTAAAAAAACAATCCATTGTTTCATTTAAATTGGCAACTCGTCATGCGTAATGTGAATTCGCGCGAGAGCTGGATCAAGAGAGCTACTAACGTTTTCTTGTTAAAAGATTAGTATTATTATTGCTAAGCTTTTTTTTTCTAACCCGTTCACTGGAGGAATTAATTTAATTTAAAATTGTAAAACGTATTTTTTTGTTTTGACACGAACAGCCAGTTTCAAATATCCAGTTGTAAATAATTAACTTTACTTTTGTAAAATTTTTACATGATTACATTTTCATTTTGTTTTATAGGTAATGCTTTTTTTAAATGATCAAAGGATGGGCCATATTTTCCTTTTCCTGTTTTCTTTTACCGTCATACAATGTCCTTAAATTCCAGTATGGGTAAAAAATCCAGTGCAGGTATTATCGTCTTCAAATGTAGATAACTGGGTGCATGATCAACGTAAAGAAGTCACTCTGGTCTCAAATACCGCCCCAAATAGACACTCCGAAAAATATGTAACAGCTTATCAAATAGAGAATCAACTATTAATTTTGAAGTCCTGTGTTGAATTGAGAGACCTGAGGTGCCCTCCACCCTCATTGTCAATCGATACGTGCTATGCTCTGTTTCTACCTCTAGGTGTCAGTGATGCCCAAGGTATGGAGTTCAATGCGGCCACGGCGTTAAGATTTGAAAACCTTAAAAACGGAAATCGGGACGTGTTGTTTTTTCCCTCCTTTTCCTTTCTTTGTGGGTTAGTCGGAAATATATTCTCTGGCATCACAACGCTTTTTTTTCTCAAAATGGGGCAGTTAGTACGTAAAGTTGTGACCAAAACGAACGGAGCTGAAATGTTTACCCGTTTCCGGTCCGCCATTTTGGCGGAACTCCACATTTGTCACATTTGACCACGAATGCTGCTTTGCGTTGGTGATTAATTTCCCACCTTGTGGCATTTAAGGTCTCTTTTTACGGTTTATTTTTGTCAATTGTCCAAAGATAAGTAATTTTAAAGGTTAACAGGCTGAATTTTGGACACACAAGGTGTTCTTTAAATGACTTAACGTCTTCTATTGCAAATCTTTTAGAAATAGATTTTTGTTGACTTTACACTCCAAGCCTTAGGACCATTTCTGCTCTTATTGACTCCCATTATTACACACATTTTCTTCTTCATTCCTGAAGTGTTATGCTGCTTTTCACATGAACACTGGATGAGTCTGTTAATTCCCCTTTTAATACAAGGAGCACTTTGTTTCAAGTCTATTTACTATATGTTTATATACTTTCCTTCATGCATGTTTGACTGTAGTGGCTGTGGACGATTTTTGGATTTTATTTAATTTTTTTGTATTGTTCAGTCAAAAATTGCAACATTTTCGGTGTGACTTGTCTGTGACGAATGGTTGAATAATGATGTCACAAGGCTTGTGGTAAATGACCAAGTCCCATTGCAAATGATGTTTATATCATGAGATGAGTATAACATTATGTTGCCAGGCTTTGTAGTGATGACAATTCAGGATACAATACTTGAAATATAGTAGCTTTTAAGTATTAAGATGATTAGACCTCAAGTAAAGTTGCTCAGATTTTATGGATTGAGCGACCAATGGTCGTAACATAATCAATTATTCCACTTTTTTTATTTTATTTTATTTATTTTTTTGGGGGTGCAAAAATTTCACATTTTGTGTTTATCCCTCTATAATATAATTCAGTGGTTGTTATGACAAAAAGGACAAACTATATTTTTTTTGTCTATTGTTCGATCGGCAGTTACTGAAAACATATATTAAAATAAATATATTATTTTACTTTCATAATGGGGACCATTTTGTAAGAGCTTGTGCATGCCATCTTACTGCGGATCTGACTGTGTTCACTCCCAAGCTCATTTCAATAAGAGTTAGCACACACCTGTCACCACTTAAAGTGCTTCTGCTAAGGTTTTTCCCGACATTTTTTAAGTCAAGTCTCGTAGCACAATCCATGGGTGTCAGTGACCTTCCATTGCATCAGAAGCATCTGATTGCTCGCAGGTCTCTTATCCTCATTAGGGTCATTGGTGGGCTGAAGTCTTCGCTTAGCTGACTTCAGGCGAAAGGCGGAGCGATAGACAAACAAGCATTCATGCTCACAACCATGCGCTAACCACTCGCTGCTCTGATTCTAATAATACATCCAAACACTAGTGCAACTTTGTAAATGTAATGAACAATTTCATTCTAAAACGTAGTCACGTTCGTAACCTGAAAATGAAGGCTGTTGTGGCACAAATATCGGAAATAACTCCATCTGTATGCTCTGCATTTTTCTCTTTTGTGGTTGACTTCAGGTGAGAATGTGAAATGTGAACTTGAAGATAAGGCAGTTGCGCAGCTCCAGTTGGTGACCCTGCCGGAACCCAGCAGCTCCTCCCAGACGGAGAGTGGAGACCACAGCCAATCCCACTGCCCTTTGCCTGTCATCAGTGATGTGTCCAGCTTGACCAGCGTTGCATCAAATACAGATGCAAATAGTTATTCAGGACTTCGCTCCTCAGCCAATTCCCCAATAGCAGGTACATTTTCTCGAGTTTTTTTTTTTCTTTGAGAGATTTGAATACTGATTTGCAGAGCTGGGCACTTGACCCTTTTTTGACGGTAAATTCCCCCGCCTGCTACTGGGGCATACCATTACAAGAGGGGGGGGAAAATACCTCAACCCCATAAAATGATTAGCTGGCTAATTTACTCTTCATATGCGCTTACCTTATTATGGTGGTAAGTGTTTCATCAAACCGAAGTGGGTTAACGGTTTGACTTCCTCTCTGTCTGTTATCCCCCCTGAAATGGTCTGCACCGGTCGCAGGTGGGAGAAACGGTTTACGTGATGTTAGAATAAGGAAATACAGGCACGCTTGAACGCACGCTGCTGTCTCGCCTCTCTTCATAAACAAACAAGCGCTTTTGACGCGTTTAGGGGCATTTTTTTTAGCTGAACTTTTGGCCGAACTCATCACACGCACGAGGGCCAATTCGTGGGCCGGACTCAAATCCACCTCCGTCTTTGGTTAAACGAGCCCTTTTTATTTATTTATTTTTTAATTTTGTCACCCCGCTCCGTAAGGCCGGACCGTTCCGCCACCGGGACAGACTGGCCAGCTCTGCTGATTTGACGCATGACTTGATGCGCAGCATATGTAAGACTTCTTAAAACTGTAGGTGTCCGAAGCTTCTTAACAACCTGTAGATTTTGAAGTTGCACCTTGTGCTTTGAAAATGTTTAGTTTTGTATTTTGACGCCACTTTGGTCTTTGTGCTTTCCACTAGGCTCTTCTGCGCAAGTGATCAAAGCTATTGCCAATTTCCTCATCATGGATCTTCATCCTCCCACACTGGTAGGTGGTAAAGGCTTCATCCAGCTGATCCAGTCGCTGTTTCCTTTTTACAAGGAACTTCCATCGCCTTTTCTCCTTGAGAAGATCCTGAAAGAATATCACCGTAAAATCAAGAAAAGCCTCACTGATATGCTAAGTACTTCAACTAACGGAGAAAACGAAAAGACGCACGATCACACGGCTCCGATTGAGTACGAGTGCTCGAGGCACAGGCGAACTCATGGACAACAGGGCGAGGTTTCTTACTTGGTCACTTTGAGTGCAGACGTTTGGCTGCACAGCTGGGAGGGCAACGATGATAGCTATATCACTCTCTGGGCGCATTACGTAGACGACAACTTTAATTGCCACAATGTCACCCTGGCTACTCAAAGACTTTTCCCGAGCGTCATGCCGGAGAACGGCTTTCAACGCTTAGAAGTCCAAGTGAACGTTATGGCCCAAGAGTGGGGACTCTCCCATCTTAATTTGCTTTTACTGGGAGGTCAAGGAATGAAGAAAGTTAGACCCCAGGCCAATAATGAAGACAAATGTGCAGGAAGTGTTCCTCCCTCAAACTCAACAACCTTTGCGGAGAAAGACAAATGTGTGTCACCCAAGGAATCACTGAATGGCGAATGCACAACCGCGGATGAAGGCCACTTATTCGTTCCATGTTTCTTTAGTGTTGTGCAGGGCTGCATTGAGGAAGTGATGTCACACCCTGTCATCTCCGAGACACTTTCCCGATTCCGGGGTTTTCTTTTGACCCTGTTCCCGCCACCTGGTCATTCCAGCCCCTTAAATCATCCCCATCACGTGTTGCAAAGATTGAGCAAACAGGAGCAGACGGAGTTGAAGACATGGGCCAGTCACTGTCGACCCACCTGGTGCAGACTCTATCCTCTGCTCAGCACACTCCTCAAGTATAAAATCCTCTTGAGCGATTTTGCTCAAAAGGTCAATTGTGAAAACATACCCGATGAAGACGCAGCTTCAAAATCCAGTTGTGCAAACTCTTCAGCCGGTCCAGCGACATCAACGGCGGCGCCGTCGCTTTTCGAGTGGAGGATGGTGGAGGATTTATGTGTGGTCCTCAAACCTTTCGATGTGGCGTGCCAAACACTTGCCACAGACGCCTTCCCGCGCTTGTCTTTATTAAAACCCATCCTTACTGGCCTGCTTTTCCACCACCTCGTATGCCGACCAGGAGACTCACAAATTCCAAAGGAGGTGAAGCGGATGTTGAGGCAAAGGCTGGCAAGTCGTTACGACAACCCGGCGATCAACCGGGTTTTATGTGTGGCCTGTTCCCTCGACCCCCAGTTGCATGGGCTGCGATTCATGGAGAAGACGGTTAGTGCTCAAGTACATACATGCAGTCAAGTACTATTGTCGTTTTTTAGCTTAAAGGGGAAGTCATGTCACGTGTAGAAGAGTCTAACCATAATCGGCTATTACTAATGCTAATCGATGGAATTTTGTTTATTTGGAGGCTAAGATGTGGGAAAAAAACTTGGACTGCAAATTGAAATCAGCAAGCCAATTTTGTGTTTTAAGCAAAAATACCAAACCAACACATTTTTTCCCCAAATTGTTCCCCAGGGTCATCTCCGCAATTGTGTAAAATATTACACACACACTACAGTTAATCTTCAATTGTTAAAAAACTAAATGTTTTTGTCTCTTTCTTTTTAAGGACCAAAACGCGACATTTCATTGGCTTAAGAAAGATGCCATCAGGATAGCTATGGAGGATGAGAAGACAAACAAAATGAAGTTAAGCTTGTGCCTCTCCTCTGACTCACCAGAGTCTGTGAACTTTGTGAGATCCAAAGATCAAGAGGATGAAAATCAGAGTGAAGAGGAGGATGAAGTCGAGGTGCAGCTGGTAGAGCCTGACTCACAAGGTGAGGTGACTGGTATCGAGTTCTTGCTCGGGGACTTGATCTCCACAACCCGGAGCAAGCAGGACTTGTTGGAAGAGTCTGTAGACATGGAAATATCCGTGTTCAGAGCCAGCGCAGGGTCTTCGCTGAGAATCGATCCCTTGCAGTGGTGGCGGACAAATGCAGCGCAGTTCCCGCTGTTATCTAAAGTGGCGCGGGCCTACTTGGCTGCCCCGGCGGTGGTAGGTGATGCGACACAGGCCTTTGTGCGGGACAGAGACGGAGCAACCAAGAGAATCAGACACAACATCCCACCAGAAAGTTTGGACACCATCTTGTTTCTGCATAACAACCACATGCTCACCTCTGACCTCAGTTGTAGTTAGCAGGGTTATGCTAGTTTGGGAATTTTAATTCTAGTTACTTTTTAATTGTTTTTCTAATGTAGTTAGCTTTTAGGGCAACTTTGTTCCATTTTTTTTAATTCATTTTAGTTTAATCAAAAACACATGAATATGAACTCTTTAGTTTTAGTATGATTTTTATTTTTATTTTTTAAAGTGTTTTACTTGTATAAGATTTTATTTTTAGTAAACTTTGAATGACCGTAAGTGCAGTGCATACCTCTTCCAAAGTCAGATGCAGGCATGCATGTATGTTCCTCAATAAATAATAACGCTAGGTTGCCTTATTTGCCGAGTTCTAGAGTAGCTCAGTCGTCATCCACTGAATGAGGAATGTAAATTTTTTATTTTTTGGGGAGTTATACTCACCACTTGATCTCTGCATGTGTCCAAACCATCTTTGTCCCCAAAGCATTGAATCTCTGCTGTTCGTCTGATCTGCTGATCTTTCCGCCACCTTCAGCTTTGCTTCCTGTTGTCTCTCCAGTGCCGCTGTCTCTAAGCAGTACGTCTGTGCCTGCTTCACTGCTGTCTTATAAACTTTCGCCATCACATAATTTATTTTTCTTTATTGCGCATGCATCACAAATGTTTTGTCGGCGGATTGTCTGTAGTGGTTACTTGTGATGGGGTGTATTGTGCCAGAGTTTGGAGAGAGTTTCGGTAATTCCAGGTCGTAATTTTTGAAGTATTGACTGAGGCGTGATTTGTTTTGGGGAAGTAATGACACACATGAGGAAATAGTGTACGTTTCTTCAAGCATGTATTGTACGGAAGGAGTTTCTCAAAGACGGAGAAGCGACTATCAAAATGCAAGACCTACCGTAGCCAAACAATGTCGACAAAATACAATTTCCCAATGAAACCGAATAAAGGAACCATTATTCATAATACCATTGGTGCTGAGTCTTTTGACTAAGGTACTTTAGTTAGAACAAAAACACAATTTTCATATGCCGTTACACAAACATGAATCAGGACATTATATTAAATCAATCCATATCAAATGAATGAATTACCCAAAATCAAATCACGGTATTATTATTTCAATGTTTATTTCTCATGGTGACACAAAACAGAAAAAAAAGGCCATCACATTTGATTGAAATGGCAATCAAGGTTTTGAACAGCCGATGGGCATAGAGCCTGGAGAAGTCAACAAGTCCGTTTTTTTTTCTATATACATTTTTATTTACGTAGATTGGAGGCTTCATTTGGGTAAGACAGACCATCACGACTTATGATATATACACCTTGTCTAACATCAGTTCTTAATCAGACTGTGATTAAAAAAAAAATTAAAGTGTGGACAAACTTTATCTCACTTTTTCTGTTAACATTACAAGTAAACTAATTTATGTTATTCTGACTCATCAGGCAATTTTCCATTCAAAGTGAGAGACTGCCTATTCTGAGGTGGGCTGATTTCTTACAGTGGATAAAGACGTACAAAGGATGGATAAACACCAGCAGAGTGATCAGAGTGAGGGCCAGGTCCACCTGCAACACAACAGTTGAGTCAATATTACCAGAAGGTGATTTGAGAGTGACACATTTCAACAAAAAACATTGAGATGTTACATTGAACTTCATATTTGTTAGACCAGTTGCCGTATATGACAAGAAGGACAGCAATTTCAGGGATACGTGCAAAATATATAATATACAAGTTTAATTTGTTCCGTGACGATGCATGTAGCTCAAAACTTACTCAAATTCTGTTTCCCCCTTGAAAGTGTTTTGGTTACCTCCTTTAATTTTAAATGAAAGTGAACAAAAACATTACAACAACACATATATGTCTTTAAAAAACCACAGTATTTAGAAAATAAAACATTAACAAGGTTTATTCATTAATTTTTTTCAAGTTTGGCGGGCCGGATTCAAACGTTTAACGGGCTGCATGTGGCCTCCGGGCTGTGGTTTGCCCACGCCTGGTTTAATTCACTGTGTCTTCTGGTGTGTGTGATTTTAAAGCTATCATGCCGACAAATGAAGAGTCGCTGAGTTATGTTTTTTGCTGACAATGAAAGATTTCATATAACCCCCTTTTCATAACGTCACCCTAAAGCTGCTGTGCGCACAGCCCGCGACGTCAGATATTGTTTATCTCACCTTTTATTATGAATCACAAACACGGCTACTGGGGCTGACATGACAACAGAGCAACAACAGCCTGAGGCAGAAGCGTACTCGCACAAACTCCTCTTTGAGTAACTTAACATCCGATCTTCCAAACGCTCATGCGCTCCTTCTGCCGTCCCGTGAGACGTGTTGCGTTCAAAAACACTAGGAAATCACAAAACTCATCAAAGAATAATATGACGCGTTACCGACTCAACAAGACATATTCTAAACTTGTCGGAGGCAAACACTCATTTTCTTAACAAAAACGACCTTGCAACTCAATGATGAACAGTTGTCACGAGGCAGACGATGTGACGGGCCAAACTCCGAACCCTCGGAGAAAGTGGGCGTGTGTTCAGACTGCAGGGGGCGGTAAGGGGGTGGCGCCTCAATTTCATACGCGCAAGTTTGAAGAACCAGAAGTTTTCTTGGAGTGGGCGGGGCTGTTGGCAGGAATGCTCCAAAAGGTTGATTAATTACTCACATTTAAATTGATATTCACCCCATTAAAACTGAACTGACATCAACTTGAGAAATTATTTTATTCACATCAACAACTGAAATGGAAGTCACTGCCATTTACTTCATCATGTTTGATTAAACCAGTGACGATAGTACAGCTACTTACGTAAAAAGGATCTCCACCGAGAGGTCCTTTAACCAGCGCAAAGCAGGGGTACTGAAGTAGTGAGAATACTGCCGACAGAGACATGACAAGGCCGTACAACTTCCCAAAGTGACAAGCTGGAAAGCTGAGAAGACACATGGGGGAAAAAAACAGTCACCAGTAGTCAGTGACTAATGTATATTGCATATGTATAGCTTCGCAGTCCTATGAAAAACAAGTATATCCAATTTTGTCTTTTTTTTTTTTAAATGTTCACGTAAATGGGATGTCTGTAATGTGGAAACCTCATGAACGTAAACATTTTTCAAAAAGGTGTTTTTCACAGAACTGCAACCATATGACGCTTTTGACACCCGAACAATCAGCCTGAGAATTTGTCAGTGAATTTTTTTTTTCACTCACACAATGTTAATGAAGGCTGCATTTCCCCCGTAGATGAAGGAGCGATTAATGACTTGCAGGACGAAGGTGAAGTACTGCAAAGGCAAGGAAGGAATGGAGGCACACAAGGAAAAGAGCAGGCACTGCAAGGCGGTCAGGAACAGAGATAGCAAGGAAGAACGTAGGTCTGCCTCTTGCTCTGTTTCTCCTACACACAAACAACTAGTGGTTAAGGAAGGAAAAAAAAATGTGATCGGGACATTCCTAGCAACCCTCCTGTGGGGCTTTTCCATTACATGGTCCTGAACAGCCTGGCCCCGCTCTACCCGAGCCACGCTTGGCCTGGCCTAGCCTCTCTTGCTTCTATATTAATCAATTTGGGACGAGATCAGCTGAACTGTGCAAGACTCCATCGCACAATTGCAGCGTGCTCGCTTCTGCCATAAGATTTGACAAGTGGCGATATGGATCGCAGCTGCGTGACGTAACGATATTGAAAATTCCTCAAAAGTTTTCACACGCGACTTTGTCTTGCCCATGTGACAATGTGTGACTCAGCGGTCTTAACTTGATTCAACTGGGATGTCTGATGCAAAGAGAAAGGTCACCGCGACACGTCACCTAACTCCAAACATCACATGTAATTGTGTGACAAAGAGGCCTACTTTTATGTAACAAATAAATATATAAATAAATAGAATGTAAAATGTAGTACACATGTTTTCTGTTTTACAACAATTCTTAACCATATTTACAATTTCATATGGACCAATGTTTGAAAGTGAGACTTCGGTTTGGTAAGAATTTTGGCGAGCAGCATGCAGCCGAGCTCACACTCATACCTAAGAACAATTTACAGTGTCCAATCAACCTAACATGCATGTTTTTGGAATGTGGGAGGAAACCGGAGTATCCGGAGAAAACCTACGCCAACACGGGGAGAACATGCAAACTCCACACAGGGAGGCCGGAGACCAGAATCGAACCCTGCACCTCTGCTCTGTGAGTCCATCGTGCTAACCAGTCGTTCACCGTGCCTCCTCCACCATTGTATCCATTGATAAACATGAAATTGTAAATATGGTTAAGTATTGTTGTAAAACATCATCGTCTTGCTCTCTTCAAACTAGGAATTGGGTCGTACAGTGGATTTCCTGGCCAAGTCGCTACGTCTTGTCGGCCAATCAGATGACAGTGACGTAACGGCCCTCGCCAGCCTGCGTTCCAAAAGCACGTTGGAAGAGGTTCCAAAAAGCGGTTTCATTGTAACTGCGCGACGTCGAAAAAGTACCAATCGAAAAGCAACCACACACAGTGGAGCCAGGCTGTTTCAAGGGTAGAACCCGTACAATGGAAAAGTGGTTTGAATCTCTGATTTACCAGGAGCGAGAGGCTTTCCCTTGTGTCTGTCCAGGATGAGTCCATTCCAGGGCGCACACAACACCGCGCACAGCTGTGTCATGGCGAAAGCATTTGTGTAGTGACTCACTGGGGGAGGTAGAATGCACACCAAAATCAAATAGATCGTAAAATACACTACGTCATGTCATGTTCGTCTGCGTAACAGGCAAATTTACCCAGGTTGGCGTTATTTTTGGCCAGGCGCATGAGCATGGGATTGAGCGTGCCGATGAAGAGGTAATGTCTCAGCTGCATGATGGACAACCATAACAGGTGGAATACGAAGAACCAGGACAGCACGCAAGTCCGGAAACTTGGCACTAAATCAAGTAAGGGTCCACTTGTTAAAACTGTTGTCAATTAAAACTCATTCGCTACCATTGACGGATATAGACGTCAAAAAGTACATTTATGTTACGTGGGCTGGCAGTGAATGAATGAAACATCTTGTTTTACCATCTAATATCTAGCCATTTATTTTCCGTACCACTTGTGCTTATAAGGGTTGCGGATTAGCTGAAGTCTAAATCCGCATCTGATTTTGGGTGAGAGGCAGTGTACGATGACTGTTACCTTTTGGAGACCGACTGAGTTCCGTCTGTTCCTGGGATGTGTTCATCCTGCAATTTAACTCGGGTGAAACGGGCGGCGCTTCGTCCCTCGTCGTCCTCTCCGCGGCGCAGGAGTTGCTTTTTCCACATTTCAATCTGCGAAATGCGCAATGTAACGTCTGAACTGTATAATGTACGGGGAGCGGTCTTCAAACCTGTCCCTCGAGCTCAGCTGTGCTGCCTGTTTTCCATCTGTCCCTACTGCAACACAAATGATCAGATAATCAGCCAGGTCTGCAGAAGCTGGATAACGATCCTGATCATTTGAATCAGGAGTGTTGCCGCAGGGAGAGATGGAAAGTAGGCAGATCATTGGACCGCGAGGAACAGGATTGAAGACCCTTTGAGTACGAGAAAGGCGGCGATCATGTTCTTACCCATAGGTGTAATATGGTGGCACAGGGTAGGGGATATGTGTCCTGGGCATCAGAATCAATGTCCGCACAACGTGTATAATGGAGCACAAAGACAGCACAAGGAAGGAAGTGCGCAATGAGATGCCATGTTCATAAAGAACCTGCACGGTAGACGAGAATTGATGGTTAAAAAACAGAACTATGACTTTTTGAAATACGACATCAAATAGATTTGAAAGAAATATTTCTATGTTAAAAATCATCTGAATTGAGTTTTGGGGCTTGGCTAGCTACAAGCGAAGATTGATCCATCCTTTGTCCGTCTCTCGATCCTATGCTGTGTGCAATTCACTTTTTGACTTTCAAAAATATTCTCATCGATTGAGATGCGCATGGGAAGCAGAGCATAACACACAAAAGAAACGTTCCTGCAGAACTGGGCACTTGACCCTTTTTTGCCGGTCAGTCCCCCGCCCTCCGGCCGCGATCTTGGCACCCTTCCGGCCTTGACCCTCTGACTTTATTCATAAAAATTGTCCGCCCCCTGCCCAGCTCTGCATTTCTGATAGTACTTTTTTGATTGCCACAGTCGTAAACAATTTCCGAGGTCCGAAGTTCCATCCATGTTTACCTTAATGATGAGAAACACTGCAGCGGAGGAGTCAAAGGCGCCACTGTAGATGGTAATGATGGTGGAGCGATGAGCTGCAAACAGGTTGCCCACCTTTTATGATGCACAAAAAAAACACAAATCATAACATATTTCCTTGTGCTAATGAATACTATTTCATGGAACAAATATTTAAATTTAGGTTGCATATTTAATATGATAATTTAGCTTTTACATGGAGATAAGTGTTTAGACCACCAGCCTCTGCCCCCATCCACCGACCCACACCCACCACGTGAATGAATGAAAATTGCCTCGGCCTAGAAGTCGGCACGTCGGACCGGAAAATAAGCGAAAAAAAGCCGACAGAGACGCAAACTACTCCAGACCTTCTTCGTATGCGTGAGAAGTAGTACCCCTCCATGCCATCGGGGGCGATAGTCACCGCGTAGCCTTTCACGTTGATTTCGAAGAATGGCAGTTTTTCTTGAATGACAATGATTAATTCTTCTTTGCGCTCTTCTGTCCAGCCAGACGTTATGTCCAAAGAGGAGAAAAATGAGCAAACTTGATTCAGTTCTTCAGTTCAACCCGACCCGATTCTACATGCGCAATCTCTGCAAAACACGCCCCCCAGACGCCCCAGCAACGGCTCAGATTTTGCGACATTGCTGGCTACACCAAACAGACGACTTTCCGCCGGCCGAGATCAAATTGGTGTGGAGAGGCCTGTTTGCAAGTTGCAAGTTAAGTATTATATATATTTCTACCTGCATGTTGGTCATGAGGAGCTGAATCCCTCCCACAGCAATGCAGGACAGAGCAGGATAAAGCAGGACTGAAAGTGCTGAAAAAATGTTTTAATTGAATTATGGTTAATATATATCATTGCTGTCTGGCAGCGACCAAATATGTACAACTTAAAATTTGTTTTCCCAAATCCATACTACTTTTTTTTTTATTTTTTTTTTTAGGTATTATGTTGACTCGTTCTTCTCATTTGTCTCATAATCATCCTTTGATATCAAACGTAAATAATTCTGTTTAAAGTATTTTTGGACCGGATTCAAATATAACATGAAAAGTCAAGAGCGCCGATGTTTCTATGACCACCACGTCGCACCATTAAAGTAGGTGATATATTGTGCTTACTTGTGTGTGTGTGTGTGTGTTGGCACCTACCTGCATTAGAAAATGTTGCAAGAAGGGTTCCAGTGGTGTAGAAACATCTAGAATTAAATGAAAAATCAATTATGAAATACGACACAAATTTTGATTATTTTTTATTTATTTATTTTTTTTAATCGAGAAAAACGGCGAGACAAATTGGCTCATTCTGTGTAGTGTAAGTTCAACCTGTTCTCAATCACGTAAAGAGGAGAAAACTCACATTGCCAGCAGCCTGGTTATCATTGTGCCAAAGTGATCAAAGAGGAAGCCGCAAAATAGATTTATAAAGTTGTTGAGGAAAGATGCAATGGTGAAGACCAGCGCAAACTTCTCATCTTGACTACTGCAGTCTGTGCAAAAGAGACACGGAACAAAAGCACATGTTAGGTTTCCCTTTGAAGCAGCTGTGAGCCCATTTGATGGGCACACGAAATTAAAAAAAAAATGGATTTAACGCTGCAATCGAGGAAGTTGAGTAGTTGGACTTTTCTGACTTCTGATGTCAGAGTTTTTTGTTTTTTTTTGTGGTTATCGTATATGGGTGATGTTGGACGCTACTCGAGACTCTGAGACTCCCTCCTGTGCAGGAAATGTTTACCCCTTCATGTCCAGACTGCAAATGAATGGCACATGCGGACAACTTCTACCGGCTTATTGAACAATATACAGTATATCGGATTTCTTACCTTGAACAGCCGTTGTACCATTGCTGTCTGGAGCACTGACGCACATCTGACTGAAGTAGCCATCCTCCTTCAACACAAACACCAGGGAGGCATACCCAAACACGACACCGGCAAAGCAAAGACACTCAAGCATCCCAGAAAGTAAGGTCAGCTTGTAGCGCAGCCTCGTACCAGTCTTGTGACTCTGCATGCTTCACTTTGTTGTTGTGCTACCCAAAAATTACAGTGATCAGTCAAGGTTGAGGTTTTTCCTCTCCAGACGGCTTCTTGAGTTATAATTTGTTTCCACCTTTTTTCACGAACGCTGGATATTTCTTCTGATTTGGATTCCTCACATAAGACCAAATTTCTGCAAGTGAGACAAGAGAGAAAGAGATTTGCATCACGGCACACAAATCACAGTCTTTTTTTTTTTTCCTCCGAGGCAAAGTCAGCATAAGAAAATATTGTTTACAAGAATTTGTTCGATGCAGGCCCACTCATCGAAACGTGACGAATATTCAGCATGAAATTCTCAGAGTAAATTCAGTATTATGCTGAATATTTTACCTTCAAATTTTAATCTGTTTGCCCGGACCAAGTACATGTGGTCCTCGAGTTACGTGGCATTTGACCTACCTATTTTGACTTTATGATGCCCGAGTATCATCCGCCATTTTGTCTCCAGCCCCATATTGTGTGTGTTAAAAAACAAAGCAGGCTATTCTAGTGATTTTGGTCCAGCCAAGAGGAAAACTATATTTTATAATCATTTAGAGAATTAGTGGGAAATTCTAGTGATGTTGCCAGCGTAACCCAAGGACCGTCTGTAAAGTCTATTTAAAAGAGTAAAATGTGCTCTACAAAATTTGCTGTTTACTTATACTAGGCACAAAAGTAGGTATAAATTCTTAAAAAGAGAACATGAACTATATATATTTCTATATATATATCTATATATATATATATCTATATATATATATATATATATATATATATATATATATATATACAACAATATATATATATATAGATATATATACAAATATATATATATATTTATATATACACACACACAAAATATATATGTACATGTATTATTTATAGGATTATAATAATATAGAATATAATATAAATATTATACATACAGTGTTTAGACTCACACAGAGATAAGGTGCTTAGTTCTGGATCATTTCTCGCTCACTCCGACACTATACTATAATACGTGACATTACATTTCCTCCATTGTATAGATTTACTGTATCGAACGTGGCATTCAGTAATCGTCAGGCTGTGTTTACACTAAACCCCATTACCTCGGCCCCATTAATTTATGTTGACACAAGTAGGGCGTCATCGTGTTTTACCGGTTTCCATTGAACACACCACGTCCACAAAACACAAAATAAAACGCGACTTTTACTTGAATCGCAATTACCTTGCAGTGTCCGGGAGGTCCAAACATTGTTCTCTCGTCGCTCAGTGACGCGATTTGCGCCTCGCAGCTGCCACTGAGCGCTCTCCTCTTCAGCATGTGGAGCGGGAAGGGAATGAACATGACCAAAGTGCTCTCATTCAAGTCTTACGCGTGTGACGTTTGGGTGGAATAATGATGAACGAACAATCTCTGTCAAGTGACTGCATGTGTTCGCACCGCAAAAGCGAAACATTGTAATCCTGTACTGTCGTGTACACAATGTAAACTATTTTTTTCATCAGGGTCTTCATGTTTAAATGTTTTGCTTTTCTTTCTTTTTTTTTTTTCCTTAACTACACTGACCAAATTTTGACCATTTGCTCAATTTAATTAGTAACAGTGTAGTAATTGATATCCAATGAAAAGATGTGTTCTAATGCTACATTAAAAATAAATAAATATATAAATAAAATGTATGTTAAATTGTATCGTTTCAGAATGCTTGCAGGTGGCAGAAGAGTGAATATTACTGGCCTGAATTGGAATGATGACAAATCTGGTTGCATGGGAGGTTTCCCTGCCACATACCCAAAAGTTTTGGTTAGTTAGTTTCTTTTTTTCTTATCACAACTCAGAGGTTGGGAAGTTTGCCTTCCTTGGATTCGCAACCCACATAGCCGAGAAGTCATTGTTTGCGTGAGTCAGCTGGAAAAGATATTTGATCAAAGTTGGATATTCTACAGAAGTGTTATTATTTGGAACATTGTCATATTTAATTGAGGTTTTCTGCAGACAGAATGTGATGTTGAAGGGATGTTGTTTCTAGTCAGGTATTAAATAACTACTACTTTTGGTTCCATCTTGACCAACAAATGTAGTGCAGTCAGTGGTATGTCGAATGCAACGACCTACTGAGGACAGATGACTTAGAAATGTAGCTGTCGACGGTGTCACTGGGGGCCGCAAAAAACAATCTGCTGATGCTCCGGATATTTATACAGAGAGAATTGCAAGACTCCCTTGCCGCGTTTGTGGAAGGCATTTTCTCACGTGTGTGTATGTGTGTCACATTTCTGCCATTCATCCGAGCAACAGAAGAGTCAATTAAGTCAAACATCTTGTATGTTTGGACCCATTTACCTTTTGTGCCGTTGGGTCCAAATTCCAAGCAGTTGTCTTCTTTTAATTGTACCCTTGACACATTCATTCATTCATTCCTTAGATGTCCTTCGTGCCCAATAGCTGCGACTTGGTTCCGCCAATTCACATCAATGAGATATCAATCATATTTTAATACCGTGACCTTCAGTTTGCAAAGGTCAGTGTGACAGATGTTATTAAGCGTTTCAGACAACTGATCCCGACTTGTCACAACCCGACAAAGAATCCTGTGTGGTGCATTTCATTCACATTTGAATTCATCATGATACTTCCCACGAACAGTCGCTTACATATGCTTCAATCGCACTTACCATGGTACGCTGTAGCGTGAACATTTTTACAGTGGGATGGATGGATGGTTGGATAGATAGATAGATAGATAGATAGATAGATAGATAGATAGATAGATAGATAGATAGATAGATAGATAGATAGATATGGTAAAACTGATATGTGCCCTGCGATTGGCTGGCAACCAGTTCCGGGTGTCCCCCGCCTACTACCCGAAAACAGCTGGGATAGACTCCAGCATCCCTCGTGAGGAGAAGCGGCTTAGAAAATCAATGGATGAGGGGAGCTACCTCAAATGGCCGGGAATCAGCTGCATTTCATCCAACAACGGTGCAAATGCCCTCTTATCTGGCGTGAAAATAGTGTAATCTTGAGCACAAAACTTCTTTATGTGCCTTCAAATCTGGATCAAGCCAAATTCAGATTCACCACTAATTGGAGTCCCAACAAAACCAGACAATTAACACAAGATGAGGGGAGGGCTGGATTCTTAAATCTTTATGACTGAACTTTGACACACATCTGGTTGGGTGGCAACCAGTTCAGGGTGTCACCCGCCTACTACCCGAAAACAGGCTCCAGGACCCACTGCGACCCTTGTGAGGAGAAGCGGCTCAGATAAGGTATGGATGGATGTTTGTTTACTCAGTCCTTTCCAACTGATACACTTTTGTCGACTCTTGCTCTGCTTTCAATTCGTCACAGGACTCATCAACACAATAGTATCTGATCTCAAATCTATGATGGACCACAAATGTCCCCAGCCAAAATGTGTGAAAAAGACCAGTGTTCATCACATGTTTGTCCCTTCATAAATTTTGTCCATGAATAATTATGAGTAACCAGAGGCTGTGGAAATACTTTTTGGTCTCCCTTTGATTTTCCCTTGTGATCACGTATTGTTTTCCTACCCTACTTAATTTCTTGCACTGGGTTGTACCTACACACCCGTCCTCAGACCACACTTAAGAGAGGCAGATGAAATGCAAGGGGGGGGGGGGTTATTATTAATACCATACAAACAGTGCTTACTTTGCTCCAAATATTTGATGCTACAGTACTTTATTTGTGCAGCACGGCCGCTCTCCTGTGGTTTCTATGATGAAACTGATTGAAACCAGAGCCTATCCCAGCTGACTTCAGGCGAAAGGTGCACTTCACCCTGAACTGGTCACGCTTCATCTACAACATACATATTTGAGGGCATGATTAAGCATCTTGGAGGGTGGGCACTTCCCCCTATGGCCCGCCCATCGGAACCGGGTCTGGGTACCTATTTGAGATTATGTATTCAGGAGCATAGTAAGGTTATGTGTGACCAGCGATTGGCTGGCGACCAGTTCAGGGTGTACCCCGCCTATGGCCCGAAGACAGCTGGGATAGGCTCCAAGCACCCTAGTGAGGATAAGCAGTTCTGGAAATAGATGGATGGATAATAATTACATGTCGCATGTGAAGCGAATTTGTTTTTTGAGCATGATTGCACTAAAAATTGCTTCGTGCGTTAATGATGGACTAAGGCTCATTCTGACCCACGTAAGAAATTGTCATAACAATACATATAAAACAGTACTGTAATGTAGCGGGCTCACGACCATGCTATTGTACGATACTATAGTGACATCTTGTGGCCAGGCAGAGAACAACACTTGAACATATTTAAGCGTCACAGAAAATATTTGCATTTAATTCATCCATCCATCCATCCATCCATCCATCCATCCATTATCTGTACCGCTTCTCCCCACAAGAGTCGCATGAAATCATGCTGACATATTTTGGAGAGCACAACCAGTGGATTGAGAATCAACTAATAGAGCAGCAAGATGTATTGCTTTGAAAAATGTACTAAACGTGGAGTCATTAGGCTTCTTGTACATAAGCATTTAAAAAAAAGATGCACTGAGACACACACTAAGGCATTTGCAATTTAATGGAATCAATAATAAATCTCCATTACGGGGATTTGACCACGTTATTGTACGAATGTCATTTCTGTTTCAAGAAATGAGCCAAATCGACAGAGAACTGTAATAGCCATCATACGGCACTCGTATCAAATTGGTTTTGCGCGCAAGTCAAAGCAAAGTAAAGAAATTGTCAGAATGAAAAACTTAGTATCTTCTATTTTAAGGCTCCACTGCAATTGCTTCATATTTTAGAGGATCAATCAACAATCACCATTATCCGCACGTTATTAACTTATTAATAAAAAAGATGGCAAATTGATTTGTTATAAATACTAATATGTGTATTATTTTTGTAAATAATGAGTTCATTATGAAAATATTAAAATATGAGCAGGAATCATAACTTCTTGCATTTTGAAGTTATAAAATTAATACTGTATACACACTATTTATTATGCATTCAGAAATGAACCCCTTATCTTATGTAAACTTTTTTTGGCACATACGCATTTCAATTTTTATTTATTTTTTTTAAACCTCATCTGTGAATCTCTCCGTTTTGCAAAAAAAACAACAAAAGTGCACTCCAGGTACGTTTTGAACTGCCTTTTTTAGGGAGTGCCACACGAGGACAGTATTGGAACACTTCTGGCGTTACGTGACACAAGTGAACTACACTATTTGCGAAACTAAAGTCTGATCATTTAGCTCGTATTGGGGGGGGGTACAATGAACCACTGATCATGTACAATTAAACTTTGGAACTAAAACCCTGATATGAAGAAATAAGAAACAAAGTAAAGGAAAAAAATTGGAACGCTTCCTCAAATCCGGATTGCCTTCCTCTTGGTGTAGCGCACCCCCCCCCCCCCCCCCACCCCCCAAGCAGAGGAGGAAGAGCCCTCAGCCTTCAGCCTAGTCAAGTGAACAACAAGCCTGACACAGAGGAAATTGTTTAGGTGGGTGTTTTCTCTGTTCTGATTTTGAATGCTCGCACAGCGTCGGTCATTTTCTCTGCTGTGTTTTCAACGCGATTGCTCGACGGCACTTTTTCTCTTTTTTTTCTTCTCCGCCTGTTGTCCGCTGCGCACAGTCTGAGCTCACTTGTTCGCCCAGACTGCGGTTCTCGATTTTGGACTGTGCGTTGAGTGCAGTCGGCTAGGCTAGGCCTGAAATCTCATCGCCAACACTTATGGACTTCGAAAAAGAAGCCTAACACTCCCATCAAACGGTAATTGGCTTTCTTTTTGCGACACATGTCCGGGTAGCCTGCTTGGAATTGTGTACACACTGGAAAGAAAGCGTTATTTAATCTCGTGCTGTTGTTTCCCCTGAAACGCAACGTTAGCTAGCTTGCTAGCCACCGCAGCTAATGGGAGCGTAGCGTGGAAGTTTCGTGAGCTTGACTACTATCAATAGTGTTCGTTTGTGTCACTCGATTCATGTTTTGCTTAAAATAAAGACTTCGCACGGGTTGTGTGGAATCGTTAAATAGGAAGGTTACCCCAAACAAAATCTTCCAATTTTGTGATCGATTCGATTTGTGTCATTCGCCCCTTCAATTTATAAACTCTCATTTTGAGGATATGACACATGGCGATTTTGAACAGGCTTGTGTTAATTTGAATTGATCATAGGGGAGGGTTGTGTGGGTGGCAGAATAAGCAAAAGGGACGCGGAAGTGACTGTGCAGCCGTCAGCATCGGCGATTGTAAAGTTAGCGGTCAAAGTCCAGTTTCGGTTGTCGTATTAGTTGAGTCAATGTCATGATGACTCGCTCCTGAAAGACCAATTGAGGTTTTGGCGGACATCTGCGTCTTGCAATTTTAACGATTTGTGGTCCGACTTAGAAGTTTGAAGTGTTATCGTTGAAAGGTGTGTGGCATGTAGAATAGGAGTGGCTGTGATAAAAGCAAGAAAACCTGTTGTGTTGGTCTGGACTTGTGGGGTGTGGCAAGACAACAGGCGTGCTTCCTTGCATTATTCAGTGTCCTTTTGTAGTGGCTTGAACCGTCTCAATTTACACTGGGATCAGAAGGTAGACTGGATACGGTTCAACACGGTATTTAGTGCATCACCCGTGAGGTCATTGTGACATGCTTCAAATCAGTGCAGGAATCAATTCTGATTGGATAGTTTTGCTCTGTGCGGTTTGAACATGTCTTGTATATTCCCTGGTTGCCTACAGGTATGACAGCTTTTCTACCTGCTGCAACAGAGCTGTCAAGAGATTGGGGGGCAGGTATGAACAAGCCCTTTGTTCATGTATGTCCACATGGTTTCATTTGCGTAACAGAGGTGCAGAATCGCAAGAATTCATTCTCATTTGTGTATTCTCAGTGGACTGAAGTCTCCTGCTCAGCCTGATGTTTTAGGCAGGGCTATCATTTGTAAGTCTCAGTAATGACGGCCTTTCATAGCAAACCATGGGTGTGTCGCTCTCGCAAGCTGGCGTTTTCCTCATTGCTCCTCCTCCTCCTTCAATGTCTGTCTGCTTTCCCAGGTTATCTGCCTTCCAGTCTCGAGCCCAACTGTTTGCTGTGTGTGTTTTTATTTGAATAGTGATCACGTCATTTCGCTCTCCAAGCAGGAGATAATTGTGATGAGCCACGGCGAACAAAGTGTGCTCATTTTGAAAGCTGTGTGATAATAAAGGTCACTGTGGGTCACCTATTTTGTAAACTATTGGGAAGTGCGTTCTTTGTGTTGTCTCTTCCTGGCTGCTTGGAAGCCAAGGGTTGAAATAACTTGTTTTCTTTGAGGAACTAATTTGCTAATCAATGACTTGATTTTGGGAACAAATTACTACAATTGAATAGCAATTTATTAAAGTTAAGCAATTGAATTGATAAACATTATTAGAGATTGATTCATGTTCACTTTAATGGCTGGGTGATATGCCTGAAGAGTGCAGTGCAAGTTTTCATATCAGTCCAACGATAAATTATTTTTTTAAACCTAAATAAAAAATATAACTATTGAAAGTGTTAAATGCTTTTGTGATGCATTTTGTTATTAAATTATCGCCACTGATTCAACTAATCAGAATTGTTATTCAGCTTCTGCCGACCTTGCTGATTATCTGATCATTTGATACTCTAGCAGCAGCCGTCGGCTTGTCGTCATGTGGGTCACGTTCCCGAATTCAAGTCTCCAATCTTTGCTTTGCAGTAATACATAAAACCATATGTTTATCCTTTCTCGTGCTAAAGCCACCACAAACCCATGACAACATCTTAATGTCGTCTGCTGCCGTGAGAGTGCGTCCATCGGCAACAAATTTTTGTGGTCGACACTTGGTTGACTTTTGAGTAATGCGCTTCAGTTCGGCGCAAAGTCAGAGTTGCACATGAGCAACGTTCATTTGCCGATTGGTTATGAGGTAGCCAACCGCGCTCCCTGTCTGCGGAGTCCTGTACAAATGAAGCAGAAGGAGGAAAACTAAAGCCCTCAGTAGCCGCAGCCACCCTCCATCCACCCATGAGCCGAGCCACATGCGAGCTGGAGCATTTCTCAGCTGCCTTCTTTGGTTGCCAGCCAATCACAGGGCACACATAGACAAACAACCATTCACACTCACAATCACTTGGAGGGACAATTGGGGTGTTCATTTAATCTACCATGCATGTTTTTGGAATGTGGAAGGAAACCGAAGTACCCGGAGAAAAGCCACGCAGGCTTGGGGAGGACATGCAAACTCCTCACAGGAAGGTCGTCGCCGGAATCAAACCCTGCACCTCTAACTGCTAACCAGTGGTCCACTGTGCCACGCGGATGATTTAAGATAAATAAATGAAAACATTCCGAACAATCACAATGTGTTACGGGCGTAACGAGTTTAAGGCTGGAGTCCTTGAGTAATTTGGATTTCTTGGGTGGTAAAAATACTTGTCGGTGATGCATTTAAGGACATATTTGAACTGAGATTTTTGTACAAGCCTTGGAATTTTTCAAAGACTTTTGCAATGACTGATGAGTTCTGATTTCAACAGTGATGGAAAGCTAAAATGGTGTTATTTTTTTTATTTGAAGTCTTCGAACTGCTATTGTGATGACAGCTGTCGTAATGTCAAATACATGAAGTCAGATGTGTTTATATATATCAACATTTCAGTTTCTCCGCCATGCGTGTCAATCACAATGTGCGCCGACGTTACGGTCAGCGGTGGTGTGCTAGATGAGAATGTTTTGCGCTTGAGCTACTTATTTCTCTCATTCTTTGAAAACATTTTCTGTTGCCTGATGGCAAAAAGTGCTGTAGGTAGTACTTGGGAGCCCGTGCTCCCTTTGGCATGGTGGCAACGCGGCTTCGAAGCCCGAGTACGCGGGGCTCGGAGGGTGCACGAGGCGCCACTAAGAACTAAAGAAAAAAATGGTCAATTTTGCTGCCAAAACACTTTAATCGAATGTTAGATGCGGTCATTGTGGGACTGCGATCTCGTGGAGATTATAAAGCTGTGACAGTTTATTTCTTTGTGCTGCAAAACTCCACTGAGCACCGATTCTTTTGCTTTGCTCTGATTCTTCCTTGTGGCTATTTTCTTTAGTGTGATTGTTTTGCTTGGTGCCACTGTCAAGGACAAATGCTTGCATTGATCAGCAAAATGAATTGGACCGGGCCCTATCACTGTTTTATCCCAAAGAACTGAAATCATACATGGAGAACAAAAGCACTCTTCCTCTGTAATGTGATGTCACTGATGTGGGAAGTGGTCACCATCCTCAGAGCCGCTGACTGCGCTTACATCACGGACATATATGAATGTTTTTTTAATAGCCCCTTGCGACCAAAGACAGAGGGCAGCCATCTTACGTTGCCTCTGTTACTAGCAACGTCTGTTTTCAGTGTGTGCTTTATTCTAAGTTCCCTGTATAGTCAATTGAGGTTGCAACGGCATCATACAAGTATAAATCCCCCAAAATAAAAACATTTATATAAAAATTCAAAATTAAAAAAAAAAAAAGTCAAGTTCCGCACAAGTTGTCTGGGTGTTCTGTATAAATCTGTGGTTTATATGCTGTCAATAAACGGGTTAAGTTGAACATTCCTGGTTCTGAAACATTCGGGATAACCTATTTACGTGTTGCTCCTGTATACATTGCATTTGTGATCAATTGGAATATCCCAATCGAAATGATGCATGATGCAAATAGACGTCATTTCCGCTGCTTATTTTCTCCGTCAATAAAACATTCTATTCATGTCTTTCGCGACCGTCGCTTAACCTCTGCTTGTGTATTTTCGGCAGGTGCAGACGCATGGACTGTAAAAAGAAACTGTATGTGCATCTATACACGAACTGTCATTTTCACCTTAGAGAGAGAATAATATGACAGCGATGTGAAGAAATCAAATGTTTTCAAGTTAGGCTCACTGTGGCGAGTACTTCCTGTACTTAAAAGACCAATATTCCTTGCCGATAACGCATTCGCCGAACACAAACCAACGTCCCCTTTCAGTCGCGCTATTCCTATCGCCTTGATATGACCAATTATTTGAGTTAAAAAAGTGGCAACCCCCAGGGGTCTTTCAGAGCATATTTAGTTTTTTTTGCGTCCATTTACATGGCCTTTCAAAATATTGCATATATTTGGCCTTGTAAGGGTTATTGACTGATTGCATGTCAACATAGTCATTGACAGACAAAACTTGAGAGAAATGACTGTTGAGGCAGGCAGGACAAAGGCAGGAGTGTTTGGAATCGTGCCCGCAACATCAGACGAAACGCACAGACGCCAAATGTCTGTATGACAATTCAAACGAGGCTGTGTCAGCAGTGCACATGGCCAAGCCACCCGAGCATTTTATGAGAGTTATTTAGTTGACCTCTGCTGTGCGTGCATGCCTGTGCACTGTTCATATTCCAGTGCGATCTGGACTAGCGAGTTCACGGCGATGCAACAATCAGTTGGACATTTTATACTCATTGTTTCCAATTTGCAATGGACATCTGTAGTGCTTCCATCATCGTCTACGTTGTGCACAGCCAGCGACTGCGTGTGTGTGTGGCGCATCCTCCAACCTAACGCCATTAGCCTTGCCTCTAATGGCAAAATAAGTATTGTCCGCTATTGCTTCTTTGAGTGGTTATAGCCATTTAAAAGTCTCCTAAGAAGCTCCCTACCGCAAGAATGTAAGTGGTGAGACGTGAGTGAGATGCGTAGATTTTTGTAGCAGTCGGGCGTAAAAAGGCTGTTCTTAGTACTCGGTGCAAAAGTTAAAATTGTCAAATGTATTTTTTTTTTGTTCAGCAGGAATAAGGAGCACATAGATCAGTGAGGTTACATTTAATGACATTTTTTTTTAAAGTCACTCGATCCTCAAGGTCAAATTATAGGTAAAAAAAATCAAGTTATCAAACTATGCAACAGTCCTCTTCATCCTTGTTCAATATCCTTTCCAACCATCTTTTTTTTGTGTGAAGATTGATCCAGTAGTTTCTGAAATAGAAGGCTTCAAATGTGTCAACACATTCTTGCTTTTAAATCTTACTATTCAATATTTTTTGGTTCCTCAATCGGCGCACCCCTCATGAAATATAGAGGGTCAATGCCGTTCCGGTTGGGTCATCGCTGAATGGCTCATGTTGGCCCGGCGTGGGCTTAATGTCATCATATCTCTTTTCACATCACGCAACACTCATTTCTGTCAACATTTAACCTGCTGAGCAGGCGAGCGCACACACAAAAGGTGCTCCAGTTGTCCAGGTTGATGCTCGGCCCCCAACTTTGTTGGAATCATTGAAATTGACTGAAGCTCTGGTTGCCAGCTTCCTTTCTAACGCTCCTTTCATTTTTCTTCCCCTTAACCACTATTTAATGCCTTTCTTACCTCATCATACTATTTAATTGTCTGTAAACATGAATTTGATCAGCACTCCTGTTGGCACATGTTGATTGGTGCTTGGTACCTGTGGCCACCTGCCCTCTTACCTGTTTCCGCGGGTGATTCGGTTCTGCTCTGTTGGTTCTTTAATTCCTGGTGATGGTTAAATCTCTCCTGCTCTTTGGTGTTGACCCTGTCCTTCCCGTTCCTCTGCTTTGCTCTTAGTGTGTGAATGGAGCAGTGTGCGAGTACGGCCTCCCTGCTGGCCTCCGTGCGGGAGCAGGAGAGGCAGTTTGAGATGCTGAGCCGCGCTCTGGAGGAGGAGCGGAGGTCGTGCGCCGGCACTTTGCCCCGCCCACTCCCCAACATGCAGGTAACGTTGTGTATTCCTTGCCTCCTTCCCATCCACCCTCAAGCACCTTGCCATCAGCCTTGAGATGAGTAAAGTGCCACCATTGTCATCAACTTCAATCAGTATGTGTGGAACGGAGAGCAGGAAAAGCTGGGAGTGGTGGGGTTTGAGTAGGTGAAGTATTGCCGGAACTTCATACATTTTAGCAGTCTACTGTTTAGTCGTCACAATGCATTTATTTATCGTGAAGAACTTTGCAGTGATGTGATCTTCAGTATATGATTTTGACCCACAGTTGCACTTTATGATCATCTATGCTTCCCATCCCGTGTTCATTTCCCAGTAACCATCCATGTTTCACATCTCCCCATCCTCGAACCCCTCCACCAATTCAGCCTAACAGACCGCTGTCCAATCATGTTTGTTTCTCTAATATTCATATTCTTTGTCATTTCCATGGTCACCATACCAGAATTAATCAGTATGTTCTTTGATGTAGTCAGTTTATTTGTTTTGTTTTTGGGGTAAGGGAGACAACTTTCAGTGACTTTGCTCATTCGATACTACTACCGTCACTTTGCTGACAGATGCTGCTATAAAACAAAAAAAGAATGAGTCATGATGTAACGTTTTCATTGCTTGACGATGAACAGCAACGGGAATCTTGCCCTTTCTATGTCATGAGGTGCTCTCCAATACAAGTAAAGTTTAATCTGTTCCATGTAAACCTAGTGGCTTAAGCGAGCTGGATTAGTCATTCAATTGTTGTGTGAGAGCAAGATGTTGCTGGTTCTCTGTGTTTGTTTACATACCTCAAAGGTTTCGGCATTTCTCTGTCATCTTCCTGACATGTAACCGCATGCGCATTGGCCCAACACTTTCTACTGTTGTACAAACAGTAAAACGGCCTCTGCTCTGTCTTGCGTCCCTTTTTAAATGCGTCCGGCCGGGACTGCCCAGCCCTGATTGTATTTATTTTTTCCGGAGTGTCTCATCTCTGACTCATTGTTACACAAGTCAGGTCTGTCTGACATCGTTTTGACCCTCATAGAAAAAAAAAGTTTTGGAGCCCGAATTTACTGTGAATTAAAATGATCGCCTAAAATGGACAGTCCATGCTGTTGGTGCAACACGTAACATTTCATCTCCCTTTCTTGAATAATATTTCACTCATTGCACACTGTCTCCATGTTTCCATCATACCATCAAAATTCATTTTCTAATGTCATTTGCATGGTTTCAGGAATTTTGGTCATACGATTTTAAGTGTGTGGTTATTAATCATTTATAATCACACAATGCAAGTTGACACTAATCTGATATTAATAAAAGCATTACTTGAACTATCAATAAAATCATGAATTGATTTTTGAGTCCAACGAAGGACATTGCTAAAGGTCACAACAACACACTCGTAGGTCTTGGCTATTGCTGAGAATGTCTGTGTATTATTCACTTAAAAAAAAAACAATCCTTTGAACAAGCTTTAAGTATCTGTACTCCTTCTCATAGAACGGCCGCCTTCCTTGTGATGCAGACGTAGAGAGGCTAACACTAAACGAGGCTTACGTCAACGGGACACATCACGTAAGAAACATTTGAAACCTCTCCCATATTCATCCATTTAATTATTAACTAAGGTTTCCTGTTGGAGGCTTGTTTTGAAAATACCCTGGAATGTATTTGTGCAGTTCAGGATGGAGCCGGGTCAGATGGCGCATGAGACATACCCAGTGGAGGAGCCTCAGGAGTCCAACCCTGTGGTATCCGTGGAGACCAATGACGATGGCACCAGACGCACAGAACCCACGGTAATATGTCGACGGATGATTGTGCTCGAGACAAGCGTGGTGTTGCATGATTATGCTGCTTTCATATCGCCACCGTTGTTGGTTGTTGGGTTTTATTGTGCAAGGTTATGTATGTATCCAGGTTATGTACTATTCAATATCTGAACCTGATGTATTGTATCCCACCTGCCCCTTTTACTCTAGGTAAAAAAAGTCATTAAGCCCACGGCCACGCGCACAGTCATCCCGTCGGTATCCGACACACTTTCCTTGGATGGAGGGGGTTCGGTGACGGGTATGGGAGCCTACATCCCACCCATGGACCGAGCCTACAGGCAGGCACCCGGAGTAGGTGTAGTACCGATGGAATACCCCACCCACACGGTGCCCCGCAACTACCAATACGGACCTCCAGGTGGCTACGAGGACTACCGTGCTGGACCCCCGTCTGAAACGTACGCAAGCCTTAGCAGGGGTGCTCACATGGACGATCGTTATAGGTAGGAACCGACTGTTTGCCATAGGCATCATTTACTTTTTTTTCTGAACTTAATTGTGGGATATTTTCATTTCGCTGTCAACTGCCTGTCTAGACCTGTCCATCCAGATGGTTATCGAACTCTGGATCCAAGCTACAGAGCACCCAGCCGGAACCAGATAGACCCCTATGCCGCTCAGCCACAGGTAGGATTAGCAGTTCGCCATTATACCACATGAAAAATGAGACTAAACAAAGCAAACCGGGTTGTTCTAGAGTTGTGTTGAGTACCGCCCATTTCTAAATAATACAGTGAAAATGAGTGGAAATTGGAATATTTTCTTTGAAAGTTGCTCTATAGTGTGCGCCCCTAAAATTTCAGATTAGGGGCCGATGTGCTCCTATCAGAAAAAAAAATAGTCTGGAGTCCTGATGACATTTTCTTTTTTACTATTATTCATTTATTTATATTTATTATTTTCCAAATACCTCATCGTATTGTAAGGGGCGTAAAAGGCAGAATGACAGCATTAGTTTAGGTCAAAAATCCAAGTCGACTTTGAGTGTCTGTCATTTTCCTGCTTTTTAGGTTGGACGAATGGGAAGTGCAGCGGAGCTCTCTTCAATCCCACGGTTTGTTCCCGAGCCGTACGGACTGGAGGATGATCGGCGAAGTATGGGCTTTGATGAGCCTGACTATAACATGGGACATCCAGTGCACTACAGCACTGTGCCTCGTAACCACCATGGCTTTCCCCAAGGGCCACCACGCAGGACTGGGTGAGTTGTATATGCCATGTGGATCTTCACTTTTTGGAACAACTTGGTGTTGTCTGTGTGTGGAGTGTGAGCAGCATTGTGATCCTTTTCTTGTGTTTGTGTGCATATCCTCAGGAGTTACGAAGGCACTCTGGATGGTGATATGAGTGGTCCTGGCGACATGTACTATTGGGGAGGAGGCGTCCCAATGGCTCAGGGTGAAAGAGGAAGCATGGCTTCATTAGACAGCACACTGAGGAAAGGCCCAGTACCAGGCCCAGGTGGCTGGCGTCAACCAGAGCTGTCAGAGGTTGTTGCCATGCTCAACTACAGGCTGGATCCAGTCAGGAGCAATGCTGCTGCATACTTGCAACATCTCACTTATAAGAATGATAAAGTAAGTTAAGCGTGGACAATCACCCATACTTCGGTAAAGCTTGTCTGTAGTGTGTACCGTCTTGGTAGAGCAGACGGTAATTTAAATCGTTGAGGTAATGATAATCTTCTCTCCAAGGGAAACTGCCATCTTTTTTTTTTTGCGTTGTTCTAGTAACTTATTCCCTATTTTCACATTTAATTGTTTAAAATGTGAGGCCGTCCTGTCTAATTATGTACATGTACATTGATCATGTGCTTCAACACTTGGCTAAAACCTTTTCTTTTTAGGTGAAGTCAGATGTTCGACGTTTGAAAGGCATCCCGGCGTTGGTATCAATGCTTGACAACCCAAACAAAGAGGTAGGCTTTGCTTCTCGATGGTCTAATGTCTTGGCAATAGTGATGATGATTCTCTTTCCCCAGTTGAGGTTGTTTTAGTTATGTAATACTGAAAGTTTATTGGTATGAATTATGCTCCTAAGTTCTAACACAAATACTGAATGAAAGGGACAGGAATAGATGTTTGCGTCAGCAGTTGCATTTAGCAGTTTTTGGATGATCCTGGTAAATTCTGGTATGTCAGCATTTGCTCCAAATATAGTTTGTCAAAACATTCTTTGGTCTTTTGAAGTTAAATTTACCGTCGTACAAGCGCTGGTAAACTTGCTGAAGTAAGTCTGGGTATTGGCAGTCATTACACTGCTTGACTTCCATTCTTGGTTTCAAGGAACTGCTCAAATTTGAATCGTATTGTACATATCAATAGATTTAGCAGATCTGGTGGTAATGGTGGCAATTATGTAATGAAATCATCTGAGTCTGATGAAAACTTTGTGTCACAGGTGCACTACGCCGCCTGTGGAGCGTTAAAGAACATTTCGTATGGTAAAGATCCAGACAACAAAATTGCCATCAAGAACTGCGATGGCGTGCCTGCCCTAATTCGGCTTCTGAGAAAGACCCATGACCAGGACCTTACCGACTTAATCACAGGTTAGCTGCACACGGTCAACACATGCAAATGTATATCATGTGACTGACTTTTTGGAGATTTTCATCCAAAATCTGTGTTGAAATACAATATTTCTCAGGCACACTTTGGAATCTGTCATCCCATGACTCTGTCAAAATGGAGATTGTGGACCACGCGTTACACGCCCTCTCGGATGAAGTGATGGTACCTCGTTCAGGCTGGGAACGCGGGAGCAATGGTGCTGGAGGGGAGGAAAACTGTAAGCCCCGACACCTGGAGTGGGAGACGGCTCTCACCAACACAGCGGGCTGCCTGAGGTACGAGGGCAAATGAAGAACGTCAAGGTGGCATTGCAAGGCAGACGAGAATTTATTCAAACAAATTAAACACACAAGCAATCAAATGTCAGTATACATGTGGACTAGAAGACATAACTGTCTTCTTTATAAACTTAAGAATTTTTTTTTTCTTACAAACCTGGGCAATTTAACCCAAGGTTGAAACATGAGCTTATTTTTGTGGGAGTGCCTGAGCATTACAAACACAATCTTTTTTTTTTTTGTATTCAGTTAAACTCACCGTTTTAGTTTCTCCATTCCCTACTTCATCTAATCGGCTTCGCCCTTTACTTTTACATTCTTCTCAATGCTCTTGTCAACTCTGGTCAAATTTCTCCCCGATGACAGAAATGTGAGTTCGGAGCGAAGTGAAGCGAGACGGAAGCTGAGGGAATGCACAGGATTGGTGGATTCTCTTATGTACATCGTCCAGTCCCAGATTGACTGTAAAGATGTCGACAATAAGGTACAGTATTCCAAGACGCCTCTATCGGGGGCCTCATTAACACTTACATAGGAGTGTCGAGTTCTTTTTCTTTTAGTTTCCTCTATTTCATCTCCTGTTTTCATTTTCACCTTCACTGTTCTTTCTTATCCAGCTTATAGAGAACAGTGTGTGTCTGCTGAGAAACCTATCCTATCACGTGCATCGTGAAATCCCGGGTTGTGAGCGATACCAAGAAGCTGCACCTGTCAACCAAGGCCCGGCCCCATCCAGCCAGAAGAGCGGTTGTTTCAGCTCGCGCAAGAGTAAAGGTATGTTTCACAGAGAAGTTGAATCCCTCCATTGACTGAGTCTCAGCCTCTTGGGACACACTCCCGCCCAAACACACCAACAAGTTTGCACAGGAATGTTGAGAATGTGAGAGGAAGGTCATCCTTTCCAGCTGCTCTCTTTGTGTTTTATTGAGAGTATTGATCCCCCCCCCTGAAGTGTTTTCCCTTTCCGGTGATTTGCATTAGCATTGTACAAGAGTTGGTGCAAAGCGATGAGACAACATTGCAATTGTCATGGTCTTCCTGCATCTAATGCTGAATATGAATATACTGCTTAATATAAATATCTACAATAGGTCAGTATTCTCAACTCTCTGCTTGCACTGTTGTTCGAGCTTTTGCAAAAAGCCGGCATCATTTCTGAGAACACGCACGGCAACGACACTGACTCTGACAATGACAAAAAGAAACCTGGGATGTTCAATACTTCAATACTTGAGTTTTGCTCCCGCTGCCTTTTTAAAAACTTACGTTAGCATGCATGCCAGCAGGTCCAACTGGTGCACCAAGCGTACTGCTTCTATTCTTGGGGGTGTACTATTGACCTTGATACAGGTTTATATTTTCATGAGTATCTTCATCGTAGAAGATTGTTGTGCATAATACATTTTAGTGATCTTCCTTTAGTGTCTGTCATGTTGTGCTGCGGTTATAATCATTGGTGTTGGGGCAAGGTGTTGACTTGGTATCCTAAGTTAAGGATCTTTTCCTTTTGCCAAAATGCCTTCTCTTCACCTGTCCTTCTCTACTTCCTCTGATTCTCTCCACTTTTTCTCTCCCTTCCGGCGCTGGGCTTCAGATGAGTGGTTTTCCAAAGGTAAGCGCCTGACCGTGGTGTGACTTTGCGTTCTCTGCTAGTCATGGTAGTCACTCTAGTAATAGTTGTAGTACCTAACAGATGGCCGTGTTCGCCTTGTACTAACATGCAAATTGTCTCTCTCAAAGAACTTAACCGATTTCCTAACAATTGTCGATTATTTATAGGACCTATTCTTAATTCTGTCACTTCAATGTCTGTTCCAGGAAAGAAAGATGAGGATGCAGCTGCAGACACAATAGACATTCCAAAGAGATCGACGCCTGCTAAAGGTACTCCAGTTTAATCAACATTGTTGAAGGTTGTTCCATTTAGAAGTTGTCTTCTCTTCAAGTTTCCCTCCTCTGCCCTGTAGGCTATGAGCTGTTATTCCAACCGGAGGTGGTTCGCATCTATACCTCTCTGCTCAAGGAGTCCAAGAACCCCACTGTGCTGGAGGCCTCGGCAGGAGCTGTTCAGAATCTGTGTGCCGGACGTTGGACGGTACCTCCTTTTATTTCATTTAGATGTAAACAAATGTGAACTAAATGATGCATGCTTTCCTATGCGTCATGTGAAATGAAGTGAAAGCCCTGTTTGCTACCCAGGACGTCCGCAATTTGGGTCAACATTTCCCATTGAAATGAACGAAATTAGCAATAATTCGTTCCAACCTCCAAAACAAAACTTTAAACCGGCAGTTTTACAGCATCTGTACTGAAAACTAAGATAACTAGTACGTACTTCAACATTGTGTGAGCATGGGTAGTACATTTTTAAAACAAAATGATGAGCACAGTAAATTATTCAAATGTTGTTTGTAGAACAATATAAAATAACAAAATGAACTACTAATAACCGCTTAGGAATAATGAACATTTAAACATCATTTCTAAATGATGAATTTGCCAATTTTTAGGCCATAGGACGGCTTAATTTACTCCATCACTTTGGAGATACTGTCGCACAACCGATGGTGAGGAACTGTCAAAATTAAAAATATATTTTTTCTTTATTATTGCCTAAAAGAAACTCTGTGGTTGCTTTCGCAGTCTGTCCGTATGCACTATGAAATGCCGTCCAACGAGTTCTGAAGCATTTGGCTGAAAATGTGCAGATATTGCCCAGAACGCGTCCAAATTCATCCTGCTGTATTTGTCAGCAGCCACCTCATGAATAAATACAAGTGAACCAGAACTCTTGAATAGCTTGATTTGTTCCAAACACCAGCATTTGATGTTCAGCGTTCTAGTCTCTCTCCATTTATACCAACCTGTTTTGCAAATGAAAATATATCCGTCTTTGTGCAGTATGGCCGTTACATCCGTGCCCTGCTGCGCCAGGAGAAAGGTCTGCCCATGATGACTGAGCTACTGGCCCACGGCAACGACAGGGTGGTTCGAGCAATGTCGGGTGCGCTTCGTAACCTGGCTATTGATGCTCGTAACAGAGACCTACTGGGTGAGGCTTGTCGCTTCTTTCTTTAAAAAAAAGCAATACTTTCCATTTGACCTGAAATAAGACACATTGTTTACTTTTTTTTTTATCTTTATTGCTTGTATGGTATTAGGCAAGCATGCAGTGCCTTACCTAGTGGCCAACCTTCCCGGTGGCGGTCAGAGTCAGCCCGTGCGAGCACTGTCAGAAGCAACTGTGGTGTCGGTGTTGAGCACGCTCCATGAGGTGCTGGGCTCTAGCTTGGAAGCTGCAAAGACTCTCAGGGCCTCGCAAGGAATTGAGAGGCTCGTCCTCATCAACAAGGACGGGTAGGGGGTCTTTGCTGAATCGTGGGAAGCAGGGCATTAAATCTCTTCTCAGGTTTGTTTGTGTGTTTGAACTTGATTTTTGCTGTCTCGATCTGGCAATTCCAGTAATCGTTCAGAGCGTGAAGTGCGTGGGGCCGGGCTGGTACTGCAGACTGTTTGGGGCTACAAGGAGCTTCGGCGCACTTTGGAGAAGGATGGATGGAAAAAAACAGACTTCATGGTTAACCTAAACCCGCCCAGCAACAACACTCGGACCAACGGAGGATATGAGGACAGCACTTTGCCGCTCATAGACAAAGGTCAGATAGCGATAAAAGTACAGAGACATTTCAAGCATACTGCTTATTTTGGCCCTCAGTCTTCATTTGCATTGCAGGTCAAATTAAACTCTCTAAAATTCACATTCTATCCATTGTCACACCCATGCGTGTGGTTACACATCTATTGAAATGAAACACACCCACACACACATTAGTGTCTTCACTCTTATGTTTATGAATTCTGCCTCATAAAGAACCGAAACCTTCCGTGTGCCAGAGGCTACGATGCTTATTGTTTTTGTCTCTGTCTTCAGGTGGTAAAGGTGAACGAGAAATGATTCCAATGAATGATATGGGACCAGGCGAGTATTCACACAGAAAACTTTTATTTGGAACTTATTTGTATCAGACGAATGTTGAGAGGTTAAACTTACTTTTTCTTCAACCCTTCTAGCTTTCTGTAACAAACACATTAATTCTGTTGCTTTGGATATGCTACTCCCATTAGATGCCTACTCCACACTGGACCAACGGGGCAGAAGGAACACTCTGGATAACACAATCGAGCCTGAGGATAAAGAAGCGGCACCGGTATAAGGCCCTAAATTTTACATCTATTATTGCCAGAATTGTTTTGTTGGAAAATAAAATATTGTCAAAATGAATAGTTTCAATAATTTGATGGAGATTTTCTGCTGTGCTAATAAAAACACTGCAGTCAGAAGTTAAAATGACAACAGTGCAGTTTTAATGGCGGCCAGCAAGTAAGCTTCAGTTGCTATTTAATGATTGTCACTCACTGGGTGATGCGGCACAACTCACAATGAGTCATGATGCGAATCCCTGTCGCACAATGTGGCGCCGTTGCAAATTCAAAACGCACAGATTTCACGCAAGCGAGCGAGACAGTCAAGTCATAAAAATACTTGGTGGCCAAACTTTTTCAGCATGCGAGCAACTTATAACATGACCGTTTACTCGTCTCTTGACTTTATTTCTTTCAAAATATACTTTGAATTTTTTATGTACCATATATCACGTCACCATCTACTTCATGTTTTGTCACCGAAAGAGCACAGGAAATGTTTTAGTTCAGAATTCTCAAGACCTTTGAATAGCAAACCTTTTGACTCTTTGGAATTGTAAACTTTTTGGGTCACAATTATTGAAAGCGAATCACATCAGCTTCGTAGTCATGAATTAGTGTAATATTGCCCCCTTTCCTCCGAGGTCGCATATTTGCGCATGATCCACTAATGCGTTTCCCGATTAGCAGCAGTGAATGTTACTGTGAGAAGGGACGCGCTCACACACGCCCACAGACAGCATGTCTCTTCACGTCGTAACGGAGCACTTGGATTATATTTGTCTGGCACATTTCTCACTGCTGTCGTTTAACCTGCTTCATCCATTAAAAAGAAACTAACATTTTGCAACCTCTCTTTTTCCATTTTGACACTCTTATTTCTTAAATCAAACGTTTGATGTTTCTTCAACAACTAACACATTGTATTAATGTTTTTGCTCCTTCCTTTCCGTCTGTCCTTTTCTGCCACTAACCTTCTTTATGGCTTTTTCTCTATCACACATTCCTTCTTTCCTTTTTTTTTTCTTTTCCTATTTCCCAGGGAGTGAGGTTTGGGGAAAGGCAGGCGTCTTTCCCTCTAATGGATTCTTATGATGGTTAGGCCACACCCACTGTCTAACTGCATGTCAGCGCATGGTATGTTTGTCTCCCAGGCAGCTGCGTTCAACTCACTTGCACGGCCGTATTTTTCCTGTTGTGTCACCCGTGGGCTTCCATTGTACTGTCGTAACAGTGTTCTTTAACCTTTTTCTGAAATTTTGTAACATAGTTGTCAGCAGCTGCTGCATGATTGCTTTATGTTTTGCAAAATGTCTGCTGTGATTTTGAATGAGTCCTTCTGGTAAGTGAATTAATTCTTGCGCCTTTTCTTTTCTCCCCCGTTTACAGAAAAACTGATAGTGTGCATCACTAAACGACATCCTCCCGCCCGCTGCCCTTGCTGAACTGACAAAGAGGGAACAGAACACTACCGATAGGGCAAACCACCACCGTTTTCTTGATCCTCTCCTCTGTCCTCCTCATGCTTTTGCATCGCCTCTCCAACTCTTAATGACAGTCCTCCTTTTGCAGCTGACACGCCAATGAAACTCCGTCAAAAGTGATGTGGCTCTCTGACAACAAGATTGTTCTTCTTCCCTCCTCCTCTGCGTAACTACACTACAACTCGCCTGGAAAACACTAATGCTCTATTTCAAGTCTGACTGTTGGAATAAGAACATGACGTTTGGGGGAAATTGCACATGAATATGTTTCAAAGAAATTGAGGGCTTATGTACCCCCCCCCCCCCTTCTTTAAAAGGTGATAACTAAAGAAAGATTTGTTACCGTCGAAAAACTGTTGATTGACTCTCATACGTGGATTTGTGTCTTGTCGTGGTTGTTGCTGTTTTTGCTTTGTGCTGTATGACATGTACATGTGCCAAATGACAATGCCGCCGCTACAACTGCCATTCCTGAATTCTCCTATTAACAACTTAAAAGACGCTTTTTGTACAATATTTTTCTTTGTGAAAGTCCATCACTAAGATGCATGGGCATGCTGCAGATTTTGTATTTGATATCAATATAAAGGGTTGTCGGTTTTGAATTTGGGCTATCCTAAAGATTTACTGAAAGATCAGTCTTCACTTTTGACATCTGATATGTTGCGCTATGTACCGGAAACGTCTTACGTTTGTGATTCTGCAGAGGCATTTTCTTATTTGCAAGTCCATAATCTGAATGTGTAACATAGTCACTGTTTTTTTTTTTAACCGTGATTGTGTGGGCCAACTGGAGTGCCTTGATTACTCAGGACAGGTATGATGGGTGTGTCAAACCATAATGTGGCTTGTTAATCAACGTCTCAGTATATGGAATGCTGGAGTTTTGTCTTCCACAAGTTAATGGAGTACATCTGTTTGTCAGTTGCCGTTGATGTGGTTTGAAAGCAAAACTCTTGTATTCTGTATATGTGTGCCACAAGCACATCGCCTACCTGCCTTTAAGTATACAGAACAGCACATGGGAGAAGAAAGTTGTCCTTTTTTTGCCCACTTTCTCAAGTTCTGTGCTTATTCTGTTGAGGACAACACGCTAGTGCGAAGTAAGATGTAGATAATTAAGATTAAAAGAAAAAAGGAAAAAAGAAGCACAAGGTGATGTTTTGTTTCTCTTTGCTTTAATTTTTCATGCCAACTGCCTAATTTTCAAGTTGCCTTGGAGAGAGGACTGAATTGCTAATTTTGTGGGATTGTTGGTTTGTCAAAGAAGACATAGACCGGAAAGTTTCTGTTAGGTAGAAGAGGAAAAAAAAATAAAAGCACATTTATACGATATATATACAAGAGAATATTTGTTAATTTTATGGCTTTATGTATTTTCTTTTTTAATATTGATTTGGGTTTAATTGTTTTGGGTGCTCTGGGTGAATGCATATGCAATCAGTTGTTGTTGTTAGTTTGAAAATATTTGTCTTAATTAGAAGCTTAAAAAAAAAGATCCAACTGCTACATCTGCTTTTGGTTTAAAACTGATTATAAACTACACCTTAGCATTTCTGCCTTTGCTCTTAAAGTTGCACATTCTCATTTATGAATGACTTATGTAACTAGCAATATTGTTTTTAATAAAAAAGAAAATGATTTATCAGCCTGTGTTGGATTAAACTTTGTGAATAATTAATTATTTTTTGCAATTGTGAAAATAGTCCCCCGGCCCTGGCCTACTACGTGCTTGTAGTCCTCCGCTGTGACGTCATCGCGGCCTGACTGTTGGCGCCATGGTCAATTGGAGGAAGCTCAGAACTCAACCCGATAGCAACTGTGATGTTAAACCAACTTTCATTTTCGAAACATTTGCATTTTACAGACACCCTTTGTGTGAAGAAAAAAAAGTAGCAGCGATTATAAAGTTTTGGTAAGTAACGCTTTCAAATAATAGCTACGCTGTTCGCCATGTTGAGATGACATTTAACTTGTCATTGACGCATCGGAGTCTACACAGTCGCTGTACTTTGGTGCCGCCTTCCGTTTTAGGCTACCTATTAGCGAGAGGATATAAAGTTTCGCTATACAGTAGCCCAGAACGTATTGTCACTAAGATATTTAGAAAACAATGAATTGTCTTTCAATTGAAATTTTACACGAAAGCCACGTGGACGGACATTAATGTAGTGTGTCGCCACCTGCTCAGAATGGAGGATAATTTTCTTTGAATTTGGCAACTTTCACCCGTTTATCGCATTTCCATTGCTTCCGAATGAAAACGGAGAGGCTCAAAATTAGCAAGTAGGAGACTGACTGTTTTGGTGCTTTTAATTTTTTTCAAGCAACACTCCATTACTCCCAATGCCAATGGAAACATGCAGCACTACTGTAACTAACCATATTAATATTTTGTGGACAGCAGTGGTGATTTTGTTTATTGTATTTTATTTTCATTTGAAATTTGCATCGAAAGGTTCTACTTCCGGTTTAAGCTATGTGCTTTTATTTTGAATGTGAACTTCCTGTTTAGTATTGTTCACACTTAAGGTGAATTGACGAAGAGTACGGCAAAAAGTTTCATATGAAGCCTCAGAAAACGGACGTTTATTTTTCTAGCACCCCCTCCGAAGAGGCAAAAGGTGTGTAAACGATGGATATAAGTATTTTGTGTTTGTAAATATTACGTGTTGAATGTGAAATATGTCAGCTAATTGTAAGCATATGTTTTGAACTGTGTTTCAGCTCTTACGGTGATTCGGTTTTAAGGTTACACGGTTATGGATACATCTTGCTCAAAAATAAACCACAAAATCATCAGTAAAGTCTCATCCTTGGTTCGGAGGGCATGCTACAGTAAGAGCTTTCCTCGGCGTGCTGTACGGAGCTGCTAGTGAAGGAAAAGGAATACGGCGACGACAACGGCACAGGCAGCTCGCGGCAGCAGCTAGACGCAAGAGGACGTGACGACTACACGGAAAATGGACGGCGTCGAAGAGCGAACTCGTAAGCTACAAACAGAAATCAGTGAAGCGAAAGCTTTATTGTCTCACGGAAATACAGAAAACATTTCAAGTGAATAATTAACGGACGAGATTGAACGTAAAGAGCGTCAGTTAACTGAACTGAACAAAATGCATGCTACCGCAGCTGAGTTAGCATTACCCAGGCGGTCAGAGCGACCCAGCGTGCTAACTGAAAAAATGCTAGCCTACCAACGGGACGAGTTGCTTAAAAGAGACAAAAGGCTGCTTAGTGTGTATGAGCAATGGAAAGGGCTGGTCAAGACAGCCCGAGAAAGTTTAAGGACTGACTTATCAGAGCACAACTTGTGCACAATGGCTGATGACATTGAAAAAGGAATGCACAATGTGGTAAAAGAATACAGTGAATTAAGAGAGCGTACTTTGCTATCCCATGACGTAAGACGCAAAATGGATGCTTGTGAAGCAGTAACAAGAGACATTATGAAAATCATTAATGAACGAATAACAGCAATTGATGATTTTGATCCAAATAGAGAAACGCTTCGCCTTCATCAACTCCTGTCTCATAAGTATGCTCATTCCATCTATGGTACGGCTTCACAATCAAGCATCGGTAAGCAGTCGGACACCTCAAGCATCACAGCAAAAAGGATTGAGGCGGCCGCTAAACTTGCGGCAAAGGAAGCAGAATATAAAACAATGCAAGAGGAAATGAAGCAAAGGGAGAAAATAAGAGACATGGAGGAACAACACAGAAGGGAATTGGAAGTACAGAAATCGGAACTTGAGAGATTAAAAACGGAAAAGGAAATGCAAGCTGCTCGTGCTAAACTTGAGATTTATGACAGAGAAATTAGCAGAGAGATGAGCATGGATATGGGAGATCAGCAAATGCGTTACAATGTGTCTTTCACTCACCATGAATCAATATCTGAAGCACCAGCACCCCCTATTGGATCATTTTGCCCATTCACGTCGCAAAACAAACCGTCTATCCCGAGACATGCCAATGTGACTTATCAAGGTCCCCAATTTCCCAAACAGGCTCCTCCTACAGACATTTCCCAGCTGGCTCAGGCTATCCAAGACAGCATAGCAATAAACAGAATCCCAGTGCCGATGCCCACAGTGTTTAATGGCGATCCAATCACCTACATTGAATGGAAGGCTTCATTCGTTTCACTTATAGACTGCAAAGGCATTTCACCAGCTGAGAAACTTCATTTGCTAAAGGGATACGTCTCAGGCTCAGCACAAAATTGTCTTGAAGGCACATTTTATCGCAGTGATGAAGACGCATACAAGGAAGCATGGCAAAAGCTTGACCAACGTTATGGACAACCTTTTACTATTCAAAAGGCTTTTAGAGACAAATTAGCAAAATGGCCCAAGATAAATTCAAAGGATGCAGAAGGGTTAAGGACATTTTCAGACTTTTTAAATGCATGTCTACAAGCCACACCACATGTGAAGGGTCTCGGAATACTAAATGACTGTGAGGAGAATCAAAAACTGTTGCATAAAATTCCAGAGTGGTTGGCAGCTCGTTGGAATCGACAGGTCACAGTTACACTTATGGAAGGCAAAGATTTTCCTTCTTTCATGGACTTTGCACAGTTCATAGCTGTTGAGGCTGAGATCGCATGTAACCCTGTCACTTCTTCATATGCCCTTCATTCATGTAGCTCATCCTTTGAGAAAAGTCATACAAACAACTCTAAACCAAATAAATCAATTCAAGCATTTGCAATGCAAACCATGGTACACAACGACAAGGCAAGGACTACCAGCACAAAACCGAAGGCACCTTGCATGCTCTGCAAGGATGAACAACACCAGTTGTCAAAGTGCCCAAGCTTCGCAAATAAGCCCCATGAAGAGAAGCGCATATATATCAAGGAAAATAAACTGTGCTATGGATGCTTGAAGGCGGGCCATAATGTCAAAGATTGTCGCCATCGCCAGATTTGTGACATCTGCAAGGGAAGGCATCCAACTTCTGTGCACAATGAAAATCACCAGGCACGAGAAAGGCCTTCATCCCCTCTTAGCATCACTCCAAACGATGCTCCAGGCGACACCCCGAACGACACAACTGCCGCCACTGCTCTCAACGTAACGAAGGTGGGTCATTCAAATAACACATCCATGATAGTTCCAGTATGGGTGTCCACGGTCCAGAATCCATTCGAAGAAAAGTTAGCGTACGCGCTATTAGACACACAAAGTGATAGTACATTTGTCAGTGAAGAGTTAAGCAACCAGTTACAAGCAGTCACTCACCCTGTAAAGTTAAAGTTAACTACCATGCTTGGTGTCAACTCTATTGTCAAGAGTCACAAAGTATCTGGCCTGTGTGTGAGAAGTTATAACTCAGACATTCGCATTGACCTTCCCCCCTCATTCACAAAGGACTCCATTCCAATTAATTATGAAAATATACCCACTTGTGACACAGCAAGAAAATGGCCACACCTTACAGAAATTTCGGACAAATTACCACCTCTCTTGAATTGTGATGCTGGACTCCTCATCGGATTCAACTGTCCTAGAAGTTTAGCTCCAAAACAAGTTCTCCTAGGAGAAGTCAATGAACCATATGCAATCCGCACAGATCTCGGGTGGAGTATTGTTGGTGGCTCCATCACATCGCCCAAGGAAACTGAATCCAGTTTGTGCCACAGAGTTACTATAAAAGAACTACCTCAAGTAACTCCCATGGATGTAATTAAAGTGCCAGAGACAGATTTCAAGGACTGTAAAGCAAGTGACAAAACAGTTTCACAAGAGGATCTCATATTTCTGAACCAGCTAGAAGAAGGAATAAGGAAAAATGAACAAGGACACTGTGAGATGCCTCTCGCATTCAAACAAAGACCTCACTTACCTGACAACAGAAAACTTGCTGAAATCAGACTTTCACACTTGAAGCGAAAATTCAACAAAGATGAAAAATACAAAAATGACTACATTGCATACATGAAAGACATCATTGAAAGAGGTGATGTCGAAGAAGTTCAGAACGACGAGAAGCATGGTGAGCAATGGTACATCCCCCATCATGGGATTTATCACCCCAAAAAGCCCACTAAACTACGTGTTGTGTTTGATTGTTCTGCCAGACACATGGGAACAAGTTTGAACGATCATCATCTTCAAGGGCCAGACCTAATAAACAATCAAACAGGCATCTTACTGCGATTCAGGCAACATCCTATTGCTCTGATGTGGGATATAGAGATGTTCCACCAGTTTCATGGCCACAAGTGTGATAGAGACTACCTGCGTTTCCTTTGTTGGAAAAACGGCAACACAGACATTGTTGAAAAGGCAATACAACTTGCACGAGAGGCCACGGAAATATGCAAACAAGGAGGGCTTCGTCTGCATGAATTCATCTTGAACACTCATGCTCTTCTACAGAGTTTTCCTCCTTCCAAATGTTCTGTAGAGACAACAACAAAGGACCTGACATTTAAAGACATGACACAAGAAAGAACCTTGGCCGTTCTGTGGAGTATTGAAGAATATAAAGACCAAACAGCAACACAATTTTTGTCTACTGTTGCATCCATCTTTGACACACTAGGCTTCTTGGCGCCATATGTGCTCAACGGCAAAAGCATCTTGCAGGAAAGGTACCACCTTGATCCATTCGTGGATGCAGCCGGTCTACTCAAGGTGGGAGGGAGACTGTCACCTATCAAAGATTCTTTCAAGCACCCTATAGTGATTCCAAAGGAACAACGTGTGACCAAGCTTATAATAGCTCACTGTCGTGAAGAAGTAAAACAAGGAAAAGGCTTCACCAGCAATCAAATCAGACCCAGTGGCCACTGGATCCCTGGCATGAGCAGAACAGTTGCTTCTTTTATCCGCCAATGTGTCATCTGTCGCAGACTTTGCAGAGCTCCAGAGGGCCAGAGAATGAGCGACTTACCTGCTGAACGAATAGAGCCATCTACACCCTTCACATACTGCGGCATGGACTGTTTTGGATCTTTTGTCACTACAGCGGGCAGGAAACAACAAAAACGGGCAGCACTGCCCCCTCCCGGAGTGTTCCCACAGGAGGACCTGTATAGCGCAAAGAGATGGCGTCGTGTTCAGTTTTTGGCTGAACAATTCTGGTGCCGGTGGAGACGCGAGTATCTGCACAACATCATCGCCAGGCAGCGCTGGCACACTCCGAAGAGGAATCTCATAGTAGGCGATGTTGTGTTGGATGTTGATGAACAGTTACCCAGAGGCGAGTGGAGACTTGCCAGAGTCTTGGAGACTGTCGGTGGCAAAGACGGACTTGTGAGAAGAGTGAAAATCTCCTTTGGAGATAAGAAACTGAATGACAAAGGTCAACGCACTAGTAGGCCTTCTATTGTAGAGCGCCCTGTGCAAAAGTTAGTTTTGTTATTGGAATGTTTACAAGCTCATGACTAGAAGTGTTAATTAGTTGTTAAAAATTATTTGTTACAGTTGTTAATGCACACTTAGACTCATAATTATGGTGGGAGTGTAACTAACCATATTAATATTTTGTGGACAGCAGTGGTGATTTTGTTTATTGTATTTTATTTTCATTTGAAATTTGCATCGAAAGGTTCTACTTCCGGTTTAAGCTATGTGCTTTTATTTTGAATGTGAACTTCCTGTTTAGTATTGTTCACACTTAAGGTGAATTGACGAAGAGTACGGCAAAAAGTTTCATATGAAGCCTCAGAAAACGGACGTTTATTTTTCTAGCACCCCCTCCGAAGAGGCAAAAGGTGTGTAAACGATGGATATAAGTATTTTGTGTTTGTAAATATTACGTGTTGAATGTGAAATATGTCAGCTAATTGTAAGCATATGTTTTGAACTGTGTTTCAGCTCTTACGGTGATTCGGTTTTAAGGTTACACGGTTATGGATACATCTTGCTCAAAAATAAACCACAAAATCATCAGTAAAGTCTCATCCTTGGTTCGGAGGGTTTGCGGGGCTTTGAGAAGAAGCTTCTTGGAGAGCTCCAGAGACAACAAAACAACGCCCAGTTCTGTGATACACTTTTACAAACTGAGGGTGAGGCCCAGAGGGTAAAAGAAAAAAATCTTTCAAATTAATTGTAATGGTTTACTCTGAAGCATGTGTCATGAGTACAATCCTCTTTTCTCTTCTTAAGGTATCTCGGTGCCCACCCATAGCTGTGTTCTGGCGGCTCTTAGCCCTTACTTATCTCAGAAGCTGTCAGCCACACCATCTCCTCCATCTGGGCAAAAACGCCATCTCCAACTTAAGTCAATGAAGGCCCACACCCTGTTGAAGCTGGTTGGTCTACTCTACTCAGGGGAGTTGGAGGTGATGGGAAGTCTGGAGCATAATGACGTGATGGATGCAGTCCAGACGTTTGGGATCACACCTCTCCTAGAGAGACAGAAAAATGAGACTACAAAGGAGTTGGAACCCCAGAAGAATCAGGTCGGGGGTTGCAGTAAAAGTTGCATGTTAACTGCTGGCAGCGACAGTGTTAAGTGCAAGCTAATGAAAGATGCGCAAGTGCATCATGAGATGAGCGGAAGGAAAGATACACATTCAGTGGAGGAGAGAAGTTTTGTATCCACTGGTACGCAAACTCCATTAGAAAGTCAAACTAAATCTGTGACCCCAAAGCACATCGCATTTCAACCCCAAAATGTCCCTTTAGATGTGTGTGAGTTGAGTTCAATGTCAAGTGGCAAAGTGTCCAGCAATCAGTCTTGTAGTGCCAGCAATGACACTTCCTTCTCTCAGAAGCCTCAGAATGGATGCTTCTATTCCACTGACAGTACTCAGGTGCTGACTGAAACAAAGGACAACAACATGACAAGCAGAGATGAAGTAAAGAAGATGACGGTAGACAAAAATGCCGATCCAACAGAGAGGAGGTCTCCATTTGCCAAGATAGCGAAGAAGAACCTGGCAAAGATGAAACTGATGGAGTCAACACAGTTTTCTGTTAAGGTAAATAGTTATAGGTAATAGTAAATATTGCAACGCCTGTGTCCCAATGTTTTAAAAACACTTTTAAGGTCCAAGTATGTTGAATGACATTGACGCCTACTTATTCTTTTGCATGTTTGAGTGTTAAAAAATATTTCTGCTGCCCACACCGAAAATGATCACCCACATTTGTCTACGCAGAGGAACACATCTTTTCAGGATTCTAGTCTCAGAAAAAGGGTGTGACTTAAAACATGGACCCCAATATGGCGGGCAAAACACAGTTCTATAAATTTGTTGTTTACACACATGGCCTTTAGGAATCATGTCAAGTCTTAATTTAGTTTTTGTGTGGGGATTTTCTCACACATTTTTATCCTCATCTTGAGTCAGGATAAATAACGTAATGTGTTGAAATTCTGCTTTGCAGGTTAAGCTGAGGAGGAGGAGAACAAGAGAAAAACTATGGGAGGTTGTGTCCATCCCCGATGAGGATGAGACCATGTCGATGTTCGGCCCTTTACCGCAGGTAAACGACACTCTTTAAGTGTGCTTTCAGCCTTTGAATCATTCAAGAAAAGAGTTGATTCTAATTCACGAGAATAGCTTTTATTCCCCAATATGTGAATGGCAACAGCAAATATTGGGATCGCAAGGCTGAGGAAGCTTAGCTTCAGTGCAAAACCTCCATCGCATTTGAATGTACTTTGAAACTGAAACAAAACAAGTTTACAGCAACCTACAAATAATTCTTTAGATCTCATCTTGCAAATATGTGACAGTGTTCTGAAGACACACTGACTTTGCCAGACTGGAGAAACTCAGACTTTTCTCCACTAGTCCGTCTTGTAGGTGGATATAGTATTGCGTTTTTTTTTTAGAAGTCGCTTTGTTTGGTTGTTAAAATTCTCTGATTCCCTCCATCTTTACTGTTAAATTTGTATTTCCTTATGTTACAACTGCGCCATCTGCTGGTAGCCAAGAAGTGAAAACAATTATGCGTACTGTATTATGTAACATGACCTCACTCTAGGGTAGGAGCTGTAAATCTTTCTGGGCTGCAATTTGGTTCTATTACCAATTATCAATACATTGTGACATGATCCAGATTTGTTGACACACTTGTCCTCTGCATTATTGGTAAGCATTCTCTGAGTTGGCCAACACACTCAGGGACATGCTGGCCATTGGGAATTTCGATAAAATAGGTTGAATTTCTCTTCCCTGAATAGCCGTTTTTTTGGGGGGGGGGGGCTCAATTGAACTGTGCAAAAGTGCATTGCGGGTAATTTACATTGAACCTCCCTGGACATTCGGACACCCCCACAAAATGGCGTAACGCTTTAATAGTGCACTTTATATGTGCATATTCAGAGACAGCCTATATTTCTAGTTTTGTGTTAAAAAATGCAATGTTGAATTGTTTAACAGTCAAACATTAAACATATCAAGAAACAATAGCGTTTTATTTGGTTGATAGGCTGTTGCGCATTAGATTTCAATCACGCCGGAAATTAGGTTTGAAGCCCTCTTAACCCCTTAAAATGAAATGGTGGACGAAACACACTTCCGTCAGTGCTTAGTCCAACCCATTTATTTTTATTTTTTTTAGTTTCCCGTCGATCGACAGCAACGGACTGACGGGAAACAAAAAAAAACTGGGTCAGACGGGATGCCCACCTCTCTATATATGTATGTTCAAAGAAAGTGTGTTTGTGGAGTAAGGGATTTCTTTATAGTTGGTCTCATTGGTGATTATCTCTTTGTAGGAGGCTCACCCAACTGAAGCTCTGCCATCACATAACCAAGCTGAACCCAGCAACGCCACTAAACTTCCATCCCACCCCAATATTATATCTGAACCGTCACATCACTTCACCGATTGCACCGCTCCACACCAAAATGGAACGCTCCAGTCGGCACCCGTTCCACAACCTCCCGACGTTGCAGAGGAATCTGATGAGCAGATAGAGAAGTTGCTGGAGGACATCATGATGGGTCTGAACATTTTGCCTGACTTGGCAGTTCCAGAGGGGGACGCGGGGCCAAGTAAGATACTTTCGGATGCCCCTCCTGCACAATGTCAATATTACCAGAACATTGTGGAACAAAGTGCCCACAAATCAGTATACTCAGGTATTTGGATGCATGCGTCTCCTGCTCTTTTTACTGAACACTTGCGTATTTTTGTAGCTGCTAACAAATGTTTTATAGAGAAACATTCATGTCATCAGTTGAATTTCATTGACAATTTCACATTTGCTGCAGCCTTTTAATTGTTCGTGGTGCTAAAGTCCAAACAGATTTTGAAGCCACGAGCGAATGCAGGCTGACAATTGTTTCATAAATTTAAATAACGGCCGATCCTTATTTTACTCATATGTTTCTAAGGTGAGATATACATATAAAGACATATAAACTAGAAAGGGTGGGAGGGATTTATTTTTTGATGCAGCACAATGCTGATGTAAATGATTCCGAATGGATGAACAATTGTCAAAATATCATTTGTTAATGTTGTAATACTGGCAGTCAAAATTAGCAAAATAATCATTTAAATGTTGCTGTCTTGTGCAATTTGTATTAAAGGTGCAGGTTGAGGCGGTAGTGGAACCTTCTGGAATTCATAATGTAAACAAATTTAGGTCGAATATTCATTCGAATAATATTAATTCTCCCCGAATCATCAGTAATATTCAAAGATTCTTTTTTTGGGTTGTTTGTTAGCATTTTTTTTCAAATACTGATTATTGTTTTTTGTTTGTTTGTTTTTCTTACAGCTCAGAAACAGCTCAACTGTAATAGCGTGCCACTTATTGAGCCAAGTGGTGTGAAAATCCCACCGCAACCATATCATTATGATTGCTCACCTGTGAGATCAGTGGGGCAAACGGATCGCCTGAGCCACCACGACCGAAAGTGCCCACCAATTCAGGAGCGGCAGCCCTTGTCTTCGTTATTGTCACCTTGTTGGAACGACTTGCGGCTTCCTAGATGCCTCTCTCCGATCGATCCATTCACTTCAGTGGGAATTGAAGACCCAACTCATCAGTTGTCTCGCTGTGCAAGACCCTTGTTCACAGAACATTCTGGATTACTAGTTTATCCACTTGCTCATGGGGAAGAGAAATGGCCACCGTTATTGAAGACGCATCAAACCTGCTGCCCAATGCAATACCTAAAACAGCTGGAGTATGAACCAGCGCAAAGCCGAACCTGCACGGTACCTCGTATAAAAAACAAGATGGGAGCGTGCCTCACTGCTGCTGAAAGGAAATCTTACCCCCAGAGGTTAAAGAGAAATTTAGTACATGAAAAAGGCGTTGCTATGGATGATAATGTTGCTCCTAAAAAAAGGAAAGTGTGTGTTGATTATCCGCAAGATGCCACTGGTTCAATCTGTGATGGAATGGAAAGTAAAAAAAAAATGAGCATTTGCTCAGTTAGTTTGTCACGAAACAATGTCCTGGCAAAAGAGAGAAATAAGGCCACATGTTCTCCAAAATCATCACTCAATAGTTGGGGAAAACAGAATCAACACTCAGACACAAACGGGCATCTGAAAAAGAGAACTACTGGACGTCCAAAATCGGTGCGCACACGCCAAAGCCACATCAAGACACGGGGATTCCTGAAAACAACTCAAGTGCCTCCAAGCGACACGGATACAAACTGTGTTGCATCAAAGCAAGTCCGTCTCTTCAAGCGGAAATGTGGGAGACCAGCCAAAAAGATGAAAGCTCTCTTTTCGCCAAACACTGCCCGTGCAGTCAAATCAAAGAGTGAAGACCAGAAGAAAATTGAAAAGAGTAATAGAACAAAAGAAAAAGGGCCAAAAATGAAGCATGGAAGAAGAGAGGAGGTGGCAACACTGAAAAGTGTTAAGAACGCTCCTAAAGCTAACGTTAACGATGCGGCCAAACGGAGGGTTGCTTTCAAAGACTTTCAGACCTTTATGAAGGCCCACAACTTTAAAAAGAAATCAAATGAAAGCCAAGACGTTTGTGGAACCTTCTTAAACAGAGATGATCAGCTTCAAGAAGAATGCTTTGAAAATCACGGTCACATTGTCAACGAATCAACAGATGACAAAGACGGAATACAACAACTAGGCTCCTCTGGAAAGGGGGCCAATTTCATAAATGATGAGCATCCTTCAGTGGACGTGGAGTCTGCTGTCACTGGGTCACCGAGGAGCCCAGAATACAGCAAAGATGAGATAATCGAGGTTGATGTTATGCTCTCGTCCCCAGAAAAAATGCCTTTCACCGCGCAATGTGAGTACGGACTCGCCGAAATTGACACTGCACAAAGTGAAGAGGAGGGAGAAATTGACGTGACGGGAGATGAGCTCGACTGACGTTCGCATGTGTGCATACTTTATTTTGTTTTTGTGTGACGAGTGGTCATTACTAATGTTCTTCTCTGTTTTGGGGCTTTTATTTCTTTTTTATGCCTATCTGAGATGCCTAATTGAGTGACCATCGTTGTATAATACACTTTTATAGCGTTCTTGGTGTTTTTCCGTTATCTGTGGTTTTGTTTGTGTAAGATGGCAACACAAGAATATCGCATTTTATTTGCAGATTTTTCCATTTACTTATCTGCTAAAGGATGTAAAGCATGTTGCTTTTTATGTTGTGTATTTAAATTGTTTTGCGTTTGAAAAGTGGTTGGCTACTGAAATGATTGAAAGCATTTTTTCATACTATGACTGTCTGTAAAAAAAAAAAAAAAGGAGCCTTTATTGACCAAACCCGCTGTTAATAAAATTGTTATTGTTAGTTACTAATGTTGATGTATGTGTTTGCTTTTGGTAGGATATGCACTGACATTCCCGTCCTGAAAATGCATATTGACACGGTAGAGGGCGCGCTTCCCTTCCTAAGCTTTTATTGAATAAAACTTTATTGACAGCGGAAGTTGAGGCGGAAACTGAATGCACTTGTATGCTCGAGACTTGAAGGTTACCCAAACCTCACCGGCAAGGAATTTCGCCACTGTCGGAGTGAACAGCGTCAACACGACAGTGTGTTTGCGGTCAGAAAGACAGTGGCCTGCCTTGCATCACAAACATGGATCCCACGAAGGCGCAGCAACTGGCGGCGGAACTGGAGGTGGAGATGATGGCTGATATGTACAACCGGTAAAGTCGGAATAAGCTAACGTCAACTAGCTTCTGCACTCATTCATTGCGATACTACCCTTCCCGCTTATCGTTGAGGTGGAAAGAAAATGTGAAATGTAGTTATGGTGGGAATCATTACGGAAACAGTGTGATACAGAAGTCTATAGTGTTAACCCAGTGGTTCTTAACTTGTCTTCTAGGGATCCCAATTTTCTGCGCTTCGGTTCGCGTTAAGCACGATAAATAAACAAGTATTATTCAAAAATGATATTTGAAAGCTGTGCATACGTGTTTCATCATAACCACACATTGTTACTTAGTCCTTCAGCGCATCGTATGAAAATGACTACTGTCATTGAAATTGTCACTATAGTCGAGAGAAATTCTTTACGGCTAAAATAAAAATCAGAGCTATCAAATGTAATTTTTTTCCAAATTAAACATCCGTCCTCACCACATATATATTTAAATTTTCATTATACATTTTCAATTGATGTATAAAAGATCCACTATTCCAAGCTGACAACAAAGGGTTTGAAGTAAATAAATGAATACAATACTTTATATAGCGCACAGGGCTCGCTTGCATGAAAATGGCCATTCAAGGTCAGCACAAAATTGCTGAACAGCTAATTCATTTTGTGCATTTGTTCACGAAAATAAACTGTCAAAATGTTACGATTATAGCGGTACATCTCATCCTGCATATCATTCAAAATGTGCAAAAATATTATTAGGCTTACTCATGTGGTAGTATGGGGAAGTTGATATCTAAAGTTGAAACCAAAACCAGAATGCCGCGCAGTATTGACTTGCCGTATGGACGCTGCAGACATAAAAGCATGAAAATTAAGAATAAGCTAAGGCAATTTCGAATGTACTGATAATGAGTATAAGTTAGCCCTGGTGAAGTGAAACGCTACTTGAAACGATTTGAGCTTAAATGCATTCTCCTTTCCAGAATGACCAACGCCTGCCACCGGAAGTGTGTGCCTCCACATTACAAAGAGGCGGAGCTGACGAAGGGCGAGTCTGTGTGCCTGGACCGCTGCGTGGCCAAGTACCTGGACCTCCACGAGAGGCTGGGCCGCAAGCTAACAGAGCTGTCCGTCCAAGATGAGGACATGATGAGGAAAGCGGCTGTTGGCAGTGGATAGCGACACAGAGAACGCAATAAGATGCTGAAGACTTAAAAAAAAAAAAAAAAAGAGGAAATGTTTTATTTGGGTGGTGTTTGTGGGCAGGTGCATCAGAATTGAAGTTCATCTGGGTCCAGTGGGAAAAACTCTTGGCTGCATTCAAGGGTCACATGAAAGGGTGTGTGCACTTTGTACACCTGCATTATGAGGACACCTCCATATCCTTCAGAAACAGTCTTAGAAGCCTCTCAGGATGTGGACTAATGTATTCAACCAGGCCTGGTCCTTCACAGTCCCAGGATATGTTTGCGTTTATTATTGTTTATTTTTTACTTTATGACTCAGTCATACATAGATTTTTAAATGTCGTATATCACAAACAACTGTTTCTCTTTAGTTTGGGCCTTAGTGTACCTTCCATTGACCCGTTTGCAGTTCATCACCTGTCAGCTTTCAACACAGCCACTTGCGATCCGAACCTTTTCTACATCATCATAAGAAGTCAGCGTCTCCTCTTCTATCATAGCACGCGTAACAAACTCAATATTTTTACACCCTCCTTCCCCCACCCATGGATTGTAACTAGGTGACCTTGGGCGCCTTGAAATGAACTAGTGGGCACCTGATGTTCAAAATGTGCATATACAAAAAAAAAAAGACATGCATAATTAACCACCATTGAAATGAGGGAGGGAGGGTTGCTCCGAAACACGTTGATAAACCTGAAACGTGAAATCAGGTAAAACAAACCAAACACGTTTAAAATAACTAAATCACGAACAGGTGAATCCGCGGGTGCCAAACCGCGATTATGTGGGGTCCACAATATGTCTATGAAATTATTTCATTTGAGTACCACGATAAAGAGGGAGTGAAATGTGAAACATTGTCTGCTATTTGAAAGCTAAATGAGGAATATTTAACCTGTGCTTGCCTGTTGAACGGTTGTGTCTGTGTTAAAAAACTCACTTAAATGTTGGAAGACGCCATTGCTACTCTTCTCACCTTTTGTCATTTATAGACTTTATTCCGTCACTCTCGTGCAGATTGCTCTGTTAGCGGACCAGTTTTATTTTGTGTGTTGACTTTACCCAGTCCGACCGCATATCAGCGGGGATGCAATGTTTTTCCCCCTCCTCCTTAACGCGAATAAAGCTCTCTAATCATTTGATGTGAGTTACGAATGTTTGCATTATGCACAGAGGCGGATATTGGAGTGATCATTCCAGTCGGCGAGAGAATGCAAATCTGTGCCTGTCACTTTAAGACAAACACGAGCAGATGGGGAGGAAGTGAACTAAAGTGACTTTCGGTTCCTTGCGAAACAAAACTCCTTGAATTCTATACCTGTTGCCCCCGCACATTGAAAAACTAAAGCCTAAGAAAGAGGCTCGGTTCTGGTGCTTGTTCTGCAGGTGGACTGTCAGACGAATCTCTCGACGCCAAACACGACGTGAGTGTCACACACGCTTGAAGTTTACGACCACCGTAAAAAAAAGTTGAACTTGAGGTGAGAACGCAACACTCAACGCGATGCTTTCATGTTTTTGTACATACATTTGAAAGAACACGTTTTTTTTGGGTGCTTCACTGAATCCCAGCCAGCAGGGACAGTTTCCATTTCATTTTGTACAATATGCGAAACTAAAGATAAAGTTGACAATCTATAAGAGGAAGATTTGCAAACGGGTGCTTTTCGTTATTTAGCCTTGTTAGTAGTGGAGAAAAAAAAATCCATCCATAAAATGGCATCATTTCAATTTGTATATATTAAAACTTTTTTTTTAATCATTCAAAATAGGAGTAATTATTCTCTGAAGTTGTGTATCTCAGCATCCACGTAACGCTGTTACTCAAACTTTTTTTTAGTTTCCTTGAAGAAACGAAATGAGCCAACTAAATGTTTATTTGGGGCCAATTGGAAGCACTTTAACAATGGTTGCAAAGAACTTAAATGTTTTAAGTGGTACGTAGAGAACAAATTCATTACCATGGGGAAGTGACATAGAGAAGTCACAATCATCAGTTAAACAACAAGGAAGGGATGAGGAACTATAGTACAGAGTGTGATGTACACAAAATACACAATTATATTCGTTATTAATCAGGATTAGACCCCTTATTTCCTATTATATTGAACAAAACTGTTGCACACTTCTGTCTTTGTCAGAACTGTTTGGGCAAAACTTTATTTATTTTTCCAGGTCCCCACAAAATCCCCATAGTCAAACACCACTCTCTTTGCATGTTCCGAATAGAATTGTTGCTTGCAATACGACTTAATTTGGTTTTGTACTCCATCTGGTCACCAGATGGCAGCCATGGACGTGGAAGAAAATTTCAAAGAAGCTGATCAGGATTTAGCACCCCCTAATGGTGCTGATCATGAAATGCTGGACGTGAGACAAGAAGACAACATGCAGGGCCAAGTGAGCTTTCTATTGCACAATATATTATCAAACTTTCAATGTTGACACATTGTGATAATCAGACTTTGGGTTTAAATCACTTTTTCCTGCAGGTGAAATGATTCTGTTCTGACTCTTGTGATTTGCTCACTTTTAACCAAAGATGGAGGAGTTTTTGGGCCCACAGGCAGAATACAATGAAGAAGAGGAAGAGAGAAAATATTACAGGAGGAAGCGATTAGGGGTGATCAAGAATGTTGTCGCGGCCAGCGTCGGAGCCATGATTACGTACAGTGTGTTCATGGGTGAGAAGGCACAGTCATTGTTTGATGTGAGTCAGAACACACAATCTTAAGATTTCATTTTGTCATGTTCATTCGCCAGGGTTACTGCAGATGCAACTTGTACTTCATTATGATTTGACTTATCGTGATGTAAAGTACAGCAACCTCGGTCTAGAAGACATTGATCGTAAGATGCTGAGGGGAATCAACGTCACACCCATAGTGGGCCTGCTGTACACCCCCATTCTCATCAGGTAGACATAAACACTCAGCAATTCCTTCAACTGGACATTGGTGTCCTGCTAAACGGTGTAAACCAAGGTTTAAACCCTAAAATCCTGCAAATCCAAAGGTTTCTCGGAACAAAGTGGATGATGTTTCTGGCTTCAGGGATCTATGCCTTTTTTGTCTCGACCAATTATTGGGAACGTTACTACACTTTGGTTCCATCTGCTGTTGCCATCGGCGTGGTCATTGTGCCACTTTGGGCCTCACTTGGAAATTATATCACAAGGTGAGTAAGCGCGGGCATTTTAAAGCGTTTATTGTTTACCTGCGCTTTTCAGAAAAAAAGTTGAAGAATGTATTCAGTTTTTTTTTCTCTGTTGCTTTTTCTCAGAGCAGAATTGAATTTGTCAAAACTATTCGTGCAATACAAAAAAGAAGTCGTAATTGTCGTCACAGTATGGCTTACGGCCAATTTGCTGCCAGCATGTGTCCATATTTTTCGGGGGGAACATGCATTTTTCCCGCCATAGTCTACGCCAATAAAGTGTAATTGCGCCTCCACTCCAGCAGATGGCAGTGGTGCTCTCATTGCCCATTAGGCACAGCGAGCATTAACTTTACGGTGTAGGTTTGTTTTGCAATGAAAATGCGATTATTTCTACTTGCGGTGGAGAGTGGGTGACGCGATGCGGGCGTGAATTGTTTTCTTCTTGCAAGGGCGGCGTAAAGGAAAACAATTGATTAATTGTACCAAGTGCAATGGCTCATTTTTGTTTCATCAGTGCAGTACATTTCAAGTTTAGTTGTATTTAACGTTTGAGGACAACTTGTGCAATTTGAAGTTATTCTTTTGTAACTTTGTTTTCAAGCATTTATTTAGGTAGAACTTGAACTTGTGCAAGGTTGTGTAAGGTTTGAGAGACTCTGGGAACATTGGTGACAAGTCATACTGTCGCATAACACACGCAGGATGGCACAACAGTATTATGAATATGTCAACTATAAAGAAGAGCATGTACAGGAGCAGAAGAAGATTCCAAAAGGAGCGTGCCACAAGTACATCATCATATTCCAGTCAATCTTCAGTATTATCTTCCATGTGAGTCCCTCCACCACTCATATAAAAACATCACTTTGGATATCCATAAAACAGAAACAACATTTCCTATTTTAACATGCTTCAATACCGCACAAATTCATCATCGTCCTCCAACGCAAGTCGCCTATTTGCCTCCATCATCTCCAACGGCTTCATGAGTCTTCCTTGTGTCTCTCACTAGCTGAGCTTCGTCTTTGCTGAGTTCCCCATGTGTCTCATCCTCAATGGCAAACTTCTCAACTACCGTCACGTTCTCTCTCGAGTCGAAAGCTGCGGTAAAGTTGCATTGGCACACTGCACTCTCATTGGAAATGCCGAGCCAAACATTACGAACTGACTTAAATTACATAGCAAAAATACTAACGCGTGTGTTTGCGAGTGTGTGTGTGTGTGTGTGTGTGTGCGTGTGCTCGGAACAGACCAATTATCGGCCGGTTCGCTTATCGCTGCAGATATCGGCAAATCTGAGGGCTGGTTAGAGATCAATTTAAAACAGCCAAATATAAATGAAATACACGTTGATATTTCAGTTATATTGAAATAGTGGAAACATTTATTGACTGTGGAAAGTTATTTACCTTTTTTTTAGGTCCCCATTTAACTTGATGCATGCTGATGACCTACGGATCTCTTTTTGCTTTTTTATTCGACTTTTAAAACAAAGCTGTCCAGTCATGGGGGATAGAGACCTGGCAGACCTGCGAATCGTGAAAATCTGTGTAGAATTGTCACCTACTTGGAAAAACAAAACAAAAGAAAAGACTGATTAATATTCAATATCAGTTTTCATGAAAAATTGGGTCAAATGGGAGGGGGCACCCCCTTTTTGACTGCTCACACTAGACCTAAAGTCTTAGATTTCCTAAATTTGAAATAATAGCGATAGCGTCGTGTTGAATCTACATGTGTCAACTTGTCATTGTATGGAACGCCCAAGTTGGAATTCCACATAGTGTTGGTTAACCTTTCCTGTCTTCTTTCTACCAGGGGCCAACATCAGTGGCGTGATTCCGGGATTCAACACCACTGTGCTGCAAAGTCTCCCGCAGTCCATGACGCTGATCATCGCTGAGAGCGTCCTCATGGCCTTTGCTTTCCTTTCCATGATCATTGTAAGTGCTTTGACTTGCCACACACGCCCAAAAGGCCCCACAAGTTGTTCAATTTGTTTTCTACAACAACTAGAGCTAAATCTAATCCACTTGATATTTAGACCAATATCATTAATGAGTTCATCATCTCTCCCTACAGCGCGATTGCAAAAGGATTGCATTGCATTTTGAATTAGCCAATGATGATGCGGCGTTGTTTATTTTCTGATCTCAGAGTCATACAGAGAATATGTATGACTTAAAGATGTGTGTCGTTGTGTTTCTCACTGCACACAAATTTATCATTACACTAAATATATTAAATGCCGTTATTAGGAGCCCAGCATTTTGCGGCATGAAAACACCTTTTATGGGAGAAATCAAGGGTTACGAGTTTCCAGCGTTAATTATAAAAAATCACAATTTCTCTAACTTTAAAACGTTTCTATGCCCTTTTCAAGTACAATTGTTTGAACTCCTTCAGTTCCTCGTGCTGTGTGGTGCTGCCTACCGGCCAACAGAGGAGATTGATCTGCGTAGTATTGGCTGGGGCAACATCTTCCAGCTTCCTTTCAAACATTTGAGGGACTACCGCCTGCAGCTTCTCTGCCCTTTCTTCATCTATAGCGGATTGGAAGTCTTATTCGCCATGACTGGACTTGCCCTGGTACTTATAATTTTCAAAAATATTATTTTATTTATTTATTTTTTTAACGTGCTCTAAATGCTATATTAAGATGCCGAAGTTGTATTTCTAGATTGTGGATTTCACTTATTCAGGGGTGTTCTGAAAGCGCGTTGGAGGGGAATTCAGCTGACATTATTAGCTAGATCCATGGTTAGAAAAAAAGGAAATTGGCAAAATTACCTCCATAAAACAAAACATAAAACTCACTGCGAGGTAACCACTTAAACGGATTGTGGCGCCATCTAGTGGCGGAGTTTCAGAAGCTCACTTACAATACATTTTTTGCTCCCTACAAAAAGTAAAAAAAAAAAAAAAGGCCAAATCGTTAGTTGAAGCACTCAAAAGTCAAGGTACCACTGTACCAGATCCAGTTGACACAACTGGAAGAGCACACGATTATGCCGGGTGTATTTATTTCTGACTAATTTCTCTCCACACAGTCCTACGGCGTTTGTACTTTGGGCCTCCAAAAACTGTGGCTCTTGATTTTGGTCTACGGGCTCTCGTGCTCCGTCTTCTCCTCCCTGTCCCTCTGCCTCCTGCGCCTCCCGCGGTGGACGTGTCTGGCGGGAGCGGCCGCTGTGCATTTGGTGCTGTTGGTGGTTCTCATGGTGTTCTCCCCAACTCCGAAAAAAATGGAATATGAGGCCCCTCTTCTGTTGATTACGATCCTGTGGGGGCTTGGTACGGCACTGAACAAGACTGGAGTCAGCAGTGAGTTGCGCACGACATGTTGCGTGCACGTGCGCAGTATGACCACGTGCATGTTTGCGTGTGTGTTTCAGCCTTGCTTGGTATGTTATATGCTGAGGAGAAGGAACGTCTGGATTTTGTATTTACAATCTATCACTGGTTGCAGGCCATCGCCATCTTTGTAGTCTACCTCTGGTCAGATTTGCCGATGAGGGTAAGTGACTGTTGATCAGTCGTGAAAAGTAACACAGTACAAATAATTTGTTACTGCACTTAAGTGTATTTGCGTACTTTACTTGATTGTTTGTTTTTCTGATGACTTTTTACTTTTACGCTTGAAATCTGTACATGTTATTCCTTACTTTTATGACTTAGTCTCAAAATAGTTTGGTTCGGGTGATCAGGGCATCATTTTTTTTGGGGGTTCTTTAAGTGTTGTAGAAGGAGCCTCGAGAAAATATGTAACTGGTGTGTGGTGTGTGTTTCTCTAATTAAGGCTAAACTTGCCATCCTGCTAGCAACTTTATTGCTAGCCTGCTACTGCTACTGGCTGATGGAGCGCCGCCTAGCCAAGAAAGTGCGACATAGGCTGCCCCGCATCCCTCGACCACGGCACAAGGTGACGTAGCAGTCCTAAATGTTTTACCTCGTAATCTACTAAAACACAAACACTTTTCAAACTCTGGTCAAGACTAATGAGCCGTTTGAAACAACACTCGTTGTAAGCACAAAATCTTCAGGCTAATTATCCAAAGCAAGCAAAAGTCAGTAAAAGCCCATTAAAACATCTGCAATTTATTTGAGGTTAATCAGAGGCACCTAAAATGGGGACAGTTACAGTTTCTTCCTCTCTCACAATTCAAAAAATAAAATCAATTGAGTTGTCGGCGGTTGTATGTCATATTACTGGTCGGAAAAGTTTTGGAATGATTTATCTTGGATCCTTTTTATATATCTTCAAAACCTGGCATTCGAGCAAGGGGTGTGTAGACTTTGTATATCCACTGGATGTCAGGGAGGCTCACGCTTTTACGATGCATAAGTTCTCCACTAAAACTGAGCTGACGGCCAAAAAGCCATCCCTTACCCTGCTGAAGAATTGATGTCATCTTTGTCCTCAGGTCAAAGGTTACCGTTACCTGGAAGACGGCAACTCGGATGAGTCAGACTCGGAAAGAAGCGAGGAGGATGACGAAAAAGATGAAGAGGAGATGGATGCAGAGGAGCGATTGGCCAATGAGTTTGGAGCGGAGGACATGGAGGCCGAACGCCAGGCTGCCGGAGATCAGGGCGCTGACTCACTCCGAGCCAGAAGGAAGAGGGCAGAGAATCACCAGCGCATGGAGGACGACATTCATGTGATGGAGGGCCAGAGAGGCTGAAGAAAACTAAATTAGGAGGCAGAGGGTGAGCAAGACAGAGAAGCGAGTTGACGTTTTATCATTCATCAAATTTTCCGAACATTTATGCTAATGACCGAGCTATAATTAGCCTCAGAATGCTGACTACCTTTACATGCTGTCATTAACCCTTTCAAAACCCAAATATTAGCAATATTAAAAAAAAAAAAAACAGAATAGGTTACTCCTTTTCTAACACGAATATTTGCTAACATAAACGCGTATCGGAAAAACTCCATTGAGAGGAACGTTGTTTGTGTTCTGCGCATACTCTCTCCGCAACAAATCTTGGTGGCGGCCATCTTACGTTGCCGCTCGCTCAGCAGGCCTAACTTCAAGACAGAAATTTCTCTGCATCATTTTCATGTTATTTTCTGTTTCTGGGGCAAAAATATCACCGTGTGTACGTATTACGAGTGGAACAAAATCCATGCTTTGGGATGGTTCTCGATTTTATGTCCTCGGTTTTCCATTCGGTATGCGTTGACTGTTAGCAAAATTAGTTGGCCTGTAGTTTAGCGTGAAAGTGTATTCCTATTATGAACATTGTATTATCATTTAAATTATTATTATTTTTTTCTGTGGGGCATCACGGTGCACCACTGGTTAGCACGATGGCCTCACAGTGCAGAGGTCGTGGGTTCGATTCCGGCTGCGGCCTTCCTGTGTGGAGTTTGCATGTTCTCCCCGTGCGTGTGTGGCTTTTCTCCGGGTACTTTGGTTTCCTCCTACATTCCAAAAACACGCATTGCACATTGATTGGACACTCTAAATTGCCCCGAGGATTGCGTGTGAGTGCGGATGATTGTTTGTCTTCGTGTGCCCTGCGATTGGCTGGCAACCCGTTCAGGGTGTCCCCGCCTACTGCCCGATGATAGCTGGGATAGGCTCCAGCACCCCCGCGAGCCTCGTGAGGAGAAGCGGCTCAGATAATGAATGGATGGATGTTTTTCTATTTATGCCAGTGGCATATAGTGTTATGCACTGAGACACTGTCCGTGCACGTGCTCACTGCACTTCTAAAAGGGATTATGGGATGCACGGGGCGGGTCATTCTGCGCATGCGTTGAGTGCGTCAAATATTTTGACTCTATTCATGACAAAACGGAATTCTCTTTTCATGAGTTTGAGTTTATTCACAGCAGTTGACCTGCTTGTGTTTTTTCGCCATTCCTTTTCATTGCTGTGGCTGTTAATTGTCTGTTCGCAACTTTTCGGGCCAATTAAAAGCATTTTGAATTTTCATTTAATGTCCTTTTGCATTTGATTCGGTGCCAAGGCAGCACCAAGGAAACAAAATACTTCCAAAATTCATGGAAGCCTTCAATAATTAGCAATTTAGCTTGCGCGGCATCCTCAACGTTTGCATTTGACTCCGAAACGTTCAAAACTTCTGTGGGCATGCATTCTTCTAATTAAAATTTCACAAACATGAGCCGAAATAGAAAACCGTGTTTAGACTATCAGGTCACATAGAATATATTGAAAAACCTTCGGCTACCTGCATTTTCTTTTTTTGACACTTGCAAGGAAGCTATAAAATACTTGTGCTGCGTTCGATCATATTTCGTGCTAAGCAGGCGGGTCAGGTTTGTATAAGCCACACAAAGATGCACATTACAAGGGCATCGGACATTTGTTTCACGTGGGATGCATTGACATCAGAGTTGACTTGTGTTAGTGGGTGCCTTTCGCAGGCACGCACAAAAATAAACACACAGTCAGTTTTGCACCATCACATGCAGCTGCGTCGACATGACACACTCGGAATGATTAAGTGTGTCGTTTCTTGAAATACTTGCCAAGTAGAGATCATATACGTAGACGTTTGGGTTGGTGATTCAAGAATCAATTGTCAAAAGAACGTTCAGAGTCTTGAGCAGCGGTTTTCAATCCTGTTCCTCGAGGGCCGGTGTCCTGCGTGTTTTCCTGCTGCTTCCACTGATCAGGATCGTCTTCTAGCTTATGCAGACCTTGCTGATGATCTGATCATTTGAATCAGGTGTGTTATAGCAAGGAGAGATGGAAAACTGGCAGGAGACCAGCCCTCGAGGAACACGATTGAGGAAAAGCCTGGTCTGAAGTGTGTGTGTGCCTCTAATTCAGGAGTGGGCAAACGTTTTGATTGGTGGGCCACAATGGGTTCTAAAATTTGCCAGAGGGGCCGGACCAAAAGCAGATTAATGGAGTGTTTTGGTCACCTCACCTCACCTCATCGGAGAAAAAAAAATACATTTGATTTTAAATGAAAATGGGCAAAAGCATTACAACAATATATATGTCTTTGAAAAACCAGAGTATTTGAAAAATATTCATTTATTCATTTAATTTTTTTCAAATTTGGCGGGCCGGAATAAAACATTTAACGGGCCGCATGTGGCCCCCGGGCCGTAGGTTGCCCACACCTGCTTTAATTGCATAGTAAAAGTTTATTTTACAGCATGGTTTAGTGATTGTGTAATCCAATTTACGGCATACAAAAATGTTGTCGGAATGAAACTCCATCTGAAAGCAATTGTCAAAAGATCTTGATCTTCCAGACCTTATTTTGCCAACGTGAGCATGAGGTGCAAAAGGGGCTCTTCCTGTTCCGTCTAGGTCATCAAGTCCCGACCAATATAATTTCCCCATCATATTTTTTCCAACCACGGCTCGCTTGCACAATTTCCATTTCATGTGGGTGTGCATCGTAATGGCATCATTATGTGCTCAGCGACTTTCAGGTGATTTCCCCTCACTCTTCCCACCGTTGTGTGTATTCACTTTTGGAATAGTTCTCATTCCATTCAGCGGGACGTAACACTTGTCACGCTTGGACACATTCCAAGTCCCGCTAATGGATTTGGCTTCACTGATGGACACCTCGCTCGAGGTGAATGCAGTGATCAATGGGTGCTTTTTGAGCGAGTTGCTTTGAAAGCTTCTGTGGTTCATCCGCTGGCTGCTCTCAGAGGAGGCGATGAGAGCAGATGAAAGCACGGCGTAACGGATGCAACACATTGCCATCCTTGTTTCATCCGGTCTTCCCGTCACCTCAGCGGCCTCTGACGTCATGGTTGGAGTTTTGGTTTTGGACTGACGTTTTGCGGGCTGCTGAACTTTAGCGTGGTTCTTCTAATATATATCATGATCTATAAATAAAGATGGCAGACTGAGGGAGTGATGATAAAAGTTTGGTTCGATTGGAAATAATGACGGACGGCAACATTTTGCTTTTTTGCATTATGACAACAGTTTCAACTCTTCAGTCTTATTTTTCAAAATGAATTCGATTTTCAAAGTTTGTCTGTACATATTAAAATTATTCTTCGATTATTTGTGAGTGAAAGTCCTGCGTCGCGAAGAAAAACATTCTTGACTAGGGCACCCCTTTTTTTTTTTTTTTCTCCCTCACTTCCTCTTGTTTTTGTCCACTTCTCCTCTTTCCACTTCATTCATGTGACTCTCCGCTCTGCCTGCTGAGGTAAGTCAGAAAACACTTGGCGGCAAAGCCGAGATGAGATTCAGTCATGCATGTCCAAGTCCAAAATTATACAAGTCAAGTTATTAATTTATGAATCTCTTTAAAAATAAATGATTGATAGCTTTTATAATTTTTTTAATGCAGTGTTTTCTTGTATTATAACATTGAAAACAATTCTAAGCAATCTAAACTATAAATAATATTTGTTGAATCATTTAATTGAATCAATGCAGCCGGATGTTTAAAGCATTTCCACCATGTGCGGCTCAGGCACGGGCGGACTCTTCCGATGATGTGCTGTGACTGAGCCCGGCTGACTCACCACAACAAATTGGCTCCGCGCTGCCATCTGTTGGAGGAAGGCGGTAGCTTCACTTTTGCCTTTTGAAAAATCGTGGAAATCGATTCTGAAATTTTATATCTATTTATTGAATGTTGGCATATAAAAGTTTCCCCCCCCCATCCTCTTGGGGTTTTTCTTCTTTCTGCGTACTCTGACCTGTGTCTTGAACGAATGACCCCTGACCTCTCGACGGCACGTAACGCGACCCCAGACAAACATTCACACAAAAAGACGGATGGTCTTCATTTAACCGCTGCCTTCCACTGTGATAATGAGAAGATGGTTCCCGCAAACAAAATGAATCTCCCGAGGTTGAGGAAGCACGTTATTGCTTCTCATCGCTTATTGCTTTCCCTCGTAATGTTTGTCCTGGCGACTGACATCACCGAAAGGTGTAAAACAATGACATGAGAAGCCTTTTAGACGTGAGGCTAAAAGTGATTATGAAATTTGCAACTGCGGGATGAGCGTTGATCATTTACATGGGCTAGCTGACCGCTCACGTAATCAAATTCAATTCACTGAGCGATCACAGTAATTATTTTTTTACGACCACTTACAACCCAATCGATGTTTTTATATTTAGCTCCTCTCGTTTAGCAAAATGCGCTAAGCGAAGCATTCGGTAAAAAGAAATCCCATGATGCAGCGCAGTTCTAGACGACTATAAACTCCCCCAAAATGAAATTAAAACCTCTTTGCCAGCTAACCTCTCGGTGTAAGTGCTCAGGAGGTTGAATATCTTCATATGAAAGATAAAATGGTTTTGAAACATCAGGGTCATATTTGAAGTTCTCCTTTCCATCCTGCTGGCCTGATAACACTTCTCTATCCCTCTTTGATAGTGTGGGTATTTCTTCTCTGTGGGGGCTGGGAGCTCAGTGACTTTGTTCTTCCCGTTCCCTGGGCAACTGTCTAGTCTCTGGAAGAAGCTCATTTTCTGTTGGTCTTTGTCTTGATGCACGTGGTCGCGCCTGCCAGAGGGCAACAGGTCGAAGAGATGTGAGCTCGGGTGAGTCTTGTTCTTGATGATCCTGAGAGCTCTGCTGAGGCACCGGGTGGTGTCGATGTCCGACAGGGAGGGCGGCCAATAATCGTCTGCGCTGTCTTGACTGTCCTCTGGAGCCTTACTCCGTCTGCCTCAGTGCAGCCGCCGTACCTGGTAGAGACGCAGTTTGTCAGCAGGCTCTCGAAGGCCAGCTTGAATTTCTGTGCAACGAGTAACAGGCTGTCAATAATATGTGTACTGCTTTCTGTTTGGTTGAAAATAATCATTTAAAATGAAGGAATTATTGGCAAATACTGTCAGCTTTTGTATCCCTTTTCAGTTGCTCGTGTTTAAAATGATGTATTTTGTCATCGCTATCTGAGTTCGAGTGCAGAGACAGGAAGCAGGAGGTTGGAATAATGACATCCACAAAAAAGTTCTCTGCAACGTCAGTCAGAGTGCTTAACATCCTGTGTGCTTTGCAATCTCAAATGAGTTAGTCGTCACAATTTTTTTTTTTTCCATGGTCATGACGGAATTGCTATTTTTTCCCCCCACATCTCTCGCCATTTGCCATCTTGCAACATGTTGACGTAAATTCTACATTTTAAGAGGATATCATCAACATGTATTTATCTCTCACTTCTCAGATATGATGCTTGGAGAGAAATTCATGTTTCACACTCATGGGAGGAACGCTAAGATCAAGATGTCGCAGATAACCGTGATGTCTTGTACGGTACAGTGTAAATACATGTGTAAGAAGAAAAAAAAGTCAAGGAATATGTTGCTTGGCAAAGTGTGAAGCATTTGCTCTCACGCCACAGCAGTGTGCCTTCTGTCCTGACGTCGATATTACCCAACATGCTAATCCTTATTGCTCATGGAAGGGGGCAGTCGTCAACAACCAGATGTTACCAGTGGCTGCGGCGTGTGCGTTTGGTGCTGTGGAGAAAACAAAACAGTATCTCACTGTCACACACGTCAGGTGTGACGACTCCTCCCACCCACCTAAATGTGTGTGTCCTTAACTCATTCACGACTTGGATTGATTGACGTATTTATCCGTCAATGGTATTGAATGAGTTAAGGAGAACCTTCAGAGTCGCTGCCATTCATTGTAAGTAAAACTTTCGATGTGAAACAAACACTTGCAATTCATCAAATTAAATGCTCAAGTATTCTTCTTACAGTTCTGCAAGTTTGACTTTGCTTCGCTGAGCTCCACACGACGCACTTTAGATTTTTGTTCTTGTGAACGCAGCTTCTTTCATTCTAGGCAGCGGGCTAAGGTAAAGTATCTCCTGAGGGCACTTTGAAAACAGTAATTCATGCCTTTGGGACTGGAATGCACTTTATTTCGGAGTCGGGCAATCCTCCATCAAACGCCTCCAGTTGGTCCAAAATGCTGCTGCTCGCCGTCCCTTCACTGGCTCCGTGTACATTTTCGAGTTCTTCTCAAGATTCCATTCTTTGTTTTCCAATCTTTAAATGGGGTCGCCTCCCCTTACCTCTCTGAGCTCCCCCACCCTTACACACCTGCCTCAGGTCTGCGGACCAGACGCTATTAGTCGTACCGAGGACTTAGTGAAGGCTCAGGGGGGATCGAGCCTTTTCCGTTGTCCGTCCCTCAATTTGGAATGATTAATACGGTTGAGTTGAGTTGAGAGCTGCTTCTAATATTTAGGTCACCTTGATTAGCGACTTGAAAGGGGAATGGTTTTATCATGATTATTATTATTATTACGAGAAACCACATGGCTTACCTTTTTACCAACACAAATAAGATATCTGTCTCCACGTCGGCATTTTACCCTATCATGTAAATTTCTCTGTTATCAGGCAGACATTATGCTTTTGAATCTCATTAGACTGTGCAGATGTACTTGTGACGTATCCAGTGGCCGTGCAACCGACACGTGATGAACCTCATCGCGGCGTGCTGCAGCAGTTTTAGTGTTGAGTTAAAACACCTCGCTTGCATTTGATCCCGGTTCTCACTTTGATGACGTCATTCTCAAAGTGTGGCCGACATCTACCACATTAAGTGCTAGGAGTGTAAGAAGTGGAACGAACGTCAGCATCCTGCTGTGAGCTGCAGCAGGCACGTGTTGAGGTTGTTTCATTTGTGGCGTCTTGGTCGGGTGCCCTGATGGCTTCGAGGGCGCAAATTGTTTCTTTGTCAGGGCTGCTCGGTGTAAAACTTGAGCTGCTCGACATCCTGGGTTGTCCGTTGTTATATTTTGTGCTTCCAAAGTGTCCCACATTTTCAACGGACTGCTGGAAGGCCAGTCAAGTACTCACACTTTTCTACGACCAAGCCAAGATGTTGCAACACGTGTCGAATGCTCGCTTAGCGTCGTCTGGCTGAAATGAACATGGACGTCCCTGAAAAAGATGCTGCTTGACGTACCTCTCAGTGTGTGCCGTTCCACGGTGCTTTCGCAAATATGAAAATTAGCCACGCCATCACAGATACTATCTTCCCAACGTTGCGCTGATGGTCCTTTTCCGTCTCTGGCCGGGAGGGACACGACATTCATAAGTTTGAAAAAGTATTTTGAGGTGTGGCCTCATCAGAGCACAGCACACTCAGTCCATCTTAGACAAGCTGGTTGCGTTTCTTGGTGGTGTTGATTATCGTATTTTACGGACTATAAGACGCAACTTTTTTCCTCCATTTTGAAGCATGCGGCTAATACAACGGTGTGGCTTTTCTGTGCATTTTTCTTTCACCACTAGGGGCGCTGTTCAGAAAATACGCTAAATAAATCTTTTTTTAATTATTTTATTTTCCTCTTGGCACTGTTTTAACAATCTTATTTATGTACCTTATAGTCCGGAAATTACGGTATATTGGTGGGTATGTTGCGACACACTGTTTACTGACAGTGGTATTTTTATATATTTATTGATTTATTTTTGTGGGGTGGCGCCTCGTTTAGAATTTAATCACTTAGTAATACTATTCCTCCGAAGAGGGGTTGTACTCGCTTCCTCGTTGGCATTACACATAGTGAAAGTCGCAGAGCAGGTGCAGGCATACGTGTTGCCTACTTGAGACGTATTGTGTGTGTCATTGCCTTGCTGACCTCAACTGCAAATCACGACGTCAACGTCGGATGAGACTATTTTCTGATTTTATTTTCATTTCTACTGTTATATCCCTTCATGTGGTACAGAATCTTTGAACCCTCAAAAACACAATACGCTATTTGAAAAGACTAAAAAAAAAATATACCACCAAACACCTTCATGCTCCCCTCTCGGTATTGATTATGTGGAAGTTCACCTATCAGATTCCCACCTAGTTCACGTCAGTCTATAAATAGAGCTCAATGACTCCTACAAGGTGCGATGGGACCTCCCCTATGCCGCTTAATCGGGAATGGAGGAGTATTGACGTCAGTACCGAGCACACACATGGCTACTCTTATTTCGAGCCTTCCTTCTGATGTCACTGAGAATTGGGTATGTCTCAAGTATTGAGCAATTTGGGTGAGCCAAAGGCCCCCTTGACGTGTAACGCAGTTAAATGAGTGGAGAGAGCCAAATTGAGGCCTGTGCGCGCACACACACGCACAGCCAATGTCCACTGTGTCACTTCCAATTCCCTCGTAACAGTGTTGCATCCATCTGCTGACATCTCTGCTCTGGCCGCGTGGTCGGCAGGTGGCCTTCTCGACAATGACAAGAGCTCTCGACATCTTCTTCCTCCTCCTTGTTTTTTTTTTCTCACTGAGAGTTTGGGTCACTTGGGTTCTGCTTTGAGCATGGATATAGATGGAAAACAACAATTATCTACGATTGCTCAAGAGTAGCTCAAGAGAGCGGGGCTCAATTAAAATAGAAGCCCTGTGAGCATTGAAGGCTTTAGTGAGTTCTTCATTTGTGACTGTAATTAACGGAGTCACACGCAAAAAAAAAAAAAAATAAATAAATAATTTAAAAAAAAATATATATATAATATAATATAATGTGATTTATTTATTTATTTAAAAATACTAATGTAATATATATCATATATATATATTCATACTTCATTTAGTGCTTCTCTAAAAAAATCTGAGACTGACTGATGAGTGATCTAAGATTGATGTGTGTACCGCCTCGTCTCTCTGGTCACATGAGCGAGTGGGTGTGAGCATTCCGGATGACAGATTGGTTAAAGATAAAGGACAAAAAAAAAAAAATAATAGCAAAGAGAAAAAAAAACAAAGATTGACAGGTATTTCTTTGCTCTCTGACAGGTCACATTTCATAAAACATCCATTCACTGTCTGCCTGCTTCTCCGATGTTTAGTTTCTTTGCTTTCTGTGTTTTCACATCACATATTCATGTGCGTCAGACATGAGACATGGCTGTGGGTTAAAAATAAATGGGGGACAGAGGGCTGCAAGCAGACGAAATGGCGATTGGGGGCGGGAGATTGGGGATATAGACGGCAGAGGAGAGAAGTGGAAGTAGCAGCGATAGACCGGTGCCTTTGACAGAAACATTAAATCCATCCCTAGAAAAAGGCACACAGTCGACTGGATGGAAATCCGAATGATCTTATCAAACATCTTAAAGTCAATTCGAGGCTTTCATTTAGTCAGATATTTATTATTATATGAAATATTACTCATGTTGTGTCAGGAAATGTCTCTCTTGAAAGTGCCCCGTCTCACCGCCCGGCCCATATATGCCTGGCCAACTTTTAAAGCATCCTTAAAAAGCAACGTGACTCGAGCAAAGCGTTGCGCTCGCTGCAGACTCTGTGTCTTCATTTGCAGCATGCGGAAGTGATGACGCAAAGGAGGATGACAATGGAAAGACGTGAGGTGGGGCCACTTTCGAAAACAAAAGAGAACATTTGAGAGGAGGCGAGCGAGACGACTGGCACGAGTGTCTTTGTTGTTGACAATGTGACGGATGCTAAAAAGATGCTGCCACAGTCGATGGACGCGGAGCAGTGTGACAAAGAGATTGAAGACAGAATGAAACGCGCCAGGGGCATCACTTTGCTTCATGGAGATGGAGGCCAGGTGCCCGAGATGATTGGTAGATAAACCTATCAGAGTCATATTTCCTTCAACGGTGAAAGAATAATGTTGCTTTTAAATTAAATATCAAAAATATTTGGCTAAAAAAAAAAAAATGACTTGAGTTGAAATTGTTAATTTACAAAACACTAGCCAATATCTAATAGCACTCGAAACGTAACTGCTGGAGAACGGTGTTTACTTTGTGCTGCAGATACAATCTAAAGATGAGCTGTTACCGTGGTAACAACCCCACCTCTGCTTCGATATCCCATTAGTGATATCCACCACAACCTGTTAGCAATGAGACCGAGCTGAAATCACGGCGAACAATGATCCGTTCAGCAGTGAACCCAGCAGAGATGGACACTTGGCCCTAAATTGCTTTCGCCAGTAAGTCCCCCCACCCCCCCAAAAAAGGGCTTTCATAATTTATATACATTATTTAAAGCTCATTAGCTGGCTAATTTCCTCTTCACATCCACTTAACCGTCATTTTTTAATTACAAAACACACCTAATTAGACATAAAAACTGATTTGCGCTACGGACGAATAGCCGCGGGTTCCCACCTTATTAAATGGGCTATTAGATTTAGAATCACCGGGAGATGCTTTTTGCCCCTGCAGCAATAGTTGCAGAACGTACCGGAATCTTTCTCAGTCTCTTGTTGTCGCACGAGACAAAGTCACAGATGAGCTCGGACCGGTGTCGCACTGTAGAGATGGCTGCATTTATTGCACTTCATCCCTTTGCTTCAATGAAATGAAATTGAAGATTTTGGCTCTCAATTGCTTCTTCACAAAGCTATTGCTCTCTCTCTCTCTCTCCGTGTCTGTCAAAAGGGAACAGTATTTCATTATGGGAAGAGTTCTTGACTCGGTAAAAAGGACGGACAAAAACCATGCTTAGTCCATCCTATTTAAAAAAAAAAAAAAAAAACACTCCTCCTCCGGCCCAAAAATGTGCATCCATCCTGGACAGACTGACGGACCATTTTGTCCCGTCCCTCGGACAAAATGACCATCTCTGGACCCCAGGAGGCCAGATCAAAAAAGTTGATTCAAAATGTGATGACTTGTGTCACGTGAGCAAGACATCAAGCTGCTTCTTTAGAAGCTCTGACGCACTCCTCTCTTTGACTGTCAGTGGTTCAAAGCAGAACAGAGCTTGCATGCGGGCGGAGGCGAGGGGGTGGAGCTAGCAAAAAAAGCAGACGGACTCGGACGAGCTGGTGGATTTGATGGAAGGGGAAACCTCATTTGAGTTGTGTGTGGGAGTGACACCAACACGATGTGGCGTACGACACACTTATTGGGGGAGATGGCGCCTCCAAAGCGACTGCGTGTGCGTGACTTACACTGCACTGTAAGACTGACGCCGTGGTGGCATTTGGACAAAGTTGTTCCACGTAAGGAAGAAATGTTTTTCGCAAGAAACACTTGACACACACTTGTGCAGCTGGCGATGTAGGTGTGTGTGAAGGGGATGCCCGTGCTCAGATTGTCCTGGACACTCAGTGGGCACTAAAGGACAACAACGCCTCAATTACTCATCTGTTATTGGTCACTCATTTTGTTTTTGTCTGTGTGTGTGTGTTTGCGCGTGCGTGTGTGTGTGTCTTGTATGCTGATCTGTTCGCTGTCTGAACGCATTTGTGAAAGGCAAGGCTTATATTATGTACCTTGAAACAGCTCGCATCTAAATGCATTTATTATCAAGGCCAAACATGCAAAAAAAAAAAAGCAAAATCTATAAAATGACTCTTCTACTTCTCTGGATAAGATTGAGATCACATTTTTCACATTTTCCAGTGGTCTGAGGTGGACGTAAGTCATGTAAGTTGCAATTTTGTTCTAACCATCAATCCAAGTGGAGTCGCCACTGAATGTTAAACAAGTCGTGTTACGACGTTCAAAGCGAAGCATAAAATCTTGCTGATTAAATGATTAAAAAAAACTTTATCTTCCGGACAATAATGACGAAGTGCCCGTTTTGACGCTGAGCGCCGACTACTTTCGGTTATCCAATTGTTGGATGACTCGGGGCGCAACTCTAGTGCAAGTCTTACCCAAATTTTTGGCAGGCAGGTCACAAGTCCTAAAAAAGGTGAACGCAAGTCTGACTCGAGTTGAGTCAAATGAGTCGAGCAACCCGTTTCTGCCAATCGTCACTTCCTGTTTTTTTTTTTAACGTGTTTTCCCTCACATGCGCCAAATCAATCTTCATTTTCTAAAGAGATCAAATGTTCAAAACATACTGTAAGCGCAGTCTGTTAGCTCTTACTGCAATAAAATGTGTTCATACCGGTAGAGTAAGCAGCCCACAACAGAAATTAGCAAATGAATTTAATCAGAGGCAAGAGAAATATTCATGATGAAATTCATTAGAATTTATTCAGAATGTTGATTCTAATTAACGCGAGGCAGGGCAGGCACGACCTTTAACCAGTATAGGCTAATGCTAAGAAACATGAGGGTTTTGAGGAATTATTTTGAGGCTTTTGTGGTGCTACTGTGTTTGGTTCTAATTTAATATTTGGGTCAAAACCTTTGACAATAAAATCTCAAGTAAGGGAAAAGATATATATGTATATGTATATATATATATATATATATATATATATATAAAATTGCTGCATCTAAATTGGAGGAAATATGTGTTGACAACTCTCTAGAGTGAGGTCCAAAATGTGATATTGGCACGCAGGCAAGTTAAAATCACCTTGAGTAAAGAATATTTCATTTCTTATGGCTAACAGAATTTGTGAAAAATCAGTGGTGAATTATTTGCAGTCCTTGGAGGCCTGCAAAAGACAAAACCGTGTTGCTAAAAAAAAAACAATGCAGTGATGTTCCAAAGTTTGAGGCTGCTGGTGGTGAATAAGGCGGCAGGCCCTGCGAATGGAAAGTAATTTAAGACTAAATTGACCAGAGGTCAATATCGGTGTGAATTGATCCGGCGACCGGCCCAGAATTAGTCAAGCAACCTTTGAAGAGAAGCAATCTAGAATATTCGTTTTTAACATCCACTCCAAACCACCTCAATTATTCGGAGTGATTCTTTTCAGGCATTAAGTTTTTCCCGTGTGGCTGAATCATAATTCGGGGGCATCCTCCTTTCCTTGCTCACATCCATCTGAGCTTTGTGCTCCAGCTTTTGTCTGGCTCGCATCGCGCCGGAAACAGACCAAAAGAGTCGAGAAAGCTGCTGCCAGGAAACGACTTGTGCGCGCTTCTCCGCCCCGTCCTCCGCTCCTCCACAAAGCTCAGTCATCATCAGCGGGCAACGTGCCTCGACTCCCTCCCTCCTCCATTCAGGATTTTCCAATTGCATTCGCTCCCTCCTCGTCCTTTTCTTCTACGTGCGTCCTCATTCTCCTCCTCCCTGATCATCCAACCAGCCTTCGCGCGCGTAAAGTTCCCCAAGAGAATACCCGACACTGGGCCCCGCCCCTTTCCGCTTCTTGCCGCCCTCACTCGATCATGACCCCATCGTCTGTGACGTAGGCGATTCCACGCTGACCACCTCAGTAGGCAATAGCTGGATGCTGCGAGTATATATGGGACTCGAGTGGCCATCAGCCGGCACACTCTCAGTCGCTCCGACTCGGGAACCAGGTCATCAGCGGAGATAGCAGGCAATACTTCGCCCCACTAGGCTAACTCGCTTTGGGCTTTGGTTAAGGATGATGGAAACCTTCTCGATTTCTCGGAGCCGACGAAGCTCCATCGTGCGCAACTGCAAAAGTAAGTTTCTTCTTTTCGGGCTCAGAATAATGTTGGTCATGAATGTGTGATTGCAAAGATTTTTGTATATTCTGGGATGGTTTTGTCACGATGGATTTCAACTAAAAATGGATTCATAACCCCGCAGAACGCGCTTAAAGTATGAACAACGCTGTGCGTAAAAGTCGGATTTGCTGCAGTGTGACGATGCTAATTTCTATGACTATCAAAGATTAGATTTAAGGATCATTCAGAGTTATCCTTGTAATAGAAAACACCATCTTGATAGATAGATTGACACACATGCAGCTCGATTGATAACTTTTTCTCATCCTATGGGAATTTAAACGGTTTACACCAGCAACTTGCACACATTTACACTTGTGTTAAAAATATAGAAACAACCAAAAAGGAAAAAGAAATTAAAGACAGCATTAAAGATGAAAACATGTAATCTAAGCAACAAGGGAAAACATTAGTTTAAGAATGGAAAAAAACGCCTATAGTTATGCTGCACTAAAATGTGTGCCGTTTGCGCAAAGTCGATACAAGCCACACACGTTCAATAAATAATCTAAGGAAGTGTAAATTGCAGTCAACGAAGATTGCTTTCAGCACCGCCGACTCACCTCTTCCTCCTCTCGCTCTTCTCCGTGCAGGCGGCATCTCCCTCTGGTTGGTGGTGTGGATGGTCCTCGGCAAGCCGAGTCTGGCCTTGGGGTGCCCGCACCTGTGCGTGTGTTACCCAACACCCATGACTGTAAGCTGCCAAGCGCAGAACTTCACCACCGTCCCGGTCGGAGTGCCGTATGAGTCGCAGCGCGTTTTCCTCCAGAACAACAAGATCACGGAGCTAAGAGTTGGCTCTTTTGGCTTTGGGACTCAGGTAGGAAAATGCTTGCAATGACAATGAGTCTAAATGTTTCACTAGCTGGCATAACCTTTTTAACCATGATTCCGAATTTATTTTGTATTCCAGGTTTTGTGGCTGTTTTCCAACAACATTACATGGATCGAAGCAGGTGCTTTCAGTGAGCTGAGGGACTTGGAGGAGTTGGACCTTGGGGACAACCCTAACCTTCACCGGCTGGAAGGAGGCGCCTTCCGTGGCTTGGAGAAGCTCCAGAGCCTCCATATGCACCGCTGCAAACTCACCGCCCTGCCTCACGACATCTTCCGCAAGCTTTACAGCCTGCACTATCTCTACTTACAGGTAGGGGGCACTAGAAGGAAATGAACACGCATGCCCAAGTCAACTATACAAATCGTGTCTCTAAATACACTTTGAAATGGTATTGCGGTGTCATACGGTGTTGAAAACTGTTGAATCTTTTATTAAATATCCTTAAAATTCAGGTTAAGGTATTGTCATCCCGAGTAAGGCAATTCAGTGCACCTGTCACGGATTGAATAAATACTCCAATGGCTTACAATTAAAACATTGAAGCATTTATTTGATTTCATTTATTTCTAATGGAAACTGATGTGCTGTGAAAAAATGGCTAGATTTGTATATTATATTATATATTATTATATATATATGTATATAATATATTTGATAGCATTTCACTATTAGTAAATAGTTTTCAACCGCTGCAAAATTTTGCCTCTTGTGCTAACATGTTGTTGTCCTACTAATATGCCAAAGTTATCCTACGTATGAGTAAACAGAGCGTAATATGGACCTTAAATTGAATATTCAACGGCTTGACTTGCTAGCTTTCCACCAGTTGCAATTAAGCCATTGAAAACATTGGCGCATTTAGTCAACATCAAAATAATGCGCTTAAAGGTCTTACTAAAGACGACAAAGATATCAAGGCTATCAAATTGCTCACACAGCTTTCTAGAGTGTCATGTAAACATTTACAGTGTGTAAAATATGTACTGTATCTTGCAGGTGGCTGTCCACCTATCAAAGAAAGATATAGTTACAAATGTGTTTGTATCCCACTGTCAGGTATTTCAATCAAAGTAGTTGGAAACTTTTGTGATTGTGTTTGTGTAGAACAAAGGATGAACATGGAGTGTGACGATTGGTCAAAAAAGCAAAATCCTTCTTTTCAGTCGTCCAATTTGTCACAAATTGATGACAGGCTGTCGTTTACCAATTGACTGTAATGTGTGAGAAGATGCAACATGGGATACATTCCGATCAGAAAATACATCTAACGACAATCATTTTATTATTTTCATCTGCAGGAGAACAATCTCCACTTCCTGCAGGATGACATCTTTTCCGACCTCATCAACCTGAGTCAGCTTTTCCTGCACGGCAACCGTATACGCACTATCTCCGAAAATGTATTCCGAGGTTTGGTAAACCTCGACCGCTTGCTCCTTCACGACAACCGCATCAGGCAGGTGAACCGCCGGGGCTTTCGCGACCTCGGTCGCCTGACCATGCTGTTCCTCTTCAACAATTCTCTGCCCGAGCTGCCCAGTCAGACTCTGAGGGACACTCAGGGCATCGAGTTCCTCCGCCTCAATGCCAACCCCTGGTCGTGCGGCTGCGAAGCCCGCGCCCTGTGGGAATGGTTCCGAGAGGCTCGCGTCTCTTCATCTGAGGTGATCTGCGCGTCCCCTTCCGCTCGTCGTGGTCAAGACCTTCGCTTTCTCCGAGAAATGGACTTTGCCCTCTGCCCGCTGCCTGATCCGGGCTCCATCGCCGGGTCCACCACCACCACCTTCAGTACCAAAACCAGATGGTGGTTCCACAAAAACAAGCCTCAGTCATCAACCAAAGGTGTCTTTGAGAAATCTTCAGAGACCGTCAAAGCCGGCTTGTACGGGAAAGGCCCGTCCACAAGCACATCGCTGGTCAAGTATGAGCTCGGGGAGGAAGAATTGGCGCTGCCGAAACTTGACCAGGAAGAGTACTGGGAAAACTATGGCAACGAGGACTCTGGCGTCACCATGCGATGCTTTGAGCTCGAATGTCCTCCTGAGTTTGACCTGCCTCCATCTTCCTCCTCTACCTCCCCCTCCTCGTTCCTGTCAGTACTCGCCGTCTCGGCGCTCACATTCAGTCTCACCTTCCTATTGGGCTGAATCCAACTTCAAGTGCCCCGCCCCCTTCGCTTCCAGCCTGTTTTAAAGGCTGCGAGGCTCCAATGTTAAGACTCTCTGCATCCCCTTCGACAAGCTCTGTTGTCTGCCAATCATCCTCAAGGCACAGCGAGCTCGCTCGGGAGATTCCGATCGCACCACCTACAGGGCTAAAACACTTTTTTCAGGGCTGCTAGGCGATCTTGAGCGACAACACGCGACAGGCGAGGCGTTATGCTCGAAGCCTAAACGATGTCATGATTTTCCTGAAATCGGGGCTGCGAGGGCTAAGTCCATCATTCAGGTCAGCGACATTTGGAAGCAGTTGTCGATGATGTCATTATTGTCATCAACTCAACTGAGTAGAAACTAATCGTGCTTTTGTTGCACACAGATTACCGGCTCGTACGAATTACTGTTCGAACGCAGTGCGTAGTAACGACAGTATTGTAACCACTTACAGTGTCATGTAAATAGCAATCTACGTCCGTTGTGGGTGCTCAAATTGATGTCGTTTAACTCATCTTGATCGAGGTAAAATGAAGGCGGCAAGGTGCTGAGGAGACGATGATTTTTTTTTTTTTTTTTGGGAAGGTGCTCAGGGAGTTACATGAAAAGGGAAGGAGGGAAGTCCAATGTGAAAATGACAGGGTAATATGATGAATATAATCAGAAAGACGAGAGGGAGGAAGGGAGAGCGAGAGGGTTGCCAGCGCCCGAGGATCGTATGGTACCGCACTAATTGGCAACGACATGAGAGCGGAATAGTAAAACATCCACTCGTTAGCAGGTGGAATTCTTTGTATCTCAATGTTTTTGCATTTTATTCTCATTTTTAATATTTTCGTTTACGACAAACGCTGGGAAAGAATTCTTCCTTTCAGGAAGCCTGAGATTGGTTGTTGGATGTCTTTCTGTGACATATTGATGCTATGTAAAAAAAAAAAAAAAAAAAAAAAAAAGACTTGACTGGATGCTGATGAATATCTTTATAAAGAAAAAAAATAAACATTTCTTGGATTATACTTGGGCTTTTTTTTTTTTTTTAAGATCTTAACACTTTAATTGAGAATGCTGAGCATGTGAAAAAAAAAAAAAAAACAACTCAAAACTAATATCCAGTAAAAAGTAGCAGGTTGTTGTGTGACTAAATCTTGAGTACATCTGAGTCAAGTGTCCCAAAAGGACACAGGGATCATTCATCCAGTATTCGTCTGGTCTGGAAAGGCTCTGACTGCCAACGACATCTGCCATAGTGTGGAGAAATAAGGTTGAATGGATTCGCAAGCTGGTGGCGCTGCCAAATGCAATTGCGTCAGTACGTTTCTCACTCCAGTGAGTCATCAGCTGAAGATGCCAGATGGACCGAGGAGGTGCAAATTGGCCGATGTCAGGTTTAAAAGGTCCTGACGCCTTCATTAGACTGAATTAAATGCAGAGAACCAGAGGAATAACCAGGGAAGGTTTTGTCTTTTCTCCATCGCGATGGGAGGAGAAGCCAGGAAGTGAAGTAGACGTCTTGCCAGTTCACTCTCCCGCACTCTCACTGGCTCCTTCGCCCATCCCTCTGGACTTTATTCAGAGAAAAACGAAACCTATGGAAAGTGAAACTTAAAACAAGCGTGTGGGTGTGCGCATGTGTGCTGAAGCAATGATGTGCGTGTCTGTGAGTGTGTGTGTAATTATCATTGATACAAATAGTGTATAAAAAACATGATTAAAAATACACAAACTATTTACATACTCTCACATTTTGGTTCCCTGACCGGGAATCGAACCCGGGCCGCGGCGGTGAGAGCGCCGAATCCTAACCACTAGACCACCAGGGAAGGTTTTGTCTTTTCTCCATCGCGATGGGAGGAGAAGCCAGGAAGTGAAGTAGACGTCTTGCCAGTTCACTCTCCCGCACTCTCACTGGCTCCTTCGCCCATCCCTCTGGACTTTATTCAGAGAAAAACGAAACCTATGGAAAGTGAAACTTAAAACAAGCGTGTGGGTGTGCGCATGTGTGCTGAAGCAATGATGTGCGTGTCTGTGAGTGTGTGTGTAATTATCATTGATACAAATAGTGTATAAAAAACATGATTAAAAATACACAAACTATTTACATACTCTCACATTTCCCCCCTGTTTGTCGGATTTAAATCATGTCCATACGGCTTTAAGATGAGTCATCAGGGAATAAAACATATAAAAATACATTTCAATGTGCCTAGTGAAAAATAACAAAACTGTCTCCACGCAGAGCTTGTCTCTGGGGGACTCGATGCAGGCCCCTTGCCTCGCTGTAGGAGGAGACAGCCGTCTTTACCTCCCGGATCTTCGTGTGTGGGGCTTGGGCAACAAGTCCATATTCTTTTTACGTTTCAGTGTCCAGTTCGAGTTCGTCATTGTCCAGTTCGAGTTTGTCATACTCAACATCAATCAGATTGTAATGTTACTTTTGGGCAACGAACATGCAATTAATCATAATTTTTGTCATAAAAATAATGCAACAAAAACAGACTACACATAACAAAAAATGAAAACCATAATTATCCCGATATATATTGTGTCTTTCAAATTCTTAATAGTGGTCATAACATCAATAATTGTTTCATTTTTAAAACTTTAAATGCAATTATGTTCTTCAATCAAGGTTCAAATTTCTTTATGTACGTCATTAATTTCCAAACCATATCTAATCTTTTTATTCTGTGGCTTCAACATTCGTATCTGTGGCTGGTGGTGTGGTTCTGATGTGCGTGTGGTCCGAGATTGTGACTCGGGGAGGGATTCGCGTTGCTAGGTCTTTAGCTGGAAACCGGTGAAGCTTGTACTGCAACTGGTGGATCCAGCTGCCACGCCCCGCGACCTTTGCAGCGTCGGGGTCACCGCCATCATCTGGCGAGGGCCATCTCAGCATTCACTTCCCCCCAACGGAGTCGTTTCAACACCTTGAAGAAGAGTTGGTCTTCCACACGGACGTGATTTCTGTAAATCAGAACACACTTGACCAGTATTTGCGTCTTTTGCATCTTTTTCGGTCAAACATGTTTTTTGTTGGTGGTTCTGATGAACCTGAGAGTCTATAGGGGATAGTGTCCTTCCTTCGGCTGGCATTGTCCTCATTGCTGTGATTGAAACACAGTCTGGCCATTGTCTCTTTTTTTTTTTTTTTTTTCCATTAGTGCGTTCCACAAGTCCTGCAGACTGTATGCACAGTGACGCTTTGAGTCCATTTTTAACAACTGTCCCACTTGTTACAACATCATTCACAAAATGCATCATTTTCACTTCAAATCACTTCTTGAAATTCCAAATGTCAGGATAATTTGATTACACAACACTTTTCCCAATCGTTTTTAGCATCAGCATGTGTTGTTGGAAACAACTTGATCCATTTTGAAAACATATCAATCATAGTCAAACAATATTGCAACCCAAACAAATAACAGTGTCCAAAAAAATTTTTGTTGAAAAGTCTGTATGTGGGAACAATTCCATATGATATCTCCTCCCTGTTGAGGCACGACGTCTGCTCGTGTCTCACTCAATGTTTGCATCATTGTCCACCCAATATGCATGTTCAATTAGTGGTGCCTTTTTCCCTGGCCTGAGATCAACTTGTCAAGTTGATTTACTGTGTGTGTGTGTGTGGGTGTGGGGGTGTGTGTGTGTGTGTGTGTGTGTGTGTGCTTTCATGAAACCTCTTGTGCTTTGTTGACTCTGGGGTTATGGCTTGGCTCCAGCCTTTATTCAATCGTAATCGTGTCATTTTCTGTTCAGAAATTTTTTTTTTTTTTTTTATTTACAAATACTTACTTAGACGTGCTTTATGCGCAACTTTTCTTTTATCTTTTGTGATTTTTAAAGCACCCGTTCGCCCAAAATCAACAGAACACAAGAACATCTTATCTTGACTGTGAGTTCACATTGTAACCATACAGCTCATACAAGATGGGAAACTCCAAATTTTAATTAGCTCACAACCGCCTACGCTCTTCCTGCTTATCCTAACAATTTCTCTCTTTTACAAGTTATCTGTTGGTATCGCACTACTAATACTCCCATCGCATAAAAGTCAGCGTGATTTCTTCCTACAACCTTGGTTCTCAGACACTTTCTTATCAGTCTGGAAGGTGCACCTGGTCTTCAAGTCCTACACGTCTTAACTCCTCCAGTCGGGAGGAAAATATGTCAAAAAGTCAAGTCCTGGGTATGGTGAAAATTTGGACGGCTCCACAGTCGTGTGGCGCCTTCTAAATGGTGCGTGGAAAAAGAATGACGCTGGGCTTAAATGCATCGCACCTTATTAATGTAATGTTACAATTAAATCGCCGTGCAATGTGAATGTCGTGTGATGGAATGTCATTTTTTTCATTCCTTAAAGCAGCAGTGAAAGCTCTTGATCACACTCTTAAGTGGTTCTCTGCCACGAAATCCAAATTGTTGTGACTAATATGCAAATGGATTCACTTTCCTGTGTTTCTGCAGCAACACAAGTCCATGAAGCCATTTTTTGCAGTCACTGTTTGCCCAAATGGCTTATAATAATAATTTGGTAGTGCATTAAGATGCTTTGTAAATACAATCTTGCAGTGTATCTCCACAAGTTCCAACATACACAACCCATTTTATGGCCATGATACTATTGTTTTAAACTCACCCTAAGCCTGTTGGGCTCTTTCTCTGTCGCATAAATTACAGCCCTGAGAGACTTTGGGCTCCAACTTTATCTATGAAAGGTCAGGGACTTAATGGAGGTCATGAAAGTCCCAAGGAAAGTGTTTACACAAAAGTGGTCTGGCAAAGTTTTATTACTATTTTTCTTCCCGCTTATCACTGACAATGCGACCTTTTAAAGTTTTGACTTTTGGTTAAATTCGCCCTTGCTTATTGATTCTGATATTAAAGTCCAATTGTCAGTGTATCACGGCTTAATAAGCAAAACGCATGTTGATGTAGAAGTCCTTCTACACACACTTTTTATGTTAGTTTTTTTTCCTTTCGCCATGTGATCCTCTGTTGCTTCTCTCTTCGTCCTGAAAAGTTATTGTTTATCACAAGACTCTCTGCTTCCTTCTTTTTTTCAAATGTTTTCTCTTTTTCTTCCTTCTGCTCAACACGTTCAAGCTTTTTGTGCATAATTTAGAATCTTCTTTTCCATTTTACAAGTTGGCCAATTTAAATTAGGTTGTTTTATTTGAAAAGCCTGTAATTCTCTTTTTCCTTTTTCACATAATCACAAATTTCTTATCACAGAATGAACATGTTAATTCTATTTTATTTTTTATTTTTTTTCTCTAATCTTGACTCATTTCACTTTGACCAATTCTACCTTAAAGTGGACAAGTACACATTAATGTTATCTGTAATTTCTACTTTCTTCTCTGCTTTAATGAAAATTATATCCCTTGCCAAATTTTTCCTGTATCATTTATATTTCTGCATTTCATTGCATCTCTGGCCTACTTTAATATAAACATCATCAACTGGAATATGAAATCTAAAATATGTATTTCTTCAATTCACCAAAAAGCAAAATCTAATTTCTATCCTCCTTCTCTCACTGAACTCTCTCTCTTCCTCCTCCTCACAGGAGCCTCTCCACAGTCTGCTCCTAATTTCCAAATTCACTGTAGTTTTTCCACAACCACTCAAACCTACCAATGTCTCGAATCAAAATTTAAAAAATCAAGAAACACCTATGTTTTTGCAAAAATTCCTCATGTTCACTTTCAGAAGCTTCATCCAATTGTTAAAATTTCATAACACCTACTTCTCCCTTTCTGAAGGTGACGCAAGTATACAATTAAGTAAAAACCATCATCAAAATGATATATCTTGTCTATTGAATCATGTAAGTATAAATTGTCTCATCACTAAACTTTTTCTGTAAATTAATCACATCCCCACAACTTGGGCTCTCATTATTCTGTAAAAATAAAACTAATTTCAATTCATGCAACCAACTCAGTGGCCTTCTGGGTCCCTCAACCACACAGGTTCTAATTCTGTTACTCTGTTCCATTTTCCCCTTGCAAATCTGACTATGGCCCCTTTCTCACTTGCCCTATCATTTGAAATTGATTTATTATAAGCAATCCTATCTGCACCAATGTCACATAAAAAGGGTAATTGGTGTCCCATTACCAATACGGTTATTTCAGCTCAATCATTTAATCAAAAGCCAATATCTTTTGTAAATTTAGGAAAACCTCTTCATTTAAAAACTCATCTGTTCTTTAATCTTTCTATCTTAGTCATGCTGAAGGCTGCTTCTTCTCAAGGCAATTTCTTGCTATCTGGCCTTCTTTTAGTGTGATCTTCCTGTGTGGTTGACGGCAGTTTCTGGCAAAGTGTCCTGATCTGCCACAACTGTAAAAAATATCATCTCCGGTGGGAAGGCGTCCTTGTCTCAGCCTCTTCCACCTTGATAAAAGACTTTCTGACCTTTATTCTGATAAAAAGTGTCTATAGACCTCTGTTTCTTTTTATTTTCTATCTTCTCAGCATGGAGGGCGTGATTTACCTACTCCTCCAGGGTACCTGTTGGCAGGCAAATGTAATGTTTATTTACCCACTTATGAATTTCCTCTCTTGATCCTGCATGTAAAGCATTCTTCAACTGCTGTTGAAATGCCCCATCCACATCACCATCTTCCTGCAGCCCGCTGTGGTTTTGAAACACAGCTGTCATTCACCCTCTTCTCTTTTTAAGGCTACCCTCATCCAATATTCTGTTTCCTCAAAGCCATTTTTCTTAATCTTTTTGTGGTCTTTCTTTGTCTTTGCTTTGATTGATTTCTGCAATGCGGCTATTTTTCGTGTTTTTAACTGACCATTAAAGCCATGCTCAGCTATCCATTTGTCTAAATACTGAATTTTATCAGGATCCTGTTTTTTGATGAACTTCCTTATCTTCACTCATCTTTTTAAACCAGCCTAGGCGTCTGGGTTCAATTTCTTTATTTTTCAGAAAACGCACATCAGGCTATTTCTCTCTTTTCTTTTAAGCCTATCCCGTTGTATAAGTTATTTTATTTAATTTCAAATTTAAATGAATTTATCTCCTCAAATCATCTTCTTTATTAACTTCTTTTGTAAATTTGGGAATTATTTTTCTCAATAAGATCTCGTCACTCATAAGTAGCCTTTTGTTGGTTACTAATCCTTGATTCCATTTTATCTCTACTTCATCAATCCTTTTAGCATAATTCCAACCACTTTGATCACTCTCCCTGACATTTAGACACACAGACAGACACACAGACATATACACGGGCCCACAAAACGACACACACAGTTCTCAACACTGAACAACTTCAAACAAGAATAACATGTTAGTAATAACAGCAACACAATCCATCTTTATCTTTTGCCCATAATAAGTCCTTTAATTCAACTAATATCGCTCATAATTATGTGTGTGCAGCCCTATAGGGCCAATGCAGCCTCTGCCACAAATGCACACTGCCACTTATACACGCAACACATTGAGGTGAGCGCTTTTTTGGTTTATCTATCTTTTATTGGGGTTTTTTGTCTTATCGATGCAGTTCTGTCTGATCTAGTTATCATTCTATGTGGCGTTACCTGATAATGTGGGTGGTGGGGGGATAATTCAGGATGCAGGGGGCAGTTGCAACCCCGCTCCTTCTTTACCTTCTTCAACAACACTCTCTGTCATCCTCAAATACTATTCCTGTTTATAACCCTTATTGCATTATACGGGATAAAATACCAAATGGTATTTGTAATCCCCAATCACACCATTCACTCACTTTGCATACAGCAAAATGATCATTCCACATCTGGTGTTGTGTGTGCGGGTTTTTTTTTTTTTTTTTTTTTTCTCTCTTCAGCTTCTCTGCAAATTCTTCTCTCACTACCCTGAAACCTGATCCTTCAGGCTTGGCCCAGCCAGACCTCTTCTTTTGCTGTTGTCTGGTCAGCTACTTCTCCAAACCCACACACACACACACACACACACGCACGCACGCCCCCTCACGCACGCAAACCCCCACCTTTTTTTTTTTTTTTTCTCTTTGTCCTCATACACACACACACAGCTGCACAGCCCCCAAAACACTTCAAATAAAAACCACCGAAAATAATGCCTTATTATTCCCTGAATTTCAATGTGAAATTGTGAGTAAGACCTTCTCCTGATTGCCACTCTTTTCCATTGTCGACACCGGAGGGAAACTTTTAATTTACGCGGAAACTTTGTCTCCCTTCTCTAGGCGGATCAATCTCTAAAATTTGCTCAGTTTATGGCCAAATTCGCTACCATCGACGCCGAGGAACAAATCAATTTGTTCACCGTGCTATCCGTGTCTAAAATTTGCTCAGTTTCAACGAGTTATGGTCAATTCGCTACCGATGAGTTATGGCCTAATTCGCTACCGATTATTTTTACATAACTCCTTGGACTAGCACGATGCAGTTTTTGTTACCGTACTGACTAAACGGTCGAGGCCCGGCCTCTGCGCGCGCTTGTCTCACTCTCACCTCTTTCACTCCCCTTCCAATTATTTTAAATTTTAAAATGGTGGCACAAAATAATTTGAAAAACAATACCTGGCTTCCTCCGGATCCGCCTGGTCCGACAGGGAACCGACATCCGGGCGGACGGCCGCGCCGCAGCTCAGGGACCCGCTTTCAAATGGTGAAGCGCTGACGTCAGATTCGTTGGCCCCCGAAATATCCAGCGACGTTCGTCCGTCCGGGTGTGGCTCCCGGGTTGACCGGCACCAATAAATGTCAGGTTTAAAAGGTCCTGACGCCTTCATTAGACTGAATTAAATGCAGAGAACCAGAGGAATAACCAGGGAAGGTTTTGTCTTTTCTCCATCGCGATGGGAGGAGAAGCCAGGAAGTGAAGTAGACGTCTTGCCAGTTCACTCTCCCGCACTCTCACTGGCTCCTTCGCCCATCCCTCTGGACTTTATTCAAAGAAAAACGAAACCTATGGAAAGTGAAACTTAAAACAAGCGTGTGGGTGTGCGCATGTGTGCTGAAGCAATGATGTGCGTGTCTGTGAGTGTGTGTGTAATTATCATTGATACAAATAGTGTATAAAAACATGATTAAAAATACACAAACTATTTACATACTCTCACAGCCGATTTGCAAATAAACTAAGAGAGCAATACGAGTCAAAGTGCGGCAAAAAAAAAAAAAAAAGTCACACACGTGCATGGATGGAACGAGAGTTGAAGTGGTGATAGAAAGAACCAGAAAGGCAAAATCAGCCCAAAATAGACGTCATGCAATCGAAGGCCGCCAAAAATGTGGCCAATTTTCACTTGAGCTTCATGCGTTGATGCCGCACCCGCCCCGTGCAACCTGCAGCTCCCTCCCGTTCTCACTTGTGAATATGGAAGCAAAGCGAAGGTGTCAAGGTTGACGTCGAGTAGGAGTTGAAGAGTGGGTGTGCGCGCACATTCTCACTCAGCAAGTTGTCACTGCTTCGCAAAAAAAACAAAAAAAACAAGCAAGCCTATTGTGATGCCACTTGAAGGAAATATTAGAATCCTAATGAGGAGTTTCACACGAAAGCAAACCGCATCCCTTCTCAGATTAGAACGATTGAATGAAATGAACAAAGTTCCATTGTTAACTGTCACCTTTGATTTTCTCATCATGTCAGTGGGAAGGAAAAGCAAATATTTGTCAAATGCTTATTTGTCATTGATCGGAAAAATGTCACATTAAATGATGCAGCATAATAAGAACAAGAATAAATTCGTACTTGTTTTAACTAGATGTGGCTGAGTGGGTAGATCTTTTTTTTTTTTTTTTTCTTGGCTCATGTTCAGTGAAACACACACACACACACACGCGTCGTTGTGTAAGTCCTCCAGGCAGTTGTCCAGCCTCAACAAGCTCACTGAACACAACAGAGAAAAAAGGAAATGTTCACATGAATAACTGCGCTCCAATTTGATGACTATTCAGGCGTAGCTCGGGCACAATGACCAAATATGATGATTCTCATTTTATTGAGAGTATATTTAAAAAAAAAAAAAAAACGCCCGGAAGAGAAGTTCATATCGAGTGCAGTTTGTAGGAACCCCACTACTTTGGGTTACATAAATAACAACTCTTTCATTTATGACAGTGGTCCCCAACCAAAGGGCTGCGGCCCAGTACTGGTCCGTGAGTCACTTTGGACCGGGCCGCACAAATGAAAGAATAAAACAAACCAAAATAAAAAAAATTGCAGGACTTCCCATTTATTTATTATTCTTTGATAAATATTTTTTGAATCAATATTTTATTCAGAAAAATGTCCGTCTTCTCTCCGCTATGTCCGCTAATTGTCTCGCTAATATTAAACCCACAAGATAGCAAAATGAGCAACAAGCAAACCACGTACGAAGCCCGCTTTGCACAACAACGACATGCGGTGAACCTACGATCTAAAGCTATGCGAGCCAACTTGAACATTCTGAGTTCCCCGGCATCACTGGAAGCTTGTAATTCCTATTTAAGGATGTAACAAGTTTCACCAGACAGCTCATCCTGCACATTCAGACTGGTCCTGTTAAAAACGATTCCTGTCACGCATCCTCGTGGAGTTCATATAACTTGTGTGGGTTGGGCTGCGCGTCATTTTACGTCAGTCAGCGACTCAGCGGACAGTCGACGAGATTTCTGGCACGAGAAATAAGAAGAGATAAAAGATCCGAGTGGATACATGTTGAAAACGACCCAATGTTGGATGATGCTGAAAAATGGACCGCACTCAGGTTTTAATAGTCCGACTCCAGCGCTTGGAATTTTGTAACGAGTTGTCTGCTCGGCCCATATGATATAATTTTGAAGGTTTCTCTTATTTTACTTACTGTCAAACAACCATACCAGTTGTGGAATATGGTGTCGTAATAGAGCGATCTGCTTTTTTTCAGGGCCGATACCGATTATTAGTTGTCATGGAGGCCGATAAACGATATTTGAAGCCGATATTCATTTGTTGAGGAAAACGCGGTAAAATGATGTCAAAATTTGGCAAACTAAAAACTCCAAAACTTGACTTACTTGAAATGCCTTGAAGCACATGTTTTTTCTCAACAACTTTAGTGAATAACAACATGTTAAAGCTTTTGTTTTAGACCTTAGAAAATAGACAGCCATTTTTAAAAGCTCCCTGGCTCAGCGGCATGTCTTAGCGTTCAATGAAAACAAACATTCCCTGTACCTGAAGAGGCAGCGACCCATTGCACAATGAACCAATCAGATGGGGCTGTGGGCGGGCCAATCTGCTTCTGCAGGCAGGGTCACCAGCACAGCAGAGAGAGGGAGAGAAGTGTGTTGCTGCGAGTCAAAATATGCCAGTTTATAATTTTTTGCCCTTGAAAGTAAAAAAAAAAAAAAAAAAAAAGGCCGATACCGATAATTGGCAAAATGCCAAATATCAGCCGTATAATCACGAGTTGCGACATCATTCTTCTGTGGCTGCTTTGCTGCCAGCACAACAGAGCGATGGTCATTTTCCACGAGCTCGTCGGTTGAGGCCGGCACCCAACATATTCCAACATGATGAAGATTTTTGAATCATCGCATTAACCTTGTCAGGGAGACGAGAGTATTGCTGTGAAAAGAACCCCACGCACTGAACCGCCGGAGCAGCATATCGTGAATTTGAATGTTACCCCTTCAGCTTTCAGTTAGTCCACTTTGTCAATTAATCAATCTTCTCCGATGTCATGTCATAAATATTACGCCGAACGAAAAGCAGATCTCCACATCTTTCTCGCTCACATTGCTATTGACGTCACCACTTCCTATTTTGGAATCCTCACATCGCCAAAGACTTGAAACATGCAACATGTAACCTCCAACGTGAGCCGAGAGGCTCCTGTGATTCATGATGCGCCTCACCAAATTATTCATCAATAAAAACGTTACATGCATTCTTCTCTTTTTCTGTGACTTTCACAATGTTATTTTCCCGCCGCTCACAGTCTTTTGTTCGTTCCATCAGTCTGTGGCTCTATAAATTTCCATACAAATGTAAAAAATGAAAATAGATCTTTGTGAGTCAACCATTCATAATTTAGTCTAATTAGAGCGACTTGTACGAATCGCAGACGAGAGAATATCAGACAAGTGTGAGGGTGTAAAGGCGGACGGATAAATGCGCCTTCCGATATTTACAATATGTGGATGAACACAATTAAAATATGTCAAAAAGGCTGCGAGTGAAACAACCGTTGTACGCTTCAACTCGATGCACTCAGTGAACATAGTGCATGAACAAAGACTTAGTCTCACTGCCATTTTTTACATTTTTGGTTTTGTGCATTTAAATGGCAGAGTATCGGCAGTCACGTGATGCGGGAAGACGCCCGAGTCAACTTCGTATGCCGACCACTGTGATGAGCATTGATAAAATCATCCATCCAGCTGTCCGTCAATTTTAGGATTTACTTTGCGTCTTGGCGACAATTGCTTCTTTCTGAAACAAACAATACATGTCTCAAGTCTTGAATTTCTTTCCGTCTTGTTTCCTGCTCGTGTTGAAGCAACACACCCCTTTCCTCCATTGTCACATTTGTCCCTCTGTCACTTTACATTCATCACGACGAACTCACGTCATCACAGCTAAATATAGAAGCCAACTGATCCCACTCTCATGTCACAGGCGTGTGCAGGCTGGTCCAATGTGGATTCTTTTATTTATTTTTTTTTCTCAACAGACTTATGGAGTTTTCCCATCAGAGCCCCCCCTCGCCCCCCTCCGCGCTTTCTGTCGTCACCGCTTCAGTCTATTTTCACACTATAAATGATCACGCGTCCACTGCAATGCTTTTTACCACTGATGGATAAACTGTATCTTTTTGTGGATAATGTGACTGAACCCCAAATGAAGTCTTGAGCTAAAAGAGTAACAGTATTTGCCGTTTATTTGTGTGGCCCTAATTGGCTTCTAAAACCCTACCTGGGAACCCTAACCCTGTTTTAAAACCCTAGCTGGGAACCCTATCCCTGCTTTAAAAACATAGCTGGGAACCCTAACCCTGCTTTAAAACCCCACCTGGGAACCCTAACTGTGTTTTAAAGCCCTACCTGGGAACCCTAACTGTGTTTTAAAGCCCTACCTGGGAACCCTAACTGTGTTTTAAAGCCCTACCTGGGAACCCTACCCTTGCTTTAAAACCCCACCTGGGAACCCTAACTGTGTTTTAAAGCCCTACCTGGGAACCCTAACTGTGTTTTAAAACCCTACCTGGGAACCCTAACTGTGTTTTAAAGCCCTACCTGGGATCACTACCCTTGCTTTAAAACCCTACCTGGGAACCCTAACTGTGTTTTAAAACCCTACCTGGGAACCCTAACTGTGTTTTAAAACCCTACCTGGGAACCCTACCCTTGCTTTAAAACCCTACCTGGGAACCCTAACTGTGTTTTAAAACCCTACCTGGGAACCCTAACTGTGTTTTAAAACCCTACCTGGGAACCCTAACTGTGTTTTAAAGCCCTACCTGGGAACCCTACCCTTGCTTTAAAACCCTACCTGGGAACCCTAACTGTGTTTTAAAACCCTACCTGGGAACCCTAACTGTGTTTTAAAGCCCTACCTGGGAACCCTAACTGTGTTTTAAAATCCTACCTGGGAACCCTATCCCTGCTTTAAAAACATAGCTGGGAACCCTAATTGTGTTTTAAAACCCTTCCTGGGAACCCTAACTGTGTTTTAAAACCCTAACTGGGATCCCTCGCTGGGATTGCTAACTATGAAATTTCTGTGTCGGCCTTTACTTTACTTTACAGAAACTGACTCCAGTTTTTCTGGCCAGTTCACAGAGTTGGGGATCCGAACTCTGCAACAACAACAACAACAAAAATCGCTCCGCCTGATGCTACTTTCCACCGCCATCAGTTCTTCATCAACATTTTCACTTCCTCCAATTGCTGGCCTCTTGTCCTCTTAGGTTGACCGAGGGTTGTCTGTGTGGCTGAGTGGAGCCAACACGATTCTGCCAAAGGTGATGGCAAAATATTCGCTGGAGTTCCTTTTGGACAACCAAAGGGACAGTGTCCCAAACTAGGATCCAAAAGGGTGGCTCGGGTCCCGGTACTGCGTCCTCGAGGGCATTCTATGTGCTTCTTTTAAATATACAAAATGCAATGATCCTCGTTTTAGGTTTTGTTTGGCAGTAAACTTTCAACGGGAGTGGAATCAAACAGCTTGAGGTCTCTTTCTTGAAGAATTGTTGTTTATTGGGAGTTTACTGCCACCATACAGCACTCAGTCAGAGTGCAAAGTATCGGCTGAATGATGGCTTGTCGTTTGAAAAACTTTTAGTTCTTAACTCACGGCATCGTTGTATAATGCATTTAGAAAGCTCCCCTGCCTAACCTAAAACGCATCACTCCATTCAGCCATGCCATCGATTCTTCATGTGAAAACTTGCTGGCAGTTGGAAAAAGCTGACCAACTCACTCTGACAACGGCGTCGTCAGCATCTTTGCGGTTTCTCACATCCATTCTTCCTGATATTGTTTCATATTGTGAAACGGCGCCCGAATCTCTGTTGTGCAAATATTTCTTCTGTTTGAAACGGCTTCATTTCCCACATTCACAAACGCTGAAGCGTGCCGAAGATTTAAATGGATTACATTGCTTATGGAAGAATTTAACAACGATTGAACAAACGGTTGTTGATTTATCGAAGCGCTACAATAAAACTTTTTGCCTGAAACTATCACCATGAAGGATCATGAATAATGCCTTCTTCTTCTTTTCCTTTTGGCTGGTCCTGCTCGGGCGCATCATGTTTTTCCTTCCATTTGTTGCATTCTCAACTCAACTCATCCTTTTTAACATCCCAGGATTTAATATAAAATATTTTAAACATTTCGGGAGTTGTGCATAACATCAGGATGGAACGATACTAATGCAATGATAAACTGAAAAAAAAACCCACATTTTAATGTCAAGAATAATTTTATTTTTTTTATCATAATTTATCTATTTAACCAGAATACTCCTGAGCAATACAGGCCGGAAAAAAATTAACCAACTGACTGACTTTTTTTTTTTTTTTTTTTTTTGCAAGAAGGATCCTATAAAAACTGCATGGTAAGCATCTCTGTGGTTTGTACAATTTCTTCTTCCGGATATTGTTTCATATTGTGAAATAGTACTCGAGTTGCTGTGCACTTTTGTCAATTTCATCTGCGTGAAACTCATTTATTTCTCACAGTCACAAGCACGGGGGGATAGGTCACTGTGACGAGAATTTGAACGGACGACGCTGCCAGGGAAATATTGAACAAACTACTCTTCATTTCACTTCCTAAGTGTTGCCAAGTCAACTTTGGAAAATTGATGTAAACACTGCAAGGAGTGGTAAGTCTTCTTATTTTATTTTTCACGTTCAAGTGAAAGTGGCCAAAATCAAATATTAATACTTCTATTCAAACGGCAAACATTTGTACCAGGATCGACTTTTTACTTCAACAACGAAGAGGAAGCAGATGCAAAGATGACCGTTCAGTACCAAACGTCTACAGAGACGACGATGGACATAGATGATGGCAATCGTGGCTACAAACACCTTTTAATGGATGGCAGCAAGTTTAAATATTCAGGTAACACAATTTCAGTTTATTCATAAATAAATCATCTTAAAATTCGACCTCTTATGTACTATTTAACTTTTTTTTTTTAAATAAGGTTTTCTTTATGTTTAAATATTATGGCTGCTGCTGTCTATTTTTTTTTTTAGCATAGCCATGTAGCAACAGACACATTTTTATTTTATTTTCAGGGGAAATTTTCACACGCTTTCCCTATATTGTTGCTGTTAAACGGATGATTTTTAAAAAAAATAAAAATAGATAAATACATCTTCACAGGACTGTCATAAAGATCAATTGTAACTGAACCAGGAAATGCATTTTTTACATCACACGCATTTTAGGTTCACACTGAAAGATTGCCTGAAAGCAAAATAAAAGCAGAATAGCTCCCATGAAATATTCAGAAAGCCCCCAACGTTTTGGCTAATCAGACGCATTCGTACCTGACTATGGACAACAAATTCGAAATGCCATATTACCAAGAAAATTCTAATGATTTTTTTCAGTTTATGCAATGAGAAACAGCCCTTTCAGAGCTTCCACACTTTTCCTTGGGCTGTTGTGTGTTGTCCTGGTGGCTGGCGTCGTCGGTCAGTCGGTTCACTGTGAGTCTACCGTACTGTTATCCTTGCCGCGGGTGTCAAACGTTCGGCAACGGTGTGAAACTGCTTCATTTTGATACTTCTGTTTTCTGCGGCAGACTGGAAAGTTGGTAAAGACAACCAGAAGAAGCTAGAAACTGTCGGAGGGGAGAAAGACAAACTACAGGCCCAACTCAAGACGGTAGAGAGCGAGAAGAAGAATCTGGAAGTCAGCCATGATCATTTACAACAAAATTACAATTACGTATCGAAATCGACAACTCAAATCCAAACCAACAACAACTTACTCAAAGCGGAAGCAAACAAACTGAAAGAGAGCCAGAGCAAATTGCAAGCCAGCAACGTTGCTCTACAGAAAGATCTTGAGCAGCTGAAGGCCGGTCAGGAGCAGTTGCAGACGAATAATAACGCCTTGACGACCGCCAAAGACTTAATACAAATAAAATATGAATCACTGGACAAGAGCAAAAATGTCTTGCAGACCAACTACAACTCTGTGATTAAAGAGAGGGACAATTTGCAGAACAAATTCAACAATGTAACGAGGTCGAAAGAGAAGCTGCAACTGAGTTATAACAGCCTGATCAAGGATATCGAGCACCTACAGGAGCGATACAACTCGTCCTCCAGCGAGAGGGACAACATTGCAAGCAGTCACCAAAACATAACGTTGGAAAAAGAAAACCTGCAGGCCATTTACACCACACTCGCCAAAGCGACTGACGAATTGATGGCCTCCTACAATTCCACCGTTGAAGAGAAAAAGGATCTCGAAAGACGCTTGAAAAATGTCACCGCAGAGAGAGACCTGCAGAGGTTGGAAATCGGCAACATGAGTGCTGAGGTCGACCAGCTGCGGGCGACTGTCACAAAATTGAACACAACAATGAACGGTAACGCAGAAAACCGCTTACGGTATTTAACAAATTTATCGAGGAAAGGGAAACATTTGCGCTTTCTAGTGGTTGAAATGGACATACATGCATTTAGATGTGCTTATAAACTGAATGTAAAGAGTGTGGATTTTTTTTTTAATTCGAATAAGAAAAAGCGAGGGAAAAAATATGTGTTGTTTGTACAGTATATGCTAAAAGCAGTGCTTCTCAATTATTTTCTGTCACCCCCCCCCAGCACGAAGAAAACAATTTGCGCCCCCACCCCACCACTCAATGCAACATTTCTTTACAGATAAAGTCTGTGAAAGTGGCTGGAAGAAGTACGAGAATAACTGCTATTTTGCTTCTTCGACCAAGAAGACATGGTACCTGAGCAGAAACTATTGTCAAGGAAAAGGAGGAGACCTAGTCATCATAAACAGCAAAGAAGAAATGGTGGGTTGATTCATGACTGTATCACACATTTTTTTTTCTTTGAAACTCACGGAATCTCATGGTTACAGTCGTGTTTTACTGGGAACTTCCCACATCAACAATTCGTACAAGCAATTCGAACTGGCTCTGTTTGATAAAAAGACAGAAAACAAGCAGCAAGAGTCACAAACTGTTGCAAAGTTGGAAAAAGTATCACCCACAACTAATAAAAAAAATTGCAAAAGGTTCAAAGATACATCTCAGACACATACTAAACAATTATTTTTTTTTGTTAAATCAATACAGAGGTTGCATTTCTCAGAAGAAAACTCATAACGTTCCATGGCCTGGAAGTCACAAATTCACCTTCTATCATGTATCATATGATAGAAGCTATATGTTGTATAAAAAATGGTTATCTTTCCTTTCCCTAGAAATTTGTTAATGGTTTGTATTCAAGTAACAAAGAGATCTGGATTGGACTGACCGATGAGGGCATCGAGGGTCAATGGAAGTGGGTGGATGGGACCGCACTGACCCTAATGTAAGTAAAAGATATTTTCTTAAATTGCTTTATGAACCACAAGGTCGGGGACCTTCAGAGGCTGCGCGCTTGTTAATGACGTCACACTTTAACACGTATTTTTCAAATATACGTCTTTGCCTCTGTTTTTTTAACCCCGGCTGCTGAATTTGCATATTTTGATTCACTAAATAAAAAAATAAAACAAAATAACTGCATCACTGCCACGTTGGTGCGTCAGTTCCAACGTCACTTCCGGGAAGCCGCTGATGCAACAGCAGTGGAACGTTTACTTTTCTCCTGTCGAACTTGCAACAATGCCATGGTTCACTCGGGCAGAAAGATTGTATGACTACACTGTCTGCATATGGTGTGAAATAGTTATTAGTAAAACATTTCCATGTTTTTCCTCCGACCCTTAACCAGTCTGATTCCCAAAGCAACGGAACATTGATGTGACGTCTTCGACAGGCACGTAGAGGACGCCGAAAGAAAAAAAAAATCCTCTCGAAAGTGGCAGTAAATGTACTTTATTATTTTTTTTAATTGTTTTTATTAAGTAACTCAGAACATACAAATTTAACAAATAGCGGTGACAAACATGGAGTCAAAGAAATATATTACATAAATATATTAGAACGCGTGACGTCATCAGCAGACGCGAAGGCTACCGAAGGACCCCGTCCACATCTGGCAACTTGAGCACATCTTGTACCGACACCGGCTCACCAATAGAGTGTGCTGCAGTCCCACCTCAGTTTTAACTGACATTATACAGTTGCCTCCTACATCAACACGAAGCCATCCCAAAAATCATATTCAATCGATAATTTAGGTTTCTTACAAAGCATTAGTTAATTACGCCGTCATTGGTTTATGGTTCAGAAGGTGAACTTTTTTCTGAATCAATTGCACGGAAAGTCCTCAAAAGTTTCATATGCCCTTCCTTCCCCATGGTTGGTCCTTCCTATATACTTTAATATATGTTGTCTCTTTCGATATTGCAGGTTCTGGGCTGACGGACAGCCAAACAGTTACAATGGCAACCAGGACTGCGGGGAGTTTTGGTACCGTTCCTCAGGAAATGCCGAATGGAATGATGAAAAATGTAGTTCACAGAGATATTGGGTGTGTGAGAAGTAGATGCCTTTGGGGCATATTCTCCCATGTGCTTCAATCAGAAACGCCATGCAGGTGTGCACTTTTGGCTGTGCAGATCATCCCATCGACTGAAGAGCATCACTTAGGAATGTTCACACCCTGTGCGGCACGATCCTGAAATGTGGCCGTTCTCTGCTTTCTCCCAAAGACTTAGGCACATTTTTGTTGCGCTCTTGTAAGAAGAAGATTATGGCCCTAAAAAAGTATTATTTATCTGATGATATTATTTGGGTTTGTGAAACTTATACCAAAACAGGGGAAGTACAGTACTAAAGTTTTTTCCCCTTCAAACACTGAAATATGGTTATCATCTACAGCTTTGCTCACAGTTTACAAAAAAATATGATGTAATTTCTCTGCTGTTCTTTTCTTGCCTCTGTTGTCCTAGTAGTTCCTTATGTTAATCGTGGGCGTATGCTTTTACGAGTACTTGATTCTGAATGATAACAAGCTGGAGCATTGTTGTTCATAAAATACATAAAAATACGTGAAATAAATATGCATGAACAAATAAGTACCACAACCATGATTAATAAACGTGACATGGTGTCAGTTTCAAGCCTGAGAGACACAATTTAAGTCATTCACTGCCAACCCAGGTAAGATGAATGTATTTCTTGGCTTCCATATCCGTCAATGGCAGCGAATGTTTAAATGATAACACATGTACAAAAATAAATATGTATGCAAGCATTGGTGACCTAAAAATAGACCGTACGAATCACACACACAGTCATTTCTGTTTGGGGAAATCACTGTACAGGTGGCAGTAGGGTCATCTTGAAAGTTCCAGGTTGCAACCACTCTCCCTCACACACACACACACAGACACAAGGACATACTTAGTATAGCTGTTAAAACAGCTTGATTCGCTTTTTAACATGTAACACGTTTTCTGAGTATATGGTGTTATAATTTAAAAAAAAATAATGCGGCCACATCAGCAGCCATATAGCAGAAAGACGTGTTGTATTAAGTAATAATAAAAAAAATAATATATATATATATTTATATCTCTATATATATATAATACTATTTATGGGTTTGTTGAAAATATGATTATTATGAAGTATGTCTATTGTGAGCTAAATGAGTGTGATTTCAATTCAGTGTTATTGTGGGGTAAAAAAATTAAATAAAGCAAAACAAACAAACAAAAACAGCCAACTGGGGGATGACTATTGTCATCGTAACAATAACAACAAACACCCTGAATGCTTTTAAATTTCGATAAAGTAATGTTTTTCTACTTAGTGTAGTATAGTTTTTTTTTTCTACAGAAGACAATCTTTTTGCTGAATAAAACAATGATGTGTTCACCCTTGTGCTTGCCAGCAGCGCCCCCTACTGGTAAACATTATGCATGAACAGATGCCGTTTGTTAGTTTTTCTTTCTGTTTTCTTTTTTTCAACAGATGGAATTGTACGTTTCTACCTGCGCACTTTCTACATTCTTTTCCTTATTTACTGAACAAAAGTTCGTCAAAATGTCAAAGCTCTTCAAGTGTTCTATGAAGAAATGAAATTGTGGAATCTTAGATCTGCTCTGACATCAACAGTGAACTTCGGAGAGTGAAAATTTAAGCGACCGGGATGACATCCATGGCAGGAAAATGAACTCCGTGAGGTCCTCACCTCACCTTGTGTTTCTTAGCAACGGTATTAAGAAAAGAAGACATGCAATAAAAAAAATCTATTGGACAAAAGTGCTTTATTTAAATTCTCATTTTAAAATACATATATATTACTAAGTTTTTAAACACTGTAAAAATAGAGCATTTGTTTCTTGAAACAGTTAAAAAATGATGATTTGAGACAATACCAGCTAGCAGTGTCACTAAAACTCATTGCATGATATGAGGGAAAAATAGGATCAAACAAGTTGCAAGTGATTTTGATTATCATTTTTTTTAATCTAAATATTTATTTACCTTTTCAACTACTAGATCATCTCATTAATAAGAAACTGTTTTCATTTTAATTACAATTTTGAGTAAACCCATTCTCACAGTAAATGGTTTGGTTTATTTCACTTAATACCAGGTTTGCTTCAAATAACGTGTATACATTTCAGCTCTGAACCCGTAGTTAGTATTTTATAACACTGACTACAAAAAAAAAAATGGGGAGCAGACAGTGCAATGCACTTTTATTTCAACTGCGGTTGAGCAGAGTATTTGGATTTGAAACACTCCTTATCACATTTACTTACTGTCATAATCCAAATTGCGTCAGTCAAAAAAAAATATTATTATTAATGCTAGTGAAGTGGCCGCTAAAGCACAATGGATACTGCTCAAATGTGCAACGTTGCTAAAGTAGCTATGACTTGTGAGGGCGTGCTCATCAGCCACATTGGCAAGGTCAGCCTTTGTTCAGACTTATTGTTTGGATACTGCAACATATAATACAAACTCATTTAGTCAATTTTCAAAAATAAAGTTAAAAAAAAAAGTTAATAAATACAATCCTATATTTGAAAGTGGCATAGTAAATATATATCGAACTGAAATGAAGTTATCCAAGGTGAACAAGATGTTTGGAAGCAGCATGTTCGTTTCATGATTTTTCTTTTTTCGTTCTTGTGTTTTGAATGAAAATCGTTTCATCCTGTCTCATTCTATTTGGAATATTTGACCTGAGCGTTTGAACGTTTTCATACCAGTCCTTGTTCAACTGCTTCTCTATTTCATATGATGCCATTACATGTCTCAACAGTCACGTCACATCGACACACAACAGTAACAGTAACACATGCAGAGGGTTCTCTTACACTTGTTACAGAATCAAAGGATGGACACAAACATAATTATTGTTTAGCGAGAAGAATTACAATTACAAGAACATTAACAGTGTGTCGTCCGGTCCCCATTCGTTGCAGTAAAGACGCTTCAGTCAGCGAGACATCATTCGCACAAACTCTGAAGAAAGAAAATATTAACGTGAAGGACGAGTCCAACTTTAATTTTGATCTCAAACTGAATTTTAATCGTGAATATTTATGGAGCAGAATGTACATTCACTATACCAGCTCATTCTGATCAAATCCAATATTTAAGTGTTTTGTTTTATGTTTTGCACAAAATGTTTCTTTTTCAAAAATAAGAGGACAGTACTCAGTTTTGATTTATACTCTCAAAGATGGATTCATTAAAAAAACAAAAACCAATTTATTATTTTGAGCGCTTTATTAAGAGTCGTTTTATTACACATGTCAACTGGAAATTTTGAGATGGATTCACGTGTCCCAAGTTGTATTTTTGATGTTGATTTAAAAAACTTCTTCCCCCTTTTTCCCCCCAGGCACATCAAGTTTTCTTATTTTATTTTATTTTTTCATTTTTAACTTTGGCCTATTACGCAATACGGATTTTACCATGTGTTATACTTTCTACCTATGACCTTCCATAATAAATGAATGAATGAATGAGTAAATAAATAAATAAATAAAAATTATTATTATTATTATTATTATTATTATTATTATTATTAAAGAGGCAGATTCGGAATGAGAGCAACAATGAATCCACAAAGTTTACTTGCATTGTAAAGAATTTTGTAAACATTTGTTGATGAATGTTCTTTTCATTACAAGTATGATGCAATACAGATGTGCAAACTGCTACTGGGAACGTGACTGAGTGAAGCTTGGCAGATGGGCCAAAACATAAATATATTCATACTCACCCTCAAAGTCGACCTCTCCGTCCCCGTTGAGGTCAACGTCACGAAGGATCTCGTCAATCTCGCGGTGGTTGAGTTGCTCTCCCATCAATTTCTTCATGGCTTCCCTCAACTCCCCCAGACTGATCTGACCGTCCCCGTCCGAGTCAAACTGGGAACATGACAAGAAAGGATCCCGCCAATGATGATGATGATGATGATGATGATATCACGGACAAATATTGGACGACTTATGAAAACAGCATCTGGAATGCTTACCTCTTTAAAGGCGTCCCTCAGCTCTTTGACTCCAATCATGTCTGCGGTCTCAGCCAGCATTTTTGGACCCATCAACTCCACAAAGTCTTCAAAGTCGACTCTGCCGCCACCTGGAGGCCAACAAACGAAAAACTACACTACATAGAGTACAGTAAAAGTTCATCCTTTAACTACTTGCTTCACCAACAAAAGTTCATCAGAGTACATTGTTGACTGTGTCGTTCAAAGAATTATTTAATATTTGTAACTTGTTTCGCTTTTGTAGAACTTAAATACGTCCGCAGTTGGACCCTACACAGATGATCTGAAAATGGAATTGCGGTAATATTTCAAATTTTGTGCAATATGCAAAAAAACAAGTAAAAAAAATCAAGTAAATCAATCGAATGATTTCTCAATTCACTTTTCACTTTGATCAGCGACCGTTTTTTCGGGACTCACAGATCTGCTGGCTGAGCTCTATCAGTTCCATTTCTGTTGGCATGTATCCCATAGTCCTCATGCACTCGCCAAGGTCCTTACAGCTGATAAAGCCATCCTTGTCCTTGTCAAACTCTCGAAAAGCCTCACGCAGCTCTGTCGGAATAACGTTGTTGTTTTTTTTTGTAGCTTATTATAACAGTATCCATCTTTGCACCTCTCTCTCTACAACATTTAAAGATTCAGGATATAAATCACTTTCAAAATCCAATTGCCACTGCGCCAATAACATGCAACTGCAATTGCATTTTTACATCTTTCCAATCATGACTGTTGTGTTGACATGCACAATATGATGTCCATTTATTTAGCAATCACAATCTGAAAACAATCACAGGGAAAATGCCATCCTCGCCACCTTTGTCACATTTTTATTTTCTACAATTGTGGTTATTATAAAACTATTGTAAAACGCTTACAGTTTTGAATCTTTGCATGCAAATCACTCATAGTTCAGAAGAGCAATGGGATGAGGGCAAAGTGCCAAAAGGTCTCCTGTTCCCAAACAATTGATTAGAATGAACGCAATGACAGGGTGAGGGAAGACATGCAATCATTTGACAAAAGCGATTATACCTTCCATTTCTTCAGGTCGCAGGTCGCGGTCCTACCGGGTTTACATTGAGGTCAAATAATGCATTAAAAGAAGAGGAAGAGAGCAGAAAAGGGACATTAGTCAACGGTTAAACGACTTAGAGCAGGGATGTCCAAACTTTTTGCAAAGCGGGCCGGATTTGAAGTTGCAAAATGTGGGGGGGGCCGACCTCGGCTGACATTCACTGCATAAACAACAATATATTCAAACACATTTTAGCAAGCGATTCTGTGTTTCACATTTTGCTTTTTTATTTGCATTTAAACCATCAAACATGTATTTTGGTTCATTTGAAATATGAACATCACATGCAATTGAATATTTGCTTAACTTTTTATTCTTAAACAGAAGTAATTATACTCTTGAGTGCAAATAATATTTGAACATGAATTATATTATCATCATGGGAGTTCAATGTCCACAGAATTTTTGAAAAACAGAAATGATTACCACAAGTGCAGGACTAATTTGATATATCAAATATAAATGTTGATTGAAAATTTTATTCTGGAATGAAAACCGACAACTTGTCTGAATTTGTGACTGAACAAAACAAAATTAAGTCAGTTATTTTAATGACAAATGACTTGCCTGCATTAATGTGACGGGTGATACTGAGATCTGGACTGCAGCACAAAGGCCAGGTCTGGCTCAAAGATCAGAAGTATTAATGCGCAAGATGTCTCGCAGATGAGAGTCTGTGAGCCGTGTCCTCAGACGACTCTTATTTAAGTTCATTACAGAGAATGTCTTTTCACACAAATACGTCGACCCAAACAAGCTCAACATTTTCTTAGCAAACTCTCGAATCTCTCGAAACCTGCCTTTATCCAGCTCTCTGTAAAAGTTGGCAAGAGAAAGTTGCTGGTGCCGACTACGGCTCTCGGCGTCACACTGCAACTCAATGAGCTCCAGCTGCAAATGGGCTGGAACATTGTCTGTGTCCACGGAGAAAGGTGATGAAAAAAGAGCGATGTCCTTCTCAATAGCTGCAAAATCCCGAAAGCGTTGTGTGAACTCTTCAGCCAAAGATTTCATATCTGATGCGTACCTCTTCGTTTGTGCACTGATATTGCTCTCTGGGAATCTGATTATGATTTCTTGCAGCGCTGAGAAATGTGCAGTATTGGGCTGGGTCTGCGACAGGTGTCTTTCAAACAGTTTGAGCTTGATTCCAAAGGCTTTGATGTGTGAAAATAGTTGGTTTATGACTCCGTCTGGTCCCTGGAGACTGGTGTTCAGGACATTAAGGTGCTTTGTAATGTCAACTAGAAAACCCAAATCAGCTAGCCACATGGGGTCACTTAGTTCTTGCATAGGTTGTCCCTTTTCAGCCAAAAACTCACAGATTTGCTGCTTAAGAGAGTAGAAGCGCGACAGTGCAGAACCCCGACTAAGCCATCGCACGTCAGTGAAATAGACAACATCTCCATATTCGGCATGAACATCGCTGAGAAACTGTTGAAACTGGCGGTGGCATAGCGCTCTGGAGCGAATATAGTTAATAGCCTTTATCACCGGTTTCATAACATGTTCGTATTGGAGATGTTTGGCACACAGAACTTGCTGATGAATGATGCAATGGAGTTTTACAGCGCTACCCCCTTCTTCACTTACTTTGTTACATATTAGTGTCGCTAATCCACTTCGTTCGCCAGCCATGGATGGTGCGCCGTCCGTAATAATCCCAGAAATTTTATTCCACGGGAGTTTTAAATCATCCACGGCAGCGCAAACAGAAGAGAATAGGTCTGTTCCTCTCGTTTGGGCTTTCAGGCTCTGCAGGTCAAGTAGTTCTTCAGTAACGTTCATTTCATTGTCCACTCCTCTCAAAAAAATAAGCAACTGGGCAGTGTCCGAGGCGTCTGTGCTTTCGTCGCAAGCCAGCGAAAAAAAATCAAACTCCTTTCCTTGGACCCCCAATTGTCTTTTGATGTCTGACGACACTTCCTCAATCCTGCGTGCTACGGTGTTACGTGCCAGGCAAACTTTGGCAAACTCTTGCTGCTTCTCGGGACATATTTTCTTCGCCATAGTCATCATGCAGTCTTTGATAAATTCACCCTCGGTGAAAGGTTTGCAATGCTTCGCGATCAGTGTTGCTACCTCGTAGCTAGCTTTCGTGGCATTCTCATTTGACTCTCGGGCTCTTGCAAAATACTGCTGCTGTGAGAATAAACCCGCTTCAAGTTGCGCCAATTTCTTGCTGCGTTCCTCCCCGGTCAAATTGTCATACATGTCAGCGTGTTTCGTTTGGTAATGTCGTTTGACATTGAACTCTTTAAAAACAGCCACGGTCTCTTTGCAAATGAGACAGACACAGTTGTTACGTATTTCTGTGAAGAAATAGTCCAATTTCCACACATCTTTGAAGCGTCGACCCTCGCAGTCAACTTTCCTTTTTTTGTTTATTGTCGCCATTTTATAAATTGGGGGTAAAGGTCACCCGGGCTGATGCCTTGTAGTGATACTGCCTCTAGTGGGTAAATTAAGAACAGCAGTTAGGAAGAGCGCGCACTCAGTACTGTATATGTGCGGGCCAGAATGTATTAATTTTATTACAGAGGCTGCGGGCCGGATTAAGTTTGACCCCGGGCCGCATTTGGCCCCCGGGCCGGACTTTGGACATGTCTGACTTAGAGCATAGTGACAACAAACTCACTTTGGCACCAATTTACAACATAAAAAGCAGCAACCACAAAAATATTATTTTTTTGACTGACTCCAGGGTTGTGGCTCAATGTAGAGCTTTTAATTACCAGAGCTGTCTAATATTTGTCACTGACTTGATAGAATTGACAAAGGATACAGCATATGCAGAAATTTCCTCTGAAATTAATTTTTTTTTTTTAATTTTACTTAAATTTTATATGCATCAAAATGTGTGACACGGTGTTGAGTTGACACAAGGACACATCTGTTCACGATATGTTTTGCAAGGCTGTGGCATCATCAGCACGAATAATACAGAGTTGGATTAGAGGTTGCTGAGGGGACAACACAAGGAGATTACAGCCCTAAATTGTATTACAAATCACGAAAGCTTATCGGGTTTTCATTTTTCCATCCCAAACCAATTTTGTAAAGCTGCAGTCTCATTAAAAGGACATTAATTCACCTGCACACTACATGTGGTTCTTGATTGAATTGTAATGGATTGCAATATGTATGAAAATTGAACCAAAAAGTGAACATTTTGTATATATATATATATATATATATATATATATATATATATATATATTTAATTAAATGAATTCTTTAATATCATATATTCAGGCGATTGATTTTAATATCCTGCTGAGGATAAGCGATCCAGACAATGGATGAATGGATGGATGCATTTCATACTTAAATACAGTAAATGTCAGTTTCGATACTTGTACCCAAGTATTGCTTACATACTTTGTATAAGACTGGTAAAAAAAAGTTTGGCAAAAATAAATAAATAAATAATTAAAAAAGAGGAAATAATAATTTTTTTTTTAAAAAAATCAAGAAATGAATGCACTGACTGCACAACATGCGTAAAGTATTTTTGATATTCAAATTGATGAATTAATCCGTGAAGGCTTGAGTCAGCTCGCTCTTCGAGCACTCAGACAGACACTTTTTTTGTTCCAAATTTGTGCAAATATTTAAGGGAACACTCTTTTGTCCCAACATGGTTTTGCACGAGAAGGTGGATTTTTTTTACTCCTGTCCCATCCCACTCCCACTGAAAAAAAAAATCCTGTCCCAATCATGGACGATTTAAAAAAAAAAAAAAAAAAACCTGACCTGCTCCATCCTGGTGAAAGTGACTCCCACTCGCGTACCTTTCCTATTTTGGAGGTCAGCTTCATTAAATAAAAACTGAAGGTGCATTTTAATAATTTATTCAACGGTTTGCTGCCCCCTTTCGCCTCATGGACTCTCAGGTTTTTTTTTTTTTATTCTAGATACTAACCATCGACTCCCGTGAAATTTTTATCCTGTACCATCCTGTTCCTGTGCCCCACAAGATTCCCCAATAAATGTCAACTGCTACATTTATTCACAAAGCGCATGGTTGGATGAGTTTCTGGTACATAAGTAAGTCGATGTTATTCTTTTACTGCAAAGTCTGCATTTTATATTGCTGGAGGTAGCATACGAAGTAAGAATCAATGTTTTCAGAAAACAGTAATTACAGATTCATTACAAAAATTCCCAATTGGAGTTTGATTTTTTTCCATTCCTCATTCCCGATGACCTCGACATCATCTCACGCTATTGCACAAGTCAAGGAGAAGTTGTGGCAAGCTTTTCCGGGCCACTTAAACATGACAGTGGGCTGGATCTGGCCCGAGAGCCATGAGTTGAATAACCGTGCAGTGTGGCGATAAACAATTATTATAATTATTTTTCCTGTCCACTTCTTGCAGGAAATAACTACTTTGATTCACGTGTATCTAGAAAAGGTCTCATCCAGGCTGTTTGAATGACAAATAAGATGCTGATGGCAACGTGCAGCTGGATGAGACCGACGGCAAGGTAGTGGAGGGGTTAGCACATCTGCCACACATTTGATTGGCAGTTCGAGTGCATACTTTGACCAGTCCTCTGCATGTTCTCTGTGTGCTAGTCTTTTTTTTTATGTACTGCAGCTTCCTTCCACATTTCAACTCATTCAATCCATAAAATCTATGTATATGTTTTCAAAATTGTAATCCCTGCCTCCCAAAGACGTATTTATACGTCTTAGTTTTTTTGTGTGTGTCATAGCTCCACGTTTTTATATCTTTAGAATGCAATATTCTCAAGGCCTAAAGCAGTCAAAATTCAGAAAAAAAAACCTCAAAACGCTGTGATTGAGGTATTTCCTTTCATGAAAACGTCTGGGATTCAATGACTTAAAAACACCAGTCGTCAAAAGTCTTCTCCACATCAAGGTTATTTCACGTCCCTGTGGACCAGAACTCAGTAAATCAGCCATAATATGCGACTACACTTCCTTCTTAATGCCTTTTTTCAATTAGTGCTGCTAGCCTATTATTGATGGCTACATATTATGATTGCATGACATAAATCCGGACTAGAAGATCATCTTTATGACTCCAGAGCTTTCATCTGTGAGTGTGTGCAGCAGTCATACATACGAGTTGGCTCTGTGCGAAGCCCTGTTTGAGGAAGACGCACGCGGGCCCCACTATGTTGTGCAACATGTTGCAGTTCTTAACCAGAGCGCAGAGCGGCTCATCGAACTCGGCTTCGCTCCCTCGTTCCTCGTCTTCTTCCGCGTCCATCTCACCTGTATCTCTCAGGCCCCCGAGCATGGCTGGAGCCAGCGGGGACCCACTTCGCTCTACAGGAGACGCTCCCTTAGAAGAGGCAATCCAATGAAAAAATGATCAATGGCAGCAGTGGAGCAGATTCACTTCTACGACACTCACGATTGTGGACAGAAGTCAGAATTTAAAATAGGAAATGAATTGGACTTGACAGACTGCGGAGAAAATTCTAGTATCTAATGTTCAAAAGAGTTTGATATTTTCATTTGAACATAAGATAGGCTAGAGCATATCATCCAGTAAAAAAAGCAATCTTTCATCCTTACCTTACTCTTTGTACTGTTTTTTCGAGATGACTTGTTGATATTTCCCATTACCACACACTTTCCCCTCCTTTTTTTGCCCACTCAGCACTGCTCCCGTGTCCCACTTCTGCTCGTCCTCAATAGTCACATTAAAGTCCAAAATCCAACAGCGGGCTACATTCTGCGCATATCATTGGGCGAGCAAACTTTCCTCTGGCGTGAACAAGCTACAATCCAACTTTCTTCTGATCCAGATAGAGCCAACGCATCCGCATGGTGTTGCATCCAATCTCAAACTCCCACCTCCAATAGATTATAGGAAGATGGTTAAAAAAAATAGTTTTAAGACGGTAAAATTCTGAACAGGTGCTGAAGAGCGATAGGTCAGTATTGGAGAGCCTGGTCATATCCGGGCTGAAACAGCTCGCAATCTCCGATTGCATGACTTGAACATTTTCTCTCTCTCTCTCTCTCTCTCTCTGGCTTTTGCACACAAAAACACATTTTGCCGGTCACCCCTACTGCGAGTGATCTCTTGAATTTGGACCAACTTAATCTAATCCATCCCACCTACTTTCCTCTCTCCGCCCCTCGAACATCATGTTTATGGTCTCAAAATGACGAGCCTGGCACAACTCTGCATTTACATGAAAGAGCACGGGAAGGGGGGGGGGTATATGGGTAGAATTACGGATGGGGAGTTGGCTGTCTGTTTAATCCCTGGCGTTTCAGATTAGAGGAAAGCGTTATGTTGGACATGAGTGGAAAGGCTTGAATTGGGTTCCTGTTCTAAGCAAGGGACATGCAATTTTGAGACTTGGACATTTGTATTTTTTTTAAAAAAAGTCATACTTTGTGGGACAGACATTATTTTATCTTTCGTCCTAGGATTGAGAGTATGTCATAAATATAGGGCACATGCTATAGGGCAGTTACACAAAAAAATCTAGTACTTCATCTGTCAGTCAGTTAGCACAACGATGAGTAAAATGTCCATATATCCTTTTTCTACGCCACAGCAACATTGTGTTCAGGCTCGCGGGGAGTTGGGGCCTATCCAGAATGAATTTGAAAAAATACAGACCACACTCTGGACTGGTCACCAGTCGATCACAGGGCATATAAAGAGTGGGAACTAGTCAGTAAACATTTTAGGATCAGGTATATGATGTCATGATACCAAAATTCTGACGACAAGAACTGTAGAAAGTACCTTAATTGTAATGGTCTCTCTCTCTCTGTCTCTGTGTCTCTGTGTCTCTGTGTCTCTCTCTCTCTCTCTCTCTCTCTCTCTCTCTCGCTCTCTCTCTCTCTCCCCCCCCCCGAGTGGTTGTGGACAGTTTTCAACATGTTGCATTGACAAAAAGTCGCCAACAGAGTGCAGCAGAGCTCATCTTTGTGGCAGCTAGGAAATGAAAGCTGCACTCAAACTGCAATAAAGAATGGTCATCGATCATACAGAGAGAGATACAACACAAGACAGCTAGATGCTGAAAGGTTGAATAAAGCCCTTATATTTTTTCCGACACTCAATCAGAAATTGGGTGCACAATGTAAATCTACATTTTGATGTACAAGGAGGATGATGAGATGACAAACATCATGACTTGAATCCACAATATCTCGGTTATATAATGGCATGCGCCTTAGCTCACTGACCCATCTGGACAGCTATCAGATTAGCAAATCTCAGCCCCGGAGTGGGTTTTCCCCCCCGCCCCCCCCGCGCATTGTATTTCAGACGCAATCACATCATGATTCAAATTAAATAGAGTAGTGGCCTCTGTCAAAACGATGGCAATAAATGACTACTTAATCAAACATTTCCAAACAGCACTTTTTTTTGACAATTTCCAAGTATTCCCTCGACAGCCACAAACACAGAAGTTGGCTCCGAAAATCCCGTGCTGTGGCAGTAAACAACAAGATGGACAGGCGCCAAAAGTTGGGAATTTGGACCACTCAAACACACACGGCAGTGGTGTTTGAGTGGTTTACAGAGTGCTGTCATGTTGTGTATACTAAACGTACGAACATGAATAGAGCAGAGAGACATGTGCCAGAAATTGAGCATTGTGATAAAAACTTATTTTTGGAATATTTAAAAAAAAAAAAAAAAAAAAAAGATTTCAGTCTACAATTTTTCCATTTTTTTTGCTCCTGTATGTACATCTTGAAATCAGCTCAATAAATCTACTGATTAACTTATTCAGAAGATGAGGGGATGATGAACTGGTGAATATATTTCTATGAATATTTAACAATTGCTTTGAGGGCAGACGTACTAGAAAACAAAAAACATGGGGAAAAAAATTTTTTGTTTAGTTTTTTTTCCCCCGAATCTGACATGATTCTACAGACTGAAACCACATATGGTCACCCGAGTTGTCCCAGCTATTATTTTCACACACTAACCCATTCTTAACTCATTTACTACCATCATTAAAAGGAGGATGACAGCTTTTGCGCCTAACCACAAATTTGCTTTTGCGTTGGCATATGGTCAAAAAGTGGAGGCTACATTTTCTGTACAGCTCAAGACATCCACGGGATGAACTATTTTCCACATTAATAGGATAATACATCCTATACAGTATGGCCACGGGCTAGAACTTGCATGTTCTTGATTTCTATCCCACGGTAGAGGAGACAACTGTTGCTGTGTTGAATGCCACTTTAGTGAAGGCGCAGGCTGCAGCTGTTTACCTACTTTCATAAAACCGGTAAAGCTGGACATGATGTTAGAATAAAGTTCTCAATCAAAATGCATTTCCTATATATCGTAATTTAGTGCGGACGACAGATCACTTTGTCAGCTCGGTAACGTCTCTGAGCCGTAAATCAATGTCAAAATGGGTCTCATATTTAACTCTGATAGATTATAGGGTATTATATACTGGAGGGTTGCCCATTAAGTAGTTTGGGAGCTACGAGTAACGCGCAAAGGGAGTGTCAGTAGCGCTCATTGCTTGAACTCCATCAATGCGAGCGCTTGCAGTTTCATGCTATTGAGATGGCTGCCTGTCAATGAGTTAAAAAAAAAAAAAAAAAGGAGATTCCCGCCAATCAATCATCCATTGTGAAATTTGTTACTCGCGTTAATGGATGGCCAAATTGAGTCAGTGGAATCAAATCTGTTTGTCCAGACCGTGCTTCATGCTCCAAGTTCCCTCAGTCTCACTTTGTGCGGGGGGGAAAAAAAAGTGGTGGCAATGATGTGCATCTGCCTGTCTTGTCTTCTCACTCATTGCCGCTCGACTTTAATCCCTGTCAAATCCCAATCAATCTCTTCTGCCTTTTCTTTCTAAATGACATCCATCAGCTTGTGGCCCTCATCCTAGAAGCCCCCCCCACCACCACCTACGTCATCTGCTACATTTGTTGCTGAGAGCATAGATGCCTTCTTTTCACATTGAGAACAGTTGAATATTGCAAAAATAATTCTTTTCACTGGCCAAGTTATGATTAATGTCACACGTGGACTGGAATTTCACAGAATGTATTTGAAATGAACTTGTGAGTTTTTGCTTCATAGACTCGACACAATATTTACAGAAATATGTAAACAGAAAAAAAATAACCTAAATTATTTAGTGTGACTTTTTATTAGGTGAGTGTGTGTGTGTGTGTTGTGTTGTGTTGCCTGACTAATAAAATGATGAAAACATTTCATGGAAAGCCATTCCAGAGGGAAGTGCTATGCTAATTTACTCAACATCAGCTAAAGCTAGCAGCTAAAGTCCAACCTTCCACTATGCTAACCCTTGAAGCTAACTTGAAGATAAAGAAGCTAATTTAAAAAATAAGAGCTTAAATCATACATCTGAACATTGGTCTAGCTGGAAACTGTATTAAAGTGGCGCATGAACAGCTATTAATGCAAAATTAGCCACATTTTGGATTAGTAGTAAAAAGAGTAAACAGCTAAAAACACACGGCTAATATCCATAGCCTGGTCAATTGGGATAGGCTCCAGTTCACCCAGAACCCAAATGAGGATGAGCCAGAAAGAAAGTGCTTAGATAGTTTGCCATTTAGTATACACAGGTTGCTCTCATAAGATTTTTAAATAAAATCATGAAGGGATTTCACATTTTGTCACAGTTTCCAAAATCAGACTCATCATACACCCATTTGCTTTTCGTCAGAAAGGAAAGTGTTGTAACTCCTCAAGAGATGTGGCACACAAATGTAAGATTTCGACATGTCATGACAAAAATCATTATTTTTCCACAGCCTCGCTTTTCTTTTGTCGATTGTAAATGAATCATTTTGGTGCTGAACGACTGAAATTAAATAAAATGCCCACCGGCATGCGTAAATAAAACAGTTTTCCTTTGTACCACACTTGAACTCATATTGAACGACGAATGAAACAATTCACGAGAAAATATCGAGCAGTTAAGAATCCTACCTGGCCAAACACGGAGTCAACAATGGGCCGCAGCTTCCCCCGGTCTCCCTCTTGCAGCCAAAGGTCATCACGGTCTCCCACAGGGGAGGACAGACTTAAGGTTTTGGCCTTTGGCTTTGGGGGCCTCTTTATACTAGCCGAACTCCAACGCCTCAGTGACTCAATCTTCTTTTTAATGGAACCCTGTAAAGAATGTCATGCTCAATTATCAACAGCAAGACGTAGGTCACCGCCAAATCAAAAACTTCAACTGACCTTCTTTAGTAATTTTCCCTCCGGTACCTCCATGGATGACATGTTCTTCACGTCTGTCATATTTTCTGCATGCGCAGAGATGTGTGCTCTTTCCTTTTGTCCTCTTTATCTGTTTGTAGAGCCACTGACACCAGTTGATAATCTGAGGCACATCTCTTCCTGTGGTTGCTCCTCCTTCCCTCATCCCTGCCTCTCTTTCATCCCTGCTGCTATATGCATCATATTTTCATTTGTCTGCTCGTGTCCTGAGCAGCTCCTGTTTAATTTACTACAGTGTGTTTTCCACAAACGCAAAGCACATTATTTGTTTTCATGGAAATATTCAAACTTTCTGATTGGCGGGCAACAGTGGGTTCTAAAATTTGACTGAGTGCAGATGGATGAAGTGTTTTGGTCACCTCACCTCATCGGAGAAAAAAAAATTAATTTAATTTTAAATGAAAGTGAACAAAAGGATTAGAACAATATATATGTATTTGAAAAACCACAGTATTTAGAAAATAAAACATTAACAAGGTTTATTCATTAAATTTTTTTTTTCAAGTTAGGCGGGCCGGATTAAAACGATTAATGGGCCGTATGTGGCCCCCGGGCCACACCTGATTTAAACGCATATTTAAAAATGCACATATTTGGACAAATGATTTGTGCACACTTTAAAAAAAAAAAAGTACCATATGTCAGGGGTTATTGCAGACACATTTTTCTTCACTCTCCAGTAATCCCATTTTTCTTCAGCCACCACCCTGACTCACTGATGCTGCGAATTGATCCAAATCTCATCAAACCATATTTTCAACAGAATGAATTTCTTTTTACGGAAGCTCATTGAGCAGGACGGGAGAGAGTAAGACAGCATAGTGATAGCAAGCAATAAAACGCATGCTTCCATACCGGACATTTTGGAGAAGCAGCTGTCTTTTTTTTTTTTTTTTATTGGACATTTTGGAGAAGCAGCTGTCCCTTCAAGCTGTTCCACAGGATGTGACGTCATGTTTATATGATGCGCACACAATGCAATATATTCACGTTGGTAAAAGCAACAAGACATCAACGTGTTGAATCCAAGTAAACGGGAGAGTATAGATTAAAGCATTAATGCCTGGTGGCCAAAAGAAAATCACAAACATGCAACACAGATTTAATGCTCCAGCCGCCGGCATCTGTCAACTATAAACGTTGTATTAGCGCATGAAACCCTTTCAAGCAATTCTTTCAACCTGCTGCCACCTTCTCAATTTGATTCTTCTCCTTTCTCACAACTTCCTGTTTAGAAGAGTACTTCTCGGGCATACCGAGTGAAACGTCCGACCTGCTCAATTTCACAAATTGATTTTATTTTGTACTCATTTTGTTTCATCAGTACTCGTTTCATCCCTCCAAGTGAGTTGCTATTGGTGGACATGCTCAAAGTTTTGGTTTGGGCAAGGAAACAATAGAAGAGAAACGTCCGAATTGCGGAGAGATTATCTGTTGACTGGCTGAGATCAAAAGGGAGCCGCGTATGTAGGTCTGACTGACTCTGTTTTAATCCTGTTCTCTTTTTATATTCATGATCTTCTTCTCTTTAATATTCTCTCCAAATTACAACTACCTCCATAATAATCCCACATTGGTTTTGACCCACATTACACCCACCACCGTGCGTGCGTCTGAGTGTGACGGAATCAGAAAATTTGGGTGGCAGTTGTGAGACAGTCAATCCAAATTAAATGTCTGATATGATCAAATCCAATCTTCCAGAAAGGTGGTCAAATGTTCAGCAGTGCAGATTTATAATGATTCTGGATTAGGGGATTTGAACAGCATAATCCTACTTGAACATGTTTCATGTTTAATGGATAGAATGACAGACTGCCCTCTAGCGATTAACAATTAAAAAAATCATTACGGTCCGCAGATGGAATCATTTTGCAAGATCAATTGCCAAATGCAAATCATGTCTTTGTTTAGAATTGACTGAAATCCTCCAAAAAATGATCTTTTTTTTTCATTACAATTAGATATTGATTTTTAAAAAAAATGTTTTTTCATATATTATGTCACAGTATTTCACGTACAATATATTTAATATTCAAACTAATACGTTATTGTTGTTGATTTTCTTCTTCTTCAAATATGTTTTTTTCTTTTTGAATTTGATGCATGCAACTCGTTCCAATTAAACTAAGACCTCCATCATGTTACATAACCTTTCCTTTTAACAACACCAAATAAGATTTTTGAAACTGAGGACACTCATTTGTTTTACACGGAGCCCCTCTGGTGCCAAAGTATGAGGAAATATTTTTTTTTTGCTCATCTTTTCCCACAGATTACTAATACATACCAACCGTTTACTAATTTGTACCCACAGTTTAGTAATCTATACAGACGTTTATTAATCAGTCCCACATTTACTGAACTGTGGGAACAGATTACCCGGATTCGTGTTTTTATATACCCTATTCAGTATTATTTTCCATTGCGTACTCTCTTATTTATCGAATTTATATGTTTGTCTGTATTATTGTTGTATTGCACTGGAGAGGGGAGCTCTCTAATCTCGTTGCACACTTGAGTACAATGACAATAAAGGGATTTCTAATTCTAATTCTAAAATATTCCAGTGGCTCGTCCGCCGACCAACAAAGAAGTAAGCAAACTTGTGCGTCGGGCGGGTGCACCCGGCGCCAACAATGTGGCTTGATCTAAAGTAAACAAAGAGTCGCTTCAGTGCAACAATAAATTAGAACATGCAAAGGAGGTGGCAAGACATGTACAAGGCGTGTCTGAAGAGCTTGGTGCTCGAGCCAAAGTCGACAACACGCTCAACTTCAAATACATTGCGGGCATTAAACCATAAAATACGTCTATTGGCAACATTGACGCATCTAATAAATAAACACAGGGTCATAACCATCTAACATCAGCACATTGAAAGTATTTTTTCTATTCCAAACGAGTGCGTGAGTCCACGACAGGCAAATTGTAAACACACTCGGTGGACACATTGCTCTGCGTTTGTCCCTCCACGAAGCAGGTTAGCCCATCAGCGAGAGCTCATTTACGTACAAGCATTTGTGAATTATAAAATATAAAAAATATAAATAAATAAATAAATAATAATAATAAAAAACTTAAGTTCATATGAGTTCATCTAAAAATCGCAGGTTAACGTCTCCAATAAAACAAAGAGGGTGTACAAAGTTTGAAGCGCTACAGACGGAAAATTAAAGGAGGCAAGCTGCTGTCAGAACACAAAACCAGTTCATCAATGGAGATAAAGATATGTGAGGCTATCATATATCTATTTTTAGACATGCAATATAGTTGACAAAAAAATAAAAAATAAAACAGCTTACATAGCTGTTATATAAAGCAAATCATTCCCAAAAATGAATTTCGAGCCTTGCTCAAAAGAATTGGGATGGGCCTTTGGCCTCGAGGACACGACGCCCGTCTTTTTCAAAACAATTTAAAATGCAGACTCGTCAGACCACACGGCGCACTTCTCCATTCGGCGTCAAACAGTTGCACATGAGTTTGAGCCCAGATAAGGCATTATTTCGCACAATGACGCCACTTTTTAACGCAGAACCGCCTGATTAAAGGCATCAAATGTTGATTTTCAGCCTTTCTCTATGCTGAGATTTTTCCAGATTTTCAGAATCTTTTTGTGATCTTTTGGACGGCAGATGATGTTGAGCCTAAATTGTATTTTAAGAAACGTACTTAAACTTTTTGGAACATGAAATGTGTTGTCTTTGTATTGTATTCAATTCAATACAGTTTGAAAGGATTTTCACATAATTGCATTTTCTTTTTAAAGAATGTCGCAGTTTCATTGTAATGTGAATTTCTTATTTATAATTATTGTTTCTTTTCTCCATTGACTCAGAGAACGTCGGGATTAAAAACACTTTAACTAAGCTTCCGTTTCTTTACTCATTTCACTACCATTGACGGCTAAAGACGTCAACGATTCTTTTTTTAATTTATTTATTTTTTTAACACGGCTGGTAGTGAATGAGTTAATTTCAGGAGCATTGACTAAGGCATTTTTAACAAAATAAAGCAGATCAATATCAGTCAAAAAGTTTAGTTTTAATACTCATGTGTTCCCCGTGTTTATTATATATTCTGTACAGGCAGAAGAGACATTCTTGAAACAGATTTACTCCAAAACAGACATGAAGTCAACGGATTGTACCTCATTGTTCGATTCAAAGTCTGAATGCTTCGTGGACATCCTTGAGGCTCGATCAATTGCAATTGGCACCAAATGTCGGTGGCGGGTCAGGCAAAGTCCGAGGGAATTGCGGAGCCTTTGGCGATCCGGGTGTCGCAAAGCAGCAACGTCGGCTGATTTGCGGCCTCTTAAGAGCTCGTGTGCTCCAAGAAGCAGACAATCGTTTTCCTCCTCCCTCCTCTACCAGTCCGTCAAAGACAGCGCCCAGGCTTTGTCTTATTCTCACGCAAAAGTGCGGGCAGCTGAAGGCGTACAGAATGGGATTCAACACTGGATTTAAGAATGCAAAGGTTGTGGCGAGATGCAATCCCAGCTCCACCACTTGAAGGTTTTCCTTCTGGTACAGGGCCGACACCTCAATCAGGCAGAAGATGTGATAGGGAGCCCAGCATAGGGCAAATACCGTAATCACAAACGTCACCATTTTGGTGAAGCTCTGGGACAGCTGGTTGTGATTGTTGAAACTAAATGAGGAGGTTAGGGACAAGGGTGACGACGGCATGGAGAACGATCGTCTCAAAGCGAGAGGCTTCAAACAGATGTTTGCGGTACTTGTCGCTCCCGATGCCTCGTTATTATTGGATCCGATGAATGTCTCGTTTAACGTGACGCTCTGCCGCATCCTCTTCCGACTCCTCTTCCTCAGGCTGAGAGCAATTTGGATGTAGCTTCCCGCAATCACCATAAGGGGAATCAGAAATGCCAGCAAGAGCTTCGAGACAGCCGTGGCCGTTTGCCTCACTTCGCAGTCTCTCTCAAGCGTGCCTTGCGATGTTTGGTACAAGGCAAAATTATGGTAGCACAGTTTCCGTTTATCCGCGGTCTCAGTCACCGAGCGAAATAAGAAGTAAGGAAATGTATTCATGGCGCCCCATAGCCACGCCAGCAAACCAACCTTCCACGCTCGCGCCACCGATCGATGATTCTGGCACCACACCGGTTTCGTGACCAAAATGCAGCGGTCTAGCGAAATGGCCGCCAGCAGGAAGGCAGACACAAACATGTTCAAGAAAAAGATGGACGCTTGTATTTTGCAGAGGGTGTTGCCAAGCTCCCAACTGTGGGAGGAGCCAAGGTAGAGGGTGAAGAGAGGAAGTGTCAGCGTGGCCAGGAAGTCAGACATGGCCAGATTGAGCACCCAGACGGAGGCCACGGTACGACGCTGCAGACGAAATCCCACCACCCAAAGGATCAGGGCGTTCTCCAAAATCCCGAAGCAGGAGAGCAGGCCATGCAAGGAAACGACGATCCAGTTGGTCTTGGTGTGGTTGTTCAGGGAATGCTCCTGCATGAGCTGCAGCAGGGGGCAATACTGAAGTTCCCCCGAGGCATTGGAGGTGACGGTTGTGTTGGACATGAGTGCTCTGGAAGAGAGAAGAGTTTGTGACTTTATGGGATGGATAACATATTCACACTTGCTCCTACGTTTGGCAGTCATAGTCACTCATCTACTTGTGCTCAATTACTTTTGACAAATTAATGGTATGTTAACTGTGCATTGCCAACCCGTTGGAGCATCATCATTGTGTAACACGACTCGTGACCGTCGTCGTTGATTTGCATGCTATTTTTTTTATCAGGGTAGGAAATCTTACTGTAAAAATATACCCACCCAATTGTCTGTACCGCTACCCGATGCTGGAGCCTATCCCAGCCTATCATCGGGCAGTAGGCGGGGGACACCCTGAACGGGCTGCCAGCCAATCGCAGGACACACGTTGACAAACAACCATCTGCGCTCACACTCATACCGAGGGGCAATTTTGAGTGTCCAATCAACGTGCCATGCATGTTTCTGGAACGTGGGAGGAAACTGGAGTACCCGGAGAAAAGCCACGCAGGCACGGGGAGAACATGCAAACTCCACACAGGAAGGCCGGAGCCGGAATCGAACCCACGACCGCTGCACTGTGAGGCCATCGTGCTAACCGGTCGGGCCACCGTGCCAATGCATCAATAAAACAGATTGAAAGAAAATAATCGAGATAAAATATAACAGTGGTCCCCAACCACCGTCCACGGAGGAGCGGTACTTTGGACCGGGCGGCACAGATGGGAAAAAGAAACCAACAATACGAATATTTCTGGTCAATCTGCTCGTCAAGATAATTTGTTTCGATTGAAGGTGTGACGCATGACCAAAGCTCTAATGGGACCAATATTTTTAGCGTCCATGAAAACAATGACAGTGCATCCGATCATAATTTGAATCCGAACGGTGATCGGATTCAAGACATTTTGTCCATGTCATCGTTGCCAGTAAGTCTGACATTTGTGCACCTTCATAACAAATACATTCTGAGGGTTGAGCAACCCCAGAAATGCAGAAGTACCTTGACAAATTTGAAATTTGTGGTTTTGTGGTCTCCCATCCAATTTTTCCGCTTCGTACGTGCGTCAGACTCTGAATTAAGTCACGCTCCCCAGGGAGGCGAAACATCCGATTCATCTTGAAATTCGGATGCGGACATTTACGAATATTAGTGGAAAAGACACGTCCACAAACCTGTCACATGTTTGTAGCCCAGCTGAACAGAAAAATATTTCATTAAGTTGATAGAGGAGGCGCAGTGAGTCGACTCGTCGAGTTTTTTTTTTCGGTGATTTTCATTGGTGGAGAATATCGGCGGTAGCACCCGTTTTTTTCCCACCGTTTGTTTATCATGGTTCTAAGTAGAATGCGAGAAACAATTGACTAAATATGGAATACTGCCATATTTTTTTTCAGAATCAGTTACTTATCACAGGTAACTGACACCACTTTCTTCTCCATCAGCGCCACGGCGCTTTTACACAGTGGGGCGCTAAGTGTCGACTGCTCACAGACAATCAAAAAGCTCTTCGGAGCTGAAGGCAGAGGGCACGGAGCGCGAGAGAGCCATCTTAGGTTGACAACAAAAGGTCTATGTGGGCATTGCGCTGGCCCGGATTGGATGATCTGTCTAAGGTGGAATCCCTCTTTTGATTGACAGCAAAAAAAAAAAAAAAAAAAAAAAAAAAAAAAAAAAAAAAAAAGCCTGTTTTGGTCTTGACAAACCACATTCCAGTCTTGGTACGTGATTACTCTGATTAGTTGAGCAGAGAACTTCTGAAATGCACACAAGACCACACGAGGAACACACTTTAATCGCTCATTTTTTTGGGGTCTTTTTTTTCTTTGTCTCTCTCTCTTCTCTCTATAAATAAATAAATAAATAAATAAATATATATATAGAAATATATATATAATTAATGAGTCTACTCTCATGATTAATAAAGGAACTAACTTGCCTGATTGTTTAGCTTTCCGTTGTGTCAATAACAAAATGCCGCTTGCAGAGAAACATCTTCATCAACTGAAAAGAAGCCAAAAAATAATAATAATAAATCAAATTGCAGACCAATGTTTCAACTACAATATTTACAGTAGCTTGTTATCAAGATGTATTATTGTCCGTACCCTCAGCTGATGTTCAAAATTGTCATTGCAATCACAGATTTAGGGTCTGTCCTGAAATTAGACACAATATGGTGAGGACAGTTTTGTTGTATTCTTATAAACATGATTAACCATACACGGTGTATGCAGAGAAAGTGATTGAAGCGTTATAAATATATTTTCTTGACACATTAAATCATTCTAAAACAACTGCTTTATTGTATAGATGATTTTGTAATTCAGGATACATGGCCAATGTAGTAAACCAAGCAAAGATCCAGATACAATATACATTTTATTATAAATTTCATATATATGGCTTTTAATAAATACAAATAAAAAAAACAAGTACGTATCAAAAATTGTCTTAGAGAAACATTATCGGCTCTATTTTGATGCTCAATGCAAGCATAGGGGCGGGCTTTTTTTTTTTTTGATGAATAAAGTGCAATGACATCCACCACAAACATTCCCAGAACTCCGAATCAGATCAAATTCACCATCTTTGTGTTTGAAATACCTGCTCCAACACTTCAACATTCTTCCAGCAGGCGTAGTTTAATCTACTTCCCGCCACCAATTTGTCAGGTACGCCGGGCGAATGTAACATGAACTGCTGGAACATCCAGCATGGTGCACAGAGTTGAATCAAATTCCCAAACTACATTGCCGAGGCTTGCGTCAGCACGAAAATCAGGATACGCCAGTTTTACGCTCGAGCGCAGATATGATGCCTCTGGGTATAGAACCCTAACATTTAAAAAAAGAATCTCGAAATCCATCACCCAAGTTTTATTTTTGTTTCATTTATTTATCATACTACACATACTCTATGTTCCTAATAGAGTAATAATTTTCCTAAAATAAAGGTCTTTCAGCCAAATGATTCAGCACTAAACTAACAATTCAGTGACGGAAATGATTTCACCGCTACACACAATTTGAGAGTCCAAACGCATTTATAGTCATTTGTGTCATACTCACCTAGACACGAGTGAGGCGTTAATTTGCTCCCTTCATACTTCCTGTTATTGCCTTACTGTCACAAGCGATCATCTCATCCTGTTTTGTCACTTCAGCCCAAACACACAGAACGGAACCTTGCTTGTCCCTCCCTAAATACTGATGGGGAGGTCTTGAAGTGAGGCAGGGCGTTACCACAAATTGGCTGTTATCTTTATTTATTAAGATTCTTAGAAAGGAAATGTCGCAGGGAACTGCAGGGAATGGGACAGGGGAACTAAATGATACCTGCAGTTGGTGATCGACTGTCTCATATTATCGTGACGTAAAACTCGTGTTGAATTGCCCCCTAAACGACAAGATGATACATTGCATTGCATTTGTTTACCAACACAACACCTCTGCTTCATAGTTTGTACAAAAATGAACTAATATTCCACGACCATCCCACCCCAAAAAAGTCATAAAATCAGCAACACTGGACACATGCATCTTTGTCGCCCTCTTGTGGTAGAATATTACAATAGTCACCACATTTACCTTTGTCCTATCGTTTGCCACGGTTGATCTTTTTCAGGGTGATGAGCAGTGGAGGCTTTGCCAAAAGGCCAACTACACGCTCAATTAGTCGCCAAAGTCAACATGTATTAATGAATAAAAGGCGCTGTCTAATGTGCACAACAACCAAGTTGTAGGAATAAAACGATAAAAAAGTGGAGGATTCAAGGTGATAAGGATGCTATTCAGATTATATTTACAAATAAAATACCACAGTGCTAAAACTTTATATTCATCATGCAACGTGACTGAGAAATAAATGAATGATATGTGGATGTGGTCGAGGAAGCTTCTCGACATTACACAGGAAGGGAAATTTGCTTGTTTGGGTTGTTTTATCTGTGACGCCACTAATAATAGTGTTGCAGATCACACCCGCTCTTGTCAGATGATAAGAATTTTTTTCATGACCTCATATGAACGAGAAAGTCAGCTTTTATAGGAAGTATATATTGTGTTTTAATTCCTTCATAAATAGTGGAGAAAAATATTCTTATTCATGTCCATGTTGTGTTTATCTATTTATAGTACATCCCAATTTAGCGTGAAACAAATAAACAGATAGAAAACACGATAGTAGCAATTTGTCTTCAAGAGTTGACAGGTTTGATGTAACTTGTTATTGAAAGTATTTGAACGCTTATGGTTTGAAAGGTGAGCCACATTGTTTTGAAATCCAGCAGAGGCAGCGTCTTTGCAACAATAAAATGCTGATATGACAAAACACATTTTTATTAATGATTATTCTTTTTCCATTTGTATTGATTCGAGTCACATATTTATATCTTGGATTCTCACAGTGCTCCAAATTCTCGATATAAAATACAAATTTGATGGTGGTGTCGTAATCTAAAGTTCCCAGTCACTCGAGCCAAATTACATTCCAAGTTACAGGAAGTTCTTTTCTTTGTTCCCTTTAATTTGACAATTAAACAATTTATAGTTCTAAAAATACATTTGATGATGTGATTACCATATTTTCCGGACTATAAGCCGCTAATTTTTTCCTAGATTTTGAACCATAAGGCTAATATAACGGTGCGGCTTTTCGGTGGATTTTTCTTTCACGGATAGGGGGCGCTCGATAGTTGAGAAAATAAAAATCTCAAAATCTAAATCTTGATTTTTTTTGTCTGTTCTGTTTTAATTGGCAGAGGTGTTGCCGTGTTAAAAGGCAATTTTTTTTTTTTCAACATAGAAAACTGCGGCATGCAGATCATTTCTTAATTTCGTAGACGGTGAATATTTTACCGCGTTTGATGGGACCAAATAGTGTTTTTTGAGTAAATTGTTCTCTCCAAAATGTACTGCATTGAGTAATCTGGTGCGATGTGTCACTTGAGAATAACGAGTTGTCCAGAAGTGTCTTGACCTATGAGCACTTTCTTCTTGGCATCTACATCACATAATGTGCATTGCAAATGACTCTTTGACTGTTGGCAATTTAATATTTTCATGCAGGAAAATATTGTGTGAAAGGAAAATACTGTCACCAAGTGACCTAAATTGTTCATTGCACAAACCAGTAAATGCCATAGGATTTTTTTAAATATAAAAAAGTGTGCAAATATAGTATCAGTTCATTTGCGTATACAAATCGGACTTCAGACACTGAAATGTTTACAAGGAACTCGATGGAAAATCTGGTTGCATATATTATAGAAACTTGACATATAAACAAGTGACATCCAAGTATATTCAAATAACTTTTTTTTTTATTTCACACATCATCTCTATATCAATGATTCCAATAAAAAAACTGTCACATTTGTATTTAAAAATGGCAACTTACAGCCTGACGATCATTTTACTTTATGAACATTTTTGACATGCTTTTTCAGGTGTCCAGACTGTGTAAAGTGTTTTGGGCAATGCGGGCAAGAATGCGGTTTCTCTCCTGTGTGGATATACTTGTGTCTTTTCAGGTTGTTATAGTCTAAAAATCCTTTCCCACAATATGGGCACCAGTGTCTTTTCTCCCCGTTGTGCCACCTCAGATGCACGTTTAGTTCGACTCTCCTTGCAAACTTTTTTTCACAAAGGTGGCATTGGAATGGTTTCTCCCCCGTGTGGATTCGTATGTGGGTCTCCAGATCTCGCTTTGTGAAGAAAGCCTTGTTACAGTTGCAGATATGGCAGACAAACGGCTTGATTTTCCCATGCACCATCTGGACATGTTTTGTGAGACCAAAACCATAAACAAAACCCTTCCCGCACTGCTGGCAGACGTGAATCCGGTCATCGCGATGCACTCGGACATGTCGTCTCAGACCTTTGGCGTCAGGGAAGCACTTGCCGCAAAGTGTACAAGAGAACGGTCTGTGGCCGGTGTGGAGGCTGACGTGGCTCTCCAGAGCAGCACCGCTACTCAGAACACGACCACATTCGCCACATTGGTTCTTGAGCAGCCGCTCACCAATGGCAGCGAGAGGCTGCATCGGCGTTACAATCGCCGCGGCTTTGACATGTGTCGGATGGTGAGAAAGATTTGGCGAGGAGACGGCCGGGAGATCGGGAGATCTTGGGATGCTTGTCCCTTTCTGGAAAAGTGATGACCTCGTTTCTCTTAACGAGGCGGCTTCTCGAGCTCGAGTCCACACCGGTTGGGAAGATTTGTTTGGTGTTTCATCGCTGGCGTAATGGTTTATTACTTGATTACGTTTCTTTAATTTACTTGGCTTCGATTTGTCGACAGTCTTAGCCTTTGTCGCTGCGGCTAACTTTTTTGCATTTTCTCTCTCGACATTCTTTTCTGACGCAGTACACGTTTGATTTAATCTAGATTTCTTAGCAGTACTCGCTCTGGTGTTACGTGAACACCGAGCACTTGCGGGAGACGTTTTCCCCAAAAATAACGTGGTGGATTTTCTTTTTAGCGGTCTGGAGGTTTGCTCTTCTTTCGAAGCGTTGCAACTTCGGAGTGATTCAGAATAAGGCGTTTTCGCGGGGCGGGCAATTTGAATTAAACTGGACTCATTTGGACTGACGGCGGGTAAGTGGGAGTTTTTTGGACAAGTTGTCCTAGGAGGGGGAAGATCCTGAGCGCAATTTGATTGGCTATTTTGAACACCAGCATTTTTCTTCGCAGAGACAAATCTCTTAGGACTCTCAGGTGGGACTTTAGTCTTGAGAGAAGTGGTGGAATCTTTTCTTGTGCTTGACCTGAGACACACGGTCGTGGCTTTCAACTTGTTGGGGCTCGCCTCCTGTTTAATCCTACTCGAACTTTCAGTGATGACAGCAGGGAGTGTTGTTTGTGTTTGTTTATCTTTGGTTAAACCTGACACGGGACTCTGATTAAAATCTCCCGACTTTTCACAGACACTATCATTGGTACATGGCTCGGACGTACTTAGCAGGGATGATTTTGTCTTTATCAGGTCACTTGTACCGGGAGTTGATTTTGACCATGGATATAGGGTCGATTCAAATGTTTGACTTGCAGAATTTTGGGCGTCTCCCGTTTTTAGACTGTTAGACTGTAAAGGATGATTGGAGTTGACATGGGTGGTGTTGGTTTCGGTGTGTGGCAGTGGGGGGGTAATTAAAGCACCATCAGCAAGGAAGTGAGTTTGGCTCAATTGTAAATGAGGATCCGATATGTCCCCGGCGGTGGCGTTTAATTGGAAATGAGCAGAACAGCCAATTGGTGAAGCGCATTCCCGCCCTCCATTATTGATCATTTCCTCATTCTGTGGATAAATTGGATGTGCTCGGTCAGCGTCAGCTGAACACACAAAGTCCATTGTCGATTTCTCCAAGACTGGTTGGGCCACACTGGAGGGTGAACAGGATGACGAAAAAGTGTCTGCTTCCTCAACCAATATGGTGTCCGCTGGTGCCATCTCTGACACCGAAGAGGCGTTTTGAATTTCAGTTTCGTTTGATTTGAGACACATGCTGGTTGAGAATGCAGACTCTTCTGATGGACGGACTTTTGGGTCGGATGCCCGGTCATCGACCACAGATGAGGTTCTGCGGGGTGGGACGACTTCAGATTCCTTTCCACGTGAAAGTAAAATGGATCTGGAGGCCAATGCCAGGCATGGTAGCGTATCTAGTCCGATTGATGGGTCCAGTGGGAAACAATTTATCATGAGACTTTTAGCCGTTTGTTCCCCAAGAGTTGTTTGTAAATGTTCACAAATGCTCGTCTGCTGCGACGAACATTCCGGCTGCGAGGGTGACAATGTGGAGATAGTAAATGGGATGCGTCCAGTCTGCGGTGTTGTTTTCGTTTGCACACACAAATTTGGGCGCTGTGACGATGACAGAGTGACATCTGGTCCAAATGAATTCTGGTTGGTCGGTGCAACGAGCATCTCAGACACTTGGGGATCATTTTCGAGCACAGCTGAAGCTCGGGGAATGATTATTTTGATTTGCGTGTGGGGTATTTGGCATGTCCTTTCTTCTGTTGTGTCAGATGGGACAAGGGGAGCAGCCGTTGTGAAAGTCAGATCATTTTTGCTTTGGGAAACTTCTGAAGAAGGCGTTTGACACTCATCGTGGAACGTAGCAGTTGGGGCAATTATATGTTGTGGAGGAACGGATGGCGATTCGGACAAAACTATGATATTATCCGGGACAGGGTCTCGTGTCTGTAACGGTGCTGCCGATATACTTGGAGAGCGGGGAGAGCGTTGCTCCAGCGCGGGTCTTGCTGGGGCAGTCAATGACGATGTAGAAGGAATGTCAGAAGACGTAACGCTATGTTGTTGTTGGAGCGCCGTCGGAGCTCGGATGTGGGACTGAGAACTGCTGGATTTTGTTGTAGACGTGACAAACAGTGTCTTGTTTGCTGACACCTCATCCACACCTTTGTCACTTCGATTGGCGGTTGGTGGTGACTGGGATGGGAACTGGGTGGGTAATGGGCACTGGGCCGCAGGTGGTAAGGCTGCAACAGAGAGCGTTTCATTTTCACGGGGGGAGGTAAAATTTGGTGCGGACTGATCCATTGCTTCAACGAGGAGTGTCGCGTCTTGAAGCGTTACCGAGGTGCTCCGTCGCTTGGATAACTTGGATGCGGATGGGTTGGCACTGCTCGGGGTATGAATCGCCGCTTCTTCTATTTCCACGCAGGGATGCTGAAAATATAAACCTGTTTCGGACAAAGAGAACGCTGAAACAAAGAGAGGTGAAGTGTGATAGTCCGCTCGGTCTTCCGATGCCGTGCTCGTTCTCTTTTGTATCGAAGGTGAAACAATGATGACCGTGTCTTCGGGTTGCTCCGACGAGACTTCCACAACCCAACATGAAGACGTGCTCTCGTCGCAAACGGAAGGTGAATTATTCACTTGATGTATTCTTTCCTCAGGACCGTTTGGAGGGCACCAAAGTGTTTTTATGTGGGTCTTTTGCAGGCGTGTCACTTTTTGGGAGGACGGTTCGCTCTCTTTTCCGTTTTGGTTCACAGGCCCTTGGGTTTCGCACGTGCTCTCATGTTTTGTCGAGCTGCATTTCAATGGTTCTCCTTGCTGTTGTGTGTCCAGCAGTGTCGGCTCAACAAAAACACATCGTTGCGCACTGACAAGCGGTTTTTCACATACTGATGGTTGCTCAATTGATGCCTTCAACTGTTCCTGGAAGGTTTTTCCTGGACTTGCAAAGCCTCCGGTCACCAATTTGGCCAAGATTTGACCAGCTCTGGCATCCACTTCCATTTTATTACTTATTGTACCAGGTGACTTGAAATCATTGACTGGCGCTATGGAGCAATGACGTGCCTCATGTAAATTATGATCCTGTTCCAAACTGGGGTCAACTGAGGGCACTTGCGTCTCCTGTTTTTTTCCGTCCTCTCCATTTAAACTTAGTTGGTCAATCTCAAAGCCTTCGGTTTCATTTCCACAAACAGTGGTTGGTGGTGAATCTAAGAAATGTGAGGGGGGGAATAATAAAAGGAAATTAAAGGAGAAGTTCACCTCAAAGTTTTCTTTTCAATACGTGCTATGTAGCTCCACTAGTCTAAACACGGTATTCTGATTAAGATTGCGATTGTGGAATAGAATTAAGCAGCAAATCCACCAGTTTTTATTATCTCAGGGGGGGCGGCCATTTTGCCACTTGTCGTCAACCAAAAATGACATCACAGTTGCTCAGGGCTCAGATAATGAGCAATGACGGCTCACCAGTATCCTGAGCCATGTTTGGTCATGACCTAAGCCACGAATAATCGAGATGTCGTTCTCAGTCGACAGCGACTGGCAAAGTGTTCCCCTCCTGAGATGGAAAAAAAACGGGTGGATTTTCCTTCTTAATTTATATTCCACAGTCGCAATATTAATCAAATACCGTGCTTAGACTAGTGGGGCCGCATAGAATATATCGGAAAGAAAACTTTGGGGTTCACTTCCCCTTTAAGACTGGCACAACATTTGCAATTCGCACATTTTTGAAGTACAATTCAAAAATGCGTGCGTCAATATTTTCAGCCAGCTTGGACTTCTCACCTGAAACGGCACACAATGTGTTCCTGCTGATTACAGTGCATTCTGAATCCTGTAAAATAGAGAAGAAAAAAAGAAACATAAGACAATAATAAAGCAACTATCCGTCCATCCACTATCCAAGCCGCTTAATAACTGCACACAGAATAAAGATGGAGCAGATGAAGCAAAAACCAAACCACTCAAGCCTTATTACTTCTTTGCATTCTATGGAGCCTACCCTATCTGTTTTTCCAACGAGAACCCTCTCATTAGTACACCCTGAAAAAGTTTGCCAATCAGAGGGCACAAGTAGACAACCATTAATGCGGACATTTGCATGTGTGGACAACGTGGAAGGAAACCAAAAGAAAAGTTAAAGGAGAAGTCAACCCCCAAATTTTCTTGACAAGAATATGTTCTATGCAGTCCCACTAGCCGACACATGGCATTGCGGTTAATACGGCGTTTGCAGAATAAAAGTTGAGCAGTAAATTCTCCCCGTTTTCAGCCATCTCAGGGATGACCATTTTGTCACTTCTGTTGACTGAAAATGACATCACAGTAACTAACGACCAATCGTGACTCAGCTTCAGAAAACATAAGCAGTGATTGGTTGTGACCTGAGACCTGAGCAACAGGCATGTGATTTTCAGCTGACAGCAAGTGACAAAATCGCCACCCCAGAGATGGATTAAAAAAACAAAACAATGAATTTTGCAGCCTAAAACACTTGAATGCTTAGTCACCTTACAAGCGATCATTTCTACCATAGACACTGCCACTATTTTTTCCCCCTTAGAATGTCAGCGTGCTTACTTGAATGTCATTTCTGGTGGATAAGTATTTTATTAATTCTCCTGTCCTTTCGTATAAAGTGTTTCAAGAATCCAGGAAAATTCACAAAACACACTCATAAGAAATGAGATGCACTGTAAAGAGGCACAAAGATGCCAAGCCAGACAATTTATGAATTCTGAAGCATCCGTTAGAAGTCAAGTTTTACAATTTCGAGCCCTAAAAATACATCGATGTATTTTACATTTTAATATTGCAAGCAGAAGTTATACACACCTTGTGAGTTGGAAGTGAAATTGGCAGCTTTGAATGTGCATCCTTTGTAGTGTCATAGTCATGGTCCTTCAGCGGGGAGTACACCAAGTACTCTTTCTCACATCGTTTGTTTTGTTCGGCTATACTTTGCTCCTCTGGTTGCACTTCCGTCAAAGGATAACCAGGAAGAATATCTGCGAAATAATATGCAGGGTGAAAATAATATCCTAAATCACTACACAAGTTATGATGCGTCAAGACAACTCAAAATTGGCTATGAGACATTACGTTTGTCACGAGACATCTGTCGGCCCAAAATCGAGATACATTCACGTAGTCTGACTTCGGCATAACTTGAATACATTTCTCCGTGGCATTTTCACATTATTTCTGTCTCTAAGGCAAAAATAGCAATGTGTGGAGTATGTTCCTACCAATACATCTGGAAGAAGCGCTACACGAACATCAGAATGCGATGGTGATGGTGTAGCGGTACATTTGCCAGACTTGTGTGCGGGCAGCATGGGTTCGGTTCCCACTCAGTGACGGTGTCTATGTCTACTCTGTGACTGGCTGGCGACCAGTTCGGGGTGTAGTGCGCCTTTCGCCCGTTGTCAGCTTGGATAGGCCCCAGCACCCTCCCGCAACCCTGTCCAGGATAAGCGGTGTGGAAAATGACATGATATTTCCATGTATTCCCTTCGACCCTGAACCACAGTATGATTCCCAAGGCAACGGAACATTGACGGAACATTGACGTGACGTCTTTGTCCTCGCCCACCCCACATCACCAAAAAAAAAAAAAAAAGACCAAATAAACAAGGATGATCCTTGCAAAAGCAGTAGTAAACATACTTGTTAGTAACCCAAAACATACAAACACAATAAACATGGGTGACAAACATGAACAAATATATTAGAACGCGTGACGTCATCAGCAGGCGCGCAAGACACAAAAGGAGCCCGATCGCAAGCGGATCACATCACGAACCGACACCGGAAGTGCAACTGCATAAATTGCCGTCCAACCACACACACGAACACAAAACAAAATGGAGGGAAAATAATGTTAGCCACTGTAACAATGTGCGCATTCTTTAAGCGTTAAGCTTAGCATGGATGCGTTCGGGTGGACTTTCTCTCATTTATCACGCAATGCAAGGGTATTATCTGAAGGGTTGCCTCCTACGACACGAAGTCTACAGATGAATGTAGCACATCCGTCTCATAAAACACATCTTCAAGCATACCTTTGAGAAAAATTTATCCAATTAAGATTCTACTTTACGACTCAGAAACGCATTAAAACTCACCGCCTTGATCGGCTGTATCACGCATCTTCGGACGGACACTTTGGCCAGACTCGCCGATTGCCATGGTTTTCGTTTTCGCATCCTCCATTTGTCTACATGTTGTTTTGAGGGCCTCGTTCTCCGTCTTGACCTTTGACAATTCAGCCTTTAATTCATCAACCACACTTTCGAAAAGTTTGGTAGTTTCTGCGATTGTACTCTTCACTATACTCTCCATAAAGGAAGCGAACTTGGTTTGAAAATCGTCCGTTGACATCGTATTATGTTATTCTTTCGCTTGAGTTAAGAATCACGGGTCCACTTTTACGGCATTTACAAGATTAGTCAATATATGGCGTAACGACCGTCTTCAACATGGCCTCCGGTTTTGTACCCGCTTATTGAGCAATAATATGCACAGTCCGTTTTAAATTTGCGAACAGCAAAATGCGTGACGCACGTCTAACTGCGGTCTTGTCTGGCGACGAGCAACGCGCATGCGCAGCCCTCGGAGTCAAATAGGACGCCGTCTTTTAGTTCCATATTTTTTTAAAATTGAGGCCCACAAGCTTTATAAGCCCTTCGAAGTCATAGAGTTTCCGTTTACATTCGTATTGCGGGTTTATTAAGAATATGCATTGGAAGTAAATTACGCCTTATGTCCTAACTTGCATGCCGTAGCTAAAACTCGGAAGTACAAATGTTAATGTACGGAAGTAAAAAGAAATACAATAACAGTTGACTGGAATTTTGAAGTTTTTGATTTATTTACATGGGCGAAAGTATAAGGCTAGACACGTTTTAATTTAGTAAGTTAATAAATGACCAACAAACTTCACAATATATGCGCCAAAATAGGTTGGTGTTACAGTTCAGAAATGGCAATGAATTTTGTGACTCCATTAACCTGGAGAGATGAGTTACATGGTAATGACAGCCAAAATTCGACAACGACAAAAAGCGGACTTGGGCAGCATTTGGGTTTCACTTAATGATAAACGCGTTTTGTTTTTTCATTGTCTTAAGCGGCCACCGTACCACGTCACTGTCAACAACAAGCAGCTCGTCAAACTTCAAGTATTGACCAAATGTGTTTTTTTTTAACACTAATTTCATTTACTCCACTTTCCTTTCCTGGGAACATTTTCATAGCGTTCGCTATTATACTTAAATCGAACGAAGACCGTTATTTGGTGGCCAATGGAATTGATTAATTAGCATAAGCTTGCTAAGCGAAGGCAGGCAAGTATCCGCTGCTTCGCTCACAGCAAGCGGAATTCACGCAACAAGACGAATCTAAGAGTGGCGATTACCGAGAGGAACGACCATACTTCGATTTTACGTGCCAAGCCAAACTTTCATTTTGGAACATTTTTATACAAACGTACCCCGAGTTGCCGTCATGGCAGACTTGGACATCCTCGTTGTCACCTTCCAGACGCAGCTCCTCGACTTGATGGAGACTATGACGAAGACCGCCATGTACAAGGTCACGCAGCTGGTAGAGGACTGCTTTTTGGATGAAGTGAAACGCAAGAATCAGGAGTTGGAGACCCTGAGGATAAAATTGGAATGCGCTGAGATGAAATTAAATGATCGTGGTGAGAAAGAAGGAAATAAAAATGGCACGTTTGATGAGACTGCAAGTGATGACCATGGGAACGCTTCAGAAGAAAGCCTTGAAGAACAGCCTGGTGGTGAGAACTGACAGAAACGAGCACTTGGAAAATAAAGATGACAAAATAAATGATTATTCAATGCTTTTATTTCCAGATGTTTTGCCCTCCAACCCAAGCTGTGAAATAGAATCAGAGGCAGATGAACCCTCAGCTATTCTCACCCAAGAGGAGGACACGCATGTGATTATCTCACAGCAGACATAAAATATACCAAGAGCGCATTATATACAGTTGTTCCAAACATTCATTTGCTTGACAGATGGGGTTTTGTAGTTTTTGTAAGCACATCATTCCCTTGCCCATTACACAAGTATTGAAAAGCTGACGGCAAGCAAAAGCAAAAAGTTTTCTGTCACAGTCTGCATTTCAGTGCCAGTTTGAGAAGTTTTATGGTTGTGGCACTGCTCTAAATACAATTGACGCTATCCATGGAAAGTTTTTTGAAAAATATCAGTTTTATATAAAACATGCAGCGCAAGACCTGCTTCTTACCGCCAACTGTTGATAACAGTTCCCAGAGAGGAGACTCTACAACCTCATTGAGCATCATAAAAAGCCTGGGGCATTTTAACGACCTGGAGTTGGTACGGGTACATCTTTATCTCTCTCAGAAGTGTCTGCTAAAACAGGCTTTTGTAAATGTTTAGTTGTGTTACACCGCTGCAGATAACGTTCCTTGACTTGACGTGAACACCTACTCGAACAATTTGGTGTATTTTGTCAGTTGGTGAGATGTTTAAGAATTGCATTGGAGCAATGTGACGGCCAGAAAAACTTCTTGCCAGGCGTCAATCAAATGACACTTGAAATGAAATATGAAAAGGGAAGCATATATTGCCTTTTGGGGTACCCTGTATGTATATGAATATCATACATCAAACCACTTGGTTTTCTCAGGAGATTTGTGGTTATTGAAATGAAGAGTGAGGCAAGTGAAAGTTAGCAACATGGTTACAATTATTTTGTGTCTGTCCTTTTTACAGAAAGATGAACCTGCTGATGTGATGCCGGCTGCTGATGTGAAAGATGAAGTCAGTAAGTTTGAACTTTCCTCAGAATGTGGCAGTATGAGGTGTTTCCCCCCATAGCGAGCATAATTGAGAGAGTCCTTAACACACACACACACACGCGCACCCCCCCCCCCACACACACACCTCCGCATGATGCAGTACAGTTATTCAGCCCTTCAAATTTACACTTTTACAATCTATTAAATCAGGGGGTCAAAATAAATTTTCACGGCCCACTTTTCAGTTTTTTATTTCTAGAAAAAAATGTTTTTTTGTGTTGTGTTGATTCTTATCAACAATGCAATTTTGTTTGTTTGAAGCCTGCAATTTGTCAATAGGTTCAAAGGGGCCAAATATTTTTTGCAAGCCATTTTATGTGCAATTTGGCTTTCAATTGTAAAAGCAGCCTAAGACTTTCTGGTAACTTTTTAAAAATGAAAATAATCCTTCATCCTTGGTGAACTCGTGCTTGAAACAATTTTTCTCATTCTCAGGTGAAGAAGCATCTGATTCTGTGTGTGTGAGGTTTAATGCATATCCAGGTGATAGCCAGGAAACCAACAAAAGTGATGTTTTTTTAAAGAATGAAACAGAGAAAGACCTGCAGATATCAAATGTATACACCTTCTCCGAAGGCCTGGAGAGCTTGGACACGACTACAGATGTGTCTGCGGAAATGCACGCCGGCTGGAAAGTCCTCACGCTTCATCATCACAGAGTTCCACCTGACTGCGAGTGTGATACTGCCAAAAGCAATTGTTCTTTACAGCCAGCCAAGAATGAGCCGGTCGACTCCGTTGTAAAAGATGACAGGAGTCGTGTTAACACAAGCAGAGATCCGATTTCTACCTCCGAGTCGTCCTCCTTGGAAAATCCAGACTCGCCGAGCGTTCCAATTAAGCGGGAGGTTTTCGTGGCCTCAGATGGTGGCGTTAACACTCAGCGCGTGAGTAAAAAGGCAACAACAAAGTCAGGAGTTGCATCCTTCTCATGTGCAGTTAGGCAAAATCCAAATTTCCATAAAACTGTCATGCTGAAAGGAATCAAGCCGCCTTCTAAAGACACCACATGTGACAGACGGCAGGCTTCGGTGAAACATGTCAGCCAACCCTCGATAAAGACTCCTCCCCCGCCGTCAAACAGCATCGCAACATTGTCCCCAACTCACTCTCAAACCTTCAACTTAAATCCACTGAACAAAACTCCTTCCACATCAAAAGCGATGCCCCCTACTGGACTGTCGGTCCAGCGGGATCACCTTGCACACAAATTATCTGCCGCGCTCTGGCTTAACAACAGAGCACAGCCTCCATCTGCAAACTGGCATCATGGACATCGTTTATCCCATCCAGACAGTCACCCTGGTTTCAGGCACTCCCTGCGCTGTGGCCAGTGTGGCAAATGTTTCCCCCACCCGAGCAACCTAAAGGCGCACCTGCAGACTCACACAGGCGAGAGGCCTTTCTGCTGTTCTTTGTGCGGCCGCAGCTTCGCCAAGCTGAGCAATCTCAAAGCCCATCGGAGAGTCCACACCGGAGAGCGGCCATACTGCTGCTTGGTGTGCGGCAAACGCTTCACGCAGAAATGTAACCTGAAACGACATCAGAGGATACATGTTGATGAATGATGGGCAGGCAGCAGTCTTGAAGCAAAACAGTGTTTGGGCTTCTGAGGATACTTCAATTGCATTTAAAAGACAGGACATGTGAAGTGTTGTTAAGTGTAATTTACAACAACAACAAAAAAAGGCCAAATATTTATTCCGTGAATATACCAATTCAGCCGGATTCGAAAATTTGACAGAGGGGCCGGACCAGAAGCAGATGGATGGAGTGATTTGGTAACCTCACCTCAGCGGAGCAAAAAAAATACATTTCATTTTAAATGAAAGTGAACAAAAGCATTACAACAATATGTATGTCTTTGAAAAGCCACAGTAGTTAGAAAATAAAACATGAACAAGGTTTATTCATTTAATTTTTTTAAAGTTGGGCGGGCCGGATTAAAACGTTTAAGGGGCCACATGTGGCCCCAGGACCGTAGTTTTCCCACTCCTGCACTATATTGTAAATTCCGTTATTAGACATTTTGTTACATATTCATATATGATGTGTCGTTGACATGATGTGTCACTGGAAACTGTCACTTGTGTCGTGCAGAGTTAAACCTGATCTGTTTCTGGTGAAGTTGCAGCCACAAATTGCAGGCGGCGCAGAGGATAACATTTTAATCTCATTTTCAAAGGACAGAAATAGCGAGCAGAAGCTATTACATCTGTGTGTGTGTGTGTGAGAGAGAGCGAGAGATAGGAAGATAAATGTGGTTTCAAACAGTCCCTCTGTTGTAGATGCTATCGCCTCTAAAGAGAGATTTATGTTGGTTCCAAGGAGAAATCCATTACCCATTGGGAGCAAGTGGGAAATACTTTCACAGCAGCCCTGTTGTTTTTCCCACTTTTTTTTTTTTTTTTTTTTTTGTAGGTGCTTCAAAAACAGACCTGTTTTGTATGGAATATTAGGTAGCAATAGGTATTTTGGCATGTTCTATTTTTTTTACTAAAACATTTGTCCTGCATGAATAAAGTAGTATTTTTGGATGCAATCATAATGTTGAGGTAATATTCTGAGAATTGAACGCAAGAAACGGCGATATGGCGCCTTTATTTTAGAACAAATTCACCCACTTTTCTCAAATCATTTTTGTCGAAGTAGTCTCTCCTTGACACTTCTGATATTATTTTTTTCGCAATTTTCTGTAGATTTAAGATTTGCTGGCGTAAAAAAAAAAAAATCTGTTTCAACCGTAGTACCAATGAAGCGCAATAACATACATTACAGTCAATAACAAATGCATTCTGACTGAACCAAATAATTTAATAACAAAAACAGTAGCACTGTATTGCAAAAAAAAAAAATGCTTGTAAAATCCCCAAGTTTTGTCTTTACCTTCAATATCTTTGAAGAAGTCAGGAGTTAAGCAGAGCCCAGAAACTGCTTTGAAAATAGTTTGACTACTTAAATAAATTGAGAGCTCCGAGAAAAATTTAAGTGCCATACAATTCTTTTGTTAAATTTTGCACTTAACGCATTATGAATAAACTCAAACAATGAATTCAACTTAGATTCTCTTCTTCAAACTGTTTGCTGTCGGCGCACTGAAGAAACTCAAGTCCTTGAGTTTCACCACCTCCATCTCGGTGCTTGGAAGAATAGGCCCAACTGTTGCCGTAAAGTTAGAATGACTTTTCTTTTCAATTTTCAGTTTTTTTTTTCCTTCTCTTCACTGAAACCCAAATTTTAGAATATTGAGATGTTGAGAGATGAGATGACATTTGGGTAATGTCCCTGAACACCACTGAGCACTTTTTTTATGTGCTGAAAGGATAACATGTAAAAAAAAAAAAAAAAAAGCCACTTGAATTTTGGTTTCGCTATGCTTATTGTGTGTTGTATTTGCGCAGCCACGTGAGTGAAATCACATCTGGTTTAGCTTGTGTATGATTGGGTCAAAACAGCCATGCTGGAATATATTTATTCATTTATAATTCTGCCATTGTCCCAGTTTCAATCTTGTTCGTCCTTCCAGTCTGGCAGAGACTTCAGAAATCAAATAATTCATCTTCCTCTGTGTGCACCTCTAAATCAGAACAGAGTGCACGCTTTGATATAAAACTGAGCAATGACTGAAGTAACGAGAGGTTTACATGTGCCTTTCCGAGAGACATGGGGGGGGGGAGATGAAGCTTCAAATTTGCTTCATGAACCAGTTGTATTTTTTGACTCGTCTATAGATGATTACATACCAACAGCGCCATCTAGAAGAGTAAAAAAAAATACAACTGGTTGATGAAGGAAATTTGATGCTTCATTTCACCATCACTACTTTTCAATTAGAATGCAATATATTAAACCATTCATTAAGGATATTGTTGATTCACATCGGAGGTACAAATGCATGTCCGGTGTATGTATTTATTTATTTTTTGACAATGCAAAGATGAATCATTCTATTATTGCTGAAAAAAAAATTCAAAAGCCAACAGAAAATATGAAATGGTTTCAAGTTTAAAATATATTTCAGGTGCCTGTCTAGCTTTTTATTTTATTTTTTTAAAGTTGGTGAAAATGAATGAGTAAACTGCCTCCTGCTGGGCCATGTGCACGTCTCCTGTCAGAATAAACGGTCATTTACTGTTGCGGAGAGACATGATACGGAGACCACTTGGGACGTCTGGGCTCGACCGAGCAGAAGCCACCCACAGCTTGGAAATACATCATCCGAGACACAGACTGACCATACATGACCCATTTTCTCTTGGTCAACTTGAATGTGTCCACACTGTGCAGACAAGCGGGTAGGGAAAATGACCTCGTGATAAACCTCACCTTTTTTTTTTTTTTCAGACAAATTGCCCAAGTACCACAACCTCTTCAGTAATGAGCAAGTGTCTGAGTCAGAATGGGCATATTGGGCTCCAGAGTCAGGTCAAATGTAAAGACTGTTGGAATTCCTTTTTGCTAGGACAAAAAAAAATGCGGCATAGGTTTACTTCAGAGGTGAGCGTAAGTCACAAGTAAGTCTCAAGCAAATCCCAAGTCACTATGGAAACTCATCAAGCAATAAACTTCCAAGCAACTTCTCACCAGAACCACGCTAAGCCTTACTCACTTGTATACATTTGTCGCGAGAATGCTTCCGAACATAAATCATCGATCCCCGATGAAAAAATCATTTGATTGAAAAGCCATCAAAATTCTCACTCTCCCTCACTTGGCCCCATCTGCTGTTCAATCAATCTGCCATTTTAGCAAACCTGTCTCCCTGTCTGACTTGGGCTCTTGCACAGGCAGACCCCGGATCAAAAACAGAATGGCATTAGCGGTTCAGTCAGCTGAAAAATTGCTGCCAAATCCCAAACAGCCATTTGAAACGATCGAGAGCACTCGGTGAGAAAAACGCGAGACATACAGCAGCACATGTGGTTGTATTTACTCGGACAGGGGCCATTTAAAGTTTGACCATCGGAATAAAACGATTTTATAAAATGGCCTTGAACAGTTTGGACCGCAGAAAGGAGAGAAGAGTGAAAAAAAAAACATTAGACAAGAGGAGTTAGCGCGCTAAAAGAATCGGATTACGTCACTCAACCAATGTTCACACACAGCTCAACCCATTGATTTCATTTCACAAGGTTCTTTATGAACTCGTCGCATTCAGTCACGAGTGCAAGCATATGATTGACCCATTCACATTTCATAAACACAATTGATGGGGAAAAAAACAAAAACAAAACCTAATCTAAATGACACCCACTAGGGGTCAGTGTTGCTCCATAAAATTTACAACCCTCAGTTCAATGTCACTCGTCACTGAGCTGCTGCTTTCACGTCGGAAAAATCTTTTGCAAATCAGACACAAGTTGTCATTGCAACCGCGCATTGTCACAAAGTCTCTTGCTCCGAATTGACAGATTTGTCTACAAAAAAAACATTAGTTTTCCTACTCTAGAGACACAAATGAACCAAATTTATTCACATTTGGAGAAAAGATAAACTAATAGAAGAGGAAGTCTGTGTCGAGGAAAAAAAATATGGGATCTCACTTTGGAATGTGCTTTCCGTTCAAGTTAAGTTTAGACAATGTTTTGTGCTTGAGAGAGAGAGAGAGAGAGAGAGAGAGAGAGAGAGAGCAGACAAGCATGCTTAGCAATACATCCTGTGAATGAATGTCTATGTGTGAGTTATCAGTACCAGCCAGGATGACTCGGACAGCTTTGGTCGCGTAATGTTCAATTTCTATCTATTAAAGTTGCCCCCACTCCGTTTCACCCTCTCTCTCTCTCTCTTTTGCTCTCTCGCTCTCTGTCACTGGTATTTGGAATGGCATGCCATGGAAGCCTTGAAAGGAAAGAAAATATCTAAGGCTAAATTTCCTCAGCCTGGCTAAGCCTACTGCCACTCTCTGGATAAACTATTGACAGCCTCCAAGCCAGCAGACAGCGGCATGTCTTGCAATGTACTGACAGAGCGTGATACAGGGAAGAAGGAGACTGAGGTTGAGGATAGAAAAATAGGGAAGGGATTAGCTGAGCTCACATTTATTCCATTACCCGGAAATATAAACCGGAAAATACCCACATGATGGTGTTTGGCATGATAGCCCAAATGCTTCTTGTTGCACAGAAATAAAATAATAATAAAAAAAAAACATGTCTAGAAAATTGATTGAGGAAGCATTTTATTAATTGTGTCTTGCTGGAAGCTCTGCGAATCTCTGTGAATCCTGAGTACAGGAATTAAAAGTATCCAGGGGTGTCTTTTGAGGAGCTTATAGCAGCATAATAATTCATAACCCCCGAGTAAACACTGCGAGCAATTGCTAAATAAATAATTGAGGAGAAATGTATAAATAATTTCCCTTCTTAATCTACTCCGGTGCACTTCCAGGTCTCCAAAGTGATGCTCGCCCCCCTGGAAAGTCAGAAAGGTTGTCTTTCTGGCCTCATGGGGGCGCTCTTGGCATTCCGCAGAAAGCAGCTTCTGGGCTTGCAATTGGGAAAGGAGAAATTGGAGGGGGGCATTAAAAATAGTACATACATCTGCAAAACTGGCCTTAACTCTATTAAAAACCATTTTTTGGGGGGGAGAAGAATACATTTCTCATCAACGTAATCTAAAAATCTGGGCACTCTGAAGAAATGAGAGATTTTTTTGCTGCTTGAGCAATTGCTCTCCATCCTGCTCTCGGGCTAATGCAACATGCCAGTGAGGGCTAGTGAGGCATGCCCGTTTGACTTTGGATGGAGACTTTCTTCACACTATTCCACACATCATAATTAAGAAATGTATATCTTGTGATTCGCTTCCCTCTCGTCTCCCTCGTGCCTTGCGGATTGTTTTCTCACATTAGTCTCCTTTTCTCTTGCTTCCGTCTCTTCCATTCCTTCCTGCCTCTGCCTCATATACAAATGACAACAGTTTGCTAATGAGAGTGAGCGGGGGGGGGCTCATTATTCAGTATATCATTAGCATTTAATTGCTCTCTGTTAATCCTAATAACTATCTCCCACAGTTTAATCGTTTGCCACTTTCTGGTCAGACCGCAACTTTACTGTTGCTCATAAAGTGTCTCACAAGGGATTTGAGGGTACTGTATTTGGTTAAATAGTCACATGTGAGCAACTGTAAATCATTTTGCTTCCTCATTACTGACGATTAGTGGGCTTTTGGAGTCAGTGGCGGTCCAAGTTTGAATGACGTCTCTTACAAACGGCAATTATGTACATGTCATTACGCCGATAGAAAATGCGTTCACTTTGCATTTATTTTTGAAGGCCGCCTCTGTGGGGCGGCACACATTGCACACGCTTTTGGTGTTATACTGTCATTGCGCCGTTAGTTTGTCACTCTGTCACTGATTTATTTTGCTCAACGCTTTTTCAATGCATATCTGTTTGCGTGTTGCCCCCCTTCCCCATCCTCATCTTCCACACGGTGGTTCTATAAATTGTACGGGTCCAATGCGACGACGATGAGGGAGAGGCTGACAATCGAGTAGGCAGATCTCCTCCTATCATTCATCAGTTTAAACAAGGAGGCAGATTTGCACAAACATACGAGGGAATGAAAGCACAAAATGGGAAGGGAGCGAGAGATGAGATGAAAAAAAGAGAGAGGAGGGGGGGTGCAGTCACCCAACACAGACATCAACTCACTTCCATCCATCATTTGTCTCAGTTCAAAAAGTGTGACTGCTTGATCAGCATCAGTTCGCCGTGCATTCCACAACAATTTTTTTAAAGATGGGTTTGTCGGGGTTATAATAGTTTGAATTTTCATTTATTTTGTTTCATTTTATTTTTTTTTGATTCAGTTAATTTGATTACTTTTTAGAGCAGTTTTTTTTATTCATTTATTTTTCACCATTGTGGAAAAGGACCTTATGAAATTGAATAATGGACTTCATTCAAACTTTGAAATTAAGTCATTTTAAAAAGTATGCCATTTAAATAGGCATTATGAAATATTTACTTTTACCTAATTTTACAATATACAATTGCTCTTTTAAAAACACAGACATTGTTGTGCTTCTCTGGACTTGACCTCTTCATTATATTTAGTGCTTCCACAAATATTTTCCTCCCCACACAATTTCTTTCAACATCTATCAGTGTTAACTGTGGTTTCCTATGCAAGCCATCTGGTTGCTATTTAGTGTCAATCTCCCGTCCGATGTCCTTGATCTGCTCCGACGTCTCCTCCAGATTGCCACATAATCTTCCCCTTAAGTTTCTCCAACTTGTCTCCTGCAAGGGCACATGAATGATGAGGCTTCCTGCATTGGCATGCAACTTTTTTTTTTTCCTCACTGCTTTCCACCCATTTTGCTAATGAGCAACACTAGCTCTATTGACCTACTTGTGGAGTTCAACAAAATCGGATCAAAAATGCCTCAGGTTGCTTTCTTACCGCTTTTGGAGATTAAAAAGATTCAAATCCCCCCCGTCCGTCCACAGGCATCATTACCATTCCTCCTTGGTCTTTTTATGTTTCTGCTCAGATGTCACCCTGCGAAACCAACGCGCAGTTGCTTCCCCCCTTACTTCCTCTTTACCGCCTCTCTCTGCTGGTTGTTTTTCCTTTCCAAGCACAATGGAAATTGGAAATACACCTGAGCAGATCATTATCAGCAGGACAACGCTGTTCCTGGAGCAAGGAGATGGTGAATGAGGAAAGCCGCAGCATGATGAACCATTGCCAGTTTTCCGATGTTCGTTTACACATGGAACTGTTTCACTTTAAAGTCACAAGTTTAGGGTCACTTAAAAAAAAAAAAGTTTTGGAGCATTGTTGCACCAAAGATTTTTTTTTAATGATTTCATCAAATAATTCTCAATTATTCCTTATTGCCTTGTAGGGCGGTGCAATTCATTGGAATTAAATTATGATTACGATTATTAAGCTCAATTATTACAAAATTGGCATAATCAGAAAATACGATTTTTTAGGTAGACGACAGTGTGTATACTTGAGTTCACAATTTGAGTGTTCTATCAAAGTTGTTTATTTAAATGTTGCAACACTACTATGGAAAATTTATTGCAAGTAAACTACAATGCACGGTTTCTTTTTACAAGGAAACATTCTTGTATTTATGCATTTGCACCTTTTTAAAAATGTGTCTTATTTTAAGATAAAATACATTTTATTTGTGGAATATTATTTCCGTTTACATTTTTTTTTCTTTTGGACCAAAAAGCCATCGTGATTTCAATTATTACTAAAATAATCGTGATTCATATTTTTGTTTTTGGAATCGAGCAGCACGACTGCCTTGTGGATTTAGATTTTTTTTTTCGGGGGGCGGGGGCTACTCAAGCTGTCAGCAGTTTGAGGTAAACAAAAATATTGACTCCGTGCACCATCCTCAGGCTGAATTTGTTTCATGAGCAGTCACAACAGTTGATTTTCATTTTCCTTTATTTGGTGGTTACTGTCACTTTCTGGCAACTTTGCTTTGAAGCAAGTAGTTCACAACACAGCTTGATGCCATTTTTTTTTCATTTTTTTATGATTGGGGCCTGACAGGTTTCATAAATTATTTTTAATGGCTATTTTGACACTTTAATAAAATCCACAAATGTTGATGGCCCAGTCACTCAACACGTCTGACTGTGTGAGGCCTTATTTAGCACAAATGTTGACATGATCATACAAGGTGTCTCCAATTAGATCAAACATGATGCCATCTGGGCCAAATGTGTAATCGTGATTGAATGCTCTCGCGATAGATCGTCGGTAGATCTTTAAATAGGTGAACTCTAACACCCCCTCTGATTGTAATTGCTCCAGACCACATACTGAGCCTCAGATGCTGCAGGGGGCATCGCTACTGTTTGCTTTGTGTGGTGTTTGGCTTCATGGCTGCTGTGCACTAATAGAACATCGAGACCCAAGGGGGTCCGCTAACAAAAACGTACAACTGACAACACTACAGCTCCCTGTGAAGTCAATGTCATTTTCGGTAAAATGTCCTGAAGTTGTTTCTCTCATTTCAACCAAACGGGCTTTTTCCTCATTAGCAAGGAAGTGGCCATTAAAACAGAATCGACTGTAGTTCCTTTCAACGGGCTGCCATGTGCGACGATCATACTGTACTGCATTCAATTTGAGTAACTATGGCAACAAAACTTTCAGCTCTTCGTTAAAATCGTAATATTGACTTATGACTGACTGGCCAACTTCATTGATGGACTGGGCCACAATTTTTCCTCAGTGCGTCTGGGGCGGTCACTTCCAAACCAGATGCATGGCAAAAACGCCATTGTGTTAAGAATAGGTCTGATTTTTAGATGTACAGTAAAGTATTTGAATACTTAATAAATGTTTATGCAAGCGTTTCTCCTCAACTGCAAAGGCTTTGAAGCAAACCAACGACTTAATTTGGTCCTGGCTTCTCTGGTGGAGTACGGTCTTGGGGTTGGAAGTGTTTTTAAGCGATATCTGCCATCTAGTGGGCAGCACTGTTATTACAACTTAAAATGCCTTTTTTTCTTTTTCTTTTTCTTTTCCAAAATTAATCGAGGGCCACAAAAAAGTTGAGCCGCCCGTTGCCCATCCCGGTTCCCGATCGCCTAAAAATGTGAATATGAGCATACGCCTCCTCTCTCAAAGTCTGCCGTTTCAGAAAATGGAGAGAGGAATGCAATGTGTGTTTTGTCTTTATGCCATGTGACAATTCAGTCCTCACAGAAATGTGATGAAGGAAACAATATGATCCATGAAAAACATCAAAAACTGATCCGGTATGCCTTCTCATGCAATTTTGGTTGAAAAATGACATCTTTTTTTCCTTTTTTGGCATCTGTGTTTTCCTCAGAAAATATATTTGTGACTAAACGGGCATAAAAGGGGTTATTTAAGGTTGCTGTAACTCGAGCATCTTTTTCGAAACTAGCATCAGCATTGATTCATGTGCACTTAGCGCCCATTTCAGGAATTGAGCTTCTTTGGGTGTCAGAACAACTTGTTTATCCACGAAATGCCGTTCAAGGTCTTCTGGGAAGCACAGACAGAGAGAGAGAAAAAAAAATGCTAGGAACAGGACTACGTGGTCTGGTCACAGACAGGGCGCTGAAGTCTGGGGATATTTTGGAGGTTGAGGAAGGCAGACTTGGCGATGGAATCACTTGACAAAGAGAGTGACGCCTCCGATGAACCCGAGGTCAGGCAAGTCAGATAATGAGCTGAAGGAACTGCCCTGAGTGATATCGGGGATATATCCTGCTAAATACATTTATACATACTGCATGTTAACTATTAGGAAACTGGAACACTTGACATGCTTGTAAAAAACCCTGGAAATTTTAACTAAGCAGATTTTGATTTGAATTTGTGTACTTATTGAGAAGTTATGGCGCAACACTAAATCTCAAATTTTATGTCAAGCGTTTTCTGCAAAAAGGGGCGTGGCTGCCTTCATTCAAAAAGATTAGAAATTTGCAAACATTTTGAATATCACTGCATAATTTCGACACGTGACCTTCTGACTAAGTGAAGGCCTACGTCTGAAAAGTCGCAGGCATTTTACACCCATGATATCCTCATGAAATCTGAGTAAAGATGTTTTGATCCATTTTGGCCGAGGGATGCAATTGCACTCCAAAATGTTTAAATACCACTCAAGTAGAGGGGAAAAATTGTGACTCAGTAAAAATAAATCCGCCGATTTTATTCTGTAATTGTTAATTTATTCATTTTTGGGGGCAAATTTGGCAGGGCTGTGAAAACATTCTTCTGCTGTGTCATTTTTTTAAAATGTAGTTTTATAGAGTCCTCGAAATGATCATTAAACTTTGAGGCTCATCCACATAGATGTAAAAATACTTTGAGTACAATTTATTATTGCCTGCGGCTTTTAATGCGATGCCGTTTATTTATGAATTTTTACTGACGAGCTTCAAGCCATCAATCGATTTACCCAAAGTTTCGCCACGTCTGCCTAACGAAATTACCGAACAAGTCACAGTGGCCCAATGCAACTGTCCGAGTCTGCCCTCGGACTGAACATTCATCAGTGCTGCGCACACGTGAGGTTGGAGTGGGCTGCCAAATGAGAGATATTTGACCGTTTGCATGCGTATCGCTGCACGGCTGCTTATGGAGCAATTGAGAGCAAAAAGACGACTCTTGACGTAAGCATAGGGAATACGTGCCATAAATTCAGCCATCTCTGCAGTGCAACCCCCGTCTATTTGTTGTTTGTTTGGTGACCGACTGCATCAAATGGCAGGTTGGCAAGTCCGCCCATCAAAATCAAATTATACGTTAATTATATTGCACTTTTCATACATAAAATGCAGCTCAAAGTGCTGTACAATAAAAACATCCCAATTCCAACAAAAAAAACAAAAACTCCCCCCCCCCACCCACCGTTCACACAAAACACACACATGGCAAGGCACAGAAAAACCATATGAGGAAAATGTTCTCGTTCTCTCTCACGCTGACACGCACGCATGCGCACACACACGGCGGAAAAGGAAGCAAAATGGACAGAACTTACTTACAGGGTTCAAGTAGTTCTTCTAGCTTTTGCAATTTGGACAGCTCGTGTTCATTCAGCATGGCAACCTTACGCTTCTGCTGCGCCAGTGTAGTTGATAGAGATTTGTTTCTCCGGATCCGCTTTACCATCTTGTTGGAATTTCCTGCGCCAGCGATTCTTGCTTATGTCTTTGCGCAACTTGCTGTTCGTTGAAATCCTGGGCGTTTGATGGACTGTGCTTGAAGTGCCCGACAATCTGGCGACACTTGACCAAAACACTTTCAAATCCGCTGTTGTTAAGGCAAACTGTCACAGTTCGTTGCAGACTGCGGGCTGTGCAGGGCAGGTGTTGAAATGGGAGTTGTCTCGCGGCTGCCACCGGGCACTAATAGTGCAAAGAGTGGTTAACTTCGCCTTTATTTCCCATTTGTTTGCAATATCCACAAAATGGTCAGCGCATTCCTCAGCGTGGTTCTGATATTTAAATTCAGCTTTACACAGTGAGCAAACTACTGTAGATTTCTCCAACGAGCCATCGGGCAACTTTTTAAAGTAAAACTTTCCACCTAAAAGCCCGTCTTGGTCCATCTTTGCGTCAGGAATTCTCCTCGAAGGTTGGTTGCACCACGTGAGCAGAGGTAAAAGGTCAGCCCCCACCGGAAGTAAATAAACTGCATTAACGGCGTTATTTTTTGTAACACGTATTTTTTTTATCAATCTCAAGCGTTAACGCTCTAATTTTGACAGCACTAATATATATATATATATATATATATATATATATATATATAAAACAAGCTGTGTGACCTCTTTCTTTGGAAATATCCCATGTTATAATGTGAAGACCCACGACTGTTAATACAAAGCAACCAATGTATGTATAAATTTGTTTTATGGCAAAATAAATCACTGTGTGTGTGTGTGTGTTTTCTTTTCTGTCTTTGCGAAAAGGCTTTGTTGATTATTCGCAGAATTGGTTGTAAATGTGCCTCTTTTGGTTTATCAAGTACATCAACATTCAGGAGTCCGTATATTCTCTTTCATTTCTTTTCATTCCTAAGTGTAAACACGTAATTATCACTTCATGTTCTTCTGCTTGATCCGCTAATATTAAAAAAAAAAGTTTTTTGGAAATGTTTCGAACTCAACTTGTGATGCCTCTGGTGTCCAATTAGGCGGATTCTTTCAGCAACCTTCGCATAGATCCATCGCTTGGCACAAATTTGAGTTCTTGATTACACCATCCGTTTGTCCCTTCATCTGCCCGTTCTGCCGATTGACTGTAAAGAAGCAACACTAATGAAGTGATATAGTGGCATCACAGAAAATAGCCTTACTAGTATGGAACGCTCCGGATTGGCGTAGACGACAGTCTGTTGTAGTTCCTGCCAATAAAAAGCCAAGAGTCCACAAGCCGCAATAAACAACCAAAATCAAGTCATTGATTTGTACAGCCCTTGATCACAGGAGAGTCTCAAAGGGGTTCACAAGCGTACGGTCGACAAACATTAGAGACATCCCCTGATCTCATCTCCTCCAAGAAGACAAGGAAAAACTCAACAATCCCATATGGGTAAAAAAAGCCAAAACAAGAGACCGCATCAACTCAATGCATAAAAAAAGATGATTCACTGAGTGGCTCAAACGGCGGTCACACCAGATTGACTTTCTCCCTACACTCTAAAAACAGTAAAACTGCGAGTTTTAGAGTGGCCTTTTACTGTGAGCAGCCCAAAGGAACACCTGTACAATAACCCGGCTGCCGGATCAGCATTTTAACATGCCACACCTGTGAGGTGGATGGATTATTTCACAACGGGGAGGTTTTCACTAACATAGATTTTGACAGATTTGTGAAGAATGTAGTAGGAAAAAAAACTAAAAACTGAAGCATTTAAAAAAAAATTTTTTTTAGATTCTATTCAAATAGATGAGAGGAATGGAGAAGGAGAGTGTATGATGAAAAGCGAGTATGCTTCCTGCCAAACAGATGTTCATCAGTATTTCAGAATGTTCCCGTGAAGCCATTAGACTGCATTACCAAGCGCTCACTAATTATGGAGGTGCATGGGGAATTGCGGGGTAATGCACACAGACACAGCCAAAAAAACAGCATGCACATACCAATTACGTGAAATGTAAACACCCCTATTTAAATGAGTAAACCTTCTCGGATAGGAAAAACTTTCACAAAGCTCTAAGCACGCAAAAAAAAATAAAAAAAAATTGGTCCTATGGAAAATAAGCAAAACATACGAGACTGAACCACGTATGACCCAAATCATTGCTTTCAAACAAATCTGCATCAGTGTCCGTTGAGATATCACGCAAGAATTTCAGCAAGCCCCACACAAGTTGTATTTATTCCCCGAAGGCTTGCGCTAACCTTAAACATCACCCCAATTAAGGGAAAAACCTCCTACAGTGAAAAAAAGCAGCAAAAACAAATTCGGACAGCTTGATGTGCTCTTAGACAAGTTGTCCCCTGTAAGCTTGCGAGGCCCTGAAAGTATTCCCAAATCTCGCCTTTGACAGGCACTCTCTCAAAATACTCTCAAAGATTCTCACGTCCGAAATCCAGCAGGAATTGAGTGAGTGAAAACCAAACTGCAAACAAACTAATTCAGCTTCACTTTGTCTATTTTTTCTTCTCCACCAAGAAGAGTGATTCGCAACCTTTATTGAGCCGTGGCATTCATTTAACATAAAAAAAAAAAATAATAATCTCATTTCACACCTTTCACCAAAAATGGAACGAAAAGTACGAATTCTGATATCATGAACTTTTACTCGCAATTTTCCTCTACTCTTTTTATCACGCGTTGTCAAAATGACAACTTTACAGGTGCTCCCCCCCCAAAAAAAACACCCACCACCCACTCTTCGCTGCAACTCTAAATGATAGCATTTCCGTTGCAAAACAAAGCTACACCGTAGAGTTACGACTCTCTGCGCACAATGGGCAAGGAGAGCGCCACTGCCACCTACTGGAGTGGATGTGCAATTACACTTTATTGTAGTACGGCAGGAAGAAAACATGTTCCCCAGGTTCACATCCCCCCTTAACATCGCGCCGGGCCCGCCCCACTATTTGAGAAGCACTGCATTATACATACATACATATTTTATTGCACACTCACGTCAACGTAATGCTACCAAAATAAGACATTCAATCGCTTATCTATCACTGACATACTTCATGTGAAGCACCCGCAGTGCAAAAAGCTTATGAAAACGTCCCAAAAACAAACGTCTGGCCTTCAACATCTTCACAAACGCTGCCTTCAAGGTCTAACGCCGTGGTCCTCAATCCTGTTCCTCTTGATTTTGTTCGGCCAAGTCCTTGCTCAGCACATTGACTGCACTGACCTCCCCCTTCCTTCCATTTTCTTCCTCTCACGTTTAACCCAGCACCTGTCAAATTCGGTGGTCGAGTCTGTGGTTAGCAGCGCTATGGTTTTTATTATCACCTGCTGAGTACACACTGACCTTGGACATAATTCACACACAATGGATGGAGCTGTCTGCACCGAGGAGCTCAGCAACGGCAGAGGACAGCTGTAAAGTATTCGCCCGCGTCCGTGTGTGTAAGAAAAAGGGCAGCGAGTTCGAGAGAGACAGAAAGAGTGAGTGTACTAATTTCATGTGAGCATAGGTGCGAATACGCGACTTGGAGACATGAATCCATTGGAGGTAGATGATTAAGAATTTATAGTTGAGTACAGAGCTCAGATAAAATAAATTGATTTTGTAATTGGTGCAACAAATTAGGATGGTACTTTTCACAGCCGTTGGTTTCCGATATGTAAAATTGCGGCGACCGCACAAGTGAGAGTCATTCACAAGGCAAATAAATGGAGTACCTTTCAAGGAAGGGAAGGAGTTGTATTCGAATATATCGGATATATATTCAAATATACACTAAGCATTCCCACCAATGGACGTCTGTCAAACGGAAATTCCCTCATCCGGAAAAATATAAAAAATTCTACTACTATATTACATTAACAATCGATTCCTCACAACGTAAATTTCGATATCCGGAACCCGGAAGGCAAAAGCAAAACCCGTTGCAAATTTCCCCATTGTGGGACTATTAAAGGACATCTTTATCTTTATTTATCTTTAGTAGCTCAAACTCAAGCGTACTAGAGAATACTTAGTGTATAGCGACGGGCGAAACTTCATTTTTCGTGCCAGTCTACCGTGTCTGGGGCCGTGTTGCTCCGATCCGGGCGATCCGGTGAACCGAGTTGCCTCACTCCAGACTCATTCGACAATTTGGTAATAGTCTGCGTTCGGCATAAAAACAGGCGCATGGTCATTTTCGTGAAATCATGAATAACGTGTGTCGTGATGGAATATGACTTTGGAAATGTACTTTCTATTTAATTATTTATTAATTGCCAAACTAAATTGGATTTGAATTAAGAATCGAGAAATCAGTCATGCAAATAAACAATAACATCGGCTTGCTGCGCTACAGTGCACATGCTATCATGTTGCCATTATTTTGCGGTTGGTAAACAACTCCAGGTGTATTATGATCCCTCTTTAGACCTTTGTTTGCATGTAGCGCTGGGAAAATAGAGACAGACATAATTAGATTTGTAATCTAGATGCAAACAAAAGTTTCATAAATGAGATTTTCTCCACCCTAGAGACTCTCAAATGGGAAAAATAGCGCCAAACAGTCTTGAGTGATTGAAAAAAAAAAATTGTGTACGATTACATTCCCGAAACAGCAAGGTTATAGCCAGTGCACGTACACGCACAAACCGGACTCTGAGACAGATGGCTTGTAACGTTGATTGGACGATAGCATTCAGAGGCCGCAGGCTTGCCACATTTAGATACCGTATTTTTTTATAACTATAAGACACACCTGTATATAAGCCGCAGCAACGCTTTACAAATAAATAATTATACAAGCCGCACCAGCCTATAAGCCGCAATTTTTTATGTTGAAAAAAAAAGAGTTGTTTACTGCATGTACAGAACGATTTTGCACTGTGAATGCACATAAAGGTACATAAACAGATTAAAACATTACAATTTTGCGAATTAAAACAAAACAGATCCAAGAAAAAAATAAAATTGAGATTTATTTAGTGTATTTTCTGAACTATAGAGCGCACCTAGTGGCGAAAGAAAAATCCACAGAAAAGCCGCACCCTTGTATTAGCCGCACGGTTCAAAATCGAGGGAAAAAAAGTAGCGGCTTAGAGTCTGGAAAATCCAGTAAATATTGTGCATTCTTTTTATAGATTTATAAAAATTATTCACGTTTTTCTTCATTTCCCAGGAGGTCTTGTTGGACCGTAGAGGGATTAATTTAAGCTTTCCACTGATGATGCGCAACAGAAAAGTCAACTTTCCAACCATTGAGCAATTCTAAAATATTCAAATAATGGTTAAGGAAATTATTTGAAATTTTCAAAAGTAGCAAATTGAGAAATAAAAAGCAGGCATTGATTTATTATTCAGGTGTTGTCTCTTGATGCTATTTTTTTTTTTTTTCGTTTTTAGTGATTGGTGTTTTTTTTTTTTCCACAGACGCTCGACTTGCGTATGATTATGAGCCTGCTGACATCCCATCGGACCTCTTCCGATTCCACGTGCGCAACCAAGTTGCATCGTTCAACTCATGAAACTGATTTATAAAAATGTAATAACATAAAATAATGGCCACCTGCACAAAATATTTTGGAGGTAATCCTGCGATCAAACTAATCCGTATCTCTCGATGAGAGGAGCGCCATATCTCTATTTTATTTTTGACAGGTGACTTCTTCACACAGCATGTTTCAGCTCCTTGCACAAATGTTAATTCGTTTGACTTCTGTCTTGGTGGAGGTCCAGTACCCGCCGGAGGGCAAATGATTTCTCCTGCTAACTATTCACACGGTTGGCACGTTGAATCGAAAATGATCTCCGAGTACATTCTTTTGGCCCAACTTTTACCTTGCGAACAGTGACGTTCCCTTTTTGCCAGAGGTTGGCTGCTCCAAAGAACAAGTATGTGTCTCATTAGAAAGAAATGGTGGTCTCAACTCATCAGTGAACTTGCTCTCCAATTAGGGGGGGGCAGCCCGATACAAAAAGTTGACCCAGAGGGGAAAAAAACCCAAAAACTTTCCGAGCTTCAGCTAATGTAACAAAGGAAGCTCCTGTTGAAGGATCAAAGTGAAATCTCCCCGATAACCACGGAAAGCTGCGAAATAAAACGTGTTGGCAAACATCTTGGGAGCTGATGGTCAGCGATATACCAAAAAGAAGGGAAAGACAGATGCAGTATAAGGCCTCTGTGGAGGATTTGATGGAATAAAAGCAAAAATCTTTTCTCTTAAATTGTTCCCTGGGTGTGAGTGTTGAAGGAACATCAAAAATTGACCAAAGGAATGCTGTACTTATTGTGACAAGTTGTACGGTCAGGAGACATACGGTACTTGTGCTTGTGCAATTGCTGACAGAGTGGATGGTGCTTTGTATTTGGCCGAGCATTTGAACAATTTTCCAAGTAAACTGGATTAACTGTGATGCGCTCCTTCTGTAACTCTTCCTGCAGAAGTGTGAATCGGGCGGCTGGGTGATCCATGGCCCGGAGTGGTTGTTCAAGGTAGTTTTGCCAGAAAAAGTGAAATTGGAAATTGTTCTGTGCTTCATAATTTCAGTTAAAAGGCTGACTCAGCTATTCTTCGAGTCGCAGAGATGGGCATACAAAAGGTCCAAGTTACAAAACAGCAGCCCAAGTCATACAAGGAATTTTAACTAACACTGTGTGTGTGTGTGTGTGTGTGATGTTGTTTGTGCAACTTTATATTGTGATTGGGAATTATGAAGGTGCCACTGTGACTTCGCCTGTGGTCAAATTAGAAGCAGGGGTTTCAAACTCAAATACACAGTGGGCCGAAAGTCAAAACTTGACCAAAGCATTTAACTTTTTTAAAAACAATATAAATGCAGATTATTTTTTTTTGATTGAAATGTTTTGATTATAAGTGGTCTTTAAAACCCTTTAGGTAGCACATCGCTACAGTTTTTCCGGCAGGATTTGGATTTTCTAGCTTGAGCATGCAACTTCCTCTTTTATTCTACACTCCCCCAAGCCCCCCCACAAGGCCGCATAATACTGCACGCTGATGACTTCCTCAAAAGTAGCCACCAATTGACTCTCTTCAAACTCTAAGTTGCGTGTGTGTGTGTGTGTGTGTGTGTGTGTGTGTGTACAAGCATCTGTGAGTCCATTGAACAGAACGGCACATCTCCCCATGACAGCTCTGTGTTGTTCCAAACATCAGTGTTCCAGCTGAACTATGGCACAACTAAGTTTGAGGCTCAGGCATGTGGCCATTTCTTGCCATTTGAAAGCACGTCTTCTGGATGTAGCTCAGGCCGTCCCCGCTGATGTTGACTCTTATGATTTGTTCTCTAACAATCACAAACCACAGTTCGGCCATGACAAAAACATCGTTTTCCTTTTGTACACAGAAGGGTGTCAAGAATCCTACCGTATGTGGAACCTAAACAAACCCCATGTTTGTTTGTGAACTTTCAGAGGCCAGGCCACATGGCGACATCTTTTTTATTTTCTCCTTTCGTGGGCGATATTTCTTATTTTTTCCAGCTGGCAACAAATAATTGATTGATTTCTTTTGAAAGACAGTAGATAAAGCTCGTTGTCCTCCTGCCTGTCTCGCTTTCTTTTCAGTTTAGTCAAGTCTTTGCGTTTTGTTGCTCCCACTTGTTTTGTTCTTTTGTATTTATTTGACTAAATACCATTTTTCTTCCCGCCTTTTTCGGTCCTCCTCTTCCTCAACCTGACATAAAGCTCAGCGATCAAATCTGTGATGCTCGACATCTTTGACAAAGCCCCTTGGCCATTTGGATATCCTCACCTAATTTCCAATCATTGTGAATTAAGAAAATGAATAATCTGACGGAGCTCTTTGATGTTGTCACCATGTGGCCTAATCTATTTGGAAAAAGGATAATTCCGTACAGATGATTTTAGATCTATTCACGCTCTGTCCACTGAGCTGTATCTGCATTTCATTATTTCATTTGCAGATTTTTTTTTTTTTTTTTTCCCACCTCCAGTGCACGCGTCCACAGTTCAGCTCAACCTTTGCCTTCCCCTCTCCCCCCCTTCCTTGCCCGACTCACCTGTCTGCTCCACCATAATTCCAGTCCCCGTCGTCACAGCAAGTGCATGGATCAGTGAGACAGCGGCTGTCACACGTAATTGAAAAGAGAGTTACACCTCTGTCGTGTGCGTGTGTTTGAAAGCACCATGAAACAAATCTTCTTTGATTTTAACACGCCCGCCGCCTTCCGTGCTGCATTCTCCCCCTCTAATTTCTTTCTTCATTCCTCCATACTCCATCCGTCATATCTTTCCCATCTCAACCTAAGCCGATTTATTTCCTAGTTGAAACTCATGCTTGTCTTTCTCTTGTTATGTATTATTCCCATTTCTATCCGGCGAGCTCGCGTTTATGCTTTGCACTCCTCCGAAACTTTTATCACTCTTAAAGCCCTTCAATTGAACACAATTAACTCATTTACTGCCATTGACGGCTAAAGACGTCAAAGATCCATTTTTTTTTTTTTTTACTCGGCTGGTAGTGAATGAGTTAATTCACCGCTTCATAGAACTCTTGCTCTGATTCTCCTCAATGTCTTCTTATTATTTGACGCATTTGCTTTCCTCCATCCTGTCCTTTTTTTTTTTTTTTTGGGCGGCGGTGTAATACCCTCCACTTTCCACCACGCTGTCACGAACTCCCAGTCTCAGTGTCATCTGGTATGATAGATAGCACCTTTCGCCTTGGGCTGGGGCTTTCTGTCAGATGGACTAAGCGCACCAGCTCGAGCCAATCCTGCTGTCAAAATACACAAGCGGACACACGCGCATACACTTGAAGGTGATGAGTCACTAAGTAGTAAATAAAAAACATTTTTGCTCTTAGTCCTACCACCCATTCTATTTTCCTCTCCTCTGCAGGGGCAATTTAGCTGATTTAATTGGTGGATTTGGAGTTCTGATCAAGGTGAAAGGGAGTCCGCAAAACAATTTCAACCTCTATGAGAAGAACCCCATCGAATTGCTGGTGTGTTAGCTGGATAGCGCTTTTCCCAATGACAGTTGCATCTCTCCTCATTTGGATCAGAGGACCAACCACAGAGAAGAAGGTGACCAGAGCCAAATCAAAAGGTTAGGGGGGAGTTGTATTTAAAAAGAAATGCCAGAGAAAGAGTAACAGCTCAGCAAAATGGAAGCGACGCCATCTGCACAGAAAGGAAGATTAGATTTGTGTTACTCTCGCCAGGCTCGTCTGCCTCCCCGCTTTTGTTCTGGCCGTCAAATCAAATGGCTCGTCTGACAGCAACGAGACTAAAATGAGGGACAGGACACAACGCAAACAGGATTACATGGCAAAAAGGAGGGATTCGTTCACAAAAACAACTTGTCAATCGCTTTAAAGTCGAGATATCGACTTGCACAGAGGCGGCGAGGGCGCTCTCACCTTATTTCGACATTTTTGAACGCTGCCATCCACTCTGCATCTGTCAATAACACAATAAGACACTCGCAGATTTAAAAGCATATCCTCAGAGGAAAGAGACAAAAATACACCCTTCATTTTCAGACTTTTCAAAAAGAAAGTTGGTTAACGCTCAGCCTTTGGTGAACAGAGTTAAATCTGCCGGTTGAATCCGTTCGATTGCTATGAACGTCTGGAACGATTTCATCATTGAGCAGCTGTCAATCTCTTTATTTCTTTCTTTTTTTTTTTAACACTTGTCCGAACTACTTCTTTGCTGAAAACAAGTCATTTATTTCTATCTGTTGCAAGCTATGTCAATTGCAGAAATAAAATTCAGGAAATGGCAAAGGTTTTATGCAACACCATGAAATGTCAAAATTGAGAGGGAAATGGAATCATTTCAAGACTCTCCAAGTTAGACGCATTAATTTCATTTAATGTACAAATCTAATCTTTTTTTTTTTTTCTTTAGTTACCAAAACCAAGAACAGTAAACCACGCGGTTCTCAAATAGCGTACGAGAAGGCAATGAAATTTTAAAAGATATATTAAAAAAATATTATCCATGCAAAACTCATTTCAAAGTAATTATTGAATTCATGAAATATTTCAGGTTCATGCATTCAAATTTATATTGAATAGGCTGTTCAATTTCAGTAGGCTAAAAAAAAAGTCTCCCCCTTCCAAAAATGGTTGAACCCAACTTGTCACATGCCACCTCATCACCTGTCAATCATTTGAAAATGCCAAAAAATGGTGGCGTGGTTGAAGGCAAATTATTTGTGTAGCACATTTTACCTACAAGACAATTCGACGTGCTTTGCATAAAACATGAAAGGCATTGCAGAAACAAAGATAAATATTAAGACAATACAAAAATCACAAATTCCCCAAAATGCTCATATTAGCATGATTAAAACCAAGCATCAGTCTTGATAAATTGAAATATAGCGTTCAAAAGGACATTAGAAGAAAAGAAGAAAAGATCAATTCACGAGAATGTTGCAGAAAATATGTTTTCAGACCTGAAAAATAATTGCGTGAATCCCAAAACATGATCCACTCCGCTAATATATCACAAAGCAAAACAAAAATGTTCCATTAGTTTTAATATGTTGTGTGTTGGAGGCTGCTCGACCAAACACTAGCCGAGAACATAAAGTTTTTATTCATACTAAATAAAGCCCCAGATGCCCTGAAGCAGATAGATGCAATAATTGTGAAAAGAGACTAAACCAAGAACCAAAACAAAGAGCAGCGAACAAATGAAAAGATGCTAAGAAGAAGAAAAAAAAAATGAGCTGAGCCGAAACTGATCAACTAAAAAGTCTCAGACTGAAGATCACACACATGAAACACAGCGAGAAGAATTCAAGGCCACACAAGAAAAATGACTGGTTGACACACAATGAGCGGGATGGTCGGAATGAGGCCTCATTTGCTCAAACTAATTATGGGGAGAACAGACATTTTCAGATCACATCAGTGCAAACAGTCGGAGGATAACGATACACGAGCTTTCATGCACAAAGGAAAGAAGTGTTGGTTTTCTACAACAATAAATTAACTATCCATTCATACACTATGGGAAGATAGCACCGTATTTTCCGGGTTATAAGACGCACCTGCATATAAGCCGCAGCAACTCTTTTGAAAAAAAATAAATAAATAAATAAAATAATAATAATAATAATAATAATAAAAAAAGCTGCAATTTTCTATGTTGAAAAAATGAGTTGTTTACAATTGTGTACTGTAAATGTACATAAAGGTACATAAACACATTGTTAAAACAGTGCCTTTTAACACGGCAACAACTTTGCTCATTAATACGGAACAAAAAAAAAAAAATCAAGATTTATTGAGCGGATTTTCTGAACTATTGAGCGCCCCCCTTCAGAAAAAGCCCCAGAAAAGCTGCGCCATTGTATTAGCCGCATGGTTCAAAATCAAGCAAAAAAGTAGCTGCGTATAGTCCGGAAAATACAGAACTTATAGGGACGGTGTTAGAAGATGCTCACACACTTGACTAAGAAACATGAAGCAAATCAATTTCTGGATTGTGATCGGGCTCTAGTTTCTTCGCATTTAAAAAAAAAAAAAAAGCCATAATGGAAGCCGAAATATTTGTATTTGATTCCCAGCTGAAGAATTGAAAGTTGGGTAATGGCACACACACGGTTAAATCAGATGAGCGACTCACTATTGATGCCATCTTAAATCAACACTTTGCTTGCTAGATTTAGCAAATGTTCACACTATCCTTGCCCCAGCAAATAAAGCACCTAGCAACAAACGCACTTACCACGCTTGAAACATGTCGTGGCCCGAATGCTAAAATACATGCTTTTTCCCTCCAACTGATACATTTTATTCTGCAACAGTCAGAAAAATAATGGCCTTTCTGCCCACCCACGAAAAAAAAAAATAAAAAAAGCATTGGGAGATAGGAAAGCAATAATGATGGCTCAGCTTAATAGAGAAACAGCAATAATATTTGGCTGATTGCAGCCGACCAGCAGTTGTTGGATTTATTTAATGAGACAATCGAGGAGTTTTTTTTTTTTGGTGCTTTTTTTTCGTCCAAATCATTTGAGGTATAATTGTTTGGTTGGGAAGTCTCAAAGTTACGTTGCAATAACAATCTTACAGGGCCGTCTCTTGATGAACCTGATCAGAGAGTAAAAGCTCCATAAACCTGGAGCTGCCACTTTTAAAACACGACACAACCGAAGAGATCTTAAACTGTTGACCGAGAAAATGATTCCAAATTGTAAGATTTAAAATGAGAATCCAAACTAATTACAGTACAGTCAATATATAATTGATATGAAAACGATATGTTCGAGGTGTGTGTGGCTGAAGACAAGCAGCCTGCTTCCATTGACAAGAGAACGTGCGAGAGAGAGAGAGAGAGAGAGAGAAACCCCTCCTGTGCAGTAGGTGGCGCTATGCACCAAAGAGCTCCACGACTAAAATGCCATTTTAGATATGGATGAAATATTTGCCGGTATCATTGAAACGTATTGGGAAAATTAGATCAACCCCAGCCCACCTCTGAAAACATGTTTTTTGTTAAAATGTATTCCAAATTATTCACTGCAAAATCTGTAATATGCATTTTTTTACACTGGACTTGGAGTCGATATCTTGCTTCGACAATGTGAACGTCAACACCCTTGTTTTCCTTCCCTTGCTATAAGTCCACCGTCAAATTTTCTTTTACATCGTTTGCTGCTCATCTTCCACCTCTACACCATCGTTGTACGTGTTCCTCCGAGGCTATTTTCCAAAGACAAGTGGCTGTTAATCAATGGGCAAAACTTGGGGTGGGATTAATCGTAGCCTCGTGTCCTTCTTGCTGAGTGAGTGGAATCGGAAGGGGAACGGAAGATAGTGGGATGAGGGGACGTAGGGGGTGGGGTGGGGTGGGGGGGCGTTTGAGGTGAAGAATAAAACAGCTTTCAGCCCTCACCTCTATGAATCTGATTTATTCCGAGCGGTGTCGAATGCAGACATGCATATGCCTCAGAGCGTGCGCACGTACGTGCACAGACACACACGGTCGCGTCAAATCAGACCAACCGCTGTTTAATATCGGCAACCCGTTTTAGTTTCACCTCTACCCTCTTACTCTCCTGTCCCTCTTCATCGCCCGCCGATTATTTGGCTTGTGTTCCAACAGCTGGAGGCTTCGATGAAATTAGTCCTGGTGTGTGTTCTGCCGTGCGCACGGGGGGGAGCTGCAATATTAAACTGAACCCCCGCACACCGCACCGCACGTATCACACCCACAAATAGCTGCGGAAAATCTGTTTAAAATTTCACAAATAGCTGGTTTATACAAAACTATTCACCTTGGTTTCATATTGATTGCCCCCCCAAATTAACCTCTGATCCAAATCAAATGCGAAATTGAACTCAACGGGCATGATATAAACACCTGGAGGCGGTCATGTTTTTTTTTTTTTTTTGCCATCATTGGTGAGCTTAATATTGGTGTTGATATGAAACTTGGGTTTATCTCCGAAAAACTGAATGAAAAATATAAGCTGTCCGTCTGATATGACCAAAGAAAGCCAGGCGGGTGACACAGCCAATGAAACATTTGTAATAAGATAAAAAGGAATCACTCAGGTAAAAGGCTTGAAATGCATGAGATGAAAGATGACAAAGATGCATTCAGGGAGACCAAAAAAGAGCAGACTGCAAAGAAAGCAAATGTACACGCAAAAAAAAAGGACATTTTAGGTCGATGAAGAAGATGGGTGGGGAAGGTTGATCGTCGAGGCGTGGCTGAGATGGATGGAGGGAACGGCTCTTGATGACACTCAGAGGCAGAGGTTGGCTTAAAGGTTAGAGAGGAAGACACGAGTTAAAGCGTAAATGAGGAAGGAGGAAGATATGACACTGGCAGAAAGGAGGGTCGACATTTGGGGCGAGAGGCAGAACAAGGCGGAGAGGGAAGACGAGAATGATGGATGGATGGCGGGAGATGAAATGGAGAGTTGGGCTTAGCGTTGATGGATGAAGCCGCAGCCTGTAGACCCTGTGCCTCCGTGGGTCCCTTTGGAGCCCGGTGTGTGTCACGCATGTCTGTCATGCAGTCTGTTCGTATCCCACTTGCGGAGTCCAAAGGATTTATAGTAGAAGACTGCTCAGCGGAGAATAAAGGTCATGACTTTTTTTAAAATTTTCTTTCTGGGGGCCCCAGCTTTCCATAGCACGCCGAAGTCATATGTCACGAAATTCACTTCTTATGGGGTTAAATGAAGCAAATCATCAGAATTGAACCAATTGATTTCTTGTCTTTTTTTATTGCACTGCTTCTCAAATAGTGGGAGGGGCCCCCGTGGAGGGGGCACGTGTGACCCTGGGGAACATGCCTTTTTTCCGCAGACTAGAATAAAGTGTAATTGCACCTCCGCTCCACTAGTTGGCAGTGGTGGCGCTCTGCTGGCCCATTGTGCGCAGCAAGTATTAACTCGACGGTGTAGATTTGTTTTGCAACGAAAATGCTATTATTTATAATTGCGGATGGAGAGTGGGTGGTGGGGGGGGCATGAATTGTTTTCTTCTTGCTGGGGGGGCAAAACAGAAAATAATTGAGATGCACTGCGCAATTGTAAGGTGGAGGTGTACCTTGCTATATAGACATCGACATGGCATGTTTATTTAATTTTTGTTTTTGCTTTTTGTTTTGTAACTGTGTCAGGTTGAGATGGTGGCGGACCCAAATGCAGAGAAGCAAAGCGGGAGAAACGTAAAAAGGCAAATACAGAAGTCGGAATGAACAAAATACTAAAGTACAAAATAACAGAGATCAACAAAACACAATTGCTCGACTTAAAATGAATGCTTCACCAATGAATTAACGGAATGTCAAGTTAGTTCGTGGAGGTGTTAAAAGTTTGGAACAGTTTAACAGAAAAAAAAGCCAGAAAACCCAAAACAAAAAAAAGAAAAGATATAGACGCTCTGAAAAGTGAAGAAGAGGCAGGAGCCCGCCGCTTGTCTGGCTTACTTCAAGTAGATAGTTTATAGAGATTAATGTCTTGAGTCGGTGGACAGGTTTGAGTGAGAGCTCCGGATGGCGGTGCGTGACCTGGATGCATGGTCGATGGAAGGTGCGGGGGACGATGAAGCCGAGAGGGGGGGTGGGGGGGGGGGGGGGCAGTTCGGGGCGCGAGGAAAAGCTGCAAAGTTCAGCATTCCGGGTGTGGTCCACATTGAGCCAGGAGACGGATGAGGATAGAGTGAAGGTGGTTGAGTGAGCGGGAGGGTCACAGATTGATGGCGGGGAGCTGTGAAAGGAAGACAAGAGGAGGAGGTGGCTCATCAATGAGCGCATCAGACAAATTTAAATGTCGGCAAATCTGAGATGACATTCTAATGCAGGTTGCCGACTTGATGGGACGTGCATTCATTTTGGAGGAACCTCATTAGCCACGCCCACTTCTGTGAAATTTTACAATATAAATCATTTTGATTGCAGTGAAAAGTTAAATTAAGAGAGCCTGAGCTCTGGCTCGCTCTCACACAGTGCCTGCACCAGCACACACACACACACACACACACACACACATACTTAATATTTTGCCCACCGCAGAGATAAGCCATAATGAGCTCCACCGGCACCTTCGACACACCTTTCACAGCCCTGCAGCTCTTTTGCTCTTCATCGCCAAATTCTGTCCATCATCTTATCTTCTGGCCTCCCACCTCTATTACTCTTAACTGTTTCTTTACCCCCTTGGAGTTTCTCACCCCTCCCTTGCTTTGTCTTTGCTCTTCCACCTTCTCATCAACTTGGAGCTTTCACATGTAGTCATTTCCTTGCACTTTATCTTCCTTTCCCTTTCTCTCAGCTCATTGCTCTCTGCCACTTTTCACCATTTTAATATTCATCACTTCACGCTGAGAAAGCTATTGCAGCAGACTCTCCAAATGCAGGAATGACAAGTATTTAGTGTTTGTGTATCGACTCCGCTCTGAAAGTATTGAAACAGTCAGGAAAATTCTTTTATATCTGCACTATACTGAAAACCAGTGCCGGGCCGTGCATTTCATACGAAGGCCTTCAGTAAAGTCCTACTTTGTCGGACTCCAACTTGAATAAATCCCCCCTCCTATTACCATCATTTACGACACCACGGCTGGAGAAATAGAAACACGCTTACGCAGTATGGACCGAGTGTTGGACGACCAAGATTCTCTCGAAGAGTCCGTCTTTAAAATGGCCGTGCAAGTGTATCTGCAATTAAATCCACACTTTTCCCTCCTTTGGCCATTGTGGTTTAAAAAAAAAAATCAAGAATATATTTCAGATTTTCAAATGGTCGGCATAGCGCTGCCCCGTCACGAGTGAGTATCCAATCACGAGTTGGTTCATCTCCTTCAACGTAAGGCCAGCGAGAAGGCCTTACTGTCATCAACTCGTGATCTGATTGGCTTTCGCAACTGTCTAGCAATGGTAAAAGCCCCCTTGAGACACAGAAGAGACCCCCGCACGATTGTATCTGGAGGCCTCGGACGAATAGTGCGCGCTACTGGTATTATGAAATCTGCCTGGCAACACGAGCTAGCTGAATTCTGATTGGATCAAAACTCTAAGCTAAAAATACAACACAAGGATGTAATGTGAAGAATATGATCATGATTTCTTGATTATGTTAGGCCAGAGAAGGCCTCGAAGGCCTTGACCGCCCACCACTGCTGAAAAAAGGAGGCAAGTGAGCAACAATGTGGCTTTAATTTTCAAGGGAAGGCTTGTCGATGGATTTGAGGAAGTGAGGAGGTGACACAAATGGAAGCACAAACACGCAAATAACATCCAGAAGAAGGAAGCTTGAAAAACGTGGAAAGGAACGCCCGATGAGAGTTGCCCATGGTGAAGTTCGGACGTCTATGGTGAGGAGCTCCATCACCTGGCTGAGGTTCATATTTCTTCTGGGAAGATTTGTGAGGTGGAACTGTTCTAAATGCGTTGTCGTGACTTTTCGGATAACCTTCTAATCGAATCGATTGTAAATCCCGTCGAAAGTCCTATTTGCCGAGGTCAGTGATTTTCTTCTATTTTCAGTTACTTTTGTTGTTCCGGTGTTTTTGTCGTCGAGTTTGTTGCAAAACCACTCATACTTTCTACTCCTCTTTCAGTTGGTCCTGCCTGGCAAAGCTTTCTTTCCTCTATGAGATGTGCGCAAAAGTGTTCTGGAAGATAGTGCCGCAGCATCAAATGCGTCCTTTTACTCATCGGAACACTCACGTTGGTTCTCTGCTCGGTGTGGGTTTTTTTTTTTTCAAATGATTATACGTGTTGCTTCTACAAACGTTGTACAAAGCCTCCAATATTCCAAATTCCTCTGCTCTTTATTCTGCCATCAATCCCGCTTGGAATGGTGCTCTGACTTTTTACTTCAACCTTTTCTCCATACACCCTTCCTCATTTCATTTCAATTACCGCCTCGCTCCTCTCTTCCAGCTGGCCCTTCATTTTCCTATCCACATCTCCCTCCATTCTCTCGCCGTGTTTGTGTGTGTGGCAACTGGCTGCTTGTGGTTATTTTTCAGGCAGCAGCCCAGAAGATTGGACTGTCATAATCTATGGTCTTGAGTTATAAGTGTTTCTAAACCAAACCTGGGGACAGGACTATTTGTCCTCTTTTCCATCACCACACCTTCTCCGTCCGCCCCCCCCCCCTTTTTTTTGTACACCTTCTATGCAATCATCACTCACTCTTCCTCATATTCTTTGGTGTCTCCGTATCCATTTTCTTCAGTGGACACAACTGAAATTCGTGCTATTGATCATTTCGATTTGGCGCCACGTTATCGTAGTCTATGAGGCATTTGTTTTACTGTTGAATTGAGAAGCAGGCAAAATGCCCATCGTGTTTTTTTTTTCTATTTATATGAATCCGATTATGATGCTGATGATGGGAGCTTCTTATTCATGTTTTCATCCCATCATATTGGTCCTAGTAAGTACGTGGCAACAATTTTTTTTTTAACTCATTCACTACCAGCCGAGTAAAAAAAAAAAAATCCATCTTTGACGTCTTTATCCGTCAATGGCAGTAAATGAGTTAACAACAAGACCAAAACAGTGTTTGCATTTTGTCAATACGATAAGAATTGAGGAATTTATGACATTTTAATGACTTCAAAAAGTTAGCAAAAAATGACCCCAAGTTCGCAGGACCGAACAACAGAATGGTGACTGAGTTTCTGGGGGGCGTTCGTTTTTGGAGAATTTAGAGAAGCATTTAGAGTCGAGATAACCATATATGGAACCACTACGATTGCCAGAAAATCCACCTCTGGAGAGCAATCCCAATCTGCCTGTTGTCTCTTTTTGCTGCCGGAGATTTCCACACCATCGGTGGCAACAGACGGCTAGCTTTCCCGAGTGGAAGGCTCCTGTGCATTCCCCCAGCCCCCATTCATTCCTGCGACCCAAATTTTGACACTGTATTATTTTCCATAACTCACTTCCGTCTCACAAAACTACTGATAATATGTGAACATAATTACCGTCTTTTCCGGACTTTAAGCCGCTACTTTTTTCCTCGATTTTGAACCATGGTGCGTCTTTCCTGTGGAATTTTTCTTTCACCAGTAGAGGGCGCTCTATAGTTCAAGAAAGAAAACTGTGGCTCATAGCCTGGTGCTGTTTGTATATTATTTTTTCTTTCAAAAAGAGCTGCTGCGGCTTATATGGAGGTGCGTTTTATAGTCCGGAAATGACGGTATCTTCTGCTGACTTTGTGGTGCTATATAGCAATTTATTTATTTCCTTACAATTGACGAACATCTTGTTTTAACTCTATATCACAGAAGCAAAGTTCTACTACGCTTCGTCTCCAAAGGCGTGGGGTGAATATTTGACCAAAACAGGTCCATTGGCATTTTGAGCAAGCGCCAACATCTATTGCAAATGTATTTCCGATTGGTGCCCCGAGAGGTTTCTCGTCCAGCTTTCATTCATTTTTTTTTTCTTTTTCCAAATAGTGATTACTTTGCATCTATGACTGTTTGCAGTTTCCCAGTGGGCATCCTCACCTGATAATCCTCATGAAGGTTATTGTAGACATAAAAAAGACTCATTCACACTCATTCAACTCCACCCAGGGCCTTTCTTATCTCCACTGTAATGAATTAAAAGCTTGATTTGCTTTCTGTCAATCCATACATGAGCTCAGAGTTTGTCTTTGCCAGGAGATATTAACAAAGGCCGATTCAGATTTTAGACAGCGGAGAATAATACTTTATCCCCCCCCCCCGATTGATTCAGAAGTTTAGGAAGTTACTCAAGCAGCAAGAGATGGCCATGACGATAGAGGCATGCTTTGACATTTTCCGAAAGAAATCTGTGCCAAACAGCGCTGAGATAACGGGACGAATCTGGCATTGAAAAAGTAGTTTGCCGGCACCGCATGCGCACATAGACTTCACAAACACAAAAGTCATTCAAGTTGTCATGCTGCCTTTGTCTCTTTCCCTTCCAGCCGCTCGTCTATCAAGCTTGATAGGGATGTGACAGGCATCATAATTCCAAAGCTTTGGCCAACATTTAAAGCCTCACCCGGAGGTGCTGGCGAAAGCAGGACGGATCTAGTGCAACACACTAGTACACAAACATAAAAAAAAAAAAAAATCTCAAATGGTGCAAAAGCATTAACTCGTTGACTGCCATTGACGGCTCAAGACGTCAAAGATCCATTTGTTTTTACTCGGCTGGTCGTGAATGAGAAGCATGCCAGCATTTTGCATTTTTTTGTTTTATCTTTACAAGGACATGCAAAAATGACCTCAGTTCTGTTAAACACCATCAAGGAGAAACACCACCGAGGATGAGGAAAAAGTATTTCTGGATGACAAGCACTTTCTTTGAGCTCCGATGTGTTGCTATAGGAAGTCTAAGATGATATCGGTCATGTCAGGAACTAACCCCCCCCTCATCTTTTTAACTTTACTCTATTGTGCTTGACAAAATCCCGCCAGACATAATTTACCAAGATACCGACGCGGTATCACGCATCGAAAATGGAGAGGGTAGCAAATGCTGCAAAAGAATGAAAGGATAAAAGAAGAAATAGAGATTTATGAAAGGTTAGTGAGGTTTATTAGATTTGCGAGGCACATTTGTTGGGAGAGAGAATATGAATTGCTATATCGCTGGCAAACAAGGTGAGAAAGTTATGTGGCTGCGTAGCCTTCCCTTTTGGGACATGGCTTCGTATTTCAAAGTTCTGCAAAGATTAAGGATGAAACAGTTTACAAAAAAAACGTGATGAAACCTCAGATGATTAGTATTATCATATTTATCATTTCTGGTCGTATTTGTCTTTCAGCTTCTGCCATCTGGCGTCCAAACCAAAGCAAACCTGGCACAACATCAAAGCGTGGCAAAAGGCAGCCCAGCTGATGCTAATAGTTTGACACTGTCGACTTTTTTATACGTACAAAATATGTGAATATATTATGAAAGGGGTCTTTGTACAACTGTTGGAATTTATTGTTTTAAAAAAATATTTATAGATGCTGGTGAGGCATCAGTTCTCAAACATTTCTAGAATCGATTATTCTACCGATTTTACCATTAATTGCCGAAGTAATCTGATAAAAGATAATTTTGCATTGTTAAACAACAATACCAAATGATGTGTAATAAAAATAACTGAGAAATTACCTTTTATTTCTCCCCCATTCAATAAATTAAATAGCAAACGCAAGTTGACATTCTTGTGACTTCTTAAAACAAAATAAAAAGGACCGCAAGACTGCAGCGAACATAAATATGAATTCTCGTCCATTTAAACTTTGCAACAAAGTGGATGAGGTAGGCTTGCAACTACGTGTGTGTGTGTTTGCGCGTCTTGGTGTGTGTGTGTTTGTGTCCACTTGGAACTTGAGAAACACACAAAATGCTCGCTGGGTCTGCGTTTGCAAAATGTAATGCTCCGTGGAATAAAACCTTCAGGTCAACCACAACACTTGAATGCAAATTGCAGCTTGGCCGACACACTCAGACCCATTTGAGATCTCTGTTCCTCACTGCAGAAAGAGTCTGAAGGAGGGGGGACAAAAAGCAATCCGCAATGTTTACACATTACTGACAATAAAGATGTTAGCAGAGGATATATATATATATATATATATACATATATATAATATATAAATATATATATATTTTTTTTTATTGATTTTTTAAATTTATTATTTTTTCTTTTTTCAAAAATGTTGGTGACCCCTTCTAAATTAACAGTTGGTCTGGTTCCGATTTTTGTTTGCAATGTGTCCTATCTGACTAACATGCGAGTCTTGCTTGGGTAAGCAAGTAAACTTTTTTTTTTTTTTTTTTTGGAGATGCCAGTCATCTCTATTAATGGTGAGTCAGCTTGAAAAAGAAAGATATTCCTGTCGATGGCAGCATAATATTTAAATTGGCAGAAAATAAAATGGGACAAGACTCCCTTTTGAAGAACCAACGTTCTTGTCTTTAGTGTGTCATTGCGGGTGTGTGTGTGCATGTGTGTTCTCATGTATAAATGTGCAGATGCGGTGTATTTCTCCTGTAGAGTCACAGAAATAGAAAATGCTGACCTCGATGCTCATTACTGAGCTTTGTCTCCAACCAATAGGATTGGCCGCACTGACACAAGGTTCCGCACATTTCTACTTGATCCTACATCCACCTGCGTAATATGCTGACAGACAAGAAAGTGCGGGAACTTTTCTGATTAAAGATGAAATGCTATTTCTCACAATGCGAACGGGAGCATGACACGAATCGGGGGCCCGACATTCAGGCGTTTCCTCGCTTACACCGTTCTTCACATTGCTTTTCTGCCGATACATTTCGAGCCGCTTCTCTTGGCGGGTGTATCAAGTTGAGTGTGTTCGTGCCCACGACGGCACAAAACATTTTAAACTGCTTCAAGCTGCGTGCGAAAATACCAACACAAGGTCTAGCCTGCCCCTGCACAGTTTTCGATGAAAGTGTGTTAAAATACACATTATCTGTTCGCAGTAGGATGCAGCAAACTTTGTACAAGTCCTGCACATCATAGACTATTCTGTTTCTTTAAGCTACCTGACACGTAAAATCAGTCTCTGACCATTTCTGAATATACTTCCCAAAAGTTTGTTCACTGAATAAATACATCGTTGTGGAAAGAGGACAGAAATGTTCAATTTTCTGACTTCCACAACTTGCCTTTTTTTATTATTATTTTTTTTTTTAAAATGCGGTAACAATACAATGTGGGTGGACCTGAACACTATACATACAAAGCAGAGTACACACAAAAGGCTCTTCTTCTTTTTTTTTTTTTTTTAATTAGAGCAGTACTTCCTCTCTGACTCACTTGCTTTGTTTGGTTTTGTGCGGCCTCCACTTGCAATTGCAATCTGTTTATTGTGCCATGATATTAGGTGATTAAAAACAAAATCACCATATTGCAAGACAAGGAAAGGAGAATGAAAATGTTTAAAAAAAAAAAAAAAAAGTGTGTGCATAGGGCAGAGGAAGCTGAGGTTGCTTCAGCTGCACCTGATTAGAATTATTTATGTACCAGATGCATCTGGACTGTTATTAAAATTCGAAGCAGCTCTCCTGTGGAGAAAATCCTTCAAAAAATAATAATAATGAAAAAAAAAATGGATAAACACAAATAATGACAACTTCCAGGACAAACAAAGCACGTTCTCCTTCTTCTAATTGCCGTTGCTGCTTGCAAGACCTGTGAATGAGGATTTCATCCGTACTTAACAGCAACAACCAAACGCGCCTGCTCACAAAGTACGTGTAACAAAGCCGATTCGAAGGATAATGAGCTGGATTTCGATCCCAAAATAAGGGGAGTGAAGTGTGGAAATTGATGGGATGTAGCAGGTGTTGCTGGAAAATTGGCAGAAACGGAAGTAAGGCATTTATTGTTGTCGAGGGATAATGAATTCATTCTCTGTGACAGTGACTTGCAGAATAAATACAAAGAAAACAGATTGCAACACGATGGGCAGCATCAATAAAGGCCAACAAATGTGCCCTGCACAATCGGGACGACAAGCACTCGCTTTCATACAAAAACACTACTCTTTTTCATTTTTTTTCAAGACGAAACAAACGGTAATTGTCAGTCCTTCATAATATTTTCATCGCGCTTCCGTCATTGCGTCCTTGAATATATTTAGTTTTTTTTTACACAGCAGATATATGGTCATCCCCTCCATGCGCCGTAATGTCTCTCTCTCTCTCTCTCTCTCTATATATATATATATATATAATGTGAAACTTTTGTTATATACACTGAATAGTGTACAACTTCTTGGTGACTTTTCTCATTTGCTTAAACATGAAATATGCGTGCGTGTTTGCATGTATTGGGTTTTGGGGGGGCGGGGTCATTGCATTACATTAACATGAAGAACAAAGACTGTGATGGAAATGTGCCTTTTCCTCTGACAGCTTGTTCCCATGACAACTGTTGTTCTGGGTGACATGGGCGGAGACACGTTCACTTTGGAGTCGCGTGGATGCACGCACACACAAACAGGAACGCTTCTACCACCCTGTCTTCAGAAGCCTCAGTCTTTGCTTTTGTGCACCCAAAATATTTCAGAACTCCCTTGCAGCCGATTGTTGCCCTTTTCTTGTTTATGCCTTCTCTTTCAACTCATGGGTGGGTTGTCATTTCTAAAATTCCCCCAAGTCAAATGACAACTAACATGTAGGCTTTTGTGTTGTTTACAAAAGCTTTTGTCTCCTTGGCGCCTGCTTTGCACTTTCATGTTTTTTTTTTTTTTTTACCCCCTCAAGTTCTTTCTTATTTCTTTACTCCATTCTTAGTCCTTTCTTGAACTCCAGCCACTGAAAATGGTTTAAATCGACAAGTGGTGCTCAATCAGCCAACAAATCATCCCATTTATCTGTTTGCTACTTTGCCCTGAGTCAGTTTACTTCTGCTTCTCACTCAACATCAGGCTTTTTCTGAAGCCCGTTCTTGAACCCCCCCCCCCCCCCCCCCCCCCCCCACAGACGCACCTTTCATAAACATCTTGCAGGCAGAAAAGAGACCGTTTATAAAGGCAGTGATCTGGTACTTTTTATTTTTTTCAAAAAGATTATGATAGCTTTTAAATCTTTGCCCATTAGCACTGAAAGCGTGTGAACTGCCATTAGGGGAATCACACACACACACACAAAAAAAAACAAAAACGGAGAAGGCTTTCCTTTGAAAACAACTCATCAGGTGGAAAAGATGGCTCTTGGCACATGGTGTGGACCTTATTTTGTTCCATTAAGTGCCCCTCCAAATGCCACATAAATGCATGGTTGCTTTTCTGTTTGTCTGTTTTTTTATTAATTAATTTTTTACCGAGTAAAAAAGAAAAAAAATATTACATGGGCGGCACGCCTGGTTTGCACGTCCGCCTCACCGTTCCGGAGTGCAGGGTTCGATTCCGGCTACGGCCTTCCTGTGTGGAGTTTGCATGTTCTAGCCGTGCCGGTGTGGGTTTTCTTCGGGTACTCCTCCCACATTCCAAAAACAGTTTACGTTGCAAATTCAAATTGGCCTGCCGCTTAACTGCTCGGCAATGCCGAACACGCCATTAGGAGTCAATGTCAGTGTGCTTCGTTTACATTTTCTAGTGTACAGTATATCTTTTTACTTTTTACTTGGTTTCAACTTAACCTCCTTCATTTTCAGGCTGGGAATATGTGGAGAAAAAAGCAATACAAGTCATTATATCGCCACACTCTGTAAATAATGGCCCAAGTCACATTTTGACATTTTTTTTTTTTGTCTTGAAAATATTCTCATGATGCAGCCCCACCTCTGCTAAAATTGGCTTCATACTTAGTTAACCAGATCTTGATCTCTCACGAACAAGCAGAAGCCCAATTTGGGTGCGCTGTGGATGAACGGACAACTGCTAGAACTTTCCACTGAAGCAAAACTTTTGGGTTTTTTTTATCCACATGTCAGATGGTAGACATGCCGGAACCTTTGGGCAAGGCACACATTGAAAAACAGCCATTCCCACTCACATTTGCACCTGGCTTCAATTAACCGAGCATGTTTTTGGAATGTGGGTGGAAAGTAAGTACCCGAAGCAAATCCAAGCATGCATGGGGAGAACGTGCAATCTCCACACAGGAAGGGCCAAGCCCGGATTTGAACCCACAACCTCTGCTCTGTGAGGCAGATGTGCTAGGCAGTCCCACCGTTCCTACAAATAAATACATTTTGATGCAAAATAAAAGTGCAATGAAATAGTTTCCCCCAAGCTGTTCATCGGGAACAGAGACAAAGTTTCGAATTTAACCTGAACACAAAACAGCAAATAAGTGAGTTTTTCAGTGTACAAGCATATCTTGAAAAAAAAGAATTGCGAACGCTGAACGTATCCCGTTTGTTACAGCCCTTGCTCAAATCCAGTCTAGACTCAGACTAAGACCCCATTCTTCCGACATAATCCGATAAACTACTATCATCGTGTTCCTGCCCAAGTTTCAGGAAAGCATTAGCCTGGCGAGTGAGAATAATTGCTGGGAGATGACAGGAAGCGTGTCTCCTCACCTCTCCGAACCCCCGCGGCTAAAGCTACTGCCGCCTGCCATGTCATGCATTAACCCCAGCAGAGGGACTGCGGAGAGAAAGGAAGTCAGGAAGCGGAAGATGACGGATGCTGTGTCTCTGTGGGAGAGGATTAATAAACAGTTTGTGAAAATTAAAGAGAGGATGTGAAAGAAGGGGAAGGTGTGGAAGCAACTCAGCCTAAACACTCAGTTCAAGATTTTTATCAGCGTTATCAGTTAACCTTAGCTCACCATGGCTGCAATTCATATTGCAGAGCAAAAAAAGGCTTGTTCCCTCCCTCGAAGGTGCACGCTGAGCAATTGGGCACTGCTCTCACTCTCGCAGCACAACTCTCGCACATTATGCTTGTGCACTCGTTTTTTTTTTTTATTTCCATGCCAGTTTAACCTGCAAACTGGACACCACACCATTCCCACTCCCCTTAACGTTCCAGTAGGGCGACTAGGGGTGGAAAATGAGCTGTTCTACTATAAATTGAAGATTACATTGACACACATATGCCGCTGACTGCTCTATTCAGGATGTCCAAACATGGGCGTAGTTTGGAAGCCCCTTAAATGAGGCACTGTCGCGTGTTTCAAAGGTCAGAATGTTTCATTAGATGGCATATTATCCACTGATGATCTTAAATTTTGGACAGGTGTGATATTGATTTGACCGCCATGTACACGTCTTATGTTGCTCACCGTGGTCCAAGGAATGCTCCGACACATAACAGAGAAAACAAAAGCATTACAAAAAAATATCTGTGTTTGACACACCAGAGTGTTTAGAAAATAAAACATTACAAGGTTTATTCTTTGAATTTTTTTTTCAAGTTTGGTGGGCCGGATTAAAACGTTTAACAGGCCGCGTGTGGCCCCCGGGCCGTAGTTTTCCCACGGCTGCATTAGAGGGAACATTGCTGGTGGCCATGCTGAAGACAAAGGTAAATAGATTTTTAATGGCAGCAGCAAGAAATACGAGTCAGTTTCTATTTATGGGCAGTAGTTGTGATCTGGATGAAAATCACAAATTGTAACCGAGGTGAAGAGCACGTATAAGATAAGAGCATGAGAGAGGGAAGGTATGATTCTGCAAGAGAGTGGCAAATGATAGTGTCACAAAGCAGCAACTGGAGGAAAACATTCTGCATCACAAAAGGATGTCAGTGAAGTGTTGACATCAACTTTAACAAAATCTGAGAACGGCAAACCTGACCATAAAGGCTCTGCAAAAAAAACTTGTCGAAGCAAATTAATATCGAGCAATCTAAGGGAATGTGACAATATGCAGACTAAATGTAAATTAACAAAAGAAAAAGAGGAGAGAACGTCATGGTGTCTGGGGGTGCTGGAAGGATAAGGAAAGGCCACGTCTGACCGTAGAAATGCGAGCCAGACACGGAAGAGTACGGACATGCTTACACACACACACACAAACACACACGCATTCCCTTATTCTTCATCTGTTACATTTGCAGCTTCTCTAGAGTGGCTGCTGAATCACAATGCAATAAATGCACACACACACACACACCCCCCCACGCACACGCACGTGGAGGAAACGCTCCCTGTTCCCACAGTGAGAGTGAATGGAAGGACACAGCTTGTGGATGTCCACCGGCTGTTTGTAATTCTCTGTCTCAACAGGAATTGCCTGTAGGTGGCAGTGTAACACTACATAAACACTATAGTACATTCGTGACCTGCACACGCACACAAAGACACGCGCGCACGCAAATGGTCTGTGTAAGAGACACACGTTAATATTAAAGTCCCCATAAAGCAAAAAAAAAAAAAAGAATTTCTTATAAATTTGACACACCCCAAAGAGTATTAACAACCTGCCGCATTTGAATGATGAAAAAACTCACCAAGTATGTACAAAGCGGCTTCAAAATCATGAAAAAATTCTCGCCTTGATCTACTCTCAAACACTATGGGCGTGTCTGCTGAAAGCATTAAAACCACGGCCACTCAACTGTCAATCAAACATAAAGGAGGCTGTGACAAACAAATATTTTTAGAATCAATTAATCGATTATCAATTATCGATCGCGACCATCACGCTCGCCTGCTCTCCAATAATCACGTGACTTTACTCTCACAAATCATCACTGCTCGGCGCTAAGTGATGAGACACAGGTAGCGAGTTATGCTAAGGTAAGCTAGCGGGCGAGGCTTTAACACACACCGAGCGGTTAAACAACAATTCAGTGGAAGTTGCTTGGCCCCGGTAAAATAGTGATGGGGCTTGCTGTGAAGAAGATTACGTTTGTTCCGTGTTAATTCACTTAAGAACACCGGTTTAAAGCTTTGTTGTTATTATCTCGAGCAGCAGGCGTCCACCGAGCAGCCGGTGCCTCGTCATCACGTGGGTCACATTCGCGTCTCCAAGCTCAGTTTTGCGGAAATACAATACAGTAATTCAGTCAAAAGCGACACAAGAACCAGAATCCAATTCTCTGACCTACCTGAGAATCATCCTCTCAGTTAGCATGAGAACGGTTTATTTTTTCCCTCCCATTTATAAATGACCAATGTTAGCCAATTTAAGCTAGGCTACCTATAAACTGAACAAAAATAATAATAATTTCACACGTTCTTAAATAGTGGAACATTTTCAGCAATTAACCATCAAACCTGTTTATTTTATTTATAAACAAATCAATGAATCACGCATTACATGCGCACATCTGTCAGCAGTCATTTTTTTTTTTGACAAAGTGTCAACCTCTCCTTTGCCCTCTGTTCCTCACGACACGTTTTCAGATCCATTCCCAAAACACAAGTCTTTCTCCAACCTGCAGACTTTAGAGGCGCAGAGTGTTCACTTACGTTGACGCCAAGAGAGGGGAAGGTTGCTGAAATAGATGACACGCTCAGGGCTGCACACACACTCAGGAGCAGATGCAACCACAGCACTTCTGTAATAGTTCCTGGCCCAGTAATGGTTGGGATATGTCTGCAGGGGTGAGCGTGTGTGTCTCTTCAGTACTTTACAACGTGGTGGTATGATGATGATGATGATGATGAGGATGAGGATGGCAGTCACAATTCATCACTTTCAATGGCTAGTTTGCATCTTTTTTTTCGTTGTAGTATCATCTATTTTACACTCAGAACTCGAAAATTTACATTAAAAAATTGAAATAAGAAAAAACATACATGAAGTGTGTGTGTGTTTGTTTATATGCATTATGGGGACATTTGACACTGAATAAACAACACACTTTGAGGACATTATGAGGACACAGCCCATGTCCTCATAATTCGGACAACGCTATAGTTTTTCTAAGGGTGTAGAATGCTAAAATTCAAATTTTTAGCCAATGTCCCTATAAACCATAAAAACATAAATGTTGTGTATAATTGTGAATGAGAAAATGACCCTTTCGTGTGTGCCTGTGTATGAGAGGGAGCGCAAGAGAGCATTTGGATACTTAACAGACAAAATACTGTAGCAGCCCTTAGATCCAAGCTAATCCTGTTTGTGTTTGAGGGAGACTTAATTAACAAATAAAGTCATGCTGCTGTGCCTTCTGCATAAATGCATCCAGTGTCTCTCTTCATGGAGAGACACTTTTTGCCCCCCAGCCAGAAACAATATTTATCCATCTAGTTGCAAAGTTCATTTAAAACAATTGCGGGCCGATCATGCACACTGGGATATTTTAGTTGTAATCTTACAGTACTTTGTGCAGCACTTTGTTTTTTTTTAATACAATTACTTGTCTTCGACGAGAGACCGACCAGTGAAGAAGCACTTTCTTGTCTGTAAAAAATAAATAAATATATTTCTATTAAATTTGTGGCAGTTGATAAAAGTTAATGTCGAGTGCGGGGCGGCGGGTGTGTTTCAAAGCTAATTTTATGAGACACAAAACAATTAAGCCTATTGGTTCTTTTATCTCAGACATTTTTTTTTATTAAAGAACCAACAAGTTTAATGATAAGTAAACAACAGAATGAATTTTATTCTGTTTGAAAAACAAAAACAAATGATCTTTGGAATAATGTCAAATGGAGGACTTTCTTTTCAAGGCCATATCACCAGCCTTACAGATAGATGAACAAGAGATAAAGGTTTCCAAAGCCTCTAAATCTGTATTACGCTAAGACCATAAATAAATATTTTGTATATAAAACACGACCACACACACACAAACACACACCTGAACGGAATTAACGTTTTTGAATTTGTTTAGACTCTCGGGACACTCAAAGTTGTGTTTGTATTTCAATTAACTGGCCTGACCTTGACTCTGTAGCGTTAAAGTGGATAGTGTTTGACACCAGAGGGACATTTCTGCAGTTATCTAAAGAGGAAAAAATAACATTTAATTGGGTATATGCAGTATTGTAAATGTTATAGGGCAGGGGTCAACAACACGGTCCCCACATCACATGTTTTCTGGATTTGGGCATGTGACATTCGCAAATAGGCCCGAGGGCACTGTGACATTAGTTTCAGTTGCCAGCAATTGGCAGAGCAGGACAAAATAACAACACACTGAGATATATAAAAACAAGTGTTTTTTTTATGTGAATTCGAATGAGTATCTGGCAAATTAGTAACCTTATAAAGCCAGGTTTTGATTGATTGAACTTATCCGGGTGCTTGGCAACTGGACGTATGGGTCCGTGCTATTTCACAATGGACATGACTCCTTCTTGTGACTGGCTTTCAGCTCTTAAATCATTCAGCAGCTGCAAAATTGCATTGCAGAATAGATATTGTGACGGCTCCTGCCGTTTTCAGATTGTTGATCAGTGTGAGAGGTGTGTTCGTGCGTCTGTGCGTTTGTTTGTGTTCCACTCTGCGGGGTATTTGGACGATTGGCTACCCGCGCTGCAAGTAGAGTGACCATCATGGCATCTGTTGATTGGCTGCTGTGAGGAGACACTTAAGTTTAAATCCAACAGCTTTCAGTATCGAGACGAGCCCCGTTTGACAGCTGCCACATCCCTCCCCGTCACCTGTCACTTGGAGTGTTTCGGATTCTCTGATCCTGATGGTCAGCTGGCTCTTGCTTGTTAGTAAGATTTTAGTGAGCTATTTCTGTTATCGTTCATTTACAGTTTCCATTTCAGCACATGTAAATACAGAACATGAAGAAAGAAGGGTAAGGTGTCATTTTTTCTTTTTTGTAGGGTTTGGATAGCGGGTAGGTTCGTGTTTTGTTTGCTATTTTAGCCTTTGGTTATATGGAAGGAACGTTTCCCTGTTAAGATCGTATTGTTCTTTGTTTTTGTGTGCACATGGTAATAAAATGCTTTGTTTTGGTTACAGCATTACTGTGAGCTCTCGTTTTATGTTACGCGCTTTAACCCCACACGAGGCCATAATATCAGTTGTTTCATCTCCCTAGAAATTATTTTAGTTGGCATCTAAAAAAAAAAAAAAAAATCGTACCATACATGAGCCCAGTAAAATTTCTCATTTTCATTTTGCAAATGTCGCAATGGCATCACGAGGCATAATGCAGATGTGCTGTTTAAAGTTTAGAGTATAAGCCGCAGTTTTCTATGTTAACCAAAATTAGTTGTTGAACAATTTCGTACAGTGAATGCACATAAAGCTACATAAACAGATTGTTAAAACAGTGCCTTTGAAAAACGGCAACAACTTTGCTCATTCAAACAGAAGAGACCAAAGAGAAAAAAAAAATTTACTTAGCGTATTTTCTCAACTATAGCGCGCCCTACTGGTTCAAGAAAAATCCGCAGAAAAGCCGCATTGTTGTATTAGCCGCACGGTTCAAAATCGAGGAAAAAAACATAGCGTTTTATAGTCCAGAAAATACGATATTTCAATCTAATTTTCTATTGATTCTCCTGCTTTCTCATTTTTCCTCCCTTACTTCATCCCTTCATCTTTCTCTCACCCCCCCTTTATTACTTTTTGTTGTCATACATATTCATGTCATTTTTATAAGTCAGCTTGTGGCTGTGGTTAGGGACCGAGGGGACTCTTACTTTACGCTATAGGTCTTTAAAGCCTGCCTGATTTACAGGAACAACTTGGGATATATCCAGAAATACCATTATTGAAGTTCCCTCTCTTTCGAGCACACACACACACACACACGCACACACACGCAGAGCTATTTTCTGCCTTGTATTACCTGCATTCAGTCTTGGATGTTGATTGCAATTTTCAACGTACACACAGTGCCATTAACAATCACATTTACCATCCAATAAATGCATTGCAAGAAAAAGAGCATCCCCGCTAGAATGAATGAAAGCTATTTTTTTTTAATTTTGAGTCGTTTACATGATTCAAAACGGTCTCCAAATTCTTTACCAAAAGGATGACGTCCTTCTATTCTGCGAGAAGTCTACAGGCGATAGAAGCTTTGGACACTTTTCGTCTCACCCTCTTTTGTTCCTACACTGGCCATATACCAGGCCTCCTGTGGCTTGCTCTTTTTTTGTCCTTCCCGCCACATGGCCAGCGGTCAGACCTGCTCCGGGGTCCTCCTCTCTTGCGAGCTCCAAATGCTTCCTCTTTTTCTAAGAATGTTTTTCTTTTCCTTCTTGGCGGCGCACCAAGAGCTCAGGTGGCGACCTCTCCAGAACTCCCTGAGAGATGCGGTCAAATGCCTTTTCCAAGTCCACAATGCAAATCTCATCAGAACCCTGCTGAGGGTGTAGCGTTGGTCCACTGTCCCATGGCCAGGATATAAAACCGCACTGCTCCTCTAGAATCTGACATTCCAAAAACCCCTGAATAGACCTCACCAAGGAGACTGAGGAACGCACCCCTTTTTTTAAGAAGGGGGCCCACTTTTGTTGAATATCCATAAATGCAGTACATTTAAGCGGTTTGTGAAAGTGTGTCTTTCACCGTGAGATTCAGTTTTGATGATGAAAAATAATTGGGGAGGTCATAAAAGGCAAGGTTGCGTCCTTCACCCAGACCATTCCTGAAAAATACACACGCATGCGTGAACGGACACACACACACCCACGCACACACACACACACAAGCACAAAATGATCGCATGAGAAAAACCAAATTAATCTTTCATATGGAACAGGATCCAAACAAAAAAAAAAAACCCAAATGACGGGAGTTAGGAGTTGTAATCGGCTCCCAAACAGTTGAGACTCAATTAAAAGTTACTTGGTTCTCCTAATGACAAATTACAACAGTAATGCGGGATGTGATTGAAACAAAGCAAAGCCACAAAGTCTCTGATTGCTTTCCGAATGAGCACAGCTATTGAGGTCATCTTGGGAATAAGGCTCCGTTTGGCATACACTGTATATGTCCAAAATACATTTCTATGCACCTGGCTTTGGATTCACACAAACACAGGACACACACACCCAGGAGCGGCAATTTATTACAGCGCAAAGCATCTACTGTTAACAAAAGTAGAATTAAAAAAAAATAATAATCAACAGACAGAAGTAATATTGGAAGCTCGCAAATGATAATGACACTCATCAGCATGGGCGGGTCATAAGAGGCTGTGCCGGCCCACCAAGATGCTTGTTGCCCTCCCACGTGAGGCACACTAAAAATAAATCGTTTATTTTATTTCATTTCATCATGCTCGCTATTTTTTTTTTTTTTTTGGCGTTAAGAAACGCTAATGTTGGGTTCTTTACCAGTAAGAAAAAAATGGTGTGATTTTATACGATGATGCCTGGCTAATCTGCAACACCTTTACCAAAATTAATTAAGTGAATTCTACACGTTCGCATGACCTGGATTTAGTATTTTTTTTATTTTTACATGACAGGCCTGTAAAATATAATTACATAATAAATGATAAATAATATAATATTGAATATTACGTCACCAATACCGCAAAGGTGGATGCCCATTGGCCCCGCCCACTGAACGCTGCACCCCAGAACTGCGAGGCAGACGTGCTAACCCGTCGTCCACCGTGCCGCCCGCAAATAATATAATATATAAATAATGCTCTTTTTAATAATGGAATGATGAGCAGAACAAGATCATTTTTTTTCATGGTTTTCATCGCGTTTGATGACTCTTGATAATTTGCGGTTGAGTGATACCAAGCTGCAAATAAAATGAAGCACCTTTCTGTTTCTTGTCTCATTGGGCGGACGGACAGCTTTTTATTGTTTGTCATGTTGTATGAGGAAATTCAGTTTTACCTAAGAATACTTCATTACAGTTTTATATCATGAACAAAGTTTAGAGTATTTATTTAGGCAATTGCTAACTTTGGGGGTCTGTACATAAAAAAAAAAAAATATTATCGACATGACATGTATAAAGCTTTCTTAATCTTTTGCTGCTTCTAACATCACTCACTGACTCACTTGTTCCCATCGCTTTACACTTATCCATTCAATCTTGCTCAAATATGAATTTCTTCCCCCATCTCAATTTCCACGTCTGTCTCTTCCTCCTTTTCACCTCTATCACACAATCTCCTTGTCACCACAAGAGTTTTGATGTTTTTCACTGCACTTTCTCCCTTTGTTACTTATTCTCTTTTTAACTCTTTTTCGCACTTATTATGTCCTTGGTTTGTCCAGACTTGTGGAGAAGTGAGGTATGTGTGGTGCAGTAAAACAAAAGCTATGGGCCAAGAAAGGCCTCTCTTTTGTTCTGTTTGGGTCGTGCGTGTGTGTGTGGGGGTGTGTGTGTGTGTGTGTGTGTGCGCGTTTGGGCTACAATGATTGACTTCTTGAAATGGTTGCCCTTGAGATTGAAGTCAAGCAACCACTGATGTTTCAAACTGACTGTGCAAGATCTTCAAAAGAGGACACGCGCTTTTGTAAGATGAACTCAGATGGCATCTTTAGTTTGAGTGCACAACCAAGTCCAGTAATTACTTTTCACAACAAGAACTTTACGCTAGAATTATGAACTTTGCATAATCACAACACTCTTATAAAATAAAGTTTCTGGTATTTTTTTTTTTTCGGGTGCAGAGAAGATCCCGCAAGGAAGATAATAGTTTTGAGAGGCTCAGATAAGTTTTTTTTTTTTTTTTTTTGGCAAGGACAAGGTTTGCAACACTGAATATATTTTATTTGATAAGTGCTAGAAGCATTCTGTTTCAAGTTTGTAAAATCTAAAAACTGGTAACGTGTTCAGTCCTGTTTCGAGTTGAGTTTGAGGGTTTTTTTTGCATCAGGCTGCAAGATTTGAGAACTAACAAACAAAAAGTTGACTATAGCGTAGAAGTTGGTTGGACAACATGCGTTGCGTTATGTTTCTAACCCTGAGTAAATTGTGTCGAGAATACCGAAAACTTACATTGCACGCCGACGTCTGCACAAAGGTTTGTGAGTTTATGAATCAAGTGTTCACAAAAATGGCGTAATCAAAAAGGCTTTCAAAAAGTTCTGACTGCTTCTGACGTGATATGTGCAGTCATCTGAAAACAGACTCATCAAAAAAGAAAGAAAAAAAAGAAAGCACTCGTGCATACACCCACACGCACGAGCATACACGAGTGTCCACATACTTATAATAATCTGCCGGTTGCAGATAATGGCTAGACTTTTTTTTTTTTTTAATTGACCAGTAGCAACGCATGTAATGCTACTTTGGGCATGCGATCCCCACATAAGCAAGCAAGGAAAAACTCGAGACTCGGTGAAGAACGCCCATCTGACTGGTTGGTTTAAAGAGCAGAAAAGGAGAGACAGGGGTAGAGAGACACACACAGAGAGAGAGAGAGAGAGAGAGAGAGAGAGAGAGAGAGAGAGAGAGAGAGAGTAGATGCTTATAAAGGCTATGTTATGAGAAACAAGTGGTGCCATTTTTATTTCTTTCCAGTAAGCGCCAATGTGTTGTGTTGATCGTGATTTTCTCCATCTACTTCATTCCTGATCATCTTCACCAAAAATTACATCACTTGAGATTATTTCTATTGCCCTTTGAGAACTGTTCTGTTTGTGCTAGAGGGTCATATATAGCCTTGCAAAAATATTTTTTATATCTGTCATGGCAAATTTCATGTATGCAGCAGACGCAGCATTAGTTCTTTAATTTGATTGGTATTGTTTTGTAAGTTTTGACTGCACATGTGCACCCGCAGACCACTGATGTTCATCGTTGGTGGTTACGGTTATTTATTTATTTCTTGTCCGAGCTCTGCGTACTATTTCTAACAGAAGTGCATTTTTTTTATTTAGTTGATTGAACTTCTGTTAAAAAAACTAAAAACTAAATAAAAAATGATGGCCTGGCAACCAATTCTGCGTGTACCCCACCGATTGCCCCAAAACAGCTGGGATAGGTTCCAGCACGCCTGCGACCCTTGTGAGGAAAAGCGGCTCAGATAATGGATGAATGAAAAAAAATAAGCAGAAAGACGAAAAAGTGAAGTATACATTATTCAGACGTGTCAAGCCGTAGACTTTGGCGACTTTCTGTGGAAATGCTATAGCTGACCGTCGAGTATGCGGGGCATGTGTTCTCTCATTGGCCCCGCATGTGGCATGAGAAGAGGTGAGGTCATTGGGTTAGAGCCGAGCTTTCAGCCTGGCTGTGTGAATGAGACCATGATTGATGTGAGGACAAAAAAGGGTCGAGCCCTACCCTTTCAATCATGAGGTTAGACTTAAAATGTGATGCCGGATATTGTACACATGGAAGTAACAGCGTTCTCCGAAATGAGAGTAGCTGGCAAACCTCCTCCCTGAACTCTGTGCTCAATGTGTCCATCAATCCCCTTCTGCAGTTGACACTAATCAAATGAGACAGCCAAAACTCACCTCTCCCTCTTTCTGGTCTCTTTCCTCTTCAGCATTCTCATTCTTCCATCATACTTTATGTCCACACTGTTGTAGCATCTTCAGCTGTCTTTACTGGCCCTCAGTTGTCACACTGTGTAAGCATTTGAACCTAGTGAAGAGATTATTTCATCTCCAACTCATTCTTTTCAAAACCGTGAAGAGTGTTTTGTCATTTTGTAATGACTCAAAACAGAAGAATGAGACGACGAAACAATTACGCATCTGACTCGTCGCCGTGAAGAAAGTCTAGAAAGACTCCCCAGGGAATGCCATCAAAATATAGTTAAAACCGGACCAAATTCATTTGAACATAATTGTTTTATTTTATTTAATCTTGGCTTCTATAAATCACCTTTTAGCTCGTGCGTTCATCTTCTAGACAGTCAGCATGGCAACTGAAGTGAAGAACACGACAGCCGTGTGAAATTGCTTTTCGGGGTTAAAAACCATATAGAAGCCGTAGACCAAGATTTTATTAGAATCGGGAAGCGGTACAGCAAAGGCGATGAGGCCGTGAAGATGTCAAGAAACCACTTAGCCAAGCTCACATCGTAGGAGAGTGCATGTCCAATTTAAACCCATTTACATTTGTGGGTCATACAGCTCACTCAGTCAATAAGATTTGATTGAAAAAAATGAAATTGTTGGAAGCTTCCTGCAGACCATGAACGAAATTCATGAATTTAAACTTAATTTTTCAGCATCTTTACCACTCGTACCAATAAGACTCTGCTTATCCTTAGTCAACAAGTAAACGCTTCCCTTTTCTGATACTCATGCTTGTAATAAAAATGTTAATTGCAACAAAGTCAGCCACGAGTTACATGATTGCTTTCATGCAGTGTACTGGATATGTGAACTCTCACTGTTGCTACATACTGTACGTTTCTCCTTTTTCTATCCATCCATTTTCTGAAGTCTGTAATTTCTATCCAGCAATTTGTCATCTTTGGCTTGGTTACAACAACAACAAAAAAGTATTTCGGGAGTTCAGAAAGTGTTTTAAGTAGCACATTTGACTTACAGTTAGCGCGATAACTAGCTAGCGAGATAGATTGCTTGCTAGCTAGCTAGATAGCTAGCGAGATAGATAGATAGCTTGCTAGCTAGCTAGATAGATAAATAGACAGATAGCTTGCTAGCTAGCTAGCTAGATAGCTAGCGAGATAGATAAATAGATAGATAGCTTGCGAGCAAGATCGATAGATAAACAGACAGATAAACAGGCACGATGCTATGAAGGTTTTTCCACCGAGTTCCTTGTTGAATGGTTTTGTCCTCTAATAGTCTCTCATGTTTCTGTCACTTTACTTGTTTATCTGTTTTCTTTTGACATTTGACTGCCAGATCATATATACCCTCATATTTCTAATCGGTTCTATTGGATCAGATACGTTGGGGTAAACACTAGAAAAGTGCTTGGTAATTTATAAATCCTTTGTTTGCACACACTTATCTTCTTTGGCTCATCACTCTGTAACCTTGAGATAAAGAAGTGAATGACACTGGAAGCTGTTGATGTGTAATTAATCACAAGTGGACATGCATACAAAGATACGCAGTTGCGCATGCATGAATATGTGTGTCCATGTGCTCGCACAAAATATACTGGCAATAATTCTCCGAGGGATATTTTGTTTTGCATGAATAGGTTATGACAGGCCACTCAAGTGCATCTACAAATTATATGATGGCATGCTTATTCGCAACCTTGGCCATAAAAGTCACAGGCACAACTTGTAATACACACTGACAAATAGACTTTCTACTTCTCATCAGCATGTGCATCACATATGGGTGTGGTGTACTGTATGTATGATTGGACTTTGGACTATATAATCCAAGGAGACACCATCAAGGCGCAGGCAGACAAATTCGGAGCGATGTGGGATGTCATGGTATTTCTTCAGTGGTGGGCTGTGCACTTCACACGTAGGCCTTCAGTGAAGCCCGACTTGAATAAATCACCCTCATAATACCGTCATTTATGACCCCACGGCTGGGAAAATAATATACAGAAACACACTCATACAGTACTCAGTGAGTGTTGGCTTCTCTTGAAAGGTCCGTCTTAAAAATGGCCGTGCAAATATATCTGCAATTAAATCCACACTTTTCGCTCCTTGCGCCATTGTTGTTTAGAAAAAGCGAGAATATATTTAAGAATTTCAACCGGTCGCCAGTTACGACTTTTTGGTGTGTTCTGCATAGCGCTGCCCCCTCACGAGTGAGTACCCAATCACAAGACGCGTTCATCACTTTCACTGTAACCAACTCGTGATCTGATTGGCTATCGCAACTGCCTATCAACGGTATGCGCCCCAACACTCACACAGAAGAGACGCCCGCACGATTGTAAGGCCTCGGACGAATAGTGCGAGCTACTGATATTGTGAAAACTGCCTGGCAACAAGAGCTCGCTGAATTCTGATTGGATTAAAACTCTTACCTAAAAATACAACACGAGTCTGTAATATGACACCAATGCGAAAAATATGATCATGATTTCTTGATTTTGTTAGGCAATCAGAGACGACACTTCTTATTTTCCAAACCTATCTTGGTGCAAATAGACACTTTCAAAGTCAGCCACTCATCTCCACCGCTGTGTTCATTTGAAGTTGGAAGTCTTATTGCCAAAATGAGTTCAAAGGCAAGCTGTCAACAAGGTAGCGACTCTCTCGCTCTCTCTCTCTCGCTCTCTCTCTGTCTCCCTCTCAGACCAAATTCAATTGATTATTGACTCAATAAAACGCAAGAGACCATGACTAAACTGGAGTGAGCAAAGAAAAGCTTTCTTTTCCATCTGTTGACATTTTCTTCAACTGTCTGGCTGTTTGCATATTTATTTTGTTAAACTTGAATACATATCTTCTTTAGCCTGCCACAGAAAGTGAAAGCAAATTGTTGATTGGATCTTTAATCTCTCTTCTATCGCGTCTTTCTTCCACACACTGGCCATTTTAATTGGCCGATTACCATAAGTATTACCTCATTTAAATGCAGTCTTTCGTATTTTTGTTTGCTTTGCCCGTCTGAGTGTTAACGCGCAAGTACGGGATGGCGCGTAAAATGTTCCTACAAACGATTATTGGAAATTATGTGAAATAATTGGCAATTTTAAAGCCGGGGTTTACGTTTATAAGGTTTATATACCTTTATGTGCATTCACAGTACAAAATCGTTCTGCACATGCAGTATACAAATTATTTTTTTTCAACTTAGAAAACTGAGGCTTATAGCCCGGTGCGGCTTGTATATTATTTTTTTTTATTTTTTTCCGAAAAGAGTTGCTTGTCCGGAAAATACGGTACTCGGTCAGTTGATGCAACACAAGAAATCGTTTGAGATGACGTTTTGGTTGCACCTCTGCCGAAGAAATCGGTGGCAGGCTTGCAAAGTGTGATCTCTCTGAGGCACCGTGATGCACGTGCTTCAAAATGCACGTGTTCCCAGCATAGGTTGTTGCATTCTATTCGTTCACTACAAAATTATACACAGTACACCTTCAAAAACCAAAATGGCTTGAGAGAAAAACGGACCACGTTGGCGGCGCACGGGGAATCAAAAGAAAGACACTCCATGAGACAATGAGAACATCTTGTTCCAGAATAAAAAATGGATAAAACAGTTACATGATATTATTCGGCTTTATTTCGGTTTCCACTCGTCATTCTGCTGTCTGTCACCTCTGCCTTTTCAACTCAAAACCGTCGCCATTGCGGAAATCTACCATAATGAAAAAGGATGTATTTGAATATTTGTCAGTGCACAGTAACTCCCAGTCGCACCTGCAAATGCCTGTGCACGCACACACACACACACACATACACACACACACACGCGTGTGACATGTTCGGTAATGAATAAGGATGTGCTGTGTTTAGAGCGGGTCGTTAATCACTGGCAGTGCTGGCAGCTAACAGATAAGCAGATTGATCCAAGGCCACAGAGGGAGCATAGGCTGGCACGGGCCATTCATCACATGCGTGCACCCGCTCCAACACCCGCACAAACATGCTGTACTTTCATACACAAGACTAAATACTGGCTAAAGCGTTTGAGCTCATGATATGCTATTCACTCCATCCTCCTCTCAGGGAATTACCAGAGTACTTAGAGGAGGGAAAGAAGAGTCCCATTGTCAGGCACCACAACACATACAAACAGTTGGAAAAGAAAAACAGTTGACCTGAGATATAAGTCGGTGTTTTGGTCATCCATGAATCCCGGCGGAAAAAAGCGAGACCTAGGGACTGTGAAAAGAATAGCCGGGAGGATAGACGGATGTTAAGGGAGAAGCCGAGATGACAGGATGACAAAACCGAGTTGAGGACACGCTCCAGTGCGTGACAGCTTGGCAGGCCCACAAGGGACTGAACGGAAGATAGCCAGTAAATATACGGGAGGAGGAAATGCGGTCAAACATCTGTGGTTGCCTGTCTTTTTTTTTTTTTGTGGCTTCCATCACGGGGCCATTGATGATCAGAGACAGAGATGGACAGAGAGGCGCACAAGGAATTTCGCATCAGAATCAGGATCGTCTTCATGGGAAAAGTTTGGAAGAACTCATAAATGTCTTTCTTCCTTAGCATGAGCCGCAATAGTATTGGGAAAAAAAAGCGATAATGGCAAAAAAATGAATAAATAAAAAAAATAAAATAAATCGAAGCGTTCCCTTTATTCTAATCTGGAAACTTTCCGCAGAAAATGGATGGATGGCTAGTTGAAGCTTATTCATCGTGTACGTATTCAGGAGAAAAGTAGCGGACTTTCCTGCATCCTTCACCCTAAAAAAAACAAAAACTGGTACTCTGGCATAATTTTGTCTCGGGTCATAGAGGGATGTTGTTTGTAATATCTGTGTTGATTCAGTTTGTTTACTTGCTCGCAGTGCACACGAGTTGCCAGCCGAGTTTCATCGCTGGCAGTGATTGTCAAAATGGTCAGTCCAGTGCAGCCGTTACCCCTTTGGAAAGAAAGTCAGATGGTGCGCCCCCAATCTTTTTTTTTTTGTTGACGGTGAGGTGGTGGCGAGGGAGTACGTTTCAATGTACCGTATTTTCCGGACTATAAATCGCGACTTTTTTCCTCGATTTTGAGGGGGTTAGGTTAATTTATTCAGCTGTACAGCAGGTGAATACTATTTTTTTTGTAGGGAAAAAAACAATTGCAACGGTCGTTTTTTTTTTTTTTCAATAAAATGGTTTTTTTTTTTTTTACATTAGCAAACGCTTGCAAACTTTCACCATTCCGTGGGATACGGGTTTAGACATCTGCACCATTCAAGCTAGCAAAAAAAAAAAAATTGGGCAAAAAAAAAAAAATTGGAATGAGACAGTCAGTTTGTCATTAGTAAAAAAAAAAACAAAAAAAACCTAAAATATAAAATCACCATCATAATACAAACTGCATTATAAATATGACAGACCTTTGAGACAAGGATGATTTAAAAACACACTGCAACTAACTGCGAGATGTCTTTCTTGTATGACAAGAATAATAAAATCCCAATTCTATCAGCATCTGAGGTTTCAACTCTGCAAACAGCTGATAGATGGAGAAAAACAGGAAATGGAGATGAGAATGACGGAGATAGGATGCGTGGAGAATTAGAGAAATACAATAGATGCACCCGCATACCCAATGGCACAACCCCCGTGGGTATCAGTTCTGATTTAGTGCTTTGGGTTGCCATGTCGTTGACTTCTAAAGACGAAAAGGAAATGAAAAGCTGATAAGACAAAATCGAATATGAACACACAGCAATGCAAACACAAACACAGACGCACACGTGCTGCATGGCATTCAGCTGGCGTGATATGAAAGTCTGCTTTTTGTGTCATTTCCACAATTTACGGCTGTGATTGACAAAGGGTCGGACTTTGGGCGGCGATTTTCAAGGCAACTTGAGACACCCCGCTGCATCTTTACACACGCTTGCAGTTTGTTTCTGCCGTTCTCCTTCAAGTGGTCACCGTTTATTTTTATTTTACTTTGCAAATCTGTTTGCTCAGACTGAGTTGCTGTGAATCTATTATCACGCTTGCATTTGGAAAATACAACTGCCTCGCGTTAATAACCCTGAACAGTTTATTATTTTACTGCTACGGGTACAGCCTGTTATATTAAAAAAAATAACGGGAATAATTGTGAACGGTCCTGAGCTGTGTCATTTCAGGGCAAAATTGTGTGTTTGTTTGCGGCTTAGAGGATTTTGTACTCACTGACAGGGAGGCAAATGAGGTGGCTCAGGAGTTATATTTGCCGAGAGATACATGAACACTGCTAATGAATCATTCAGTTGTATATTGAAACCAAGTTTTTTTTTCCAGGGTTGGATGTGACCTATGAAAACCAAATGGCGCTCATTTATTTATTTTTTTTAAACACTATTTCAGAGCTTCTTCCTCGTGTTGCAACACTTGAGAACAGACTTGGTCTCCTTTCACTCTTTGTATCGTCAGCGGCGCTCATAAACTCTGCTTTACGCTCGCCAACTCACATTACAAAGCGTATGGCTTGTAACAAATTTAGTTTAACGCGTTTAAAAAAAAAAAAAGATTAAACATGATGAACATGTTAACCTGACACTAAAGACGATGTCGTCACAGCAGACATTGTTTAATCAATCTGATGATATTATATTCACGTATTTACTGCTTATCGTCATTAAATTGAAATGTGTTTGATTTACTGACGACATTTTTTTTTTTTAGCCCAGTGGATGTCATGATTGCAACTTGCGTAAAAATATAGACTTTTGATGACAAAAGCAATCAAAATCCGTTTTGTGTAAACGTGAGTGATGTCTCTGCATCGTTTCATTTGATTTGGGCGATTTATCCTTTGATGATCTTGAAGAGAAAATGATCACATTTAAATCCAAAAATGTATTGTTTACAATAATTTAGTTGAATAGTTTTCCATGTTGTGCTTTGTGAGATTTGCAGACAGTCGTTTGGACTGGCAATCAAATGAAAGACAATTATCTTGCCAGGGTTTTTAAAAGTGATTTTTAAAGCCTTTGACTTGTCCCGGTATCGGCTTGTCTCGGTTTTGGTCTTGGCTGAGAACATTACGATTTTGACCACAACTGTATATCTACGTATAACGGGGGAATTCACTGCTGAATTTATTTTGTAATTTTTAGCAAATAAAGTCGTTAAGGTAAAAGCATCAAGAGCTCGAGCGACTGATAACTCGTTGTGTTGCTTGTAATTTGTAGCGTAGAAAAGTGGTCTCCAACCTTTTTTCCGCCGTGGATCGGTTCATAGAAGTTCAGAACTTTTGCAGATCAACAACTTTTGGGGGAGGGTCGAGGGCTTTTGTTTTTTTTTTTTTGTGGGGTTCGAGCAGTGCTCACCGGTGCGGGTTTCTACGTTGTCTGTTTTTTTAACTCATTATGCTATCATGTAGTTTTAATATTAGCGTCATGTGACGGAGACAATTAGCATCTTGACATGCATCACGCGTTTTTCAAAAGAAAATATTTCTCATCCAAGAATCACAAATAATAGTTTCGATAGTTTTTTGTTTTCCTTTCATCATGTCGCCTGGAGCGGCCCAGACCAAATTTGCCTGCGGACCAGTACCGGGCCGCAGCCCGGGGGTTGGGGACCACTGCTTTAGAACCCATCTTAATGAACTATTACATTAAAAAATCTATCATTGATACTGCTGCTATTACACAACATAACTCAAATGTCTAGCGTCTTCTCACCGAACAATTAAAAAGGTGAACTTTGCTATGGTCTTGAGGTTCTCACACGCCAACGCACCGGTGATGAGGTAATGCTGAAGTGTTTTGCTACGTTGGGAGACCTTGTAGAGACAGGAGCATTCCATTAGCTAATGCAATCGAGCATGGCCACTGCTGACTCATCCCATCTCGTCGGGATGGCGAAAGAAAGAGGCATGGCATTGTAAAAGGAGACAACAACAATAAGAAACGTGAAAAGGGGGTTAGAGGGAAAAGAAAAAGGAGGAAAAACGAGGACGTGAGATGGAAATAAATCAGCGAAATCACTTGACCCATCTCAGTCAGCAAATAATTAGGTGGCATATATTGTACGATAGAGGAGAGGGAACAACATATTCACCATTTAAAGTTGGCTTAATGTTTCAGTGTGACTTACTACGGTTGCACGAGCACATCATTTCCCAGTTACTCTCCATATAGTGAACCATATATCAAGGGGATTGTGTTTTTTATGGGACTCTAACTAGAACGTATCGAACAATTACTCACGGGGAAATGTTTTTTTTCTCTTTCTCGCCACATACTAATCATTATGGAGTTGATTAAGTTCAAGGGAAAAAAAAATCTCGCACTATTTGTCCATCAGCTCTCATAAGAATTAAGCACAGCAAATACTTTGATGATTTTCCTTCTATGCTCGTATCTTCTATGTTGTTGCACTTCTACTATCTTTTTTTTTAATCCCTGTCTACAGCACAGCAATAGGAAAGTGCTGATGAACTGTTAAACAGGGCCGTTCCCTAAGGGACCAAGGTCCTGCAGTATATTTTCAGCGGCTTTTGTGAGCATGCATTGAGTGTGTGAGCATGTGGACTACGAGTGGGTTTAAGATGTTTTGTGTGTGTGCGGGTGTGTGTGTGTGTGTGTGTGTGTACAACGACAAAGGAATTTGGAGTGTCACTCGCCAGTGTTTTAAACTGTAGTCCTATTGAAGGTTAAGTAATATCGGCCATAGAGCATCCCTTTTTAATTCTGTAAATGAACGGGCAAGGAGCTCCAGTTCATCTCTAGGAGGAATAGATTTGGTCATTTGAGCCACTAAACAACGCAATAACAAGCAACTGTAGCCATAAAAGTGTTAAATGGAAAAAACAGCATATATTGTCAATGATTTAAAAAATATTTCTAATCCCCGCCTATCTAAAGCCGGCTTACTAGCACACAGCACGCTTTACCTTGGGGCTCAAAATAATTGTTCCTTGCAATGGAAAACGTAATTGCTCTCAGTGTTTGGATGTCAAAGTTTTTAGTTAACGTGCACTTTTGTTGCAGATGCAGTTCACAGGCCGACCACACCGGAGAGGTAGATTGGGTTATGGGTTAGGGCATTTCGCGATAGCCGAGGTTGTCCAACACCTAGTCGTGCGTCAGTGTGTCTCTATATATTATTTCTTCACAAATAATGGTGTTATGAGAAGTATTTATTCAAGCCAGACTAAGTAAGACCTCGCTCCATTATCGGAGAGAATCCAAAATCCAGAATCAGCCTAAATCAATAAAAAAAAAAATATCCGAGACACTTGCCAAAATCCTTCAGTAGCTCCCAGCTCAATTAACTCCAGTTGCCCTCCATTTTGATACAGTGCAAGACAAGTGGAAAAGCAGCTCCGGTACACCATGTCCAACTCTGCTCCCGCTGTTGCGCAAGTGTTCCCTGGCAGGTACACTTTGCTATTTGGATAGGTTTTAAGCATTTCATTTGGGTTTAATGCACTCAAAGGTTCTCTGGGGTAATACCTGTCTGTCAATACAACTCGCAATGCTCTCAGGAGGATGCGCTCTCATTATTAATTTAGGTGGATTTCGAGGCTGCCTTATTAAAGGGTAAGTCTCATTTCTGCACCCTCACAGGGCTTTACATGTCTGTGTTATCCCAATAAACTAAGTAAAATACATTAAGTAGAATGTCACAACCTTATTTTAATCATCTAATAGACATAATATAATATATTGAATGAAATTTTTCAATTGGTTCATTTGATAAATTCCTGCTTTGCTTTCCTTTCCAGATGCATGTTTCACGTTTCAGCCGGAAGTTTCGGGCGAGTTTGCGCTTTCTTTAGAATGTGTTGTACACCAGCAACATTAAAGCCCGATGTCTGCACTGTTTGGAAAAAACTCTCGTTAGGAAGCACTGAAAAGTAGATTTAGATTTTTTTTAGGTTCAGAAAAAAATGGCAAAGAGGGTGTCGGTCGATCACAATTAAATTGTCAAATATTGGATAAATCCGACAGGCTTGCGCAGCTTCAGGTTTGTGTTTTATTGTTGTTATTTTCTTTTTTTTTTCGAATCAATCAAAATTTCAAATTCAGTACCGGAGAGCCTGCATGTTTCCCATCTGGGTAGGACAGCACCTTTCCGTCCTCTGATTGGTTCAGAGCAACTCGTGTGGGATTACTTGCGTGAAAGGGCAGCAGATGATTTCACATGACAGCAATTCATTTTAAGGCGGCCTTTTCATTAAAAAAAAAAAAAAAAAAAAGCAAATAAAACTTGGACATTGTGAGGATAAGTCAGAGAACGCTTTTAGCTGGCAGGCTTGGTGGTAAAGGATTTATTTGCCACTTTCCCTGTAGCTGCAAAACGCCGTAGCTATCATGTAAATATTTATCTATCCACACTTCTGCTTGCAACGAAGTTAATCTACAATTAATAAGCCACCCTGGTGAGTAAGAAAGTTTTTTATTCTTATGACGTCCTTAAATAATGATTGTGCACTGCTGTTGTATATCGAAATCCATGTTTTTGGAATGTGGGAGGAAACCGGAGCACTCGGCGACATGCAAACTCCACAAAGGAAGCCCAAAGCGGGAATGGAACCCTTCACCTCTGTACAGTGAGTGAACGGCCACCCAACCCGCAGCCCCATTTTTACTTTTCTTGTGGAGTGATTGTTGTGACCGTGGGTAAAAGTAGAAAAGAATATCACAAGCTGTGTGACGCACTCTCATACAATCGAGCATACGTGTCAGTAATTGTAGATATCCTGGATTCTGCCTCAGCGCCTATATGTGTGTAGTTTTAACTCACTCACATTAACCTGTGTCCTCATCCGTGGGAGCTGTGCCGAAAGACGTATTAGCCGCATTGACACGCCGGTCACTACATGGGTCAAAGCCTTCTCGTGAAACATAACACCCAGAAGACTATATTTCAAGATACAGCTCGCCCGTCTGTACAATAAGCTTTCGATCACGTTTAACAAGGTAACCAGTTTGTGACGACTTAGCTAGCCGTTCCGAAAGAGTTGAGTGACCGTTCACTGCAATGTCTCACTAAATTTATGATCTTCCTGTCAAATGGATGATGTAGAGTAGCAAATGAGCTATTTCACATCAAGAAAATTGTCACTGCTGAGCTGTAATGGCAAAACAACCATCATTGCAGTTTAAACTAATACAAAAATAATGTGGTCCAAGCATCATCATGCATCTTGTCACGTCTCATTTCCCGCAACTTCAACTCCAATTTAATGTTTTTTTTTCTCTTCCCCTGACTATTTTATTAAAACAACACAATGAAGGAAAATGTGGCCATAAAACCAAAAATTGAACTTTCTGTGAAGTTGGAAGGCAGTATTTCTAACTTGCAGGTCAAGCTGTGGCAAAAGGCGAAGTATGTGACAGTGCTGCGAGACGACGTTGAAAAAAAAAAAAATAATAATAAAAAGGACCGTATTTCCCGCATTATAAGGGGCTTCTTTTTTCCTCGATTTTGAACCATGCGGCTAATACAAAGGTGCAGATTTTCTCTGGATTTTTCTTTCACCAGTATGGTCGCTCTATAGTTCTGAAAATATGCTAAATAAATCTTGATTTTTTTTTTTCTCTTTGGTCTTTTCTGTTTTAATTAGCAAAGTTGTTGCCTTGTTAAAGGCACTGTTTTAGCAATCTGTTGATGTACCTTTATGTGCATTCGCAGTACAAAATCGTTCTGTACATGCGGTAAACAACTCATTTTTTTCAATATAGAACACTGCGGCTTATAGCCTGGTGCGGCTGGTATAGAATTTTTCTTTTTTCCCCCCAAAAGAGTTGCTGCAGCTTATATACTTGTGTGCCTTATAGTCCGGAAAATATGGCAATCAGTATTAGAAGTCCTTATCCCTAAAAAAGCCACCTCATTTATTGACTGACCCTTGTATATTTCTCAATGCATGAATAAAAGATCCACTTTCCTAACCCATAAAAAAAACGGGTTGAGGCAAACAACACCCAGCGAGGCGCCACATACTCCAAGACGCAGTAAACCGGACTTTCCCGGGGCACAAAAATTAAAATGCGCCTGTTTTCGCGCCAAGCACGGGGCACCTGCGCATGAAAATAACCCCAAAGAATGACATAAAGGTGAAATTCTGTCATCTGATGCAGCGGGGTGTTTGTTGCGCCACTGAATTGGTGAATGAATGAATGCATACACCCACAAGCCAATGAAAGAATGAATCATTGGAGATGAAAGGCCTTGAGTCATAGGTATTAAAAGCGGAGTGAATATAGACTCGCCTCTTCTCTACTTCTCTCTCTAATGTGCTCCACCTCTCTCCCTCTCTCTTATTCTGACCGGATGAGTAATAGCTTTGGTGCTGTGACTTGACTGATTAATGCACTTGAAGGGAGGTGGAGCACAACAAACAGATGAGAAGAGAAGGGGAGGGGGGGGGGTAAAGTAGACGGCACTATGGCGAAGAAGAGAGTGCATGACGGTGTGTATGAATGCGCCCGTGCATGCGCGTCAACCCGTCAGTCAATCCGGCCACTTGGCCCGGTGCATCAAGTCATTTGATTCTCCCAGGGTGCTATATTTGCCCTCATGTACAAAATTGATGTCTCTGTTGCAGTTTTGAGCAATCATGCTCACTCATACTGTTTCATGGATGAATCAGCAGTAACAAAATGGATGGGAAGGTTCGGGGGAAAAAAAAGGAAGAAGAGGAACTGGAATTGTGTCGCTTTGCGGCTGGTATTTTGGCTTTAAGATCATTAGAGGTGATCCGGGGCACTTAACTCCTTATCGTTGTGTGACTCTCCACTACATCTCATCTGTTTACTCTAATGGCTTTCCTCGATCTTTCCGCTCTGTCTCATCTTAATGATATTCTAATGGTGCACCATACAGTAGATGAAACACCCTCATGTTTGTTGATTAGTTTTGACCATGGCAACCGGGCACTCCTTCTCGTGTGTACTGATAAAATAATGGAATAAAAGCAGGGCAGCTCCTGCAGCCAGACTAACGATCACTTCAGCATGAGACTACTTCAAACTTGAAAATAAATCGACTTTGCGGTTCATTTGTTTCAAAAAGTTGTTTACATCGCAGATCTGTGGCCACATGCTGAGATACGGAAATAACACAAAATACGTATCGTTTATCAGTGATCAGTGTATCTTGAAGTTGCATCAAAATGTTCATCAAAATGTAGAGGTTTGCAAAGCCAGAATATTGGAGACCCAACAAAGTTTCATGGCTGTCTGATAGCGGGATCGGTGATGGTTACGCAAAACAAAAAAATAGTCTGTAGGGGGTGGTGCACTTCACACGTAGGTCTTCAGCGAAGTCCGACTCGAATCAATCCCCCTCATAATACCATCATTTACGACACCACGGCCGAACAAATAATATACAGAAAGACACAAAACTGAGTCTCGAATGGTCCCTCTTGAAAATGGCCTCGCAAGTGTATCTGCAATTAAATCCACACTTTTCCCTCCTTCAGTTATTGTGGTTTGAGAAAAAAATCAAGAATATATTTTGGATTTTCGAGCGGTCGCCAGTTACGACTTTTGGGTGTTGATTCCGCATATCGCTGCCCCCTCACGAGTGAGTATCCAATCACAAGCTGCGTTCATCAAATTCAACGTAAGGCCAGCGAGAAGGCCTTCCTGTCATCAACTCGTGATCTGATTGGCTATTGCAACTGCCTATCAACTGTATAAGCCCCAGCACTCACACGGGAGAGACGCCCGCACGATTATATCTGAAGGCCTCGGACGAATATTACGAATTCTGCCCGGCAACACAAGCAGGCTGAATTCTTATTGGATAAAGACTCTCACCTAAAAATAAATACGATTCCGCTTCTCGTGTACCACTAGCTCTGTCAGTGTGGCCTTGTGGTGGCTGTGTTTATGTCGCAAAAACACAGGTTCCAGATGACCACACCATTGCTTAAAAAAAAAAAAAGGTAGCCATTAGATAAAAGATATAATTGGAAACCAAGTAAAACATTTACTCGACAGTACTTGACGATAAATGTTCGTGTTTTGCCCTTTTCCCTCCACGTCTCAACTGCTATCTCGTCTTTCACGTGATCATCAAAGGAGCAGGTGTTTTCACCGAGTTCACTTTTAACGGTACACGTTCATTCTCTAGTGAGTGTGTCTCAATCCATCATCAGTCTGTAAACGTCTCCTCCTTTGTGTGCTTCTGCGGTTGGAATGCTTTCATGTTATTTCCACCACTTGGTGGCACTGTGGCACTGGGATGTAGTAATGACCAATTTTTTTCTTTTTTTTTTTTTCCACTTCCTTTCTCATCCTTTCTAATGAAGGCGCACACATTGGGTGAAGTTGTGAGAGTGACAAACAAGGTGGGTGAATAATAATTAGGGTGGGTTGAGCAAGAGAATGAAATGAGAAAGGTTCAGAGCACTGCAGCGTCACTTGCAGTGGCTACCAGGGGCGTTGTTAGGCCAATTTTAGGGGGGCTCAATATGTTTGAATTCAGTCATTTTAAACATCACTGTCTTAAGAAAAAAAAATATTTGAGCGCATAAGAAGACAGAGATGACCTTTATATTTTCATCTGAATCCAAGCAAAAGATCTTAACTTTGAATAGACAGACATGATTTGCTTTGCACAACATTGAAGCAAGACGGCATATTTACGACACAGTGTCCGTTCTTTGTCCATATTGTTGTAATAGAAATTGATTAGGTCTACAACCTTCGTTGTGAGAAATACTCTATCTGGAACATTTTTCAGACAACAATGAAAGATTGGAATGTTTTTTTTTTTTTTCTCAGATCCATGGAATAACCACGATATAGTCACAGTTATTACAATCTGCTTTTTTTTTTGTTCCATCAATGCTGCAAGCACATGGAGATATTTTTTTTAAATTGAAAGACAGTGGTACCACGACCTCTAAATTTATTTAATTCCTTTCCCCAATGAAATTAATTTAAATGGAATTACCCTGCCAGGTGGATTATTTTAATCCAGAAAAAAAATGTGTTTGCTGTATTTAAAGAACAACAAAAATTGCACCAGTGACTTTTTTTCCATTTCACTTGAGTGTTGGTGCATCTGAAATTTGATAATAGGTCAAATAAAAAAAATAAATAAATAAAAAAACGGAAATTGGTACATTTGAAGGCCAAGGTACCCATGTGTTTTTATTCACAAAAATCACATTTTAACTAATATATCTATTTTGATTAGAGAAATTGAGAACAGGCAAAAGTCTTGTCTCATATTCAACAAGCCGCATGTATAAAATCACAGCCTGTATTTTTTTTTTCCTCAGATTTGCTCTCAGATGTGAGGGCTTTTAATAGATTGGTGTGTACCTTTCAAAATCATGTCCAAGCACCTTTATTTATATACTCACAGGCTTGCTTGTTGCAAATCGTATCGATTTTAGTCACTCAAGTGATCCGGTTCACTCGAGTCACTGAAGTGATTTCAAGTGAGCCACTTGAGGAAGTGTTGTTGGACAGTAGAATGAAGTCAGTGACCCAAATCAGCGGAGTAAGCAGCGTTTCTGTTGACTCAGTTAACTCATGCTGAGTACTTGGCAGCCGTCACCCATAGGACTCATTGAGTCCAGATGAATAGAAAACCAAGACTGGGTCACCATTTTGTTTAAGAACCCTCCAGGCTCCTGCTCTCGTCATGATAAATGGATTTTAAAAAAAAAGCCCGAACAAAAACGAACCTGATATTACCTGGTGTCCCTGAGCCAACCATCCACTTACATTATATTTGTAATTTCATTCTTCGCTTTTAATTAATGACACTATACGAGAACATAGCTTTTGTTGAAATTTGTGTATCCATACAATCTCCTTCGGAAAACCGCAAATTGGGAATTATGAACTCCAACCAATCGTTCCGATCCAACATCAAATTTATCAACATCAACCTTATTCCTTTTTTTTTTTAATTCTTTTTTTTTTTTAAACAGCACATTTTTGAGTGACCGGGCTGAAAGAACAAAGAGAACAGAAAGAAATAAAAAGAAAAAAAAAACGGCTGGATGACTTATGAACGTTATTCCGGCACCGCGTTCTTTTCGGCAAGGAACTGTCAGATGCTCAGGTTATTTATTTTTATTTTTGCCACAGTTCTTGCCTTTTCTCAGGGACTAGGATCTCTTTGTGGACGTGATGTCTGATTATCAGGTAGACACTGAAGAATAAACAGATTGTGGTTGAAATACTTTTTGAGCCACCTCACTGAAACATTTTCATTGCTCCAATAACTTATTGTTACAGTTGGCGTGCTTGGTTCCCTTGAAAGCTGCTTTTTGACCCCGTTCATGAGATGTGGATAGACTGAAAGCATCCACAGAAGAAATTTAGAATGAGTCCAAAGAGATTTCATTCACATCTCTCTGGGAGTTCCCAACTCAATTCCTTCCCTGTCCAGCTGCTCCCTCTTCGATCATCTGTCACTCTCATCCATCATGCAAGCTTGCTTAATACCTTCGCTTTTCTAAACCTTAATCTGTCCCTGTCTCTCGCACACAATGATCACATCAGTTGTTTTCCTTTCCTTCTATTTCTTTGACTTTTTTTTTCTCCCTGATGCTTCTTCATTTGTAACACTCAGCAAACCCTAGCGAAGCTCGGGCCTTCATCAAGGCCTCCTTAGACATTAGCTGTTGAGATTCTGCCTGACTGAGCTAAATTATTCTACAACAAATGACTTGGCTAATTCACAGCCATAATCATCTCATGCATTTGAAATGTAAATGCTTTCGCGAGCGCCAGAATGTGCCATTGTGACAAAATCGCTCCAACAACAACATAGTTACACATAACATTAGATAAAATGCTCTCGAGGCTAATCTAAACCTTTAATAGTAAATTATTTTACAATCCACAATCCATCCCATCGATTATTATTATTTTTTTTTTATTCCACCTCTAGTCTTGCCTTGTAGTCTTTGAATGAACAATGAAAAAAAAATCAATAATTGAAAATTACCTTCAAGATACAGCACTTATGTAAATATGTGCCAAAACATGGGTAACCTTTGACCTTGGAGGTCAGATCATGTCGATGCATTTCCACAGCTGACACTCCAACAGTCTGCTGGGTGACAGCTCGACGGTCTTCAGACACACGGGATAAGCGTACCATTGATTGGTGCGATGACGTGACGGCAGAAAGCGGGAGACTGATGAACACGCATTTGCATGCACATAAATTGAGTTGTCAAATTGAAAATTAAGCTCGTGAGTTTTTGCAGGTCGGAGTAGTCAATATAATTGGCGTTCATATGCAAGCAACACAATCTGACGCAAGTACCGTCATTTCTTGATTATGAACTTTTTTTTTTTTTAATCATGGCACGAGCAAATTGGGGGGGCACAAATATATACATGATTGGGGCAACTTTTTGGGGGGCTGTATTATATTTGAAAGATATTGATCGATTTGCAGATTATTGACATAACCTAGAAATTGTGAAGTATAAATTCACTTTCAGTCTTCACAGTTTTTTTTTTTTTTATGTATGAGGAGGAGTTGTCAAAGTTTTTTTTTTGTTTCGCTGCCCGAACAAAAAAGACAAAATTGGCATAAACTTTCTCCACTCATCTTTAGCTTCATATTACCATCAACTTTGATCACTGGTTAAGGAAACACCTTGAAAGTCAATTAAATGGAAAATTCATCAAATAAATCCCAAAACATCATCTTCAGTCAAAGCATCGAGTGAAACATAAACACAACGTTACGATTTATTTCATCAGCTTCAACTTTCCACCGCTTCAACATTTCTTGCCCAATCATGCGCGGCCTTGATGAACTTCACACGTAAACACCGACGGAGGAGGCATCACACGGTATGAAAAGCTGTCGTGGGTACGGTGACAAGGAAGATTTGATTTAAAAAAGGGGAGGAGGCGAAGGGGATGACAGGAGGAGAGATGAGAAGAATGAGAGGAACAGACTGATTTGTGAAAGCCTCAAGCAGCCCTCCAGCCAAAATCCATAACAGTGCCACTGTATGCTGGCTGTCAGAGTGCTGCGGTCAATCACTCATACACACGCGTGTGCACACGCACTAAAATCACACAGGCAAATACACCCCCACTTAGTCTTATAGAAACATAAATAATACAAGTGCATCCCATAATCTAGAATATAGTTTGACTATAATGACAAATAAAGAGCAGTTTATTTAATTCAATTAAATAAAAAAAATTGAACAAAATGTTGTTGAACGTCACATAGTGACAGAAAATAGTTTTTGGTTTGAGATACAGAAAAAAAAACCTTCATAGAGATTCATAATACCACATAAAACTAATGTTCAAAGCTAATATTTCAAAGCCTTGCTCATGGTATTTTGTTCCTGACTAATTTTGACAATTGAACCGACAATCGTGCATATGACTTGCACGATAACCATTTGCAAAGAAGCACTGGGACACTTAAGACACCTATAAGTTTTTTTTGATGAAATCAATGAGTAAACGTTTGAGAGATTTGTCCATGTTATTTTGCAAATTTTATTTCTCTTTCAAGAAATAACTTTACCAGATGTGGTTGCAAATTTTGCATTTTCCTTTCAAATCATTAAACTAATTAATCCCTGATTTAAAAAAAAAGTAACTTAAAAGTAACTTAAACTTTGAGTAACTTAAGAACTCATTTACTGCCATTGACGGCGAAAGACGTCCAAATTCCTTTTTTTTTTTCCCCCCACTCGGCTGGTAGTTAATGAGTTAAAAATGTTATTTTTAAATATGTGTGTGGCTAGTCAGGACTGTCACTCTGTGTTCCACAGTCCAGCAGTGGCCCTCAAAACACCGCAGGCCATGCCTCCAGCCAATCAAAGTCAAAAGTTTGCACAGTGACCACCGTAGCAGTAGTTCACCCCTCAGGCTTATCACCATGACGACCACCCTGGATTTTGATCTTCTTCACTTAAAAAGAATGCCCCTGTACCCGTCTGGCACAGGGCAAGTACACTGAAATTCACCTGCCCATGTTTTGATGTACCTTTGTTCTTCCCACTATTTGTGTGCGCATGCATGTGACAGAGTGAATGTAATGTAATGACAAGTAGATTTCTTATTGCGTACAAATTTGAGACCGATTACCTGGTAGGTAAAACCCCGAATGTGGATAGCATTTAAATGATTCTTCCGTAAGGGATTGATTAAGGTTATGAAAGGAAGACACGAAGCATGCCAGATCAAGAAAATGTTACGATTGGAAGATGATGCAACACAAGCCAATTGGGTCCGGATGTGTGTATGAGTGTACTGGCTCAATGTTTGCACTCATTGTTTAACAGGCACTTTCAGCAAAAAAGTAATGTTTCACGTAAAAAAAAGAAAAATAGTGAAATGTTAATTTTCCCTGAGGAACAAAGACACATTTGGCACCTGGGCCTTCAGAGGTGATTTAACCGATTTAATTCATAAAAAAAAAAAAAAATACTACACAAAAAAGAAACAACAGGAACCAACTGTGCCTCATACGCCTAGATATATTTATTGTATTGTTGTTAATATTTTGTGTCATGTGTTCTGTAACCCGCTTTGTCACAGCTGTAGCGAGGGCTGTGCAATTGATCGCGATTCAATTACGATTATTACACTCAGTGATTACAAAATTGGCATAATCGTTAAAAACAATTATAATCCACAGAATATACTATTATATATAAAAAACAATGTTCAAATAGTACTCATTTATGTCTGATAATATAGTGAGTATTCAAGAGTTTGAAATTTACACAATCGATTGAAATCGTTTATTTAGATGTCACAACAGTTCTAAGGCAATTTATAAGTGTATAGCAAGTCAACTACAATGCAATTTTTATACAACATTTATACTACATACCATTTTTTTTATTATTCCTAGATAAAATAAATTTGATTTCTCTTAATATTGTTTCCATTTATTCATTTTTTTGGTTGAGTACCCCCCAAAAAAGTAATCAATTGAATAATCGCGATTTTAATCATTCATAAAGTAATTGTGATATATAATATTTTTCAGCCCTAGCTCTAGCTGTTGTGAACACGCTAACAATGAGTAGAGCAGAGTTGATTAGAAAGCACCTCACAAACAATACTTAACTTAAATCATGACAAAACCATAAACCGTTAAGTTATAATTCTCACCGGAGATGCTGATTACTTTCAATTTTCGTAAAGTACTCCTATCAAGTGTCGCAGAATATAATATCATTCACCACTAAATGGCAGGTAAGGCTTCGTTGCACTTCCACATGGCAAAACGGGCGTTTTGTTTGCATGGAAACAGTTTGTGTAAGTCCACGTTCCATGACAGTTACACGGTTAATCGACGTTGGAAGCTTGGAAAAGAAAACATTTCAACACGGACTTCCCGCTGATGAATCACTTGTGTCGGAGCAAATTTACTGTACCTACACCCAGAAAGCACCTAACACTCAAGCTCTATCCTAAATGTTATCCACCGCTGTATATTCTTGAGTTCCCCACACCCAAGCAACGTCATTTGGATTAGGTGAAACACAAACATTGTACCGTGCGGTATATAAGCTCCTTATATCCTTTAAGTTTGTTAATTAGCGATCCCAAAGCTCATTCTTTCGGCAGAGTCAGCATGGGCTCCTGCTCCCAACGTCAAAAATTCGTCGAGGAAAAAGCCTCGTGCATTTAAGGGTTAACATTCTGTACTTTGTGTACCTTTCTTTTTTCCCTCGACTACACGCGCTATCACCCGCCCATCTCTCTCTCCCTCGCTCGCTTGAAGCTTTGTATGAATTCCAGCGATGGAATATTGCATTTCTAATCTTGCTGACAGCAGACAGAATCAGTTTTTTTTTCTCTTTCTTTTTCCAATATCCAATGCCCCATTCTCACATACTGTAGGCCGGGATTTTTTTTTTTTTTCCCCCACTCCGATTTAATACGACAGTACAAACACAAGCCTCTATTACTCTTGTTTTTCTTCCTTCTGTCTTCAACTACTATCATTCTTTTTTTCTTTTTTTTTTTGTGGGCACATAAGAGGAGCCGGACCTGAAATTAATGTTGGGAGTAAAATAGAAAGGTGTTTTGGAAGTACGGCCAAGAGTGCTGCTGCTGGTCGTGGTGGTGTTGGCAATTGACAAAAAAAAAAAAAAAAAAAAAAAGAAAGGAGCAAGACCTTAACAACAACATGATTGGGGCTTGGAGACTTGTTGGAGGGCTCTGTTTACAAAGAGCAGCAGATCCTGCACTATGCTGTGGGGAAATAACTTTTCCTTGGCATTCAACTCTCGGCTTCTGGGATGCGTGTGCTACTCCCCCCCCCCCCCCCCCCATACACTGCCCTACGTGCTATCTCCTTCTGTCTGTCTGTCTGACCGTCTTTTCTTGTGCAGCCAAATGCCATTGTAAGTCTGCTCACATTGTCTGTACAGTCCACCGATGTCTGTCACTAGCCTGTTGCTCTACACCACCCGCAACCTCAACACACACTTACATGCACACACACACACACCCCCGCACACACGCACGAAGAGTCCCTCTGGCTCTCACGCCAGTTAATGTCTGACAGCTCTAGCCACGTGTTCTGCATCCGAATAACCATCCCAAAAATATACACGGGAAGTGAATGGTACCAAAATAACAGTGTGTGTTTGGCTTACCAAGTGTCTTCCTGCTGCAATTTATTGCCCTCTATTAGAGTTTTGTTGGGGTCCCCCACTCAGCAAGCGCCCTTGGCAGGTTATTACTCCTGAAGACATACTGTTGCAAAGGACATAAACGTTTGTGTGTGTGCACGTCGGCGTATTTGTCCTTGATCAGTGTTTGCACGTTTTTATCTGAGACCATATTATAAACACAAGCACTTTTTCCTGAATGTTTTTTTTTGTGCTTATGTGCAAACAACAGGAAAGACCAAACGATCCATAAACAATGATTTATGAGATGTGGTGAATGTCAGGAGTAAAATATTCAACAGTCATTGCCTATTCAAGGCAGGCATCGAGGGCCACAGGTCTGCCACAGCGTGGCCGGTTACACACACTCTGATGCACTCTATCACCCGGGAGATCGAAGCGTGCATGTTAGTTTGTCAAACACTGGCTGGGAAATATAAGCTGCCATATAGCCAGCATCATCACTTTTTTTCCCCGCAATTATAATGACTTCCGTGGTGTGTGCGTGTGTGTGTGGGGGCAGGGGGGGGTTATTTAATGTTTAGAGGCACAATAGGAAAAGGATAACACATGTTTGCATTTAAAAACAAACAGTAACGGATTGGAAAAAAAAAATGCTGTGCTGTGCATATGCGTCTCAAGACCACACGCTCAGTGACTTTGGTGATGAAATTCAAGTGAAGGTTGGTAACCATCTTTTTAAATTGTATTAAGTATTAAAGACACGGGTTTCCTCTTTGGGATTACAGGCCTTCAACAATCCAGACGTTTCGATGCTCATCTGCCAGGTCTGATTTTCACCACAGCTGCGGCTGCCGAGACATGATGAGTTAGAGCAGCACACATTCACCCGACGCAGACACACTCGCACTCTGCGTCTACGGTGGTGCATTATTAAGCGTATACACATATAAGCAGAAGTTAAACAGGTTTATGCGACCCTTTTAAACATCCGCTCAGATGATGAATGAGAAGTGATTGTAAACATTGCTCGGGTATTCAGCGACACAAGTAAATAATTATGATTTTGACAGGAGTTACGGTGTTTGGTCCCGGTGGCCCTTCTACTTTCAACCCTGTTGACTTTGGCCTCGAGGCATCTTGATTATCGTGATTTTAAATGAGTTCGGCAAATCAGTGCATTTGTTCGATCCAGCTTCTTAGACAGCTGGCGAAGGTGAAGCCCTTTCTTTCTAAACAGCACTTTGAAACAGACATCCATTCCTTTGTTACTGTATTGTACTTAATTTTGGAGTCAGCTAATCCTCCATCAAGTGTCTCCAGTTGGTCCAAAATGCTGCCGCTCGTCTTTTAACTGGAGCTTGGAAGACGGAGCACATGGCTTGACTTCTCTTCGCTGGCTCCCAGTTCACTTTCGAGTTCTTTTTAAGATACTTTTTTTTGTCTTTAAATGGCCTCGCCCCAGCGGACCTCTCTGAGTTCCTCAACTCCTACGCATCTGCCCGCTGTCTCAGGTCTGTGGACCAAATGCGGCTGGAGGTGCAGAGGACTAGGCGGAGCCTCAGAGCGGAATCGTGCCTTTTCTGTTGCCAGTCCTTCCCTATGGAATGAGCTCCCATGAAATGTTTGGCAGGTCCCCTCTCTGTCCACTTTTAAAACTCGTTTGAAGTCATATTTTTAGTCATTAGCTTTCAACTCAACATGAAATTGTCGCTGTTCTGCTGTTTTTCCGTTATCTCCTGTTTTTTAATTTGTGTTGTAATTTCCTGATAATTGATGTTACGCCATATGCGAAGTGCTTCGTGACAGCTCCAGTTGTAGGATGTTGAAATATAATAACATCGGGGGAAAAAGAAGCATTTTTATTGTGCATAATTTTGCACTTTACGCATATTCATGAAATGTGTCCTCGGCATTTTAACCATACAAGTCATGAAGTAGGACGGCGACTTACTAAACTGTGAGACGGATGTTCTCACCAGTTGGTAACCGTGCCGTCATCTGCACGACAGTTAATACTTAAAGAAAATAGTTGGTCAGCTCGTACTTGGACTGTTTGACTTCTACTTCTACTTACATGACAGTTATGTTACCTAAATCCTTGTAAAGCTTGTTGACAAGGATCACAAAATGGATTGTGTTTGACTTGTAGGTTGCGCTGTAAATAATCCTCCTCGTGTTGTGATTTGTAAACAGTGATATGGAAAACCGGCTGCATTTTAAAGGTCAATCCATCCAATCGAAGAAAAGAGCTACACATGGTTAAAAAAAAAAAACAAAAAAAAAATATTGTTCTAATTGCTTTGCTGTAAGATGAAATATTTGAAATTATATGATAATGCTAATAATAAAATCACATGCGCCTTTCAATGTTTTAAAGTGTTTGATTGCCACGATGCCACTTCAGATAGACTGTAGCGAGGTGGATACCTGCTTGAGATTAAACGTCTCAATGTCATTAAATCCTCACTGGTTTACTGTTTATCCTTTTATTATTTTCAAAATCATTTGTTTATACTGAGCATCGCACTTCAGGGAGCCAATTGCTCCTCAAATGCCACTTGCAAGGTCTGTTATGTTTAATTGGTCACAAGGGAACTTCACCACTGTGAATCTCTCGCCAAATGTATTCATGTGCATGTACGATGAATAAAATAATCGGGATATTGACACAAACAGAAAAGTCAAGTGCACATACGTAAACCGTATCGATTTAGGAATCAACTGTGCCGTGTGAGTCAAACGACTTCTTTCAAACCCGGCATTGGGTCCACCAGTGATTCCCCAACCAAAACAACTTAGTTTGAAATGAGAGCTCATAAGTGCTGCTGTGAGAAATGATCACAACTGCACTTAATTTGTCTGAAAATGATTCGTTATCGAATTTTGCAAGTCGACTGGTCACCGACAGGGTTCTAAATTGACTTGTGGCTGGTGACTCTCTTCAATTATCAGACAATCAGAATGAGCCAATTTCCTTTTTAAACTCAGCTGTTTTGATCTACCTTTCCCTCTCACATGCTGGTCGCACTCTCGACTCGTGCAAAATTCAAGCTGGCAATGGGCGTATTAAATTATAAAGCATTAAGTCGTAGTATTTTTTTAACTATGCAGAATATATATATATATATATATAGCTTCACATATCTTAATCTACATTGGTCAATTGTCTACAAATTAAATTTTTTGATGAACGGGTTATTTTTAAACAGCATTAATATCAAACTTGAACTTTATTATTACTCATGTACAGTTAACACCTTGAAAAACACATTTTGCCACTCGCTGTCGACTGAAAATGACAGTTAGAGTATCAAGGTCAAAATGTTGGTATCGTGACAACACTAGACGATCTCCGTGTTCACACTGCTGTTCTTAAGAGGCCTTTTGATTTGTTCAGCCGTTTACGCAGGGGCGGCACGGTGAACGACATCCGCCTCCCTGTTCGGTGGTGTATGGTTCGATTCCAGCTCCGGCCTTCCTGTGTGTAGTTTGTATGTTCTCCCCGTGCCTGCGTGGTATGTTACCGGTTTCCTCCCACATTCCAAAAAACATGCATGGTCGGTTAACTGGACCCTCCAAATTGTCCCTAGGTGTGAGTGTGAGTGCGAATGGTTGTTCGTCTATGTGTGCCCTGCGACTGGCTGGCGATCATTTCAGGTTGTTCCTCGCCGACTGCCCGAAGACAGCTGGGATAGGCTCGCAACCGTGAACTGTGAACGGGCATGCTAACCAGTTATACAACGTGGCGCCCTCAGAGAAAATAATGCTTGAAAATAGTTTTAGAAATTTCAAAGAAGTCTGGTGCACCCCTTGAAATGCAATCACCCCACTAATATCCAAATTGAATCTAAATTAAAAAAAAAAAACTTTTAGCAGGAAATTGAAATGTCATTTTTTTTATTGCCGTCTCTTGTAACTGAGGGAACATTTGTTTCTAAGAAACGTAACATTTAAATTGTTATTCATGCACACAAGCCTTTTATCAAAACCTTTTTAGCATGGCAGAAGACGAAAAAGTAGTGAATCACATCATACGCTGGACTCATTGACATCATCAAGCAGCTTTCCAAAAGTTTGACTCGAGCAAAGGTATGTCCTCTCTTCTAGTTTTCAAATTTTGGATATGGTGATGGAAAGAGTACGATGTAAAAAGTATACCCATGCAAATATTAGTTCCTGCAGAGAACAAGGCTTTTACCAACGTACTGTTGTGGCTAACTCCGCGATGCTAATTTAAATCCAATGCGCATGTTTTCACAATAAAGTACTTTCCCTGAAGAAATGGACTGAATTGAAAATGACAAAGATGTTTTCCGAAGGTGTGCTTTCATTTCTTGATGAAGACCACGGTGCCGCGGGAACGCCAAGTTCTATATCTGCACACACATTCATGCAGATGAACTAATGCTGTATTTGGCCGAGTTGGGGAGATGCGTATTCACACACAAACGGCCTTCAGTGACCTTTATCAGATGAAGGGAACCATTTGCGGAAAATAGATTACACACTTCCTTTCACTTGTCCTCCTCCATCTATCCCTCACAATCTACTGAATACTATAGCGTGAAAACATTATCAATTCATCTTTAAGCACTTTAATAATTTACATTTGGTGGCATCCTCCGTGTTGCCTCAACATGTCACAAGTCGGCTGCACGCGCATCTCAACATACCTGAATTAAAGATGCCAGCAGTTGACCTTTACAAAACAAACTTCTATAGAAACTTTTAACCTCCAATGGAGCCGACGGCACAAAAGCATAGCATGATTCTTCGGGCAAAATAAAAGAAGGTTATTGAAGTGAAACAGAATTTGACAAAAGCTTTTTTTCCCCCTCATTTAAACACAAAATATCCCACTGAGATTAAAAAATATATTTTTCAAGAGAGTCCTGGCAGACCAAGCGGCGGCAAAAAACATAGAATGCAGTTACGTATTGAACACATTATGAAAAACAAGGGCATATCGTTGAATTTGTTGTTTCAACAACTCTCAGTTTGGATTTAAAAAAGTGAGAAGTAGAGAAAACAAAAGCTCTTTGACCGAACGCCGTGCCGAGCAACAAATCATTTCTCAACCGAATGGGAACCAGCAATTTTCAGAGTGATTAAGGCACAAATAGTAAATATGAAGGTTCTCGTATAACCTAAAATAAAAGAGCAGCATATTCACTTAATGACTCGCTCTTGAACGGAAAATGCAACACGTTCATTCACTGACTCGATTGTGACTGGGAAATCGCATCACATTCACTCACGAACGCATTCGTGAACGGAAAATGCAGCACGTTCACTCACTGACTCGATCGTGACTGGGAAACAAGGGCATGTTCTCTCACTGAATCGTTCGCAAATGGGCAATGACACCCCGTTCTCTTGCTGAATGATTTGTGAACAGGAAATGTAGCACGTTCGCTCACTGAATGATTCGTGTACAGTAAAGAACTCACTGAATCGTTCTTGAACCGGAAATGCAGCACGGTCCCTCACGGACTCTTTGCAAACGATAAATGGCAGCACTGAATCGTTCTTGAACAGGATGTGCAGCACACTGAATCGTTTGCAAACCGGAAATGGCAGCACTGACTCGTTCGTGAATGAGAAGTTACTTCGTGAACGTCAAAAACGTGGGAGTATCTTTAATAAAATCCCTCCTCCATCTGACGCTGCCTGCTGATTGGCCGTTCGCAAAGCTTGACCGCAAATACGTAGGTGAGCTCAAATAAACTGTGGGAAAAGAACGAATCACTTGAGGAAGTGATCCATTCACCCACGCTCGCCGGAAAGATTCATTCTTTTTGAACCAATCGTTCAACTCACTCACTCACTCACTCACTCACTCTCTCACTCTCTCACTCTCACTCTCTCTATCTCTCTCTCTCTCTCTCTCTCTCTCTCTCTCCCTCTCCCTCTCCCTCACTCACTCACACTCCAGACATTGCAAGAAGAATAGTGAATCCGTCTCATTCACATTACGCTTTAATTGTCAGGCGGCAGGAAGAGTCCATCACTTATCTTGTCACTGAGCAATTGTTATGGTTAATGAAAGTAGTGAGTAAGGTCTGTATGTGTGTGTCTGAGGGACTATTTGTAGTTTGGTGTTGTTATCTGCATGTGTTGGTGCGTGGGCGGGAAAGTCAAGGCAGCAGATGGAATCTCAACCTAATTGTGTGTTTGTTTGTGTTCGTGTGCGAGGTTGAAACAAACCTGCAGAGAGGGTGCCACTCTTGCGCTTGGCGCTCTCTCCACCTTGCCTTTGCGTCAAATTGACTCGCTGTATTCCATCACCGCACAAGCGTTAATGTCCTCCTCTGACCCAAGAAACTAACTGTATTTTGGGGTCAATGCCTCAATGAGCGCATCTCCCTTCTTGAAACATATGCAAGCCAAAATGTCGTAAATATTTACACAATTTTGCCGAAAGTATTCAGTCACCTTCCTTGACTCGCATGTGAATTTAAGCGACGTCCCACAGTTAAACATGATATCAATCAACCCGTTGCAGCTGTAAACGCTTCACCTCTTCCGGGAAGGCTTTCCACAAGATTTAGGAGTGTATTTAAGGGCGTTTTTGACCATTTTTCTAGAGGCGCAGTTGTGAGGTTGCACGCTGATGGTGGATGAGAAATTATGGCTCTCAGTCTCCTTATTATTCATCGCAAAAGTGTTCGATTTGGTGGAGGTCAGGTGTCTGTGCAGGCCTGTCTAAGTCATCCACACCGATGCTTTTATGAGAATTTGTGCCAATTCTTTTTGGAATACGTGTACGTGTGTGTACATCTTAACTCATTTACTACCATTGACGGCTAAAGACGTCAAAGATCCTTCTCTTTTTTTTCTTTTTGCTTGGCTTTTAGTGAATGAGTTGAATGTTAAATGTTATCATTTTTTTGGGGGGGGGGTGTTGAAATTGAAGCATAGTGGGGGTGCCGAACCAGAAGCTCGCAAAGGGGGCCAGTTATAGACCTGTTGCATGTCTCATCACGCATGCACATACAAGGGTGACAAGTAGCAAAATTTGTAGTTTCCTTTTATATATTATATATTTATATATAAAAATGATATGTCCAAGAAAGCCTAGTATTGCCAGAAAGAGTGAGAGGAGGAATTTTGTTTTGCGGTGGGCTCCCCGGTGCTGGACAATGAACCCCTGGGGTGGAGGAGCTGTCCACCACCACAACCGGTTTCATTAAGTCCAAGTAACCAATCCAACATGCCTAATGTTCATTGAGAGCTGTGCGCATGGCTCGTTATCAGGGTCGTCGTCAGTGTCCTTTATAATCATGATGTGTTTGAGTAAATGCGATGACCGTGTAAAAATACTTTGAGTACATTGCACGTGTTGAAAAGCAAAGCTCATTGAAAAATGTGGTGAATTGAAAGAGAGATAGGGGATTAAAACTACACACAAAAAAAGATAAAACATATTAGCCAGATATAGTATACTGGCTATACAAAGGATTTCAACAAAAATGGACTGTGTCAGCAGAATGTGGCAAGGCAAACAGGAGACATGTGGCAAAATGCCAGAAGCGAGCTGTGAAGCACCATCTGACAGTAACACAAGCACATGCTCAAAGGACCATTAAGACACATCTGTCTCTGCTTAAATGAAAAGATGCTGTGATATATGATGATAAGTAACCAATGTGGTTCCATTTTATCGCTAGAGCTTCAGATGCAACTTCAAACAATAAATAATATTAGGTGCTCCTTTATGTAATGGGGCTGTATATCTGCATAAAAAGATAAAAGTTTCCATTACGTGGCGATGCGATGCTGAGGGGGAACGTGCTTTTTTCCCGCCGTACTCCAATAAAGTGTAATTGCGCCTCCACTCCAGTAGTTGGCAGTGGCGCGCTCCTTGCCCATTGTGCGCATCGTGTATTAACTTTACGGTGTCGGTTTGTTTGGCAACGGAAATGCTATTATTTATAGTTGCGACGGAGAGTGGGTGGTGGGGGGGGGCAAATTGTTTTCTTCTTGCAAGGAGGGCGTAACGGAAAATAATTGAGAAGCACTGTTATGATATACGATTAAGGTACAGGAGAATCCAGTCACTTTGAAATCAAGTTTAAACAATTTCCTCCCAATGTTTACAAACTTATTTTTGGTATGTTTGCACTGTAGAAGACCAACGGAATCTCTGTTAACATGCGGGATAGTTGTTACCCGGTTTGGTTTTTGCCGCTGTAGATCTTCGAACGAGATCATCTGGTGGTTTGTGTCAATGCCATTGACCGCGCCTGCGTCCCCCATCTGGTTGTTCCACGCAATGAGCCAGCAGTGACAGCTGTTCAATCAAAGAGGCCAAACTACTTCCACAAGGTTTGCTGATTTGAATCGCACTTCAAATATGCATGATGTAATATAACACTCTCCGGTTTCATCACAAATATTTAGTTCATTTCACTGCCCAAGGGGGTGATGAGCTTAACCAATCTCACACCCTCTTTTGGAAAAAGCAACTTAGAGGAGAGTGAAACTAAACAAATACTACATAAAGGATCTGGGCACAAGTGATCGTACACACACACACACACGCATACACAAACACGCACATACGCATTCCCACGGGCACACACTTTATTACACATTATTTTTCCTTCACATGGAATTTATTGTGCTCCAACAGTAATACATCCATTCATCCATTTTCTGAACCGCACTTCCTCGTTGTATAGAAAATGTGTTTCTTCCATTTTGTTTCCATTCTTAACAAGTCAATACCTGGTTAATCTCGAAATTTGGAAAATACATAAAGGGTCCTATATAAAAGATATATTAAAAACTATTATATATACATATGTAATTATAATAATAATTATATATAGGACCTTTATATATATATATATATATATGCACAAATGAATAATGCTTCAAAGAATAAATCTCTGAAAAAAATTTAAATATTTACTTTGTAGTGACCTGCCCTTGTTTATCGCCGCTGATATGAATCTATTAAAAGTAGCAGCGATCGAGGCCGAGTCACGTCATTAGCTTTCAGCTAACTTTGGACTCGAACCGGCGAATGCGGCATGTTGTCAAACTTAGACAAAAATGACCACCAAAACTATCAGAAGACACAACACCATTTAAAAATGTCATAGACTGATTTGGAATTTGTTGCTGGTTGCACGATCAATCAGAAGAAGTTGAACCGGTAGTGTCAAGGAGCAATGTTTCGAACATGCATCCCGGAAGAATGATGTTTTGTTGCGAATCGGTAACGCTTCCAACGCCAATGCGGGGAAGAGGAACACAGATGGATTAGGCTGAAAATCTTTATTGGAAAATATCACTCAAACGTACGTGTTTTCCTTTCATTTTGTAGACTAAAAGTGTTGCTAGTCAGTGTTAACTTAAAAATGCAATAATTTCAGCACGGACATAAAACATTACTTAATGATTCAGTAAATTAATTCTAATTTGCGGACAATGTTTTCTTTTGATTTTTGGACCACATAGGTGATGTGGTTACCATGGAGTTGGAAGTTGTGGGGTTGAGATAAGATCTGCTTTTCCGTAAATAAGACTGTGTCCTGTCCAACCTCTTAGAACGGCCGTCTTTATTACCCTGCATGTATACCTCAGAGTTTTTGAGATTGCTAATTGCCTCATTGTCTCAATCAATAGAGTTCACAAAGACGCGAAACATGTGACTCTATCATCCTCCTTCCCCACTACAAAAGTAGGGAGCGGGATTCATTTGTTTTCTCTTTTGAGCTGTGAAAATGTGCGGTCCCCCATTATTTAAAACTGTAACTGTCATAGAAAGTGGCATGAGATCTGTCTCGAGCAGAAAGAGCAAGTGGAAGACCACAAAGAGTCTATCTGCGCACGGCCTGAATGTATCTTACCTCTAGCTCTTTGTCACACGAGCGTCTCAAGTTGGCAGTGTAGAAAATGCAAAACACACAATGCTGGTCTGAGACAGGCTCAGATGTGTGAGAATTTGCTGAGTGTTGGTTTTCTGCCTCCTGCCAAGAGCTGCGTTGTGAACATATGCCAGGGCAAGGAGCCAGATTCCAGTGCATGTACAGCTAGCATCAGACAATCTCAAGTGCACACACGCACACACACACACACACACACACACACCGATTCTTGCCAGCATGTTTGATTGAAGCGGAAGAGTTTGATGAAAATATGTAACAGTCATCTGGCTAATGAAACCTGTTATAATGGTTAGAGGGGTGCACAGAAGTGGTGCGCAAGTGCGCAAGTGTAGTGGAAAATAGTCACATGCGCCAGATTCAATGGCCTCGGCGCACGTTTGCGTTCCAAGCATATTGCAGCCACGTGTCTGATTAGCAGCCACGACAATCGCTTCCTCGGATTAACCTCAGAATCAAAGACAACTAATGCATTGTTATGTAATGAACGGTATTAGTTGTGAGGCTTTTTATTTTGCTAAGTAATAACCACTGACTTGATTTTACTGACGAGATTTGAGCAGTGACAGCAGCGGCAGCCGAACAAGGGGACACCGCCGATACAACAATTTCATTCAATATATCAAATTAATTAATTAAAGATTAAGAAATTAAAAAAATTAAATCCTTATGTTGCAGTTCTACAAGGCAAGGGTAGTTGTGTGCGAGAGTTCAGCATGGAGATGGCTCTCGGGAACAAAATGTTCTTCAGTCTTTTAGTCTTTGTTTTGATGCACCTGTGTTAACATCTCGGTCTCATTGCGCCGTTTCTTTGACTGACTGTCAAAACACGTGAAAACTGTCAGGAAAAAAGATTGGGCGCCTGTTCTTTAACTGAGCTAAATTAGCTAGCACTTGAGAGACATTGTCCTGCTTATTTACAAAGTTTCCCTCTTCCAATGCAACCGATTCAAATGTTGGTGGAATTATTTATATTCAAGAGTATCTTGTGTGTTTAAATACAACCAAGGTTGCTTTCATTGACTGTATGGAAACGCTTGTTGAAACATCTAGACTAAAAACTCTTTAGGAGGAGGTTTGAAAAGTGCAGTCTTTACAGTCTCCAACCTGTTCAGTTTTTAACGATTTTTTTTGCGAAAACTATCCAAGCAGCGTGTTTGTGTTGTGTGGCAGTCTCTGTTCTGAGGCGTCTTGGTGGTCGAAATGTGCAACATGGCACAAAGAGGACATGCAATTCTGTGATTTTTGGGCAAACGGTGAATTAATGCTGCGTCCTTTGTCAATATTTAACACCACTTAAATTTAAAGCTCCCAACTGCGCCTCAGCACGGAAATGTCTGGAGACTCTGGGAATGGCGGGAATGCAAAAGGGGGGGTGTGGGGCGGAGGGGATGAATGGTGGGTGCCCAGTTTAGCCGATCCAATTAACTTAGCACACTCTATGGTGTCTCGGGAAATCATTTTGAGTGAATAAAAACACCATACTGGATGTCTCCATGCACTGTTTGGTAAATAATGTGTGATATATTCAATATGTATAAGTGAATCAGAGTGCGAGAGGGAGATGGGAAAAGCACTTAAGAAACATCCCCAGGTGAGAACCTGAGTGTTGACTGGGTGTGATTTGTAGATGGATGCGGGTCGTGACTTCCATATTCTCTCATTACTTCATAATGCTAGTTGGAGAGGAAGATGGGCTGTGTTTTTTTTTTATTATTATTTATAAGTGTATGGCCTAAAGTATTTTATTTCTTTTTTAAGTCCCCTAGGAGATTTGACATTTGTCATCATGTTGAATATTGAATCTCACGGGTGAAAATAGTTTGTATCCATGAAGAAGCGAGCACATTGTGTATGAAGTGGAATGATCGTGGCATAAACTGAATGGAATATTGCAATTTGAAACATGACATCTCTCATGGGAGATGTCCAAAGAAAGATTAATCATGAACCCAATGTTTGCTGGTAAATACCGTATTTTCCAGACTGTAGGCTGCTACTTTTTTTCCCTCCATTTTGAACCATACGGCTAATATAACGGTGCGGCTTTTCTGTGGATTTTTCTTTCCGCGATAGGGGCACTCTATAGTTCAGAAAATACGCTAAATAAATCTCGATTTCTGTTTTGTTTTTTTCTCTTGGGTCTGTTCTGTTTTAATTAGCAAAGTTGTTGCCGTGTTAAAAGGCCCTGTTTATGTACCTTTATGTGCATTCACAGTACAAAATCGTTCTGTACATTCAGTAAATAGCTTGTATATCTTTTTTTTTTTCTTTTTTCAAAAAGAGTTGTTGCGGCTTATATACAGATGCCCATTATAGTCCGGAAAATGCAGTACAACATTTTTACATGCACATACAATGAATAGATGTTCATTGCGGATGAAATGTTCCAGACCTACCCGAAATGCGGTGAAGTGGGAGTTGAAATTCCATCGGACAAGTCACTCTGCCAGATGTTCCCAGCAGACCCTTACAATACGTTTTGGTCGGCCAGGTCGGACCGGCATCTTCTCCCACAATCGGAGCAAAATCTCCACAAGTAGCGATCAATTGACAGCTTGGCCGGTTTCTCCACCCGGGTGTCCAAGAGATGCATTGCGGCCTCGGATGTCATCTGTTTTGTTAAGCACTTTGTGTTGCTTTTTGACGTAGAAAAGTAGCTGTAAAAAAAAAAAAAAAAGTTTGATTGGCATATTTAGGGTCTCAAAGTTCCGGAGAAGTATGTGATTTATAGCGTATTTCAACTGCATGTCAAAGATCTTGTCCTCCTTGACAATCATTCGTTTGTACAGCCACTCTGTCTACAGCTTATGCGCGTCTGTGGCTATTTCCTAACATGCATACAGTATTACTGTTAGGTTTGATTTCATAACCATCCCTCTCCAAGAATGCGTGTGTGCTTTGTGGGACTTTCGGGAAGACAAAGACTTATTTTTGATGGAATGGCACTAAGCTTTTTAAAGAACTGGAATTTAAAACAGCTTACAATATTCAGAAAGTCACAAAGAACAAAATAGTTATTTATTTTTTTTAAATCAGCATTGGTAAAGATTAAAGTCATACCCTGAGAGATCAGACAAGCTTCCAACTATAGCTTGAAGATTTAATTTCACGACTCAAATGGTATTTGCAGTGACCTTAATGTATGACGTGTTTGATCTTTGAGATTGCGATTCAAATGCTCGTGCTTCTCGTCCCGTCTTAATTTTGAAAGGCTGCAAAATTTCTTACGGAAATGTACTTTTAATGGAAGAGTTTTTATGATTAGCATAATTTTAAAAGAAAACACTCTGAGAACATCACATAGTTTCAAAACGTCTTTGATTGAGTTCAATTTCATTAATATTCACCAGCAACGTTTTACTGCCATACATTTCTAAATTAGCATGAACATGTCATGTCATTATCCACACCGCTTATCCTGTACAGGGTCGCGGGAGGGTGCTGGAGTGTCAAACTCAAAGCCAGGGAGTCAGATCCAGGGCGCCACATCAATTTATGTGGCCCCTGAACGCAAATCATGTGTGCTGACTTTGATTCTTGCAAATTGTTATTTTTAACAATAAGTAAATACAATGAATTACTCCAAACATGTTTTTTGTGACCAGTCCCTCACGCAAAATATGTTGAACAAAAATATATTTACTGGCTTCAGAATTCAAAACTAGTTATGCATCAATTTGTTGTGTATATGCGATACATACATTTATACGGGTTCACAGTCATCACAGTCCTCCAAGGGACACCATTAATTACGATATGGCCCGTGACAGAAAATGAGTTTGACACCCCTGCCTTCAAAGATAGCACCGTTAGCTTGAAGCCATCCATTTTTCATGTGAGGTATTGCAACCAGGGACTGACAGGTATGCTTAGCATTCCAAAATTATTTTCTTTGATTGCACACACAATGAATAGCACTGAATGTCAACGCTCAGTTTCAGATTTGGAGAAAGGTGCCTTTGGGTGAAAATAGGCAATTGTGGAGCTCAGAGAAGATGGGAAATCAATCAGAGCCACTGGGGATGGCCAATGCAATGCAATCATTTGGAATGCATTGGTCTTCTAAGTAAGTTCCATCAAACGGGTATGCCAAGAAAACTAACATCTGTTGACAACAGAAAAAAAAAATGAGAGCTATAAAGAGTGTAGAACAGTAACAACTGTTAGTGACATCAGCAACTGCCTCCTGAGGACAGGAGTCCATGAACAGGAATAAAAGTATGGATGCACTGAACAGTGTCCATGGACCCCTCAAGCTCGGTGGTTTCGTTGCAAGCGGTCAATGAAAGTAAAACTGATTATTTTTTTGAGCAACATTTATTCACAACCGTGTAACCTTTCGAACCTAATCACCGTAAGAGATGAAACAAAACACACGCAAACAATTAGCTAACATATTTCACATTTAACACTTAATATTTACAAACACAAAATACTTATATACATCATTTACACACCTTTTGCCGCTTCGGGGGGGATGCTAGTAAAAGAAATGTTTTTTTTTCTGAGGCTCAATATGAAAACTCTTGGCCGGACTCTTCATTACGTTACCTTACGTGTGACCTGTACTAAACCGGAAGTTTGCATTCAAAATAAAAGCACAGAGCTTAGACCGGAAGTAGTACTTGTCAATGCAAATTTCAAATGAGAATAAAATCTCATAAATAAAATCACTGCTGCTGTTCCAAAAATATGATTATGGTTAGTTACAACACATGGCACAAGGTAGCAAAATATGTGTATGTGTGTATATATATATATATATATATATATATATATATATATATATGTATATGTATATGTGGAAGATGACAGACTGCAAGTGTTTTTGGTGTGCCCATTGGCCTCCAGTTTCCTGAAAACACGCATGCACACACTGACACATCTTGTGAATGACCACACACACCCAGTTGTTCAGTGTCACAGAGTGATACTCGGGACCTGCTGAGCAGCTGAAGTAAACATAGAAGAGTGACATTAGAGAGAACTCACCTGGCGACCAGCCCGCATTGAACATACCGCGGTGGGGCAAACACCACATTTTACAGAGGAGGTGATGACTCTGTGGAGCTATTTACCCTATTTTGTAGCTTTCACGATGCATTTTTAAAACTACAAACGGCAATTTAATTGACAGTTCGCTCGTGAATAAAACTGAAGACAATGATTTGCGATTCCTTTTAGAATTTTTTTAATACACTACAATGAAAAGTCAATTTTACAATTTTGACGACCTTTTATGTTTTTTTCTCATTTTGAATTTGATGGCTATAAAATGTGAAAGCGGTGGAATGATTCATTGAGAAAAAAACTGTTTTGAGCATTCCACTGGCGACCAGGTTAATTTGAAACAGGTGATTGTCATGAATGAAAGGAGCATCCCCAGAAGGCTCAGTTTGTTCACAAGCAAGGCGATGGCGAGGTTTCACCACTTTGTGAACAACTGCATGAACAAATCGTTCAACAGTTTAAGTTAATACTCAATTTCAATGTCCACTGCACTGATGGGTACATTTAGGAGAATGTCAACCTCTCCAACATGGCCGCCACACATAGGCGTGTCGGCTAGCTGACTGTTACAGCGTGCCGGTTTATCGAGGGTGCCTTCGGAAATTCACCGTGGCGCAAGAACACAACTCAGAGCGGAAGTGTTCCTTGAGGCAGCGTCTGTTCCCCTTCTATGAATTAACAAACACATCCATGTGTTGTTGTTGTGGCTGCTGAGACTATTGTTAGCTACAGTGGCTGTTTCGGGAGGGGTGCTAAACAACCACCAATTTCAGAAAATTATCATTTATGCACTTGAGTTGTATTCACGGAACAAGAATGATGAAGAAGGTCTTTTAAATACCCGTCAACCCACATCCCTCGCCGTTTCAATTCGTCCTACCTGATATCCTGGCCACTCCGTGTTCCCAGTCAGAACAGCCAAAGGACGCGCTGGCACTCTGAATAACATTCCAACAAAGCTCTGACTTTCCAAATGGTTGGAGTGGAACTGAGTGTGCTTGGAGGTGATTTCCAAGCGCGCCCCTTCATATTTGGATTCACGACTTCCTCAGTGAAACAAAGAAGGGAAAAAATGCGGCAAATATGTGCCAGTGTTCACCTAAGTAGTGAGAGAATCGTCAAATAATGATTAGCCGGAAAAATGACCTGCTTGTTTTATGGTCGTTTGGTTGTTCCTCCCTGCTCGCGTTAACCAGTTTTGGAACAAAACTATTTGGGACGCCGCCATGATTCGTGGTGAGCAGCCAAAAAATGTGAGAAAGGAGCCAATTGGTGTATGATACGTATCGAAGAGCATTTTGTGAACATTTTCGGAACTACAGACGCTCCAATGATACAAACAATACACGGCAAAAACACAAGTAGAACAAACTATAGTTCCGTGGGAGAAATATGTCAAACCATCCATGTAATTTTTTGTTACTTTAACATGAATTTAATTTATAACATTAGACATTAGATAGCATATTGGAATGAATGTACATCTTTTTCACAACCCCTAGGTACTGCTAAACATCAATACAATGCGAAAAATTCTCCTTTTCTTGTATAATACCATCCTCAATTTTCAAGAATTTTTTTTTGCAAAGCTTTTCAATCAAGAAATTGCGGCATGAAGCACTAGTACATGTAATTTGTTGGTCAAATCTGGCCCATGTACCATTATTTGTAGATGGTTGCCACAGGAGCTCCACACCAATCTCAAAAAATTTTTTAAAAAAAGCACACGCTCACACATGCTCTCACACATGTTCGTGTGTGTGCGTGGGCCTGTTGAGGATTGAGTAACTACACTGGCAGAATAAGAACAGAACCATCCCTCAATCCTGTTCAAACACTAATGAGAGTCCAAAGTCGCTAATGGCTAATTAGCCATGATACGCTGCGAAATGGGGGAGAGAAGGCAGAGATGAAGAAGCAAAACAGAAGGCAACGCAAACCTGATCAGGAAGTGGGAGAATGGACAAATGAGAAAGCGGAAAAGGTAAAAACAAACATTAAAGGTAAGGAAGAAAGCTAAAGGGAGAGATATGGTGAAGGGTAAAAAAAGATCAAATTAAGGCTAGAGTACACTGGAGTTGTTGAAAGCAATAAAGGAAGAAGTGCTCAAACATTTATAAGGCCAGGAAGAAAGCAAGCGGTCAGGAAAAAGGTAAGAGAGTAAGGTCAATGAATGTGAATTTTTTTTTTCTTGGGGGGGGGGGGGGCAGTGTTTCAGCAAGAAATAATTAGTAGTCTCTCCACTTAATCCGCTGAGGTGTTCCTCTCTGTTTTGGTCAACTTCCTCCATCACCAACCGTGCACGACAATCTGTTTCGGAGTAAATAGCATTTCCAATAGACGGAGAGTGAGTCATGGAGTGAGTCAGTGTTTTGCCTGCATGCATAAAAGTGTGCAGAAAGCACGCCGAGCCGACCCCACGTCCTCCTCCGATGTTTCCCTCAGGTGCACAATCGCACGGCAATATCATCTCACAAGCAATTAGTTGGCTTTTCAATGAATGACGTTCCGGTAAGTCTTCTATTTTGTATGCTTGCCCATTAAAATGAGCGTCTGAGTTCATGTGCTATGAGCCGGAAGCAACACATTGCACAACAATCCTGCCTTAACATTTTGTCATAAAAAAAAACCACAGTAATTTTAATACATACTGTATACGTATATACGTAGATAACCTTGTTATAACATAGTAATAATCATGCAAATAACCTTGACAGTGTCACAAATGTACAGTGAGTGAGAGAGCTTGCACGCAGACTCATCACACTGGAGGCGACTTGATATTCGGTTGTGCAATCGCCGAGATTGGTGATTTTTCGGACAGCCTGACCTTTCGTTATAAATTCCACCGATCACGTGAGTCTAAATACTGTATTCATCACGCACGATACGGTCACACGAACCAAACAGCAAGTTTGCGTTTTTATGTGTGTGCGTGTGTTTAATCCAAGCAGGTGGCTTGAAGATTGTGTGTATGTTGACTGTGGAGGAGTGCTTTATGGATTACGGCTTCATTTTGTCCTCTCTAAATATTGCCTATTTGTCAGCCTGCCTGTTGATCCATTTGTCTTCTTCTGCTGTTCATCCATGTACTAAACTGTCAATCCTCAAGCTGTCGCATTTCCTTTGCCCACATCTGTTGGGTTCTTATTGCATATAATTATTTCTGTCTGACAACGTTCAGATCCGTTTCTAAAGGTCTGTCCGTCAGTTCTCAAGTTGTATATGCTCCGCCATTTTATATCTGCATATCAGTGAGCTGAAGCGCTTTCTCCTCTTTCTACAGAAAACAAGATAAGATACTGTAATGTAAGTGTGTGTTTTTTTTTTTACTTTTGTAAATGTTAGCATTTTTGGAATTTAGTTTTCTCCGTGAATAATGCATTAGTAGGAGGTTGGTAAATATACAGGTGGGTTGTTTGAGTTTTTCTTCTATGACTTCTCCACTCATGCTGAATAAACTATGTCCCGATTTGTCATCATAAGAATATTTCTTTCCACTTCTCCTCTCCTCTGTTCATTTGACTCCACTCTTCGATGGAGGATTGCCACCAAAAATGTTGTAAACCACCTCAGGGGTCTCCTTGCTGAGTTAATAATGTGTGTCATTATTCCTTTGTTGTTTCCTTAGCAACGCTGCGGCGAAGCTTTTAGCGTTTATTTCATTTGTGGTTCGGGAAGAAAAGCTGTCGACGGGGTGTATCTAAATTTAATTTTGATGCAGTTCCGCAAACTGTCAATGGGGGGTGCTACAATCCAAGAGAAAAGGAGGAAGCGCAGCAATGGCTGGGCGCCATCATTCCTCTCGCACGGTGTCCTGCTGGAGTCTGCTGGGATTGAAATGGGATTTCCAATTTCACCTCGTGTTTCCTAATCATTCCCAATATTCATCTATTCTTTCTCTTTTGTTGTCTAGAGAATGCTGGGGACAAAATAAGATTGCAAGGCGTACACAGAACAGACCTTTGTGATTTATCATGATGGAGAGGCCCCGGGGGGGCTGCTTGGAGAGAGTTATGATCACCAATCGATAGTCATTGACGCGCACACTTCACAAATACACTCACAACCTCAATTGAGGCAACACATGTGCCCAAGACTTCCATCACGTTGATACAATTGTCACTGTGCCTGTTTTTAATCAACTTCCAAGGCCAAACACACTTGCTTCATCCCGTCCGCTCCCTCAAACACAGAAGAAGAAAAAAAAAAAAAATCACCAATAAATTATTATTGATCTCTTGTGTTGGCATCTGGGCTCAGGATGGACCTCGCAGGTCATTTTCAGAGTATCAACAAAAGGATTTTGGTGATTAGCAAGCGATGTGTGTGTTGTTTACTGTGGTTCTTCGCACCGGAGTGTGTGTAGGCATGTGTGTTTGTGTGATGTACGCTTTCTGGTGTTCAGTGTTCGATCGCTCGCTGTGTGCGTGTTTGAGTTTTATTATCGGCTCATTTTCAGCAGCCATCACAAACGCAGTACTTTCAACGAGTGCAAATTGCAAAACTTCAAATAAACATTTTGGTCTAATTTCATTGAACTGTTTGGAACTTGTGCCATGTACTATTCACCGTTATTCTTTCTGTGATTTTGCCAATGTCAAAGTGACACCTTTGTAAGCGTCTTTGTCATACATGCGGTCATCCATTTTTGTTTTTCCCCCTCCTTGACATTTATCTTTGGTTTTTCAAACCAATAACAGAAATGACTGCCATTGTTTTGTTTTTCTCTCTCTTCATCCCAACTTGCCGAACAAAAAGAAATTAAACATGCAATCAATCCACCTCATAATTTATTTCTCGTGTCGAGCCCCCCGACCTTTCATGTTTACTTAGGCTGAACTGCGGCTTTGAAGACAATAAAGTCAAATTCCCAACCGTGTTTTTCTTCATAAAGAAATGCTGCTGGCTGACTTCCCTCCTTTAATATCTGTCAAAGGGCCATGGCTGCCCCCCAGATATCCGGTAGCAAATATGAATGGAGACATACACGGGGGCATGCTCTGAAATAGTACACGGTGTATTGTAGCCACAAGTAACGTGCACAAACAGACGCACACGTGCACAATAGCAAACACACACACACACACACACACTAACGGTGATTGACAGCTATTGGCCCCTGAGTGTTATTTTGATTTTTTTTTTTTTTACTGACTTGACGGCATCTAGAGGAGGATATTACATCTACAGGGCAAACTGGCAGTGAGACGCCAGATATGGCGGTCTCGTCAATAAATGACCTCTTGGCCGAACTCACCCTCCTGATGCATATGTTTAACATCATTTTTCAATTCAAGAAGTTCTCCAGCCGGTATGCAGCTGACCCATTTTAGCACCTTGTTGACATTTTGTGTCTGACAGCTATATGCTGGCCTCAGCGATTTATTTTCATTTCTTCCTCACCTACTCACTTTCCTCTTTCCACTTAAGTTTGCTTAAGCTGACTCAGGGTCACTTCAATTTACCTCCGTGGCCTTGGATGAATGATGACTACTGCGCTAAGATTCTGCCGCCCAGGTCGGGTGTTGTATCCTTCATGCATACTTTACAGTGTGTGATTTTATATGTTCATGTATTTATGAGATAATGAAATGTCAGAAATATTAGAACAGTGACGGTCCATTCCTGTTCTTGAAAATACAATGGCAATGTTCCCCAAAAGGCAATTTAGTTTGTTTTCTGTCATCGTGGAGAGTCCCGCCAATGGTGAGGCTAGATGAGCCAAAGTCAACTCAAACATTTTCTTCACAGTAATATGTAGCCCCACTACGCAAAACACAAATATTGTGTTTGTGGAATATGATTTAAGCAGCAATTCCAGTTGGCATCAAGTAGCAAAATGGGGCGCCCCCCAGAGATGGATAAAAATAGATTTTGTTGCTAAATTTATATTACACAGATGCGATATTAATTACGATGCTGAGTTTAGACGAGTGGCAGCACGGAGAACATGTTGTTATAGAGACATTTATTAAGAGGTGGAATAGTTGGGGAAGTCGCCACAAAAGCTCGGGGCACATAATGGACGACTTCCTCTGCTTTCTGCTATGACTTTTTTTTCTTTTTTTAATTCCAAGGACAGCGGGAACTTTTCTACCCCAAATTAAACCTTTACTGACGCACAATGCGATTCAACCAAAATAGGATGACAACCTGTGAATGTATCAAGTACAAACACGTTGGTGGTTGGTTGATCAAATAGCAAATGGGAAGTTAAATACTTTTTGTGGAAATTGTTGGAAGGCAGAATGCAGGTGTGTGCGTGTGTGTGTGTGGGTGTGCGCGTGTGCGTGTGCGTGTGTGCGTATAGTGGTCCAATCGGCGAATGTTTCACTCTCGACACATGATTAATTGGCCACTTAGCTCGTACTTTAAAAACTGAACACATCGGCTGCTGTTGTGGTTTGCCATCCATAAGGAATGAAACAAGACAAAGAGCTCTTAAATCACTTCACTGGCATCCTTTCAAGTACTGTATGTTGCTGCTGGAATAAAGAATGGCGTTAATGCATTAGGACGATGAGCAAGAAGCGTGATGACCAAGACCGGTTCGAAAATACTCCTGCCGTTTAGGAAAATTCACATATTTCGTAAGCATCAAATGTTTTTTGGCGATCAAGCACATGGCGTAACTCAAACATAGCCATACCAATTGATCACAATCACCATGATTACGGGAGTAACTCACACATTATCCTGAACGTTTCAGAAATCGGTCATTTATGTTTTGAGTCGCTTGACTTTCTTAACTCCCAAATCACTTCAACAAAGGACCGACTTCTCTACCCAAACAAGACTGTCCTCATCTGTCTCGTTTTTCTGCTTTTACTGGTTCAGTGGCTCTAAATCTAAATCTTGCTTCATTAGCCCCCCCCCGCTTCTCCACTCATTGGCCTTTGGGAGAAGCCCCAAGTAGCAGTCGAAAGGAAACATGCCAACTCGCACCCTTTTGCCAAGCTAACCTCACCCGCAACCCAAATTGCACACCAACAAACACATAGAAACGCTGTGACGTTAAATAATGAGAGAGCCGTCACGTCACATCAGCGTCTGCGCCGCAGCATATCCTGGTGGTCACCGGGAGGAAAGGGAGCACTGCTGGCGGCTGGCACCCACTGGACACACAGGGTGTCTTCAAAGTGAAGACTGATGGAGAGGGAGCGGAGGGGAGGCAAAGGGAGAGCCGCGGTGACCTCTGCACCGTGGGAGAGTGATGGCGACAGCGCTGTGGTCTCCCATCACCCCTCGTGCATTTAAATCCCTGGGTTGTGGTGGGTGAAGATGGAGAGTGAAGAGGAGTTGCTAGGAGAGTTGAAAAAAGGGAGAGAAAAAAAGTGAAATGAGATGCAAGTAAGAAAGAAGGAAGAAGAGAAAAGAACTAAACAAATATGTAATTGTGCTGTAAATATATATATATATATTTTTTTTTTTATATATATAAATACAGACTGTAGGTGGCGCCCCAAATCGGCTGAAAATGTATCTTTTATATAATAATGTTCAAATTAATGATTTATTATTATTATCATTCACTGCCATTGACGGGTACAGAAGCCAAAAATGATTATTTTACCTGGACTGGCAGTGAATGAGTTCATTGCTCCTACTTTCAAGTCAGAATGAAATAAAAGCAAATAGAAATGATTATAAACAATTAAAAGAGCAAAGCATAGCAAGGAGAATTAATTTTGAAATCAGCATTCCTGCACAGCAAGAGTGACGGCTCGCACACTGTGTGTCACCTGCTTTGAACTAACTCGAGTGCCTGGGTGAGTTGCTGTACAGTTCTAAATGTATAAAGGCGTTCGTTGCACTGAGCTAAAAGTCTATCGATCCTTCCCTCCCAGGGGTGTTGCTCGGCAAAAAGCGGTACGGTGGTCGCAGGCCTCCTACAACATTGGTCCGCAACCACCAATCCTTTGCCCGGTACTGTTCTACGGACTACTCATTACTGGGTCGCAGATATATATATATATATTTTAAAAAAAAAATTGATGAAGATGATGATCTGTAGCGGAGCGTATGTGCCCCAATTGTATGTTTACCACCATGGCGGCTGTCTAAACTATCACATGTAGAAACATTAAAATGTGACTAAAATGAGTCACCATTTTCACCCAAGAGACTAAAACTAAGATGGGTGCCAACAACAACATTGCTTGGAAAGGGTCGTAAAACTATGGGGGCCACAAATAGGCCCAGGGCCCGCATATTGAGTACTCTGCCCCCATTTTATGCCGAATTTATAAACTGTCAATAAAATTTATGAATTCAACAAATCTATTTCAATAAATTGTTTACTTATATTTCCTTCAGTCGCAGCAAACAACATGACTTTAAGTCGACTTTAGTTTTTTTTTAATAATCCAGAAAAATGTTTTTCAGCCTTAACGACCTGAAAGAATGCCCATAGCCAAAAATCCATATACACTCTAATTCTCCACATGTCCCCAACGTAACCCGATCCTCACACAGCTTCTGGTTCAGCCTCTTGCCTTCCCTACATCTTCCACCCCCCCCCCCCCAACCACCACCTAGCTAAACCCATCATCTTTATTCAATATTGCCCCTGGTAAGCATTTTAAGTTGGCTTAGCTTGTCAGAAAACCTCTTTATAAAGTTTGGACTCTCTCTCTCTCTCTCTCCTTCCTTTCACCTTTTTTTTTTCTCGTCTCTCATTCATTTCCTAATGTCCACACTCACGTTAAACAGACACGCTGGCACCAATCCTGGTCAAATATTCACACTAATGTGGAAAAAAAAAAAAACGTGCCAATTTGATGATTGTGATGAACTCAAAAGTGAACTGAAAAGCGGTTGCTACCTGAAAATATCACATTCCTTAATATTCCATCAAATTCCAGCAGATGCATCACGGCTACACTTGGACACTGCGAGATGGTGCCAATAATGGAAAGGATGAACTCCAATTTTTCCAATAAAAACATATATTCCCCCAGACGGCTTCTGAGAAAGAAGGTTGGCGAACATTATTGATTCAAGGAAGAAATCTCAAGGTGATTTATTTGTTTGGAATAAATGTCAATTTATGATATGAGGTGTTATCGCAAAATTCCAGAGGGACAACGAATGAGAACAAAATTGACAGAAGTACCCGGGTTTAAGCTACCTGTGACTCTGAGCAAGTTAAGCGAGGATGAATAATAAGAGCAATAATAATCATTCTTATTATTTATATACAGTTGGCATTGACTCTCAAAGCACATTTTTTTTTGAAAGCCCGAACAGAATTCAGTGAAAGGTTACTTTCCGGGTTGTTTATGCGCTTCAGCACTTCTGCTCCCGCTTCCCATTCCTCTCAATCCGATTCCATGACTTCTGGCAGTCTGTTTGACAAGAGAGGCAGAGGGACATTAAATGTTAACCGTTTCCTGTCAGAAAGACGTACAGCACACAGCTGGAACTCACAAAGCTGCACTTTGATATCAAAGTGTCAAGGATTGCCTTATGGCCTGGAGGAGGTGGACCCAAAAGGCGAGGAGGCAGGAGGTGGATAGGGTTAAGGGAATTTATTGACACTCTCAGCAGGGACAAACAACGGGGCGTGGACAAATCAACAACAAAAGGCAACAAAAACGAGACGGGAACGAACCAGGCGGACAGGGAATGATGACACGAGCAAAAACAGGAACGAACCGCGAGTTGTGAGAGTCCGTGGTGCAGCAACAGGGAGCCAAACGGGATAATGACCCGACACTGGGTTGAGGGCATGGAAGGTATAAGTAGTCCGGTAATCAGGGGAGCAGATGGGGAGCAGGTGTGTGATCGTGAACTGGGAACAGGTGCGTGGCTGGTGAGAATGAAAACAATAACACAAAGCACATGGCAGGGAGGTGACGAAAACAATAACAAAAGACACATGGCAGGGAGGTGACGAAAACAATAACAAAAGGCTGTCATGCCCGACGCGGATCATGACAGTACCCCCCCTCAAGGGACGGATTCCAGCCGTCCCCAAGAATAACAAAAACGAAAAAACCATGTCCCAAAAACAAGGGTGGGCGGAAGGGGTCGGGAGGTGGGTCAACGACCCGTGATCGAGGCCGGTCTGGCGGATGCCCGGGGGGCCAGACCAGCGAGTCCTTTCGTTGCCCTTCAGGGGGCCGTGCGGGTGGCCAGACCAGTACGTCCCGATGGGGACATTCAGGCGGACGTCCGGGACGACCCGAACTCCACCTTGAGTCCGCTGATGGGGCTGAGACGAGGGGCGGCGGCGGGACGCTGGGTGCTGCAGAGGACGGAGCTTGGACCGGCGTTGAGGCGGGCGCAGCCGAGGCAGGAACTTGGAGCGATGGCGGGACGTCGGACGCCGCCGAGACGGAGACGAGGCATGGTGGAACGCCGGACCCCGCCGGAGCCGGGACGAGACGTGGCGGTGGGACGTCGACCGCCGTCGAGGCAGGCACTTGGTGCGGCGGCTGGTCGTCGAACCCCGCCGAGACCGGAACATGGAGCGGCGGCTGGTCGTCGAACCCCGCCGAGACAGGAACGTGGAGCGGCGGCGGCGGCTGGTCGTCGAACCACGCCGAGACAGGAACGTGGAGCGGCGGCTGGTCCTCGAACCCCGCTGAGACAGGAACGTGGAGCGGCGGCTGGTCCTCGAACCCCGCCGAGACAGGAACGTGGAGCGGCGGCTGGTCCTCGAACCCCGCCGAGACAGGAACGTGGAGCGGCGGCTGGTCCTCGAACCCCGCCGAGACAGGAACGTGGAGCGGCGGCTGGTCCTCGAACCCCGCCGAGACCGGAACGTGGAGCGGCGGCTGGTCGTCGAACCCCGCCGAGACAGGAACGTGGCATGGCGGCTGGTCCTCGAACCCTGCAGAGACAGGAAAGTGGAGCGGCGGCTGGTTGTCCAGCCCCGCCGGGACAGGAACGTGGAGTGGTGGCGGTTCGTCGGATGCCGCCGAGGCAAGGGCGGCAGGCGGCGGCTGGTCATCGTCCACCGCCGAGGCAGGAATCTGGAGCTGTAGCGGATCGTCGAGCACCGCCGAGGCAGCGACGGGAAGCGATGGCGTGTCCTCGGGCGCCGCCGGGACAGGGAATTGGGGTGGCGACGGACCATCTGGCGCCGCCAATGGAGGGATTTGGAGCGGCCGGGGGCCGGGCGCACCAGAGGCCGGGACTTGGAGCAGCGGCGGGCCAGGTGCAGCGGGGACAGGAACTGGTAGCGGACGCAGGACGTGCTCCGCCGGAACAGGGACTGGTGGCGGACGCAGAGCATGCTCCGCCGGAGCCCGGACTGGTGGCGGACGCAGAACGTGCTCCGCCAGAACAGGGACTTGTGGCGGACGCGTGGCGTGCTCCGCCGGAACCGAGACTTGTGGCGGACGCAGGGCGTGCTCCGCCGGAACAGGGACCTGTGGCGGACGCCTGGAGTGCTCCGCCGGAACAGGGGCTGGTGGCGGAAGCAGGACGTGCCCCGCCAGAACAGGGACTTGTGGCGGACGCAGGACGTGCTCCGCCGGAACAGGGACTGGTGGCGGACGCAGGGCGTGCTCCGCCGGACCAGGGACTTGTGGCGGACGCAGGGCGTGCTCCGCCGGAACAGGGACTTGTGGCGGACGCAGGACGTGCTCCGCCAGAACAGGAACTTGTGGCGGACGCAGGGCGTGCTCCGCCGGAACAGGGACTGGTGGCGGGCGCAGGGCGTGCTCCGCCGGAACAGGGACTGGTGGCGGACGCAGGGCGTGCTCCGCCGGAACAGGGGCTGGTGGCGGACGCAGGACGTGCTCTGCCAGAACAGGGACTTGTGGCGGACGCACGGCGTGCTCCGCCGGAACAGGGACTTGTGGCGGACGCACGACGTGCTCCGCCGGAACAGGGACTTGTGACGCTGGCGAGGCGCCGGAGGGGGGGTCAGCAGCTCTCAGGAGGCCAGAACGGGCCCGCCCAGCTTGGGGTGAGCCGGGACGGGGCGTATCAACTGGCGGGGAGCCGGAACGGGGTTCAGCAGCTGGCAGGAAGTCCGGACGGGACTCAACAGCTGGGGAGGAGCCGGAACAGGACTCATCCGCTGGCGGGGAGCCGGCACTTGACTCATCCGCTGGCGTGGAGCCGGAACGGGGCTCGGCAGCTGGCGGGGAGCCGGGAAGGGGCTCGGCAGCTGGCGGGGAGCCGGAACGGGGCTCGGCAGCTAGCGGGGAGCCGGAACGGGGCTCAGCAGCTAGCGGGGAGCCGAGACGGGGCTCAGCAGCGGGCAGAGCGCCGGGACGGGGCTCGGCAGCTGGCGGGGAGCCGGGAAGGGGCTCGGCCGCTGGCGGGGAGCCGGGAAGGGGCTCGGCAGCTGGCGGGGAGCCGGGAAGGGGCTCGGCAGCTGGCGGGGAGCCGGGAAGGGGCTCGGCAGCTGGCGGGGAGCCGGGACGGGGCTCGGCAGCGGGGGAGGAGCCGGAACAGGGTTCAGCAGCTGGCGAGGAGCCGGGATGGGACGCTGCGGCTGGGGGGCAGCCGGGAAGGGACGCTGCGGCTGGCGGGGAGCCGGGAAGGGACTCAGCCGCTGGCGGGCAGCCGGGAAGGGACGCTGCGGCTGGCGGGGAGCCGGGAAGGGACTCAGCAGCTGGCGGGGAGCCGTGGCAGGGCTCAGCAGCTGGCAGGGAGTCGGGACGGGACTCAACAGCTGGCGGAGAGCCGGGACAGGGCTCAGCAGCTGGCGGGGAACCGGGACGGGTCTCAGCAGCTGGCAGGGAGTCGGGACGGGACTCAACAGCTGGCGGGGAGCCGGAACGGGGCTCATCAGCTGTCGAGGAGCCGGGACGGGGCTCAGCAGCTGGCGGGGAGTCGGAGTGGGGCTCTGGAGGCAGCGTCTGATGAGGGACCGGCACTGGAGGCTGCATGGTGTGGGCAGCTGACGGGGAGGCTACGTGGGTGGTTGCAGCTGGCATGGAGGCGTGAACCTTTTCAGCCTGCTTTAGGTCAGCCAGCTGTGCCTGCAGCGAGTAAAACTGCCTCATGCTCTCCACCGTCTGATCCTCCAGCGCCGCGATCTGAGCGGTCAGCTCCTGGAGAGTCTCCCGGGGTGGTGCCTCGGCGGCGCCCTTCTCCGCTATTGAGGCCACCCGCTCCGCTATCTGGGCCAGTTTTTCACTCAGCTCAGTGCGGCGGGAGTCCAGCAGGTAGACGACCCTTGCGAGCTCGTCCTCGTAAGCGGGGTAAGCTGGTAACGAGGCAGACGTGGCGCTGAGCTGTTCGGCGGGTTGGTGGGGGGGGTCCGTGCGGCGGTGTCCATGACGCCGCCGCGAGCCCCTCGCTGGGTCCTTTTTTCGAGGTCGGGTCATTCTGTCAAGGATTGCCTTATGGCCTGGAGGAGGTGGACCCAAAAGGCGAGGAGGCAGGAGGTGGATAGGGTTAAGGGAATTTATTGACACTCTCAGCAGGGACAAACAACGGGGCGTGGACAAATCAACAACAAAAGGCAACAAAAACGAGACGGGAACGAACCAGGCGGACAGGGAATGATGACACGAGCAAAAACAGGAACGAACCGCGAGTTGTGAGAGTCCGTGGTGCAGCAACAGGGAGCCAAACGGGATAATGACCCGACACTGGGTTGAGGGCATGGAAGGTATAAGTAGTCCGGTAATCAGGGGAGCAGATGGGGAGCAGGTGTGTGATCGTGAACTGGGAACAGGTGCGTGGCTGGTGAGAATGAAAACAATAACACAAAGCACATGGCAGGGAGGTGACGAAAACAATAACAAAAGACACATGGCAGGGAGGTGACGAAAACAATAACAAAAGGCTGTCATGCCCGACGCGGATCATGACACAAAGATGCTTTTCGGGGCCTTAAGAGTGTCGTGTGTTCCTAACGTCCAAAAATGATCGCAGTAAAGCTATGCCGTGGAAATGTCAGGAGAGGATCAGAAACTACTGAACTTGAATGCATCTCTTTCTCTTTATCTCTCAATGTTTTACAGGTGAGTAAATTCCTAAAAACCCTGATATTTCTCCGAACTGGCACGTAATAACTCACGCATTTTTTAAAGCTAGGTTTTCATTCTTTCCCCCCATTGTCACAGCAGCCTTGTTTGCCTGAAATGTTGCGCAACGAGGGAAAAAAATAAATAATCTCCCGACAGTTTTGGCCATTATCCCGTCTGTATTCGGGTTATGTAGCAAGACCTATAAAACTTGAATAAAGAGAAAACAATGGGGGGGGGGGGGGGGGGGGAATCACACACTGCACTCCGCTTCAGTCAAACAAGGCATCCGTTGTCACTGTAAACATAACGTATACCGTGCCTCAGTGGCAGACTTCGGTAGAATGCAACGTACCGTATTGCACCGTGCCCATAAAACTGCCGGATGGCATGATTGAACGTGACAAAATGGCTACAATATGGACCCATTTTGAAAAACAGAACCGTGCTGGGCCTGTCAATAGAAATAAAAACGACATCATTACAGCTAACTAGCTACTTGGGGTGAGTAGCGTAGCTAGCTAGCTAGTCTGCGAGTTAGCTTTGTTGCTTGTTGTATTATATCAAACGGAATGGAGAATTGCGTCACAGTGTCGTGGATTTCGGCTACTTTTAAGTTTCGGAGCTGTCCAAAATGTCACTTAGTAACCATTTTAAAACCTGAATATGGGCAGTAGTCAGGTTTTTAAAAGCCATGTAAACACGCGCGATAACCCAAATGTGCTCTTATTCGTTTTTTTTTTATTCTGAATATTATCCTGGGTTACTCTTTTTCTAACCAGAATATATGCGCACGTATCCGTCGATCAGAATACCCCGATCGCACGGGCCACTCTGCGCATACACAACCGCACGGGAATCTTGGCCTTGATAGAACAGGAATGGCTTGAATCCGTGGTGTTTGACACGCAACCCACCTGAAATACACAATTAGTGAGAAACTCTGTAAACTCATTAACCAATTTCCTGAGAAAATTTCTGGTAGGAAGCGCTAGCATGCAAAAAGACGAGCAGAGCTTAGATTAGCAGTTTGCAATCAATCTGACTTTGACCGTAAACCTGAGTTCGGAACCATTTTTAAAATTCATTATATCATATATTTTACTTAGCATCAACGGCCTTTTCTCTCTCTCTCTTGTTTACCAACGCCGCATTATGTAATCGTACGTCACCTGTTTGAAATGTCATTCGTCCCGGAACAACTTTTGTTTTTGTTTTTTTTTCTGTGCAGCTATTGTTGCTTTGTGAAAATGGCAGAATTGCTGACATTTAAAAATCAAATGGGAGAAAAATAAAATGACCCGTAGCTGCTCTGCCAACCGAGTTCTGCTGACATGACCCTTTGTCTTGTAAAATATAATAGAGCCGTCTCATATGTGAGTCGAGATAGCCTCTAGGTGTAATATCTGAGGCCGGGAACCTGTAGCGACACCGTTGAGCCTGAGGTGCTCCGATGCAAGTGCGATGACTAACACGAGGAGGCCATTAGGAAGACAGAGACAAGAAATACAAGCGGGCCAGACGAGTCATGGGCACATGTCCCCCAGCCATCCTCCCAGGAATGTTTCAACTTAATAGACAGTATACATGGGCAAAAAGAAAAAAATATGACAAAACACTAAATAAATCAAAACAATTAAAGATTAAATACACGGCATGAGAACCATGCTGTCTCAAAGGAGCTGTTTCCTTTACAACACCTACACGACTGTCGGACTCAATTTTCTATACAGGCTTTGTGATCGTGTGTACAGAGAAGCGGATAAGCGAGGAAAAGGAGCCCAAGTTCCATGATAGTTTTTTTTTGTCTCAACTGCGGCATGCAGTGAGGCTTTGAAAACCGTCTGTGTTTATCGAAACGCGATCAGAAACACTGACCTTCATCTAAAACGTAGAACAAATCGTTTTATTCATAACGTGGGTCTGATTCATGACTGCACCACTTCCACTGCCACGGGGGGCAGTGCAGTCGCTCGCAAATTTTCATAAGGCGAGGTGAAGGTGATTGGGACACACGGGAGTGGAAAGTTAGTTTTTTAGTACACTCGGACACGACGCTCGCCATTAGCATCACAATTTCAATTCTTGCTTGTCTCATTGAAGTCACATTTTGTTTGAAATGTGCTTATTAAATAGGAACAGAACAAAAGAGAACTTTTCTGGGATTTATATTTTGTTCATGTCATTCCTTAACGGAAGATTGGTCCTGATGTGTGCAGCGCTATGAAGAAACTCAATGATGATGAATCAATTTAAGAGGCTTGAACGTAAATTATTTAAAATATATATTTTTTTTAAATGCAAGAATGAGTGATTTTATCCTATTTATTCATGACATTTTTTTACTTACACTATACAGAAGTGCTGCTCAATTATGAAAAAAAATATTAATCACAATGATTTTAGTAATTGAAATCACAATTATTCAAATTATGTTTTTTTGGTACAAAATAAAAAAAATGTATGAATGGAAACAATACTCAGAAAAAATAATTAATTTTTATCTTCTTTTAATCAAATAAAAAAAAAGGTGCAAATGTGTTTATTTTTTGTATAACGAAACAGTGCACTGGAGTTTCGAACTCTTGCAACATTTAAGAAATTTCAATAGAACGCTCAAATTTAGATCTCAAGTATACACGCTTCAGTATTAGACGTAAAATAAGTCCTATTCTAAGGTCATATATACAGTATAATAATCGTTTTTTACGATTATGCGTAATAATCGTAATTGAATATCGATTAATTCCACAGCCCCATTGCACAGTATGAAAACATTCTAAGAAAACAAATTATATTTACAAATTTGTTAAAAGGAAAAATATTTACTCCTATAAAAAATACATTTTAACCCATGCTTGACTTTCTGGCGTCCTCTATATTTCTGATGTGCATAAAAAATACATTTCGACGTGCATCTGTGCACAATGTCCACAGCAATTCAAACACAGCAGCCTTTTACTTATCTCAACCTGTTCCTTCTCTCTCACAGACATGCCGAATGCTTTGTCGACCATCCATCAAGGCCAGCGGCACGTGATTGGCTCTCTCCGACGGCTCCCCATCACAACACTCTCTGCCTGCTAACCATTACCGAGGCAAGAAAATTACCAAACTCACCGAGATACAAAACTTCTAAAAATAGCTGACATCAAAAATCCCTGCTGCTTGTTCCACCGTGTGTCTGCGGGTGGAATGGATGGCGTCGGAGAGATAGGAATAAATGGCAAGAAAACAGCAGAATGAAAGAATGATTGATTGGCTAACATGCTAAATGGCCGACTGGATTCTATGATAGATTCACTTATGACTTTCTGAAACCTGTTAGCAGGCATCATAAAGTAGCATTTCCAAGTCTTTGTCGTTTTGTTCAGCGAAGATAAAGCCTCTGATGCATTACCTGGATAGAAACATTTGATGGGGAGAAGTGAAATGCTTTGCTTTCGTTTAGAATGAACTCCCACTGTGTGTTGTGGTTTGTTTCTTGTTCCAGCTTGTTTTCGTGTCCTGCCTTGCTTGTTAGGTCTTTTTGTTTCCACCTGTGCTTGTCAACCCACTCCCTTGTGTCTTCAGATCAGCGCCGTCAGCCACTCTTGTCTTGTCCAGGTGTTCCTCGTTATCACGTAATAGTTGGCTTGTATTTAGTTTTGCGGTTTCTTTCAGTTTTTCCACTCAGATTGTTGTCGCTATCATGTTGTTTTGTTTCTTCTAGACGAGTGTTTTGTTTCCTGTTGTTTTTGTATTACTTTTGGACTTTTCAAGCTTGTGTTTTTGTTAATATATATATATATATATATATATATATATATATATATATATATATATATATATCAGGGGTTTGCTAAAAAATCATTTCACTCAACTATTCGGTTTTAATATGCTAAATTGACGTCAAAGTTCATAATCCATTTACACGATTTGTCAAAAAGCAAAGAATAAACTACCACTGTCCTCCAGCAGATGGCAGCGCGATTTGTTGTGGTGAGTCAGTAACTGTAATATTGAAAATACAAATCATAGTATTATTTCGGAGGAACAACCTAAACATGTTTTTGATGCTTTTTTTAGGATCCGTTTCAAACAGATTAATCACTTACAAAAGAAATGGACCTCTGCCAAAGAAAAAATGTAAACCAAAATAGTTATTTTCACTTTTGCTCACAATTTGACCTCATTTATGATTAGGTAATAAGTGGACTCATACATTGTGTTTTGAAAGTTCACCTTAGTGTTGTTTTATTTTCAAGAGCTCAAAACACATTTTCTTTTTATGTGCGTAAAGTCAGATTTCTCCCTTGCAATTATCACTTTTGTGACTCCTAAACATTTTGAAAACTTTAAGAGTGCCCTGCCAATAAAACGGGGCTATTCAAATGGATGTATGTCATATGACCAATTCCCTACTCGACACTCCCTCGAGTTCCCACACAGACAAATATGTACAGACCCAATTTTTCAGCATGATATCAATACATATTGGCAAAGCTGTTGTGTCCTGCCATGCCTGCTGTATTCCCTTCTCTCAGAGAAACTGCAGTACATTGTGCCAGCTGGAAGCCTTAGTGATTATTTAACTGCTCTGGGCTAAGCTTGGCAGCCCAAGGGGGGAGGATGAGGGAGGAGAGAAGATGAAAGAGGGAGGGGAAGTCCTGAATTAGCAGGGGATGAGTTGTTTGAATACATGTTTATGTTTGCGTCAATGTCCGTCCGTGTTCAGCGTGCACTTGCTGCATGTGGCTGTTGTAAAATCATTCATGTTAAGTCATGGAAATTCTCTCAAAGCCGATTTTTTTGAAGTGCCACAGCTTCTTCTTGCATGTGCTTGTGCAAGTTTTGCTTCAATTCAGAATGTTGCGACAAAGAATCCGCGCATCATGGCTTAGTCACTTACATGTGGGATTTTCTCACACTGGTTTACCCTTCCTAAAGGATAATACAACAAACAATTAGCAGCCGACTAATTCCTCTTTAAACATCAAACATGATGAGAGCACTTCCTCTAGACTCCGGTTTATCAAATTCATTTGTATTGTCCTACTTTTACAATTTTCATTCCTCAACTTTCTGTACTGCCTATCAAAGCTGACTTGGCGTGAGAGGCAGCATACATCCTGCATGTACGTGTGTGTAGAAAAAACATTTTGCCGCTCCGTCAGTCGTCATCCGTCAGTGGCTTGGGCACCCGTCATTTTTTTCAAGCCCGACCAAACGGTCATCGCCACTCAGTCATTCCGTCCTGTAAATTTCACGTCATCGGACCCCATGAAGTCATCAACACACACAGTGTGTGTGTGTGTGTATGTTGTTTTTAAATGTTATTTTTTTCTTTATGGCTGATGAGTGACCCACGTGGGTCAGCTGGAACTACTGACGGGATCTTAGTGACAGATTGAAGATGTCCAACTCTCCTACTGTACAGTGCAAAGCATTCCCATATATGGTCAACTCTGCTTGTATTCAGCCTGTGAACAAACACATGAGGCAGTCTTGAATATAAATAATTGGAACGAGGTGTCAGATTTACAGCTGACCAAACTCTACATAAGTACTAAATTTCAACGACTGTCATCAAAAGCTGCCAATTTTGGCAGCTGACAAACCATTCTCGTGTGATTGAGGCAAACCGGCTTTGCGGGTTTTGCGGCACCCTGCAGACAGAAAAAACGGGTAAAATCACATCTTCCGTGGTTGAGGTCATTGTCAGTTGGCCTGTTTCTTTGTTTTCACCCGAAGGTTCTTCATCCTTCAGTAAACGTTGAATGCGGTATTGCCTATATTGGGAGTAGGATTACAGGAACTGCAGTGGACAATGCTGCCCAAAAACATTCTGAAAATAAAATGGCAAATTATATCCTTGTAGCCCTGAAGAAAGAGCACATGTGTCAGTGTGTCTTTTCCATCTGTGGAGTGTCCCGTCTGCTCTGATTTTATAGGAATTGCGGTTGGCATGTTAAACATAAAAAAAAGAAGAAAAAAAAAGGCAAGCATTCAATTTTGTTTGTTTTTCCCGCGTACGTGTGTGTACGCCCGCGTCTGAAATAGTAAATAGAACATTTAACCTCTACGGGATTGTCTGGAAGTCTCTTCTTGCTGATTCAGGACTGAGCTGCTTAGCAAAAAGTGTTGTTGCTGCATTTGTGTGTATGCAAGCCGCGTATGAGTGAGCACTCGCACCTCAAAGTGCTAGAACAGCCTCCGTGGACCATTGTCTTTGAACTCTCATGCTGATGCAGAGATTCACCAGACACATACATATCGTATGTACACTCACAGAACTGGACTAAAAAGTAGTGAGCATTCCTTTGACACACAAACGTCAAAAAAAAAAAAAAAGTATGGCACAAACTACATCCATTTCCATTTTGCTGAATAAGCAGCCACTTTGCTCATGCTCACGGCATCCCCCCCCCCCCCGTTTAAGCGCCATTCATATTCCAAGCATTTCACAATTAAATTACCTGTGACGGCAAGATTATAATGGCATCTCTTCTGTTCAGTGGACGGCCATCTGAATTTATGTCACGTAACCGAGAGGAACTTGCATATACGGATCGCATTCCGATGACCATATTATAGGACATACCCATAATGTTATTATACAATCTATTACTGGACTTTATGACCCCTAGGCACTATCTAAAACTACATTGATCCCACAAAATTGAACGGAGTGGCTTCATCATCAGAGTCAGCAGATAGACAGCCTGATGAAAAGTGACGCAGTCCTACACAAAAGATAGAGTTGAATGAGCCAACACTTCTGGGCTCTGATTTGATTACTTTTCACATGGTCCATTATTTCTTTTTTTTTTTTACACCGCCCCGCCCCCTCTCCCCCCCCTGCTCCCTCACTTCCAGCTTTTTAATGAGTGTCTTCGTTCTGCACGTTACTGTCAGAAGCTGCGCTGCGAGCGACAGTTATCTTTACACTCCAGTACACATTATACAGCCAATACACTCTGTCCTCCTCCTCCTCCTCTCGTTCTCATTTTTGCAGAAAGTTGTAAAGTCGGTCTGCCCATTTGCCGGCCAGTTTAAGTGATATGATTTGACCCTATGCCACCGTTCAATATTTTTCTCAAAGACGGGCACTCCAATCGACTCGCCACTAAATCTCTCTCTCATGCCTTCCCGACACCAAAAATACACGTTTTGACTACATCGTAACAATATGTGAGCAACGAGGAAACAAAGCAGACACAATGCACAGAAATAATAAGTCAAAGTCAAAAAGTTCAGACGAAGGTGCAACTGATGAGTGGGTCGGTATACAGAGTTCAGACAAAGTACAAAATGGAAAAACTGGGAACATAAAGGACAAATAAACAGTTGGTAAAAAATGTTTAAAAAAAAATAAAGCCTCATAAACGTCACTCACTCACAAGTAGGAAAATTAAGAACCTAAAAGTACAAGATATTAATAATGAAGAACTGCTAAGTAAGGAGAATGACAATCAAAGTTGACAAAAGTGGTGAAGGAGTAGAGCAAAGGAATACAACAAACTTACAGGGAGAAATGTGAGTCTAAAGCAGGCGTGAGCAAACTACGGCGCGGGGGCTGCATGTGGCCCGTTGAACGTTTTAATCCAGCCCGCCGAATTTAAAAAAATTAAATCCTTGTTAATATTTTATTTCCCATGGTTTTTCAAAAACATATATATTGTAGTAATGATTTTGTTCACTTTCATTTCAAATTAAATGTATTTTTTTTTTCTCCGATGAGGTGAGGTTACCAAAACACTCCATCCATCTGCTTCTAGTCCGGCCCCTCTGTCAAATTTTAGACCCCATTGTGGCCCGCCAATCAAAAAGTTTGCCCACCCCTGGTCTAAAGGCATCCAGCATGGCAGAACACAAACGGAGAAGACAACGCAAAGATCAGGAGTTTCATGTAAAAGAACTTTGGTGGCGCTCAAAGTAAAACAAGATGTACAGACAATTCCAAAAAGCGTTGCACGCACACAAACAAAATCCAGATGAATGAAAATCGGCATACGTATGAAGCTAAGCACATTGCCTTCAAACAAGACTTTTCAACCAGAATATTGGCCCGGTTTGATTTTTAAAAGCCGTGTAAACGCGCACAAAAAACACTGATCGGCTGTTATTCGGGTTTTTGAAAACCCGAATAAGATCTTTGGGTTACCCTTTTACTAACCCAAATATTGGGTCTTACATTGCAACCTGCTGAGCGAGCCTGTGACACCTTGTGTATATATATAGACACCCGTATACGTGTTTATATGTCCGTACGTACGTAAATACGCAAGCAGAGATAATCATTCATGGCGAGACGCAGACATCAGAGAAGCGGCACAGCAGGGCACTTTTCGAATGAGGAGGAACCGACTTTTTTGTTCCTGTGGTGGATGACATGAATGTGTTTTATTGACGGAAGAAAAGTAACAAGCGGAAATATCGTCCATTTGTGTCTCAACATTGTCCATGTGTCGTTGTTTTATTCAAATATGGCAATAACTCTGTCAGCGGGTTATGATGAGTGTTTCAGAAACCGGAATTTTGACCTTTAACCGGAAAATTGACTGCGTGGAAATGTAGTTAATGCGAAAATGTTGAGACTCCTCCCTCTTCACGCCTCTATTTACGCAAATTAGTCAAAATGGTGCCTGCCCGTCGGAATAATCAACTAATCAAGATATGAGACAACAGGGCAACTTCACAAAATGTGATCAGCAGACGCTAGAAAATGAATTGGAGGCCCCAAAAAAAATGTCATCTTTGGCACTCGCTTCTGAAGTCAACACTTTTTCATCGATTTTTAGCTTCGTGGGTAGCACGCTCAAAAAACGGCAACGTGGTAGCTGCGTGAGTGTGAGCTCCGACGCCAGAGTTGTAAAAACGCCATTGCACCTGTCGGCAAAAAAAAAACGTTTTCTGTGGCATCCAAACCGCGGTTGGCCCCGGGCATCGACTGTGCTTTGCACACCGCTGCCCAGCTCTTCATCTCTACGACTCTCCAATGGCTCCAAAGCAAGAAAAACATGCAGATGCCAGCCAAAATAGTTGCCGTGGAGCAGCGCACATTCCCATGGTCATTTCACTCTTGATGCTCTACATCGGAGCATGAGCGTGGAAAAATGCGTACGGCACGTTTTTGTGCAAACGCCCCTGGTGTCTTCCTGGGAAGGAGAGGAAGAATGGGGTCGTTCATTTGAAATAATGCAATCCTTTTTAATTCAAAAGTACGCCCTTTGTCACATCTCTGCTTGACCCGATGACATATTCCAACAAAGGTTGAAGGAACGATGGCAAAAAGGCTCCGAGACTGATGACAAATATCTCTGCAAATGTGAGTGTGTGGGGGGGGGTCGGACACACAAGGAAGAGCCGCCTGACAACCACAACAACTCAGACTGGATCAATAAATAATTACATTCCGAACTGAAATAATATTTATATTTTAAATCTGAGCGGAATGAAACACTCTCATCAGTCAGTCACGGGACACAGAGAGACAGAACGCATTTCAAAATCAAATTCCCGACGACGGGGAACCGATCTGGCATAGAAGTCAGACGAGTGAACCGCTAGGCCACTAGTAAGCGTAAACACTCTTAAAAACATACACAAAGGAGAAATATTTCAACGCTGCACACGATCACTCGACCAGAACCAAGTCGGCGTTTATATGAATCATATTAGTCATGGAAATGGAAAGTTGAACCCCAAATGCATTTTCTCACTACTCTTCTTGTACGAAACGATCCATCATGTCATTTATTTCCAACTGAAATCGATTTGGCAAAAAAATACTAAATAAAATCTTCATTATTCCGACTTAGTCAAGGTTCTTTTCCTGCATATTAGTTTTTTTTATTTTATTTTTTGATTCCTCCTCGTCTTGCCGGCCCTTCTATCTTTGTACATTAGTCAAGGCCTCAGGCTGAGTTGCTCTGCTTTTTCTTACATTATTTATTTCTTCTCTTGGCTTCTTCACAGGTTCATTCAACTCTTTATTCCCAACCTATCTCATCTTTTTAGTTCTTCATTTGAAATAAGTGTGGAATGTATTTGCATCGGCGTACAACCGTGACCACAACATTCTGCACCTTGCTTCGATATCTTCCTTCTTCTTACAAGGAACTTTTTCACTCGCCACTGAATAAAAGCCTCCAGAATGCTAATTAGTTTCTTTGAACTTGATTCATATCCTTGTCCAGTGCCCTCTTCCACTCCACATGCATTTCTCTCTGTTGTGTCGATTAGTCAGAGTACAAGGCCTGGAGTCTTGGCTGATAGACGCATTTGTCTGCTCAGCAATCTGCTGCAGTGCCAAAAGGAATGAACACACACACACACGCACACACATATGCATGCATGCACGCTAACACACATGCACGGATGCTAGCACATTCACACCAACTATGTCGACATAGGCATTTAGGCGCACACGCACAACACGGCTTTTGCATTCTCTGCGTGCAAGGGGTTATAAACTTAGTTTCTGGAGCTCAGGGTGCCCAAGGGAGGTCCCTGATTCCCGGCTAAACCATTTAACGCACACCCGCCCGCCCCGTCTGGATCACCTTTGTGGTACGAGAGTCAACGGGACGCGGCAAAACGAATTAGTGGAGCACTGGTCGAAAGTCATGATGGTGACAATTTAAGTGTCGTCACAAGGTTAGGTTTGGAATACCAAGTCGCATGCTCAACGTGTGTTGTTGTATATCGTTTCACGCTTTCTCATCATGTCTCACAAGTCATTGGGGCAAAGAGATGCTTTGGAAGAGCAAAATACTGCCAGATTAAAGAATGGAAATAAACATTTGCTTGGGTTGTATATCTTCGACAGTCCGTCCCTAGAGGAGCGAGGGCTGTGTCGGAGAAGGGTATTTTGTGTGAATCAACATGTTTTAAAAAGAAAAGGGATGTGAAAAACCAGGGCAGCGGTGACATCGCTGATGTCCCTGGGCTCAGCGTGCAACAAATACAGGAAAAACACACACTCCCACGCAAGCGGGAACAAACACACTTTACACTCAAGATTCTCTCATCCTTCGGGGAAAAAAAGTCGTCGCAAGTAGCGTTCTCCTAAAGCCTCCATACGTTCCGACTGGAATGCATCAAAAGCGGCTGTGCTTGAAGGCTCAAAAGGGCAGAAGACACTTGACATGGCTCGTCCCTCAGACCAGCGGGGCGGTGGCCATTGGGAAATTTGTGACGGCCCAGTATCTATTTTTAATGGGCCCCAATTTCGATCTAATTACCAATAAACGCACCTTTTAACAATCCATAAGGAAAGTAACACAAATGACGTCTATTTGCGTCACCACATCCTCGAGTCGTCATTTAAATCTCGATATTTAAATGCAGAGGTAACTATGTCCATTCAGGCACGTAAACGTTTTATTCCGAATGTTTCCACCACATCTTAAAGACGATAAATATAAAAGGAGTCATGTGACGCAGCAGCTTTGACAATTAATATGTAATTTGATTGAAGTCGCAGTGCTCAATGATTCCAGGTTGAAAATCAAGTTTATTAGCGAGTTGATTGCATTTGATTCGCAAATGAGACCAGCTGGAGTCGACGCTGCGACACCTGTATGTCCTCTCGTCCCTGCTACGGGAACGCTAAAACGGTAAAACTTCCCTTATCACACTTGAGCCGTCAGAGTTTCCGATTTCTTTGTTCTTTGATATCCAGCTGAATACGACATACTTATGTAACGTATGTATGTTAACGAAACGTCTCCTGGGGCGGTATCATGGCATGCCATGTGTTGCCTAGAAACGATGCAAAAGCGCTTCCCGGGCACGCAGACACATTAGGGGGTGCCTCCCAGTCTTAGTAAAGCTGGGTTGTCCATCTGTTATCCATCGCTCGCACACCGCCCGCAACTTCATTTTGAGCGCCTTGTCGACACCGATATCCAACGGTTGGAATGATGGCAAGCTCTGAGTTCAGTTGTTGCATTACTGTAGCGACTAGGGCCATGCCTTTAGCATGAATTTTCACGTTTGCATGCGGTCCGAAGTCCCATCCGCCTTTGCTGCGTGTAAAAGTGTGTCGGCAGGCAATGCTCCCGGTCAGTCAGCGCTCGTGAAAGACGCATCAACGTTTACAGATTTTGGAACTCGGAAATACGGCACTCGTCCACTTTGGAGATGATTTAAGATTTTTAAGTGCGCCTCATGGTCGTGAAAATGCGGTAAATGCCAGTTATGGGCATGGCAGTTCGAACAATTAGAAGCAGTTCATCAAAATGAATCGTTCAAGGGATTCGTTTACTGAATTGTTAGCCACAGAATTGTTTGACGTTATCTTATGAATTAAATACAAATACTTCTTTTGTTAGCGTATGTAAATTGTTGATGAAGGGGTGCGCCATATAAAATCTTGCCAAGGGCGCCACATTGGCTCGGGCCGGTTCTGCCTGCCAATATCTCAAATAGATCAATTTTCCCATCTGGTGGTATCCCTTTGCCACGCTTGTTTCATCATCAACAACTGCTGTGGGGAATCCATAGACTCTCCAAATTTTCAACAATATTACTCCATGTATGGTGTCAAATGCTTTTCTGAAATCAATGAACATAATTGCGGGGGAGTTTGTATGTTACATTACGTTTTTGAGCCACAGGAAAAAATATGAAATGTAAATGTGTTTGTAAATAAAACAAATACGACGATATCGTCTCTCTTTTTCTTCGGAGGTGAAATACGTCAAAGATCCACTATTGAAACAGATGCGCTAACATCAACGAATTCGAAAACGATCCACATAAAGAAGAGGTCTTACTCTCACACTTTTATCACAAAGTTCTAACAGCGTGCACTAACCAATCGAGAATAATAAACGAACTTATTCAAAATCTTTGACCAACACAAATTTGTGAAATATTTAGACATGACAAAAAAAAATGGGAACAAAAGAGCAGGCTTAAATACGATTCTGCTTCTGCCTTTCAGCGCTCAGTATATGACTGATGATTGTTATAGTGATCGTATTGTGGAATATATTACTGTATGGTGACTTAATAAAAATGTACTACTACTACTACTATACTGTGACTATTTTCTAAGGCTTCTGGGCCCTAATATCTTCCTCACATTTCTCCTCCCTATGGTGCCCCTGAGAATAGCTCAGAGCATCAAATGCGTTGTGTCACCACGTTGCTACCATTTTACCACCAATAAAATATAAAGTATGATCATATGTACAAGCTTTTTTTTTTTTTTTACAACCCCTTGCCCATTTCAAATGTTTTTTCATATATGCCTTCCCACACTATTGCATCATTCTAAATCGGCGGCAGAGGTTTCCTGGCCGACCTAATTACATCTGTATTTCCCTTCCTTTGGATGTAGCAGCATTGTGGTGCCACAAGCATATTCCCACACAAACACGCACCCACGTGCAAGGATTTCATAGCTATTATCCATGTGGTAGGGATGCCAAAAATTAGGTTGTGGTGCTCGGATATTCAAATAAGCACAATTAAGGCACATAAACTGTGAAATAAGATTTCGATATGTGGAAAATATAGGGGAGTACAAACAAGTCCATGTGCAAAGGACTTGATTCATATGTGGCCATTTGAATCCATGTCCTCGGGTCACAGTATCAGATGTGTGGTCATGTCCTCAAGGTATATGTCCGTGCCTCTCAGTGTTGGAATGATGAGAGGGATATTTCATCTTCACACTTCAGGCCCTCTGCTTGTTTCTATCTATGCTTCTTGGGCACGGGTGCATTGATAAGTGAGAAAGTGTGAGCTTGTGTTTGAAACTTGACGAGCATTTGGTATTTGTGTATTCTCATTTCACAGCAGTTGGTGGACCACTGCATCCCCGGGAAAGAGCCTGCATCGCCGTACAGATCAGGACACATACATAAGTAGTTACTAGAGATAGACCGTAAAAGTTCAAGGTTATTGAACAAGTTTTCAATCGTTTCAGAAGCTGGAATGAAAATAGGTGTCCGATTAAAGCAGATTTTTTTTTTAATGTATCGGGCATGAATGCTGTCACTGCACATGTTTTTTTTTAAGCTCTTGATTAGTGAAAAACATTAAAAACAATCAGAACAACTTTGACTGTTAGCATATTTGCATGATAGGAAATTGGAAATAATTAAAAAAAATAATTTTGACTTAAGTTTTGGGAAAGGTTTTGTCCTCAAGAGCCTAAACTGCAGATGATCTATAATTAGGTGTACCGCAGGGAACATGCTTACCCCCCCACCTGTTTGTTGTCATTCTTGACGAAGAAGAAGCGGTTTTTCTACTGACATAGGAGAAAACAAGGAATTGGGCTTTCACTTTTTTAAGAGGAAGAGAAGGCGTGGTCCTACTTACTTTGATTTTGGCGTAGTTATTTTCTGAGGAAATAAAACAGTCTGAAGAGTTCTCAAAATGAAATTCATGCCCTTCAACAATGAGAGTGGTGTTATAAGGACCAGTATTGGCACGTTGCTTCAACAGGTAGATGATTACAAATGCATGAAAGCCTAGTCAGCACTGAAAAAGATATTGAGATCACAAAGGCTGTAGAGGAGTGATGAAACAAGAACGACATTTGGTTGCAAGGAAGAAAAATAAGAGACGGATAAAATTTGCAAGTAAATCTAGGCCTGCAACCTCACCAATATCACCTTTTCCGGTAACAATGCAAACCATTAGCACCCAGTGGTGGAGGAATTTACGGCTGTAAAATGCGACATCAACCTTGGAATGTTTTCCATAAGTCAAAACTTAAAAAATCAAGGAATTACTTGTCAAGCATGAACAAAAAGCATCAAGGTTGTTGATGACATAAAATTGGTGTTTTTCGCTTTAAATATTGTCATGATGCAAGACGCTAATCGTGAGCTCAAACTCACAATTTCAAAGTTAAATGAGAAAATAATCGCCACTACAAAAGAAAAGAAAATAATGAAAGTAATCATCATGCTCCAAGCATGACAATCTCATTTTTATGATTTCATTTTAGTTTTTTTGTTAGTTTTATCTGCCTTTCTTTTATGTTGGCTTTATGGAACTTTCTCAACAAAGCCAATACTAACCTTTTTTTTTTTTTTTTTTTTTTACTTCAATTTGAATATTGTGTGGCTGGCATCATTACGTATGTTTGAGCATTTTGAGCACCAAGTGAAGAAAAATCAAGTTAGCCATGTAAATTCCAACTGGATAAGAGTCTTTTTCAGTAGTGTTTGTGCGTGCATGCTAAGAGACAATGTGCATTCTCATTTTCTGGCAATGCGAGTGCATGCGTGCACACACACACACACACACACACACCCACTCCAAAAGTGACCGCCCACTCACTTGTGGAGGCAGCGTACGTGTGTATGGTGCACGGTCACCAAATCACCACGCCACAAACATTATATTTTCCCTCCTCTAACCACAGTATGCAGCGCATGCAGTGGTTAAAAAAAGAATAGTGGCTTAGTTAATGTTCTGAGTAACATGCATACAGAATGTGGAGGAACGTGCAGTCATCTTTTCCAATACCACCTCGGTTTATTCAAGCAAGACAATGACTTGTCATATTAAGGACAGCTTTGCTGTAAAAAGGCATCGCAGCGAAACTGGCCTGCCTGGGGGACTTGGAGAATTTTGCGGCCCAAGGCACATTATTGTCCTACTTGTAACTTCATGTCTACCAATCCTCGCAAAACAATGATGACAATGCAGGCAGAATTATACTCTATGTGTTTAAAAAAAAAATAAAAAACATGTGTGTATATATATATATATATATATATATATATATATATATATATATATATATATATATATATATATATATATATATATTGCTTTGTAGTGTATTTAATCAAATAAAGGTTGAAAATGATTTTTGTATTTTTATTTACATTTTACAAAACATCCCAACATCATTCAAATTGGGGATGCACTATCACCACCATTCCTATCAATAAAAATTCAAATATACAAATAACCTTCGTCCTTACATCTATCTTTTTCTAATATTGTGGCGTTGCGGTGACATTTTGGATCATCATAAGTAGACAAAAGAAATACTCAGAATAAAAAATAAAATTCAGTAACAAAGGCTAGTCTAACAACAATATGCAGTCTCATTTTGAATGGAACACTTTTTAGTGCTTTTTCTCCAACAAATATTGTTTTGAACAAGTTGTATTCCGAGTGTAGCAGTTTGACGGAAAAATCTCTGACCCCACTCACTCCCTTTGTATGTATTTTTCAGCAATATTCACCTCTGCCTTGGCAATGACTGTGTATTCTTTATCCAGAAGTTCTCATTGTTTGATACACAAAAGGTCGTACGTGGTCAGATGTCTCCTGTGCTGCTCAGCACACATAATCAGACCTTGGCAGTTTTCGCCCCCACAAAAGTAGCATACATTTTGGCCCCCCCACCCCCAACAAGTCCTGCAGTAATATTAAACTTACCAAAGAAGGAGCATTGCACACGTTAAAAACGTATACACATTCCTCAAGTTCTTCATCTGACAATTTCTCCCGTACAGTCGTCCCCCCCCCACTGAGATGCCTTCTGCTCACCAGACGGATTCTACATGTTTACAGTTAATGGGTCTCCGCTGCCATATATCCACATCCCTGGGAAGAAATCAACTCAATGCTGGCATCTGTGGGGGTTGTCTGTACATTTTCACCAATTAATTTCTTCTAAATGAGATCTCATCTGTTGAGCTCGTGTGTCTGTTCCGGCAGTGACAGCCGACACGGACCTCTGATTACCTTTTGTTGAGAGAGGCTATTAGTTCTCTGCGTAATGGTCCCACGGAAGATGTTAACATCTCTCACTGTAATCATCTCAATGTGCAGAAACAATATATTTTATATTAAATAATGTCATGTCTTTCTTTCAAAACATCATTGCGCAGTATATGGAGCACCTGCTTACGATTGAATTTAGTTACAGTTCATGTACAATTAAAGAAAGCACCATAACCATTCTCGCCGCCTTTCTGTGCTCCCAATTTAATGCAGGTCAGTCGCTGTTTATGCCCTGGTGCTAAAATTCCCACAACACTCGAGGGCCAAAGATCCACAAGAGTGCGAGTAAGAGAAAACCGACCCACTCAGCAGACTCCCACACTAGCTAGCCATGTGGGTGTGTGTTCCCACTGAGAGGGAGAAGTTGTGTTGGATTGTTATCGTTGTAGCCCATTTAAAAGAGCTATTAAAACCGTGCTTGAAATGGCGTGTACCTGCCATTAACTTTAACTTGAGTCAGATATTCTCAAATTTAAAAAAATAAGCACGGTAAATCCTACAAATTCCAACGCTTTTCATTAAAGCGCTCGTTTAATATTTAGCTGACCTTTAAATATTAGCTGAGGAGGAGGAGAAGTCGTCACTTCACTTTGCTATGACAACACAAATCGACAATAATTGAGTGGAATATTATACGTTTGTGTATTTATTTATGGTTGTGTTTTTCTGTTCTTGCTGCAATTATTTATATTCAAGACTGTCTCGTGTGTTTGATTGCGGTGCATTGACTGTATATATGGAAGCGCTTTACGCTTCCTGTACAGTAGGCGACGGTATGCATCAAAGAATATAATCCACCCCGGCCTATGAAACATAAAGAAGAAAAAAAAGAAAAGAAGTAGCGGCAACATTTATTAAAATGCCCACCGCTGTATATATTAGAGCGGCACTGATTGGCTGAGATCGGTATCTGCGCCAATTTCCTTAATTTGGGGAGGATTGGTGATGGGTCGATTCCTTAAAGTGAAACTGATATTCTCCAGCTGTCTCATTTCCAATCGACGTCAGAAAGTGTCCTCTTCTGCTGTGAGGTGACTAATCGGCTTTTTTTTTTTTAGGTGTGGAGTGCAAATGAATCCAGTCACAAGTCTGTGGTGAAAATGAAAAAAAATGTTCAATGTCATGGCAGCAACCTGCAAAGCTCAGCTGGAACACCAATCAGAGGAAGTTGCCGCCAGATTGATGAAGAATATTGTTTGTCACGAGTGAAGTTCATGCCTGCGAGAGTGCAAGCGCTCATGAAAGTCACAGTCGCAGCAACAAAGTGCGAGTGATGAAGTGTTGAAGTGTTTTTCTTCTTTTTTGAGTGTACCTAAAATACTCAATGCACAGAAGTTAAAAATGTGTGGGGAAAAAAAATGTCCCTTAAAGCAAAAACGACTGCATATAGTGAGCAACAAAAACAAGAGAGCAATCGCTGGGCTCACAAATTTTTGCAGGGTTGTAAAATGAGAAGAAAAAAAAACTTTATTCATGGAGGACCAAAAATGTATTCTGAGCATTTTTTTTATCTTTCCCCGTCTTTACTTAAAAATCCTCGAGGGGGGTAAAAACAAAGCTGCTATTCGAGTCAATAATAGATTATTGCATTGGCATTTGTCATTTTTCTGGCAGAACATCTATAATTCTAACTAACACCACTCCTCCCCATGCGGCTCCCACGTTCAGGACTATGCCTTGAAAAAGCAGGAAGTCTTTAACTATTCACTGTAATGAATAGTTAACCCTCGTATGTTCCACTTCTTCTGGTTTTGTTATTCCTCGCTGTCGTCCAGCACATGCAGTGCTTGTGGCTTCCCTCCAGTGTTAATTAGTCATGTCTGCGCTTGGATTACGTCCAGAGTCTGTAAATGCATCAGACAGGCCAGAAGTGTGCAGCGGTGCTCCTTTGTGTTGTTGTCGAACCGTCTTTCAAAGGACACGCTTTTGAGGTTGCTCGCCATCATCCATTTATGAACACTTCAACATGCACTTTGGAAGTAGGCATGTATGTTCACGTGTATACACCCAAACTGTCAAACACACTCAACATTAACGGCTTGGTCCCCAACCACCTGACCGCGGACCGGTACCGGGCCACTCCGAACCGGGCCGCACAGTTGAAAGAGAAAATAAATAGCAGTAGTTGCGGGTGTGCAGGAGCCAATCCCAGCCGTCTTCGGGCATTGGGCGGGCGACACGCTGAACGGGTTGCCAGCCAATCACAGGGCAACGTATCATGCATGTCTTTGGAATGTGGGAGGAAACCGGAATACCCGGAGAAAACCCACACAGGCAGGGGGAGAACATGCAAACTCCGCACAGGAAGGTCGGAGCCGGAATCGAACCCTGCACCTTAACACTGCGAGGCCACCGTCCCGCCTGAAATTTAAAAAACCTTATTCAAGTATGACAAAAAAAAAGAAAGTTCCCTCCGCTCACACGGGTCTCTAAATTTCACGATACTCATTTAAGCTGCGCAAAACAAGTGTTAAAAGCTTGAATGCATCACCGCACACTAAAATATTCCAATCCACAGGCACATTCAAGCAGCTTGCCTGTCCTGCAAACACGCAGAGATAACTTTTTGAAAGAGGATGGCCCGTGATCTTAAAACGGAAGCAGCATATGAATTTCCAGGCACAGAAAATCAGCACACAGCCAGCGATAATGCGTGCATTGTGTTGTAATGATAACCTTGCCCCAATCTCTGCTGTCACTCGCTTTATCGTGACAAGCGTGACTCACGACTTTCCCGGCTCTCATTGGCCAGTCACAATTCATGACTAAACTGTCATCTCAGGGGAATGTGCAGGAGCGATTGGTGGCAGCAGATGAGAGACAAAGGATGTCGGGGGCTGGGCTCTTCTGATTATTAAACATCGCTCTTTTCAAACCACACCAAAGAATAATGTCTTTTTTTTTTTCATTATTGTGTCATTCCATATTAAGTAAACAACTCGATTGTTTATGTTGTACTTATGAGCAGAATACACGATTGTGGGAGTGTCCGTATTGTTTGCGAAGGCATTTATTTCAGAGTGACCACAAATCTTAGGGGAGCAACACAATCCACAAACATCGCATGATTTATCGTTCATTCATCTATTCAGCACCTGTGATTGCTTCGTCACTTTAATTAAAGCAGCAGCTTGATTAAAAACAAGTTACTAGTACCGTATTTTCACCACCATTGGGCGCACATAAAAGTCCCAAATTTTCTCCAAATGGAAGAGGCGCCACGGTGGACGACTGGTTAGCACGATGGCCTCACAGTGAAGAGGTTGTGGGTTTGATTCCGGCTCCGGCCTTCCTGTGTGGAGTTTGCATGTTCTCCCCGTACCTGCGTGGCTTTTTTCCGCGTACTCCGGTTTCCTCCCACATTCCAAAAACATGCATGGCCATGCAGACCGAAAATACTTCGAAGCACGTCGTATTACATTTTCAGGTCTGCCTCAACGGTAAAAATGCTTGAGAGCCATTTGAGGGAAGGAAGTCAGCAGACTCCGAGAAGACAGGTGTATGTCTGAGGTTGGTGATGTAAGCAGTTGCGATGTCACGTTTGAAGTGTGCTGACGACGAAGCAAGCGCTAACATCAGCACATCACTGTGGATTCACACGCCGTTGTCTTTGTCACAGTCTTTATGAACGTATCCCTCAAGGCGGAAACGAACCTCACTGACACGTCAGTATTGCACACCTTTATTTTCCAGCAATGCCTTTAAATGGATTCTCCACATTTAAACTCAAACTGCTCTATTAAACACTTCATTTATCTGAAGTGCTTGACATCACTGCACTCTATTACAATTACCTTTAAACTGTTGCTGCCACAGTCATCTTCAAATTGGGACGAGTATTTTGACTTTTGATGGTCTCAAAAATCAACGGTGTGCCTTATAACCGGTTGTGGAAGTGGAATGAAGTTTGACTTATTTGCTGCGCTGGTTTGTTTCCCTTAATGTGTAGTAGTGCACCTTATAACACGTTATATCGAGAATTTTCTAAAAACAGACCTGTTTATTGAGACTGTACCTTATAACCCGGTCTGGTGTCTGATTTATCAACATTCAAGTTCCTCTTGTCAAATGTATAAACATGAGTCAACAAGAGCTGCCAAGCAAGTAGAAAATACATTCATGGTGAAAGGCTCACAGGAGGGAAATGGGATTTGTGGACAACGTGACTAGACAAACTATTTTGAAGAAGGAGAATCATCTCATCGTGTACACATTTGACTCACCACAGTCATGGACATTCCAAACACAATGTAGCTAGCTAGCTAGCTAGCCAGCTAGCTAGGTAGCGAGATAGATAGATAGATATATAATTAGCTAGCTAGATAGAGAGATAATTAGCTAACTAGCTAGCTAGCTTGGTAGATAGATAGATGTAGAATAACAACACTGTCGCGGTGATCTCTAACTTCCATCTTTTTGATCGTGCCTAGTTGAAAGAACTTGATCATTATTGCCCGCGACAAGAGTGCTTAAGAGGTGAGAATCGTTTAAAAAAGGGTTGGTGGGGGAACTGTCGGGTTGGAGGCTGGTTAAAAAATAAATAAATCTTGCTCCACTTTCCCTGTTACTCTGAAGTCAACATTGCTTTTTGTTCCGTGCACATGCTCAACTACACTCGCTCGGAACTCTTATGCAGCACTTACCGCTCGCTTGCATTTTTCACCTGCTGTGAAGCACTTTGCAAAAAATGCGTTTCAACCTCTTCTGTGTGATGTTCATCATCATCGTTATTGTGGTGTTTTCAGTGACACTTGCTACAGTTTCAAATCTAATTGGCAACCTGCAGTATTATGAGATGTTTTCCGCTTCTCCCTCGTGTGACAACACCCACCTCACTTTCCCCTTGTAGATTTCTGCGACATGACATTGCGTCTTTATGTGAGTAATTTGCCACTCCGGAAAGCGACTAGAGGGGACAAGTGGTTCCTCCATCAGAGCTGTGTTCTTTCTGAGAGCAGCACATCGTGTGTACGCCTCCTGCACTGGAGGAGAGGCATATGTTAGGAACTGTAAAAAAATACATGAAGGAATACCATCAGGCTGCTTTTCCATTTGGCTGATAAAGCACAGGAGTAGTTGGGAAAAGTGACTGTGCTGCACTTTGAGAGATCACAATCAATCTGGAGGCGTACTTACAGAGAACATGGAACTTACGGACTGGCGTCGATGATAAATGTTTAACATGCTTCCATTCGAGCTGACGATTCAAATGCCATTCTATTTCCAGTTTTGACCAATTTGGTCGACTAAAATAAGACACCTTGTAGAATGGTAGACCCCAGATAACCCAAAAGAAATACCTTATTTTCCGGAACTATAAGGAAAAAAAATAAATAAATCAAGATTTATTCAACGTATTTTCTGAACTATAGAGCGCCCCTAGTGGTGAAAGAAAAATCCACAGAAAAGCTGCACCGTTGAATTAGCCGCATGGTTCAAAATTTAGGAAAAAAGTAGTGGTTTATAGTCAGGAAAATATAGTACTTTGGTTTTACTGCAGATAGTGAAATCAGGTTTGGTCATCCTAGAACTCTTTCAGGTTACCTACTCTACATAAATCACATTTTTGACTTATAATCAAAACTGTCACAGCATGCATGCATCCGGCGACTGCAACAGAGCGCTTTGTGTGTATTTATTTTTTTCCACATAATATTTCAACGAAAAAAAAAAAAGAAATCTGATTGACAACATATTGAGTAGTACGGGAAAATTATACGGCATATATTTGGTCCCCTTCAATAATTACATTTTAGGATTATTACATGTGTAAACTGCCCCTTTAAACAATTGCCGTTTTATCCTTGATGCATGGTTGAGTGTTGCTCAATGTGAGTTGCATATTGGACTAGAAGTAGAGCTTGCCGGGTTTTCAAGCATGTGGGTCTTGTCAAAAAGAGTGAGAGAATACAAAGTGACAGTTGTAGCCTTTCTGCTTCCTTTCACTAACACGGTTTATTTGTCTCCCGCCTGCATCGCTGATCACGGGCACATACACATGCACTGAAGAACTGTTGCTGCAGTCACAAGCTGCGACCTCTCTAATAATACCAGCTCACCAGATAAATGAACACAATTTGAAAATATAAAAAAAAAAAGTAAATATTTTTCAATTCAAACTGATTTGATTGATTGAATGGGTGTGTATAAAATCTAGTTTTTTTTTTTTTTTTGGTTTAGATTGGATTTCAATTTCCCTTGCGTCTGTCTCACTACATTATTGTGTCTATTTGTGTTGCATTGAAAAAACAAAAAAAAAGAAAAAAAAAAAAGTATGCTTCAAACAGTTTTATCCGTTCATATAACTTAAAAGATGGTTGGCCAAGTTTACTTCACACTTGGTCTTCAAATACATTTTCTTCTGGATTTTAATTGCAAAAAACAAACTGACAAAATCTTTCCCAAGATAAGTGAAAGTCTTAAATTAATTTCAAATGTGTTCAGATAAGCTGGTTGAAATGAGGCTCCTTTGAATCCATTGAAGGATTTCACCAAACTAGATCATATATCATTTCCCTTTGCCACATCTTCCTCCATCATATTATCAGCGGCGCAGTCAGATAGCAATGTGGATGAGAAAACAATTGGGAGAGGAGAGCAAGATGTTGAATATTCATAGGATGGATAAGGATACAACTGGGACATTTTTGAGCTTTATCAGCACTAACAGGATCTAAGCTGTGGTAATTCATGCTAAACCAAAACCAAATCAGCCCCGATGCTGTTTGGGTTGACGAAAAAAAATCTTAAAGTAAATAGGCTTGGGTTACATTTCCACAGTGCTCGTGTGATCTGTTTCCATGTCTTGTCAATCGCAGCAGGCTTGTTGAAATATCATTTTGTCTTTTTTTGTGTTGAGCTTGAAAGGGGAAAAAAAATATCCAAAGCAGATCTCTGAATTCATCATTTCTTTCGTGAAAGAGCCATTGGCAAGAAAAGAAATGTTGAAGAAAAAGTTTTCTTTCTTGATGTTTCGTCTTGCGTCATTGATCGCATGGTATTTATTGACCTCTTGCACTGTCATTCACATCCGAAGCGCTTGACCTTCGGGAATGTAGCTATTTCCCCGAAAAGATCCTTCCTGTGAGGCCAACCTAAATGTATTATGACTTGACATTGCAACCTTTCCCAAATACTTCTGGAAAAAGGAAATGACCCCAAGTGGTCTTTGCCTCTCTTGTGGATCAATGTTGTCCTTAAACATCCATGTTTGTGTGTTTTCAACATACACGGGGCAATGTTTGTCAAAAGAAAAAGCAGAACAAGCAAGTTTCGGGACATCGCTTTTGCTATGGGCAATAGGACAGCATTTTTCCGGCCCAGTTAACTTAGTTAAAGAAATCAATATCGAAATAGGACAGTATGGGTTTACGGAAAATTAAGTTAAGGCTGCAGCTCACCTGCAATGCTGATGAGGACGAAGCCAAAGTGCAGCTTGCAAATAAAACTACAGAAATATGAGTAAAAGTTTCAAAGTTTTCAGATCAGTTTTTAATGCATTTATACATTTTGAAAGCGTTCAGACAATAAAATGCATGAAATTAGAAAACCTTAAATCATGTTCTCCGACTATTAGAATGAGTGCGTTTAGAGTCGGCCAATCCTCCATCAAGCGTCTCCAGTTGGTCCAAAATACTGCTGCTCGCTTCTTGACTGGAACTCGTAAGAGGGAGCACATAACTTCTACTCTGGGGTCCCTTCACTGGCTCCCTGTACTGTTTAGAGTTGTTTTTAAGATTTTACTTTTTGTTTTTAAATCGTTAAATGGTTTTGCACTGAGCCCCTCCACCCTTTCGCACCTGCCTAACTCTGTCAACACAAGCCATGTAAACGGGTTATTCCGAATAACGGAATTTTGACCTAAACCTGAATATTGACTGCATTTAAATATAGTTACAGTCTGCTGTCCGGAATTTGGCCTCCTCACAATGCCGCAAAAAAAAAAAAAAAATCAGTAGCGTAAATATTTCAGGCTCAGGTCCAATAATTCATCACTGAGTCCAGTTCATATAGCCGGAAAAGAACTTCCCGTTTAAACATTTACGGACACATGTTCATAGATTACTACTAAAACTTCCTGTGCTAATCATTTCAAAGAGAATGGTGACCACTTGTGAACTACGCATTCAAAACGCCACTGGTGAAGATATGACGTTTATTCCAGTCCAAAGAACACACACAGAAATGCATGGACAAGGACTTTCAGAATTGTCCAATTTGTTTTCATGCCTACCTAAATCACAAATGAGGCTTTGCCGGAGAGCCTTCATATTGTACTACTTAGAAGGTTTAATCGATTCAGCTGTGTTCGCGATGAAAGTAGCTTGTTTAATTATGCCTGCTTCTTTTCCATTAAGCAGCTGTTGTCACAAACACAGATTAAGACATAGCACCATCTGTTCCCGGATATATAGACAATACACATTGCAGGTCGACTCTTTTGTTAGCGGTTAATTGTGCATTTTGTCACATAGCAATTGCTAAATATTTTGCTAAACAATTTTTGTGAAATCCAGCAAAGTTCGTCTGATGTGCGAGAGGACAGAAAACAAAGCTTTTTACGTGTTGCTCTATACAACGCAGAGCACTTCGATTGAAAGCTCTTTTCGATGAAAAACTGTTTGTGATGTGATTGCTCCAAATGTTTGTTGACTTTTGCATATCAAAAAGTGTGTCAGCCCAGTCATGAGTCTCCTGTTGTGTTGATGCTTTCAGTTATTCAGCTTCTTTTCGTAACGCACGCCTTCAAATTTGGGATCACTTTGTGCTCAGAAATTGAGCATTAAACCGGCATTGCTCACCCGTCTAGAAACCGTCATGCCTCATCACTCAGGTCTGACCATGCCGAGAGATGTTTTAAGGAAATAAAGGATATGTCTTGCTTTGTCTATGAAAGCGAATTGCAAGGTTTGGAAGGTTTACATTATCTTTTCTTTTTCAACCAGCGTGGTTGCTTAGTTCTTGAGGAATAGTTGCAAATTTCACCGTTTGTCCACTTTCGTCATTTCCCTTTCTTGTCCAGTGCGCTGATTTGCTAGCAGACAGCCAATCACAGTGATCGCACTTGCCAACAAAAATCCGCCACTTGGACTGGAAGTTTTAATGGTAACACTTTATTAGAAGTTTGTTCATAACACTGTAATAACACATGTCATGACACGTGAATAAATCCTTATGACAGATGTCATTAAGTGTCATTCGGTAAATTATGTCACTTTTGATGCAAAGTTGACATTGACCAATGTGTCAAAAGTGACAATTTACCAAATGACAATTAATGTAATCATTTTTACATCAAATGTGAAAATTTACCGAATGACACTTGATGACGTCTGTCATAAGGTTCATTCATGTTCATGAAAGGTGTCAAATAAAATGTTACCGTTTTAATTAATAGCCCGAAAAACGCGGCTCTTTCTCTCCTTTTAGTATCCTTTTTTTTTTTTTTTCTTTCATTCACTTCCGTTGACAGGCAGCTATATCATTAGCACAAAACTGGCAGAGATGGCAGTGATTGAATTAATGCCATGCGATCGACTGAGACCCCTCTCGCGAACAACACCTGGATTAGAACAAAAGTGAGTAATATTCTTGATCCGTAACCTTTCCTTGCCAAAAAAAAAAAATAATAAAAAAAAATGTGCAATTAACATAGCAACCTTTCTTAATGAGGCAGCAGCACCAACTACGGCACAAATTTTCTTCCGCCATTTCTCACACTTAACTCTGTCATCTGTGTTGCTTTTTGTCATAATTAGTTTTAAATTTTGAATAACTGTATTTATAATAATAACTCCCTCCCGACAAATGGCAGGCCACAATTAATCTGGTTTTGTTGGCAAGGAAAGGCAAAATGACTCTTTTATGGGAGCACTCGCAGAGATGGAAGAACAGAGTCAGTTACAGGGTTAATAAATAAAGTTGACATGCACGGAAATATTAATTTTCTCAAATGATATGTCGAGCCAGGTCACTCCCGACTTGCCTGGTTATGTTGAACTTAGCTAACAGAACAACCCGTCTTCTTCAATGCTTTGTTTGGTTGTTGTAGCGGTTAACAGCCTAAACAGCATAAAATAGGCTGCAATTACTTTGAAATGATTTCCTGATCATTAAATATAAATAGAGAATAGCAATATTTCTTGCATTAGACTGTAAATATTTTCGAGTTTATTTCTAAGCTGAACTGTTCCTTCAGAGGAAAAGACGGGTCTACAGTATATTACAAAGAAATACTTGAACAAATAACAGAGTGCTGCACAACCCGTGCTTTTATCTTCTTCATGGTGATTGGCAATCCAATTACTTCTGGAGTCCTCATCCGCTGCAAGTCAACCCTCCTCATCTAGTCAATTTATCAAATGTGTCACATGTCATACGACGTCCCGATTCAAGTGAGTCGCCGAAATAAAAATTCACAAGATTGTATTTATTTTTTGTGTTCTTGCAGTCGTTTTGAGTAATGAGCTTTTTGAATTTGTGACATACTGTATGTCTTCAATGCAAAACAAGGAGAAAATGAATGCCAAAAATGATAACTAAGAGGGAACCTACACTATTGTACTCAGACAGGTTCGCCTTAAATGATTGAACGGCTTTTTTTTTAGCTTTATAAATGTGACTCTTATGCCGTTCAGTAAGGTGGCTTTATACCAGGCGGGGTAGACTTGGGCTATTTTAGAAGGATCTTTTGGCTTATGCTGAGTGTTAACACATAGTTGGTATATATATATATATATATATATATATATAAATATATTGGTACTCGCTGTTTGTTTGGAGTAGCAAACAACTTCGGAGAGTCACTACGGGAAGTGACGAAAGCGGCCAAACGGTCAAAATTGAAGCAATTCCTCTAACAACTGAATCAATTTAATTTATTTTTCACATTTCCTCTTTGGAGATAACGGCTGGCAGGACTTAAGAGCGAAAAGAATTAATCACTCCCATTCAAGAAATAATGCCGTTATTGGACATAACTGTGAACGGCTACGCAGTGACTATCGCCCCCCAACGGCATGGAGGGGGTACTACTTTTCATGCATGCGCAGAAGGTCGGGAGTCGTTGGCGTCTCCGTCGGATTTGGCAGGATGTTCAGTTTCCTGTCCGACGTGCCGACGCCCAGAGAGGCGTAACACAAATTCACAAACACTTTGAGCTCGACCATTGCCCTGGCACGAAAATGGCCGATCATCCATTTTTACAGTTTCACAAAATAGGGCGCCTCGTCTTCGATGCATAAAATACAATTAAATATGTTTGCTTTGTGTCACGATTGAAAGGAATTCATTTCAGCGTCTTGGGAACATAAAGTCCACTGCAAATATGTACATTTTTAAAATTGATGCCTTGCTTTTATAACTCTTTATTTCTCTTTAATCCGCAGCCAACACCCTCTGAACTGTACAGCGTTGGCGGGAGACTATCACAATGATATTATTCATATGAAGCCAGGTTTGGATAATCCTCCCAACAGTGAGACCAAACCATAAAAAGGACGATGAATTATTGAAGAGCATCAGAGAAATAGGAAACCTTTCTCTGAATAGGATCAACCTTTTGGGAATGCTTCAAAGAGCATTCAGTAGTCAAGGAAAAAACAGCTCTCTCCCTGCTTTATCCCTGTCAAAAAGCTGTGCCCTGGCTGTGAAGGAGAGAGGGCGAGCAACAGAGGGAAGGAGAGAGACGAAAAGCTCACCTATTGTTCACCCTCGATTTGCATGAAATTGTTTACCACCTCTTCATGCCGTTGCCTCTTTTTCCCATCCATGTCCCCCACCGCTCAATTTTTCTCGCTTTGTGATTTTGTTTAGAATGTTCGTTCTGGCTCTGCTCATTTGAGCAGAAAAAGAAGACTGCAACTGAAGCAGTGTTTGGTCCAATTAGCTCAAATTGGTTTGTATTGCATGCATGCAGATCCAAAACAGGAACTGATCGAAAACTACAGAATTCTGTCCAGCTCGTGGATGAACGGTGAATAATATATAAATACTCAAAATCTAATTATTGGTAATTTTTTTAAAATGTATTTGTTCAAGGTCTAAATTTAATGACAGCGAGCGGTCAGTAAGGGTAGATGCCAGGCGTAATGCTATATTTGCCTCAAGCAGTGTACACTCTTTGAACAAATTTGGTATGTGGTTAAATCGCTGCCAAACACACAGAGGACGAGCCAAGTAAAGTTCTTCACAAAGCCAAGAAATCTCCAAGCCATGTTCGACCACAGCTAAACATATACCTTCTTTCGTAAGCCGTGAATAAATCCCAAAACCCGTTCGTTGTCTTGCCACGCTCCCACAAACGCGCACTTAATCATGTTTATCACTCATACTGCACTGAAAATGAAATGGAAAATATTTTCAAATGAATGAAGAGCGCGGACCACTCACGTTATAAGTGCTGTTGATGTCACATATGAGATGTTTTCCATTTGGACACGTGCACGGATTACTTTTCTAAATAATTGCGGTGGCAAACTACCGCATTCTCACGGATTAAAAGGCGCTGGGTTAGTTATGGGTACTGTTTCTTTATTTAACGCAAACATAAGGCTCACCGTATTATTGGCGCAGGCACGGTAAAACGCACGCAAAAAATATATATATAAAATATATATATATATATATATATATATATATATTCTTCATCTGCAGTGCCGATGTGAGTGAATGTTGATTGGTGTCTGGTTTTGGTCTCTTTGCTTCTTGGGGTGTTTACCAGGGGTCACCCTAAACCAAAGCGGCTCCGTGTGATGTGTCCTTCTTTTAAGCGTGATCTGTCGACAAATGTATTGAATTTCTGGGTGTTAACGGCGTTCACAGTTTGGTGTAATTTTCACATTCCCGGGAGGGGATCCTCTTCCCCCCCCCTGCCTTGGAGATGAGCCAGACTACCTAGTCCTTTTTGGAAGGTGACCACAAAGGAGTCCTCTTGTGTCCAAATGGAATGAGAAATTTGGAAAATGGTCAATATTCACTACACGAGTGGAACTGTTTTTTTCATTAGATTCTCTGCTCCCTGCCAAGTCCCAATCAAAATGGCCCCACTTCTTCACACCTCCCGAGACCGGTCGTTTCTTCTCAGCCGCAGCGCCGCTCACGTCAATGTCTGATCGCAACATGTGACGTTGTTGGAGCCAAAGTGGACTTCATCGGAGACAACCAGGGCGGACGCCACAGTTGAAAATAAATAAATAAAAAAATCTAAAAAAAAAAATAAATATATTGACACAATGCCACAAATCTTCTGGGAAAATGTCCTTTGGACAGACTAGACAAAACTGGAACTTTTGCCAATGCACATTGACTCTATTGCACAGACACAAAAAGGAGATAAAAACGCTGCCCCTACTGTGAAACATGCTGAAGTCGCCGTTATGTTTGCTGCACCTGGCACAGGTTATATCATCAGGTCATGGGTCGAGCAATATTCAAATAACCCAAAACACAGCTAAAAACATCCAAGAATGGCTCAAAGCAAAATCACTGGAATTTTCTCAATTAGCCTTCTCTTAGCACTTATCTAAATCCTAAATCTGTAGAACTGAAGATATTCCACATAGGCAGCGCCGTTTGTGGTACGCTGATGGCCTCGGCTTTGTTTTATGTTATCGCATGCCGGGGCGGAGGCAACGCGGACAGACTGAAAAAAACAGACAACAATCGAGTGGTTAAGAAATCTAATCGTGCTGGGCTGTCAAATGGACTGCATCGAGGAGGTGGTGGACAGAAAGATGTGAGCCAAGCTGACATCCATCATGGGAAGCACTTCCCATCGCCTGCTTTACACCGTCAAGTCCCTCAGTGCCAGACGTTTACACCTGTACTGGAAGCAACTCTTTTCAGTGGTGCACATCATCAAATTTTTGGTGCGCTCACATGAGCACCAGAGTTGTTGTTTGGTGCTCCCGACTTACCCACCACACGTTTGGAAAAAGATTTACAGCACATGGAGACAAAGATATCCGCCCTCAGCACAGTCACTGCAGCCTTTCGAAAGGCAAACTAAAATGTCAAGTAAGCGCTGCTTTTATTTTGATGTGCATGTGTGTCAGCGGTTCTAGCGAATAAGAGCGGCGACTTGGTTTTTGTGTTGCCAACTCAAATTTCTTCGCTGGACATTTTAGGAACAATTTAAAAAAAAATATGAACATGGCACCAACATCAACTGTGGTCCTCATGTGATACAATTTACTGACTTTAAAAAAAAAAAGAAAAGAAAAAAAGATTAATTGTTAACACAATTAAGTTAGCATGTTGGTTTGGCCCCTCGGCAACTGTTTCAGTTTTTCCACATGAAACCTTTTAAAATTAAAACTGCTGTCGAACGTTTGGCATCTTTGCAATCGTTGAACAAAACCTAAAAAAAAATAAAAAAATAAATAAAAAAAAAAGAAATCAACATTTACTCCGTGCGCCAACACGCGGAAACCTTCGGCGCTCAGTAAATTACCGGATTTATTTGTCTTTTATTTTGAAGTTAAACCTAAGAAGCAATTGTTGTGGCTGTTAACATGACTTGGACTGTTCAACTGTGGGAACTGAGCTGCGATTACAGACGTGTGGCCGCAATATGACAAGGCAATGGAATCGTATTTTCAGTACGCATGCGCCCTTGCGTACCATTTAAGTGCACCCCTGACTATGACACACACACACACTCACACACAAAAAATAGCTTCAAATGCTACATATGCGCATTATTCTGTGCACTCTAAAAACAAAATAATTAAAAAACATCTTTTAAGATTGATTTTCCTTTCAATTTGATGCTATTTGTAAAAAAAAAAAGAAAAATAATCCCACTGTCACTTGGTTTATTTTGATATTTTCAATATATTTGGTACTCGTTCTTTTCATACCATGCTATAACAAGAGAATTCAGTCTTCTTCTTTCGGTACTCTAGTCAAAGGAGCAGAGTGAAAGACGGCATGACCGTGCGTTTTGCAAGATGTTTCCCGTTCACAGCATCTATCGTGTGCCCATCAAATAATTAACCGTGCAAATTAAAATTGACAACACTGTTCAGCGCATGTTCATATACACGCACGCACAATATTGTTGTCCCAGACTGACCTCATGCACTCGTCTTATTTGTGCCTCTTCTCTCCATGTTGACATGCGAGGGCAGAGGTTGGGGGCTTCAAGAGTAAAAGAAAACACAACTGGTCGGAGGAATGGAGGTGCGGAATGAGAATGCTTTTTGGTTGTCAGCAGAAACAGCGCTTTACAGATGACATGTTTAAAGTGTTCTTGCTGTTGTTTGTGTGTGTGTATTTTGCACATTTGTTGTATTCTTTTATTTATTTTGTCCTTAGCCATCCCAAAGGATGAATTAAAGCTGTCAAAGTTTTTGCATGCATATGTATTTGTGTGTATGTGTCTCATGTTCTGAAATGTATTACTCTTGTCTACGGTCACATCTACTGTTTGTTTTAAGCCTGCCTGGAGGGCTTATGCATTCTGCATGAGAGAACTGTGCTTTATGTGTCAAACTCGTTTGTTTGCCCAGTGTGTAGCAAAAGCTCAAGCGCTCAACGGACCTTTTGTTTAGCTACTGTTCACTCGCATGTGCACAGACAGACCAACAAATGCACACACACACACACACACACACAAAAAGTGCTTTGAACGCATTAACTTGAACTCTTGGACACTTGACTTTTTTCCATTGTTAAATGGTCATTTTAAACACAGCTAAATGTTTGTTTTTTGAGAGGAATGCATCAAATGACTAATGTTATTTTTATTAATAAATTCCATGTTTTGTGCCTTGCACCAATTCTTCAGACAAAAGTTATACAGAGGTTGACTAGATAAGGGGAAATGTGCACTTCCACCATTTACAATCTTTCCGTCTTCTGTGGTGTTTGAGAGGTAAAACAAAAGGGGGCACTTTTCCGGATTAATTCCCTCTGAATAAATCATTAGAATAGAAAAGGCAATTGTGAAGACTTTCAATCAGATTGATAGACTTTCAATTTGTCAGAATAGAATATTCATGCAAGTTTTCCAGAAGTGAGATTCTGCCGAGCGACAAACCCGGAAGTATGACGTCGTTCCAAGACAATTATGACACAGCTTGACACAAAGTGTTTCAAGATTTCGTTTTGCAAGTCCATTTCTGACTGTCTTAAAAATATCGGAGTTGAAATTCCGTCTGTTTGCCAGAACAAAATTGATCCATCTACATGCCCTATTTTTTGCATTTTGGCCACTCAAACAGATGCTTCCCAGAATCCAAACAATGCATCGCCACACAGCGCCGAGGCATTTTGCCGAATAACGTAACAACGATGGCAGTTGAGCAGCTCATCGCATAATATAACAATGAAGTGTAATGGCAACTGGCAATTCACCGTTCGGCGAATGACGTCATTCCCGAAGAATACCGGAGATTGCTGAACAAAAGCATCTAACTACTAATCTAGGACGTTTGCACAAAAAAAAAAAAACTAACGTGAGTATTCTTAAAATAGATTTATTCCTCAAAATACAGTTGTGCAAGTTTACTTCAACTTGTTCTTTAAGAAATATCCCCCAAACACAATATTAATCCAAGTGGTGTCCTCAGGACCAGCATTACGGTGTGGCACAGCGGCCGCACAGCTGCAAAAAGAAAAGCTTTTCAAAGAACGGTAAAGGGAACAGCCTCCCCGCAACCACCGACATCTTCACCAGCATATTTAGGCAGAGGGCTCTCTGCATCATCAAGGAGCCACCCCACCCCACCCCACCACACACCCCCTTCAACCTCCTTCCCTCCGGCAGAAGGCTACAGATCATCCAGAGCGGTGCCACCAGGGTGAGGAACAGACAAGCTTCTTTCTGCAAGCTGTAAAACTATTACACTCAAACATAGCCCCCGATATCAGCCATCCCCATGCCTATTTATTTGTGCACGTTAAACACTTGATTCTTTAACACTCTATTCTTTTTTTGTCAAGTACAAAATGACCTTATAATTTCAGCTTTTTTCATTCTGCTGCACGCACACCTTTGCTGCATTTTTGCACACACCGGTTTTTGTGTTTTTGTCATTTTTGGCAATCAATTAGCTCCGAACATGCTTGCTTGTGGGTTGCCAGTCACAATTATTTGGCACATGAAGTGATTATGTTGCAAAGCAGTTTTTCTACAGTCTTTAAATTACTCATTGTTGAAATCCCCCCCCCCAAAAAACAAACTGTAAGTCGGCTAAATTGAATAGGGCTCATTACTTTTTGACTGTTCCTCGTATATCGAAATGGCTTTAGCCGTGCTCGTCATCAAATATTCACATTTTCAACCCCAGAGAATAAAATGTTTCATCTGTTCCTGTTTATCGTGTTGTCTATGCAGCTTTAACAAAGCCCTCCCATACACCCATCTCTTCTTGCCCCAGGTTCCTTCTCACAATGCAGGTAGTGAGTCGAAGCACTGGGGAATCTCACACCCAACCCAGCCATCTGTCAGCCGCGTACGAGCTTCGTGTGTGGGTCAGGATATCTTTAGAGCTTTGGGCATTGCCCCCACAGCTACTCATCTGTTAGACATTTCCAAGCCTCAAAACCGTTTGTGTGCTCCCGTTATTGTCTCTGCCGCCGCTTTAGCATCGAGCGTCTGCGGTGCCACATGCGCATTTGCATCATGTTGCCCTGTGAAGAGCTTCAGGCTGTCCCTTGGAAAACCTTTGGGAATTGATTTGGGAAGGCTTTCGGGAATGTGTTTCCAAAGCTGTCAGATGGATTTTTGTCCATCATGTCAGTCTGGCCCCAGGGACACAACAGAAGATCACAACAGAGAGATTCTAGAAAGGACCAGTACAGGATACAGTGCCCAGACATGGCCCAACTAACCCACTTCTAAAGTAGAGCAATGACAGAGGTATTTGTTGTGGTGGGCAGGGGGTTGGACTAGGTGTGGAATCATCATCCGGTCCTGACACATTTAATGGTGCTGTTTTGTGTTGTTAATCATAAGGCCCCGTATAGCCATGATGCGCACAACAGTTGTGGCATAGAGCAACTTTTTTATGAGAATAAATACTCCTTTTGTAAAGGTCGGCATTTCCATTATGCGTATATCGAGAGAAATCCACTGTTTACTGTCAGCAGGCTCAAGCCTTTAATAATGCAGGTAGGATATACAGCAAATGAAAAACACTAAACCTCTTTGACAAGGCCTCTGCCTTTGGTTGATATTTATTCCAACTTGACTCTGTGTTTGTTTACAATACTGCCAGAGCTGACTGGAAATTGTTGCAGCAATATACAGGGATGAGCCTTATATAAAAGTCGGCAAAACAATAAACAGACTCAATAGTTTAATACCACGTCTTTACTCCCGAGATTCATATTGCATTGGAGTTCTTCGAGTCCTTCAGACTTAACTTTCCTTTTCCTTCGTTGACAAATACTTTATCTCCCAATCCGCCAATACATTCGGACTAAAATCAATTGACATGGGTTAATGGTGAAATTAACATGAAAACATCAGAGGAACATCATCCAGGATGTATCCTAATCAGATGCCCGAGCCACCTCATCTGGCTCCTCTCCATGTGGAGGAGCAGGAGCTCGACTGTCACTCCCTCTCAGATAACCAAAGTTGTCATGCTATTTCTAAAGAAGAGCCGGGATATACTGCGGAGGAACCGCATTTTGGCCGCTCGATTTTGTTTGCGTTTTTTCGGTGTTCTACCCCGGTAGGAGATCCAGAGAACAGCTTGTCTGGAAACGCTTTCTGATCCATCTGGAAGAGTCGGAAGACACGGCAACGTCCCGCCTTCTCAAGAAGCTATCTCGAGATTACCTTAGTTTCATGTGGAAAGCATGTATGTATGAAGAACTTTCATAAATGTGATATTTGGATGCAGTATGTGACAAATTGAGAACTTCTGTGAAGCTATAGAGACTGATAACACTGGAAATTGATAATAGTAGACGGGGGGTTGCTCGTGTGACCTGTGACCAATGAGTGTGTGGCTCTGTCGCTTATAACCCACACATTTATTTGTAGCACGTGTGAAAGACAGTTAACTTGACAAAGTCATCTTCTCACAATGAAATGTGCCAAACGCAGCACAATTCGGGTTCCAAAACGCTTTGGAGTTGCTCCAAAAATAAAATTGAAAGAGTATATTCCTCAACGTGTCTGAGATTGGCAGCTGATGCAAAGGTTTAGACACTGTGCGCTTTGCTGCCTTTCATTTTTCCTCAGTTGAGTGGGCGTTGTAGCAACCGCAAAGTGCACACATACTCACAGTATATACTCATAGCAAAGAGTCACAAGCCGACGTCACAACAGTGCCAAATTCGAATGCAAGCACGCTTTTGCCTGTCAAAGGCTATTGCGTGAAAATGACAATGCACATAGACGTTCACTTTAAACCATGCCACAGACTCATTTTGACATATTGTAAGTTTTGCGTAAAGCTGGAAAAAACTGATTATGATGGAAGTGCGCCTTCAATGTCAAGCCCTGCCTATTACACGTGTGCGTACTCACGACATTCAATAAAACCGGCTTATGATGAAAGAACCTGGCAGGGTATGAAAGAAAATAGAATGTTAACTGAAACTGAAATGTCTTGTAAATAGCAAGCACTCTGTGTGTGTCAGGACAAGAAGATGAGAGGAGACTGACACAACAATTGCATCATGACTGTAACACGTGAAACATTTATATTTTATTCATGAATGTTATTTGTTACGGTGCGCAAACAATTTTGCTTCATGAAAAGATGGAGAGGTGGGGAAAGATGGACGTACTTTACAACAACATTCTGCGTGTTAAAAATGTGTTTGCCCCCTTCCTGATTTACATCTGATTTGTGCATATTTGGCACATATCACAAAGACGACCTTAGGCAGTGCCTCTCAAAAAGTGGGGCGGGCCCCCTCTGAAGGGAGGGGAGGGGGTGCGATGCTGAGGGCAGCGTATGTGACCCTGGGGAACATGCTTTTTTCCCCCCGCCGTATAACAATAAAGTGTAATTGCATATCCACTCCAGTAGTTGGCAGTGGCGCTCTCCTTGCCCATGTGCGTAGGTTTGTTTTGCAACGAGTGGGGTTAGGGTTTAGGGTTAGGGTTAGCGTTAGTGTCGACCGCACATGGCAAAATGGCCGCCCCCAGAAATGAACTAAAACGGGTGTACTGCTTACCTTCTTATATTCAACAAATGCAACACCCATGAACACTTGGAACAATCAACACCATCTGGTGTCGACAGTGCTTTGTGTCCCCACAACGTTGTCAAAAGTCCAGCTTGATCAATCTTGACATTCCACCACAAACAGAAGCTCAGAACATTTGCATATGTCGCTGGGCGATCTCCCACCAAAAATCTTGACATCATTAATTGATCTGTTGTACGGGAATTTCCGTATACAATTGCAACAATTGCACATAGGTTCATACGGTATCGGGTATTCTCTGAAGTATAACGATTAAAAAGACTCAAAAGCTGTATTACCGAAATAATAAGCTACTTATTTTGGTTATCTTAGCACGAAGCTCTATTTCCCCACGATTAAACGTATTTTATGTACCGTAAAAGGATTCGCCAGCACCGCCAACCTGTGTAGAAAATGTCATGTTCTTCTACTTCTCGAGTGTCTGTTACTCCTCTCGTCACTGTTAGGGCAAGTCAGAGAAAATAAGTGATGTATAATAACACGGTCTTATGAATCAAAGTTTCCGTAACTCTGCTGCTCTTCTGTAAAATTATAAAAAAATTAAGCCCATGTGTCTAAATAAATATAAAGGTTACGCTTCATTCTCACGTCCAAAAGTATGTTTATAGTTGGCAATCGTCCTCATAACTTTCCATCTGTCCATTGCGTAGGTCGTGAATCAAAGTGGCGCCGAATTTCATTGTGTGCTTGGTGCTGTTTTGGGCTTGGTGGGTTTTTTTTTTCTGTTGTTTTATGTGTTCATATTTTTTTTGTTTGTATCATTAAATTTATTTCATTTGTTGAATCATTTTTTTAATTTGTTTGCATCATTTTGTCTGCAGCATTTGGCCGTTTGCAGCATTTCTACTCAGTTGTTTTATGTGTTTGTGTGTTTTTTGTTTGCATTTATGTATTTGCCCTTGTTGTTTGCATTGAAGTGCTTTTTTTTTTTTATGTAGTTGGGGTGCAACGGTGCATTTAACTATTCTGTTTTAGATTTAGTACGGAGGAGTTCCATGTCTGCACTTCGAACATATTGATCCTGTCTTGCACAAGTGCCACACATTAGCACACAATAAACAAATGAAGTGTACCCCAGCCAGCAAGTGTTATTGCTAATAAGACGACTCTCTTGCGTCACGAAAGTCTTCTGTTTGCGGAAAGAAGGTTGGTTGTAATATGCAAAAGGACAAAAGCAAGGGCATAAGACAAAAGACTATTGTTTTGCTGAGACACAATATACGTTTGGCAGGATATCAATCTTGTTAGCTCATATGAAACTGAAATCGGGACATGATTAAGAGTAATAAAATAGCAGTTTTCATCATGCGTCTTCTTTATGTTTTGCGGAAAGCGGCGGAACCACTGTTTAATAATACAATTTGCCAAAATTTAATTTTCAATACCATTACCAGTCGGAAACAGCTTTTGTTATTTTTCTGCATTATCTGCTTGCGAAGTAGAACCTTTTTCAGTTTAATCCCTTTCTCAGGTCGTATCTTTTTATGTCTGAAGAAGAGGTGTCCAAATGAGCTCGTTAACAAGGGGTAATAAGTCCTTTCAACCAGAGCTATCAACACTCACGCAGTGAACGCAAGTCTCGCTCATGAGCTTTCATTATTTTAGTGTTTTAAGTTTCATATGAGATTCTGTTCCAAGTTTGTACTGAGTAGCTTCATGCAGTAAGTCTGGGCTGAAGCAGTCATGAGGGACACAGCTGCTCATTGTGAAAACAAAACGACAACAAGAGACAAACAAAACCAAGGGACCTGGCATACCCAAATGTATTGTGAGGGTTTGCTGGGAACGTCTGGCAGAGTCACCAGTCAGGAAGAGTTAGAACTCCCAGCTCCGGCTCAACTTGGCCCATGTCTCTGGGGCGGCACGGGACAGTGGTCAATATTCCGCGCCTCCATTGTTGAGGCGGCTGCTTGGAACTGTGGCCATAAGGTGGTCAGTGCCTGTTTTGGCGGCAATTTCTCAACCTGCTGGTCGCTATGGATGTAAAGGATGCCGTCAAGCTCCGGAAGGACCCCTATCGGCTCTTTTGGCTTGTGGGACTCCAGAAGCAGTTGATGAATACCGACTGATCAAGCGAAATGCAGCTTCGACAATCACCAAATTTTGGTCCGTTTGGCGTCTCAGGAGAGGGAAGCAATAAACCGTTACCACAGTGTATAATGGAGATAGGCTGCAGCTGATCTCGACTCGGGACGTCGTGAGTCAGTAGGGAGAATACTTTGAAAACCTCCTCGATTCCACCAACATCTCTTCCTTTGAGGGAACAGAGTCTGAGGTCCCTGAGGTGGGCTCTCCTATCTCTGGCATTGAACCACTGAGCTGGTTAAAAAGCTCCTCAGTGGCAAAGACCCGAGGGTGGATGATAACTGCCCACAGTTCCTACATTTTTAGCTTAGCTCAAAATTCTGCCAAATGGCTGACCATTTTACAAACATTTGTGACCTTGAATGAAAATTGACGAACCCTGATGTGAGTCCAGCTGCTGCTCCTCCGTTTTTAGAGGAACCAGATGAGGTGTCTTGGGCATCTGGTTAGAATACCTCCTCGACGCTACCCTGGTGGTGTGTTCCGGGCAATTTCCCACCTAAAGGAGGCTGACCGAGAACACATTGGCGAGACAATGTCTCCCGGCTGGTCGGGGGATGCTTTGTGATCCCCCAAAAATGTTGAAGGAAGTGGCTGGGGAGAGAGAAGTCTGTGCTTCCCTGCTAGAACTGGAGCTGCTGCCCTCACGACGCGACTCCGGAAAGGCTATAGAAAATGGATGAATGGGTGGATGGAAGGGTCAACTTGCGTTTGTTTTATTTTACCCAAACTCCTTAAGAGCTTCACACACTTACCAGGGCCACCTGACTGGGATCCGACCAATGTCACATTCCAAGGCTTGGTCAAAAGTTAAGAGCCCTGATTTAAGGCAGCATTTTATTTTATTATTTTTTTTGTCGATGAACACACAACTGTCCGTTCATTCGTGTTCATGGATGCTGACCTGTCGGCACCCATTTAGCTTTGCCAAGATGTAGCTAAAGCGTATACGAGCGAATTTTTCTGCAAGTGTGTGTGTGAATTAGTGTGTGAATTATGTGTTAAGGACAGTTCTGTCAAAGTTGTTGTTGAGCCTCTGGCCATCCAGCATTTGCTCAGAAAAAGTAGTCTTTCATGAATAATGTTGAATACAGACTGTGACAAAACCTTGAGCGAACCAAACAAACATCATGCCCTCAGGGGAAAACCCAAGATCAAACAGCACGCTGGCACTTCACTTAGTGTGTGTGCGTGTGTTTGTGTGAGGTTATTTTATCAACGCTACAGAGGATGCTCCCAAGCAGAGATGTGCGACTTCAACGACTTTGTCAGCGCCACACAGGACCGCATACGTCCTAAACAGATGTATGACAAAAATACCGTTTTAACTCGGGACAAAATATGTGCATACTACATGTCTGCTTTGAAACAAATGTACAGAACAATTTCGTACTATTTTCAAATATACTCAAACGCATGTATAAAATAGCCACACTTTAATAACAAAAAAATAACAATATACTGTGATACCCCGCTGCAAAGGGGAGGATGACGCCCCGTTTTGCGTTTAGGAAGGGGCAGCCCTGGTTTTGCAATTAAATTCGGTGTAGATACAATCTGCTTCCTGTTTTACATGAAAGAAGCCATTTTCATGGTCTAACGCATGTCCTGGCAAGAAGTCAGGACATGCTCTCTCTCTTTCTGTGATGCACCACTACAGTCTTCGGATTGGGGGTTCTATGTGCATGTGTGTGTGTGTGTGTGTGTTGAACGAGGAACCACTACCAAAGCCAACAGGAGATAAAAACCAGGACGCAGGTCTTTGTGCAATGCTGCTATGCTCTCCAAGGCCTGTCATATAAAAACCAATAAAGCAGCCCAGAATCAATAACGCGTTAAAGTCATTCATTCAAGTCATTATGTTTGCCAATACATTAACCGGTCAGCCGGAGTGCGCGGCAGTGCTCAGAAAATGAGGAAAGGGCTTTTGTACTGCGCAATGCATTTTCTCCTGTTATTAATGGACAGTTCTTATGTTTTTATTCATTTCTTTTCTTTCATCAATATCGGACAATTTAACAATAGCTTGATGTTGGTGAAATTCAATAGGATATGAAATAGCTTTATTGAAGGATATTGGTGAAAAAGAAAATCTTTTATTACAGCAAAGCCATGTCACTGTTACTGGATGAATAATGAGGCAACGAGAGAATATCGTTCAATTCAATTCAATTGAAAACACTTTATTCATCCCAAAGGAGAGATTGAAAAGGCACAAGGAGGAGCAAGACAAACAGAAACACCATCAAACATATCTTTGTGCATACATAAAGTGCTGCAGTTAAACTTTTTTTTTTTTGTTGAATAACTAACAAAGGAGAATTTGTGATTTTAAGTGAGTTCACCATGACAACATTTCATCATCGTTTCTTTCTTTCTTTTTTTAGGTGTCTATGAATGCCGTCTACAACACAACTGTTGCTCTTGGGCCACTCAAGTTGAAAGAAAAGCATTCTTAGTGGATTTCTTTTTGGATACCGCCTATAAAAATGTATTGTAGTGTGTGTCAGCTCAATTTATGCTGAGATCCGGAATATTTTCATGGTGCCCTTTTTAAGCAGCAGCGAATCTGCGATAGACTGTCCCCAATGGCAAGTCCTACCAGGGTGCATGGATGCTAGTTTGCCCTTTTCAATTTCATTTCGCCCCCTAAAACTGGAGAATGTCTACGCGCTATGCATTATCTTTTATGAAACTGTGTCGTGCATTCTTCAATAATGATATCTCTTGTTTTCCTCCAACACGGTTTCTCCCCTTTCGTTTCACTTTATCTCTCTCAACCTCCAATTGTATCAACGTCCTATATTGTAGTTATGTATATAAGGTGCTGTTTTAATGATTATCTAAATAACGCAGGATTTGAATACTAAATTGAAAGTTGCGGTCAATGTATAAACAACCGTATAATAAAACAACCCATTTCCTAATTTTATCTATATGAATTATTTTCTACATTAATGCTTGCTCCTGGTGTATTTTTTTTCCCCCCAAAACAGACTCTCATAACAGTTTTCTTCCCGTCATCCAGCCGACTGTTTTGCTTCCTCCCTCCTCCCCGTTCGTCTGAGAGGCATATGAGAAATGACACTGGACAAGTCCTTGCTGCTATATTAATCCTTTCAGATCCTTTAAGCTTCTGAGGGAGTCACAAATGCGGCTACTCCAATTCAAATCAATGGCAGTATCTCCCAAAAGTCGTATCGGTGGACTGCTAGAATGTGTTTCATGTTCACACTCTCAAAGCGGAAAAAGGCAGAAACATTCAAGCTGTAACACGCACACACACACACACACACCCAGACACCCCCCCCCCCGCTGGCACGAAATGAATTGCATTGGCTGCCTATGGTGGAGCTAACCAGCCTGCTACAAAAGGAATTCATGGGCTGTTTGGTCAAACGGAACTCTGAGCCACAAGCTCATGGAGCAACCCCAGTCATAAATCTCTTTCTCTCTCGCGCACGCTCTCACACTCCCTGTCTTCACGATGGAGCATAAAATCATTGCGACACATGAAGGCAGGGATCAGTGTTTGGTGCGGCTCGCCCGTCACCGATTTCCATCACAAATGTTGACGGCAGACTGAAAGAGCAAGGGTCTACGGAAAGACTACAAAACACTGCTGGTCACAAGCCATCAATGTTACGGTTTTTCAAAGTAAATAACTTGTCAGTGAAGGGAAATGGACTTGGTGTGAGAGGTATGGGTCAGCGATTGAGTGCATTGAAGGGAAAAAATATTTTGAAAAAATCATTTCCCTGCGCACCTGGGCGGTATCTCGTTCAACTCAGGTTGTCTACCAGAGGCCTTGAAGGTTGATGGTTCTGAGCAGGATCTTGGCTGTTGCCACTATTGCACTCCTCTGCACTGGTGCTGGATGTTGTTCCTGGTATTTGCTGGAGCCATCCACCCAGCTTGTGGGTCACGCACCGCTGTCGTGTTCCTTCTTCCGGATGTTTCTATAATTTGGGCTTTCTACATCTCGCACGATTGATGTCTTTGGATGTTTATCCACCACCACTATGCCATGCCGGTTAGCTCTCACCAGTTTGTCGGTCCGGATCTGAAAGTCCCACAGGATCTTGGCCTTGTGGTTCTCGACCACCTTCGTTGGGGCTTTCTTGATTCGGGAACCTCTAATCAGCTTACCGGCTTTTTGTGGAACACGTTACTGGCATCAAATTTCAAAATGGATGGAAAAAAATAAATAATATTAACGTTCTTCACTTTGAATGTTAAATAGCTACTTTGTATTGTATTCAACTGACTATAGGTTGATGATTTGCAAGTTATTGTATTCCGTTTCTAATTAGGTTTTACACAAGACCCCAACTTCATTGGAATTGGGTTTTGTATTTTCCTTATCTGTATTGTTATACCAAGTCAACATGAAACAAAACATGAACCACAATTCCTTTCCAATTCTAAGCATTCTATATCATCTGGTGTACGACACAACACTCTTTGAATACTTGGCATTGTCGCCTCATGAACCCGTTCATGCTTCTTGGGAGCTAATTTAACCAGCTCATTCACATACAGGATGTCTTTGGACAAGCCAGAGATCAACTCAGCCATCTTCCAATTGCTACCGCCTGAGCTGTGCCGCCCTGACATAATTGGATACAATTACACACACGCACACACACACGTGTGTACACAAGCACGCCGCCCACGCACGCATTTATTGGGCTGTTCATACCGCCTGGATTCACTCTGTCATTTGTAACAGCCTGATCAATGAGCCATTCATACAGCCACGCTATATTGAAACGAGCCCCCCCCCCATCGCCACCCCTTTACCCCTCGGATGAAATGACACAGCAGCCTGTGTGACGCCGTAAATTGCCTTATTCAAACACTTTCACTAATTCTTGTGGGAGCCAGCACTCTTGTCCGCTCTTTAATAACATGTGATGTGAGAAAATAAAGATGGAGGGAAGTAAAAAGGGGGAATGTTTCACTTGTGTTTGTTTTTCATTCCCCCTGAGGACGTTCAAGGATTTTGGTGAATTAGTGCACTCGTGTGTGCGCCGGCGTGACTGTGTGAGGCCGCCACGACACATGTGGAGATCATTATGACGTCCAGATACGAGGAGTTGCCAGTTTGGTTGAATAAGGACACTGTTCTTAGAATTATTTGATTTTATCCGCCATACTTTCCCACCATGTTCCATTCGCAATTGTGTTCTTTGTCTGGTCACTGGCCATGAATTCAGCTGGTAGACTAAAACCTTTTGAGATTCAACACTTTACGGGATAAATGCTAAGTGCATATATTATTGTTTTTGAGGCAAAGTGTGAGAAACGTAATGGAAACTGGGACAAAAGCATGTTTATGAATAAGAATAAAAAAAAAATGTGATTAAGGTGATTGATATGAAGAAGTGTGTGGCGGTGGCAGAATCAAAATCAGTAAGTGATAATTAGAGGTAATTATACGGTGAATGAACCACTGAATATGTTCTTGATTCTTTCTGGGCTATTCATGTGGGAGTCGAAGCAGAATCAATGGAAAGAAGAAAAAAAAAATCATCAAAAGCCTTTACTGCGGTCTAAATTTGATTTGGGGAAAATGCACTTTTAATGTCTTCAGAAGCTGAGAAAAATAAGCTTGTGCCTTTGGTTTAATTCAAAAGATACATCTTTTAGAGAGAGGAATGAGTGGAAACAGAGGTTGGAATTTGAAGATAAAATAGCTGTAATTCACAGCAGTAAATTCAAGACTTATATGGGCAGTCGGTCCTTATTTACATTCCCGTTGGCTTAAAAAATCTTGTGAGTCCTGTGCGACTTGGAGGGAATATCCTCAAAAGAATAAAGCTTTCAAAGAAGGTGACTGCATTTTGTTTGGGTTTGATGACTCCCAAGGACTTGAGACTCTAGCCACTGCTGTTGATTTTGAGAGAAAAGAGTAAAAGTCTGATAAGAGTCACAAGACTTGATGGCGCACAAACGGGGTTTCAGCCGAAGTGTTTGCACTCTGTCATCAAAAGTGTCTTCCCATTCCCTCCTTTGCGTCTTGGAGCAACTATGAATGATTACAGAATACTGAATGTGTAATAAACGTGGCAATATACTGATCTATTTTTCATTTTGGGAGAGGCACACATTGGACTGGTCGCGAACCAATTCAAAGAATTTAGAACATGAATTATATATTTCCTACTAATGTACTTTACAGGATAGAGTAATACCTCATTTTTATTTTATTTTTTTTAATTATTTTTCAGCGGTTTACAACTCTATTACACAATTGCGAACTCCCGATGTGGTTCCCATCCTGCTAAATATTTGTTACACAATAAATTTTGAAACTTTGAAAATGCATAATTTTAAAACGCAGAAGCGGACGGTTACTACAGAATGTTGGCTAATAACCAGAATCTGGCGGCACATTTTAGTCAAAGGTCCTTGTTGATGTTATTTTGTTTGTTTATTTCTGTGTATTTAATGCAAATTGAAAGAAGAGAAGAAATTGGCTAGACTATCGCCAGTAAATGGGAATTTCGCTTTATGATCTACAGATTAAAGTCCACCCATGTGCTAAATCAGATATCGATTTTTGCATGGCATTTAGGAATTTACCAAGACAATACAACTGTATTTTTTCTATGCTGTCATATGTTAGCCAGTGTTGTCAATATTTTTTTTTTCTTTCACTCATTGACATTATTAGAGCTTGCAATTCCCCAAAGTGCATCGGGTCAAACATGGGCGGGCTCGGGTCAAAGGTTAGATCCGTACATTTTTCACAGCACCCGACAGAGCCATGAACTGTTTTCTGGCTAATTGCAGCTTAGATTTACACTACCTCTGCTTTTACTGTCAGCAAAAAAAAAAGTTTAATAGTGCATGTGGCAAGGAAGATGACTTTGCCATCCATCTCCAGAGCTGGTGGCAGCGCACTGCAGCTGCAGCTGATTGGAATGATAGAGAGTACAGTGAAAAGTGATTGAAGTGAAATTGGAATTGGTACTAAGCCTTGGCAGCAGTGCAAATAAATGAAATATATATATAACTATAATACTTTTCAAATGTCTCCCAAGATAAACTCCTTTCTTGCCATGTGGTGTTTGGAGAAGAGCGTTCTACGATGGCAAATAGCAGTTTCCCAGGTTATGCTCGGACATACTTCTGTAAATATTTGCCAAAAAGAGATTACCGTGAATTCAAATCATGTCTATTACAATTTTTTATTTGTTCTCAATGTTTGCCAAGGCCCATTTTTCAATCCATAAATCTTTCAGAGAGCTCCAGAGTGAGGATAAGATTGATGGTGAAAACAATCAAACCAGCATTTGTGCCCTGCAGTTCGAGCAGTTTGCATATTTTTACATTGATATGCTGGTTTTCAACTTTTTTTTTTTTTTTTTAAATTTAAAGCACGGTATATATATCGTAGGACTTTGCTGATTCATCGCAAATGAAATGCATGCTTCCATATGACTTGACAACCTCAGAAATGGATAAAGACGACATTTTCTGGTGAACTCTTTGAATGTGTGTATTTCATTTTCATCCTGCCTGTTTTCCAGCTCTCCCCGCTGCCACACACCTGATTCAAATGATCCGATAATCAGCAAGGTCTGCAGAAGCTGCATAACGATCCTGATCATTTGAATCTGGTGTGTTGCAGCAGGGAAAGTTGGAAAACAGGAAGGAAGAGCACTGGTTTAAGGGCTCGTTTACTTTGGCATGGCGGCCCGTCACGAATGGAAGTAGTCGCTGCAGTCATTAGTCACTGCTCAAAATGCATTCACACCCAAACAACAACACAAATCTCTCATTAACATGAAATATCATTGAACAATGTTGTCTAAAATGGCTTGCAAAATCTACAATCTTTGTGATTACGGTAAGGACGTTTTTTTTTTTTTGGAAGAGATATCTTTTTTCACCCCTATCAATTTTCTAAATTCTCCCATCAGCATATCTGGAGTAGCATGTCATGATTAACAGAAACATAACTTGCAAACGCGATGAATTCCTTCAGGGGGCTACTTTGTAAAATGTCAAAACACTTCTACCTATCCTGAAATGCGAAATGAACCTCTCCATGAACTCCCATTCATTCTTTCCCTCTCTTTCGGGTTATTCCCTTCCCAGGGGATTACTCGTTAACTGAAAGACATTTATGACATTCCTTCAGTAATACTATTGAACAGAATGTTTACACGTGCATGTGCTAATTTCCAAGTGCCCAATTTCCTCTTTCTCTTCCTGCTGGTACTCTCTTTACAGCTCAGGTAAAGAGTTGTAATCTTTGACCTCACCGGGAAGCTTTACTCGAAGCCAATGTCCTTAGTGAAGAAAAAAAAAAGTACGTTTGCGCGTGCGTGTTTGCAGGCAAATGAATACGTGCGTGAAAGTTTATTATGAGAGAAGAAAGAAAGAGAAAACACAATGCAGCCGAGAAACCAGGTTGCTGCATTTTTTTTTTTTTTTTGGAGCTTATTGAATAAGTTGTTGATTATAGCTGGAACCAGCGACTGCAGGGTGTGCTTTCTCCTCGTGGTAGTTAATGTAATTGAATGCAGCTGTCAGGCTTTTCTGCACAAAGCGTTGTGTCTTGGTAAGGTCCGGTGTTATTGCATGTTTAGTTAAGATGTGCTTACATAGGGGAAGGGAATAAGAATGGGACATTTGTGTTTTATGCCAGTAAGTGATCATGCACGTTAAGTAAAACAAACCACGGGGTCCAAATCCCATATATGCTGACCCCACTTGGCTGCCAGGCGAGTATGGGGTGCAACGTGAATGAATACATGCTTGCCAGCTATAACAGCAACGGACAACTGGATAGCAGCTATGCAGCTACAAAACTGGCTGAGAAAAGGAGAGTGGGAAACTGGAACAATAAAAGTGTTATGCACTGAAAGAAGCTCGCTGAAACAATTTGCTTATCATCCATTTTGTTGGCAGAAAAATCCTTAAAAATGTTGAGCACGCGTGCATCGTTTTAAAGCCACGCAGAACGTAATGCTTTGTTAATCCAACGTGGGTGCAATGTTATTGACGCTTCCGTTTTGCAACTGGCCTCCAAAACAAAAATGTATTCACTCCTGTGTGTTATGTCAGCAATTTTTGAACCATTACAAACTATTCCAATATCCTTTTCTCAAATCAGGCGCTCAATTGTCCTGGTTATTTACTTTGACTCAGAGAGGGAGAAAGGCTGTGGGAAAGAAGCAGAGCGCTGAACTCTTTCATTACAGCGTGATCATTCAATTACCTTTTGATTTTAATAGGGTCCAGGTGAGCAGGAAGCGTATGTCAAAGGTTATTTTGAGGGAAGTTGCAAGCATCCGGCATTTACTGGGTCAGCTATTTTTCTGTACATTAGTTCAGCCATAATAGATTTCATTTCTATCGAGGTTTTCAATTATACTGACCACTAAAAGCTTTATGACACGTTCACTTAAACACAGACATTCTTTCTGCAATGAATAAAGTTTCAAGTGAGGTCAGAAGTTTAATATGCTCAATAATACACTGACATGGCCTGTGGCTAACCTGAGGCGTAGAATGCAATCAGCTTGACACGAGTTTGGGAGGAGGGGGGGGGGGGGGGGCTAGAAAAATGTATTCCAATCCAGTTACTGGTTACCGGTTAAAAATGTTACTAATAATATAATCCAAGTACCATATTAATCTAACGTGATTACTTTTAATTACTTTTGGATTACGTCAATACCATGTACAATGAAAAAGACAACAACAAAAAAGCCTGAGCGTGTGCAATTTGAAATAATTGTGAGGCAGACATGCTAACCACTTGCGCACCATATTGCAGAGCTAGCTAGCAAGCTAGCTGGATTGATAGATAACTTCACTCCGTGAGGAAAATTAGATGAACTATTTTCTTAAATTTTTTCAAACCTTTCCACCCGGCCAGTGTTTGTAATTACATGTGAAAGGAACAACAGAGAATTAAGCTAATTTTGATACGATGACTATGATAGGTGACGTCAACCGTGAAAAAAAAAAACAGATGATATTAGTAATATGGTGTTTAAATTGTAAAGATTTCTGACAATAATTTGTTAAGAAGTTACTAACGAGTTGCGGCCGGCGGGCTAGCTCGCTAGCTCTTAGCGCATCTCCATAGTAACCGGCAGTCTAGATAGTTCTGACAGCACACGTTTCTTTGTAAATACTCTTTAAATTAAATGAATGTCCACCAGTTAATATGATACAAAACAGTCCCCATTCATTTTCTTTGAGTCACTTTTTAAACTGACCGCTTGAAAATGAACAGGTAGCCTATCTCTTGTCCCACCCACCATTTTTTGAAGCTAACTTCTTTTTAACCAGGATATATCCTATTGAGATTAAACAGCTCTTTGGTCAAGAGCCAGCAATTTTACAAACACATTATGAAAAACAAGTGCATATTGTGGAATTTATTCCCCCCAAAAACTCAGTTTGGATTTAAAAGTGTTTAAAGAAATTTAATCAGTTTGTTTTTATCCTTTTTGACGCATATTCCATCCTCAAGGAGCGGAGTAAACAAGAGCTCATTTATCCAACTCAGTACGAGCATAGGGGACCGAAAAACAACAAATAATCTTGTGCCTGAAGAGAAGAGGATTCAGCATTTTTCACAGTAATTAAGGCACACATACATGAAGGGAGTCTTCTCAATATTGCCTTATAAATAAAAGTGAACCACTGACTGGCCCTTCAAGGGAACAGAGCAGTCCAACCCACTCGAGAGAATAATTCACAGTGTGGACAGAAGCGCGGTAAACGGTATCAATCATTCAAATACATTTTACAGCAACTTTCAGTTTAGAAACTATCTCCATTAAATAACACAGAAAAAAGACGGAAGCAAAAAGATGTTTTTTTTTTGTTTTGTTTTTTTTTCATTAAAAGCAAAACTCAGCTTGTTTTGAAAATAAAAACACACTTTTCAACCTCAGCTTCTTCAAAATATTTTCGACATGTGCTTGAAAGTGAGTCAGTCGTCGATTAAGAAACCTTAGAAATTATATATATGGACCGCCTCTATTTTATTGCCCTTGAGAGTGGACAATGTGGGAATTATTCGTGCCAATTTTCTAACAGAAAGAAAAAAAAAACGTTTTATTTTATCTTATTAGCATTGAGAACAAATATCAAGGAAAGTCATCTTTATTGAACCCTAAAACGCTAACCCGATCTATATATATATATATATATATATATATATATAGGTGTGTGTGTGTGTGTGATATTCACTTCCGGCAGGCAGCAATAATCGCAGAGCACTGCTCAGGAACATGATGGAGACCAAAGATAAAGCCGCAAACACTTAAATGGAGCAGCATATAGCAATTAAGCTGATTCGGGAAAATGGAGGTGGCTGCATGAAAGGGGGTAAGGTTAAAATGAGCAGTAGGGAGGTTGCGAAGCCTGGGAGCAGTGTGATGATCAGAGGGGAACCGAAGAGAGTTAAATGACAGAAGTGAGAGCGGTGGCGAGACGAAGTGGTTGGAGGAGAAAAATGTGGCAATGAAGGAATGCAGCGGGAGGATTTGGAAGAAAATGATCAGTTGAGAGAAAGAGAGCTCCAACGGGATGTGAAGATGTGCAAAAATCTGAGAAACGGCTTCGAGTTCCCATGAACTCTACGTCCCATGAGACCTTAGCCTAGGGGTGAACTGCAGAGTGCGCGACTTCCTGTCGATCTTTAAATAGACACAGATGGAAACTCCCATGTTGAAAGACGAAGTTAAATCCATCGGCAGATGCATTGTGGTCAAGTCTTCCCTTCGCAGGCATTACAAGAAGCTGTGTTTAGCTCCCATTTTATCATCCAGCTAATGGAGCTCATTTGTTCCACTGAGGGACATGTTCCTGAACCACAAAGACAACGCTCTAGGAACAGTTCGATTCATGCAATGAACTGCTCAGCAAAAACAAGAATACTTGAGAGGTTGCCATTTGGGTACTGCTAATTAGTGCAAACTCTTCCTGGGAGTGTTTTCTTCGCTATATGTCATCTTCATCGACTCCACGACACATATTGTAAAATTATACTATGGCCATACGGCTTGAAAACACGAAGCTCCATACCTGCCTTAAAAACCTTGAAACAAAAAATCCTCGCTGAATTCACATTTGGTATTCTCAAATGCCTCTAAAGCGCCGTTCTTAACTGTTAACCTTCTCGAGAACTACTGCAATCAATAATACAAGAAAAATAGTTGCACTTTTCTTCTTAGTTGCGGACTGGACGTGAGTGTGTTATTTTACCCCCACTTATTTAAAAACTTACTTATTCAGTTTCTCGACATAGCATCAATGCATTTTTTGGCAGCCTAAGAAAAGATTGTGTTTATTTCTCCCAAGGACATACTGGGAGGAAGAGAAGCTGATGGTCTGTTTGTTTGTATATTTGCGGTTGAGTGGGTGGGGATGAGAAGGAGAAAAAATGATTCAGAGTTTGTGTTATAGTAAAAAAAAAAAAAAAAGGTCATGGGACTTCCTGGCTGCCTTGTATCACATGGAGGAAAACACGTTACAAATTAAAGGGGGGGCTTTATTTTTCTTTCCCATGCTAGGGAAAACTGAATATTGCATTCAGCTTGATCATGTGCTACAATATTAAACGTTTAACAAGAACAAGGCAAAAAAAAAAAGTGGATCCACAAAAAAAACAAAACAACGACAACGACGTGCCATTGTCACTAAGGATTTTGAGGAGGTCTCAAGAATCATTTACGAGACCACCATACAAAGGACAGATTAATCTACGGGACAAGTATAGCAAGGCAACCAACCAGATCGAAATCTGTTGAAATCCAACAACTGAGCAGGTTTGGTCTACTCAGTGCGGCAGTAGTAAATCAGCGCTCAAAACTCAATGAATGTCAAGCAATAATAATAAACCAAGCAATAAAACCAATACCATCCATTGAAGGTTATAGGCTCATACACCTCTGAATAATTCCCTCTCATTTAAAGCCGAATTCATCAAAATGAAACCTTTTCTATCCATAAAACGCTCCGGTGCAACTCAATGTCCTCACAGCGCCACCCCATACGGCAACCAGACTTTCCGCCCTGAGGGGCCCTGCAAAACAAAAGACTCTTATTTTCAATGGAACCTCTTTCACTTTGGATGTTTGAACTCACTCTGAACGTTTCCTCGACGGCCAGCAAAAAGCCACCAGTGACATCCCATAGCCAATGTGCCCTAGTTTTTCCTTTTCTCTATGAGCGTCACTGTCGGGAAACTTTCCAAAGTGATTGATAAGACATCAAGCTGCACACGTGTTGCAAGTGTCTCACCTCCAACTTTTAAACCCTCGTTATCATCAAATCTGCTGTTTGCAGTGCTTAAAGTGCATAAGTAGATCAACAGCTAATCCTATGGGCTTGAAGCGCTTTAGTAGCTCATCGCTGTCAGGGGGCGAAAGAGGGATTGCATGCTGAAGTTGTCAGATGTGGACAAAGAATTGGGAGTTGATTAGCTATTGTTTTCCCAGGGAAGCACAGAGGGCTTGATAGTGCGGCGCAAGAGTGATGCAACCTTTCGAAATCGCCGTCTCCTTTGGTGTTTAGGTTCCACCGTCTGCGCACCAACTTGTGTGGAGGCTGTATATTTACATGCACAAATCAAACAGAGCATGCTTGTATGCTGTAGTGCCTCTGAAAGAATGCACCAGGCCTATAAATGTAGCACTGACGCCACGCACACACCTGAGTCTCTCACCTCAGTTGAAGATGCTAACTAAAAACGTTGCGTGTCAGAAGTGTGTTCCATTTGAACAGAACTGTTGGGGAGGTGTCAGGACTAGTTTGTTTAAGGGCTAACTGTAAACCAGATAGTGTGCCGGTCAGAGCACAGGCAGTAAGCGACATGACTCCGAGGTGCAATTTAGTATCTTTTACTGAACTTGTCTTGCAAGAGAACATACATTGATGCACAAAAAATAATATGGACTGATTGATAAATTGGCTGAGTCTGCAAATAAACAAGGGAAAATATGAATCAGTTACCACCTCCAATATTGCAAATAATATTCAGAATATATTAAGAGAGACACTGTCTAAATCTAAATATATATATATAAAAAAATAATATACGAATGTAAACGAATTAATCAGAGAAAGGATGATGTAACAGCACCATCTATGGGCCACATAAATAACTACATTCAGTGACGACAAGGAAAGAACGACATATGCAATGCGAACTCAATCACTCCTTCCGCAACGTTGCAAGGGGGCGGCGACCGTCGCGACACTCGGAGACAACACAACATCCAATATGAGAAGAATACATTCCCCGAAAGTCGCATATGAATGACTCCGAACGGCAGAAGCCTGATGCTAGCTGGCTAACGTGGCTAACGGATTCACGAGCATACAAACAGAAATTAACTCAACGATACGAGTACACCTAAATGTACTTACGTTTTTGTCATCAACTTAAGGCTTCAAGCAGCATCAATGAGGTAAGAAATAATGAGTCATCCACGAATAGGCTAATATTAAACTGAACTGTAAAGGATGCGCCTGAAACAGGAAAAAAAAATGCACAAACAACGCGAGAGTACAATGCGCGGACGTGATCTCACGAGAACTAAATGAAAGAGAAAACTGAGCCTTTACTCAAAGAACAACGATACAACATCATGCACCAGCCTCTGTGCTTCATATCAGTTTTGATTAGCTTCAAATTCTGGGTGTTTTTGATATCAGACAGCTGCAAAACATTTTGTTTTCTCTGCTATTGGAGGCTTGCTTTGCTCTTTTTCCATTTAATGCCAATGCTTACTTGTAAGGATAAATAATGGTGTTCTAATATTGTTACTCTTACACTTTTTCATCCAGACTCATAAACCGATAAATGTTCTCAAAGGTTCGGGTGGTTAAATATTTAAATGGCCTTCTGTTTTAAAGTGGAAGTCAAGGCAAAATGTGTTTTTGCAATATGTTCCGTGTGCCCCCAGTAGTCTCAACCTAGGCATTCAAATTAATATTGCATTTTTCTCACGAGGGTCACACAACAATCAGGAAACAGATAAATATATGCAACATTTTTATTTCAAAAAATCTCTGCCAGTATTTAAATTTGTCAAATGATCATATATCCACAATACTCCAAAATATAATTACATCGTCCAATCACTGCTGAGCTATTTTTAGAGCAGGGCCTCGGGCAGCTCGTGTGGTCCTTGGGGGCGACTCAGTGCCCGTAGCCCCCACGCGTTTTTGACGGCTAACTGAATAGCTGAGTACCCCGCTATTTGCTGACGTGTTCCAGTCTGGTAAGATAGTCCAGACAATTATTGACATCATCAACAAAGATCAATTTCACTCCATGGGCTTAAAATCTATTACACCTTTGCTGGAAGGAAAAAGTCTACATGAAAGCTTAGCCAGAAACTACAGTGACAGGATAAAAGATGCCCGTGCGTGAGCTCACCAATCCTCAGGCAGACTATTCTAACTGAAGCCGTAGACAAAAAAGAATAAAAGTGCCTTCTCTGCAGAAAGGAAAGAAGCTACAAGACCTGCAAAATCTGGATGTTTTTTTTTTTTTTTTAGTTCTTAGATTTACTCAGTCGCAGTCATAATTATTATTATCCACTGATTTCACCCAATGTTTGCATCTCTCAAACACATGACCGAAATGAAAAATTTATTTTGCACACGCCAAATTTCTTGGGCGATGTTCTTCGTAATAAGGCAGCCATAAGGAAGACAAAAGTTCTTGTGTACACAGTGTGCATGTGCGCGCGTACGATTGCTGGAGTGTGTTTGTGTTCACTGATGTGTTAAAAGCAGTATCCTACTTTTCCTCAGCGAATAATAAATACTGCTCCCAGCGCCCAAACCTCGCTAATTAGCAACTGTAACAACCATTAAGTTGCTGCAAAGCTGTCGTAAAGCTAATATTTCACAGTTAAAGCGTGTGATGTGAACAATTTTTCAGCTTTAAAGAAGCAAGAATAACGCACGCTGTTTGGATCTCGGTCGGATGGCGTCAACTGTTTATAATCTTCAGTCACTGTAAAGTGAATATAAAAATGTCTTGCAAATTTGATACAACCTTGCCAATTTTGAAAAAGAAACAGGCAAGTGTGTTAAATGGCTTCGAAATGTAGAAAAATGAAGCCGTTCTCTCCACTGTCAGACTTTGTGTGCATGTCCGGTGAATGCACTGAAAGCGCGCAACGCTCGACTGTCAGTGAAATACCTGAAAAAAAAAAATGGATGCTACTTCATCTCAAATCTTTCTTATGTCAATATATCCCACCGTGACGAGAAGCTGTTGCTACCAGCTAGCTCTCAAACTATCTGGAGCTCCTCTCGCGTGTTGTGTCATAGCGTAACAGAAACAGAAACACTTGAAGTCAACATTCAGATTGTGGTTCAGACTCAGTGGCGGGCCGTGCACTTCACACGTTGGCCTTCAGTGAAGTCCTACTTTGCTCGACTTGAATCAAACCCCGCCATATTAGCATCATATTACCGCCCCAACACTCACACAGAAGAGACCGCACGATTGTATCTGAAGGCCTCGGACCAATAGGGCGTGCTACTGGTATTGTGAAATCTGCCTGGCAACACGAGCTAGCTAAATTCTGATTGGAAAAAAACTCTTGCCTAAAAATACGACACTAGGATATAATATGATGATGATTACTTTATTTTATTAGGCTAGCAGAGAAGGCCTTGAAGGCCTTGACTGCCCGACTGATGACAAACATTTGAGCACCTGCTACTTGCTAGTTTATGCTTTATGTTTCCTCATATGGTAATCTGAATAACAATATACACCTGGGAATCTAAATAACAATACTAAGATCCTCTGTAAATAGTAGCATCCAGGGAAGATTCGGGTGGACGGCAGGCTTAGCTAGCTAGCTAGCTAACTGCATGCTGCAGTGGTAGAAATGGGCCGTGTAATTCTATCTAAATGCCGTATAACTGCTGATGCCAACAATTGGATGTTCAGTTTTTATGTAGTGGGGCAGGAGTGACTTGGCGGGATGCCAATTGTCATCAGGAGCAGTTTTAGTCACGCTCGAAAAAAATCTGGAAAGCTGAAAGAGTGGAAAAATGTTTTCCGCTATACCGCCCTTATTCAGGACGCGTTGTTTTCGGTTCATGCAAATGTTTTTAGCAATTATCTTCAACAAAATGTATTTAGAAATAAAAGACTTTACGAACTTGACGAGACGGGTAATCTTGCCGGGGTTTTCCTCCTCCACCCGACTCAACTGGCTCTCAGTTAGCCCGTTGAACTGAGGACGGATGAAGCCGACGGGTTGTCCTAGGGTGTGTTCAACCGAAACGGATCACTTCCTGCCTGAATGAATTTATTAAACCTTTCTGCTGCGATTATCCTGAACAAAGTTGATGCAATTGGGAGCTCCGTTATCTTACCTTGCTTTTGTGCACTTCCCCGAGCCACACAATGAGCATGTTGACAACATTTGATGTGGTGCATTATTCCTGCATGGCATCAATTCTTATCTACAAAAGTACATTTTGGTCGGTTTTATGATCTGGATGTGTGCGATATTTCAACATCATGCTCTAGTATAGCTCTCATTTTTTCCCGTTTCACTTTGCAGTCATCCTTAATTGATTTATACCGCACACTCAGCGTCACATTGCTACGGCCATTTTCTCATTCTTGTGATCGCCTGCATTCGGCCTCTGGATGTAGGACAGCGCCCCGGGTGCTTTTAAAGACACCGAAACCTTGAAATGCATGAAGTTCTCCCTTTCTGCTATCGGGCTAAGCTTGCGGAGATGTGCCTGTCTGTCATCCTGTGTGTCACCCTCCTCTGTCATTATCATCATTGCCTCTTAGCCACAAAAAAAAAGTGTGTCTCTGATTTTATGCATGAGGAGCCTGCGTGCGCACTTATTCGTAAGCGTGGTATATGTCGTACCACACTTGCTGACAGATGGGAACCTCAGGCACATCGCTGGAGGTCTCTCTTTGAAGCAGCCATCCTTGCACCCCTCCTCCTCCATCATATTCTCCCGCTTCCTCCTTGCCCGTTCATTCCTTGTGCTCACCCACCAAGCAGGGAAGAAGAAAAAAAAAAAAAAGCTTCAATCTCACACAGGCAGGCCCAAGAACCAGGCTGCAGGCACTGGAAGCCGTCCTCTGTTACTACGGGGAGACAGATCCAACCCTGTGTTTGACATAATAAGACAGAGTGAGATGTTAAGGAAGCACAGATGCAATATTCATGTGAAAATTACAAGGCTGGCAGCGATGTAGCCTGGCACGGTGGTATTTAGGAATATGTTTGCATTTTGAATATCTGAGCACGCTGAGGTATCGTTGTCTTTGGTGTGATGCTGTGTTGGTGAGCGCCCGCGTACTGTTTGGAGTTGGTTTTGAATTCAGGAGCAACTGTACGCATGCGGCATGACATGTTTTGATTCCATTGGACTGAAATGAAAAACTGAAGAAATGGCTTAAATTAGGAAAAGCGCAAGAGAGTTATATTAAATGAGCCATATTGACACATTCAATAAATGTAATTTTGCATAACAATTATTATTATTTTTTTTTAACAATGGCTTTATGAACTCATGATTAGTAAACACACTGCTCAATATGCAGCACCGGTGGGAATAGAAATACACTCATTGGCCAATGCAATGAATAGTGAACAATTCATAAACTAGATAGATAAACACCCTAGAACAGGTGTGGGCAAACTACGGCCCGGGGGCCACATGCGGCCCGTTAAACGTTTGAATCCGGCCCGCCGAACATGGAAAAAATTAAATGAATAAACCTTGTTAATGTTTTATTTTCTAAATACTGTGATTTTTTTAAGACATATATATTGTTGTAATGTTTTTCTTCACTTTCTTTTAAAATTCAATGTCTTTTTTTTCTCCGATGAGGTGAGGTGACCAAAACACTCCATCCATCTGCTCCTGCTCCGGCCAATACTTTTGCACACTTGGAAAGTGGGTGGCTTCAAACAAAAGGTGCTCTGTCCTGAGTTAACATCTAGATGTAATAATCATGTAATAAAAGCTGGGATTCCGAATTTTTGATCGAAAAGCCAAATATTTTCATCCATCCGACATTATCCACGCCACTTATCCTCACGAGGGTCACCGGCGTGTTGGAGCCTATCCCAGCTGTCTTTGGGCAGTGGGTGTGGTACATCCTGAATTGATTGCCAGCCAATCGCAGGGCACACATAGACGAACAACCATCACACGCTCACCTAGAGACAATTTGAAGTGTTCAGTTAATCTACCATGCATGTTTTTTTGGGGAGGAAACCGGAGTACCCGGAGAAAACGCACGCAGGCACGGGGAGAACATGCAAACACCACACAGGAAGGCCGGAGCCGGAATCGAACCCTGCACCTCTGAACTGTGAGGCGGACGTGGTAACCGGTCGTGCCGCCCCAAATATGTTCAGTATACAACAACAACAACAAAAAAGAGCAATTCATCTTGGATTTGTTGCATCCTTGTGCTCGGTGATGCCTTTTGTCGAGCCTGCTGTCAAATCTGCGGCAGCATGTAACGGTCAGATGCGGTGCACTGTTAAAATTGATGAAACGCATTTCCTAATTCAGGGCAAAGAAGCCAATTTAATTTAATAATTAAATAAGTCATTATGAACGGATTACCTCCAGGATGTAAAGAGCTGAAACACAAAGGACACGTTTTATTTGAGCGCGTGGGCGCATCAAAATAATGAAGCCAAGTAGAAAGCGTCGACTTAAGTCACAAATGTGGTTATTGTTGGGCGGCACGAAAGCCCACATGCTGAACGGCACATGTCATTAAATACCGGGGAGATGATTCAATTGCTTTGATTTTTGAAGATCAAAAAAAGGACAAGTTCTAATTGAGGCACCCAAGTGAGACTTGACAATGCTGGGTTTTCCAGTAATAAGCGTGTGTTCACTTTGCAGAAGCATGGTGAGAAATGGCACAAATGGAAAGAGAAAGTTTAAAAACTCCCCCCCAAAAAATTAAGCTGTTTAATTCCACTCAGTCTAGCTGCAAAGTTAAGTGGTTGAAGGACACAAATGTCTTAAATGTGTGCTCACACCGCTGGAGCCGCGTAAAGCTTTTTGTTTCGGCTTTGGCAAGCGAAAATACTGTAAAATTAATCAAGTGCATGCAATATTCACAACCAGCTCGTCAAGATCAGAAAGCTCTTTCTCTCGGACGAATCTCAGACTATTGTGAGTCTTAACAAAGCATGTGCTCAAATTCTGTCAAGGCATAATAACCGTCCACTTATCCTCACGTGGGTGAGCCTATCCCAGCAGTTCTTGGGCGAGTGGGGGCGTACACCCTGAACTGGTCGCCTGCCAATTGCCGAGCGCATATCAATAAACGCGCTCAAGCCTACAAAGCATGTTTTGGGAACGTGGGAAGAAACCGGCAAACTCAGAGGAAACGCGCACAGGCATGATTTGGAATGCCAGATCCAGGATTTGAACTCACAACCTTCAGATCTATAAGGCGGATGTGCTAACCATTGGACCACCGTGCTGCCCCAAATCATATTAGTACACCTTAATTGGTGTGAAATGTAGCGTATCGTGTTCACTGGTCGTATGGCGGCACGCGTGGCTGATTTCTGTGCAGTGAGAATCGGATCAATTCCTGCTCAAAGGCCGTCGGTGTGGATGTTGGTAGCGGTACCTTTGAGCGTATCAAGCAATGACAAGCCGTCTCATCCGTTCACCCTCCCTTCCATTTTCTAGACCGCTTAACTCATTAGGGCCACTGGCGAGCTAGAGTTTATCATCCCAGACGGTTTTTGGGTGAGAGGCGGGTTATATTCTGGAATAGGCGGCAGTCAATTCGAGGCAACAACACACAACCACACACACTCACTTACACGCTTGTGGACAAGCTTGAGTTTTCAATGAACCTTGCGAGTTTTTGGAACATGCAAACTCCACACAGGAAGGTTGGAACACGGAATAAAACCGTATAATATCGTACAAAGTTTAAGTGTTGCTCCACAGAGGTTTATGATGCATAATTAATAAATTCTTTCCAGTAAATCATCATCATCGTTTCATGATTATGTTAGAATTGTCTACAAAAGATAAGAGTTTTATGCGTTTATTCCGGATGGCAGTGTTGAATGTTTTCCATGTCCAGAACGAAGCTTTTCTTGCGTTGCTACGATAGCAAAGTTAAAGAGAGGTCAACAAGTTGTGTGTGTCTGTGCGGGTGTGCAAGTCAAGAGGTTAATGCTAATGTTAACTTTTCGTGCAAGTGTAAGTTTAACTCTTACACTGGCCACAAAAGTCAACTGCATGATAAATAGGCTGCAGTCGAATAAGGATAAAGTTTTGCCGGTTTTTCTGTGGTTAATGCGGACCAGAACTGAATGTTTTTTTTGGTTTTTTTTTATTGTTAATTATTATTATTTAGCATTTTTTACATTTAACTTTTACCCCGTCCAAATACTTGTTACACAACAAATTCAACTTTAAAAATCTAAAATGAAGAATAAATACCAAGCTGCAAGCTGTGAGAGGCACCTGATCTACCAGCCAATGTTCTGAACCCGTCCGCTGCCGGACAAATATAACGGAGCATTTTTTTCTGAAAATTGGCTAACCTTAATTAGAATCTTGCTGTGAATTTGACCCAATTGTCCTAATTAATGGATTGTGCGAATCGAATGTGAAGCCATGATTGCTTCCGGCGACAAAGTGCACAAAATTATATATATATATATATATATATATATATATATATATATATATATATATATATACATAGAGAGAGAGAGAATGAAATTGAATGACTACAAAAATCTGACTTTGGTGTTCTCTGATTCCCATTTCCAGATTCAGAGACAATGTTTAAAATGGGATGATGCTCCCCCTTTTTTTTTCTTGGAAAACCTGCTGGTTTACCCACCTTCTGCACTAATCAGCCATCTTTGTCTGTGCTTAGCAGCGCAGCTGTATCCCTGGACATCTTTTCTATCGTTAAAAATGAGGAATTAGGTCTCATTGTCTTGAAGTTATATCCCCTGAGCTGTGAGCTTGACTGAGACCCGCATCTATCATCTCCGAGGCAGAGGTCTGATTTTTACGTGTGTCTGTGCGTGTGTGTTCCTCCCTCCAGCAGAATCCATCCTACTGGAGGACAACTTTGTGAAAAGATAATCTAGTTCTGTCAGGCTCACACTCACTGGGGCTAAAGCTTCATTACAATCACCAGCTGGAGAGACACCTTGCGCCATCCATCACGTCGCTGTCTCGGAAACACGCGTAAGCTCTTGTTTTGTACGGTAAACACACACATTGCACTCAACATGTGTTAGCTCGGAAGACCAGCGATGTTTTCTGGCTAATAAATGGATCCAGTGGGGTTATTTGATGTAATAAGGATCTCGAAATATGAAAGTGAAAGTCAGTTACAATATAAAATGATAAAATGAGATTTATTTATTTTTTGACAGCATCTGTAATACACACATGTGATCATAAATACCATCGTCTCTCCGTTTCTGTACAATTTATCTTCATGAGGGTAGCGGGGGGGGACCTCTGCCCACATATCCTGTAAATTTGCACGTTCTGCATGAAAACAAGTGAGATGCGTTTGCTTCTCTGAAATACTTTGTTATATTATGAGCGAAAATATTGTCTATCCTTCAGTCACCCCTGACCAGTTATTCAAGACGGAACCTGTAAATAACATCACCGTTCAAAACACGGCAATACTCAGAAAAACAGTCACCGTAACTGAAGTGGGAAGGGGAGTCAGGGTGGAGATCAGTAAATGAGTATTTTGCGCAGCGCATGCTTGGAGGTCCACGAGGAGCACACTACACTCATTTATCCAATTTGACAATTCACCATATGGACAAAAATGTACATGAAGGTACACAAATTATAAAAGTGGCAAGACTGCAAAAAAAAAAAAAAAATTGCGCCTTTTCCCCAGCCGTGTACAAATTAGCTACTACATAATTAGCAAATATATATATATATATATATATATATTCGATAGATAAGGGATTTATAGATCAGTCCTTTCTTGTAATGTTCCTTTGGTCAAAAAGATAACGGTTAAAAAGTAGCGGCGGAGATTTTCAAATGTGTAGAGAGAGAGGGCAGAGGTTTCCACATACACGTCTCCCCATCATGAGTGCTTGTGTTGTGTGTGTGTGTGTGTGTGTGTGTGTGTGTGTGTGCACGTGTTTCCTTGACAACCAGAACAATGCTGAAAGGCTCTTTCACTCCAGCACAAGATGAAAATAATTTTCTCCATCATGCATTTAGAGAGCAATTAGCGAGACAGACAAGGAATTTAGTTAAAACCTGGTGAGTCGTTCCAGCTTCCAGAACGGAGAGCGAGGGAGGAAATTAAAATGGAAGAATAAGTCAACTGGTGTTAAAGAACAACCGGTGAATGTTAAGGTGTTCATAAACAGGAGAAATCGTGCAAATCAAAAGAGAATAAATTGCTTAAAAATTCAATAGATGTGACAATTAAGTGAATATTTTCCTAATAATAGTCTGGAACAGGTCTCTGTTGCCAATGGGGAAGTGATGGGTAGATAAACGGCTAATTATCGGGGGTGGGACAAAAAAAAAAACGATTCAACCGGATATCCGTTCGTGAAAGTGAGCGATAGCACTCTCCGATATCGATACAAAATACGCCTGGAATCGGTAGATCGACTCGCTATTGGCGATTACGAGGCTAGGAATCGGTTGACTTTGGATTTACGCTGTTTTCATGCTTCAAAATAGCGTGAGAAGTCACGTGACGACCCTCGCATCGTCGCCACGTCCGTGGCAGTCCAGCATTAAGAAGCTGAAGAATGAGAAAATGACGACCTTTCATAACGGGGAAGACGCTTACGGATACTCAGTCACGTAGCTCCGCTAAGTCGTTAGCAACGTGTTTTAAAACAACGGCGAATATACATCAAATAGATGTCAATATTGGCGACAGCGCCGACTGAAGTACCGATTCGCTGAGAATGATTTTCAACGCACACGTGAAACAAAAAATGTTCAGTATGGAGCCATTTTGGATTTTATTAAAGAAACGGCAAACTTGATCAAAGCCGCTCTCAAGTATTCTGGTTCAACAATCTAATCTGGACTTTCATGCCATGAGAAAGCAGCGATAAAAATGGTGACAGCGCTTACACATCGCAAACATCAAGCTAGCGCTATTCCGAATTCCAAATTCTTTCTCTTATCAGAATGCAAATTTTCCAGCAAGAGTCTCATCCCCTTCCTATACCACTCGTCCTTCGGAGCGGTGCGGTGGAGCTGCAAACGGTCACAGCTGGTTTCAGACGAGTAGCAGGGTGCTGCCTGGACCGGTTGCCAGGCAATTGCGGGAAGCACACAGACAAACAACCACTGACATATTCGCACCTATGGGCAATTTCAACTCTTTAATGAACTGAGCATGCAACATGGAGAAAGAGACTCAGATAAAATGATTCTAGCACGGTGAGCACGAGCAAATAGCGCGCATACAGAAAGGCAGAGCAAATATGAGATTCAAACCCGGAATGTCTTGGCTGTGAGGCACATATCCTGACCGTTAGGCCACCGTACTGCCTCTTTGCACAAGACTCAGCTGAAAACATGAATGAAATGGTGCATCGTGAAAATGAACAATCGCGGCAAGATTTGCCGTTCTTTGGCCTTCCCAGTTCATGCGCCCATTTGGCACTCAGACTCAACAAAGATCTTGTAGGATCCAAGAAAGAAACATTGATGTCATGACAAATCTTCTGTCTCACTAATTAACTGACGTCATGATTTCGCAGCGGGTATCCAACCGGAGTGTCGCTCCGTTTAAAAAATGGAATCCAACAATAACTGAAATGATCCACGGAGAGAAATGACACACTCAAGCAACAGCTGAACCAGCAGGAATGAAAAGTGATTTTCACAATTTGACCTTCCTACTTGTTCCCTTGAGTGTTTTTTTTTTTTTTTAAACCGGTGTGAAAATAATTTTTTGGGGCATTTACATGGTCAACATTTGTGATTGCCACTCGCTAGGGTGGTCGGTGCCTGATTAAAGGAGCTAAGCATCACAGCTCGGAAAAGAATAGCAAATTCCTCCAGATGGCAGAAATGGAATAGGAAGAAGGTAAGCGTGACATTCTCTCAATAAAGGCCATCTTTTACTTGTTAAAAAAAAAAAAAAAGTCTGCATTCAATGCCACATTCTCGCCTGCGGATCTTAGTTCACATCATTTTCTGTCCTTTCTACATCACTCATGATGGGAACACGAATCCGATCCGTGTTTGACGTGTTCTACTCGTACGGAGCCGAGTTAAATTGAACTGTCCGACTGACAGTCATAATTTGTCAATTTTCACCAAAGTTGGGGTGTTCGATATTACGTGCATAATTATGAACTCATTAAGAATTAACACTGTATGCCAAAAAAGACGACAGCTACATATATAATTATAATAAAACTTGTTAAATTTAACGATAATTGAACGTGAAGTGTTTGTTTGAAAAAGATTTCAATTCTAGTCGTTCATATCATCATTACAGAAAATGGATTGAACTCAACTGACCAAGCAGATGATTTAGAAAAAAATGTCATAAAAAAAAATATATGTCCGTCAATCAATCAGACTTCCGTGCAGCCATTCATCATATCCACTTCGCCACTCGTCATTCGTTTGTTCACACGTCTCTGCAATTTGGGGTGTTGATTTAACCAGCACGTGTGCTTTTCGGATGCTCGAGGAAACCTGAATACAGAGAGATAACCCACACAAACAAGTGTCAAGTGATCCATGAATTAATAATCAATAATCCGAAGTTGCGGATTTAACTTCTTACATTATTCATCCGACTGAGACATTTTGGGGCAATCCTTTGCTTCCAAAAACATTTTAGCAGTTTGCGGAAGGAGCGATGAAAAAAAACAAATGCACACAAAAGCATGTCTGGTGAGAGTTTGACAGAAGAACTTGTTCTGATCTCAAACACATTCATTGGAATGAGCAAAGAACATTGCTCATCTTTAATAAATTATTATGCATCTTCCGTGATCTTGCAGAAAGTCCCAGAAAGGTTTCGGTGGCAATTCTTTTGTTGACCCACTAATTTTATTATACCCCCCCCAAAAATTTCCCTTTTGCACACATCAAAATATTTCTTGCTTTAATTATTTTCCATCAATCACAAAAAGATCAATCTCAAACGACCTTGTCACGGCTTACAATATTTTACCCCTTTGATGAAAGCTTCTGCAACATCCTCCGCCCAACCGACAAATCACATCGCTCCCAATTAGTATCCAAATAACCAGAACCGGCACCTTTATATGCAAACACCACATCGAAGCATGCAGGGCAAACAATATTGCAAGCAGCTGCCCAACTCTCTTTTGAGCCACGTCAGCCTTTGTTCACGGAAGAAATAAGTAACGACTCGGGCCATTCTGCAGGACAAAAGGCGCAAGAAATCACCGAGGTGGGCTGGCGGAGAGCTGCGTTGTGCTAATAATGGGGAGGAGGGCGCTGGCATTCCCACTCATGGAAGACGGCCACAGAAACAGATGTGAGGGAGGGGAGAAGTGTGCGTGTGTGCGTGTGTTCTTGTTTGCTGGGGAAGACAGAAAGTAGATAGTCAAGCAGAGATATGCTAAGGTAATGTGATGCTGAGTAAACAAAATGGAGTGAGAGCACCAAAAGAAATTCTCGGCTTCTAAATAAAAAATAAAAAAAAAATATATATATATGTATATATATAAGGAACAAGAGGAATAATCTGGTGTCTTCCTGCTGTGCTTGCAGCACTTGAATGGCAGCTGATTTTTTTTTTTTTAAAAAAGGTTTGAGCAAAATAAGGGGGGGGGGGGCTGGCATTGGATGGAAAGAGGAAACTGGGCTGCGAAGGAGGTACCAACGAAGAGCCAAGGTCGAGAATGTGAAAGGGGTCTTTGTTTGTCCCTCTCCCCTCTTTATCCATGATTATTTTTAAACCCTCTGCTCTACGTGAAATCAGCATAGACACGATGTACACGCACACACGCTCGCACACACGCACCAGTGAGATGACAAAGCACAATGACACCCTTTCTCCCATTCTCCTATTTCTCATCACATAGAAACATCTTGTAGCACTTTCACACTCACTCCCCGAGCTCCTGCCAACTCACAACGCACATACTGAGCAGGCAGTCCTCTCGGCGTGGTGAATTTGCCTCCTTGTAAGGATGAGCAGCCTTACGCAACACGATGTAATGGTGTGACCATTCGCGAGCAACCTTGGCGACGGCCGCATTGGGTCGGTAGGTGCGAAAACTGGCAGCAATTGCCGATGTTTTCATTGCATTCGTTTGGCCTATTTTCTCAGCGTTGTGCTTCTTTGCCGTCTCGCCATGCTTTTTTTCTGACGGCATGAAACGAGTCAAGAAGCATTTAGGGCAAACCCTCGTAAGATCAAGATTGTAAAATGACAGTATTTTCTTTGCATTTTTCAGCATTAGCATTCGTGCATAGTTGTAACGACTGCTTGTTATTTTAGCCGTTGTCCAAAAGCGTACATGTACGGCATTTTCAAGATTTAACCCGTGTGGGAATAATGTGGCCAATGTAATAGACACAATCCATTTGAAAAAAAAAATAGGTACTCTATTTTTGTAGTAAATAGCAAGTTGTGGTCAAGGCCTTCTCTGTTTACCTGACAGAAGCGAAAATCAAGAAATGACAGTAAGTATTCCCACCTACGGACCTCTGTCAAACGGAAATTCCCTCACTTGGAAAAAAAAAATTTTTGCATTAAATTTTCTACGACTATATTACATTAACGATCGATTCCTCACAACGGAAATTTCGATATCCGGAACCCGGAAGCCATAGCGAAGCCAAGAATTTCCGCTCCATACAACGGAAAAACTTTGACCGCTCCGCCATGATTGGATCCAAAATGGCGACATGTAAGTGAGTACTTTGGCAAGAATTTTGTCATCTGTTGATCATCCAAATGAAGAAGAACGGTAAATGAACGTGTCCTGGAATGCTTTAACTGTTGTCATGCTAAAAACTGGACTGCTAATGAGCGAGAAGGCTAGCTCATTAGCGCCATCTATGGGCATGGAGGACTTTGACGCGTCCCACGGCTGACTTCAAAAGTTCGTTGCACGGCGTCAGCTGAGCGATGCCGTCTTGTCTGGTGAGGGAGGGAGAGTGAGTGAGTGCAAGAAAAAGCTTAAAAAAATAAATAAATAAAAATAAAGCAGTATTTTGTAAACATCCTTGCACGTTCATACGGGACATGGACCGGAGTCATTTCCCATATAAGGGAATTCTGTTTTACGGAAAGACTGGACAAATATGAGTCCGTACTAGAGAATACTTACTGTATGTTCAAATCCTTTTTTTTTTTTTTTTAACAAAAGAAAGTTAGACCGTCTTAAATTGTGTTTTATAGTATGGCCTTTCAGCAAATGTCTTGCTGGGAGGGACTAATTGGGATTTTTTTTAAATTATTTTTTTTATCAAGTCGGTCCCATCATTTTTCTTTTAATCTTAATGTAAAACACGAGCCGAGTAAACATTTATGATGAAAGTTTCAGGAGCCACATTCAGTGTCCAAAACAGCGCCCTGACTGTGTGCACCCTACTTGGGCTGTCACATGTTGTTAATGGGAATTTCTCGAGTCCCATGGCCTGGTGTTCCCATAGAGAAGAGTCCTGCTGGGACACACACGCATGCACATGCATAGTGGACCCTGAGAGGCGTGTCATGACACAGAGGAACCTGCTGCCCTATTGTGGGTCCGCGTGTAACTGGGATCACCGCTTTTTCTTTTGCTGCCCAAACAAACAACGCACAGCAAGGAGCGCAAAGCCTCAAATATACACGTGATCTCATCATTTGGATTTAAGATCCATTTTTGCAGATTTTTTTTTCGCTCCTCCTCTCAACCAGGATTATTATAGAATTGGAGTTTTAGTTATAATTAGTATGTAATTTTGTTGTTTAAATTTAATAGTTTTAATTACTTTCCATTGCGGGTTTGTTAGTTTTTATTAGTTTTAGTTTTTTTAAATCTTAGTTATAGTTTAGTTTTTGTTTTTATAGAAATTGCTGTTTTGTGTGTAAGATTTGAAAGTATTCTTTCGTAAAAATTCAACAAAGATATAATTTTTTTGGAAACATTTTTATAACACAGGGTAGAGTTTAATAGTCCACAGACTGCGAATAACTTTGAATAACACTCGTTTTATCGGCTGCTGCTTGATGACATCATTTCTGTGCGAAATAAATACTTTTAACGTTAACCCCAAAGTATGTTAAATTAATTTGCAACAACGAAAACGAAAGGCATTAATGTGTGTTAGTTTTAGTTTTATAAACGTAAAAGTTTCAGATAGTTTTCGTTTATTTTATAGCATTTTTTATTCCATTTCATTTCGTTATCACAAAAAATGCTTTTCAGTTTTAGTTATTTCATGATGTGAAATAACCTTGCTCTCAACTTAATCACAGCTATACCACCATGCCTCTTTCACCCCGCCGTTTTGTGTTCATTCTCAATCGTTCTTAATCCCCACCAACATTCATATCACTAATGCCCCTTCAGTCACACCGTCGTTCCACGCCTCTCCTTCCCCCTCGTTCATCCCCGGAGAGACGACTTCTCCGTAGATTCTGCTCTCCCATTGATCTGACTTGTCCTCATGTATTCATGGACATCACTGATGGAGTGCGAAGTCTTTGTCAGTGGGTCAGTCTCCTATAACCCCACCCTGACCCCCACAGTTTACCCCACACACACACACACACACACCAGCTCACACAGGCTCCTTCTCACTTGCCATATGGCATGAATAATGAAGGACTCACAAAAGCGAGCTAAAGAGGTGTCAGAGAGGGTTTTTTTTTTTTTTTAATGTGGGTGTGCTGCATCCAAAAGTCGGCACATTCAGCCACTGGGCAGGGTCCAGTTGATGAAATGGACTGCTGTCTTGGGGAGGCATTGAAAACTCAGGATAGCAGAAGGAGGGGTCTTTCCGCCTCCCACCATCAAACTCATTGGCTGAATGAAGAGTAATGAGGAGAGGCGGTTTTAGGAACACAATGGGTGCACACTTGATGGAGTGTTGGGCAAAGCCGCTTTATCTTCATCAGTCATTCTCCAACAGCAGATGTGTTGTTATGACAACACCGTTATCATTCTGTCATCACCGTCCATACGGTTTTAAAAGTTCCAGCGTCATCGTCATCATTTATCTTCAACATTGGGGTGATGTTTTGTTTCAGACGTCACAGTGTCATGCGTTGCTTCTCTCCAAATATCGTATATATGTCTTGTTTCTATCGTTCAAATGTTCATTTTAAGAAGCGTGTTGAGGATTCGACCTCTGAACTGGTTATTTGGATTATTGACCACTACAGGGGCTCCGGTAAGAGAGCACAGAGTCTTCAGTAGAACTCAGCACTTTATTCAGCTTCACTGTGCAGATGTGCATACATGTCTACGCACAATTATATATATATATATATAAAGTATCTGAAACAATGAAAGAAACCGCATCAAAATACAATTGGAATAAGCAACTAAGTGTTTCTACTATCTAACAGTCAGCAACACTGTCAATAGAAGTAAACTGACATATATAGACATTTAAATGTAGTCTTTTCCAGTCTATATTACCTGTACTAGCAAGTTGCCAACGGCTACCTATTGCACAAGTTAGCTAAACACTGTTGACTAACGAATGCAAACATGAGAATAAAACGAGTGTATAAACAATATAAACAAGCGCATTATTTTACTGAAGAAAGCAAGAAGAGTATGCTATCAATATTAATCAGAATGAATTAGAACAAGTACTCACATCGTCATTGACTACTGCACCGCTCCGAGCTGAATGACGAACGAAAACGCTAAACAGGAAACGGAAATACGAAGCGACCCTTCAAAATAAAAGACACGCCTTTTAGAATAAGAGAATGGAACGTCACATATTAAACGACTCGAAGAATTCTTAACAAAGCGTGTTTTGTCTACATTTTTACAGGACTTAATGCAGAGTATTTTTCAAGCTGACATTTTTCGCGATGGCCGGGTTCTAGTTGAATTAGTAAATAGTGCATGGCGGCTTTTAAGTAATTAGCTGTACTTTAAAAAAATAATCCATAATCTCGTGGGTTTTTTCCGGGTACTCAGGTTTTCTCCCACATTCCAAAAACATGCATTGGACACCCTTAATTGCTTCTAGGCGTGTTCGTGATCGCAGGTAGTTGTTCGTCTTTCTGTGTCCTGTGATTGGCTGGCAAGAAGTTCAGAGTATACCCTACCTACTGCCCGAAGACAGAAGTGGTAGGTCATGGATGGATGGAAAAAACAAAAAAACGAAATGCTTGCTAACATTTTTTTTCTTCTTTTCCGAAAATTTTCAAATATGACTAACAAAAGACGAGATATGTTTGGAAACCCTTGGATTTTCCCGTCTACTCACTTAATTGGTTTAGCCAAAATGCTAGCTACTATTGTTCCCAATACGACCTACCCGAATAATTTGTGTTTTGCATAAGATACAAATCAGCAAATCTGAACTCACATTGCCATTTTGGATGCACGCATGTTGTTTGAAGCTCTTAGCAGATGAGACAAGAGCAAGATGAACCAGTGTGAGGCCATCGGGATCAGAGATGTCACAAGCACAGCATGCGTGACATCACTCACATTTGCCGCAAGCTTAGTTTGAAAGTAAACAAGCGACGGAAGAAAGTTTGGCTCCATTGTACTTTTTGCCATTTTGTTGTCTCTCTCTTCTTTCACTTGACTCTTTCGCATCAATTCTTATCCCTTTCTCAACATCTCCTCCGGGATGATGTCGGCTCAGGGGCGGCAAAGATTCTCGCGGCTGTACCATGGTGGACATTCCAACAGCGCTGACATGTCCCGCTCAACAAAAGCGCGGCGGCTGTTGCAAACATGCGGACCATGAAGGCACAATTTACATCATTGAATTTGAGAAGCAGGAAATTTGACAAATTATTTGAAAAGTGCAGGAATTTGCATGTTTGTTTGTTTTTATTTTTGTTAATCAAACACGCGAACCTAGTGGACATTAAAGCTTATTTTAATAATTTCATGACAGCGTGTGGCTAATATGAGTCAAAACATACAAAATAGATTTTTAGTTTTGACTTAGATGACTGATTGATGAATTTCACTTTTCTCTGAGAGTGAAAAAGTGTCTGAGTCAGCCAAGCAAACCAGCCTTCCCATTACCTACAAGTAAGAAGGGGTGTGCGTGTGTGTGTGTGTGTGTCTCCTGATGTGTATGAGTACACAGCGGGGTGAGCCTCATGCCCTATTTCAGTCAGGCCCGATATCATCAGATGCCAGAACATGAGCTATTCGTCTCACACTGGCCCTTGGCTTTTTCAACCCGGAGGTGAGAGGAGGCCTAATTGCTGACATAGTGTAAGATTGCCTCTGCGTGTCCAAACCTACAAAGACACCGAGCTAATGGAAACAAATGCCAAAATCCACTCGACATTTACTGATGTGTACAACTGAAAAAAAAGGGAAAAAATACAACTGCCTTAATATTGAAGTTCAATAACGAGCAGTTGCGAGCCGTGCATTTTGCACGTAGGCCTTCAGTGAAGTCCTACTTGAATCAATCCTCCTCATAATACCATCATTTATGACACCACGGCAGGACATATAGTATCCAGAAACACACTTACACAGTCCTGACCGAGTGTCGGACGACCTAGCTTCTCTCGAAACGTCCGTCTTGAAAAAAAAACGTGCAAGTGTATCTGCAATTAAATCCACACATTTCCCTCCTTCGGCCATTGTGGTTTTAAAAAAGCAAGAATATATTTCAGATTTTTGAACGGTCGCCAGTTACAACTTTTGGGTGTGTTGATTCCGCATAGCGCTGCCCCCTCATGAGTTAGTATCCAATCACAAGATGCGTTTATCTCTTTCGCCGTAAGGCCAGCGAGAAGGCCTTGCTGTCATCAACTCGTGATCTGATTGGCTATCGCAACTGTCAATCAAATCTGAAATCTCATTGACGATGACAGAACAGATGCCCGCACGATTGTATCTGAAGGCCTCGGACGAATAGTGCCAGCGACTGGTTTTATGAAATCTGCCTGGCAACGCGACCTAGCCGAAATCTGATTGGATAAAAATTCTCACCTAAAAATACAACACTAGGATATAATATGACATCAATGTGAAGAATATGATCATGATTTCTTGATTTTATGTTGACCGCCCACTTCTAATAACGAGTCACTTACTTCAAAAATGAAATTTCACAATTACAAAGGCTTGTTGGGTCCCCAGTTTCAGCGTTTGGTGGCAGTGAGTCGGATTTGTTTGCAGAAGCGTTGGACTCTGTCGAGGTTGTCCTTTGTCACTGATTCCGTTCAGAACTTGCATGGACAGAATTTTTAGTCTCAACAAGCACCTAATAAGCTTGTGTCCCACAACATATGTGCCACTTTCTGTCACCCACGAGTAGTAAGAATAGGTCGAACTAACCCAAATGAGAAGTCCGCCATTCTGATACTGGAATGCTGCCACAGTCAGTGGAATGTGTATTGACGGCAGCTCATATTGAGCACTCGGTGGAGATGTTGGGAGATGATTATAAACAGTGAAGGGAATAACTAGGAGGAAATGACTATTCCCGGCACCACTGATATATTCACTTGGGGAAAAGGAAAAGAAAAAGATTATATTATTCAAGAGGAATGGCAGATCAACTAAATTCTTTTCAACGCCCACGACCGTCCTTTTTTACCCTGAAGAACATTTCCACAAATATCTCGGCGCGTTTTCTGTGAAATTTTGAATAACTCAAAGGGCAGACATGAAAAATTAAGATGAATCACATATTGCAAAAAAAAAAAAAAAAAAAAAAAACCCTAAAAAAACAAATAGAAAATTAGTCTATTAATAGTCCTCTTTTCTCGCATGCTCTTGCTTTTTCTCCCCTCCTCCTGCTTCGTTCAAACATCATTTTCATTTGCAAGCACTTTAAATTGCAACACAGCTGCCGACTGTTTCGCTATTAGCCATCGTCATATCTTTGAAGGCACATTTTGTGTACGTTATGTACTGTATGTCGGAGCGCAGATGCGCACACGTAGCCGAGGATCACAGGTCCCATTTATGGAACATTCTGTGTTGCAATTACATCTGAAACAGGCTAATCACCTCCTAAGTAGACAGCATCACTAATGAGACCAAGAGGGAGGGTTTGAGATGGGAGGAAGGAGTGGGACGCACGACCGAGATGAGTCAAAATAAGGATAGTGGAAGAGAAAGTTACGGAGAATGAGGCTGTTATGGGCGAGTCCATTAATAGACGGAAGTAAGAAACAGATGAAACAAGAGGATGGGGGGGAAAAGATTGGCATGAAGGGTCGGATGATTAATTGAATAGGGCGTTTAAAAAAAAAAAAGACGCTAGAGTTGCAAAGAAACGAATCAAGTCAAGAGACTGGTTTGGAGGAATCGAAAAACAGAAATCACAGAAAGACTGTTGGGATAATGAGAGAAAGGCTCAAGAGAAATAATGAGTTTCTCACCTCCCACAAAGGCAGCCCCCAGACACATGCACACACACTTTGCCTGTAACACAACCCCCCTACCCCCTCCCTCGTCCTTTTTCCTTCCCCCCCCCCCCAATGGCTGCTCCTTTCACGCTGTCACCCTATGAGTGTTTGAATAGCCTTTTATTATTCAACAGTCTGGCTCGGTCACCGGGTCAACACGTTGCCCACCACGCTGCCACCGGCAAACAGTCAAACATACACATACAAACACACTCAAAAGCTTTTTCAGCGCCACTCGCACAAAAGTGCAAAAGCGCGTCGTTTTGGGGGGGGGGGGGGTGTCATGCAAAATTGCAAAAATAGCGGCCGGCAAGCACTGGAAGCCACGCTAACTTAAGGCACGCCAAGTTGACAATGTGCGACAGTCCCTTGCGCATTCATTGGAACACTTGTCCAGCCCTTCGTATGCGAGCGCGGCTATCTCGCCAATGCATCTGTGCTCGAAGCTCGTCGCCGCAAACCGAGCGTGTGCTCGCACGCCGGCATCTTATGAAGGTGTATGTCGGCTCATGTGTGACAGCAGGAAAAAAAGAGATAACAGTTTGCTTTGGTATCTGCTCCATCTTATCTGCGGCACAGCCAGAAGCAGGTACACAAGCTAATTGGAAAGTGATAGACACACACGCACACACACACACACACGCGGCAGACTTGTGAAACCCGTGCTCACCTCTCCAGCACGCGAGAGAATTGGCAGCACGAGCGATTGAGAGCAAGAGTGGGGAGAAAATAGGAGGACCGAAATGAAATGATAAAATGAGGCAAAATAAGTTACTTTTTTTTCTTTTTTAGGTTGGATGCGGCAACACAAGAACAAGAAGAGACTGCAAAAAATTCTATGGAAGGCAACATAGCTCACAAAGACGCAGTTTGCTGCTTTTTTTTTTTTTTGAAATACCACAAGCGTTGGATCGGTTCTGTCAGTGTCAACAATGTCAGAACAGAACCATCGGGATGGCCGAGTGGGCTGCCAGGATGGCCGAGTGGTCTAAGGCGCCGCGTTCACGACCCAGGCTCTCCAGGAGGCCTGGGTTCGAATCTCGAATTTCCCCATTGTGGGACTAATAAAGGGAATATTATTATTATTATATTCTACATTTAATCTTTTATTTTGTCTAATCTAACATTTGTTCTTGTTACTTGCACATCTTTTTTGTTCCATCAACCATCCATTCTCCGCCGCTTATTTGGGGTCGGGGAAGCGAGACATCGTCCCTCCCGCGTGTCCTGGGTCGTCCTCGGGTTCTCCAGGAGGCATCCTAATCAGATGCCCGAGCCACCTCATCGGGCTCCTCTCAATGTGGAGAAGCAGCGGCTCGACGAAAACTCGAGATGCACCACTTTTTCCATCCTAGCGCTCGTCTAACATCTTGGATTCCCTTCATGCAAATTTCAATCGGTCACCCAATCTTTGCGCCACACGCCTCCATCACCCTCCCCCAAATATATAGCGCAAAAAATGATTCATTGAAAAGATGATCTCAGATTTGACACTTTATCAACATTCTGACGCTTCATCCCTCCAGACGCAACCGGACGAAATTCGTTCACCACATGAGCCGCTTTTGTAACGATTTTGGATGAGCATGGTGGATCGCCCCATCCTGTCTTGTTTGGAATCCAAATGGAAGGCACCATCCCTCGGTGGCTGCGTCACGTGCTTACTGAAGAGTGACTGAACGAGTGGGATGCGGGCGAGCTCTTGCTGGATATGAAAGCAATCAAGCGTGAATGCTCGTGTTGATGATGATGATGATGTGTTGCACGCAGGAATTAATTTGCCTAATTATGATGGATGCCTGTTTAACAGCATTCAAATGGGAGGAAGAAGCCGCAGAGGGCATAATAATCAAGCAAATGTATTTGTCTGTGTATTTTTCCGTAATCACACGACAGTGGAGTGAGGTAGACCCTCAATGTTTGTTTTATACGGTTCGCTTTACTCGCTCCGATTCTCCGCCGCCCGAGATGAGGCTACGGGGAGACTTTTTTTTTTTTTTTTTCATTTGCAGTGTATAACTGTTGGAGCTTGCGAGAAGCAAAATAAATGATCACCTTCTTACGTTAGCCTTTTCTCAGGGACGGCCAAATCATTGGGGGTGATTTATGGCTTGTTAGCTGAGAAGCGCCTTCAATAAAAGAGAAAAGGGTGACGCCGACTTGTCAGGTGTCGTCGGATGATTTGCGACAGCACTGCAGCATTACGTTTATGATCGCTCATGTGCTGAAAGAACACACATTTGTATTCGTCTTTGACAAAGGAAAAGAAATTGCAAATTTGACAATACTTTTGGAGACATTTTTTTTTTTATGACACGCCCACATTGCCGAGCAGGAAATATATGCACGTTGTTTTGGTTTGATTTTGCAAAACAGTATGACAGCAACGATGATTAGATGATTTCTGTACTTTTGCACGTATGACATACTTTATCTGTCATCACTGACAGCAATGTGATGTTGATGCCTTGCATAATGAAATGAAAACAACCAACGAAACCAATCAAAAACCAAATCGTAATCACTGAACTCCTCAATGTTGCCACATTCGTCTGTTTCTCATACTCAGTTATTCATTCTCCCACGCAATATATACTGTCCTCAATTGTCACTTTCTGTGGCTGACTTGTGGTATTTTTCCAGTCACATGTCTGGTGGATGGGCGGAGCCTCCCATGCACACCTGCCTGACATTCCAATCAGCTGGGTATATAGTTGCTGGAGAAGTAGAAGATATTCGCTGGACTATTGTTGCTTGTTTGCTAGTCTATCGTGTGAATTTAACTTGTAGTTTCACTCAGAAGTCATTCCGGTTTTAGCAATTCTGTTTTTTTGTCACATTTGTTCGTTCTTTGTTGTGTGGTCAGGACTTATTTTCGTTTGTTATTGGGAGTTCTTTTGTTAGTTGTTTATTGCGCTTCAGTTGTTTTTGGAACGTGGCAGGAAACGGGAGTACCCGGAGAAAAGCCACCCAGGCATGGGGCGAACATGCAAACTCCACACAAGAAGCTGGAATCAAACGCTGCATCTCCGAACTGCGAGGCCATCGTGCTAACCAGTCGTCCATTCATTTCAATTGACTTATTGATTTTTTTTTTGTGGCTTATTCTGGCGTCCAGCTTCCACTGCGCTTCACCCATCCAAATGTGTTGTTTCCTGCAAGAGTTCCTCTTTCCTCCTCTATTTCTGCAGCTGACTGCATGCTGAGCCGACAGAACATTCCTGTTCACTGTTAGGATTGTGTCCCAAATCCCCCCCGCTTAAACTTGAAACACCATGCTAAGCGTTCCTCAGCAGAAGAATCCTCCTCACAGGAGAACCACTCCAAAAATGACACCGTCACAATTTGTTAATGTCGCTGCAACATCACATTGGAAAAAGCGTCCGGCAACAAAAGATTGTCGAAATTCACTTTGTACCCGTTCGGAATCACATTTTCCGCTCAACTATTCTACAGTTGGGCTTTTTTTTTTTTTTTTTTTTTTACCAACTAATAGATGCTGCAAGCATTCTGGCACTCTATAAAGGTTGTCATGAATCAGTCTGGTGGTGTTTTTAATAAACAATGGTGAGATGTTGAAAAGGGTTTTTGTCATGCAGAGGACGCACGATCCAAGTCAATGTTCCTCTTCTATATTCTTTGCTTCACTCCTTCACCTCTCTGTCAAACACGTAGCACTCTCCTCTCGTTCCCCTCACACTTTCAAGATCTCAAATTTTGACACCCTTTTACGCCTCCTTACTTTTACAACCATTGACAATGTTTACGAAGTCAATATTCGACACAGTAATGCTCAAAGTCTGGATGACTGGTTAGCACGTCCGCCTTAAACCTGAGAGTTGCGCGGTTTTATTCTGGCTACGACCTTCCTGGTTTGCATGTTGGCCTTGTGCATACGTGGATTTTCTCCGGGTACTCCGGTTTCCTCCCACATTCCAAAAAACGTGCATGGTACGTTGATTGGACACTCAAAATTGCCCCAAGGTGGCTTTGTGAGCGTGGATGGTTGTTCGTTTTTGGACAGAACACAAGTCAATGTCCTGTTCGAAAAGCGGTAACCTAATCTTGTTTACAGTCTTCAGCTCCGAAAAGGGGTCACCCAGGGAGGGGTCTTGTTCGGGTTTTTAAACGTTTCTCCACCTTTCCTTTTCATCACCACTCTCTCATTCAAGCTTGAGTCGCCCCACCAAGCCCCTTCCATCATTAAATAATCAGTTGACCTGAGCATTCTACGACTGTTTTATCATAAATCTGCCCCCCCCCTCCCAAGATGTGGGTCACTGGGGGTCACTTTAACATATCCTGCAACGTTCCTGTTCGGATCTTATCCCTTCCAGAGTGTTGCTTCATGCTCACCGACGTGCACAAACAATGGCGGTGCACACTTGCGCACGCATGAATGGGTGGGCTCGACACAAAGGAGCCTCAGTATAAGTCTGCGTTATTAAAGCTCGTGTTCTTGCCTCTAATCAATCCAGGTTGTTGGATTTGAGCTCAGGGGAAACAACGAGGGCTTTCTGGCACGAAGACAAAACAGTACTTCGGCTTTCTTTCTCCGTGAACCCAAACCCATCAGTCTGGTGCCTGCCTAGCGAGTCACTGTAGCTTGTTATGCTTGTGTGTGTGTGTGTGTGTGTGTGTGTGTGTGTGTACATATGCGGTGGGAGCGCCAACAATTTCTGCTTTGAGTTAAATTATATTGTGTGTGACTTATGCTGCTATTTCTTCGACTTCATTTCCAACATCAAACAAGAAGTCGAAACGACCCGCAAAACCGTTTGAATATTTTCTTTTTCCCTTTTGGGTTTATGGAAACATCACAGGTTTGTCATCAAAACCACACTGCCGAAAATATGCCGCTTTGTAAATGCATCAGTCAAAAGTCATTTGCATGTCGTCTCAAATCACACTCCTACAAAAGCGCTGATGCCACGCACATGAAATGTCTTTTGGGGTCCAAAAACGAGTCTCTTTCAGATGATGGGCAATACTCGGGCAGTCTTCATTACCATCGTGAGACACTCGCTACATCAAAGAAATCCCACTCGATGGACCCGCATCTGTTTGGACCAAGCGCGTCACTGAGCGACTTCTCTTTCTAAAAGACAAATCTCCAGGCCGCAAAATTAGCTGTCAGTCACGAGGCATCGTATCAGGGATGACGGCGTTCCCGAAAAACTAACAACATGTCAATCACACGCAAACGCAAGCTCATCACCGTTGACAAGACAAGTTACACATGACAAGGCCGACGCATGCAAAGCACAATAACGTGAGATGTGGCGGCATTTCCCGCTTTCGAGTGACTAACCGTTGTTTTCTCTGCTCAGTCACGGTGACTCCTGCAACGCATTGAAAACAAAATAATATCGAGCTGAGGGTTCTAAAGTGTGCGCTAATTAATGTACATTTTCCATGGGTATCATCATTTCACGAAGCAACTCTCATCTCGAAAAAAAAAAAAAAAAGCAGCTGTGTAAGAACGGAGATAAATGTTTTGTAGGATTCCACTCGACACTAATTTGCACTGATGTACAGCTGCGTCTGAACACGGTTTGTCATTTTCAAATAGTAACAAAGGGACGCCAAAGCGGGGAAGCTTTAATCCAGACGCCCAAAAAAAAAAGTTTTGATAAAAGAACCGAGCAGATAATTTAGACAATCTGAGTGTACATGGATTTACGTCATGTTTGGCTAAAAGGTGAACAAGATTATCTGCTTGAACTTTTCATTTGGACGCATAGTAACGTAGCCAGCATGTGGCCGTTTCGTCCATCAGTCTGGGACGGAGGATGAGAATTTAAAGAAAAAAAAGACCAAGCAAGTCTGGAAGCGGGTTTTCCGTCCATCCCTTTAATCGTCTCTGAAGTCCAGTCGAGTGTCGCGTGTGTCGAATTCAAATATTTGCACTGGGAGCAGAATGAAATCTTGTAATGCTGTGTAATCGTCCTTTCACTGAGAGTTCAAATGCGAGAGAACGAGAAAGACGTTGTGGATAGATACGGTTGTGGCAATCGAGAGCCAAAATAAGCATCTTGTTGAGTTTCATTTGAGCAAAGAGATTGAAGTGCAATAAATACAGCCATCTCTACGGAGCGACACAAGTTCAGCTGTGAATTTGCCTCGTGTGACGAAAAGAGCCTGAGAATGGTTCCGGTATACTCTGGACGTATCATTCAGCAATTTTTGGTGGGTAAAAAGTGACTTAGGGTTTTTTTTATTATATACCGTATTTTTCCGGAGTATAAGCCGTTACTTTTTTCCTCGATTTTGAACCATTCGGCTCATACAACGGTGTGGCTTTTCTGTGGATTTTTCTTTCACCACTAGGGGCGCTCTGTAGTTAAGAAAATATGCTAAATAAATCTCGTTTTTTTTTTCTTTTGGGTCTGTTCTGTTTTAATTAGCAAAGTTGTTGCCGTTTTCAAAGGCACTGCTTTAACAATCTGTTTTTGTATCGTTTTTTTTGTTTTTTCGTTTTTTCCTAAAAGAGCTACTGCAGCTTATATAAAGGTGTGTTTTATAGTCTGGAAATTACGGTTTATAATACCCCATCTGATCACGTGGAGACCCACGGCTATTCATCCAAAGTGGCTAATATATGTACAAATCCGTTTTTTAGGTGAAATGCGAAGACAGAAGCGCTTTAAAAGGACACAGTACGATTATTTTATGAATAAGGATGGAGGGACGATGACGCGTGTGGCCGTCTCTGGTCACCAGGCAGATATACCAAAGAAAACTGTGTCTATCCTCTAGTTCATTATAATCCCCACGCTTTTGGACCCATTTCCAAACCTCCTCTTTATCAGGCAAATAAATAGAAGAGAATAAAACATAATGCAAGAGGACGGGATACAATTCATTCTAATCAAATAATTTAAATGTTAAATTGCATCACAAGTAAAAGAACATTTAATCTCTGGTGTTACAGAGAAAAAAAAAAAAAGAAATATGAATATTTTATATGGTTCTCCAACGAGCATAGCCAGTAAAGTCTGTAAAAAAGCAATAAAGCTGTTCTTTTCACTGGCTGCGGTGCGGAGGGACAAGAAGAGCGCATACAGCAATGTGGCCCACTTCAAAGGTGACCAGACGCATTCTTTCTTTGCCTCGTAGTTCCGCTTGGGCTATAAATTTGTCACCCAACTGTTGGCATCGCTTGCAATATGTTGCGCTGCGAGTGCGCACCGTGAACAAGAACAAGGTTGTGCACTCTGTCACGTCTGAAAGCACACACACTCACAATGGTGGCCAACGAGTCATAAAGTAATAAAGCTCGATGGACCCCCAATGAAAGTGAAGACGAGGGGGGAGAGGCACCATTCCCTGATGAATAACAATCACTGCAACGTGCGTGTGTGTGTGTGTGTGTGTGTGTGTTTGAGGTGGGTTGGGGAAAGGGGCTGCCAACTTCTCCCTTCAACGCATGTGAAAGCAAACTCACACAATGTCTCTGCGGTGGCCCCGCCCCTTTGGAAAGGGAATCCACCAAATCGCTGCTAATTGAATATGTGACAATGAGTGGGCAGACGAAGCGACAGATGCTCGCGTGCCTCTACAAGGAAAGCACCAGCATCACGCGGACATGCGTGGACACGAGCATTCCTCCCGACTTAAATCTGGGGTGCAGGGTCTGTGTTGGTGGGGGGGTCCAACACAAAGATCACCATGGTGTTAGCGACAGTTATCACTTTAAGACTACGAAGTTGGAAATTTCACAACACTTGTACAATGTTTGTTGTTTGTGCTTTTGATATGTAAAAAAAATCCAGCGGCGGGCCGTGTATTTCACATCTAGGCCTTCAGTGAAGTCCGACTTAGTCCTACTTTAATCAATCCCCCTCATAATACGATCATTTAAGACAGCACGGTTGGGAAAATAATATACAGAAAGACACGTACACACTACTGAGCGAGTGTTGGACAACCGAGCTTCTCTTGAAAACCCCGTCTTGAAAATGGCTTCTGCTATTGTGAAATCTGCCCGGCAACAAGAGCTGGCGGAATTGTGATTGGATGAAAACTCACCTAAAAATTCAACACTCGGATATAATATGACATCAATGTGAAGAATTTGATCATTTTTTTTCTTGATTATGTTCGGCCAGCAGAGAAGGCCTTGACCTCCCACCACAGCCAAAATCCAAGTCATGTTCTTCCGAAGTTGAACTTAAGCGGCAGTAACGCACTTGGTATAACATCCTTGCACCTGCTGCAAAAGATGAATATGTTTAACCCAATTATTGCTATTCCAAAGCATCAAATGGCTTGTGTTTGTTCGGCTCCTCTGCTTATGCAGCGTGCCTAAACGTATTAAGCCTCCATCTGCTTTTTATTTAGATGATGCGCCCGTCTATACGTTAATTGTTTTATTCTGCACTCTGTTTAAGAGCCCCTCCCCCTCTAACTCTGTCTCTCTCTCTCTCTTTTTTTTTTTTTTGCCCCCGTCTTCTTTCATATAAACCCAAGAGCTGACTTTGTTCCCCAAATGTGATTAGTTTCTCTGGGACGCAAGAAGTAATTGCATTACTGCATTGTGAGCATTTGGAGGCATGGAAATGTTCGGCGCCTGCATCAAACCTGTTTAAATACCAAGCGCACTACGCTGAATAATGTGCATAACGGGGAATGAATGCTAATCTTATGCAGACAGACGTAGACTCGGGTGATGAATAGACATTCATTGTTGAATTCAAGTTTTTTTGTTTTTTTTTGTGCCAATTGAAGGCATTTCATTCTTATAGTTTGTTTCACTGTGATACCTGCTCGTAAAATATTGTGTCTTTATATAATACACGGAAACACATTCATCAAACAAAACAACATACTTAACATAATTTATTGTTGAGATTTCTGCAATTTTTACTGACAGCAATTTTTGTCTGGTGGTTAATGATGTTCCGCTTCGACAATTTTAAATGTCGCAGCTGTTCTTGTATTTTCTTCCAGACTTTCAAATGTCTTTCTCGTTTTGTTCAACGATGTGGTTTTTTTGGTCACCTATCTTAATCAACTCCAGTCCACATTAATTTGACTCCAAATGTGCCTTTGAGGCTCCGCAACTTTGCGTACGAGCAAATTATATAAATATGTCGGGAACGGCTGCTTGCTGTTTTAAAATCCTCCATGACAGCTAATTTCCTCACATTTGAGAGCGGGTTCGCTGAAAGTCTTGTTTAGTCGGCTGTAATCGCCGGGTTCTGGTGCCAAACAAACCGCGCCAGATGGTATCTAAAATACACGGTGCCCGTTGCGCACATTCGTTAAAGCTCTCTCACCCCATGTCCCCTCGCTCGAAAAGCAAATTCGCATTTACTTAAATTCAACACTAAATGGTGCCGTTTTTTTTTTTGTTTGTTTGTTTAATTGTGTTGTATCCATAATCCAACATCCATCCTGTTGAGGAGTTTGCAGTGTCGATGAATAGATTTTTGCACGAGACGAGAAGTGTTTCACAGTGTGACCCAATATTTAAATGCATCCATTAGACGCCACTTTAATACGATTTGCCACACAGCTTAAGAGGCTTCTATTCTCACACAAGCACAGGTGATGCGAAAAAAAAAAGCATAATGGGCCCTAAACCCCCACAACAAAGAACTCAGAGGGAAAGAGGGACAAGTGTGGACTGCAACTTCAGATCAGCAAGCACAGGACTTCTCGTGCTTTTTTACGCAGCAGTTAACGCACAGCTGCTAGAAAGTTTCCTTGCCAGTATGAGTCATGCTTTTGGTCATGATTGAGTTGACCATGTTTAGAATTTTTTTTTTTTTTTTTAAGACTAAGCTTGTGCCTCCTTACTGTCGAGCAGAACAGACCCAAGGCGGGGTCTTGTAGATCCTCCTGTGGTTTTATAGTATAGTGAAAACGTCACAGAGCATGAGAACTGTGAATGAATGTTTTCTTCGACAGGTTTAGTTTATTGCTTGTCGATGGGGGTGGATTATTGTGTGGTTACTGTGTAAATTCCCGCATGGCGGAGTCCCCCCCCCTCCCTTATTTTTTTTTTCTTTTCATCCCCTTTTGCGCCTCCTTCGCCAGTTTGTGTGGGCCCCTAGCCAGTATTAGACTGAAGAAGAAGCTAATGTAGTTGAGGCGGGTTATTTTGAGGGAGTCTCGGTGCAAAGACGCCTCAGTCAGAGAGAGAGAGAGGAAGAGAGCGAAAGGCGCAGGGAGGGGAGATCCAGAGAGATACCACAAGGCTGTTATGCGAACTCCATGCGCGCAACAGATCTGGATGACAGCAGACTGGGGGCATTTTTTTTAATCTAAATTGGTGCAACTTGAGACAATATTGCATATGAATGTATTATTGTGGCAAGATCGAGGAGCAATATGCAACGAGGAGCACCTCACGCAGTTGCCTAAATCTAATCTGGAAGTGACCCGTGCAACATTTTGGAGCTTCTTTTTACTTGATTTCGACCACAAAAGGACGTAATGATGGGACTCTTTCGGATGAGAATGTGGGGATTTTTCATCGTTTTCGTGCTGGCAACGCTTCACGTCTCCGGTAAGACATTGCGATATCAGATTTATGAGGAACAGAAGGTTGGCACGGTTATTGGTCGTCTAAAAGATGATGTCGCGGATGTTCTGGCTAAACTTCCGAGCTCGGTCTTACTGCGCTTCCGAGCCATGCAACGAGGCAGTTCGTCCTTCCTCACGGTGCGCGAGCAGGACGGAGAAATAAGCATCAAGTCCAGAATTGATCGAGAAAAACTTTGTGAAAAGAACCTCAACTGCTCGATTCAATTCGACGTGCTCACGTTGCCCACGGAGCACTTGCAGCTTTTTCACGTCGAAGTGGAAGTGTTGGACATCAACGACAACGCGCCACAGTTCGCCCGTGCCATAATCCCCATTGAAATTTCCGAGAGCGCATCCGTGGGAGCGCGCATCCCCCTGGACAGCGCCACAGACCCAGACGTGGGCGAAAACTCCCTGTACAGCTACGCCTTAGAGCCCAACCATTTTTTTAACATCGAAATACAGTCCAGAACCGATGGGGCAAAATATGCGGAGCTGGTGGTGCTCCGAGAGCTGGATCGGGAGGTGCGCTCCAGTTACGAACTTCAATACACCGCTTTTGATAGGGGTGTTCTGTCCCGAACCGGAACCACCCTGCTTAAGATCAGCGTCGCAGATTCAAATGACAACAGCCCTGTTTTTGACAAGTCCTCGTATGTGATAAATCTTCCCGAAAATGCACCTGTTGGAACACTGTTAATTGATTTAAACGCCACTGACGCAGACGACGGGACCAATGCCAAAATTGTGTATTCATTCAGCAGTCACGTGTCTCCCAAAATCATGGAGACGTTCAAAATGAACCCTGACAGTGGTCACCTGACCCTCATTGCTCGTGTAGACTATGAGACTGCAAATTCTTATGACATTGACGTGCAAGCGCAGGATATGGGTCCAAACTCCATGCCAGCTCACTGCAAGATCCTGGTCAAGGTGGTTGACGTCAACGACAATAAACCAGAGATCAGTATAAATATTATGTCCTCCCAGGGCAACGGGGATGCCGCTTATATCTCCGAGGCTGCTCCACTGGACACATTTGTAGCTTTAGTCAGGGTGGAGGACTTGGATTCTGGTTTTAATGGCGAGGTGGAGTGTAAACTTCACGGCCAAGGTTATTTTAAACTACAGAAAACCTACGAAAACAACTACATGATTCTGACTAATGTGTCTCTGGACCGAGAGAAGAGGTCAGAGTTCAGTCTGACAGTGGTGGCAGAGGACCGAGGGACTCCGAGCCTCTCCACAGTCAAACACTTCACTGTGCACGTCACGGACGAGAACGACAACCCGCCCCATTTTGAGAAGGGACAGTTTGAGATCTTTAAATCTGAGAACAATGCTCCAGGGGCTTATTTGACCTCCATCATGGCAACAGACCCCGATCTGGACGTCAATGGACAGGTGCTCTACTCCATCCTGGAGAGCTCAATTCACGGGAGCTCCATTTCCACGTACGTCACCATCGACCCCTCCAACGGCGCAATCTACGCGCTGCGCACGTTTGACAGGGAGGATGTGAGTCGCATCTCCTTTATCGTGCAGGCCAAAGATGCCGGAAAGCCACCACTGCTCAGCAACGCCACCATTGTTCTAAACATCCTGGATGAGAATGACAACCCGCCAGTGATTGTGGTCCCCCAGCTGTGGAACTTCAGCGCTGATGTTCCGGTGTCAAAGTTCACCGAAGCCGGACATGTCGTGACCATGGTCCAGGCGACCGACCGTGACACGGGGATCAATTCTGAGCTCGTTTGCTCCATTGTCAGTGGCAATGAAGAAGGCTTCTTCGCGATTGAGCCAAGAACATGTGAAATTCACGCCAACGCCAGTCTGGAGAACTTCCCTCACGAGCACGCTGAGATCACTGTCGTGGTGAGAGATCAAGGAAGTGAGAGCCTCAGCGCCAAAGCAGTTCTACGGATCAACCTCAATGAGAACATCGAGAACCACGTCCAAGTGATGGACCAAGGAGAGTCTCCGCTGGATGCCTCCCTGATTATCATCATCTCCCTGGGAGCCATCTGCGCCGTGCTGCTGGTAATCATGGTGATGTTTGCGGCTCACTGCAACAGAGAGAAGAAGGAGACGAGGCAATCTTACAACTGCCGGGTGGCAGAATCCACCCACCAGCACCACCCCAGGAAGCCCTCGCGGCAGATCCACAAGGGAGACATCACCCTGGTTCCCACGGTGAACGGTACCCTGCCAATCAGATCCCATCACCGTTCGCCGTCAGCGACGCCCCCGCTGGACCGAGCCCAGATGGGGAGCAGGCAGAATCACCACAGTCGCCAATCCCTGAACAGCCTGGTGACAATCTCGTCCAATCACATTCCAGAGAGCTTTGCTTTGGAGCTGGCACATACAACGCCACAAGTGGAGGTGAGCGCACACACACACGCACACACACGCGCATGACTGACTCACTCACTCACTCAATCACTCACTCACTCAATCACACTGTGTGTGTGTGTGTGTGTGGTAGAATTTCCTTGTAGTTGTGGATTACGCAACACCCATCAAGTGTAATGATAGTTTCTTGTCTTTGTCTTTACTTTGTTCGCACCTTGTCCCGACCCTCAGTCATGCGTCTCCGAATTCACCAAGGTTCGCTCTCCCGCGAGCGCACCCCCCCCTTTTTTGTTTTTTTGTTTTAACAGCGTCCATTTTGTGTCATCCATATTGAGCAGCCTCTCCATCATTCATTTTGTGTACTCATCCGTTTTTTTGTCTTGTCTTGTCTCTCTCGCTATCTCCTTTATTTCCCATCTGTTATTCCCGTTCCACCCCCCCGACCCTTTCCATTTTTTTTTTTTGTTTATTTGCTTCATTTTGTTTTGTTATTTTTGGATACAGCAAGTCTCACAGCTTCTGTCCATGCTTCATCAGGGCCAGTACCAACCCAGACCCAGTTTCCGTGGCAACAAATACTCTCGCAGCTACAGGTAATCCCTCGGCCCCAACACTGCCTGTATATTTTTATTCCCCTTTTAAAAATCACTTTATTGTCTTTGAGTTACATCTGTGCCACGTGTTCAACAACCTGTTGTGCAGTTTGTCTTCTTTTCCATATTCCAAATGTCAACATACATACCCGTGCCATTTACTTGTGAAAATATTCAGCTCATTCCTCTGAATGTCCCAATTACGTAATTCTCGTCTGCCCTGGGAACAAATTTGGAGTATGGAAATTTTACATGTCATTTGATTGACTTGAAATGTTTGATATAAGTTTCTTCGGACTGTTGGCAGAAAATGTGTTAAAAAAACTGGATTTGACTCAATAAAACGAACCCTAAAACACAACAGGACATCAAATTTACAATATTGTCCGTTCTTTTAACTTTTAACGCATCTAGGTATGCATTACAAGACATGGACAAGTTCAGCCTGAAGGACAGTGGACGTGGGGACAGCGAGGCGGGGGACAGTGATTGTGAAATGGGGAGAGAATCCCCCGTGGACAGGCTGTTGCTGGGGGAAGGCTTTTCTGACCTGATACATCTTGAAATGCACCACCGCCACCATCCAGGTAAGATACCCGGATGTAACACATGGATTCTGCCCCCCCCACCCTTGCCTGTGTCTTGTTCCAACCGTTCAATTGGCGACTGATCTGCTGAGGCACACACCTCCAACACGCCTCAGAACACAATCACACCTCTAATTAATTTTGGCGTGGAAATGATGAAGATGTTTGGGGAGTTTGAAATAGCATATACAGAGAATGGTTTCAATTTGTTAAATATGAGCAGAAAGAAACTTTTGACCCTGCGAACATTTTTCATTCAAAGCTTTTAACTCATTTACTGCCATTGACGGATAAAGACGTCAAAGATCCAATTTATTATTATTTTTTTTTTTTACTCTTCTTTTTTTTTACTCGGCTGCTAGTGAATGAGATGTGATAGCGATGATAACCCACTGTAAAAAAATGTGATTTACTCCTAAGACACAATGCACAATTATTCATTTACCCGTCATCAAAACAGTCTGACTTAACAAAGTTGGGCACAAATGAAGCCAGGAAAGAAAACACACAAACCTCCTTGGCAGAGGTAATATTCTTGTGGAAGTGAACTGAATTGAGCTGTTTCCTCTGCACTGCTTCTGGCAATTTTGTGGACATCCCGCCTGACAAATTTTAGCACTCTGGACAGGTCAGACCTGAGCCAACTAATAGTCCATACGCCGGCCTATACAGCCATTCAGCACGGCCAAAACACAATCCCATTGTACTCTGCCCATTCTTCCACACAGACCCTATTTCCACGCTTGTTATCACACCGAGAGAGGTTACAGTGTGCCGGGCTGTTTGTGTCACTCTGTGTGTGTGTGTGTGTGTGTGCGTGTGTGTGTTATCTACCCCCCGAGTCGTGTCTGTAAAATCCTCCCCGGAGCGGAGATGAGTCGCCTGTCACTCATCGCTATGCGTCTCAGGGTGCTGTTTTTTTTCCCCTTTCCTCCATTTTCTTTCCTTTCTCTTTTTTTCCCTCTCTGTTGAGTGACAGTGTTGCACTTTCATGTCTGAACTGAAGAGAATTCACAGTAATTGCTTTTTGAATTATGTTATTCTCTCTCTCTCACTCACTCACTCACTCACTCATTCAATCACTCACTCACTCATAGAGCGTCTATTTCTTTTACTTCTTAATTGTGATATAAAGGGAGGAGTGGCATCCACTCCCCACCACCCTCCTTTGTTTTTTTTGTTGTTGTTGTTGTGGCAATATGTCAAAACAATTGCGAAGGAAAGGGTAGGATTACCCTATCTCGGTTTCTCTCGAATAGATTTAATTTGTTTAGATTTTCAATCATGCTCGATATGATAAAGCAAGACGATCCCCGCTTCCCTTGAATATGTCAAAGATGCGGGTAATGTGATGTGAAGATCAGTCAGATATGAATTTATCAGCCACCTTTGATGCCAGATGGGTGGAATCTAGCAATTAATCATTTAGTTATCTTAATCTAGTGATTGTTTTCTTATCTGCCACAATATTCTTATCAAATCCTGTAAATAGCACTGATCTGCTCCCAGTGTTAGAAGTATGAATTGGCTGCAGAGGGAAAAAAAAAAAAGGGGGGGGGGGACAATTATCAAGCGGAGGTTTAAGAATAAGACAGAACCACCTTGTGAAATATTGAACAGCTATTGTACATTACAATTCCAAAATGAAGAGTCAATGCATTCTTTCTGCTTGTCATGCAAAAAAAAAACCAAAACACTGTTGAATTTCTGCATCTGTTCCTTTTCCACTACAGAATTTTAGACATGTATTAAAGATGACAGCAATGTCGGACTCGTACTGTGAGGCTTCTGATGTGTCTTGATTTGACTTATTTTGAAGCGAGCACTTGTTTAGAAAGATTTATTTTCCGTCTTTTGTTGAACACGCTCCTGATGCTTATCGTTGTTTTCCTTTAGCAATGAGACTGTGCACGGACGAATGTCGGGTCCTGGGACACTCCGACCAGTGCTGGATGCCTCCCGTCTCCTCGCCCACATCCTCCTCAGACTACCGCAACAACATGTACATCCCCGGGGAAGAGTCTTCCCAGCAACCCCAAATTGACGATGACCAGTCCTCGGAAGAATCGGAGCAGCTCAAGAGTTTCTCCACTTTTGGCAAGGAGCCTGGGAGTGAGGAGGCGGGCCCAGCGAGAGGTGCCGCCGCAGGAGGAAGTGATGCGTGTGCACCTGCAGGAGGGGCTGGCTCCCTACTCACGGAGATGAACAGTGTGTTCCAGCGGCTCCTCCCCCCAAATATGGACTCGTATAGTGAGTGCACTGAAACCAGCCCAAATTCAGCATCGTCAACCGGCGAAAAAGGACGCGGCAACAACGCCGTTCCTCAGGATAGCCGCAGAGGCTTGTTACCGGGTGGCAAGGGTCCCGCGTATCCCCCAGGTGTGGCCACGTGGGCTGCCAATACCCACTATCTAAATCCAGGAAGTGGCTCAATTGGGAACAACCACGTTTCCCCGGCCCCTCCCTCCTCCTCCTCCAACAACGGACAGCCACCACACCTCAAATGGCTCCCTGCCATGGAAGAAATTCCGGAGAACTATGAGGAAGATGATTTCGATGGCGTGTTCTTCCAGGGTGGCAAACGTGGCGAGAGCCGCCAGGAGACCGCCGTGGATGCCAGCGAGCTGGTCCATGAGATAAACAAACTACTGCAGGACGTCAGGCAGGCGTAAAGAGTGAACGACATCACATGGTTTTCGTCTGTGTCATTTGACCACCCTCGAAAAAGAAAATCTTCAACGTGCAAACATACATAATCGATATGATCAACGCTTTGTGCTCATTGTAATGGCTGTCTTGTTTGTTTTACCAAATATGCTCTCACCGCTTTGAGATGAGAGACTTGAAGAGTAAAACACTGCACTGTAACCGAAGTGGCACAATGACCTCATACGAAAAAACTGAAAGGACGGACTCTACAATTGTTGTTGTGTTTGTGGGTGATTTCGAGGGAGACTCCGCCAATGAACTCCCTGTCATTATTTGTAATGTTTACAGATGCCAGCGTGAGAAACCAACGGTTAAGTGATCGAATTTTGCAACGTACAACAAATGTACAGTGTCTGTGAGAAAAGACTGTTTCACTTGAATATTGTGCTCTGTCTCTTGTTTTGTTATCATGGAATGTAACTGTACAAATTGATCTTTGTATTTTAAAAATACACTCTTTTGTATTTCTATATATTTATATGTGTCCATGTATGTTTGTACAGTAAAAGAAAACAAATGTCTATTTTTTTATATTGTCACTGCATGTCTAAGTATTCGGTGTGGCTCTGTTTGTTCTTCTTTGTTACTTTTATAAAACTATTGTATTTAATTTTGTATTGAATGTTTGTGAGCACCATTTCACAATCACATTCCAGTGAGGTTACATGTTGAAATATGTTTTTTGTATAGCGTCCTTATGACAAAGACAAATAAAGTAGAAGAATCAAAACATGTAACGTCGCCCTAGTCTTTTCATTTCAACAAGTCCTTTCAAATTCCTCTCATTTCTCTGTATTTTTACATCGTCTGTTACGGCTTCATTTTGCCCCTTTGTCTCTTAGCACCTCCTAACGGTGACCATCGGAACTACACCATCTTTACTCAATATTAACAGTGCACACAAACAGACTCTACTACAATCCACGAACATAACTGCACTCATCGACACATATAACAGTGTTCCTATATTGTCATTACTTAAAAATGCACTTTGGGGTGCTTATTGGCGTTTCCTTCCAAGAATGTTGTTCAACAACTGAAAATGTGCTGCTGCATATGAAATGATAAACACCGCCATTTGAATGTTTATTGAATAGTAAAAAAAAGTGCGTTTGTAGGAAAATATTCCTTACTTTGTTTGTTTGCTCCGGGGTGCTTAGTTTATTTTTTCAAACCGTGCTCACATGCCCACACTGACAAATATGAGGATGCAATATTGAGTTGTATTTTTTAAAGAGGCAAAAATCAACAACTAAGGCTAAATGATGCACTTAACCTCGTGAGACAGAGAATGAACAAAGGTAAAGGTTACAATTTGCATGCATGCGCCGAGCTTGTTTTGAATAGGCCTCCATGAGAGCACACACACACAAGCACGCATGGACACACGCACACGCACGCGCACACGCACACGCACACGCACCCACACACTTAATAATGAGCCCATTTGTCTTCATCATTAAAGAGACCATGCCTCAATAATTAGCAATGACTGTGTGTTAATGTACTAAGCATGCTAGGTTCTAAATTAGCTTAGCTTTGTCAGGGACTTGATGGCTGTTCGCCGTAATCGGCATCTGACTGAACTATTGTTTATGATGGCATTTGTGACTTTCAAGTGGACATCTAACAATATATGTAAAGAGGTCATTATGCATTCACGAGATTCATTTGTACCACTTTGACAATCTTTTTCATTTGGTCTGCCAAACGAAAGCATATAAATATTCAGTATTCTAAATAAGCTTGATTTTTACATTTGAACAGAGGCAGCGTGACTAAATTAACATTATAAACAGTGTTGCAAACCAAGCCAAAAGACATCTAAAAATTAGCCCGTGAAGACATGATGGATGATCTTTAGCAATAAGAAATATCTTTGGTTTGGGGTAATGGAGTGTGTAATAGAAAAAAAAACAGTGGGTGAAATATTTGGTAGTTCTGATTTATTGCCATGGAGGTGCAGTAATTAATTTTACACAAATAGCGACGACAGTTGCATTGATAGGATATTGAAATATAACCTCTACCTTATCATTGTCTGTGCAAATCCTACATGATTTGTCAGTCCCAGACGCACTTATCTTCAACTCACGTTCATTTATAAACCTGTTTTCTTTGGTTTCTCTCATCTTCCAGCTCTTTCTGTATGACCATTTTTTTACAGACATTTGCATGCACGCTCTAATCACTTACCACATTTTTTTTAAACCACTTACTGTTTTTATGTTTTTAAATATTAACCCTGACTATAATTTCAATCATGTAGTACTGATGTGTTTCATGAAAAAAAAATGGCACACTCTTCGCCATCTGAAATGTCTTGTCTCACTGCTCAACAGGAAATTAAGACGGTGATGGCCTCTGTAATATTGACTTATTGGAAATCTCAACTTGACAGTAGTTTTCTTGTGAATTCAAACAGAGCACACTGGAGCAAACAGGATATTGAAAAGTGTGATATAAAGCAGTACTAGATCTGTGCATCACTGCGATAAAACAGCTGGGGTCATAGCCCAATATTTGCTTTATTTATCTTACTCTACTATATGCTAAATTATCGATTACAATTTTTCATATTTTAATATTCTGTGTACATCAGACTATCATGTCCATTCCCCTCTCTTTTACAGTATGGCAACACCAGCTATGTAAACTGATATGATTATAAACATTGCTTTGGAACTGGAGCATAGGTGTCAAACATAAGGCACGTGGGCCAGATCTGGCCCACCACAACATTTTATGTGGTCTGTTGAACCAAATCAAGTGTGTCAACTTCCAAGACGCGTGCTAAAATCTGTAATAACATTTTGAAATGGCCTTATGTAATTAATAATAACATTGGCATATTGCAAGCATTTTGTTGATACATTTTTATAGTAACTTTAACAATTGTTGTACAAACTGTTATTCATGACTGGTGATTTTAAATCTAATTATCCATTTGTTGGTGGTGTACTGTAGATGTAATAATATGAGGAGGTGATTAAACGTCATTTCACAATGATAACGGCCCTCTAAGGGAAACTGGAACCACAATGTGGTCGGTGACAAAAATGAGTTTGACACCAGTGGCTTGTCAACATTGCTTGACATGCCAAAATTGTAAGTATCGGGTGTGATATCATGGTACACATAATTTTTTTTTTGTTTGCAACCACCCGATTGTGTAAATTCATTACACCATTTTTTTTCAGTGTACGTAAGTAAAATACTACGTATGTATGTGTGAATAATTTAGGTGATGAGTTGCCTTTTTTGACATGAGAAAAATGTTCGAGCATGTGTCTGATGGCAAGGTTATAGGAACATGTGCTTTGTATATATCTGACACAATTATTTTAGACAACTGCATCTACTATGCCTGTGAGCTAATTCTAAAGATCCCCCCGCCCCCAAACCACCAGTTTTGTGATTGCAAGTCCCATGCACAGGCATTCATTAATGTCGCTTAATGAGCAAAAGAATTGCCAAATAATGCCACATTAGGTACACTTGCATCATCTGTTTAGCTACATGCAAGGGGCAAAGTCAGACAGCTGTCATACTGGACCTTATTAAATTGTGCAAGTGTGCAGAATGCGGTGGCTCCTGAACGTGAACTTGAATTATGGCGACTCCGGTTGTTTTAAAAACATTACAATAGATTCGTCCAGCAGATGGCGCTGTAGTTCTTATTTTTTTTCTCATCGAGGAATTTGCTTTCATGCAATTCAATTCAGCCTTCAATTCAGGCCATACAATCAGCTCTAACAATGCTCAGGGTTGTTGAGGGGACACCACAAACGCGTCTTCGTGATTGTGTTCAATTCATGCAGCAATTCTTTGTTTTACTTTAGGATGCCAAAGCATGTTGCCGTCCTTTGTGAGTGAGTCAGCACATCACAGTAGAAGCTGTGTCTGAGTATGGATCATATACCATACACGATGTGAGATTTGTAGGAGTGCCGGTGAGGCCTCAGTGTGTGTGCGTGCGTGTGTGTGTGGGGGTGTGTGTGTGTGTGTTTGCAGTTTCCTCACCCTCTCACAGTTATCCTCATCCAGCTTGCCATTTAGAATTGGACAGCAGCCAATCGCTGTATGCTCCATCTCAGTGTTTCTCTCTCTCTGGCTCCCTCCCTCTGTTTGTACAATTGGATTAGTGCAGTGTGATAGAGACAAAAGCCAGAATCTCACTCTCTCAGCCAGTTGCTTGTCCTCATGACATGTATGATGGGGACACACACACAAACAGGAATCGCACGTACTTAAATCACGCTGCTGTCATTGTATCCGGAGGCTGAGCAAGTTTGCTATCCAGATGGTTTAATTATTACATACACAAAGTCACACACACGTCAGTGTGCATGTTATTGCGTAATGAAGTGGACTGTTTTGTTAAGGGTCATGATTTAACCTTTTGTGCTCTCAGTAGTTATTTTTTTCTGTTGTTGATTTTTTGGCGTTTAAAAAATAAATATATAGATACGACTTGCAATTTTTTTTTATTAGATAGTGACAAAATACTGCATGTCTGAAAAATAGCATAAATGGAAACACTTGTAATTAAACTCATTGAAACATTAAAAAATTATGGACTACATAATTAGGCCCGTGTTTATGATACCCTCCAGTACATTTACACACACAGAACAGAATCACACATTGATCATCAGTATGAGACTTCGAATTAGAAAAAAAAGATATTTAAAAAAAAAAAAAAAAAAGAAAAGAAAAGAAAAGGACCTGCAATCCATTTTATGGCATGAATTGACTTCAAACACAGCGGCATAACGCCCGCCTAAATTAATGCTAAAACCAAATTTGGCAGGATGGCGGATCTTAATTTCGAATTCTGATCACACCACCTGCGCCACGACTTACCCCTGTTTTTAAGCCAGTCTAAAGATTTGTCTGCTTTCTTCGAACAGCCCGAGGTCTGAAGACTAAGAAGAGATGAAAAAAAAACATAGTTATGTTTGCGTTTGGAGAAATTCAACATAAATAGACCGTTAGTGTGCTGATCCTTGCGTGACAAATGCAGCGGACACATCGAAAAACGCAAACGGGTGCAGAGGTGTGTGGTGGCTTGTTGGTGGATCGAGTTCAGAATGACATTGTAAATATTCCATATATTTCCTGATTACCGTATTTGCAGGACAATAAGGCGCACCAGCATATATATATATTTAAAAATAAAAAAAGATATACTAGCCGCACCAGGCTATAAGCGGCAACAACTTTGCTAATCAAAACAGAACAGACCAAAGAGAAAAAAAATCGCAATTTATTTAGCGTACTTTTGGAAATATAGAGCGCCCCTACTGGTGAAAGAAAATATCCACCAAAAAGCCGCACCGTTATATTAGCCACATGGTTCAAAATCTAGGAAAAATGTAGCGGCTTATAGTCCAGAAAATACAGTAGTTAGAAAGACAAAACCAATAATTGATTATCATTTTTTGTTATTATATTTTTGGTCGTTAATTATCTCTGGACCACAAATAAAACTGAACACCAGTTCCACTTATTGTTGCTTCAACCTCATATTATTGTGTGGAGCCACAGACTAACTGGTAGTGCAGCAGCAAAATATGCGTATGACACATAAGGGAAGGACAAACAATATAAAATGAGATAAAAACACAATACCCGGGTAAGAAAGAAAACACTATGGATGGGGGCGAAAAGGTGCAGCAACGGCACTGTTATTTCCCAGATGACCCTTGTGTCCCACTTCCACTATGGGTTGCGTCACATTCCATTCACCGCGTAATTCATCCCCCTTTAGATTATCTGCCTGTGTGTGGGATTGGTTTGGTTTGTGTGCGTGAAAGAAGATAGGAAGCTGCCATATCTGACCATGCTTTGTATTTTGAAATATTATTCAGCCCCTGTAACAGTCCACAAACCTATTTTCTGTGTCTCTTGTTGCAATCGTACACTTGCGTCTACCAGGGAACATTGATCCAGGTATCCTACAGCATTCTTTAATGAGAAATCAATCGTTGAGGAATTAGCACAAACAACCAAGATATATCGGCAAATATGGAGGCTCCTTCACTTGTACAACAGTAGCTGCTGCTTTTGAAGAAACATGTTGAGGAACCGTTTGGATAAACTCTACCTGGACTTATAAAAAGGCCTCTTAAGTGAAACTGTGACGATAATGTATCACTTTAAATGAAAAGGAAGAAAATCCTGGTGCACTTTGATTTTGTGCTGTCTGTATTGAGGTAGCAATGATAATGGATATAAAAGATGTGCAGTGACCTCATCATATATTAAAATATTTTATGATCAAAAGAAAACAGGCAAAATTAAGAAGAAAAGAAGGAACGTAAAAAATAACTCATCTTGCATTATTATCTATATACCGTAATTTCTGGACTATACGCCGTTACTTTTTTGCTCAATTTTGAACCATGCGGCTAATATAACGGTGTCGCTTTTCTGTGGATTTTTCTTTCACCACTAGGGGCGCTCTATAGTTCAGAAAATACACTAAATAAATCTTGATTTATTTTTCTCTTGGGTCTGTTCAATTTTTATTCGCAAAGTTGTTGCCGTGTTAAAAGGCAAGAATGTGTTGACGTACCTTTATGTGCATTCACAGTACAAAATTGTTCTGTACATGCAGTAAACAACTCATTTTCAAAAAACTCTGCTCTCCTCAGAGGGGCATTGATATTACCCATTTCTCTTAGCAACAGGAAGGCAAAGAGAAAGGTAAAAGCACTTTTCAAGTTTTTTTTCTTTCGTCAGTGTGGCCCAATCCAGAGTATCCCTCAGGCCAGTACCGGGCCACAACCTGCTGGTTGAGGACCTCTGGTTGAGAACATGACTCTGTCTCATTTTCCAATCTCCTTCTACCCTGGTGTAAAATATCTTCCTCGAACTATGTCAAAAAAGAGTGAGAAAAATGAAGAAATGTTAATGATGTCAGGTGTTATATTTGAAGAATTGAGCCTGTTGCTGGGGTACAGGTGCTAGAGTAGTGCCAGAGTAAACAGTCTCAATCTGGTACCGGCTGATTGGCCAATTAGGGACTGTTTCCATGTGACACGTAGCAGTCAATTTACACTCCCTTTTCCACCGCCTCCTGCAATCGCTCCTTTGCTCTCATCCTTAAGTGCTTCCGTCTTTACTCCTATCCCATCTGTCTCTTCCAGTATCTTGTCTCCTTTTTCTTCCTCCCATTTAATTTGTTCTTTCTCCTCACTTGCCCACATCCAAGGTTCATCCCCCCCCCCCCACACACAACCTTTAGCCCTGCCTTGCCGCAGCGTTATGAGGTGTTTACTCGTGACCAATTTTAACGGTAAGCTGTGCTGTCGCATGCATCCTTCCACAATCATCATTAATAACGAACATATTGTAGTTAACAGTGATACATTAGCATTAAGCGATCAGAGGTAGATTGGTTGCACAGCTGAACAACGACAGGCACAGTTGGTCACATTAAACTAACAATTAAATTTGATAGTAATTACAAGCTTATGCGGAGTCATTAAATATAGCGGAGAGGACTGTTCCTTAAACATTTAAAAATCTAGCAATGTAGACAAAATTAATGCTAAATCAAATTGCAAGATAGCCAGAGTCGGTAACTCTTTCCTTCCTTGTAATTGAGGCTTTTGAAATGCACATCATTACATCGAACCACTGATGGACAGTCTTTAGTTTGCTGACCACTAAGGTATGTGAGTTAATGGTAGTAAAATACTAACAATATATAACATTGATCAACTGTACTGAAGGGTCTGCGATTTGTGAGGGATTCAAAGTTTTAATATGTGGGAGTTTGTGTATTATAATTTCCCATATTTCGTTTTCTGCCTTTAATTCACCTGTTTGTTTAAATAGGATCTAGTTTGTCTTGCGGAGGTTTCCAGTGATAGTGTTTTGCGTATGTCACGCGAGAGTGTACTGTGTATTACTACGCGCGCGGAGAGTTGGACAATTTCTCCATTATAGTTCGAAGATATACGAGAAACGGAGCAGTTGAGTGAGTCGCCACGGAGAGGTGTTAAGTGAGGCGTTGGTTGGTGAGATTGACAACAGTCCAAGAAAGGGAACACCCTCTGAAACGCGAATGCGCGTTCTCAGCCGGCCAAAACATCGAGCGTGAGTTAGCAAGCTCGGCTAACTCACACCACGGAGACGAGAGGACGCCCGAAGCCATTCGCGGTGCGTCTCAGACTGTGAGCATTAGGTTCGCGATGGCTGGGCAAATAATTTCTGCTTTCTCCAGCAAGATTAATTAATAGATTAATATTTGCATTATCATATGAGTCGAATCCTTCATGAACGGGAAGTTACATCACTGATTACTTAGTGGCTGTATGTTCATTAAAAGCCCTCCGTCCTCCATGTGACGCTGGCTGCTGATTGGTCGTTCGTGATTTCTGTGCTCAAATGAGCTAAGAAAAAGTCGTAAACGTGATTCGGTGAATATGGCCTTAAACGATTAGCCCGTCTCCGCTTTTGGACATATGTGTCGGTCTCTGGTGTCTTTTGATGCCTGGACACGAAAGGCTGCCAAGGAATTCATCTGCATATTGGGGAATGGGTCCGAGCTGATGTTTTTTTTTTTTTTTTTTTTGACAGTGCACAACACTCCATTCACACACATGCCAGTGGCATGTGCTCTGTGTGACATGCTGGCTTACAGATGTTCAAACATTCAAAAAGAAACAATTATCTGACATGCACAGGCCTGTTTATTATAATTTTTTTTTGCGCGTCGACACACACATACAGTGCTTCTGCATCTTTGTTGCCACTGGAACGATTGCCTCGTCTCAGTGTTTTGAACACTTTGATAATGTATTCCATGTCTGGATTCCTCTGACCTGCTTTGATGCTGGTGTCGAGTTAGTTAGTTTTAGAGTCATCTCCCTCCTCTCCGTCATTGTTGGAATATCACGACAACAACAACGGTTGCTTGGAGCTCCTTCTGTTGTTTAAAAAAACAAAACAAAACAAAAAAACACACACACACTATTCTCTGGTCTTCCTGACGAGAGAGATACAATTCTACGTTCTTAAATGCTACACCTTGAGACTAATTTATATCTTTTAGAATTGTGATTGTTTATTTTGTGGTACTCTACCTCTGCGTCAATTGTGCCATCCCAATTTGTTGTCTTCTTCATAACAATGAACGGGATATCTTGTGACTGAATATATATGTAAGAGAGTGAGCAATTTATTGGGACGCTTAAGATCTAAGGTCGCTCATTCATCATGACAAGGATGGTTTTATCCTCCATACAACAACTGTGAGTGCAAAAAGTGAACAATCAAAGCACCCAAAGAGACAATACGCAAATGAGTCAACAACACTTTGAGTCTGCCGTGTTGCCAACCTTGTGATTTTCTCGCTATATTTAGCGAGTTTTCACAGCCCTCTAGCGACACTTTTTCAAAAAAAGCCCTCGCCCCCATCTCGGAGCACTCGGAGGCGACACTGTTTTCTCGCTGAAGCCCCTCCCAAATGCAGTCAGAGCAGCCCTCCGTGGCCAGACTGGAAATGATTCGACCCCGCCTCTTTTGTTCCCACCATGGTTATTTATTTTTTAGATTTTGGATTAAAGTTCCAATTAAAATTAATTGTGTTCTAAAAAATGGTTACATCCTCATTGTGACCAAACCAAACTTAAGAAAAATTAACTAAAAACCTCACCTGAGAAACTCCAATGCGTTGATTTTGTCAATTCCAAGCACGCATAGCGGAGGCGGGTTCGAATTGTGACAGTAATCGAAACAAGAATTGACAGATGAAAGTTCATTTCTATTTCTAAACATATTTAGGGTGTATTTTACTCACCTTTTTGGCCTTCCACGATGTTATTTCTCTTCGACAGCATCCATTACGGCATGCAGATGGTCATTTATGCAAATTGGGTGATGGCAACTTATCGTGACTTTTAGGACCCGCCAATAATTTCCATACTGAAGGAATTGACACCGTGAGTCTGACGTGTCACTGAGCTTGACGCTGATATCCTGTTAGTAGTGGGGCTGCTTCAAATCACCCTTTCCCTTCAAAGGCGGAGAGAAGCGACAGGGAGATGATTGACACACGTGGCTTGTTGTTGCATCTTGCAAAATATTTGTTCCGCTTGAATAGCTGCCGTTTCCACGCTAAAAATTTCACCGACAGACAAATATAGCTTGTTGGTTAGAACCGGGGACCACTGTTACATGAGCTTATTTAAAAAAAAAAAATCTTGGAAAGATGTCAGATAAATGAAATGTTTAGAAATGTCCCTCATAATATGAATGACATTTGAAAATGTAGTTTTGATTTTTTATGATTGGCTGGTGATAATTATTGCAAATCTCCCCATTTTAGGACTAATAAAGGCCATCTTTATCTTTTAATGTTTCATTCAGACTACCCCTGAAGATAAATGGACCAGAGGGCAAGGCAGAAATTCCTTCGTGTAACCCACTAGTCGGTGCTCGCAACCCAAGGTTAGTGTGCAAGCGGTGCAGCCTCATTATTAAGAATCACTGATTTAGACAATCCAGGTACAAATTTATGATCAGCTCCTATTTGAGTCATGGGTTCACCCTGGCCACCCCGATAAAAAATTTCTGGCTACGCCACTGCTATATACAATATATACAATAATGACGTTTTCATGACTATGAAGATTATTTATTCTTCCAATTATACTCTATTGATGCTCAAGACGAGCCTTTTCTCTTTATATATATATAATTGCATAGTAGTTTGCTTGTGCTCTTCTTCCTCCTTGCTGTCTTTGAGGGTTTCCGCATTCCATATTTTCTGGTTCATCGGGTATATATAATTTCGACACGGTCTTTCCAAATTAGTTCTGCAAAGTGGCGAGCTGTGAAAGAACGAAACGAGAATGAAATTCACTATGTAATCCAGCAAGATTAATTAATAGATTAATATTTGCATTATCATATGAGAGTGGACCAGTAATGGGGCCAAAAAGATCAGGTGGAAATTATTAAGTAAGTCTGTCGGTTTTTAATGGAAAGGGTTTTTGTGCAGATGTTATTGTGGTTCTGCTCTCATTTATTGGAAGTTATTTCAGAAATACATTTGGAAGATTTGACCTTGACCTTCGTCACTGTTAGTCGTGAGAGGTCATCAGGTGTGACAGGTGTTATCCAGTTTCAATTAGTTGGCCTGAAAATTATTATTTGTCTCTTACAAATAAAGTGCCAATGTTCGTTTATGGCAGAGATGCATAGTGACACGTAAATGTGCTTCCATTACAAGGTAGAATGAACCCATGTATCCACCTCTTGCCGTTCATACAACCAAATAATACCTTTGTGCTCAAAGAAGCATTTTTTGGGGGAAGCAAGATGTGTTTTTTTTTTTCTGAGAGATAGTCTCTTTGATGGTGCGAACATTCCTACCAAATTTCTAAATCATGAATGTTGAGTAACTGAAAACTATTGCTCAAATGTGTGAATGTAAGAGTGAATGTTTGTTTGCCGATGTGTTCACTGGTGACCAGTCAACGAAGATTAGGCTTCGAGGGATGGATGGATGCATATCGTCAGGGTTATACGGGATGCATCAAGAGTCTGTGCATGTATCCTCTCTCTCTCCCTCTCCCTCTCTCTCTCTCTCTCTCAACCTCACAGTCTCACATACAGAACACGCACACATGCACAGTTGGCGCTTTCAGCGTTAATAACTCAACTGAGGCCTTGGCCCTCTTTATGAAAAGAATCTGGCTGCAGGATTTCCAATCACACCGGGGGATTTTTTACAAAGATTAGAGCCACAATAGTTTTAATTGTGACCTCAAGCTTCGGGTTAATGACACAGATGCACGCCACCGGCAATGTGTGTGTATTTGTTTGTTATAAACTGGGTTGAAATGTGTGGTGTATAACGCTGGAATGATCAGACAGTACAGTCTATATTCTTGATTAATTTCCACATTTGGAACTGTAACAGACTTAACTGTTTTTGACAGGTCTGTGGGAACTGCTGCCCATTCATGCAGAATTTGTGAGGTCATAGGTGACTGGTGTTGGAAGCCAAGGCCTGGCTCACATTGCCGGTTCTACTCAATCCGAAATGGTGTGTGATGGGGTTGAGGTCACCGCTCCCAAGTTCTTCGAAACAGAAGTCCTGCCAATATGGAACATGCTTGGTGCGCCGTATGAGGGCTTTTCCTAAAATTAGTGTACTGGGACGTTGCATTAGCATATAATTGTGTACCGATCGACGGCTTTGAGCAGATTTGGAAATGATCCTTAGAAAACAGTTTTGGTAGAGCTCCTCTTTTGATTGTTGGTTGTGTCACGTTACCACAAAGACTGAACGGCCTGTGAGCATATTGTCGTAAAGCCAAGACGAGCGAATGACTGGTCTGAGATAACCACCTTAAACTAAACGTTCAAGATGACGAAAGGGCGCTGCGATCCAATAAAACTCTAAAATTTCCTTCAAACTTTTATGTTTTATTTATTTTTTTGTCCGAGACGGTGAATACTTATTCGGTGTAAGCGTAGTAACATTAGTAAGATTAAGAATTCAGATCAGAGGGGACCCCAAATTGACAAATATATACAGAACAAAAACAAAAAGCACATTACTGCATAGTCACAGAGGTTCAGTTTCCAACATTTTGTCACAGTTCTGAGTTTGGCGTCCAGACAGAGAACTTTATATGCATCCCCAGCAATTGTCTGGCAACCATTTGAGGGTGTACCCCACTTACTGCCCGAAGACAGCTGGGATCGGCTCCAGCATGCCCGCAAGCCTCACGAGGAGAAACGGATGGATGGATGGATACTATCATCTTCCGTAAGGGGGTGGCGGGTTCAGTTGATGGGTTGAGGGTAAATGAGGCCAAGACTTGAGAGTAGACTAAAAGGGGTCCAAGCACAAGGTCATAAACCATTATTCTCTCTATTTGGTGTGAGGATTTCAAGTCCTACGATGCGGTACAGACACTCAGGGCGGATGAAAAATGGTTCCCTCAGTTAGGTAAACAGTTGGTCATAACTACCACTGAGCACCAAGGTCACTACATCATCACGCTTTGTCCATGGTGGATGTTTTACTGACCGATTCTAGTGGTTTCATTTTAGTGTACAATAGGTCACGTTGCACAAAGCCAGTGGTTATCGAAATGGCAATTTATCATCAGCATGCACCATTTTAGTCAGTGTGTTAGTAACCTCAACATGCCAGCACGGGAGCCTGGGATATATGCACGTCTAATAGCATCTGGTGTTTTTTGCACACCTTCTGAGGATGACCATGGTTATCGGTAAAGATGGAAAGATGTAATAGACCACATCAGGCTATAAATAGAGAATAAAATGAGAGTGAGGCACTCAGGCCAGTAAAGGGTTCAAATAATGATTACCACACTGGACAGGATCAATAAACAGCCATGTTTCTGTTACAAATGCACTGGGGTGTGTGTGTGTGTGTGTATGTCGTGTGTGTGTTAATCACTTGAGATGGCCGTTTTAATGGGCAGCACATGTTGAATCCGTCATTGGTATTTATTTTTCTCGGGGGGTGGGGCATGATGCATAAAGACTGGTATTGATTTAGTCACATGGAAATACATATTGCTCGTTTAAATGGCCCGCTAAGGTGAGGTGATGCGATGGGGATCATTCGGTTGAAGACTCAAGGTATTGGAAATCTTAGTGAAGGGGACACAAAGGTGTTGATATTTACTCACATGTCTTTTCATAGAGATTGTAAATGGTAGATAATCAATTTTGGGGACTAAATTATGATGTCAGTTCAACAGGGACTCTGTGGGTGGCTAATTGTGTGTTACATCCACGGACTGACATTCATATTCTTAAATCCTGATGCTGTTACTTCTCTAGCCAGAAGATGGCAGTAAAGTCTTTCCTCCCATAGCTTGTTGAGCGGCTCCAGATTCATGGTACATTTTGGCATGAAAAAATAAAAGGTCTGTGTCCCAGAAGCATATTTCATAACGTGTGCTTCAAAAAGAGTGTGTCTTTCTTTTTTTTACTCAATTTTCCTGCGCTTCTCTAGTGTCATTCACCTTCTGGTGTCAAGTGTCACTCATTACATTCTTTTTAACAGTTGCCATTTACTGAACTTAAGTGCTAAAGTTCTAAGACTATTAAAATGTGTCACATCAAATAATGTTTCTGAGTGCTGAAGATGTCTCCTTTTTTCCCCAGATGTTATCTAAAGCCGTAAACACGTCGAGATTGAACAAAATGTGATTCTGGGTAGATAGACAAATGTTTAAAAACTGTCACCATGGCAACAACATACAGTAGTGGCAAGAAGTCACTTAGCACACCCCCCCCCCCAAAAAAAATGCAATTTATATTATTGTTGGAAGAAGCAATCACGCCAATGTTACTTGTGTTACTTCTCATGGTTTGCAAATCAAGTCATTAGATCTTATCCAGTTTTGTAATCTTTAGTTCATGCTGTCTTGGCCTCTGTACCAGCGCGAGCAAAATGGGTGACGCAAATGAAAATGGGTTAAATCCTGTAACACTCTTCAAATGTTAAGCCTTGCTCTCAGGAAAATTGCATACACTTTGTCAAGATTTGTTAATTTGCTGTTAGGGGTTGGAGTGGAAGGGGGGGGCATGCCCAGCGCATTGTGTAAAGAAGCCATTTTAGTACTGATTGTTTAGTTGTTGTTGTTTTATTGTCTTTTAAAATGATTACAATGACAATGACCTCCCTCCAAAAGCTGCTTTATGAATTTGGACCTGTGAGGAGCTTTAAAAGCCGTAGAAGAACTATTGGAGAGTTAATCTCATAAAACCAACAGATTACTGAAAATTCTTTGAGAGTCAAGGCAGTGGGCCATTAGCCCTAAGTGCCTCCTTAGGCTTGCCTTTTTTTTTATTTTCTTCTCAAAATATATTTCCTTTTAATCCCTCAGATGCTACTTATACTCAATATACATAATAGCTCCACAGATACAATATATAGGCATCTGGACGGGTGTGTGCGGTTGTGTGTGAGCGTGCGAGCGTGCATGCGTGCGTGCACGTTGGCCTTGTTTTGCCTGCCTGCGCATGTTGCAGCCTACGTGAGAGCAAGACCCTAGGATAAACAGGAAGGAATATTTCATTATCAAATGTCTCTCTCAGTCTGCTCAAGCTAAACCAGGCTTTATGAACCCCCCTTGTCACACTGTTCCTTTCCATTTTACTCAGATTACACGTTGGAAGCTGGGGATGGCACACAGCCACTGTGTTGTAGGCGAGAGTAGGGTGAGTAACGAATATGATAAGAGGGACAACCAAGGACTGACTGCTTGGATACGAGTATTAAATCCTGTTCTCTTCCGCTGATGGCAGAGGCAGATGCCTATTTGCCATTTCAGCCACGAGCCGAGCAGTGAGCTGCTCATACACACACAATCTCACGCACCAACCGCCCCCCCCACACACACACACGGTCAGATGTAGCCCTTGGTGCCGCGTTGTATCGATTAGAGTAGCAAGTTACACAGTTGTTTCTGCAGGTCTGTCATCAACAGCTGTCCCCCTATAGCTGTCGGAGATTTGAACCATGGGGAGGCAGAAGATGAGAACATTATGAAGAATATCACGAAACACGCCAAGATCACCAATTAACTTGCATTCCTTTTTTTTTTCTACCACTTGTTCCCAGTCAGGAATGAGTGGTATGTAAAATAACCGAGTACATTTTATTCATGAAGCACTTTTCAGAGAGAGGACTCCCAAAGTGCTTCACATAATTAAAATGCAGTCATAAAAAAATGATAGTTAATACAAAAGAAAAGACAAATCAGTCAAATCAATTGAAAATAACACCAACCAAAATAATCATGCTCCGCTGAAATGCCTACATCAACAAATGTGTTTTTCAGTGGTTCTGAAAAATTCTCCATCGACCCAATTTTATTTTGTGATTTTTTTTCTTTTAAGTACCCTTGAAAATATATCTGGATCCAGATCATTTTATTTTCTGCGACCGCTTAATGAAATAAAATTGAGTACTTTCAACAAAAACCTTTTCTGAGTACCAAAGGAAGTGAATACCACATTTTGGGGGAAACGGACTACAAGGCTCTAGCACCTTTTAATCTTGCATGGCGGACAGCAAGTAAAAGGCAGACCTCAGTGACTGAGCAGGACAATAAAATGAAACCAAATCAACCAAATATGACCATTGAGCATCCTGTAAGTGACTTTTTTTGAATGAATCCCAAAATGAACAGAGAACTACAGCTAGCATGACAGTGCGCAAATGATGTGGCTAAATCTATGAGACCTGGACAAAAACCCAGCGAGCATTATGTGGAAATTGGAGATGGTCAAATGAGGGGACACATTTTTAGAATGTTATCGTAAACAATTTTAGGAGCCAAGCTGTGAGGGTCTACAATAAAGTTCCTGCCGCATTTGGTTGAAGCGACTTAGCAAGTGTAGAACGCATTGCTATGATCTCAAAACTTGTGATATCTCCAACGAGAGATGGTTTAAGACAGAAGCCATTGCACATCTACGCTCAAGTTCCTCCTCCACATCCTTGATTATCAAATCAGAGTCTTCACCCGTTACCTCAGGTGTTCCCCAAGGCTCTGTCCTTGGGCCTCTTCTATTCATCATTTTCCTTCTTCCTGCTGGCAATATTTTCTGAAAATACAACATTCTTATCCACTGGTTCAAAGACAACACTCAATTCTACACTTCTGGTCAGTTTATTTCAGCACTAAAATCAAATCCAGGTTTACTTCCAGTTTCTTGAAACTCAGTGATAAAATTTTAATGCCCGCTCATCTTAACCAAAACTACCCTATCTACAGTTGACAGCCTCATCCTCACAATTTCGGAGTCTCCTTTTCCCTCCATTTTAAATGTCTGGTCTCTTTCAATCCTCGCTCAGATTAATATTCCCCAGTGATCAAACTTTCACCTTCACATCAATCCCTCCCTCATCACCCACACTACCACTATTCTTGCCCACAATCTTGCGAGTTCCCATTGTCTACTGGAACTTTATTCTGTTCGATCTTCCTCAAAAGTCACTCCATGAACTCCAGCTAGTTGAAACCTCTGAAGACCGTCTGATTTACCAAAACTCCCCAGTACCACTGTATCCCTCCCGTCTTGCAGCAACGATATTGGTTCCCAATTTCCTGCAAAATTCTTCAACAGACATTCATGGCAAGTCACAATCTCGGTCCACCTTTGCTGTCCGACCTACATATCGCCATTCCCCGTTCTCCCCCTCCGATCACCCTCGTGTAGGCACCTCCGTGTGTCCCCTGCTCGCCTCAGCAGTCAGCACCATGGGAAGCAGAGCTCTTAGCCGCTCTGCTCCACAACTCTGGAACTCCCTGCCCCTTGTCATCTCTGACATCAATTCCTTTCCCCGTGTCAAAAAACGGACTGCCGATTTTCTGCCAATTCAGATTTTTTTTTTTTCAAATGGTGCATTTCATTATTTAAAGGAAATCAAATGGAAGCAAATACTTATAAACAAACCACGCCATAATTTATTGATCTAAGTGTTCTCAAGCTCTTCACATGCTCAGCTTTGTTGGTTAACAGCTTTATGCATCGCAACTGGCGAAGCATGCAGCATGGGAGGAATGAAGTCATCGGGGGATCTCAAGAATACATTAAATTTTTTATAGATGGGGCAGGATTGTCAACGGCTAGGTATGAAAAAAAATGGAAGACTAGAACAAAAGAGTGAAATGTAGACGCAGGGATCGTGAAGTGTGATAGAAGGGACAATAAAATCAGGCTCTCTTCCTTGAGCATGCCAACTTTTAAAATATGGCCCTCTTCAGAGGTGGTGAAGAGATGACCACAAACTCACCCAATAAATGACCGCCGATCAATGATTGCTCTTGGAGTACGCAATCGGTCCAGAGTGCATCCACTGTGCATCAGTACATTATTGTGCATGTACATTAAGTGCATTTCACCACAGTAGAGTGCGTGTGTGGCCTCACCTCGTATTTTCAAGTTGCAAGAGTTAAATGTCAGAGTGAAGTGCCACTGACAGAAATACACTGAGGTGGGAGAAAAAAAATATGACTATCCTCCCTCCTTCTCTTCTCTCTCCCCTCACTCTTGCTCATCTCAGACACCCTGATGGGCCAAGGTCGGCCAATTACCCTTCAGTGACCAAAACACACACACACACATTAAGCCTGGCCTATATTAGCTCATGTGTGTCTGAGTGCCGGGCAGTGGACGGCAGCCTGGCAAGCTCAATTCATGGTGAATATGTCAGCCATCAGCCTGGGCCTTTCAAACAATGCTTCACAATGTGCTTGACAGCCCTGAAAAACAGCCTGGTGCTTGGAAACTGCCAGGCCATCATCTCCACTCCCTCATCAGGGCTCTCTCTGACTCACTCTCGCTCTGTTTGTGCACTTATCGCTCAGCATCACTCTCTCCATATCTCATGTTCACTCTTAATTCACCCTCAAGCTCACATTTTCGGTCACACACACATACCCACCACAAGTTTATATATCCATTCGCTCCGTCTACATTGCCCCCCCCCGTGTAATAAAGCATTTGACAATGCTGACCAATTTCATTTTTCAACAGATTTTCTTACCTCCACATGTATATCGCGTGAAAGAGGTCCAAATCCCCAGATGCTCTTTATTAGGAGCATGTCGCAGACTATTTTAGTACATAACATGTCCTGGCAGGGACATATATTACACACACCTAAACACACACACCCCCACACCTATGTACATGATGGTATTATCTGGACAGCTGGTGATATATCGTGGTGGGACACCAGGCCATAAAACTGCAGGAATGTGCAGTGCAGTCCCCTTCTGTTCGGCAAAGTACCTTTCCTGCACCTCCTTTCTCTCTTTGCTTCGAACTAGTCGCGCGCAATAGCAGACAACCCTGATTCACAGCATTCAATTCACACGGGCTCATAAGAACGAGTGATGGAGGTTGGACGACTATAGGTATAGGGTTGTGTGTGTGTGTGCCTGGTCAAGAGGCAATAAAAGTGCTAAGATTGTAAAATAAAAGGGGGGAGGGTTTATCCTTTTTTTCTCAATATGTAAATTTATTAGACTGATTATGAAGTTGGGGATTTTCAGGTCACACTCCATATACTTTTGTCACACACATGCAAGGACAGATGTCAGTGTAAAGGTGTGCACAGTTTACGCTGAGGTTGGGGGTGGGCGTGCCTTGCTCAAGTGCTTCTCGACAGTATAGCAATTCTAGTAATCTATTTTTGTCCGCGGCATGATTCAAATCTTGATCTTCCAGTTCCAAAGCCGAATTCCTTGCAGACCATACTAGTATGAACATGTTAATATTTCCATAGTTGCGGCATATGCTGTTTATTCAAAAACAATGGAATACAATGCATATAAATATATACGTATATATTAGTATACAATAGAAATAAAATCAAGTGTCTCGTATGAATTTCCATTCCCGTTCATTCATTCTATTTTCCAAACTTGGGATTGGATGAGTTAGCCATGCTGTGCCTTGTGGGTTCATGGTTTGATGTGTCAGCAAGGGGGTTGAAAACAATACAGAAGAACGGATCGACCCCAATCCCATTCCCCGTATGAATATGTATTATTCCAAAAACCCTGATCCATATCTAGATGCTGCAACTTTCAACAATTAATCCCGATCTCCTCGTTTCCACTCTTTACACGCCACACAATACGTGTAGTAGATGTCAAAATAAGCTATGACTGAACAGCACATTTACTGTCCATCTCAGGGTTTATTTTAGAAAATATTTTAACCTCGCTTCAATTGAAAAGCCCATACAAACATTTTCTTTCGATGCTGTAAAAAAAAAATTTTTATTTTTTGTATCATTCTTAATATAAAATATTTTTTATTTTTCATTGTGATCAAGGTCAAATTAGTTCAGCAATCACATTTGGGTAAGCATAAAATGTAGTTGATTTTACTGTCGTGAGCCTCACCACTAAGCGTCAAAGCAAGTACCAGAAGGATGAAGCAGCTCTTCGGAGCAAACTTAGCAAAATCACATCTCTTGACACTTTTTATGTGATATTGCTCCCCTGCCTATGGGCATTATGATGATGTGCGTGGTGGGAGGTGTTGAAAAAAAAATTGCATTGCTTTTCCAACACAGCCCACTTAAATTCATAAACATCTAGGTTAATGACTGCCTCCTTAGAATTTTGAATGATGTGAGCTATGATTCTGACATTTTAATGAAACAAACTTTCTTGTGTGATTTCATTAGAAGCATCGCACCTATGGTTGCTAACAGTATGCTAGAATCGCATATGCAGTATGTCATTTTCCCGAGAGATGACATATGCAGTGTAGTAATTATTATGACCATGCAAGGCCATTGAGCTGGTCATGCGCCTTTTGCACGACCTGTCGGATGGTCCTGCGCATTTGCTGCTCGTGAACAATAACGATGAATGCACCGATGAGTCAAGCTGACATTCACGCATGGTCGTAACTCATGATCTGCATTGTGCGTGGATCATCCCTATTGTCCCTCAGGCTGACGGAGATGTGGCACACCAGAGTGCAACGAGGAGATATTTAGCATTCGCACTCGAGCCCGAGTGTGAGTTCCAAATGGTCAGTGACACCCAATGTCGGTGATTCATATTCACAAGTACATTTGTGCAGCACAGGTAAAGGTCTCTGACATGTGCTTGATCATTGAGATTCATTATGTGCATGGTGCTGTAGCCACCGACATGTCAATAGATGGACACAGGTGGTGGGGGGGGGGGTTTGTGAGGAACCAGGAGAGACAGAACGGAGATTAGGCTGTCTTCACTGTCGGATCTTATTTGAAGAGGGATACCCATGGGACCCAGGACCTCCGAGTGACAAATGGATGGGACACACACATAAAAGCCGACTTCAAGGTTATTTTAGTAAACGGAAACTAAAAGAGAATAAAACGAAATAAAAAGTCAAATCTTTTAATAAAACTGAAACTACATCTTGAATTTAGATATAATTGTCGCCAAAATGACCTTCGTTTTCAGCTTTGTTGAAATTTCAACCTCTAGGCACGAGTTCTGTTTAAAACTATGACATTCAAAGGGTACAGTTTACATATTCTTTACTGTTCCTAACTTGTGCGACTTAACGCCAGCAGAAAAATTATGGGTCCCTAGACGACAACACTTGAGAACCAATGGTCTATACAATGCCAACATACAAATTATTTTCCGCTGGCTTATGAGGCTATTGAGCGGCTCGTCCCAGCACATTGTCCTTGCATCATTTCCTGCATTAATGTGTATTGTCGGAAGATATTTCTCACACATCTCACTGATCTTGTTTATATCAGTCGTTGTGGATGAATGATTACAAAAGGAGTAGAATTTAACAAGATTAGTCTAACAGGTGTGATTTGACAATGTACTGGTGGGATGTTTGTGTTGTTAAAAAGGCCATGTTACTAATATTTAAATCTATGGTGTCCAACATATGGCTTGCGGGACACAACCGTCTCACTATGGCAGGGGTGCCCATTGCGTCCATCGTGATAACTCGCAAAAGTAGCAGATAGTAGCAAATAGGCTCCAGCTCACCTGCCACCCTCATAATCATGAACGCTTGAATGTGTTTTGATGTCAATTAAATGGTAATAATTTTACGACTTGTTGGTCATGCTGTGTGTGATCTGCCTGCAATGGTTTGATGTGATTTTAAACAGTAACATTTACAAGAAAAACACAATTGTCCTCAAAATATGACCTTCATATTGCTAAACTTCCCTTAAGTGGCAATTTGTGGGATGGTCATTGTGGCGTGTTGTGGTAGAGTGGTCATGAACAATAACATCAGCAGCTATTAATCCAAGGCGTGAAGAGCACGACTCGTGTGAATGAGTATTTGTGGAAAAAAGAATAAAAAAACGCCCAGACTCTTCTTCTTGGAGTCGAATGTCTCACACTTATTTGTCAGTTGTCACATATTTATTGTTCTCTCTGTTATCGTTTTGTGGCAAGGTCAATTGACATCTGCTCCGCGCGATGAAAAATTTATGACACAAACATCAAACAAAGAAATGATAGATGTCAGAAGAAACTAAGCCATAAACAGATGAAAGCTTTTTTTTTTAATTTTTTTTTTTTATCATTTTACTTTTAATTACCGTATTTTCCGGACAATAAGCCGCTACTTTTTTCCTCGATTTTGAACCATGCGGCTAATACGACGGTGTGGCTTTTCTGTGGATTTTTCTTTCACCAGTAGGGGTGCGCTATAGTTCCAAAAATACGCAAAATAAATCTTGATTGTTTTTTTTTCCCCTCTCTTGGGTCTGTTCTGTTTTTTTCGTTCATTTTTTTTTTTTCTCAAAAAGAGCTGCTGCTCGTGTGTTTTCTCTCCCCCAGGGTCACAGTCATCTCAAAAACCAAAGTATTGCCAAAATAGCTAGACATTGCCTGAGTGGTTCCCGATAAGGCACTGATCGTAATTCAAATGCGAGAGTGAGCATGTGTGATTCCTGATCGAAAGTCTCTCTGCGCATTTGAGTCTCTGATTTCCACCTTAGCAGCTGCCCTACATCCATTGATGGCCTTTACGTCTCTTCCTTTTTAGTCCTACCTTTTTTTTTTTTTTTACTGTTATGTTAATCAGTAGGGCCCTACTGTGCACTGTTAATCTCTCCCTCCCTCTCACCCATCCTGACCATTTCACCTGATCCCATAAGCTCCGTTTTCTCTTGATCTTTCCCCAATGGCTACACTTTAATGATCATTCTCTTTGTGGGTTCTGCTCCCAGTCCCTTCTTTTTTTAGACTTCTTTTTCTCTTCGAACCCTCATCTAATTTGTTACGCAATGGAAATTAGGTTTTCAGTCCTCACTGTTTTTTTTTGTTTTTTTTTTTCGTTTGCTCCTGGCCCTGAGCTCACACCCTCTACTGTGACACAATTTTATATTAATTTTTTTGAGATACTGCTGTATGTTAATCCTGCATGCCATTCAAAATCCCCCAATTAATAGGCTGGCTCACTCACTTGTGTGAACACAGTGCAGTGTGGGCTGTAAAGTTTGGCCCTAGCGCATCACGGGGGGGCGGCATCTGTCGTCACAATAGTCCAGTTGTCCAATTATCATTTCAAACAAAATAGCAACAGTTTTTGTGGGGGGGGGGGGGGGGGGGGGAATTCACAGTTAACTTTTGAGGCCAGTGGTGTAATGGCGATTAAAGTTCAAATCTATTATGGCTGATGACGGTCAAACAAGTCAAACTAGACAGATAGGTTTGTGATTAAACATGCAACACATTTATAATCTGCTTTATATTTTACCTGCAAAACACCTTTTTTTTGGCCCTAGTTTACTGCCATATTCTTGAGTGATGTCTGCCATCTGGTGGTGAACACTGCTATCACAACTTATAGAAAACATTTTTTACCTGAAATAACTGTACACAGTGTAACATTAGTTTTTCCTTCGGTTAAACAAGGCAGAACACACTTTTCCTGTTGATTTGTTAAAAGGACATTATGCAAGAAATGACAGAATAACACGTGTTTGTGTGTGCTTTTTTTTTTTTTACTGCGCATATCCAACAGCATGTGGTTATTATTGTTTTCATCTTGTGTGAGGGCTTAGAGATGTCCACCTATAGGGAAAACCAACACATTGGTGCTTCTAATTGGCCAGCAGTCTTTTTTTTTGGAATGAGATGGAAAACATTTGCTCAAAAAGCAGGCAACTGTCAAATGTCTTTTTAATAGGATTCAATATATTTTTGATGCTTTTTTGTTCATTGTCATAAAAAGTTACTTCTATGATCATCTACAAATTAAACGAGTGAAGGAAAGTTAAAAATTGTATGACTGACCTTTCCTTTAATCAACAATTTCTCGCTGTCTGCACTCATTTTTGACTCTCCCGTTTTTGTTCTGTCCTTCACTGACCTCAGTTGACAAACCAGAACACCACACAAGAATCCCATTAATTCCATTCACATTCTCAAAAACACATTTTGTGAAGATCCAATGTGATCTATGGAATTAGACAAAAAAAGTCATGAAAACCTGGTGGAGCATGGGGCGAGCGAGCATCCACATAAGTTCCAAACTCTAATGAACCCTATTTCTGTTGTATTTGAGGGATATATTGATTTGGATGTTTTTCCCTATTCAGTTATTCTTTTTGAAGCTACCCTTATTTTGACTTTTGGTGTGGACATGTGAGCTATTGTTAGTTAGATGCACTGCGGCCCAACTAATTTCCCGGACCATAAGGCGCACCCGCATATAAGCCGCAGCAACCACACATATTAAAATAATAGAAATAACTATATACAAGCCGCACAGATTGCTAAAACAGTGCCTTTTAACACAACAACAACTTTGCTAATTATAACAGAACAGACTCAAGAGAAAAAAAATCGAGATTTACTTAGCCTATTTTCTGAACTATAGAGCGCCCCTACCGGTGAAAGAAAAATCCACAGAAAAACCGTACCGTTGTATTAGTCGCATGATTCAAAATCTAGGAAAAAACTTGCGTCTTACAGTCCAGAAAATACGGTAATTTGCTTTCTTTTTCACCTGATTGGTTTCGGATACACCCTTTTGTCAATCTCAAGAAAGACCGAAACTTTCATTGCATGCTTTGAGACATCATTTGAGACATTATGAGCAAGTATCTTTGTTTGACCATTTGGTACAAAATCAATCAACCAAAATGAAATGAAAATCGTAAGATTCTACGAGAGCATCATGCTCACCGAGTGAAAACAAGAATCTCATGATGAATGACGCTTTATAGCGTTCAATTACATTTATGTCAAATGTTTGTGGAGGGATTGATCCGCTGGGTAAAATGATGTATGTGGGTATCATGTGTTGAAGCACTTGGCCACGGTTTTAGGTCGGGTGAACCCTTGTCATTCATAACCGCCCCATGAGCTATGTTGCGATGTGTGTGTCTCCGTGTGCGTGCAGAGTATTTGTGTGATCTATAACACGGCACCCGCTCAGCTATGAAGGAACTCATTAGACTCCTGTCTTCTTGCCTGTTGGTTGGAAAAATACCTGGCATCTGGGGGTTTATATTCCCACTACTTTACAACTCTTTCTCTTTATTGCTTCCACACTCAGTGCCACAAAAACTAAGCGCAATCACCAATCAATCGCATACACCCACCGAGCATTCCTAACTATCATTCGTCTGCTCTTGTTGTCCTTCACTACACATTCTACCTCCTGTTCAGTCACAAAGGCTACGATCACGCCGTAACAAAAGCAGGATGTCTAATACAGAAACGTATAGAAAGTCATAAGTTGTTTGAAATGCGTTGATGTACAATGAAGAGGAGAGCGGCTCAGAAAATGGATGGATGGGTGAAAGTACTGGACAAAATTGAATTGTCTGTTTTGAAACATCTTTTGGAATGATTTTTCAATTCAATCACATTTTCATAATATTGTGAGTTATAAACTTTCATCCATCTATAGTAAGGGTCTCAAGTGAGCTGTAAGCTGACGTTGGTCAAGTGGCAGCTTGTTTGCCGGATTCCATATGATGATATAATGCAAATTTGTTCAAATGTATTGATGGACTGTAGGCTAAATGCTAATAATATAGCATTTTTCCCCATGATGCCACCACTGGTGCATGCAAAAGTGAGTGGGAGCCCTACTCCCACCTCTGCATTAAATTACTTCAGATTGTACGTTCTATCTATTCTGGATAGTTACCGTATTTTCCGGACTATGAGCCGCTACTTTTTTCCAAGATTTTGAACCATGCGGCTAATACAACGGTGCGACTTTTCTGTGGATTTTTCTTTCACCACCAGGGGCGCTCTATAGTTCAGAAAATATGCTAAATAAATCTCGTTTTTTTTTTTCTTTTGGGTCTGTTCTGTTTTAATTAGCCAAGTTGTAATGTTTTCATCTGTTTATGTACCTATATGTGCATTCACAGTGAAAAATCGTTCTGTACATGCAGTAAACAACTAATTTTTTCCAACCTAGAAAACTGCGGCTTATAGCCTGGTGCGATTTCTATATTGTTTTTTTCTTTTTTTTTTTTTTAATGAGAGAGTTGCTGCGGCATATATACGGGTGTGCCTAGTCCGGAAATTACGGCGGGAAATACCCCATTTAATAACGTGGAGACCCACGGCTATTCGTCCAAAGTGGTTAATGTAAAATAAAAGCCGAAAATACGGTAATCACTTGCACGCCGCACAAAGAGAGGAATAAAACTAGTCCCTCTCATAAGGGGAACCAAAATCAGTACAGTCATCGGATAAAAGCCAGTTGCAGTTTTAGTGGCTCCGGTATAGGTACAATATATGTCGTAACATGATGCCAAATGCTTGTTTGGTTGTTATGAGTGGTGTTGCCTCATTAGATTTTAACGGTGGTTGTGTTTGGGCTCAGGGATAGCTGTCACCTCTGAAGGTAATTTCACACAGTGATGGATTGACGGAAAGCACTGTTTACGCTGCTCACCGCATCGCCCCGGGTGTGCGGGGATGAGGTGGCACCTGAAAGTGCGACTATCCGCCTGTTTTCTGTATTTGACAGTGAAGACGCGTGCACTGATGTGGATCAGTGTGTAGGTGAAGGCACTCTGCCAGGCATTTCTATCAACGGTTTCATTCTTATCGTCGCACGCTCACGTAAACAGAGCAGCGCATCAGTATGCAAGAAGAGAACTTTGCTGTTGGAGGAAAAAAAAAAAAAACATTGAACAATTAGGAAAGAGGGAAGATTTGTGTGCATGCTCCAGCATAAGTATTTGTTTGCATTTTAAAGTACTGGCTTAGCGAGCAGATTGTCAGCCTCGGTGGCATATGGTGTGCATGCAGGTGATGAGACAGATTCCAACACCGGGCTTTCTCGTGTACGATGTGTAAGCGTGTGTCTCCTTTTATTTTTTTTTTTAACTCTGCTGACCATCTGTGGCCCTTCTTCAAAGAGTCCCTCGCTCTCTGTACTGTTGACAAATTAATTATTTAACCACTTTTCCAATTGTTTCATCCTCTGTGGTGGTGGGACAGTCACAAACTTCAGGAAGCAATCACTCAGAATCCACGCTTGCAACCTCCCGCCCAATTCCCTCCGGTCCAATTTCCCCTGCTCACCTCACCCTTGACAGCTTGTTTACCTGGAGCATTTGTTTACCACTACTGTCCATTCTTGTTTCATTCTTCTAATTGCCCCCGTTGTTTTTACTGTAATGACTGACTGCTTATTTTTGTGCTTTCTTCTCCTCCACTTTAAGTTCTATCATTCTTGTTGTGCCCCAATAAAGTCAATTGCCCTCCTAACCTCAACGGCAGGAACTGAACCCACTTGAGGAATCTAATAGGCTTGATTAAGTGCTGACAATATAATTACAGTGAGTGTGCAAGCCCAATCAATATTTTGCTTCCCGAAACGGACAAATTTGCCAATGGGTGTCACCAGCTGACTTCAAATTGGACAAACACGTTCTGTAATTTGAGACTAAGTGGCCCAAAAAAAAAAGAGAGAACTTTTGATGTTAAGTGTTTATCAATGTATGAAAAATGTGTAGATAATGTACAAAAATTGGACAATTCGTGAATTGCAGGTTGCACAGAGGAGAGATACATTAGTACAGCAAAATGTCGTAAATCTGCAGTATGTGGGTGGTGGAACGATTCAAAGTGATGTAGACCTTAAAGCCAGATTGCAACTTTCATGTAATTTTCAACGTCATAAAAAAGCATGTTGCAGTGTGAAGTTTCAAATGAATTCAAGTTCGAATGAATGTGTCGTAACAACATGGCATCACTTTTAACGGTTTGTGAGCTGAAGGGTCAGTGCCAAAGATTAAATTAGAGAAACTTAGAATTCATTCTACTTTACTACATAGTGTTAGAACACTTTGGAATGCTGTGGATTTATTCATGAATTGGTCCTCAAATGTCATCTGAGGTTCCTCTGTCTCAACAATATCGTAGACAAACACTTGCTTTCTTCAGCCTTGGCAACATCAGACACTTCCTCTGATGGCGCTGGCATTTTGTCTCAGGGCTGAACTGAAAGATTTATGACTCGTCACGAGTGATGACCCTCCCTAGTGTATCCGGTCTCATCATCACTCACTCTGCTCATTGCTTGACGACCTGGCACCGAGGATATGTTTATAAAAGCATGTGAGGAAATGTTCTATGGCTACAGAGAGCTGAGGTCACAGTTACCGTATTTTCCGGACTATAAGACGCTACTTTTTTCCTAGATTTTGAACCGTGCGGCTAATACAACAGTGCAGCTTTTCTGTGGATTTTTCTTTCACCAGTAGGGGCGCTCTATAGTTCAGAAAATATGCTAAATAAATCTCTTTTTTTCTTTTTTGTCTGCAAACAACTAGCAAAGTTGTTGCCGTGCTCTCTGATAAATGCACAATATGCATTTTATTTTCTAAATTGAAATGCTTTTTGTACAGCGAGAATTTCAATGAATAGAAGATTGGTCAACATTTTTACTACAAACAACCTGATCTGTTTAATTTACAAGTTCAGCAAAACAGATTGTATTTGAACAAAATGATTATTTGTGGTACCACGGGATTATTTTACGGACTGGTTAATATTCAAAGAGATGGTAGCCAGGTGGTCAGCACACCTGACTCACAGCCTTGATTCTCACTCCCACTACCACTTCCTTTGTTTTTTTTTTTTGCAAACTCGTAATTGTCCTTTGATGCGAATGGTTATTTTTTCCAGCTTGCCCATGGTCCTAATGGGGATAAGCCAAAAAAAAAAAAAACGATGGATGCATAATGTGATAGGCTTCTCGGATTTTCTAAAGGAACATTTACTCAGCTGTCAATTAAGCATATCTTTTTGCTTAGTCTCACTCTTGTCGTCAAGCTGCCGCCTTATCAATGCCGACATTATTTACTTCATTAAAAGGGCTATCGCTGACACTGGAACTTAATATGCAATGACGCAACACTTGGAAAACTCCTGATGATGAAGGGAATCGGGGGAGGGGAATAAGCGAGAAACACTCCTTCCTCAATGCTATCCTTCTCCTTTGTCAGTCCACTGGGAAGAGAAGCTTAAGTACTTTGGAGCTGCAGTGTCTGTCTTTCACACATCAAACGATTTGTTTTATCCGGTTCATATTCTCCCCTTCCGACCCTGTGCAGCCTGATAAGGCTTTGATGATGAAACGCAGAGGACATCCATTGCATTATATCTGAATTGGAATTCACATAGGTGTGTTTTGCGTATGAGTGTTTTGTACGGGGGTTTTAACGCTTCAACAACGTGATTTCAGGCAAGGTCCTTTTCTGACAGCAATGCCAATAGAACTAATTCTCTCCACCTGTGCCTTTTCAAGAAGCTGTGTCATCCTTCGCTGCCCTCTTTTTCTCTGTCGGCTTTCATCTTTCACAGTCCTCTCATCTCTCAACCTTGCTGGAGTGAGTGCAACCAAATGAATCAGATAATTAAGCAGAGAGGATTTCTTAACCACCTCTAACAAGTTGTCGCCGAGTTATTTTGAAGCAAAGAATTCAAAGAAACAATAAGTCTTTCTCTCTGAGGTTTTACTCATAAAAATGGGCCATCCTCAACCTCGTCTCATTAACTCTGCGGCATTTTAGGATTGGCAAATATTGACCAGGTAGCTACAGTTTGGTGACTGGCATGGAAACAGGCTAGCTAGCTAGCTAGTAACTATCGATCTAAAAGCGCCTAATTTATGTACAAAAACTTGTATTTAAGATGGTTTATTACTCCTTCTGGTAAACATTTTTGAGATACTATAGTAATTTATCTTTTTTATTGAGATCATTGGGAGGCCTGAATTTGGATGTATGCCCTGATGCTCCACATCACAATGTCCTAGATCTTGGATTGACATCTCCTGGACTTGAACAGGACATCTTTACCTTTAACGCTTTGTTGAGAATTGTCACATTTGGTTGTGTTGAAACCAACCCTGGTGTGATGGCTCTGCTAATGTGGCTTGTTTGGTCAAGCACAAAAGCTAGCATGCGAACACTGCTCCATGGCAAATAAACAAACTGAAGATCCGCCGGAATATGAACTGCACGGATGGTTCACATGATCTCAGTTATGAACTCTGCATGGATCAAAGCATTTAACAAAATTGACAGCATGTTGAACTTCTCTGTCTCTGTCATTAAGTGGTTTTCTCACCAATCCCGTTTTTTTTCCACATCCACGTAAATACTTTAATTGAGGTCTTAACCTGAAACTGAAAACCCATAACTACACAGACATATTAAACCCTTTCCTAATTTATGATTGCCTCTGCAGCCATGTCATGTCAGGTTGTTGTGTTTTAAAACAAGGCCGTACTAGAAAGTGATTTGTTTGTGACCGTGACAGTTTTTTGAATAACAACTCAGACTTAGCAATCCTCAATTAACACAACACACAGACACATAAGAAAATGTGTCCAAATGGGATTGTTTGTCACAATGCATGTTGAGAATTAGCGCAACAGAATTGCTTAAGACCGGCTTCAAAACCTAAGAGCACACTCAATTCAGACCTATCCTTCGGGAATGGGTTTTAATCCAGCCGAGGAAATTGTGTCCCCTTGCCCGGTGCTGGAAATATTAGATCATATGTCTCAAAGCTCTCACTGTATAAAACACTACATCATGACCATGAGTCAAGACTCTAACTAAACCTGCATGGCCTAGAGCCGCTACATGTATCACTGCAGTAGGCTGGAAATATCCCAACCCTATACCCTTGCCACGCTTGTACTTTGCTATGACAAAGAGCCAATATTGTCGACGTGCACAAACTCACAAAAAGTCCACATCCTGGAATTGTACTTCACCTCCTCCCCATACCATATTGTCGCATATCACCGTTCCTGCCAAAAAAAGCGTGATCAAATGTACTTGCTTAGATTTATATAGTTCCATTATACCTCGGTTATAGGGTTAACATGCATTTTTCCTAAAACACATTGTAATATTCAGAATCCTCATCCATTTGAAAAAAGCAAATAATTCTTCGGTCTGGGCAGTGAATTCAATAGACTGTTATTGCTTTTGATTCATTCATTTTGATTGATTTATTCCGTGTCAAAGACTGCACCGTGATAGACGGTCAAATTGAACAGCCTCAATATTATTCCTGTCACTAAGACCATGAAAATCCATTTAATTTAGCGAATCAAACTCCCAAAAAGGATTGTAATACTGCAGTTCTAGACGGTGAATCGTTTAATTCAATACTTAATATATTCATGGTCACTATTTGTCTTTTTTTGAGCCATCAATCAAGGGGCAGGGTGAGATGATGCCAGGCCACACGACACAAACTACTTGCAAAAAAATTAGATTTCCTAATTAACATAGACTCTAATTTTGGTAAATGTGAAAAAAAAAAAAATCTTTCTAAATTTGTTTCCTTTCTACCTCATCATACATTTTTGGGCTGCTTCGACTTATACTCCGGAGTGGCTTGTATTCCGGAAAATCCGGTTATGTTATTTGTGCGGAACAGCTGCCGCGACGGTTTCACCAGATGCTGACCTTGCATGGTCAAGCAAAATCTTCATGAATGTATCACGACCATAATCTGCCCTACCACCTTGCAAAGGGACCCTTAAACTCCTTCAAGCATTTAAATGATAATTAATGGTTAAGCCGGCAATTGTAACAATATCCCACAAGAATGAGGACCTCCTCTGTGCCGGACTCCTTGAAAAGACAAAATAACAGTCCGCGGCTGACAGACAGACTACTTTAAGGCTCCATGAATAACAACTAGCCAAGGATAAAGCCAAGGCCCCACTCAAGTAGATGTCAGGAAGTCAAGTGGGTTTGGTGTTATCTCTGCGTACTTTCAGCTGTCCATTAGCATAGCTTTTCAGTCGGCACGGCGCATGGCCCACAATGGGAATAGAAGGGAAAAAGCCAATCTCCCTCTCTTATTTTCCTCTTTATGTCTTCCACTCTTCAGACCTTCTCTCTCCTTGCTCCCTTACTCCTCGCTAATCCGCTAAATCCCAGGAGGGGCGAGAAGTTGTTGAGTTCTGAAGTGGCTTTTTGTCTTCTAGTTTTGTGATGAGAAGTGGGAAGTCCACCTGCTCCTGATAATTTCAAGTAGTGCGAGTGTACTGTGAGCTTGTGGTTGTATAAATGGCGGCGTATGAAAGCGATAATTTTTTTCAAGGCTAATTTTAAATTAGCAGGAATTACGAGCGATCTGTCCTTTGTATTCTGCATAATTCTTGCTAAATGGAATTTTCCAATCATAAATGTTGGAAAATAACGCACCTGAGAAAAAGGTACAATCTGTTTTGGGTATTGCAGAGAAGAGCTTGGATTTTTTATTTATTTTTTCATAAAATCTGGAAATGAGGTATTCTTCTTTTTATGAATAGGCAATGTGTACTTGCTTCTCTGAGTAACATGCCCTTTCAGAGAATTGGAATGTAATTATGATTGAATGACTACTCAAAATTTGACCATATTTAAATGAATTACATATCACATTATTGCCGGTGATTAATCTCTCACTAATCATCCCCCCTTTTCTTTTGCGGAGATAAAAGTACTTCAACAAGACTGTGTCACCGATGAATACATCTTTAATTGGTTGCATAAATGCTATGCTGCAATGTTGCGAGCATGAAATCAGCAATTTGGTCCTGTGGGCTGCGAGACAAGCCATCGAGATGACTGACCTCATGAAATGTGGTGCAATGTTTTTTTTGTTAAGTAATAAAATACAATGCTTATTTGAGGAAAATCTTTTTGGGCTTGTATTGGCTTAATCTAACGGAACGTTCTTGTCTTCGCCGGGAGTCTTGCGGAAGCATTTTGTGCTCACGACGGACTTTTAATACTGGACACGGTGAGATAGGAAAGCAACACGTTATCATAGTCAAGGCAAGACGTAACAGCGTAATAAGAAGTATGATATCTGCATCACAAGCAGATAAAAGCAGACGTATATGAGTGATATTACGGGGATGAAAAAAAATATAGTTCTGGTAATATTTTGAATTTCAAAGGAGGAAGTGACGTCAAATATAACGCCGACATTTTTTGCTGAGTCATGTTGGGAAATGGTACATTTGTCAAGACTTAAAAGGGTGTCTAAAGGCATTGGCGTTTTTTATAGGGTGACACGGTCCTGCCACCTTTACCAAATGCCTTCCTATTCCAGTTGCCACTCCTTCTATTGGCAGGAACTCTATCTGTACAACTGTATTTTCCAGGACTATATGGCGCACCTGCATATAAGCCGCAGCTAATCACTTTTGAAAATAAATAAATAAATAAATAACATACACGCAGCACCCGGCTATAAGCCGCAGTTTTCTATGTACAGAACGATCTATCTCCCTATCTAAAATGAACTTGCACTCTTGATCTGGACGTTCTCGCTAGTGACGTGCGTGCGGCTCATCTACGTTCCAATTCAAAGGGCCGTGTGTTTTTGCGTCCACTTTTTAATAAATCCAATACAAGCCGTTTCATCAGAACCCCGTGCTCATAATGGAATGCTTAGAAGATGGTGCAATATTGAGAGTTGACCAGGTTGCCAAGCAACGCACTGTGCGCTTGCCGCATCACATACCCCTTCCCTAAAAATTCTAATTAACGCTCCATTATTATGAAAACTGTATTGTTTGTGATCGGCGCTCCAACTGCAAGTCCCATCAGCATGTGGAAATACATCTCACCCGTGTCGAAAAAAAATAAATAAAATAATATCAACGTTTGGCCGTCATTATAATGTAGGAGTGACACACACATCTGTTGAGCAGTCAGTGAGTGTATCTGGAAACGTTTTTTTTTTTTTTTAATGTTCTCTCGCATGCCGCACACCTGTTGACCTTTATATAGAGAGCAAGATAATTAATTTTTGGAATATTGTTTTGCAACAGTCACTTCCTTTGCAGAGTGTTGTCTACAGACTTTGCTTCCTTTTGCATTTTATTGTTCGTTCCTTAAAGTACCTACTGCCGTTGTACACCTGTTTCAATAATGTGCATATTGGATTTTTGTTTGATTTTTTTTCTTTTGTTACATCCTCCTTTTCTTCCACTATAGTTTGTACTTTTAACAATGTACTCGCCTCTGTTTTTGATCTAGTGTTATTAAATTTGTGCTTTTGTGTTTTTTCTTTTTCCTACTCTTGAAATCCAGAATTCATTTTGTGACGTGCTACAGATGCCTGGGAACACCCTGCCAAAATATGCTCCTTAAATTAAGTCATTGATTAGCAAATTTGCTCCTGTAAGAACTAAGAAAGTTATTTGCTTTTTTTTTTTTTTAATCACAAAAATATGAAATTTTGAGGGTGGTCTTATCTGGTTCCCAGTGAAAGAGGTTGTGGAGGGCCGATTAATTTTAAGTGACTGTTATTATGGAAAGTTATGGAAAAGCAATCCTCAATTTTGATTGCAAAATCATATAAATATACTCTCATGTAGTCCATGTGTGCGGAAACTATATCTATTTTTTTTTTCATTCAATCCATGTACCATTGGAATTAAAATTGTATTTGCGCCTCATATAAGTTTATAAATCATCTGATGTCTTTTATTCAATACTCATGGAATGCTTTTGAAAATTGTAGTCATGTTAAGAACCTGCACCTTTGTAGCAATAACACGACTGCTTCATTGTCACCAATGAGGCTTTGGATCAATCAATGACATGTTCCAATAAAAGATGTAAGTCAAATTGATCCAACAAATCTGTCCTACTATTTGCAATAAATCTTCACTGCAGTAACAGTGTAATACCGCCATAATGAAAATCGGCATACCATTTTTACCTTGCTGTGCAATTGATCCTTATGCCCCCATACACGTTCATCACGTTGTTAACAACGCTACAATTTTGCCCTTTTCACGGACCTACACATTAGTTGTTTGACATCTTCCTTTTCCAATGCGTGGTTCACTTTCACTCTTATTGATTCTTCACCCGGACGTTCTTCTTTGGCTCTGATGTCTCCTCAATAGGTTCATAGATCTGTGGTTAATTTCCACATTGGATGTCGACTTGCAGTCATTACGAAGGAATTTGCACAAGCCATAAAGGGATCCGATGACTGCGAGTGCTCACAAATCACGTTGCCATTGAACCAAAAGCTGCATTTCAGACAAAAAAGTTTGCAGCCTTGGTACAGGTTCACTTGGCTTTTGCAGTGTTTATAAAGATTCTCATCCGTCCTAATTCCACTTAAAATATACTCTATGTGCATTGACTCACCTATGAGTTCCTCTCGTGCTTTCCCACTCTTACCTCGAAATCTTCTATTCCACACCATTCCTTCTCCCTGTCCATGTCCCTCACAAGTCGATGCCTTGACCTTTTTAGCAGCTGCTTAAACAGATTAGCTGTTATTAGAAACGATGCACTGCTGATGACTCTTTCATGAGGTGGGACCTCTGCCTCATGGGCAGGGTGATGTTGGGGGGAATTTGGAGATAAGTTGGATGGAGAAAGCAAAGTCAGTTTGGGGGCGACTGTAGGCGGGCTGGTTACAGACATGTCAGAGAGGAGGACCGTTTTCATTTTCAGTCGACGCAGAAGTTGGCAAGGGGCGGACGTTGGGTGGAATGTAATATAATTGTTGAGGCGGGGGCAAAAATATGTGGAATTTAAAGTTTTTAATAAATGAGGAAGGATTCAATGAGAAGATGAAATGTGATATTGTGATTCATTTCGGAAGGATAACTGTTTTATCAGTGAAAGCTATAGCCCTGATTTTTCCCTCGTCATCCTGAGAAGCATAATCTAAATGTGCCTCCTCATCACAGGCTGACATTTGTGATAATTGTGCTGAAAGTGAACTGACAGTCTGATTTAGCTGCCCAAAACCGGCAGACTTGCATCATGCCAGGTTTTGATCACAAAACATTAGGGATGGCTATTGATAAGATTTTAACTACTACTCTTAACGATACTGCTTATCGATCCGGTGCCTTCATGGCATTCTTATGGTGTTTTGTGCGGCCAACTGTGGGGTCTGAAAAGAATATATTGGAGAACAAGCCAAGGGGTTAGCACGTCTGCCTCACGTTTCTGAGGTGCAGGGTTCGATTCCGGCTCCAGCCTTCCTGTGTGGAGTTTCCATGTTCTCCCCGTGCCTGTGTGGGTTTTCTCTGGGTACAAGGAACCTCGACTCCACAGGTCATATTTATTAACTATAAATTTATAACTTGAATGTGAGCTTACGCCTTGAAATCCTGGTTAGGACCGGTCGTGTCTTGGTATTGGGGTACTGACCTGGAATCCGTCCTGCACCGTCTGCTTATAAGGCAGCGGCATGTACCACCACAGTACCAGTGCCTCTTTTGCTCTCTAAATTGATTTTCGAGAGATATGTATTAAAATAGCACATCTTTATAGTGGGACCGTTGGACATTTTTGACTGCACTCATTTCAAGGCACTCGTTTTTGCTATTAAAATATAACTTTTTGAAGTCATATTAGTTGGTTCGTTTCTGTGAGAATAATAAAAAAAAAAAAAAAAAAGTACTTATTCTCGTGATGTTTTAATCAGAATTGCGCTGTGGATTTTAGTAGTTGACATTGTACATTGGGACATCCAGTAATTACTCCACAATAGTTGCAATCATACCATTTACAAAATTTAAACAGAAAAGTCTTAGCATTTCTTCGGAAGGTCTCTCAGGAACACCGAATACATTTGTTACTATTCGTCCCTTGACGATAGAAGCCTTGACGCTGTTCACCATTTGTTTGTACAATTCTCATTGTGTTAACTGGTGCTTGAAAGCAAGGAGAGGCCTCATTCAATTAAAAGAAGAATAAAAACGAGTGGGTGATTGAGGTTAATAGAGTAAGCAACGTTGTACGATCAAAGAAAGAATTCTGAAGGTGAACTGTTCATGAGAGGATCAGTAAAGTAATTAACTAAACGTGAATATTTATATTCCCTTTTCAAAGCAAAATCCAATTTCAGGCTTCGCAATACCTCGTGATAGGTCAATCACCGAGTGCAATCGCCAAATTATCAAACTTCTTTTCATTTAGGCCCCACTTCGATTCCTCGTACTGCCTCCGCTCCAAAACAATGCTCAAAAACGTCCATTTAAATCCCACGTGCTAAAGAAACAGATCTTCAAGATTATATTTGCATCCATTTTTCATTCTTTGTGCACTCGTTTGATTTTTTTATTTTTTTTTTTCACTCGAAGCTATTCCAACAGGCCCTTGTTTTCTTTGTCAACTTTCCTCCACATATAACCACTGGCTCCTCACACAGCACCATTTATTCATCCGACACAGTCCAAATGGAAAAAGAAAACCCAAGGTCGCATTTCATCAATTGATGTTGTGTGCCAAAGTATATTTCCCCCCTAAAACACCATGACATGTTTGTTGAGGGGCATTTTTCCCTCTTATTGGCCAATCTAGCTTGTCAATCTACGCTTATACTGTCGCTGGATCTGAGTCGAGGCACAAAAGTATGCATTTGTGCACCTGTTTGAGAGCATTTTGTTCACTTGTGAGATGTACAAATTGAAGCAGCGGGGGAGATTGCTTTCAATGGATCAATTTATTGATTTACAGTGTTGTGTATGAGCTGTGTCACAAAAAGTGGATGTCATTGTTTTATGGACTGCATTTATTGTATTTTTGTCGGCATCTAATACATCTCTTCCCACTGGATGCAATTAACATTTTCTGACATTCAAATGAACACTTTTTTTTTTATCATCCTCTCTGACTTCGTAATCATTGAGGCTTAAAAAAAGCAATAAGATTTCCCATCTGTAAAAAGATCCCTCAAAAGACGAAAGCGCTGAAATGTCAGGTTTATGGTTTGGCAATTTAACGGTAAACACGGCAGTTATCTCAAAAGATTTGAATTTGCAGGTTTTTTTTTCTTCTTTCTTCTCTTGCTTCAGTTTCTTCTATGACAGACGGATCGTGTGTGACAAAATCAATGCCTGCTAGAAAGTCAATACTCTGCAATTACCTAATATTAAAACACTGGAGTCAAATCTTGTCTCATTGGTGAAACATAAGTCTTTTTTTTTTTTAATTATCCCTGAGTAGTGGGTTTAAGCACAGATTAGAACTAGCATGTAAACAATGGCGACAGCAAATCACAAAGAAGGCCTGGTCATTAATGTGACAGGGCTCCTGCCAGAGGGGGCACAATGGCAGGGTTCACCCGCTCACGCTGACAACTGTAAAAAGGTATCACACACATTGTTCTAATGAGGGCCACACTGGCAGTCCACCGTGTCCTTCATTGTGCATATGGAGCGGAGAATGAAACGAACACACAATACAAAATGATTTCGGATGTATTCGATGTTGAAGGCTGGATTAAAGTTCACTAACAAGTTCATGTAGAATAGTCGTAATCAGTACGATCGTAGTACTTTTATGATTTCAGTTTTTGTCACTGATGGTTCCAGACAGTTTTACCGGTGGTGACGAGGGCGTTGCAGGAGGTTCATTTGGGAGGGCGGAGGTTATAACATGCGCACGCATGCACACTCATTTGTAATATGTTTCATTTTATGTATTCCCTGACAAGTTTTATGCATATGACGTTAATAAGATGAATGCTGAATGTTGAGCACTGACCCAGTCTGTGTAGGCTATGCTGGAACAAAACGATTTCCGAGTCTACTAGTCACCAACAGTACCGTTTTTTTCAGACTATAAGGAACAATCTCAATGAACTCGCTGTCTAACTCAAACTCTCTATTTTTGGAGAAATTTCCATATTCCGTATTTTCCGGACGATAAGCCACTACCTTTTTTCCCTAGATTTTGAACCATGCGGCTAATGCAACGGTGCGGCTTTTCTGTGGGTTTTTCTTTCACCAGTGGGGGCGCTCTATCATTCAGAAAATACGCTAAATAAATCTAAAAAAAATTTTTCTCTTGGGTCTGTTCTGTTTTAATGAGCAAAGTTGTTGCCATGTTGCAAATATAGAAAACTGCGGCTTATACACTGGTACGGCTTGAATATATTTTTTTTGTTGTTGTTTTTTTTTTTTAATCCTCACAAAAGAGTTACTGCGGCTTATATACATGTGCCCCTTATAGTCCAGAAAATATGGTATACGGGTTATAAGGTGATTACTGCACATTAAGGGAAAACAAGCCAGTAAAGCATATAAGTTGAATTTCTTTTCACTTCCATTTGACATCCATATAAGGAGCACCGGATTATAAGGCTCACTGTCAATTTTTTAATAAATTATAGGATTTTAAATTCACCTTATAGTCTAAAAATACGATTGACGAATCAGATCACGTGAATCGCAGCATGTTGCTCCAGCAAGCTATTCGGATTAAACCATGCTTTTTATTTCTGTCTTGATATAACTTTTATATATTTTTTGTCATCTGTCTGATTGTGTCATGCTGCGACTTTGTTCTGGCGACTCCACTTCCCGTTGCCTTCCGTTTATCTGCTGCATTTAATTATCAGGCTGAGCGGCGTGATTTCTGGAGGGCGCTCACACACCTGCAGCTGATCACCTCTTACGTATGAGACCTCTGCTGATTTACAATCGGGTGCCAGATGATTCAAGCAGTATTACGGCCATTTCTTGCGCATACGTTTGCAATTTGGAGCTTTTTTTGGTGTTGAGCCGCCTTTTGCGTGTCATCCGACCAGTTCTTCCCTGCCCTGCCTGGCTCCACGTTTCCTCCACGGACCCCTTCTTCAGTATCGCAAGGCTGGGTTGACTATCCTCTTTTTTTGCGAAATTAAAAAAATGGCCACTTTAACATGTAGCAGAAAATGCAGTCTAATATTCCTTTGTATGTGTTTAATCCAATATTCTCACTTTATTTAATTATCAAATAGTAGTCTACAGAAATCTGATGAGTAAAATTTAAATCTCATTTCAGGCCTCTGATATCTTGTCGCATTGGGTATATATAGTTTTGTGTGTTTGTGTGCGTGTGTGTCGGTATATTTATTGTGACGTGCACTTCTGAGTCGATTGGAGTGCTGTGCTCCAAAACCAATTTAGATGTTTCATGCTATGCAATAAAACATCGACGAGTGAGCTCACAAACTCTCTCAAGGCAGATAATAAAAGCACAAGGTCAGCAAGCCAGCTTCATACTTGACACCATAAGTATTTGTCAATGGTCTTTCATTTACACGCCGATGAAAACAGAGAGGAGCTTTTGATGCGGGCTGCCACGTTACGGGTCATGCAGTCAATCCACTGGGTCGGTTAAGCGAAGGCTTCCTCCTCTTTTGCAACACTTTTGCCCCGCGTTTCTTTGCCTTTCGGCTTCATGTTTAATATATCACTCTTTTCCTAGTGTTCTACGTGACTTCTTATCTCCCTCTTGGTTTCACAGAGGGCTCGCTTTGCTCTTGGAGCCATAGTAGTCGACGTAGACTTTGATGTGAGCCGACAATGCGAGCTTGTGCCTCTGCTAAATTTAATCATATTAACGAGTTAACCATGCCGCCACTGTGGGACACTCAGCGTCTTCAGTTTTGTTCATTTTCTTTTTGTCTAGAATCATCTCGGCTTGGGACTGAGGGGAAGCAGAGAGCAAAGTGCTTTACAGAGGTATTGCTCCCTAGCGCCCTCTATTGATGAGGCACCACTGGGAGTGGGACAGTCTGGGTTGAATATTTTGAGACATTTTATCTTCAAAATGCAGAAAATGTTTGTCAATTAATGCTGCGGGTCATTTCTCATCATTACTTTTCACACAAACAATCGTTCAAAATTAAGGGTGACGAGAGATATTCCAAACATGCGCCACATTTTATAGACCAAGCCGGATCATTCTCACGTCCACAAAAAAATGTATTTAAAAGAAAAATAAAAAAGTAGATGACCTTTAACCTGACGTTGCGATCAGAGCCGTTACGATGTTTTTGTTTTGTTTTATTCTCTTTCACAGCTCGCGATTGTTATTAAATACATAAGCACCGACATCATGAACCATTTGTGGAACAGATGGAATAAATGATGAGTCATTATCTCTTCTTTTTTTTTCATCCCTTGCCTTACAGAACAAAATCTTTCCCTGAAACTTTTTCCTTTTTAAGTTTTCCAGTCACAGTGTAACCAGAAGCAACCCCGAAGGCATAGTTGGCTCGTATCCACTCTCCCCGGCAACGTCGGTTTCATTGCAAATTGTCATATTACCCAGTTAACCACACAATGAACATCTTCTTCAAATATCTTTTTTTTTTTTGTATTTTGTACTGGATTATTACGTGCTTGGAGACTGTTGATCTTTCACTTTTGGTGTCTCGGAATTACAACAGGCCCCATTTCATTTTTTTGGCAGGTTTTGGGCAGCTTTGTCAGCGAGTTTATTTCTACACAAACACCTCTGTTTGGACGATTGTTGAGGATGTGATTAATGATGGCTCTGTTGTCTGTCGGCGCTTCTGCCTGGGATGTTAGTGTTTGGAATTATTTGCAGTCCTCAAAAGCTTTATTTATTTTTACCCCCATTCCAATTTTCATTGGACCGATCACCGTGGCAACCGCCCAATCGTCTCATCACAACACATCAGCTGTGTCGTCATCCCTTATCGTCGATGGCTGCCAAGCTAATTGTAACTCTATCACTCAATACCTTGTTGTTAATTACGTGTCATGTTAATTAAAAGATTGTGTTGTGAGAAGGTGAAATGATTAACCCAGATGTTTTGGCCTTTGCTGCTCATTTTGCTAAATGAAGCAAGCGCTCGACTACCCGAGCCACATTTAGAACACTTTTCTACTCTAGTATTTTGTCTAATGATGCTTCTATTACTTTTTGTATGACGCCTTCCATAAGAATAATGAGTCAATTCACTGTTTTTTATTTCTTTTGTAATACAAACCCCCTTTCATGGTTCTCCATGCCATTCAGATAATGAAATGGATTTATGCTGATTGGTGCATTTATATATCCAAGTCTAATAAATCGAATCATCAGTTTCAGCAAGTCAACAGAAATCATTAGAGGCACTTTTTCCTCTTAAATCTTCCTATGCTACTTCATAAATGACAGGAATACGCTGAGACATAGCATTAGTGTGGAATTTTGGGATTAGCCAGGATTTGACTAATCCTCCCAGAGAAGGAAGGATTTAGGAGGGATAGCAGAGCACAGGTTAAAAAGTAGAAGTAGGATAAGGAGACCAGAAAAAAAAAAACTGTACGGGGAGGTAAGAAAATATCCGTTAATGTTGCAAGAGCATTTGGGATAAAAGCGGGTTGGCAGAGAAGGACAGAGGAAAACCGTCAGTATTATTTTAATCCTGTCAGTAGGACCCTTCTAATCCCTTGTTGTGAACATCACAGAGACACTTTGGTGTTTTTGTTAGCGATGGTAATCCCTGGTTTTACGGCCCTTAAATCCAGGGTGGTACATCACAGATACAGTTTTACATGCAATATATTTCGCAAATGAAAGGATGCAAGGACAAATGTAATTACCTGTACTAATATGTCAAACCGTCTTTTAATAGTGATGGACAGGAGGAAGAGGATCAAACCATTTATTACTGGAGCCTATCCTAAAAGATTTATGCTAGGTTCAAACTAAATCCGGTGCAATTGTTTCCTGCGGCGCGATTGAATTGAAGTCAACGGAGTTCCCGAGAGTTGCGTGTGAGGCAACACGAATGATGCGTTTGGAGCGACGGGATGCGGAGCGAAGGACAGACAATTCACCCATTCGTCCTTTCGGCACGGTTCAAACCTTTTACATTAATTCACGTGTTGCGTGGCGGCAGTCAATCAGTTCCGGGACGTGCTACGTCATGTACACCTGGCGGATTGTTTGACGAGAGAAAAAAGAAGAACGGAGGAGAAAATTATCATTGCCGTCGGTGGATATCCGGAGCTTTACAACCACTACAGGGACAAAAAAAAAAAAAAATGTGACCAGTCTTGGAGACAAATGAACGAAGAGTTTAGAGTACCAACTTTTTTTTTTCTTTAGCAACTGTTGACTTTCACCAAGATGGCAAAATTGTTTCCCTTTGCTTCCGCACAGTGTCGGCCACTCGAATGCCTCGTCGAAACCTTTTTTTCTTGCTGCCCTCGTCACAAAGCGAAGCCCCTCCCCATGAGCGCGAATGAGCGTATGAGTTGTGAACACCTCCGCGGTAAAATGCCAGCAAATTAAGCGAAGCGGAACGCTCAAACGGATTTGGTGTGAACGTAGCATTGGGCCAAAATGTATCTTCGGGTACAATCACATGGCTGACTCAGCTAAAGACAACCAAAGTTTAAGGTGAACCACAGAACACATGCTTGAGATTTAAACTCATATCTGGAGTTTATATTTTCTATATCCTGGGTCAAGACACCCATAAAGCCAGTCACTTTTTGTTCTCAGTGACGCTTGACGAAACACTATTTCTTTTTCTGCAAACACACACTTTTTGGTGATCACTTTCCCCGAGTCTTATCCCCTCACATTCCGCAAAGAGAGTGACCACAAACTCGACATCTCACACCGCTCACTTAATAATAAAATAAATAAAAACATCATATATATCAGTATATTCACATTCATGGCACCAATATTCCATTTTTCCTTCTCTTGAGGATCGTGTGACATTGCTTTGCCTCCGTGGCTTAAAGTTATGATGTCAGTGGGTCATAGTGGTTTATGGGATTTAGCCTCTGGAGGAAGGCCTGGGCTCTTTAAATCCAGGACAAAATGGCCTCTAAACTTAATTGAGGTTGCAAGTAGGTGCAATAACACTGATTGTTGTTATCATAAAGCCACAGAGGCATCGCATGCTTCAGTGTTGTTGATATTAACAATAAAAGCCGCAATGGTTGTGTGAATCCAATTGAGCTTAACGAAGAAAGAAAACAAAAAACGGTGGAAAGGTGTCCAACAGATTAGAATTATTTAATAATTTGAATTTTATAGGTCGCAAGCAAATTAAACACCTGAAACAACAATTATTGGGACGGTCCCTTTTGCTGCCATGACACAGGCGTTAAAGAGTCTTCATTTGGAGAGAGAAGCCGATCGTCAGCCTCATAAACTAAAGTCATATTTTGATGGGCAATGTACTGATTTTTTGGGGGGATCTGTGACATTGTGGACATACATGCAAACTTTTTTTCTGGGATATAAACACTTTGATAATTACAATAATTCGCCCAATGGGGTATTCATGCACATCTTATTATTATTTTTTTTAAATGTGCTGTCTCCGAAAATAACTACTGCTCTGAAATAAACACTGTGGTTTGTATGAAGAAAAAAAAAGACACAAGCCTGGAGAGAAATAATGGTGGAAGAGCAAAACAGCACATCAAATTATGTTGTTTACACAGTGAGAAAGCAATATTTGAACCGAGGTGGGCTTCGATGTCTCTAACCTTCTCACATTGTCTGTCTCTGTTTCAGCAGTTGTCACATCCAAACAAAAAGACACATTTTGGGGGCTGAAATAATCAAAATATACTGGTCTAATTACTTGATTAGAATGACGTAGAAATGTTTGTTTTCAAACATTTATTTAGGTACAATTTTCATTGAACTTTTATGCACGATAAATGACAATCAAACCACTAAATACGGGTTTATTTGTTGCATTTAAACAGAGTGTTTGACCTGTGCTTGGGATGTGAAATGAATTCCAAAATGGACAGCACAGCATCTTAGTGGTATCGCTCCTATATATATATATATATATATATATATATATATATATCAAATTATGACTAAGGGGTGTAAATGTGAGTCCAAATGATTGTTGGCGACGGAGCATGCCATTTTTGGCCCAAACTCAGCTGAGCTAGGTGTCGCTTATCCACAATCCATCTGAGCCCAGGCTGGAAGAGAAAAATGAAGGCTGGATGAATGGTTGGCTAATTCCAAGATTATATATGTTCTTTGAAGTATTGATTCAGTTTAAAAAAAAAAAAATACACAAACTTCCACAGCATGTTTTCTATTCACCGTATCAGCGACTTTGAAAAGTCTGTGAAATTGGCGCACAGCATAACAAGGGGGGACGTCTCAAACAATGCTCCTCATCTATCTGAGAGCTTTCCATACACTTTGTGCACTCACAAAAGCACACACGTTGCGCCTCGATCTCAGGAGAGAGGCAGGGAAAAACATTTGAGAGCTGTCTCCATTCACTTTCATCTCTCATCTCTTTTTAATACTGCCTCCTTTCTGGAGTTTTCTCCTTCCACCCTCGCTCCCTTAACTGTTATTTAACCAGCCTGCAGTGTGTGAAATATATTACCGATCAGTGAATGGGTTGAGCTGCAGTTTGAAAGCAAAATCCAATTGTTTGTCTTCCAATACGATATATGTGCAGGTATTAGATCATGTCGGGCCCGTTCTCTTGCATTGTCTCCTTTGGTCGATTGCAAACACGGTCGGCTGCCTGGTGTCCATTAAGACCCCTCGTGTACCCCGCCGCCACTTTTCTTTTTAGTTGGTATTATGGTTCACTGAGCGCTACCATTGTTTGCATATACACATCCAGTTTGAGATGTGTCCATCTTTTGGGGGGGCAGAATACCGTGTGGCTATCTACACCACTTACACCACTCAGTCTTCGTTTTTCATTTTTGCAATCCGCCACTATTCACCTGAGGGTCTCACTGAATTCTCACTTGGGGTGCTGCCTCAGTCATCATCATAAATGATAACAAACTCCCTTTGTACGGTTTTCTGCACGTATTCACTTATTGCAGCGAAAACAGACACTTGTTACATCTAATGAGATCCTGTTGCAGGGCTGTGTCAAAAATGTTGCCTTTGTAAATAATGAATAAAACATGTAGCAAGAAATAGCATTGAATATTTTCATTGTGTTGCACAACCAAATTGGCCTGCTGCTCTTTGGCGTGACACAAAGAAGACAGAGGCTAGTGTACGAATGGAAATAAAATATGCAAAATGCAAGAGAAGCAATCTGAAAATTTAAAATTTAAAATATTGATGAATGAAAAAAAAATATGCAAAAGTTTATTGCGCTCATTCTGCTGTTGTTTAATGGCGACATCAGACTACACAAATGTAGCCCGATTTTAGGCTGAGAGAACGTAGTGTCTCGTAGCCGAGTTGTCTTTACTCATCGGAACGGAAAGTAGGGAGGAAATATTGGAGAGTATACGTAGCATTTCAAACTCATGCTATGTTAGCGAACTGCAAAGTTTGGAGAAGAGACAGCCCATACTGCCAATACCCTCTTTTTTTTTTTTTCTCTTTTCCTAGCAGAGAACAAACGCACATGCACATTATGCCTCCGTCGACATGACTTCGACAGCTGCTTGTCCAGAAACAGAACGATATTATCTTGTAGTCTGACAGCGCGACCGTCATAAACGACCAAAAAAAAAAAAAAAAAAATAGTGTCGTCTGAGAAGGCCATTAAGCCAATTGACCCGGGAATGTGAAACATCAGAATGTACTCAAAGTTTGACTGCAATTATGTCATATAATATAAGACACATTTGCAAGAGTAATTCTGTCAAGTAAATACAAACGTTTTTTTAATTTCTTTTTAAACGATAGTCTTATGCCGTATGCACCGACATGAAGGCTCAGCTCTGCAACCAAAGGAACCACGTCTTCACATGTGCAATAATTTCATTAATCTTGAACATGGGGTCCCTTGCCACTACAGACTGTAATAATATTAATAATAATATGTAGACTTTTTTTTGTTCAATTGAGTTGATCAAAAAGGCACGGTGAGTTGGTGATTAGTGCGTTTTAGGTGCGATATTTACTGCCGAACGCTAGTGGGTTGTTTTTGTTGTTTGTTTACGAGGCTTATACGTCTGCAACTGCAAGGAGCAATTATGTTTCAAACGTTTTCCAGACTGGAATCAAAAGACAAGACAACGGAAATTTATAGGCGGGACCCGCTCGTTGAAGACAACAAGTTACATTAATGGGTAGCCTGCGCCCACTAATTAGAGCTACACAATCATGGCAATGATGTATTGGGGAGTTGTACATTTTTTATTATTATTCTTTGTTTTTTATTTTTTATTTATGTGTTAATGTGACTCGCCTGGTCTATGGCACAAGGAACATTGGGCACAGCTGATTGATAGAATGACACGGCAACCCCTTTCTTTATTGACGGACCCCCAAACATGCGTTCGGTACATCTAGTATGAGCACAATATTCTGATATTATTATTATGACAATACTTTTATTGGATTTATACAGAATAAAAAAAAAATGTTCTGCTTGAAATGTTTTGGCCGGAGCGCAGCGACGACATTTATTACATAATGTATTTTCATATTTGAAGCGTTCTACATTTTTCAAATGGATTTCAAAGACTTTCCCAAGTCTCAGGAAAACTCCCTGCTCTATGATTTACTGCCATCTTCAGAATTTAATGTATCACACGTATTCACTGGTTCTGTGTGGTGTGTATGTCAGAAATCTGAACAGGACAAAAACTGTGCAAGCCCAGGCGAGTAAAACTAGGTGAGTAGTGCGATGAATTATGTTTCACTCCTTTTTTTTTTTCCGCTGTTGAGTTTTGTGATGGCTCTGGGAAAGAAGCTGTCCCTGAGTCTGTTTCTGCAGCTTTTATGTACTAAGCGCTGGCCAGTCGTTCAAACCGGCGGTCGTGGTTGGATTTGTCCTTTATGACGTTTGCCGCTCTGCTGAAGTCGTGAGAGCTGTCAATGTCCTCTAAAACGGTGTTCATTACTCTCCGTAGTGCCGTCCCGTCAGCTGCTGTGCGTCCGTCGTATCACACCTTTCAGTACATTACATTAAATATAAAAATAGCAACAGTAGTATTGGTTTTCTCCCTCATATTACATCATTTATGACACCACGGCTGGACAAATAATGAACTGAAAGACAGTTACGGACTCTTGAGTGAGTGTTGGACGAGCTAGCTTCTCTCGAAAGGTCCCTCTTGAAAATGGCCTCGCAAGTGTATCCGCAAATAAATCCACACGTTTCCCTCCATCGGCCATTGTGGTTTAAAAAAAGCAAGAATATAGTTTAGATTTTCAAACGGTCGCCAGTTACGACTTTCGGTGTTTTGATTCCGCGTAGCGCTGCCCCCTCACGAGTGAGTATCCAATCACAAAGCGCGACAAGCAAGCAAGAAGGCCTTACTGTCATCAACTCGTGATCTGATTGGCTATCGCAACTGTCTATCAACGGTAAAAGCCCCCTTGAGACACTGAACAGATGCCTGCATGATTGTTTCTGAAGGTTTCCGACGAATAGTGCATGCTACTGGTATGATGAAATCTGCCTGGCAACACGAGCTAGCTGAATTCTGATTGGATAAAAACTCTCACCTAAAAATTCAACACCAGGGTATAATATGACATCAATGTGAACATTATGATCATGATTTCTTGATTTTATATTAGGCCAGCAGAGGTTTTGACCCCGCCCACCACTGCAATTACATAACATCATAGGCTATGATCAGGTGGTAAGCTGCTAATAACATTAGAATCAAATGTCATCTCACTTTTTATGTTACCCACCCTGTCTCTCTTAAACCGCCGCTACATTTTATGCAAAACACGCACATCTGCGCACGTTTTTTTTTTTTCTTTAAACAAAGTCGATAGGTAACCCAACCATTATGATGCAAAGAGGCTCTTTTCTTTGTAAAACCAAGACATTCCTCTCCACTGATGTTTCTTTCGATTGGATAAACACCCACCTTTATTGCTGTTCTTTTCGAGCTTGCATTGTTGAAGTAGGCCTTAACCCGAGCTGTGATGTTCTCGTTCTGTTATTATGCCGAAATAGACTCCATGCTGGGACAATTGGCTCAAGTTCAACGTGAGTATAAATGACCGAAAAGGCCTTCTAATAAGTGCACATAATGACCTGTGCGCTCATGCACTCGCCTGTTTGTATTCGCCCGCATGTGTTCGCTTGTGTGTGTGTGTTTTTTTTTTTTTATGTGTGCATTTATCTGTGTGTATGGGTGTGCTTGATAATGATGTCCATGAATTATGCATGTGGTGCGATGCTTTTCATTCAATTTCTGCTCTTATAACCCCCAAACAACATTACAGAGGCGGGTCTCTGGGCATTTGGCTGTAAATAAACTGTGAACTAATAGACTCGAGACAACTCTGGGCAACACCAGTCTAAAAAGCACTCACTGGGGAGGGAGCATAACAAATTGCCTGGAGGCAGAGCTGTTTTCAGGTCAGCTCTTGTACATTACTTTTGACTGACAGGGGCACCAGTGAGGTTGAGAACCAATGTGAAATCAGCAATATAGGGCATTTTTTGTTGTTGTTCAAGAATGGCAAATGTATATGAGGCCATAACTAAAGAGGAAATAATTTCTTTTTAATATATAAAAAAAAAATTCTAAAGATAAAGATGTCCTTCATTAGTCCCACAATGGGGAAATTTGAGGTATACTGATTATAAGAGATGTGAGCGTCGGGAAATATTGCCGGTCCGTTATTTGCCAGTGACCAGTCATTGTCAGTCCGTGATTATTTCAAGATGAATCAAAACTGTCGTCGTCAGTCTATCACTCCGTCACTCCGTCATCTTTATTTTAGCCATGCTATCGTCTCTGCCAGATATATCCATGATGTGATCAGGCTGACTGCGTGATTTTGCTTCGTCCTTCTTCTTTTAGTTTATTGGTGGATTCCAGCTCTTTAGTGCACACGGCCAAGTACCGTATTTTCCGGACTATAAGGCGCACCTGCATATAAGCCGCAGAAACTTTGTTGTTTACTGCATGCCCAGAACAATTCTGTACTGTGAAAGCACATAAAAGTACATAAACGGATTGTTAAAACAGTGCCTTTCAACACAGCAACAACTTTTCTAAGTAAAACCGAACAGACCCAAGAAAAAAAAAAATCGAGATTTATTTAGCGTATTTTCTGAACTATAGAGCGCCCCCTGATGTAAAAAAAAAAATCCACAGAAAAGCTGCACCGATGTATTAGCCGCATGGTTCAAAACCTAGGAAAAAAGTAGCGGCTTATAGTCCGGAAAATGCGGTACAGGAAGCGCAAAAGGGCTTCGCAGGCTGTTATCAAAGCTAAGCGTTCATGGTGACGCATTTCCGTGTCAATGCAGTCCACTCGAAACAACCTCTGTGTACATTCACCCCAACAACCAAACACACGTGAGACACATGGCGTTTCCGTCAGTCTTCAAAGAAATGGGAGTCCGTCAGGAGAAGGTCCATGAGTACTGACCCTGGTTAGTGACGATTTCCTGCGGGGCTACGCAAGGACCAGTATCAGGATGCGTCAACACCATCAACCCAGATTCTCTGTTTGCCAAGGTGCTGGAGGATGGCCGGTGAGTACGTATATTGCCATATGACTGCCCGTATCGCCGATGTCAGTGATTTGTGACCTTGCGCTTCTTTCATCACTTACTGTTTGTTACCGCGCCATGGCTCAGAGCACTATTGTCCTCTCCCTCTCATCACCTCTTTCTGCTTCTCTCTGTCTGTCACTCTCCTCTCACTCACTCCATGTCTGCTTTGTTACTCACCAATGGCCCCAAGCTACTTGCTTGGCGCCTGGGGTGACCAATTCTGCACTTGTGACATTGAAAGTGTGTATGCCAGTGCGTGTGCGTTGACTCTATGAATGTACACTGCAGATAATTGTGTTTTGACCATGGGAGGAGGACTAATTTTGTTTCGTGGACAAGATTCATCCATTGCATTGCTTCAAGTCATATGATTACCAGGGATGGAGGACTCGAGTCATAATTTGGCTTGTCAGTCAGGCTCAAGTTCCTATTTTAGTTGCTATAGTCTATATTCTCCTACACTACAACACGAGTAGGCCTAATTTTTTTTGGGGTGGGGCGGCAGATTTGCAGTCATATGCAGGAAAAAAAACTGTAAGCTACTAAGAGCACATATTTTGCACGTAGGCACATATTTTGTCCAAGACCCAATGGAATCCTGAATTATTTTGACAATTGTGGTTGAAATATCAAGGTTAATATTTGTGTTTGTCCAATCGAGGTTTTGCGCTTGGTTTAAGGCCATTCTGCAGGAAATTCATGCACATGCTCTGAAGTGACAGTAATACAATCGGGAGCGTCCTTGACTCTAGGCGCTGACTGTGAACTCTGTCAAATTAGGTTTCACTGTAAGACTACTTGATTGCTTCATTGTGTAGGGGGGCCATTCGTGACCAATTCTATTTTTAATTACAGCATATCTGACGTCTGTCCATCTATTTCTCGATATTCGCATTTCCACCGAGTTCTAACCTTCCGTTGCGCATTCCTGTTGATGGGTGCGAGTGTGGAGGCCGTCCTAATTCCCCAAAGTAGTCTGTCGCCCCGCCCCTTTTGCGTCATTATTCCACACATTGGCTGAGCCCGCATCCATGGACCCTCAGATGAAGCATTTTAACAACGAGTCATTGTTGTCGAATTTGACCAAATATTGATACAATGGCGACGATCGGGGGAATTCCTGTACCTGTGCCGAAAACGTGTCTTAATCAAAGTTTTGAATTTACCTAAGTATTTTGTCCTAGTGCAGTTGCCGTACTTGCCGACCTTGAGCGCATTTGTAAATCCAAAAACAACAACCTGTGCCGTCATATTTGATGACGCAGATCAAACAGAACATCCACTGTCCCAATTCTCCAGTTTTCCTTTGTAACCTGCACCCGATTGGATCTGTCCATCATCCATAACTGAACATTAGTGACAAAACCTGCAAAAAAAATATAACAAAGCCCATCCATCAGATTCATCTTTTTTTTCATCAAATTTGATGCCACACGATAAAGAAAAAAAAAATACTGATGTCGCCCAAAACCCCCGCTAGGCTGGCTTGAAGTCTCCCCTGGCTTAACCACCGGATGAGGGAGTAGAGGGTTTTTCCCCGTCCTGTCCTCAAACGGCCAACACATTTGTTGCTTAAAATTTTTCATTATATCAAAAAACCAACAAAATCTTGTGGATCAGGTGCGGATCAAAAAACAAGTAGGCAAAAATTGTGGCAGGAGGCGTTAGAGCCGAGCCGGTCAAAAAGGATTTATTCTAAGAAGAATAAACTTGAGAGTTCGGTCCTGGGAGAGGCTCAGAATCCCTGTGAGCAGAACACAGGGACGAGCTCAATTCACTGAAATGAGCTCGGCTCACCTCTACTGGTGTCTATTTGGGCTTCCCAGTGATACAATGGGGTCAATTTCCCGGCAATGAGTACACGGTCTTGTCAATAATGGTTTGCCCTGTTTTGTTTGCAAGGGTGCCTCCCTCGCTGTTTGCTGATGACGGCCAAGCAGCGGCGGTCCTTCATTTGAAAAATTGCATCGTTCTAAGAACGGCTTACTCATCTACTTTCGGAACGCTCTTTTGCTTCGGCCAAATCTCACTTACCTACATTGGAATCAATTCTTTCCAAGTTACCTGCACAGCACTTACAAAATGGCTAAAAATATAAATTAATTAATAAGTAATAAAGAAAATAGACACTACACTATAAAAGATTGATTTTATTTAACTCTAATCATTGTGTATATTTTATAGCTGTGTTAATCATTAAAATAATTTTATTATATTTTGGCAATTCAGATTTATTGTTGGGACTGTTTATACCTAATGTATCTATTTACCCCCAAAAATAGATAATAATAATAATTAATGATTTATTATAAGGTAACATTTTTGGAAACCCACGGAGAGATATCAAAGCATACATTTGTTAACAACAATAAAATATGCTGACTAAGAAATACATTATGTTTATGCCATGTAGTCTTTTTGATTTTTGTTACTGTCTTTATGGCTATGCTTCAATTATCTTTACTATTATTCTATGACGCATTCCAAAAGACTCTGCTTCTATGCCCCATAACAACATGCATAATACCCACAAGAAAGCAATTTCATTAATCCTGTATTGTTTGCAAAGGACAGCGACTGTACTCACAGTCTACAAAGAATGATGATAAAACATTTGCATATAAAACACAGCCAATGGTTAAATTGTTGGGACTGCTTAAATGAAACATTCTCGGATCAAGAAAACATTGCTCACAGGATATAAGGTGTTGAAACTGCTTCCTTGTATTTGACTGAACACATGATGGCTCTCTCTCTCTCTCTACATAGATTCTATTAAGACAGTTATTCTCAAAGTGTAGTTCAAGATAAACAGACCAGATCACGCTTCTTGTGATGTTTGCACCGATAATTTTTTTTTTATTATTGTCTTGTTTTCACCTATCACTCTTGTGTCTATATGGCATCGGCAGTAAATGTACTGACTATTCCATGATTATGTCTGAGTAGACTAACCCTGCTTGTGTGCCCTCTGTTCATTTTATAGATCACATTGCTTAAAGCTGTGAATACGCTCCGATTTTATATGCATCTGTATTCGGTGCTTATCGTTATCAGAAAGTCAAAGGTAATGAGTGCTAACATTACACGTACCGGTTGAGAGGCACTTTCAAAACAAAGAAAAAAAAATAAATAATAATACTCACAAGAAATCATTAGGCTTCCCTTATGTGTCCCAGCCCCCCCCCGAAAAAAAAATATTCGAAGAATGAGTCACCGACTTTGCCCAGGCACAATGTGAGTAAAACGACTCACAGATTGGCAAATACAATCATAACTCCGCTTCCAATGTATTCACTAAAAGGACCGACCAAATTAATGACCCACCAAGAATTCATCTGAAGGTCATACGATGGGAGCTGATAATCGTTCTTCGTATGCGGCTGTACACTACGAGTCTAACAATTTAAAATTGGTCCGTTCTTAAAGAGCTGACTCAGAATCTGGCTTTGTCAGTTTTACTTTTTTGCGTGCACCTGTATTCTCAGTTGCACTTGAACCTTCTTCATCAGCATTGATTGTACAAAACACCAAAACTTGGGACAGAAGTTACATTAAAGGTCAGGGAGCAGGACAAGAAAGAGAGAAGGAAGTGCGATCACTCCTTTTATCTCCAGTTTCTCTCTTGTGATTGAAAGCTGATAGTGGCGATTACCTTTGGCTCCTGATCTTCGGAAAAAAGGGCCACGCTCTATGTTGCCCGTTACACAATGGAAACTTTTGAGATGATACCTCGCAACCCTCCAGGTGACTAGACTGCCGATCTCCACAAGACCTCTGAGGAAGAAACCTTTCAATTTTGGCTTACCCGGAAAAAAGAAGATATCGTAGTATATCACTTGCGTCCAGCGAAACTGTAAATTTGTTCAGATGGTGTTGTTTGTGTCTGGGTGTTCTTTTTTCCAAACTTGCCAAGCTAAAAAGTGTTGAAAATGGTCTCTTTGGTGATGATGAAATGTTAATCTTTGAAAAAACATCTCCTGACAAGAGACGATTTTTGGAGGTCTGAAAATCCCGCCCAATGCCAACAATATAAAATCATTATCATCTTTCACTCTTCCAGGCATTATGACTTCAGTAAAAAAAAAAAAATCCAAAACACAACTCTGTTGATTTTTTTTTATTATTATTATTTTTCACTTTGCCTCGCAGTCTGGCCTTGGCAGAGGTTGCATTGTGAGTGCTATTCTTGTTATTGCTTCCGTCCGTCCGCACTGCCACCGTGACTGTCATGCAGCATGCTTCTGACATAAAGCAACTTTTATGTATACTGCATTGTGATCATGAAATGAAAATTTCTTTCTTTGGAAATGACTGTTTGCTTTTTGTCCTGTGACCCTGAACAGGAGAAACAGTGTAAAAATTTTTTTTTAAAAAAGGAACATATTGTTTAGGCTGTCTTTATGTGTGGATGTATGATTGGATCAGCGTTTACTGATATTTCTTTCAATTCCTTTGTGATTATTCATGTGCGCCCTACAGGAAATTCTTTTTGATTTTAAACAACTGTAATGAAAGCTCATATTGACAACAAAAGAAATTATGATCAGCTGATATTCATTCTCGGCACAGCAGCTGCCTGATTGTCTGGGGCTCCTCATCCATTATAAAGCTCAGGCTAATATGTCTTTCTCGGCTAATGGTGGGATGGTGCCGCGGTGCCTTGAAATGAGAGGAACTTTGACCTAGATCTCTGAAATTAGAAATCCATATTTCATTTCTCAGGCAAGACCCAGTGTTTCCTCAAGGCCGGCAGGTGATGTTGGCAGCTATGATAGGTACTTTGTCAGTGTTCAGGCCATCTTATGCCATTTCCTTTTTTAGTGGGTGAAAACTCGGGATAATGAGGGAGAGAGCGGGCGGGAGTCCAGTATGGTCTGGAGGTTCATGTTGATATTGAGTTCTATCATACATTCTGGTCAGAATGGGACAAGAGCGGAAGAGGGGGATAACGTGACCTTTTCATTAATTACCATGCATATTCATTTTTTGGGGAACGATTATGTTTGACTCACTTGTCAAACAGTATTAGGGCAGACACCAAAATAACCATAAGTAAAGGCTCACTAGTTGTTGTGCTCGTATGCAAAGCCGTTCTTCTGTGCCTGTGGCCATCTAGCTTTACGATTTTTGTTTTGTTTTATTGATGGCAGTAAGATTTGCCGCCGCTTTTTTCATTCACTCCAAACGTTCTCTCTGCTGCTTGATTATGGTTTTCAACTGCAAATTTCACTACTTGCAACTTTGTAGTCTGTAGAATATGATTATGTTGAGGAGCATTTGTGGTCAGTAGTTCTCAGTTGTCTTTGTAAGGAGTAGGAGATATTGGTGCATAAGACTAGAGTGCCCTCTTGTGGCTGTTTGTGGAATATATATATATATTTTTTCATGTATAAGTCGCAGGACCAGCCAAAAAAACGTGATACTTATAGTCTGGAAAATACGGTAATTAAAAAGTTGAGTAGCGTACAACACGCACATTGAAGTTTGTGATGATATTTGCCACAGATCTCAAGAGGGATTCTCCAAATTGGTCTTCACAGGGAGTAGTCTGTGGGAGAACAATCAAGAAGAGCGGGCGGGCCTTGGGTTATCCGTGCACCGTGGGATGGGCCTATTTCTAGGAAAGTCTCCGTTAAGGAAATCTATGGAAACGTTTGAGCAATGTGGAGGTGCACCATCCTGCTGGTAAAAGACATGTTCTACGTTCACCTCCTTTTCTCTCAATTTTAAAAAATTGTAAAAATTAAAAATGTGGTCAAAGCTCGTGAAAAAAACAAACCAGTAATTCATAAAATTTTCACTTATAGCTAATGTTAAAATTCCGGTTGATCTGCCCTGGAATTAAATACCTGACCTTTTGATTGCTGTGATGACATTTACCTGCTTATTCACACATAATGTAAGATACAAATGAAATGAAGGTCAGAGGTTTATGTCAGCTGTAGGCTAATGATGAACCATGTTTCATATGTCAGCTCATGTGCCTTTTTCACTTCAGTGCTATAACCGGATTCATTGACCATCACTTAATTTAAGCGTGACACATTAGACGCGTCTCCCCCTTCTGACACACATTTAAGCTTTAACTCACAGACTCATCCAAAGATGATGCTTGGGAAAGGCAGCACGAAAATGTGAAGTTAGTTTTTGGGCTCTTTATGGCCACTGATGCGCCGATATTTACTGTAAAAGATATATCATGATCACATAGATTATGGTTTATAACAGGGGTCTTCAATCCTGTTCCTCGAGGGTTGGTGGTGTCCTGTCTGTTTTCCATTTCCATTACTTATGCAGTCACCAATACTTATAGGGGAAAATCTTTTTTTAGGGAAAAAAAAAATTCATAAATAAATTCAATATGTTCAATGCAAACTCAAGGAACAGGCTTGAAGACCCCTGGTTTAGTGTATTGCCTTCTTTGTTTAACATTTTACCATACTATTACATTTTAATACACACCAAATATTTCAAATTGTGCAAAATTACACAAACGCCTTCGTCTCCCAAAACATGAGCTGGACACAGACTAAGAATCTAGGAGGAGCTCAAGAGAGAAAATGATGGCAAGGGTCCTTGAACAACAAAAAAGGCAATCATTGAAGTGTTTGTTTTCAGACACAAACAATCGGCCCTTTATCCCGACATGGCAGGACATTGATGTCCTAGAGTCGCTCAATGGGGCCTTACCTCCTTTTCTGGACTTCACAGACTCCCTTTTTCTGAAGCCATTGCTCCACCTGTTCCGTACAAATTTGCTGAAGCAAAGACCTAACTACCACAATTATGCCTTATCTTTCCGGCAACAGATGCTCTCCAGATTGATGATTGGAGGTACAGTACATTAGCCCGGAGGAGGTCGAGCAGTGCCATTAGAGCGGCGCCTGAAATTGGATGGCGATCTAGGCCAATCACAGGCAAAGATTTCAGAGGGATCAGTGGACCAGGGTACGGAAGCGCTGTCATTGAACGCACCTCTACCATTGCTGAAGAAACAATGAAAATCAACAGGTCCTTTTTTTCATCGGGGCGCAAAATCAAATCCGCAGTGACAAGTTCTTGAGTTATTTATTCATGTAGATATATGAAATTATTAGACTGGTTTCATATTTCTCTAAATGTCTCGACTCATGGGCAACGGATTTGTTTCGTGTCCGAGACGTACAGACAAGCTCGAGTATATTCTGATTTACAAACGACTTTGCGCTATGCATGCATTTAAAATAATTGGTGGACATGTTCGTTTATTGATTTGCATGCTTAATGTCAAGATTTTAATTGCAGTTGTTTACGAAATGCCTTCGCTGGTCAGTCTTTATTGAGCGGCGTTGATTTGACTTTTTCCTCCTATGGACCTCTTTTTAAAGGTGGAAGATTTGTGAAAAATTGTCAGTTATGACTAAATTACCGTATTCAGATTCTTATTTGGAGCACTTTTGGCATTTTATTGTAGCTTAGCTTACGTAACACGCGGTACGTGCACAATATGTATGTTCTGTCCCAAAGTTTAGTCAGTTGGCATCTACCACACACGCACACACACACCCCCCCACACACACCCCCCCACACACGCGCACACACATGCATCAAGAGTAAAAAGGGCTCTAGCACCCAAAGACTGCTGGCAAGGTTGCTCAAAAAAAAAAACAAGTATCACGACCACACAGCGTGTCAGCTCATTTCGGCTATGGTGAAATGGAATTTTGTATGGCTGCATATTAACTTTTTTTTTTTTTTCCCCCAAAAGGACGGTGGAATCTGAGGTCGTATGTTGAAAAACAAAAACACATTTAAGGGCACTTAAATTATTCAACAGGGAAGCTGCGTGCTGTCACAGTCTTAAATGTGCAGAAAAAACATATTCCTTCGAAAAATATTCACCTTGGAATGTATGAATGGAGAATGTTTTTTTGTTATTTTTTTTGGGCGAAATAAGAAAATGGAAACCACTTTTTTTTTCCCCCCACAGTATTGACATGGTCCTTTGCTTTGCTCTTCCTCCGTCTTACTTTTTGCACAATAGAGGAGAAGGTCATGGAAATGTCATTAAATACCCATTGCATGAATTTGATACTTTAAGGAACAGTTTGGTACCGGTTCCGGGTATTCCGGAAGCGTGTCCGTTTCCTCTTCTGGAGTCCCTCTCAAGTGAGCGTGACTCGAGCTGTGGGTGCCACATTTGCAAGAATTACCATCATACCACGACTGGATACTCGGCTTCCACAAATAACAAGCAACGTGCATGACAATATAGCCACGGAGTCATTGTGCGAGTGCCAAACACAGACGTAATCGAATAAATATGTACACAAACATGTTTGGTGAACACAAGCATGTGCAAACAAGCGAACGTCGTCTTTGTTTTTTTGGGTTTTTTTTGCTAATCCCTCAGGCCTTGTCTCAAGGGGGGAAAAAAAGGATAAAGCAAGAGGTGCCTTCATGTTTCGCAACATCGCAGAGACTGCTGCTCTCTCCAGAGAAGCTGGCGTTTTATGAAATAATTGAGAACATCACAGCACACGGAACCAAGCAAAGGGCTCATCGCGAGCGTAGAGTGGCGGAGTCGATGAGTGTGGACTCAATTCAATCAAGTTTTATTACATTTGTATGGATATACGTGATTTCACGTGGATTAGGCCTGACTGACCTGAAATGAAAAAATGTGAATGCTTGAGATTTTCTTTGAATATACGTTTTAACGCACACAGTCCTGCTGACACTTCCGCGTGCTTATTGGCTTCTGTGACCGTTGCGGGAGTAATGTCAAGCATCCTTGACTCCAGACGATGCATGCTTCTCTGCTGTAAGTGCTGTACTACTCGGTGTGTTTACCTTGTGGTTTTCTTTGGTTTTACTTTGGCTCGGTGAGCTATCATTTCACCACTGGGGGGGGGGGGGGGAATAAGAGTCACCAATTGGCAATTTGTTCTGAACTATTCAATAAAAACAAGAAATGTAGAGGTGGGACGGATGCTCACTTAGGATCATAAATTTAATGTGTATATCCTTCATTCGTTGTTTTTTCGAAACAAAACAGGAAGTTAAAAACAACTTTTGTCATATACATTCCCTAAAACAAAATTGAAAAAAAATGATAAAGACTTGACTTCCGATTGTGTGCACAAATAAGTATAATAAAGGAATTACTAATCAATTATCCTCAAGTGTGATCTCCTCCACACTACGTTACTTACCTCAACCGAACTGATTTGTCTTCCACTGATTGTATTCACACCACCTCCTTGTGAGCAATTATCGAATGGTTTCTCTCTCCACTGACTGATGATATGCAACTCGGGCTGTACGACAGGCCAGGAAACATGCAGTGTCTTGGCATGCCTCACCAAATTCTTTAACAGGATACTGGCGTACTTCCATTTAAATGATAGATCCAAACAGTGTCTGTTATTGAGTACAAAATTTGTATCCATAACACACCAGCCGCCCAGAACGTCTTGATTTATGGTATCAAAGACTAACTAATAGACATACTGTATTTATCTGAACAAACACACGCACACCCCCCCCACACACACACACACACACACACATATATATATATATATATATATATATATATATATAGGGAGAGAGTGAGAGATCCAAAATAATTAATAAAGCCAGATTCAAATATATGAGAAAAATATATAAATATAAATAAATATTCAGCATATTAGTTGCACGTCTTTGGTTGGTCGTTCAACAGTTGCATTTTACAGAAGCATGTTCATGGATCAAAGGAAGTTACCAGAACAGTTTTTGAATTAAAATAAATTAAAAAAATATATACCCTCCCTACACTAATTTCAAGATTTTACTCAAATAAATACGAAACAAGCTTCATAAAAAAATTTTAGTTGAAGAAGGTGATTAATCGCGATCAATTATGTTAAATTTTGCAATTAATGAATTAAAAATAAATGTGAAAATATATTTTTTTAAAAACTAATAAATAAATGTGTTAGCACTTGTGACATGTTTTGTAAAGGACAACAGCGAGGAGAGAAGAGAGATATTTATACACTTGGGGTAGACTAGGGGTTAACAAATCTCCCTCACAGTCAGAAAATGTCTTTATTATTCTCTGCATGTGATCAGCAGATCATAAAATATAACTTAAGTTCCACAAAACTCTCAGAACTATAATGGCTTGTCCAAAATGAATACAACTGAAATGTAAATCATGCATCTAATCGTAGATTTGTGCAATTACCCCCGTCACACATTTCTCAAATTTGTGAAAGTCGGCTGGATGACACCGGTTCCCTATCTGGATGTAAATATGATGGTTCTTTTAAATGAATAATTTTCCATGCAAAAAAAAAATATATATTTATAAATAAATCTGAATCTTCACACCTCAAACTCTCCCTTGGATGTAATTACTTCATGCATTGGATATTGCATTTAGTTTTTAATATTTCACACTCCCCCTCTGCCATCTCTCATCCTACCTCAGTCTGCTCCTCTGCATGAGTTCCATTTTCATTTTCATTCCAAATGGCAAATCTTTGCAAGAAATTAGATATTGGCATAGCTGTCTCATTTTTTTTCACACTACAATGAGGAACGCTTTAGTCCTGAAATTCGAGTCTCACCCGTCTTTCTTGGCTCTGCGTTTCAACTCGCAAACATGGTGTCTTTATCCTCATTCAGTTCTCATTGAAACGCCCGATCTCCCCCCCGCCCCCAAGACCTCTCATCCTCACGCAACCTGCTTCACCTTTCGCATGCATTAAATCAAATGGAATCCATTAAAATGGCATGCACGACAGACAATAGCTTTTATGATTGCTTGTCATGTTCAGCCTGGTTGTGCTGCAAGGCCCCATAAAATGCCATTTGAATCACCTCATTTGATCGGGCCTTAGTACACAGGAAAAAAAAAAAAAAGAGGAGGAGAGCAAGATTAGAGGGTGATATCAAGCGGCGATATGGTTGTATGAACATGGAAGGATAGAGGAAAAAATAGGTAAAAAAAGAGAACTTGTCATGGAAAAGATCAAGCCAGAGTGAAAAATGAAAAAATATGCATGCAAAAAAAACAACAAAAAAAACAGATCACAAAAACGTCCAATTTAATGAGATGAAATCGAGAATCACCTATAAGTTGAAGTTAGTGTGATGGGAAATGAGGGTTAAAAGGTAACAGCGGGGGAGGGAAGAATGACACGATTCCAAATGAAATGTGGCGAAAACGGTCTAAGTGGAAAGATAGGCAGAGCGGAGAAAAGACAATGTGACAAAAATGTGAAAAATGATACTCGGGAGAGAGAGAGAGAGACGGTAGAAACAAATAAGAGCGTTGAACACAGACTTAATATCCGTACAGGAATCCCAGAGACTAATAAAAAAGAGGGCCTGACTGCTCAGACAATGCAATGTGCCATTAAAATGAAAATGTTTCAAGTTACCTAAGGTTGTGTTCACACATTTGCTTTTGGACCAAAGCAGAACGTGATAGATTATCTTTATTTGTACATTTCCTAATTGGTAACTGGCCAGTGAAGCGGACTCGTGTCACTCTTTACGACGCAATCTAACATCCGAACGCGACAGCGACTGGAATTGGCCGTAAGATATCGAAACGACATCCTGTGGTGCCCGAGCCGGTCTCAGCCGCCGACGGGACGATCAAGAAGAGTGCAATAATGAAGTCAGTCGACTTGGCGCATGCACGCAAGAATTGACTTGAGATAACCTGTGACTTGACTTAATTTGACTGACCTCAGACCAAAAAAAAAAAGACTTATGAGTAGAAGGTTCCGTCTTGTGACTTCCATTATATCGCAAAAAAAGTATTCAATCATCTACTTTAAATTGCATATGAACTCCACTGAGCTTCAACTCTTCTGGGAAGGCTTTCTACAAATTTTAGGCGTGTGTTTAGAGGACGTTTTTGACTATTCTCGCAGAAGCACATGTGAGGTCAATGAATGTTGTCGGATGATAAGGTCCGGCTCTCATTCTCTGCTCGGATTCATCCCAACGGTGTGCTCTCGGGTTGAGGTTAGAACTCTGTGCAGGCCAGTCAAGTTCATCCACACCCGACTCTCATCCACGTATTTACAATTTTAATTGTCTGTTCTGGCCAAGCACGCTCTCGGATACCCTACGTGGCGTGGTGAGCGGTAGCTCGAGGTATTTGCTTTGCTAATTGGAAAATGTTCATCTCCCTTTAGTGTCTGGTGTGTGTTGATGTTTATTGAGGGACTGATAAAACACAGCAGACCGATAACAATTGCAGGAACCGCCGAGAGATGGGAGGGCAAAGTGTAAGAGGAGCACCTTGGGGGTATTTACCGGTGTGAAGGAATATGAAAAATCAATGAGTGCATAATGAGCTTCATTTAGAAAGTTGTCAGACACCAGCAGAGTGCTTTTTAGCATGCTGAATCCGTGGTGTGAAACCAGACACTCTTTACTCAACGCAACATACAAGCTTAGAAAACAATTTCGAAATATAGACGAGATGTATTAATAAATTAATAATGTTGCGACTGATGATATCTTGCTGGCTGACTCCAATGTGACGTCACATCTGGCGGTCGGAGATCGTCCTTATTCTTCTGAGACGGACTCTTTTAAAATGATTTAAGATTGCTACAAGTGATGCAGTATTTGGATTCTACTAAATAATCTACTAACCAGAAGAAGCTATCAGACGTGTTTCTAAAGCTCTAGTTTTTATTCTTGTTCTTCCATAGCATTATTTGAATTTAAAGGCACAAGTGCAATCTCATCTCTGCCCTTGCTTTGACTCTGAAAGTGGAAATTGTTTTTTGTTTTTTTTTTTGCGATAATGCCATGGAGCTATTCCGACACAAGCTGGCGCAGGAAACTCTCCTTGATCAGAAATACTTCTCATCTAGTAATGCACAAGATTTGTGTCATTTTTTTTTTTTTATTATTATTGTTCTCTTTCCAGACCCACCAAACTTGTGTCTACAATTCAATCTCCCGCTCATATGATGAAACCATTAACAGTCCAAAGGATTTCAAGGTTTTCTGGCTCCTCGTCCTGCCTGATTTTATGGCTGAACTCCTGTCCTCTTTGGGGAGGTTCAAGTTCCCTTCCCAGGACGCAGATGGCAAACATTGAAAAGGCTTACACTCATGGGGTGGCTACAGTCCCCCTCGGTGGGTCTTAGCTTCCGTTTGCAAGGAGGCGCTCTGGTAACCGCTGGCGAGGATCCAAAGCACCCCAACATGCACTGCAGGCCCTTGGTCGATCGATGGTTTACATAATGAAGGAACGGTGCCAAGTTTGGCTATCGTGGTCCAATCTATCGGATCAAGACTGCTTGGCTGCGCTGGCAGCTGCGGTGGTGCCAGGGGAGGTTTTTGAGCACAACCTGAAAATCACTCTCAATCTCAGATGGACCACGGCCAGTGCAAGGAGGGGCGGAATCAGAGTATGAACATACTTTGATGTCCAAGTCAGAGAGTCTTGCGACAGCGTTTGTGTTTTATTTATTAAAAATGGAAAGACGGGAGAGCAACATGTCACTATAGTCAATGTGAGATGTACTGTATAAAATGCATGAATTTTGTTTTTCTGCGTCACTCATGGAACGATTGATTTCCTTGTGTGGAATTGAAAGGAGCGGTTGAGTCACACATAACCAACCCTAATTCTTTTTTCTTCCAGTGACATTTATCAAAGCTAATAACCCGAATCTCATTTTATTTTCAGGGTTAAAAAGTAAAGGGTTTAAAGCATGCGAGGGAAAACTACGGCCCGGGGGCCACATGTGGCCTGTTAAACGTTTTAATCTGGCCCGCCAAACTTGAAAAAAATTCAATGAATAAACCTTGTTTATGTTTTGTTTTCTAAATATTGTGGTTTTTCAGGTTGCAAATCTCATAGGTCACTGGCATGATCTGTTTTGATTTTTGGTTTCACATTTAGTTTAAGGTTTTCCTTTGTGTTTCTTTGTGACTCGTTACATTTTGCGTACACCAGTGCTGGTCATCCCGGTCCCTGGTGTGACCCAATCAGCTCCCTCCAACCCTTTGTGTCTTGTCCAGGTGTTCCTCGTTGTCTCATTAATTTGCTTGTATTTAGCCAGGTCCGTTTGCTATTTGTCGGTCCAGTCAAGTTCAAGTCCTCCTCTTCTATTGTTTGTTTGTTACTTTGAATCTATTTTTGATTTTCCAAGTACTATCTTTGTCTTTTTGCTAGAAATTAAATCAAGTCCACCCCGGAAATTGTGCTTCCCTCCGTTTGGGTCTTGCTCCTTTCCGATCCTTGGCCGGTCACACTGCCATGAATTGCACTCCCATTTTCGTTTAACGGAGTGCTCTTGTCTTGTTTGCCAAACATCCGATTACAAAAGCCCATGTTTGCTTATCTTCTTCATCATTCCTCATGTCGTGATAATTACAAGTAATCCGTGGCCCTCTTAATTCCTGAGAACTATTCTGTCCTTGACCTGAACAGGACCTTTCCATACCGTCGAGCAGCTCTCATTGGCTGGTCGCTCTTTCGGCCAAAGTGCACGATCATCTTCAAGTGGGGACCACTAATTAGCGTGACTGTTAAACTGCTGAGTGTGTGATGAAACCACACAATCCAACTCTCCATCATTCTCAGAGCTGGACTGGTGTTCTTTTGGGTCCACTCACGTTTCCTTCTGAGAATCAGTGCATAAAACAGGAATCTTTAGTGAGTAACTAAATACATTTCCTCAAGTACAGTCCTCGTGTCAGTTTTTGACAAAAACTGAGTTTGTCATTCAGGATACTTTGTTGTAGGAAGATTCGTGTGTGTTATCGAGCTGGTTCTCTGTGTGGCGTGCAACAAAAATATTGACGTTGAATTTCCCCTTGTGGGATTATATCGAGCAACGTAACGTAACGTGTTTGTGTGCATTCCTTCCGTCCCTCCTTTTTCTATCGCGTTTGCCCCCATTAGAGTCACGAGTGAACAGGAGCCTATCCCAGTTGACTTTGGGTGGGGAATATTCTGGAGCGGTCACCAGCCAATTGCGGTATGCCGGCTTCCCATTAGATAGAAACACAAGTGCTTTTGGCTAGCATGTCTCAATTTCCCTGGTGCCTTTTTAAGTGCTGCAGTGTTATTTTTACACCGCTATGTGTCAAGGCTTAGATGGATAGGATCTATGACTGTTAAAAGTAATGGCTGCAGGTCTCTCAGTGATTTGTCTCACCAAATTTGGGATGTGTATCGTGAACTAGGAGGTATAAAGATGAGAATATATTTGTGTGTGGTGGGCATACTGTATGTAAAAAAAAAAATCTTTTTTTTGGGGGGGGGGCACTGCTGCTTCACGCGTGGAATCGGAAGTTGTACACCGAGAAGACTCCAGGAGGATAGCGGGACTCAAACATTGGCATGCGAGTCGTTTTTTGGACTGTGTGGAGCCTTGGAGGGCCACACAGTCACAGTGGGCATTTTTTTTTTTTGCCTGGCACTGAAGTTGGAAGAAAAAAAAAAAAGGATCTCACCGGAACAATAAGAAAAAAAAACACTCCGGAGCTTCCTCCGCAGCTCCTCCCGCTGCCTAACAGAAAGACCCTTTCAAGCACCGGAGGTGATAGCGGGAGTGAAGAAGCAGCCCAAAATGATATTGGACGACGATAAATGCAAGGCCGCTGTGGATCACCGTTTTTCAAAACAGGTTTCGCGACAACTCAAAATCTGAAATGAGGGAAACTGAGTTTTCCATTTCAAAAAGGGAGGAAACTCAAACCAGAGAAAGAACTCTTGATCAGCTGTCGTAGGAACAGACTATGAACCCAACATGGTTGGCAAATCACTTTCTCAAGGGACTCCGAGCCAAGAAGCAAAACCGCAAACCAGAATTTTCAATCGAAATTTAAAATAAAACACAAACAATAAAGAACAATGAAAGTCCAAAAGACAGCAGCAGATTGATGAATTCAATTCCAGGTCCTTCAGATTGGAGTCGAACTGAGATAAAGATACAAGATTTGACAGTTTTACTCTGCTTTGGAAAGAGTTCCAGTCAGTTGGAGCACGATGCTGAAAAGACATCTTTCTCTTCTTTGTCCTCACGCTGAGGGCTCTTAGAATACACGCATCCTGGGAATGAACAGCATAAGGTCCATCGGACTTGCGCTGAAGTTACGCACTTAAGTATGGAGGGCGCAACACTACCTCTACTTTATATATAAATTTGTACCAATGTGTCAGATGGGCGGGTTAACAAAGCAGGCCAACCAACACGGGAGTACACTTCACAATGATCAGTTTGTAAACTGCCGCTTGTTTTGAAGTGTGTCTGTCTCACATGATTTAAATATATATCCATCTTGAGTGGTTGGAAGTAAAAAAAAAAAAATAGTTACCATACCTCAAAAGCAGAGCCATTTTTGGGACAAATTTTGCTATGTGTAGGTTTTTTTTTTTTGTTTACCAAAGATCTATTATTATAACTGCATATCTATTATTTCTAATAAAGCAGTCTGAGGCAAAATCAGTAACAAATTTGACGAGTTATGATTTCATGTCAGCCAAACACGGTTAACGCAATGCAAATGAATGGGAAAATTGCTGGGTATTCCCGCTTCAAAATGGCAGAAGGAAGTCTTCATGTCCACAACTAGCTTCCTCTGGTGGTTATGTACCATATTTTCACAACAATAAGCCCCCCTGTATTTGAGTTACAGTATAACATACATACATGCAAGATTTAGCTCAGTCGTACTTTATTGAAGTATTGAAATATTTAACACGCCCTCGTCATTTTCAGTCGGTCACATTTGCCCCATCATCCATGAACAAATTGTGACGTAACTCACACAGCGCAACAAGAAATGGACGATATACTTAAAAAACAACGTATTATCGTACACTCCAAGTAAGTGCTAGTTTCCAAGTATTTCACTATGTGCATTTTAAGGGTTATAGAATATCAGAGTTTGAAACTGGACAAAGGGGGAAAAAAAATCAGAGCTGACTGTAGTACTACTTTGTAGCTCATCAGTAACAGTGCGCCATGAAGCAGACACCCTCAAGGGCCAGCACATAACAAGCCAAAAAAGCCCATCTTCCCACTCAGCTTTCCGAAGAGTGTGACGAACATTTTTTGAAGCTAACTTTACTTGCATAAATAGGGCGTTTTCAAAGTTGAGCTCTCCACACATGTGCACGCACACCCCGACACACACACGGACACACACCCCCACACACACACAAACACAGCCCGACAGACAAGGTTGGTGAGAGTAGATGTGGGCAGGTTCAGTGATTCTGATGTCAAAGGCGGTCTGAACACTGTGTGCGTCGATCCTTTCTCCAGCAGACCTTACATGGCAGTCCTCCTCTCATGGGTGTTCTGAAACGAGACAGGAAGGGCAGCAAAAGAAGGGATAAGTAGAAGGGTGGGAAATGATGGCAGGTACTGGGGGATTGTTCCAATGCCCTTGACGTCCAGGAAACGCTAGAATAAGAGGGAACAAGTGCCAACCAAGAAGAGGGATCAAAGATAAGACACCCTTAAGAGGAGTGTGTATCTGGGTGGGAATGCGCACGTGCATTTAGGAACGACCCATATATTCTCTATATAGACATGATTTTATGATAGTGTGTTAAAGTGCTCGACTAATTCAATACATTCAAGAGGGACTGGCACTTAGTGTGTGTATGTGCACGTGCGCTCTCACTCTCCAAGCCCAGTGTGAGACCCAGACCAAGGCTTTTCTTTGGATGAGCAGATGTTTTGCTCTCACCTTGCCACACCTCATAAAGCGTGATGGCTCAGGACCCTGGGGCCAGAATATCACTCACACAAACACACACATGCACCAATATGCCAGCCCATGCTGAACGTCAACTTACACAAAGACATGCATCCACACTCACATAAAACCACTATTAAAAGTTATTTATATATATATTTATATATATTTTACCTTAATATAAATGGCATAGAAGGGAAGCCGAATGTTGGATGACCGTGGTGCGCTGAAAGCAACTCATCTCCCTTTTTTGCAAAAGACTGTGGCTGCGTACTTTAGCTTGTGTCTCGATTTGGTGGGAATATCATTGTACGGGATAACTCTCACCTAAAGTTATTTTGATAGAACTAATTCAACTTTGTTTCAGTTTTCACTTTTTATTTTCCTCATCCACATGTTTTATAAAAATACATTAAATTCAAATATTTTGTCATGATCTGTATTTTTTGTTCTTGGTTTTGTATTTAGTTTCATGTTTTGGCCTTCTGTTCCTGTGTTTTCTGTCTCGTCAAGTCTTTTGTGACCACCTGTGTTCGTTTACCCAAGCCCTTGTGTTAACCAATCAGGTCGTTGTCTTGTCCAGGTGCTCCTCATTGTCTCGTCAATTTGTTAGTATTTCGTTCCCAGTTTCCTTTCAGTTCTTGTCGGTGCATTGTCCGCGTCGGATGTCCGCGTCTGTTTTCTTCCTGCCTGTCTTGCCAAGTTTAGTTGAGTCAAGTCGTTGTGTTTTGTTCGTCTCTGTTCTTTTGCACTTTGGACATGTTCGTTGTTCCAAGTTTGCCTTTTGTTTTTGATAATGAAATACCCTATAAGTTGCCCCATCCTCGCTTCCCTGCGTTTGGGTCCTCCTCAACCTCCACGTCACCACGTATCCTTGACATGTTTAACACAATTGATGCATACAAGATTGCGTGGCTTGTTCGAAAAATGAATTCAGTCCAGTGCCCATTTTTATTTTTTAGTTGTTTTTGTTTTTTTTTTTTCTTGCACCACAAACCACAAGGATATATTTTGATGGACTGGTGGAGCGACACTGAGATAAGAGATTTGCCCGTGGCGGTCCAACAACGCGTTTGGCCACTGTCTATGACCACAAATGTAGTTGTTGGTGCCAAAGCCAATTGTGTCAAGTCAGCTGCGACAAAAACAGTTGTTCAAGAGCATCAAACCAGAAAATTGGACTGTACATGGATATCAATGCCTCACTTAGCTTTTATTTTGAAGTTAGACGATAGGGGCTCGTATAACAGATGAATGAATTGATGCTTATCCGTGTCCAATCTTATCAATTTGAAAATAATCGACAATGGTTTTGACTTACTGCCCTTTTTTCCGTCAAATTCAGAAGCCTTTTTTTTAGCACTAAAATTATTCAAAGGGTTCTCTCACTGAAGTTTATAAAAAAAAAAAAAAGTTTTTCTATGCTGTGTGTGGGGACACGCACGAAAAAAAAAAAAAAAACGCATAAAAATGATTGTGTGATTTTCACATTTCAACAGGCTGGTCAGTATCATGACGATGGAGAGATGATTAAATTTGGGGACCACTAGCTCAAAAATTGGCAGAGTGATGGACAGAATGACAGGCAATGTCTCGTCTGTGGAGTCATTATCGAGCTCCCGCGTGTCAGAGACTCAGGGATGAAGGTGCTCGAGCTCCTTGCAGAGAAACACAAGAGTTTGGTGAGAAAACCGAAAGTATTTCTTGCCCATTTTTTGCGGTGCTTGATATTTGAATTATTTATTTTACTGTATGTACTTCTTAAACAAACTCGAAAAGTGTGTAGCTATACAGTACTAGTCTGAAATTCACTATTGTAACAACAAAAGCAAAGCAGCCTTAATTTATTTTTCAACTCCTTTCCTGACATGTCTCCTCAATTAGCAATATGTTGCTTTCCAGTTAGCAATGGACGATGATTAGTCAATTTTGATTTGATACGTTACCGATCACTTTTTAAAAAATGCTATTGTTCTATTCAAATTTTCCGTGTGATTTTTTTTAATTTTTTTTTTTTTTTTTTTTTATTACCCCAATAATACAAGCTAAAAGCTTGGACATCTTTGCTTTTTTTCTTTTCAATTATTTATTTAAATGTTTTTTTTAATATATAAACTTTTAAAACTATTGTTTGTCTTTTGTTATTTTATTCTTAATAACACGATGAAATAGAGCAAAATTGTCCTAAAGAATTGTACCGGAGAGAATAAAGCAAATAGAAATATTTAAGACAAGAAAGAGAGAAGTGCACTTATATTCTTTAGGTTTGACAGACAGACCGGAGGGCAGTCGACATTGCACCAATTCTCATTCTCATTAAAACACAAAGGAGAAAATCCCTCTTGGTGGTGGGAGCGTTCCCCTTGTGTCTGAGCATCAAGGCACAAGTTAAACCACAAGGTGGCAGAGAGCCTGGCTGTGCTCCCCAGTGGTTAGACAAACAAACTTTGTCTTTAAGCTCTTGAAAATCTGACCAGAATAAGAACTTTTGTTTTCCAAATAACACAGACCAGTTAAACAAACAACTGAAAGATATCAGAAATTGCAATGCACAATGTGGCTTTAGCATCGCATAAACATTTATTGTGTTGCTGTTTGATAGTTTATTCATCATTAACTCAGTGACTACCATCGACGGCTAAAGACGTCAAAGATTCTTTTTTTTTTTTTTAACTTGGCTGGTGATGAATGACTTAAAATCAATCAATTTTATCTTTTTTTCTAGACTGAAATATCATTTTTAGTCCTTTTGATATGTACACATTTTAGTGTTATCTTAACAGCTTAGTGGTTAAGCCACTCCCACTCGTGGATAACTATCATTCACTTTGTCTCCATGACATTTGCAACAGCAAAGGAGCTCGACCTCAAACTTACCTACTGTATTTAGCTTCATTACTGGCTGGGAACAAAAGTTCAGATCATCTTTCATTTTGTTCACGCTTCACCTTAGGATATACCGTCTCCAAGAAAATACCCGTGGACACTAATGTCACCTCGACTTGTTTCAATAAGGGTCACGGGGAGCTGCCACCTGCACCAGCTGACTTTGGGTGAAAGGTGGACTACCGTCTGAACTAGCCACCAGTCAGTCACAGGCCACATAAAGAGACAGACATTCATGCTCACTTTCGCACAAATGAGCCTACGCTGCCTGCCTGCACCAAAGTCAAGAGAATGTACCACTACACTCGATTTTCTCCAAAATAAACAGGCGCCTTATAATGTGGTGCGCCTTATGTGTGCATCAAGTTTTAAAATTTGTACATGTTGTTGGGTGAATTTGATGAGCGCCCCGCTTGACTGAGTGGGAGCATTTCCTGCCGACACGCTGCTTATATAGAGTTAAGGTGGACGTGACTGAGGACAGCATGTAAACGTGAACGAGGGCGCCCCCTGTAGGTACCGGGACACTGTATAGTGCAGTAAATGAACTCGTAGCTTACCATCATTCTGGGGAATTTTACAAAGAAACACTTATCGTTGGATGAGCTACGCCATAATTTGTGAATGGATGGCTTGGGCCAACGTGTCTGTTTGAACTATTAATTGCAAAAACTGGCGTGATTTCTGAAGAGACACACGGCAACAAGACGGACTCTGACAATGACGAGAGAGAACCTAGGTGTTAAGTACGATAATACTTGAATGAAGTTGCCGGCGTCCAATAATATCATGAGCTTTATGTATGTTAAATACATAAATCGCATTGAGAGAGCGCCTTTTAGTATGGTTTGCTTTTTGGTTATGAAAATAAGATATTATAATATACCAGTATGACTCTGTCAGTCACTGTCAGTATGGTACTTTGCTTTTGTCCTAGTAGAATGGCAACTGCTGAGGCATAATTGAACTGTAGTACTTTTATTATTTATTGCGTGCCACAGACCATCAGCCAACATCTTAAAATTCCGTCTCCTTGTCTTCCTGCTTGGATTAGATTGATTCTTCCACCCCCTGTGGGTTCCTCTCAAAGGTTGCTCTTGTATTTTTTTTTCTTTCACTCTTTGGCGTCTACTAATCTGGTGTAATTGTAGTTATTTCCGCTGTGACAAGATATATTCCCTCATCGGATAATTCAAGTCAACTATCTATCATATATATATATATATATATATATATATATATATATATATATATATATATATATATATATATATATATTTACTTTATTTATATTTACTTTATTTATATTTATTTTATTAAGCCTCAACTGCGAGACATAAATAAACAGCTTGAAGCGTGATTCGCCTCTCATTTGGAGCACTGCGCAAGCAAGCGTCTTTTTTTTTTTTCCCCCCTCAAAGTGATGCTATATGGTAGTCTTCCATTTCTTGACGGCCTAGGAGTGAGAATAGCCTCCAAGGAATACTTGAAATGGTTGTTTTAATAAGTTGGAGTGCTCGAAATCAAAACATGTTAATATGGGCTCTCACTGATTTTCATCTGAAATGATCTCTTCTCATATTCATCTTTTGATGTCAAAGTCAAATGTTTGTAATCTACAGTAATAATAAAATATTCGGCATCACTGTTTAATACCCGGGAAGAGGAGTGTATTTGACTACAAAACACAGACCTTGATACTTTACATCTCATCTTCCTGACTAGAATAAACACAAGAGGTGTCTTGTTTAATCTTCCGCCCGACCAGCAATCGCAGTCGCTCGGTCGTCATCTTCTTTTGGTTACGAAAGACAAAGCAAATCTTTTGTCTTTGAAAAGACATTCTGCGCTTAACAACGTACTTTCTCTCTCAATTTGCCTTTACGTGGTCGACTACACAAGCATTCACGCATTTGGTCCTTCTTCGAGTGACGCAAATGCGCAAACATTCCCGTCAAATGCGCACACGTCCACGCGAGCACATCGCTTGTCATTATTCGCTCAGTCAAAGCACATCATAGAGACATTAATTGAGAGTGCAATCCGAGCCTGCGGTTCAAAGGAGCTGATAATAAGCTGCGAAAGGTCCATCTGATGGAAAAGTCAGACAGGCGGTGGGAATGCAGAGACACTGATGCGTGTGCTTTTACTTGTCCTTGGATATTTTTTCATTGCACTCGATAAATCAATTAATATCAGAGACCATTTCAAGTGGATGTGGACGGTTGGATTTGGATGCCGAGTGGAAAAGATTTCCAACTTGATTGTTTGTGACTTGGACTTGAGTCACTGTTTTTCCTTGACTGATTCTCATCGTGACGGGCAGGCGTGGGCAACTGGTGACCCGTGGGCCGCACCGAGGCCCCACCCTCACCCAGTGTGGCCTTGCGCGTCACTGGATGACATGTACAGAAATTGCACTCACCATTGGTGAGCAAGAGAGCTTGAAGTGGATGTTGTTCACTGCGCTCAACTGCCTGCTCATGGTCGGCTCCAATAAATTGCCGAGAACACAATTGTCTGTCCTTGCGATCATCATCACAGTTGCCCATCTGTGATCTCGTCGCTCAAATTTGAATTTAGTTTAAACGTTAACCGGTCACCTGAATCATGACCGAAGTCGTTCAATCATAAAGTTGTGATTTGATTATATTTATAATCCCTCAACGGATTAAAGGATTAAGCGAGAGAAAAACAAAACGTCCTATGTTTCAAGAAAGTTTAATTATCAATTAATTGATAAATGACCATCCAGCTGGTACCGTCCTCTCATTAGCCTCTTTGTTTTTGGCCTTAATGTGATTGCGTGCATTTAAATTGTGTTTTGCAAACGGCCGCTCCAGACGGGACCTCTTCTTGTGGCCAGTTCTGTACTCTTGATACAGTTGTGGTCAATAAGACGTTAAATACAATACAATTTTCTACACTGCTTCTATTCATGATGGTTGTGGAGAACTGGCGCCTTTCTCAGTTAATTTTTTATCAATTCCTTGGTAGACTTTTATTTTGATGTTTTTCCTGTCGCAAACTGTTGCTTCCGAAGACAATGGCACTGTTAATAAAGGGCATTAAAAAAAAAAAAAACACAAAAATTACGCTGACACTGTACTGTACAGCGCTAGCAGCGTTAGTCGCGCTAGCATGGCTAGCCGCATTGTTCATGCTAAGCTAGCAGGGCTGAGAGCGCTCAAGTTAATCGACTAAATGACAGCCTGACACAGTTGCCGTTTCGACTGATCAATTTATAAAGCAAGCATGAAGTGTGTTGTTTTAGCAGTCAAAATCGCTACATTGTCACGTCCTCTCATTGATCAAAAAATTTTAGGCAAAGATTGATCGAAAGGCTTCCGACTGTTTCTAGAGAGGGACGTTTCCCGCGATATACAGTTTACAATTTAAATATAAAATGTTGATCATCTGGTTACGTGGGTTCGTTTTTGTTTTTTTTTTCCTTTTCCTGGACTAAAATGAAATTACTGAAAACCTCCAAGAAACAGTGAATTCAATAATTGAATTTTTCAAAGAAATTACTCACTTTGGTTGTGATGTTCGTCATCAGGGCTCGTGCTGTGCCAAAGCAACACTAACAGAGGAAAAAAAAAAAAAAAACGAAGAGTGAAGCTCAAAGCCATTACAATGAATGGCTTGTTCTGAGCGTGGCGCAGCAGTTAGCGAAGCATGCCGGACTGCACTTGATGGTGCATTACTGACTCAAATAGTTGAAGTATATATTTTTATAATTCGGCGTACTTGTTAGCAAGAGGGAGAAATGCACTCTTAGGACACGAGATACACTTTCATAATGAGATCCACTAATCGAATTATTTTAAAACCTTGGACACTTTAAAAGAACGGGGAATGTCCACATGAAAATGTAGCTGATCTAATTCGTTTTCATTTTTAGAGAAGCGACTATTCATAAAAGATTTTAACCTCTTACTAACTACAACTCGAATGGCCCAAGTCCACAAATAAAAGTGAGTTCTTTTTTCCACAAGAAACGTTGACAGTTTGTTTGTAGTTGATGATGAGTTACGGAATTTGTGTACTGCAAAAAACATGAATATATTCAAGGCTTAATAAAGTTCTAACCACGTAGGCTGGCTTAATTGGACAAGCGGCTGTTGTGATGGATCACCCACGTTGCTGAGGGGACGCATCCGAGATGAATCAGTGTGCGTTGAAAATTTTTCTTTGCTCAAAAAATACTTTTAAGGAAGTAAGATGATGAAAAAACAACATTTTTTTGGAATAAATAAATTATAAAATCAAATATAAAAATATATGTGATGCTATATATACTCTACAAAATACAATTAATTTTGTTAAGATTAATTTATATTTTTTCTCTCGCTCTCTCTCTCCGTATCCTTCAAACCTGAGACAGCCGTGCAATTTGCTCATGAGGAGTTTTAATTTTGCCAGTTTGTTCACCGTGTCAAGTATTTGGCATGTATCTCATTCACACCTTGTTCTTTGCAAAATGTCAAAATTTTAATCTCACCGGATTACCACATTCCATCAACCGATGCATTTGGGTAACCTTCTTGCGGAACACCCCAGGGGAGCAACTTGATTCTCAAAATAAGGAGTTTGGGAGTATCGCTAGCCCTCATCCAATTATTGGTAGCAGACAGGCCTGTCACGTCTGGCACTGAACAAAATATTCCCATACTTGCCCTGACAATCTGTCAAAAGCACTTGATTAATGAATAGACACGTCAGCCGCGCATTAGAGGCGATGCCTGGTAACAAGCAGGAGAATTATGCATGAAACCTTCCTGTATTGTTGCATGGGAATGACAGGCTCTATAGCAAGTCAAATTTGACTTGAATCGCACTAAAATCTATATTTTTAGTCATGCATGGAAAGGATCACGCATTTCGAGTTTACGGAATGGCAAACTACACGTAGCAGGTGACTGAAATAACACTCAATTCAACACATCAGCACAATCTCCTGACAGCTAATCTAATGAAGTACCTCTTCTCATCACTGGCCGCCAAGTGGCAACGCTTTGTCAAGGCTCTTTAGCATCTCTTAGTGATGAACAAGGCAACCTTTCGTGATTGCGAGAGGCATGGCGGGCTGTTAATCACTTGCAATGTAAGGCCTCTCGTCGACTCTACGGCTCCCGTCGTCATACAGTGTGTGAGATGTGGTACGAGTGATGCATGTGCAGTACTGACAAGTGTGTTTCTCAACCACAACCGTGAACGACAACCCCCTCAATATGTCTATTTTTTTATGCAGCAGCCCGACCAGACAGAAAAAAAACAGACACTTCATTTGGTGCTTAAAAAATGTTCCAAAAAAATGAGGCATACAACAGAATGGCGCTCAACTCGGATTTTTTGAGGATATGAAAATGTGATGGACGGAAATTTTGTTTCACTTCAGTAATGCCATTTGAGGTACTTGGGCAATGCCAGCTTTGAACACTCTTAGTACCGGACGTGGGGTCGTTTGGTTTGGACTTTAAGTACAATACGGTAAGTATTCAGACACTGGTGTGACACTTGAATACTTACCGTATTTTCCGGGCGATACGCCGCTACTTTTTTCCTACATTTTGAACCATGCGGCTAAAACAACGGCGCAGCTTTTCTGTGGATTTTTCTTTCACCAGTAGGGGGCGCTCTATAGGTTAGAAAATACGCTAAATAAATCTCGGTTTTCTTTTTTTTTTTTTTTCCCCCTTTGGGTCTGTTAGATTTTAATGAGCAAAGTTGTTGCCGTGTTAAAATGCACCGTTTTAACAATCTGTTGATGTACCTTTATGTGCATTCACTGTACGAAATTGTTCTGTACATGCAGTAAACAACTCCTTTTTTTAACTTAGAAAAAAGCGTATATCTTTTTCCCCCAAAAGTGGTTGCTGCGGCTTATATGCGGGTGCATCTTATAGCCGGGGAGATATGGTAACTCCCGGGTGTACAGTAAATTTTGTAGAGTACTCTAAAACGCCCATTTAATAAACAGATAACATATTGAGTGTAAAAAAACAGCTTGCAATGAGATTATTCTTATGCCCCAGAGAGGGAGCATTTTTATTTATTTATTTTTCTTTTATTTGAACGTGTATTTTTTTTGAACATGTAAAAAAAATAAATTTAAATAAAAAAAAATAATGTTTTTACATACTTATATTACATGTTTGAAAGGGAGTAGGAAGAAGCATTAAGCATTGAAATTAATTTCAGTATCTTTAACTTTGCCATTATAAAGAAAACGAAACATTTGTTAGGGCTGTCTGTAAAATGGTCTGGTTTTTCAATTTGTTGCTACTCGAACTACGTTCAAAGTCTTTGACCAAATGCAGACTCATTCCATTTCAAGCCAAGCGTGGTCTTAAATTAATGCCATGATTATCATACGGCGTTATTCGTCGTATATCATGCAATTGCTAGTCAAACATCTTAAAAGATCAGACTGAATGCATTCAAAGCCGAAATATCGACAGCAAGCATGCAATTCGTCTCCATTTGAATCATAAATGGGTTCTCAGCATGGAGCATAGGATTGCTTACATGTGTGGTTTTGGGATAAACTTTGTATATCTGGATTAGCTTTGACATTAGTGAGTGTTAAATGCTCGGAGACTGGATTAGATTGTTTCCTCATTTAATTCATACATTACTATTAAATGTGTGGCTTGGCTCAGATAGAAGTGGCATTAAAAGCTTAACACATTTGTTCTGAAAAAAAAATAGACAAAATTAATAACCTTTGCAAGATTTATTCACTTTTCTATATTATTAGTGCATTAAGGGATTAAACAAGAACGTGCACATTTCAAGCAAGCTTCTCAATCCGTTAATTTTATATTATATGTTGTGAAATTAAATTTATTTTATTTTTTTACAAGTACAAATACCGTAATTTTCAGACCATAAGGTGCAGTCTCAATAAACAGGTCTAATTTTGAAAATGTTCCATATATTGGGCACTTATAAGTTATACGGTGCACCGGGTTACAAGGCACATTAAGGGAAACAAACCAGTATAGCAAATACGTAAAACTTCATTCCACTTCCATTCGACATTCATACATAAGGTGCATCCATTTATAAGGCTCACTGACGATTTTTGAAAAAATCCCAGAATTTTAAGGGCACCTTATAGCTCAAGAAATACGGTGATAAGATTCCAACGATTACTGAATGAAAACCAAATCAATACGTTAACCAAAAAATTGCTCAGAACTCAATATTTTCGTGAGCAGTGTCCACCCTCTGGAAGTTTGAACCAGAGCGTGGGTGACGCTACTGACCCACGGGGGTCGGCTTCAGAATCTGAAGATGGCGATGACGAACTATTGGTAATTATCGGTCTCACCGTTTTTCTTGTTTGATTAAAGTGGAAACTAAATGAATCAAACAAAATACCACGACGAGCCACACTTCACAGCCAGAAAGTCGGAGATGTGGCTCGATGATGTCGTAGCCACCTGTGGTTCCTTAAATTTGTCAAATATGCTCCAGCACACCCACGACCGTAGTGAGGATAAACCGTACAGAGAATGGATGAATGGATCTTTGCCGTTAGAGAGAGAGAAAAAAAAACATTTTTTTCATGTAATGTATGTTGCAACTGTCTGCATGACCTGACAGAAGAATACTGAAAATGAACTTTGGAAAAATCATCCCTCTTTGGCCCAATTTCATGTGTCCAATTTGAGTTTAATAATGACTTTAAAAGACACGGCATTTTACAAGAATGGCCAAGCAGGGACTGTGGAGAGAGAATGCATGACTAAGAGATCTTGTCAACCATTTGCTGTGCACAGGCGGGCACAAAGCCGCAGCCTTGCCATGTTGCCATGGACACCCAGCAGCCTCAATTTCCTTGGCCGGATTATTTAACTCCGGTTAGCAGCAAAAGTTAAAAAGAAGAAATTGGACAATTCTCGAGAAAACAACAAAGGTAGCGACGCACACTTCATCATGAATAAGTCAAGCTAACAGTGTAGCTGCCGTGGCTGAGAAAGTTTTTTTTACCGTGTTTGTTCATGTTAATGACGGGCATGGCTTTGGTCAGAAACTCAAGGTGGGTGAGGGAAGAGTGAAGGCGAGTGAGACTGCATTCAAAGTTTGCTTGCAGTTGGAAAAAAATGCAAATATCTTTTTAAGTCAAGCGATGGACTCAATAGAGTCAAATACAAATATTCTTTGTGCTCATTACTCCGTGCATACGTCTTTTACCGTATGTTCTGGACTATAAGGCGCACCCGTATATAAGCCGCCGCAAATCTTTTGGGGGGGAAAAAAACGATATAAAAGATTGTTATAAGAGTGCCTTTTCACACAGCAACAACTTTGCTCATTAAAACAGAACAGACGCAAGAGAAAAAAAATAGATTTTGTATATTTTCTCGCCCTTAGTGGTGAAAGAAAAATATACAGAAAAGCCGCACCGTTGTATTAGCCGCATGGTTCAAAATCGAGGAAAAAAGAAGTGACCTATAGTCCGGAAAATACGGTATTTGCTTTTTTATTTTTTTCAAAGTGAACTAAAACATCAGGAAGCAAAAAAAAAAATCTACAATAAAAGCGAAACGTTTGGTAGAACACAACTGTAGCGAGAGGTTATGTAGATTTTAAGGTTGATGCAGTAAATCCTTTGTATACTTTTTTTACCTTATAGCACACATAATTCCTGATTGTGTGCCTCATAACTCTATGACTTAATACACGCGAGAGTACACAAAAAGTCAGTACAATATATCCAAATAAAATTCGTCAAACAAAACGCGCTGCAGCTTTTGTTGTCATAGAGACCTTGCCTGCCGTCCATGCGGTCGTTGAGCAATTTTGCAGCGAGTGTTCCTTGCCGTATGTGTTTGAATCTGTGTGTGCACGCCTGTACGAGTGGGGAGAAGGTTTTGAAGGTGCATGTGTGGCTCTTACTAATTCACAGCTCGCCCCTGAGACCGTTATTCTCCAAGAAAAGATCAGTGTTGCATATTCAGATGATCTGTCTCATGGGGGTCATTAAAAAGCATGTTTCAGAGGAGCCAGCAATTCCACACTGCTGTTAATGAGCTACCGTTATGGCTTTATTAAAACTAACACTTGTTAGCCTGTCTACATCTGGACATCGGCAGAGAAAGGACATAAATGTGCATCGGCTTTTTTTTTTTTTTTTTTGCTGCGCTCTCTTTCATAGGAGTGATTTTTTTTTTTTTTTCTAGACTGGCGTTTAGTTTGTTGCCAATCTTTTTCCAGAGAGAGTGTGAATATGCAGCATGCATTAACTTGCTCAGCGTCGGTAGCATTGTGATATTTTGAAAATTGAAATGAGCTGCCAGCCTCCAAAGTGATATGAAACACTTAACGGCATTGTAATCCAGGGCAACGGGAAGCCGGCCATTTGTCGGCAGGGCTCTAATTTTGGTGCAACAGCTGAAAGCGCCTTGACATCCATTTGCAAGCATTGGTGAGATCACATTATACTTTCATTCCATTGAAAGAATGTCTTTCGAGAGAATGTTGTTACCGTTTGAGCACAATACTTTGGTCATTTGGATAATGTGCAATTTAAAACCGACATGAAGGTCTGGAAGGAATCAAGAAAAAAATGTGTGAATTGTAATGACGCATTTACTTGCATTTAACTGTTAACCTTTTTTTTTTTTTTTTTTCAAAATTTGTCTCGGAGAAGCCAAGTGACATCACGTTCACTCATGAGTGCAAATGCAGCCCGAAATGGGACAAAAAGGACATGGTGAAAACGCTGATATGTTGAGCAAAGGACATGACCACCACTGGGATGTGACATTGTCAATGACTGATGAAGAGAGACTCTTTCACAGAAACATCCTTTGATCTCTCCAGAAGCTCTTGGATTGGGTTAAAGAGGGCACACGAGACAAACCTGCTATGAGATCAGATGTGCAATTCTTCAGATCCATTGGAGGACAGCGTCTCCAGCAACCGGCAGTGATTGAAGCTGAGCCTTTGTGCCAGAAGCAGCATGCTCTACAAGGAGCGAGATAAAATATGTGGGGTGGAGGCCGCCATTGTGAACAGTCCAAGACCAATTTGGCAGGGGAAGCACAAGCCAAGCTTTGCTTAGCTCAAATTATTACTGGTGCAAATTTTGTTTTTTTTTATTGCACGCATAGCTAATAGCACAAAGTAGTCATCGTTCAGCACAGTTTACATATTCAAAAGCGAGTCGGAAGAAGTAAAATAGGTTATTCAGATATTTATATTCATAGAAATTGCATGTAAAAAAAAATATATATATTATTATTTTTTATTTTGCTTTTATACCTCTATTTTGAACAGAGCAAGCAATTCACACCTTTACAGGTCAGTTTACAAATGAACACCTCTTACATTGTTTAAATAAATAAATAAACAAATAAATAAAATAAAACCTGATGTGCTAGAAAAAATAAGTGGTTTTTTTTTTAATCAGCATCAAAACACAAATTTACCGTGGAATGGTGTTATTCATCTGTTACTACGAGCAGACTACATTTTTGCTTCCATATATTTCACCAGTAGGGGGCGCTCTATAGTTCAGAAAATACGCAAAATAAATCTTGATTTTTTTTTTTTTTCATCGCAGACTAGACTTGTATCGGCCACAAAATAAAAATGTGCCAGTTTTTATGCAGAGTGCACTCACCTCTCTCTCTTTTTTTTTGTGTGTATGTGTTACCTGATATTTATCTTTGAATACATCAGAAATTATGTGAAAAGAAGATGAAGTGATGCAGCGGCTGAGTGAAGTTTGCATCACTTTACTCCCAACCACTAATGCGTATTCATCTTCTGTTGGGGTTTGAACGACGCCCTTGTCGTCATCACACCACATGCATAGAAAACAGGCTCTTTACTTCTTCATAAAACCATTTCGATGGTGCTATTGTTCATAAATGGATTTTTGAGGGAAAAAAGCTCGATCAGAGGCATAATTACGTCTCACATTTATTTGTAGATGATCGTTTAGAGCTGTGATTCAACTAAAAGTCAAAAGTAGCCGATCAAATCATTAATTGCGTAAGAGTAAGCACTCAAAAATACTACTCAACCGTATTTTCTAGACGATAATAAGTCAAACTAGCTCAAAAATGCAACGTAAATGGACATGAGCAGGAAGTCAAATTGTTGTAAGGGTTGATGAAAATTGCTTTCTTCGTGCCCTAAATAGAGTGGAAACTGTTTCATTAAATGTTCGCATTCACTCCAAAAAAATGACTCGCATTCAAATCTGCAAAAAAATATATACGAGCATGTTGTCATTTGGAAAAACCATAATTCTAAAAGTGATTAAATTAGATGAAGGAAAAGTGGTTGCTTCATTCGCTGAACATTTTTTTTTTGTAATTGTTTGTTTCACTTTCCGGTCTGATGAACGCCGTTAATGATTTCACCCGACTGACAACGTCGTCCATGTTCACTGCTAGGTGACCTAGACGTATTTATCAGCTTCGGGACTCGTCACCCGATTTCAATTGTGGCTTCTTCCTTGTCACTTAGTGCCTATTAGCATTTACAAATGATCTGCGTGCTCAACAACATGAAATGCCTCCTCACTTTCCTCCGAGCGAATATGAAATGACTTCAAGGGCAGACAGAAGATCATATTGGGAGAGCGAGAGATGCACCGAGAGGGATACGGAGGTTTATTTCATTCTATCGCTCATTCGGGCTTATACGTCCCCATGGGTGATTAAGTCCAGTGCTGAGAAAGCCGATAATTTCGGTCCAGAATGAATACGCATGTCATCAGTCGGAGGCATACAATCTATTGGGGTCTTATTGGAATGCGTGACTGCGGGGAGGCTTTTTTGTGCCGGGATAGATTGGCCGCAGAACAAAATGAGAGTCGCTCATTTTGTGTGATCCATGCCTGGCTTTACTGGCGAGTCTTTACCATGCATCAGCCGCCTCTGCTCTTTGGAGACGGGCAACATCTGCGCGCCATGTTTCGCTCTGTCGAGTGAGACGGGCGCGAAGATAGGATGTGCACGGCACGATAGGGACTGAGTGACCGTGATAGTAAATGGAAAACAAATAAATAGCAATTTTAAGGAATAAAATCGCTAAAACAATAATTCTGAAGGGATCGCCAATTGACTGGAGAGAAAACAAACAAAGAAAGCAAAAGAAAACAGGCGTTTATGAGGATGTGATGTGAATGTCAGACAAGAATTAGAATGGGGGGGGGCGGGTGGATCCTCAGTTTACTACGATACTGACGTATGACTTTTCGCTGTTATGATCGATGCACAATTTTGCACTCACTCAAGCGTCGAATTATTATTTTTTTTTTTTTTTTGCTGTTTTTTCTTTATTTTATATTTAGAGCTTGTATTTTCTCTCCAAATAATAATCAATATAAATAATAAAAATACAAATAATAACAATTTTGACTGCACCATGGCATTAGAATAAATTAAAGTCAGTGATGCAGTACAGACTACGTATGTTTTTATTTAAGATTACGTCATTTTCCGGACTATAAGCCGCTACCTTTTTCCTCGATTTTGAACCGTGCGGCTAATACAACGGTGCGGCTTTTCTGTGGATTTTTCTTTCACCGGTAGGGGGCGCTCTATAGGTCAGAAAATACACTAAATAAATCTCTATTTTTTTTTTTCTCTTCGGTCTGTTCTGTTTTAATTGGCAAAATACTTGCTGTGTTAAAAGGCAAAAATCCTTCTGTACAGTAAACAACTCATTTTTTTAACGTAGAAAACTGCAGCTTATTGCTTGGTGCGGCTTAAATTATTTATTTATTTATTTGTTTATTATTTTTTTTATTTTATTTTTTTTAGAGTTGTGTACAGGTGCATCTTATGATCCAGAAAATACGGTTCCTCATTGTCATAGGATCAAAACGGTGACTGAGACTGACGACCCTTTGCATATTAATGTTCTTTCTAATGCACAAGAGAGACAGAAATTGGGTCAGTGTGACAACAGCGCTTATTTTGATGTTGCAATATTTCACTGTATCAATATATTATGTTGCTGGTTAGCATCGTTTCATCTTTCCGATAGTATTTTACAAAGGTCAAAGGAGAGCAAAAAGCTGAGCCTGGGTAAAGGGGCAAGAAGTGTCATGGGAGCTTCAAAGGGGGTGCAACATGATGCAAGTGAATGCAACATATTGCCAAACTCCAACAATGGGCCCTGAAGATGCAGGTATTTTTAGCGTGGGCCCACAAACCGCTCACCAGTGTGGACGGGAACCAGTGGCTCTCATTATCATCATCATCTGATCCTCTTGATATTCAGGTTGAGTCTGAAATGTGCCTTTGATTAACATTCCACTACGGCTCCCGTGCAAGAAAGTATATTTTCATTGAGCTGAAACTGGGGCGCAATCATGGGATAGCACATATATTACCTTGAGAGATGAAAACCAACACGAGCTGGTGATTACATCATTGTTAAGTCTCGCTCAAGACTTTAGCTTTTTTTTTTTCCACCTATCACTGTGTGAAGGTGTGTGTGCGTGCGTGCGTGTGTGAGTGCATGTGTTTTCAATTCAGCACAGCAACATATTTGGCAATTGAGACCGAACATGGAGCTTCTACAGTTGATCAAAAAAATGATACCACATTTAGCCAAAACAACGGATATCGGCTGGACGTTTTCCGAAAAAGATTTTGTTATATCTGTGACGGTATTCAGAACATCAGGAATGGGCAACTTGTGGTCAATGGGTTGCATATATCTCACGACCGCACTCTAAGTGGCTTTGAAATCTGCAGAAATTCTTGAGATAATACCGATTAATTTCTATTAAATGCTTTCCATGACACAAATGGAAATAGGAAATTAAAACAAATATGGAAAAATCAAAAATATTAAAAAACATTGAAGAAAGAAGAGGGAGAAAAAAAATCTGAATATGCAAATCTGTGAATATGTACCAGTCAACTCTAGTTTTAAGTTGTAATATTACCAACACCCACTAGATGGCAGACGTGTTGAGTAAGTATATTTGATTTTCTTTCATACACGTATTATCAAAAATGAATAATATGTGCATACCTGCACATATTATATCCATCTTTAAAATGTATTTTGTGTCAGGAAGTCCGATATGGCCCTCTAAGAAGCCAAATGCTCTCATGAGTGAGTGGATCATGTCTCATATATCTTAAAAGTGTTACATTGGTTTTACACCAACACTTTTCCCAATGTGCAAAAAACTTTTTCGTATAAAGGCAAGTAGTCCTGACTCATTTCCAAATAATCTATAAAGTGTTGTTATCATTGACGTTGATTTCAAGAGGTCCACTTTGCTCGGAGATTAGACGGAGCGCAGTAGTTTTTTTTCCGTCTGCATCTGATTCATGTTTGAGTAAGAGGCGCAAATGAGTGGGAAAGAATCACAATGAACAGCACAAGATCAATGTTTTTCATTCGGTCTTTGCGCCCCAGCACCTCTTGAGCGACATTCAAGGCTATCGTTTGAAGAAGGCTGACTTGAATATGCAAAGGCTGAAGCTTTTGTACATGTTTACCATAATTCAAACTGTTGTCAAAGGCCGGGAGACGAAATCTAGCCCTTTGAGATAAGTGACGCTTTGTTTTTAAACAAAGCCTCTATTTAAATCCAAAAACGTTCAAAATGACTAACATCAAATGGCACCGAGATTTTGGCAGCGACGGAGCTTTTAGTTATCAAATCAAACCTCAAAAACACAAGCAGAAGAGGAGGAGGCTGCGAAAAGAAAATTAACATTTTTGCTTCTTTGGAAAAAGTTGAGATTTACACTCTTTCACAGTCTCAAATTATCGTTCAGGAAACTGAAAGAAATTGCGCATTTGATATGTATTTTTATTGATATATATTTTCTTTTTTCAAACATATATTTTTTTATATTTATTTTTGGAAATATATATATATATATATTTTTTTTAATATGATGACGGAGAAAGTTTAATTTTCTAACCTTATTACACTCAGAACTGGTCTCTATTCCAGCACCATCTTTGCATCTGTGCACAATCTTGTCAATCAATCCACAATCTCGCACCACATTTGCCCATCTGTGTGCGGTAACGATTTACAATAGCTTGCATTATTATTTTTTTTTCCCCCTGAAAATGACTTTCATTCATTTCCATACCAAAATTGAGAACATTCTGATCGCCTTTCGACTGATCTGAAAGAACCAACAAATGTATGATTTCGTTTCATTTTATAGTTTCCAAACATTTGACCTACTTCTCAACTTGTAATATGAAGTCAATAAAAAAAATGATACAAAAGATTATGGAAGTGCTGCTTGAGCCACCCATGTTTTGCAAATGTGTGATCTTATTTCGGGAAGGGAGGCAGTCTCTTAGGTGAAATGTTGCGGGAGGAGAAACACATGAAGGAGCAATAATAATGACGAATCATTTCAATTTGCTTTTATTTTACCTAAAAGAATCATTGGCTTCAGAAATCCATTTCACAAGGTAGCTTTTGGCAGAGAAAGCATCCATTCAGAGGCACAACCGACAATCACCAAAACCACAATTGCCTCCTATAACACAAAAGCGCAGCTCTTACTGCCAACCAGATCCTGCGATATTATGACACTTTTGACCATCTCAGCCTCACATCTACCATGACAAAAAGGTTTAATAACAAAGATTAAAATCCTAACACCAGCACTTTAAACATCAAAGTCTATTTTGTAGATTGTGTGTAGTACGGCGCATGACACAGGCAAACGTGGGGAATCTGGAATCGCAGATAAATTCAGTCCAAGTGATCGTGTGTGACGGCTGCAACATTTAAAGTTTGTCAAAAGTAGTCCTCCAACTAAATGAGTAAGAGTATATAATCCTTGAAAAAAACGACTCTAGTAAGTAACGAAATAATACAGAGTAAATCAGTGTGTCCAACCTCTTTTTCAACAAAATGCGACCTGCGTACGTCCTGATACGCCTCCGTGCTTATTGTCTGTTACGAGCAAGAAACAAAACAATTTGCGCCCCGCCACCACCACCCACTCTCCGCCACAACTATAAATAATAGCATTTTCGTCGCAAAAAAAAAACCTACACCATAGAGTTAATACTCATTGCTCACAATGGGCAAGGAGAGCGCCACTGCCAACTACTGGAGTGGAGGCGCAATTACACTTTATTGGAGTACGGCGGGAAAAAAGCATGTTTCTTTATACACGCGCGCACCGCGCTCCCCCAGGGGGGCCCGCCCCACTATTTGAGAAGCACTGCCTTTGAGTGATGCTTCACACACCGTGTCTGATACTAAGATATGAAACGTGCAAACTGGCCACGGAAGGACGGCCATTTTGCAACTGGCGTATGTTTCAATACGTGAATCATAGTCCATCCATACTAAGTGCAGGTCAGACATCCAAGATGGGCTCTAGACTTCAGCGCCCAGTCGCCAATGTTTCACCAGAGCAGATGCACATCCTCCCCTTCCTGCATTTTTGAAGGTCCTTTAGAAGTCGCCGCTAACTAGAAGCTGGGGAATAAAGCGTCTGGGTTGATGCAGAAGTGAGTTGAGTCCCACAAGAGGCTGCGTCAGCACGGCAACGCTTGAACCTCATACAGATTCTCTTTCATGTGGACTATTAGCATCAGGTAACATGCAACTCGTCGCTTTGAAGTGAACGTAGATATCTAAGACGTAGGAAGAGACATGGGAAGGAGGATTGCCAACCTTAAGAGATATTGCTCTCGTCAGGCTGAAACCTCTTATGAACAATTTTGATCCATTTTGTACTTTTCACAAATCCATACGATTGGTCGCTCTCCAAACGGGTGTTTCATTAATTAATTATTTATTTACAAGTCATCACTATATCATTATACATCCCTGTCAATAGTATTTTACTTTCCACTTATCTATAAATGTATATATTGGGGAGTCTTAACTCGCGACGGCTAATATGGGTTGACGGATGGTGCACAAAATGACCGAAATTTTTTTCTGGGTAAATACCATCCAATACAATAAAATTAAACGTTATTTAATATATAAATCCCTTTGCATATGGTGTAATATAAATTAGTAGGAAATTAAAACACAAATAAAAAGAAATAAACTCATATAAAGTAGATGACAGCAGAACAGCGACAACAATTATTTACCATAGCTACACAACAAAGGAAACAAGTTAATATGCTTTTTAGAAATACATAAATAACTTTGTTTTATTTCTTCATAATACTTCTCGACTGTGCACATTTTTTAATATATTTTATTTTTATTTTTGTTTTATTTTTCTCCGGCACGTGCTCGAAATATAAATATTTGAATCAATCAATCAACTGCAAATATTCATTACAGCGTTCTTGATGGATGTCCTTTGTAAGGATGCACATGTTGCTATTTGTATTTATTTATTTATTTTTTTGTGTTCACTTGCCATTTATTATGTATTTGTTGCCTTTTTCCCTCTTGGAACATCACTCACACAAAAACACATATGCATAGTAAGAGAGTGATCGCATGCCTCAGTGAATTCATTCCGTTCCTCTCAGGCTGGCCTCAAATTATTTTGTGGCTGACACCCTCACATGAAGACGGCCCCCACTTACCGAAACTAAAAACAGAGGAGAAGACCTCCACTAATCAACTTATTACTGCGTCACTCCAACTTCACTGCTGGTAATTGCAGGATTTTACTTTCTCTTTCATTCTTGAAGAAGTTCACGGATTGATACTCTGCCAGCCTAGATTGCATCAAAGTGGCGTGTTCCAAGTTCACGGCCAAAAGAAAAGGAATCGGTGAAAATCGGCACGGGCGCACACGAAGTGTGTCGACCCTGAATTTTTTCGGAGGCTTACATGATAAACAAATATTAAAGCCATGGGAAGAGATTGTCTATCATTGTCACAAACACAAGCGTTCCACCAAGCACATGATGAGGCATGCGTTTCACACCAAAGACACTTTTTTTTTTTGCTGCTTGGTTAATCCTGCGCCTGCATAGAGACGGAGAATAACTGAAAGAGATGGACAGAGACAGAGAGAGACTTTCATGTAACGGGGTTCAGCCAAGTGTGAACACCAGATATGTGGAGTACTGGAAGGGAGCCTGATACCCACGGCCCATCTCGCAAACACAATCAGACATCCACTTGTACACTCACACGCACACACACACACGCACACTCACACACACACGCACACGGTATATTCACAGATGCTTGAAAATATAAGTAGGTGAACTGAAAAGCCATCCCAAGCCCTTTGAAAGCCTTACGAAACTACACCAGAGTCAGATACTACACGTAATGACGTTGATTCAACATGCACGGTTTTCTGTGGGCAGACTGGAGCGTCTGGTGCCCGCAACAATGTAAGACCCAAACATCGACGGTATGGTGATAAATTTGGGGTGGTGGGGATGACATGGAGTATTTGGCTTGAGTGGTAAAGTGTAGGCTTGGCAAGGTGCTCCAATCTTGGCTCCTATTTCAGTCTCAAACAGAACTCACGAAGATTAATAACGGCAACAAAATGTGTTTGATTGTGTCTGGCTGCATCTTTAGAATTAAAGAAAGGCACGACTATGGCAACAATCTATCGATCTATTCATCTATCTATCTATCTGTTTTTTTCGGGCAGTAGACGGGGTACACCCTGAAAATATAAATATTTATAAATATGTGTATATATATATATATATATGTATATATTTATTTATTAATAAATATATATATATATATATATATATTGGTCCATTCACAACCTTGTTGAGTCTTATTGTGACCAAAACAGAGCTATGGATTGCTTCTGCTTTGCAGAAATAATGCATTGCTTCTGTTCCAATTTCCTGATCACTCTGATTAATTAAAACGATTGGGGTCAGAGATTTCTTTGCAAGGCCACAGGAAGTGAGCGTGCACAAGCCGAGTGCGGTGCAACGTGCTGCATTTATCTGAGCGGGCATGCGGAGAATTAATGTCTAAGATTGAGAAGTTAACCACCATTGCTTTAAAACAATGCGTCATTCTCGAAAGGCTGCAATTATTGGTATTAAAGGCGTGGAGTTACCCATTCATCTCAGGGAATGAGAATTCATAGACACGGCGAGGGATTCAAGTGGCTCTCTGAAGGTAAACAATCGGAGTTGAAGCGAGAGAAATAAATAGGCTGCATATTTTTTTTATTTTTATGTAAAAAGTCTTCACTTATTCTTATTATTTTTACAAGCGGACAGATGAGATAGATTTGCAGCTCCATCCTCTTCCTCGCTCTTCCACTCTCCTGAAATGTTTTAGTCAAAGTGATATTAAGCGAGTGTGGGCGGTGATTTTTGGTTAAATGTGGGGGTAATCAGCTTAATGCAGAGTTAAAGGGATGATGGGATGCTGGCCAAATAGCTGAGCTATTAAAGTCGCGCCGCATCCCTGACTGCGACCTCAACTGCAGCTTTAATTATGGCTGTGGTGTTGCCTTCAGCTCCCCGTTCCCTCTCCTTTTCACTATTTGCCTTTTACGTCCTTTGCCGCTCATATTCCGACTTTTTCCCAATCTATTGAGATGAGAGTGCTTTCGAAATGAACAGCGTTAATTCTATTTTCATCAAACTCCGGTTCATGCCCGAGTTGGGATTGATTTAGACACACGAGAACATAATGTGGTCCAAAAGAAAAAAAATAACTAGTCAGAGTGAACTACTCCATTCATCAGACGGTCCACTGTTCAAATCCGATTCATGTGTCGTCGTGTCCTTGGGCAAGATACTTCACCGGCTTTGATTCTAGAGCCACGCACTCTGGTGTACGGCTGGGTTTGATGTTGGTCGGAGGGGTCGGAGCCGCACACTGGCAGCCACGCTTCCGCCAGCCCGCCCCGGGGCAGCTGTGGCTACGTATGTAGTTTACCGCCACCGGAGTGTCAATATACGAGTGGATGAACGATGTCTCCATCGTGAGCGTTCGGAGTGTTCACTGTCCACAAAAGTGCCATATAAATCGGACGCCTTTTTATTATCAGAGACGGGTATTCCGTCCGTCCCGGATGGAACCGTCCGTCCCGGATGGATGTCCATTTTAGGGACCGGATTTTTATTTTTTTTTATTTTTTAAAGTAGGCATTAAGCAAGGACGGAAGTTGGTTTTTGTCCGTCCCTTTAATGGATAGGTGTCATACTCTGGCCCGCGGGCCAAATTTGGCCCACAGTGTTATTATATTTGCCAAATGACTACTATAGCATTTTACGTTCTATAAGATAATAGTAACATTCAAAATGATAATAGTAATTTTAAAAACTAAACTTTGTATTGTATTAATAAAACCACTTATAATATATATATATATATATTTTTTTTTTTAATCAGCATTAATATTGTTTTTCAAAAATTAAATACCTGCCCGCCGCTTTGTTCAAGTTTTACTTTTTGGTCCACTGTGTATTTGAGTTTGACACCCCTGCTTTAATGGTCCCTCACCGGGTCAACTACCCATGGTTACCCGGCTTTTTTTTTTTTCTAGATAATGATGGAAGTTTTTCAAGAGACAAGGACGGACAGGGACGGAGGGCAATTATAAAAAAAAAAAATATTAAAAAAACAAGCTAAACTGTTTTGTTTGTTGAAATAGATGTCTTTCAAGTAGTTTACTGTAATGCTCCAATTTTTTAAAGACAACTATTAATGTCTGGTTGCTAATTCAAATATGACACCTTTGTTGGGGGGGCATCAAATACTAACAGTTTTTTGTTATTTGTAGAGAATAAGGACCTGAGAAACTCTGTTTAGCTCATTAATTTGTACCTTCGGATGTGACTAATTTCAGTGTCTTGCCAGCCATGAACTTCAGTGCACATCACTGGTGTGAAAAAAAATAAATAAATCCAAACCAGCGAGATGACATTCTTTCTAAAGCCATCAACTGATATGCCCCTGAGAAAGCGGAAGGTGTGAAAGCACCCAACCACTCACTTAATAAACTCCTGCAGCACCGAGTTTCTCAGGTTCATTCGCAGATGTCATTCCTCCTCCTTTGCGCTTGTGACATACGTTAATATTTCTGAAGCTTCCAGCGCTCGGCCCACCCACCCTCCTGCTCTCGCCTTCTGTTCCGACGCTTCCATCTTGCGAGGGGGAACAACTCCACATGAACGCTCTGCTCCTTTATCTGTCAGCTCTTTTTCTTTCTTGTTCTCCCTTCTCATCGTGCATTCTGTGCTTTGCTCCCGCTTGTCACGTCAGTACACTGGAGGTGAATGGCAGCTGGAGTGAGCTCGAAAGTATGCCGCTCATTTGATGATACCGAGAGAGGCCAGTGGGAGTTTTCGCACCATGGCGACTGTCTACTTTTTTTATTATCACGACTTAGGGAGTAAAGTGAATGATGCGATAATATTTCTCGCAATGGGTACCCATGTTTTGGGATATCTGAATTGGCCATTTACTGTGACATGATCCTTTTTGCTACTTATTTTAGGCTTTCAGTAAAATTGAATTATTATTAATAATTATTAATATAATATAATATTTAATAATATAATATATTAATAATCAGTTCACCGTATTTTCCAGGCTATAAGGCGCACCTCAATATAACCCGCAGCAACTCTTTTCTGAAAAAAAAAAAATATATATTTATATACAAGCCACACCAGGCTATAAGTTTTCTATGTTGAAAAAAAAATGTACAGAACGATTTTGGACTGTGAATGCTCATGAAGGTACATAAACAGATTAAAACAGTGCCTTTTAACCCGGCAACAACTTTGCTAATTAAAACAGAACAGACCCAAGAGAAAAAAAAAATCAAGATTTATTTATCATATTTTCTAAGCTATAGAGCGCCCCTACTGGTGAAAGAAAAATCCACAGAAAAACCGTACCGTTGTATTAGCCGCATGGTTCAAAATCTAGGAAAAAGGTAGCGGCTTTTGTCCGGAAAATACGGTATATGACTCCATCGCTGTAATTTATACAATGGAACCTATTTTTCCCCTCTTCACCATCTCATTTCACTTAATCATCTTTTTGTTTATGTTCGATTTTATTTATTATTCTACAACTGAACTCCCCATCACATCTTTCCCCCAAAGATGTCGAATCAATAAACGGCCGCATGCTTCTACTGTCCACCTTGTGCGTGCAAAATGTGGCTGTGAGGATCAGCCAGTCGCTTACAAACATCTGTTAACATGCTGATAATTTCCAGCGAACCTCGGAATAATATCGCTTGGCCAACATGTCTTCTCGTCTCACCACTCGACCGCACGTGCTCACGCCTGATTACTGTAAACTGTATGGGAGAATATCGGAAACAGCAATCTTACTAATCTGCAACCGGCAGAGGCTCGATGGATCGTGAGCTCCCGCTGAAAAAGGCTGAGCCTACACTAAGCAACTCCCCAACGCAAAACTCACAGAATCTTGTTATTATTTCAATGAGAAATGTTGAGAGAATTCATGCATTAGCTTTTTTTTTTCTTTTTTTTTTTTTTAGACGGAGGCCACAGCAACAAGAATAATATAAACCTTAAAACATAGTTTCGAAAAAAGATGTCTTTGCAGCCACAGTACAATATCGCTATCCCAGCGTGAGAGCGCCCTAACCGTAATCTTCTGATGCTACACAACAGCAAAAGGGCTTCCAGCTGAGCTCAAAGTGGCAGGTCACAGAATCACTTTGCTATTCTTTGCAAACGGAACAATGGCTGAAAAATTGTGAGCTGAGCCAAACGGTATTGCTTGGTGGAATTTGACCTGCAGCGACAAAAAAGATTTTCTTTTCTTTTGCAAAATCGAGGCATTTGGAGATGAAATTATATAAAGTTTTTTTCTTTTTTAATAACTCAGTTAAGTCAGTTGACGCGTCGGTTCAATTTTGGAAGTAGAGGGCAACGCATGCAACAGTAGCATGGTTGACAAGCCACTATTCCAGTGTAGGGGGAAAAAAAAGAAATATTTGACACATTCACATAATTAATTAGGATATTTTAGAGAGGAGAATGAGCCGGACAAACAAGACCCACCTGAGTCATGCTTCACAGACAAGAGCTATTAAATATACTCATGAGAATTTAGTTTGGATAAAATACAACTCTGCCGGACATTTCCTTCCCAAACCTCGTGGTCACTTTTGGTCTTGCTAAATCTGCGGAGGCAGACACATTTTCACACTTGAGCAACTTAAAAGGGGATATCTTGATTGACAATTCAAACAAAAACATTTGTCTTTCTTGCCAAGTCAGCAATGTCCAGCAATGGGATGACATCCAAGTTTGTCAAACAGCACTGCTGATCATGAAACAGAAACTCGGCGGTGAAGTTCGTCATCTGAGAGCCCAAGGCAAACCCACTCACGGAGTCCTCCTGATCTGTGTATTTCACTGACAAGGTCTTATGAAATATGTTGGAATTATCTGACAGTTGAAAGGGGAAGTCAACCCAAAGAAATTTTTAGCAATAACATGTTCTATGCGCCTTCACTAGTCTAGCGTTTGTGGAAGATGAGTTCAAAGGAAAATAAATCGTTCTTAGCCATCTCAGGGGGCGGCCATTTTTTCCACTTTCGTCCACTAAAAATGACATCACAGTTTCACAGGGCTCAGCTAACGATCACCTGTTTCCTGAAGCCGAGCCATGATCGGTTGTTACATGTGCCAGGAGCAACTGTGATGTAATTTTCAGTCGACAGAAGTAACAAAATGGCTGCCCCCTAAAAAAAAAAAAAAAAAAAAAAAAAAAAATGGCTGCCCCCTGACATTGCTAAAAACTTTTCTTTTTTTTTTTTTTGCTATTTATCCACAAACGCGATATTCACCAGAATGCTGTGTTTCGACTACTGAAGGCACATATTAGAAGAATTATATTGTGTTGAGTTCCGCTTTAAAGGAAGTAATAAGTCTCAAATCTCTTCTGGCAGGCTGTTCCAGCGGCGCGGGCCATAATGGCTGATTGCAGCCTCCGTAAGTTTTTGTTCTGGCTCCGGGAATTAAAAGACCTTTGGCCACGTGGGCCAATATTATAAGAGCATTCCAGTTAGATATGATGACCCAAGCCCGTTAAGATATTTAAAAATGATTAAAAGAACTTTAAAATTGATCCTGAAACACACAGGAGCCAATGCAGTGATATTAAAATAGGTGTGATGAGCTTCCGAGTTCTGGAATAAGAAGCAGTCAACGCTGGCGCTGTGGCAATGAGAAGGAATCCCCGTCTTTGTCCATTTTTAAAACCCGTTTGAAGACGCGTTTTTATTCTTTAGCTTCCGTCTCAACACGAGACTGGCGCTATTCTGCTGTTCTTCTGATATCTATTGTTTATGTGTTTTAATTTGTGTTCTCATTTCCCGCTGATTTCTATTACACCAGATGGAAAGCGCTCCAGCTGTTTGTGAAATGCGCGATATAAATTAAGTTGTATTGTATTGCATAAAATAGAAATTATTCAACAACAACGGCAGTGAAAGGAGTAAATTAAAACAGACATGATGACCGGTGACAGTCTCATGTTCGGTCAAAAAAAAAAAAGAATAAAAATGCATTCTTAACATATTTAAAAGTTCTTTCGATAAGACAACAGGTGAGCCGGGTCAACAGGCTGAAATTTAGAAAGGCCACTGTGACCGAACACCATCGTTTCTTTCATGGCGTTGAAATGTAAGAAATTCAGTGACATCCCGGCTTTGATTTCCTCTCTTTGTTCCATCGCTTGTATTAAAGCAAACTAATAACAGCTCGCGGGACATATTTGTCTGAGAAGCCACGGCAGCGAACGTACGCAGACATACTTGCCTCCTCTTAGCCTGCAGGAAGCAGAGCTGTGACGTCGCGTCGTTGAAAAGCAAGTCGGGATCGATATTGGCTGCCCATGGCAGAATCTTCTCGCAAAGGATTCTTGTCTCTGAAAAAAATCGATCGTGGCCAAATGCAACGCGTATGGATCTCTCAATAAAAAAACTTTCATGTGCCTAAACCAGTTTAGCCATCATGAAAAACGAACGGAAAGATGGCGGCATAACTCGTATGGCTCAATAGCAACCATAGGATGAGCCCGTCAACGACCTGGTACCACATGCGTTCCTACATCCTATTGAGGGACATGCGAGCATACGGCAAATACAAAACTCGACGGAAATGTGACAACCATATATTGATCCAACTTTACGATATTGCTCCGTTTCCTCGCAAAAAGCTCGAAATGGGCTGTCGGCGGTACCCTTCAAGCGGGGAACGCTGCTGTCCCTGTCAGTCATTCGCGACACACACTGAGAGACAGAGTATTAGGGCACATTAAAGAAGATTAGCGTAAGCAATCAAGTAATGGTTGCCATGGCAACGCCAATCCGTAACTGTTAGTAAGTGGAGCCCAGTGGCTAGCCCACGGTAAGATTTCACAAAAGGAATAAGCGAAATATTTTCTGCCTTTTCTTTGCTTGAATCTAAAAATTGCTTAGCAACTAAAAATCTACCACAAAATTGGCCTTAATAGTGGAGCGTTCCAAATGTTTAACATAGTCTAGTCCTTTTCTTCTACTTCAGCAGACAGAGTCTTGCCCAATTCCAGGAACCAGACCGAAAAGGCGAGCTAGCACAGAGTGCCTTCACACTCGAGGTTTAAGAACAAATCCAACAAAGCTACATCCGTCGCTGTCCAAAAGATTTGTAGCACTGCTTAGCGCCTTCAGCATTCGCTTTATTAGAATCACGTGTCAACGTTGTAATGCTTACATGTCGGCAGTTAGAGAACGTGTAAAGATGCTCTAAAAGTCCATTTCATTGTACCGTCAGGAACGGGATTTTTGCAGAGATAAAAAAAATCCTTCAGTTTCCCGGGTGACTGATGTTGGACGAGATGGAAGCCAAGGCACTTAAGTTCCTTCATAGCACTCATCACACTTTGATCTACACTTGCATGGATCTAATAGGTTTCGCAAAGTGTTGCCGATCCACCGCGTGCACCCTCCAGTCATAAAGGGTTGCTCTAATGGCGGAAAAAGATGGATAGAATGTTTGACTTAATGCAAATGTAAAGCTTCACCGGCAGACAGAGCACCTTCGGCTTGTTGAACTTCTTAAGTGATGATCCTCCCTCTCAAAAAAAAATAATAAATAATTCATAAAATAAACACGAAGCAATGGATTTAGTGACTTGGAAAATGACAGGGCTAAATTTGCCAAGTTCTTCATCCGTATAGACCGCAGGTCTCAAACTCAACTTATGTGGCCCAAAAAGGGCAAATCATGTGCGGCAACTTTCATTTTCTAGCACATTTGTTTCACTTTTAACATCATTGAGATATGAGCTTTGTGTATTTATTTGTTACTAATCCTTCAAAATAAAGCTTAACAAATAAAACATTGAGTCATTGATGAAATGCCTTATTAGACCTCATGGTGACGTAACAGCGACCTTGATTTTCGTTTGCAACCTTTCGACTTGCTTTTTCGCAGTTTTAATTGACATTAGCTAGTTGACATCAAGATTAACACGTCATCCCGAATCATATTCAATCGCTAATTTAGGACGCGAACAAAGCGCTAGTTAATTACACAGTCATTGAATGATAAAAATGCCGATCATATAACATCGTGTCAACATATGCCTCTGTATTAGGGCACTGACAAAACCCCACCCCTCCCATCTTCACGCCACCCCAAGTTTCCCGCAAAACTTTCCCAAACACAAGACTGCATATTGCATGCCATGTGAGGCCGATGTTTGTCTCATGTCATTACACGTGTACTACATGCAAATCCTGCCCTTTCATGAGCATGGGAGTTGAGGAGCAAATGCAACAAGACCCGAACTGGCAAGTCGTGACAGAGGTCACCTGCATGCATCTGGGGATGCTTCTGACATTAATTATCCTCCCTGTTATATTAGCCAATTAGCTAAATCCCAAGCGATACCTTATCTTTACTGCCATCTGCTTGCGTGGCATAACAATTGATTAATCAACAAACAAGTCTTCGAAAGAGCAGGCGCTCATTAAAACTCATTTTATAGGACAGGCACGGGACGGCGTGCCAAAAATCTTTTGGGTTAGTCAAACTGACTTGCCTTCACACGCCTTCTGCCCCCATATTTCAGTTCCTCGGGGAGCAGAACTGCACACTGGTGAATCTTTCTGAATTAAGGCCCACAATTATGGAGAGGAGTTTGAAGGGAGTCGGGTGATGGTGAGGATGTGTGTGTGTGTGTGAGTGTGCGTGACGGAGGAGAGTAAAGACTTGAGGGAAATATGAGAGACTTGTGATGCACCTGCATTACAGCAGATTGTGGCCTCCAATAATACAGGATGAAACAGAAGCACAACACCATTAAGAACAAGTTATTACTCTCAGGGGAGTTATTGGCTTTGGGATTTTTTTTTTTATGGGCACTGTGATGGCTGGAAATTGGCAGGAGATCTTGTAGCATTAATGGAATGCTGTTGAGAACAAGTTCCCGTTGGATAGTTTTCACATGCCTATGTAGTAAGCAGGAATATTCATTTGCCAGTATGTTGCTGTGCTTGAACTTGAACATTGTAAAGGTACGGTTCCAAAGAAATTTAGACTTTTCAATTTTTATTTGCCGCAAAATGGCAGCAAATGCACAAACATGTTGGGATGCCACATTGATTTCATTTCTTATCTTATGAGAACAACAGTGAAAGTTTAACGAGTCCAACTACATTCCAGCAACATCTACAAGAACAGTAGCCAAATTCTACTGTGCATCGTCAGAATTATATGTCATAACCTGGTACTCTCGGAAACTCTTGAGAATGCTCAGCGTAGGACTTGGTACTACTACAAGTCTCATGCCAAATTTACGCTCACTCAACAATCAAAAGGAAATGCATACGGCCGCAGAGAGCTCTGTTTGTTTGTATTTTTTAGAAACAAACGTAGCTCATACACATACCGGAATCTGTACAAAAAATGGCGCTAGCAGAATACTAAACACGACTGTGAAGGTAACAAGTACGTTTCAAGGCGGTGGATTGTATGTTTAGTATTTCTTGTTGCGGAGGATGTTCTGGTGGTGTGCAAACATTGTCCCATTCATGTGGAGTTTATGATGATCAAGTGCCTCCGACGCATTTCTATCTTTCCCCTCCTACCATCGGCAACTCTACGAACTCTACCAAGCGATTAGCAAAGAACAGAAATCCCAACCGGACTGATTTGGATTATGACCTGTAAATTTGTCAATGCAGATCTCAATTCTTGTTAAACATTCGTACTTGGACGCTAACTGCATGTCTTCGAACTGGACCGGCTGGAGATGAACACCTCCTTGTGAGTTTCTCAGTGAGAGACTGCGATCATCTTGGGTCGACAACAACACCTCAAACACCATCGCACCGACGGATGCGTTGCGAGACCACCGCCCCCCTCTCTTTACAACTGCTGACCCTTGACGTTTAGCAGCAATCACGTTCTCCAACATGTCCAATAACAGATAAGTCAGCCAGCGCACCGTGTTGGGTAAAGATAAGCATCCTCCTCCTGAGCGTGAGCAAGACCAACAAGATTATTTACTTCAGGAAAGCATACCGCCAACTAGGAAGAGCGATTATCAATAGATTTGATGAAAGATTTTAGTTGCTAACATCTCGCTGCTAGCCAGTACTAGCCACTTGGGATTAATGGCATTTCCATTAATGACGCTTCTGGATGTTCATTCTCGTCCGGCGCTTGGGCGAACGTGAATTCCGTTCTTTCAGCACCGGCCCTGGCGGTCTGAAATGACGCCTTAGAAGTGTGTCTATCGTTGACATACGGTCCATCACATCTTGTCAAAGTATTGTAAACGCACATCCGATGACAAACCCAAGTGAGCAGAGAGCTTTCAAACCTGGCCTAACATTTGACGCCTCCCCTGCAAGAAGTGAGAATTTATTCTCCACTCTGACAAACACGTTTTCAGACCACCAGTGCGCCGTGTTCCATAAATAAAAGACACAACCCCGAAAATGATCACGTGGAAAGACATCGCCGTATCTGCCCACATCCGCTGCCTCAGCGCTTCTAAATTGAAGCTATGTGTTTATTTTACCAAAGACCTGCTGTGGCAAAGCAATTTAAAATACTTAATGATGTGTGTGTGTGTGTGTGTGTTTACAACCCCAACACCCACATGGGTGTGGAAGCTAATTAATTAATTAAATTCAGGCCACAATTACTCAAAACACAAACACACATTGGAATGTTTCCACACTAATATTTTATAATTCTCCAACCGCCTCGTTTATCATTTCGTCATGTTTTAAGATGCCACGGCACACGGACTGAGGACTTCCCCCATGTTTACACATCCTTTGTAAGTTGTTCTCTTGAAATAATGTCACGAAAGCCCATAAGCTCCTCTGGCATCTCTGTATCACTCGCAGACAGCCATCGCTAAAGCTATTCTCACTGAATAAACAAAGTGTCCGCCTCTCCCAACACTCATCCCCTAATTATTCATAAAGAGCTGAATGGGACATTGTTCGTCAAGACTGTGGCTCCCGTGGCCCTTGAGCAATGAGCTGTACACCTAACGGTTGCATGGTAAGACGGTGAAGAATGAAGAAAAAAAAAAAAAACGCTCGAAGGAGCTCACGCTCAGCGAGCCAACTTTCTAACTGGCAATTAAAATACCTATGACCACACAAGTTCAGCTGTCTCCTCACAATTGTGATGCTAATGACGGTTCAAGAAGTAAACTGCGTTCCCACCACCAAGTAGGTGAAGAGGACGTGTTTCGCTTCGTGATGTTTCTATTGTATAGTGTATTGCGTATGGGTCGTAACATTGAGATTTGTATAGATATCATTTTACAAGTATTATTATTATAAATAAAAATATGACGCAATGAGAGTGACTTGAGAGAGTATTAAGACAAGAGAATTACATTAATAAACTCTGTAAATTTTTCCTTTTCACTCTGTGGAACAGTTTTGCTAATCAATTACCGTATTTTCTGGTCTATAAACAGCTATTTTTATCTTCGATTTTGAACATGCGGCTAATACACAGGTGCGACTTTTCTTTGGATTTTTCTTTCACCACTAGGGGCGCTCTATAGTTCAGAAAATACGCTTAATAAATATCGATTTTTTTTTTTTTTCTTGGGTCTGTTCTGTTTAAATTAGCAAAGTTGTTGCCGTGCTGTTCATTTGCAATTGGATAATTTTGTGGAGCATTTTTTTTAAGGTTATTCCATGCGTTTTAATTAAACAGGAAAAATAAGACAATATAACAAATGAACAGTTAGTTTTCCTTATTTTTATGTTAATAATAATCCATTTTAATTTTTCAGATTAACATTATCTATAGCAGCAAACTGTATTTTCGAGATGCAAAACTATATATATTTTGGAACTTAAATAATTTTGCGCTTCATAAAAGCAACGCTTGCTGTTAATGTGTAATAATGAGATATCACGACAACTGCCACTCAAGTCCATTTTCTTCCTCGGTGCTTGAAATTGTCATTGATGAAATAAAATAAACGTAAAAGCGGCAAGAAATGTTTTCATATCTCATTACATTCCTTTCTATATTTCATCATCATTCACCATATTTAGGCGTATCTGCTTCCACGCAATCACTCCTAACCATTGAATTAAGCACAAACGCAAATTGTCCTTTTCCTGATTTTCACAAGATTCCATTGACATTTGCAATGAAGTTGGATTGGAACGTAATGAGGGATGCAGAGCGGCAGACGTGGCTGTGGCTCTCTGCACATCCATTCACAAACCTCGCCGGATAAGCAGCCACTTTCCAGATAAAGCCCCTTGTATCATTCAAATGGTAATAGGCTTTATATGAGCTTAAACCTGCATTTATTATCGTGCAAATTAACCAATTTCCTCATATCTATATGCTGCTCTAAGAGCTGCCATGTTTAGTTGTCTGAACTTAATTAGAATTATTAGAATAGAAGGATAATAGAAGGCAAGTATGGAGGACAAGGGGAGAAAAGAAAAGGGAAAGGTGAAGCTTTTGCGGAAAGTTTCCTCATACTTTCTTTTGAGCACGCAGATTCATGGATGATTTCATTTTTCTCACTGTGTTTCCTTTTCTCAGCCAAATTGGCTGAGATATATATATATTATTTTTGCCCAAGCAGATGTGGAGAGAAAATGTGATCATAGCAAATAACGAACAATTGACATACAGGTGGTGCGCAAAACAATCAATGCAAAACAAATCTGTTGGAGACCCGTGGGGTCTAATACGTTGACGGCAGTGCAGGGCTGATGTATCCTCTCCATGATGAAAGCTGTCAGTGCGTGACTGTGTGTTTGTTTTTTAAATGCGAGCATTTATCGGCATATAGACGCTTGGAGTGTCACCGGAGGATATTGTCCTCCCCCAAGATAAATCTGTAGAACATATCAATACTAATTGACGTTTTCAGAATTCATGTTTGCCTAAATCGCATATTTTTAAGGGAAATTTATGATTTTTTAATTTTTTTTTAATGGATTTTACCATATACATAAGTCAGAGAGTTACATCTTAGTACCATGTTGTGCTGCCCGGGCGCACTGAGCTCGATGCAATGTAATGAACAGCAAGAAGAAGAGCCAGAGAAAGTTGCCAACTTTCACCGTGTTTTCCGGAATATAAGGGGCACCTGTACGTAAGCCACAGCAACTATTTTTTTTTAAAACGCTTCAAGATAGCGACGGGTTACAGGTAGTCTTCAGAGGCGGGCATTCTGTCAGTAATGATGTAAGTTCCGTCGGTGCGTAACTGACAGACGCGAATTTTCCGAAGGAATGACGAGAAACTTTGAAATGTATAAGTGTCGACAGAAGCGGGTCACTGCAATCGAAGTCCGTCACTGACGGACTCCCGCTTCGCTGACGACTGACGGAAACGCGTTGCTTCTCGCGTGTGTTTGCGAGGGGTGACCATACTGGGCTCGCTTCGTTCCCCGACAGAAAACATCGCTAGCTAATCTGATGACGCGTGGTCGTGTAGGCTGAGAAATGTCGTTTCCCTTTCGCCAAGCCTGCTCCTTTTTTACATTCCAATGTATTGATAAAATGCTAAGAGCATATTTCTTTCCCCATGATGCCACGAGGACTTGAGTATGGTTTTATAATTTATCAATAAATTCGTACGTCATACAGACGGCAATGACATTCTCCCATATTACGGAAGCGTAAGATAACGATGACCGAGTGACGGACGAATGATGGCGGAGTGGTGGTTTGATAATGAATGCATGAATCATTTCTACTTCCTCTATATGTCCAATCGAGATCTAAACTTATTTCTCTTCTAATAATCCCCAAAATACAATCTCCTTTTTTTTTTTTTTTTTTAACCACACAGTTCTTTTTTCTTGTCACTGCCTCAAGTACAACCCTTACTCTGCTCTCCCCAGGAGAGATTCTGTCCATCTGTTCCATCGCTGTGACAGAACAGTGACAGTGACCACCGACACCAGCCCAATCAGTCAGACTCTGGCAATTGGGAGCGACAGATTTCTTTCGGACTGGCTTTTTGAGCGGTCCAATTGCTCACTTGCTGAGACCTGGCAAAGATTTTTCAAAAGATCGTTCGTTTAGGCGAAGGCCGTACGAGCCGATACCGAAGAGCACGGGTTTGCACGGTCAGGCCGGGAGTGTTCTTAAAATAACACTAATAAAAATAATGTGAATGCATCAAGCTTGTGCATTACTTTTCACAATAGGTGGCATGAGTCTAACCAATCTGGAGTGTGAAATAGCACAAGTCAATATGAGAATGTTGAAGGCATGGTGGGATTGTGATTATTCTTTTTTTTTTTTTTAATATTCAATGTAATTGCAGACCATAATGCTCGAAGATGCTGGAAAACAGCATGAGAGAGTCAAGGCGACACAAGCCTGCAAGGCCAGACTAAATTTTCGCTGAGCCCTCCGACCCCACCCCATAATTTATTTGATTCGTAATAAGAGTGCAGACGGCAAAAACACCAGCGTTTTGTTTTTAAATGGCGCAATGTCGAGATGAAATCTTTTTTAGTGAAGAGAATTTGCTTGCTGTCCGAACTGAAGTGTGTGTGTGTTTGGGAACCTTGCAGGTTGGTGTGTTCAGGTGGTCGGCAGCTGGATCCAATTTGCTCAATCAGTGCGGTTACTATTTAAGAAGCCCAGACATGCCAAGACATTGCCAGATTGTCTACTCGCGACTTGAAGTCAGCTCGCCTTTTTTTTTTTTTTTTTTTTTTGATCTTCAAGCAACCTATTGGGTATTCAAGTAGATTTTACCTAACCTTTTCTCCAACCTCAGATCACATTCCGACTTCATTGATTCCTTGGACCGTGCACAGCCAGCCGACCGATCCGCTTGAGCTCCACACCAGAGAATGCGCTTACCTCCGAACTTCCAATCTAACAAAATTTCCCTGGACATTTAAATCAACCTTGAGACCACAATCCTTCGTTCTCTTGTCTCTGCATTTGAGTCCTACTCTCGCCCCTCCACGCTCCCTGACACATAATCCATTTTTGTCTCCGAATATTTACTGTAGGTTGGAAATGATGAATGTGCATTTGATATTTGATATCTTTATGAAATGTTTTTTTAGAAAAATGCATGACAGACAAAACTATTTAGAATCATTGGCGTAAAATCATACATAAAAAAGTAAATTGATGGCTCGACTTATTTTTCAAGATTCTGACCGTTTCACCACATTTAACAAAGACATGGTAATTATTTATGAATAAAACACCAATATGCAAAAGAGAGCCATGTCCCCTTGTGTGGGAGGACTCAACGCATTAAAACCACCGGAATACAAGTCCAACCAGTAAGTTCGAAGAAATCCATGGAGAATTTTTAACAATGACTTTCAATTTTTCAAAATCTCATCAATTCAATAATCTTGTCAAATATGTTTTACAGGTGAAATGCTACAGAAAATTCATGGTTTGATTCGATACGTTAGTGCCACGTTCAATATAAATTCTTGATACAAATATAAACGGGTGTCTGAATATGTATATATGTATGTGGGGGTGTGTGTGTGTGTGTATATGTACTCTCACACACACAATAGATTGGCAAATACGTTTATGTGAAATACATGTGAGCGTTGTGTAAAGGTCTCTGGTGCATACAAAACGCCCCGCTGGCAGTTGTAGCACATGCACCTTTTAGTTTCTCACCGAGCCTTTCATTTGCCACGACAATGCAATGTGTGTTCAAAACAACAACAATGCACCCAAGTGACACATAAGTGTGGCGGAAACGGAATGAATCATTATTTCCGGGATTCGTATTACTCGGTATGTAAAGGGATTAAGGGTCTAATTATTCATTGATTATGTCGGTAGCTTGAAAACGTAGTGGGTTTAATCTGCTGAAAAATTTAATTGGATCCTACTTCCTTGGGATAGACTGACACACACTCTCTACCTCCAAGCATGTGCGTGTCCTCAACTAAATCTAAAAGCCATTACATAAGCCACTGGTGACTTGTTAGCATTGAAATGATTCACAAATTTACTGCTGTGCCACCGCTGCGCTGAAATGCTCCGAACTGACGTGACAGTGGAATTCACACTATGAAAGAATACGATCAGGACTGCATATTTTTATGCTCAGTATGCTCGTGATTTTAATTACAGTACAAATCCAAGATGGCGAGTTCTTTTGAAATGCTCAGCGTGGGACAAATTATAAGGTTCCAGATGTGGGGAACTTCATTGTGCCATGCTCAGATCACGAAGGCAAATTGTATTTAGATGTCACATCCGTAATGGTTTATCTTGCTCTCGGAAATTCCCACGGGGCAATAAAATGGTGGTCAGTGCGGCACTTGAGAGTACCGTATTTTTTTTTGGACTATAAGCTGCTACTTTTTTCCTAGATTTTGAACCATGCGTTTTTTTTCTGTCATCTGTACGACCTGGTCCAAAGAGGGCTGCGCAAGGGTGGTTGGGGACCACTGATTTTGAGGATGCAAAAGAGACATCGATAACACTGAATTACAAATAGCATATGTTTATAACGCAGAGGTCGTGGGTTCGATTCCGGCTCCGGCCTTCCTGTGTGGAGTTTGCATGTTCTCCCCGTGTCTGCGTGGGTTTTCTCCGGGTATTCCGGTTTTCTCCCACATTCCAAAAAACATGCATGGCAGGTTAATTGGACACTCTAATTGCCCCTGAGTGTGAGCATGGATGGTTTTTCGTCTATGTGTGCCCTGCTATTGGCCGGCAACCCGTTCAGGGTGTCCCCCGGCTCCAGCACCCCCACCACCTTTGTGAGGACAAGCTGTACAAATAATGGATGGATGGAGGGATATGTTTATAACTACAAAGAGTCACATGCTTTAAACTATTATGCTTTAAACTAAATTCAATCTCATCAAACCAGTGTTTTGGTCACCTCACCTCACCGGAGAAAAAAATACATTTAATTTTAAATGAAAATGGGCAAAAGCATTACAACAAAATGTCTGTCTTTGACACACCACAGTATTTAGAAAATAAAACATTAACAAGGTTTATTCATTTAATTTTTTTCAGGTTTGGCGGGCCAGATCAAAACGTTCAACGGGCCGCATGTGGCCCCCGGGCCGTAGCTTTGCCCACGCCTGACTTTAACAATATCCTTTCTATTTTGAAATTTGTTATAACAGAGGTAAATGACAATAATTAACCATAGTTTATATTTTAGTTCTCATTTTACATTGTTATAGTTGTGTTGTTTTCAACGGACCTCTTCACACCGGCTGAGTCACAAAACCATGAACACCAAAAAGATAGTCCCAATTAGATTCACTTTACTGTGTTTGTTTTGCTCGGACGTGATAGTTTCACCATTGGGAATAATTTGCTCGAGTTTAACGTGCACGTGGCTATTTGCTCGTATATCATGTCTTCATGATTATTTAAGAAAGCGGACATTATTCGTAAAAGCCCCGCAACTGCTTCCAATTGAACTATACGGTTCTCAACACCGTGACGGTGCACCTTACTTAAGAGCCTGTTTCCTTCATCTGCTTCTGTTCTGTCTTTCTTTTGTTTCTTTTATTTATGACCAATACGTTTTCCAGGCCGCTCTGTTGTTTTTCTTTCTCACCTTCCGGCTAATTTGAAATTGTAGCTCCAAACACATAATTGGTTTTCTTCCTACCCCTTTACGAGATTGGCTCTTTCTGCAACCACCTGCCTCCAACAACATACCAAACACGATTTATATTCTTTTATTCTGAATAAACGGCACTGACACACTGAATGAAAATAGGCTCTGCAGATTAGGAAGGAGCGAATATCAGGAAGTACAGTCATTGTGTTTCGGTCGAATTAATTATAGGCGATTTGATTTGACCGTAATGTGCATAGCATGAGTGTACTGTACATTTTAAAATGTACCGTTAAACACGAGTCTGAAATGAGAGATATATATATTCACTTTCCTTCATAGATTTTTTTTCCTTTTGCTAAGGCCCTCCAACGGTCAAGTACGGAGTCTCGACTGCGTGTGACTTCCAGGCGGGTTCCATTTGTGTCTTTCCCATCTTGCATATGGAGCTCTTGAGTGGCATGCCTTTGATTGCAAGATGTCTCTGCCCTCCTGGTAGACGGACGTGCTTCAAAGTCATGATACAGCACAATGGCTCCTTGTTGTCAAGTGATTAGGCAGTCTGTTGTGTTTTCTGAAAGCAATTTCAAATAACAATGCGTGTCAGAGTTGACGAATGAGCAGCATGACTGGCAGGTTTTTTTTATCTTGTAGACCTTTTCAGTGCGATGACAATGTCAGTTTGGTCATTTGGGAAAGATTTAAAAAAAAAAAAAATGTTTTGGAGATTTTTAGAAAATGAATGTCATTGCTTTCCTCATCTTCGGCTGAATATAGGATGGCCATATGCTTAGGAGTTGTGAGTGATACATTCCGCCCGGTACAGTTAATGATGTGTAAATGTCAGCATTAAAAATAAACACGTGGGTTGGCGTCTGTCTCACATGCATAAAGCTTTGCTACCTCCTGCCAAACTCTCTATTCAAACACCCTAGCTGTGACTGAGCCCGTTTTTTTTTTAACATCTCACATCTTGTTCTTGTCATTGGGACAATTGCATTGTTCATAAACTGCATTTGAAAAAAATGTCCCCAAAAAAATTGCCAGAAATCTTCCTTTAAAAAAATAAATAAATATATATATATATATATATATATGTATATATATATAAATAGAAAAAAATATATACATATATATATAGAAATAGAAATATATATATATATAGAAACATATATGCATATATATATATATATATATATATTCTCTAAAGTTGAAAGGTTAATACATTTAGAGTCCATATATCTTGAGGGCAGGAATTGTGAAATCAAAGAAGATGTTCGCGTTGTGAAAGAGAACAAGGTCATTGCTGGGGTGGGGGTTTGGCTATCAAACTGTTTTCTAGGTCAAAAGAAATTAAAGCCTAGGGGCAAAGTCTATTGTCTCACAGAGTGTGGTGGTGGGGGCACACAGACAAGTTTTAGGCCTCTGACCTTGCTTGTCTTCGGATTTTTGGAAGAGGTCAGAAAAGCACATCTAACGGCCTGTTTAATATGTGGAATGGAAATGCGTGTACAAGCCGATGTTGATTTTTTTTTTTCCCTGAAGTCTTGTCTGTTGTATGATCAGCAAATGTGCAAATATATAATCTCAGTTTAGATTGTTTAACGTTAGCATTGAGTGATGTTGAATATTCAAGAATCATGAAGATTCGTCAACTGGTCCAGCTCTTGAATAAATAATTTGGTTTCTGCCTTTCGCCCTAAGTCAGCTGGCGGCGCCAACTCACCTGCGACACTTTTGATACCGTATTTGGTATAGAAAATAAATGGATGGAATTTCTCCATTGCCATTAATTTGATAGTAGCCACATATTTCTACTGGAGGACTGCAGAAATCTTTACTAATAAATAGTCTGTTACACGTAAAAAAAAATAATAAAATAATTGACAAAAAAAATACAGATGGAGTATGAGACGAAAGATCCGAATCGAATTTCAACCTCGAGGTCCTGTCTGCCTCTCCTCCACAATCATGTCTGCCTCCTCTAAAGCGTTCCCTCTGTACATTTGCCTTCTTCATCTCCTTGTTTCACCCGCTCATCGTCACCTCTGCCTCATTTAAAAATTGCTCCTTTCTTCAGGGTAGTGTTAACCTCGACCGTTCAGTCACACAGCCCTAAGGCCATGATTAGACAGCCGGAGAAGGGAAGGGAAAAGAAAGAGGGTGAAAAAAAAAAAAAAAGTCATGGTTGCTGAAAATGTGAATGCAGGCCTCTGCGGTACACAATGGTATGACGCAGCCATCAACTATCCACATTTTCTTTGCCTGTTTACCGAGAAAAAACGCTACTTTCATCTCATTTTCTATGATTATTGTTTTGACTTTGACAATTTATTTACTGAGATATTTTTGCCGAAATTATTAATGCACATAAATCATTTTTAGCCTTCCAGCTTCCATGTACCTGTCGGCTGATTTATTTTATATATATGTATATATATATATATATATATATATATATAAATATATATATTAACATTAAGTTAAAGGCAGAGCCATGATGGAGAATTCAACCTTGCAAACTCACCATAGTAACAGTTCTGTCTTCAAATGTAGAAAATTATTGCAATTTTAGTTTCCCATCACTGTCAAAGTCATTCAAAAAAAAATATAAGTGCTTTGGTCTTTTAAACTATTGCAATCTTTTTACAAAAATGTTCAGTTAAAAGAAAGTCCTTAAGTGCATCACTGACCAAAATACAAGAAAAAAAAAATAGTCATCTGCTCTTTCGGCTCAGCACAGCCCCGCTGACGGTGATCTGAAGCGAATGAGCAATCGAGCCCAGGTGAGCGGGTCCACATTCATTCATAGCCTCGAATGTTTCCCAACCTTTGCACAGATTTCACACCGGAAAAAAAAATAAATCACCACTTAGTAAAATGATTTACAAAAAGTGGATACGCATTTTAGTTCTGCACTTGTGAAGTTGTGCTCGTCAGTCTAGCAATCCACGTTTAAGAGCAATTTTTCCAGTTTGTGTTCACGCAAAAATTTCTTCATGGTGAATTTCTTTGTAATAATTTCTATACTCCTCAACTCCACTAAATTTCAAACAAATTTCTGGCTACTCACAACAGCGAGTTTACAACAAGTGAAGAGTTTTCCTTTGGACGGTATCCTCCGTCTTTGGATTGTCATCTGGAGATCCCGACTTTTCTAATTGAATTTGCATGACTTCAGCTGTCCATTTGCGGACTTTGGCAGCGTATTTTGTATATCGATCAATACTGCATTTGCTTTCACCTTCACGGGATTGTGCTGTAAGAGCGCCAACGTGATCCAATCCAGCTGCTGGAGAATGCCGTGTGAATCAAGGACTGTTTTTAATGACCTTTCTTTGAGGGAAATGTTGACTGAGGCCTTCTGTATTTATTGTGCTCTTTAGTGTCTGAACTATCAACAACACTCACCGAGGTTGGGATGGTGACTGAATCATTGTGATGGCAAAAAAGTAACCTTTAACAGTGTATGAATAAACCGTTGATGCTGTGTTTGGTTGACATTTATATTATTGCCTCGTTGTTTGGGGTCCCACAGAGTCCACTGCTGTGTGCTGAATTAATTCTAATAACTATAAATGTTGTTTGTATTTTTTTTTCTGACCTTATCAAAGGCCTCATGTTTTTGAATTTTTTTTTTTTTTTTTGTCCACTTGCTGAAATGAACAGAGCGGTTAAGGGCACCGTCATAAGGCAGATTTCATCATCAAGTCTTTCGCTTGCTGTAAGAGTCAAAATGCATGAAATGTACCGAATATGCTGAATGAGGTCAAATTTGTCCTCTCAGAGCCTAACAACGCATTTTAGGAATAAATTACAAAATTAACAACACACAATTACCAAACGGATTTAAAGAGTCATCAAAAAAGCAGGTACAGCATTGCCTTGAGAGACTAATTGAAATTATTTCGTGACCATGCTCACAACTCAAAACACTCATATCACAAATCATCGCTCCCCATCACCTTCCAGCTTCCCCCACAAATCAGCAAAAATTACTCCAGAAAAAAAAAATGCATTGGCCTACAATTAATGTCCATCAAAATGAATAATCTGCCACTAGAGATTAGTTGGGTTGTAATATGTTTATGTTTCAATTCCATGACTCTTTTGCTGTGGATCAAAATTTAAATAACCGTTATCAGATTTTATGCTTTAGTCGCAGACTTTGTGTTATGCGCTCTTATATGAATGTGGGAATTAAATTGAACTTCCGTCGATGTGCCCTATTTGATCACTTTTTTTTTTTCACAAAGCAGGAAGTAATGTTCAACTATAGCACATGAGTGTGAACTTAATCTTTCATCAAAACAACAAACCTTGTTAAGTATATCGTTGAGGAAGTCGTCACATTAGGATTAGTAATAATAGACCACCAATCGTAATTCCACAAAGAATCTCTGGTGATGAATGTGGTTTTCCTTTAATCACTGCAAATGGCGATTTTTACCCTTTCAGTCCATTGTCCTGACCTGTGCCCCCTCCTTGCTTAATCCGCTCGATCTGTCCCTTTTGATTCGCATAATCACACCATCTATCATCCCTACTTGTATATCCCCACCTCTGTGATTCGGAGCCTCGCTATTTCGACTACATCTATATTTCCATATATGCCTTCCATTCTCTTTTTTCTGCCATTAGACCTCAATTTCTTCATTCTCTTTCATTTTGCCGGCAAACTCTGCCCCCTTGATCATCTCTTTTCTTCCCCAAATACCAACCCTCATTTGAAACCTTGCATCTCCTTTCCTGACATCAAGCCACTCTGATCATTCCTTGCAGCTTTCGTTCTGCCCCCCCCCCCCGCCTTGCTGGTTCCTGACCTCCTTCCTCCCTACGATCCTCCCTCCAGAGTTAAGACCATCTGTTCCTTCAGGAGAACCAAGTGCTTCCCTGCCCCTTCTTGCTAGCTCGACTTCACGCAGGCATGTGCGCAGACATTCTTTGGTGGCAGGTACTGAAGACAAAATTAACGACAAAAACAGTTGTAGATAATTAACGTCCACGATATATTTATTTACGTGAACACAGTCAACGCAGTTAATTATGTAACAATTAGCAAAGGAGGTGTGGCCATATAAAAAAGTCTACACTCTCGTTCAAGTGGCAGGATTAATGAACCTCGAAACCAGGTGCGGGCAAACTACGGCCCGGGGGCCACACGCGGCCCGATAAACGTTTTAATACAGCCCGCCGAACTTGAAAAAAATTAAATAAACCTTGTTCATGTTATGTTTTCTAAATATTGTGGTTTATTAAAGACATTTATTTTGTTGTAATGCTTGCCTTCACTTTCATTTAAAATGAAATGTAATTTTTTTTCTCCGATGAGGTAAGGTGACCAAAACACTTCATCCGTCTGCTCCTGGTCCGGCCACTCTGTCAAATTTTAGAACCCATTGTGGCCCGCCAATCAAAAAGTCCGCCCACCCCTGCTCTAAACTGTACTTGAAAAACTATTATTTTGGGAGAATTATTCTCAAAGGTACGCTACAGTTCTGAATTGCAGTTAGCCTTTGCGCAAAAGCGTCAGTCTTCTGCTAGAAAGTAAACAAGATTGTTAAGAAAAGCCTACAAGAAAAGATGACATTTATTTGAGCGTAATCATCCGGCAGATACGATGGCAGGCGTGTGCTTATTCCCGTTGAAACGTGACTTTGAGTGTGATTACTTCCTGTTATCTTATGTTATGTTATCTGAGTTGTTTAGTCTTACTTCCCCTCTTGAAAAGATTGCTTTCTAATTTTGATGAAGTTCTCCAAATTAAAGGTCACAATAATTGTGAAAATGAGTTTGGGAATAACTGATGTTGGCCAGATTATTTTTTATCATAAAATCTGGCATTTAAATATGGGAGTAAACTTTTTAGTTCCACTTGTAGTGTTACGGTAATTTCTCAGCAAAATAATTTGTCATTTGTAAAAATGATTATTTGTGCGTGAGTCTATGCATGCGTGTGTGTGTGTTGTGGAAACCAATCCACAGACTCATCCGTCAAAAGAAAACTGGCAGTGTGACAAAATTTTGACATTATGTGTTGGATAATTAATTGTAGCACTCATGGAATTACTGTAGCGTTTCAGATAAGTTCAATCAGTTATGATGGCGACATAAACAAAAATGACATTGCTGATTATGTGATGCACATCACTTTATAGGAGATTATAGTTTGTCTTTTTTATTGTGTTATTTTGTCACTAAGACATTAAAACATCTGGAAGCACCAAGAGAACAAAGCATCCTCATATTGCAGAGCAATGACTGTTTTTTTTTTTTTTAACCAATCAGATTTCAGACTCACAACACTTGGCTTTTGCAAAGGCTTTGAGGGACATTTAAATTTTTCTGTCCCCTGATTGGTTGATTAGAGCTTAAATCATTTACTGCCATTGACGGCTAAAGACGTCAAAGATCTCTTTTTATTTACTCGGCTGGTAGAGAATGAGTTTATGGTCTTGCGAGGGTTGGGTGACAAGGAATGTCGGCCATTATTATGAAAAAAAATATTTTTAAGACAGACTTCAAGAAAAATTGGACACTGTGCGGGAAGGTGGTACAACACCATAGCTGTCTGGTTTGTTTCAACCTGAAATAGGATTTATTCTGTGTGTGTGTAAAGTAGTAATAACAGGTCAAGTCTTGGCCACCTCTCTTTCGGCTGTGCAACATTCATGCAAGAACATCTATCAGTGTAAAATCCATTTGCAAAGGCACACATATCATTTTTGCTTTGTCAGAATAAAATGTTGTGTATTAAAACCAAGAGAAATTACAAGCTTTTGTGCTCATTGTGTACTGCTTTCCCGAATTGACCGGAAGGTTTCATGCTGTTCTGCTGCGATGATGTCACCTTATCAACAATACTCATCGGGCTGCGATGCTTCTCCCTCACTATTCCACCCGCCGCACATTCTTCAGTCCAAAGGCAAACCAAATCAGGATGAAGCAACCTGGACCAATCTGTCTTGTGGAAAACGTGGCTAGAATAATGTTAATTACAACTAGCACCTGTTGTATATTTTTTTTTTCCCCCGCGGGGATATTTGTTCCTCCGCATCTGGCGACTAACACAACATCCTTTGGAGTCGAGCAGACTATTTGAAGAACAACCGTGAACTCAAAACTCAATTCAATTTGATTTCAACGGTCAACACAGAACACACAAGAGGCCAGCGTGTTAATCGTGAAGTCAGTAAAATGAGCCAGGTTGTTATTTGTCAGATTCGATTTTAACGCTCGCACAAAGAGAAGCAATTGTTCACAACAATGATACATTTTAACGTGTATTCTTCACTCAATTTGTGAATTTCAATAAACAGTCCAAATCAATGTCCACGATACAACCAACCACCTTTCTCGGCGCGCCTAAGCCTTCCCTCTCCTTTGAGCAGCAGCTGCGCATATTCGTCCTTAGGGTGAATCCTCTTCTAGCAAGAAGGCCTGCTTTACAAGAATGACCCAATTTATCAGACAGGCTGTTGATGGATCTAAATTAAAATCTGTGTGCCAATCCTATAAAGGCCAGTGGTAATCACATTCATGGAATGGTTTGCGTTCCACTAAGGCAGTGATCCCCAACCTTTTCGACACTACCGACCAGTTTCACGTAAAGACTCAGCATAAATATCACAAATAAAAGCCAATGATTAAATACGTTACGCATCGTGAGGAGAATTCCCTGAATGTAGTTGTCCGAATGAGCGTCTGTTTCACGTTAATGAGTCCGTCTCATTCTCATCTTGGGGGTAATATTTTTTTTACTTTCCGAATACTCCAAAGAGCCGTCTTTTAACGCTGGGGTCCGTCTGTCAAAGCAGGTTAAAAATCGCTTCCGTTCCTCATTTGCAAACCTGTCGTGACATATTACATAAAGCAGGTTCGGTGCCGTGCGAGTAAACGAGCAGTAAACCCATTCCTTAAGTACTACTGCTGATCGCCTCTTAAATGTAATTTGTTTGGTTTTTTTCTTGAAGATCGGAGGCTCTTCTTCTGTCTCATTTCTTTTTTTTAATTGTTGTTTTTTTTTTTTGAGGAAGCTCTCCAAACACGTTTGATTTGAAACAAAATAGGCATTAGCATTTTGACAGAGCCACCTGATTATCTAAAATAAAGTTCCTTCTGACTGATGAATGATTTATTTATTTTTTTTGTACACTCCTAGTGTGCGTCCCAGTCCTAATTGGCATGCGGTCCTATCCCGGCCTGTGATCCGATGCTCAGAAACCCGTCCATCCATCCATCCATTATCTGAGCCGCTTCTTCTCACAGGGGCCACGGAGGTGCTGGAGCCCATCCCAGCTGTCTACGGGCACTAGGTGGTTATCCTCACACTCCTCCCAACGCAGAACAATCAATTTGTTGAAAGGAATGGAAATCGCGCTCAAAATCGGCCTGAGCTTTGTCACATAACTAGCGAACATCTTGGTATATACTCTATACACTTTTTGATAATGCTACTGGAGTTTTTTGTTTTTGATGGGGTTCTTCGGATAGAGACAACAGATGGATTGAAGTATGTTCCCTCCAAATTTTCGGTGACAATCCATAGCTTGAGGACAACATTGAATCAAATTGTGTTTTCAACGTCAGAAGCTTCAATCCCAAAGTGCGTTTCCTCTCGCACTGATGAAGATCCTAACCCATACTGAGTTGAAGTGAAAATTCGGAAGATTTGTTTCAGTACTCAACCAATTCTTTATAATTATTATTCTTTTTGATCCTGTCTCTCATCTACTTTCTTTAGTCTATTCCGCTGCCATCCCTCCGCAAATATAAGCTGCGAGCCCGGCGTTAGAGCCTTAATTATCTGGGTTGTTTGCACAAAGGATACAAGTCCTTATAACGTTATGATTTCCAGCAGAATACAATTAATGCTACTCACACTTTGTGGGATAGTATAGCTTGTAGTGAAATTTCAACAGCAGTCGAAAAAAAAAAAGTCATTGTAGCTGCGCAGACTTAACTGGAGAGCGCTTTCTTAAAAATAAAAAGATTTTACCGTCCATTATATGTGTGTCAAGGCACAATGCATCACTTTTTCAATCAAATATTTTTCTTTCGCTGGGCACAAGTAGTATTTTTAAGAGATCTCCAGATGACCGTTATTTAATAAAGTGAGCTTTCAATGTGAGAAATTGAGAACATTTGTCATATACAGTAGGTGGTGGCTTGATTTCGGCGTCGAGGTGCAAGTTGATATGAGTTCAATCCGTTCAGTATTTTTCTCCAAATACTGTGCCTTAGTCTCGACGTTGAGCTTCTCATATTGTTTAAGTAGCGAACTCACGTTCATCGCAGGGGATACGTTCACGACCCGCCCACAATGAAGACAACTATTGAACTAGAATTATTAAAAAAAACATATATATATATATTTTGTACCACTCTCTTAACTTTAAACACATTTTTACTCGTTAAATGACACTTTTAAAACAGACTTTAAATATATTTGAGCACAATCAGATGAATTTGAAGCATACGATAGCTAAGCTTAGTGCTCGCTGCGCACAATGGACAAGGAGAGCGCCACTGCCAACTACTGGAGTGGAGGTGCAATTACACTATATTGTAAAAAAAAAAAAAAAAAAAGTATGTTCCCCTGGGTCACACCCGCCCCACTATTTGTCTTAATGAGATGGGGTCTGATTGGATGTGACGTTGATGATCTGGAAAGAAATTGGCAGGTTGACGCAAACTATAACGAGTCTGTGTGCACGCGAGTGTCTATACACACGTGTGTACTGCATATATACTCACCGGGGACGTACTGTGAGCAAAATTCGGCCCAGGGATATTTGTGGATAAGCAAAAAAAGGATCAGTCAAAGGTGTGGGGGATTAGAGCTGAGCGTGCTCGACGGTGGCTGGTTATCATCATCGGTCATTTTAGGTCAACATTGGATTATCTTCAGGGAACTTCAGGTGTGCGTTTCCCGCACTGACAGCAAAACGGCCGAATTATATTGTATAATTCACGCTCCACTTTTCAGTTTTTTTCATTTCTAATATTGTAGGAATTTCATTCCACTTCATGATTGTGTGCTACTTGGTGTTGATTCTTCACAAAAAAAAAAAAAATCTGATCTTTACATTTGAAGCTTGAAATGTGGTAAAAATACAAAGGGTCCGAATACTTTACCATGGCATATGACACACTGTAGAAAGACTGGAAGGTTTTGACATTCCACGTAATGTCGTTCCTCAGGTTTCTTAAATATTCTCAATAAATATATTTGCTAGTATAAAAATAAATGGAAAGTGCTGCCTTGGTAAAGCCAACTGCTGAGAATAGAAGTAACGCTCTAGTTCAGATCATACAAGCACTAAACGTTCAGAGTTGGACCCTGCTGTTCTGCAGATGGATTGGGGGCAGAAACCTGCTCTGAGCATGGAGGAGATTGCCTTTGATTCCTCCTGTAGGTTGGTGCTAAGTGCATTTTTTTGGCACAAAACAAACACTTGACTCTGCGATGGCAGATTAATTTAGCAAAATAACCCAGCCAAGTTTTTTTTCACATTTTCTTCACAAATATAAATTGCTATTTAAGTAAATAAGTAGGCAAGCAAATATGCTTAAGTAAGAAAGAAAGTATAATTCAATGTGAATTCCATCTTGTAACACCCTTGGCATAACCCATGGCAAATATGTTGAAGTGTTAAATACAAATTTGCCTTGACTTGTTAGTTTTGTTCATTGTGTGACCACGCTTGAAACTTAATTTACTTGAAAATCAAATAAATATTCCACATGAAATGAATGTAGATGCTAATAATCCAATGCATTTCATAAAGAAAAAAAATCACACTTTGTAGTATAAAAACAACATAAAAGAAAATGTAAAAATCTAAACTAGTATTTTTGGGGAATAAAAGGCACCATGAATAAGAAAAAAACGTTTAAGTTACTCCGGAGAATGAGTGTTTTTTCGAAAAATGTATTTTACAGGCTGGTCGTGTTTGTTTTGCCGCTTCCTGTTTTATTTTGAAAGACTGCCTCTCCTCTCGTTTCAGGTCACTTGCTTTTCCTCCTGCGCCTGTCTGATTGTCAACCCCGCCCTGATTGTTCCCACCTGTTTCCCCTTAGCTAGCGTTTAAATGCTCCTCTTCTTCTTTTGCTCCTTGCCAGTGTGCTTCGTCTCTTTTACGTAAACGCCAGCCCTTTGCTTCTGAAAACCACTTGGCCTATTTTGTGTTTGATAGTTTAGCCTAGATTTTGGTTGTTACAGTTTCTAGTGTTTTTTCCATTTCCTGGTTGGAGTGATTTTGTGTTCCTTATCTTTTCAGTTTTCAGGAGTGATTTATTATTATTTTTTTAAATGTTTTTTAAGTTTTTTTTTCACGCCACAAACATGAGCATAATTTTAAAGGGCAATCTTATGAGTCATAAAATATTTGGGACTTTCACATCGTTTATGGGGGAAGTTACAAAATCTGCCCAATTGTCCTTATGTGTGAAACTGGACCGTTTTAACTGGTCAATAAAAAGTGACTCATTTTTTTTTTCATGTCACGGCAGTCTATCTGGAGCTCACTCCTGAATCAAATTTTGCCTCTCAGTACAAATCAGTTGACAGCTCAAAACTAAAAAAACTCCTACGTTGGGTCACACTACTGTATACGAACATCAATGACAGTTGGGAACATTATTTTGTATAACACCTGGTTGCTAGGTTGCCAGAATCAGCCCATGATATGTTTGCTGTTTTGATGGCCTAACCTGAGTGACTGAGTGTGAAATCACAGCCGCAGAATGAATAAACCTCACTTTAAAAAAGGAAACCACCAGCCCATCTGTCATCACATGAATGTGGCAATGTGAACAATTCCCCTGCTGAGAAAATCCCTTGTTAAGATCTGCCTTCGCTGGTCTAGTTGATTGCCAAAAGTCAGCTACGCCGATGTATGCAAATGTGCTGTTCATACCAGGGTGTTGGCAATTAATTTTACAAAGGGGGCACATGAGAAACTGAGACTGCTGGGTTCGGTTTACGGCAGGGAGTCCCAACGCTAGTCCTTGAGAGCCCCTTTTAGTTATCTCACACCTGATTCAAATGATCGGGATCGTTATCAGGCTTGTCGGACCTTGCTGATGAGCTGAACATTTGACACTCGTAATGAAACAGAGAACGGATGGATGTTTCCTCCCCTCTTAAAAAGTGCTTACAGGACACATTAATGATGGACAAAGTTTTTAAATGATTCATCGTGATTTCATTTTTTTTATGTCTCAAAAATGGGCCATTTGATGAGAGGTGTATAGACTTTTTATATCCACGTTATGTAAAGGCGCTATCTCTAAAAACGATAGCTTGCAAATATTCTGCCAAGTATGAGATGTCCTGGAGAAGGAGAGTGACTGGGAAAAAAAGCAAATTTTTATCTACATCTCCTGTTTTAGCAAATGCATAAACATCTGGGAAAACGGCACAAATAAATGATATTATATTGGTATAATGCAGTGCTTCTCAATTATTTTCTCCTACGGCCCCCCTAGCAACAAAAAAAAGTTGTTCCCCCCCCAAAAAAAATAGTTGCTGCGGTTTATATGCTGGTGCGCCTTATGGTCCGGAAAATACTGCCGCATTTATTTTGCATTCATCGTGCTCATACGACTCTTGAAATATGTTCACCTTCAACTAGGTATTAAAAACAGTGAAGTGGCAGCTGATGAACAGTATACAAACAAATATGGGGAATTTCAAAGGATAACATTATCTGCCCAATAGCAGACTTCTCAGCTGGTATTTCCCTGCAGGCAAAATACACCCGAGGGGTTTTTTCAGCCCTGATAATAAGTATTAACCATAACTTTGAGGGTTCGAGAATCCTCTGTAAAATTAGCTCAAAGATGGGTTGTTAAGCGCAGTACAGTAGATTCAAAAATCAAAATCCAGTAATCTAATCAATGCGTTGCAGTCGATGGCTGAGACGTATTGACATTTAGGAATCCACATTTGGCTTTGTATCAATTCCATTCCCTGAAACAATGAATGTCAAAGCAACCCACATGGCGAGTTTGCATGTCTTAATAACCATGACCTTTCCCATTCGTCAAGTGACGTCAACCCACTTGTTCTTGTGCAGATTCTGGTCATCGAGATTTGCCGAGACGGTCAGAAAACAACGCTTTTTAAATATTAGGGTTACAAATACTGAGCTGAATCGGAGAGGCAACCAAGTGAACGCACAATCTTGCCTTGTAAGGCTCCAAACGCAAGATACAGTAAATAGGCCAATATGGTTGCCGTCGCTATTGTTCATTATCGAGTGGTCCGCTTCCTCGGAAAAGCTGACACAAACATCATCAATCAGTTGCTTCTTTTATTTGACATTATTTAACTCTAATGATCCCCTTCAATGAACTTAACTTTTTTCATTTCATTAAAATGTTTGTGTTGTTTTTTTTTGTTTCCGGAAATGCAAGAATTGGACTAGTCAACCAATTTTGAACCACTTTGGAGATTAGACTCTCCTTGAAAAACAACCATGAAAATGAAGGACGACAGCAATACTTTTTTTTGTTTGGAATCAAACATAAAATTCAAATTGATGACACTGAGTTGTTATTTTCAAAACTGTTAAACTGGGATCATTCTTTTAATTCTCTGCCCAAAAATATCATAAATAATACAAACGTTTTTTATACAAGACAGCAGTCCCTAAAATGCTTTTTTTTTTTCAATTTAGTAGGCTGTATTTATTGTGGTTAGCTTGTTTTATTCCAGAATTTTAAGTGATTGTTTGTATAAATATATTACCGGGTTTAGTGGAATCGACTTTTCAGCGGCCCAGGTGAGTAGACAGTAATTAATTACATATTATAAGGGAAAACATGCACATTTGTTCAGATTTCCAAGATACCTAAAACGTGCAAGTGTAAATTAGAGACTTGTACTCACTTAATCAATGAAATGTTTCAGAGTGAGATTGCAATCAAACATAGTGCCCAAGTATTCATATTCAATTACAGTTTGGATTTTCTGCCCAGAACTGAAACGTCAGGTTCACTGTGTAAATTTGTTTGAACAAAGAGCAGCAAAGTTTTTCAAAGAGTTAAATTGTAAATGGCAGATACTCAGCCAGTTTGTAACTTTTACCCTGACCTTTGCAAGATGTTCAGCAACGTCTTTACCATTCACAAAAATCACTATCATCTGCTTACATAATGACTTCGCAACCTTGGCACACGGATGGTAGATCATTTATACAACGACAGAACTGAATTGGACATGACATTGAACCCTGCGGGATCCCAGGAGATGAGTTATTTGAATGTAGAGTTCCTATGATGTATTTTAACACACTTTAGATCACCTCGTAAGATGTGATTCAAACCAATTAGAAATAGATTTCGGAGAGTTGAATTGATCAGATTTATACTGGAGAATATTCAGATTAACTGTGTCAAGCGCTTTTCAAATCTCTAAAAACTTGTACCAGCACACCCCCTCCAGCTAGTAAAGACTTAAATATTTCAACATAATAAACAGTTGTAGACCCTAAACCCATCCTGCATGGGACGTATAAGCTGGTTGGTTCTGTCTTAATGATCTTCAAGGAGCAAATGTACAAGGTGGATTCACTTCACTTTCAATACGTGTGTTGCGTTCAAGGTGGGGGTCTATGTATATGTACTTTAAATGTTGTCTATGATAATAGTTGTCTGTGGTTGGCGCAAAGAGCGCCATTCGAGACAACTGATTCAGAACAGCAGTGCTGCGCTAATTTATGGAGGAAAGTAAGTGCTGTCAGTAGTGTAATAATAATAACTGCCCCCGCCCATACATTTAATGTGCCCTCCTTAAGTCTGAAGTCTGGGGACGAGTCTTTTGGTAGTTCTTTAAATGCTCAGTGGCTGAGTGGCCAAGGTATCGTAATCTGTTCCGATAAGTGTTGGTAATGCATTCTCTTATGCATCATTTAAAATGCATTTAAATACAGCACTTGAACCACACACTCTGCGCTTGATTGCGACATGATTATTTTTGTCCTTGAGTCCTTATATATATAAAAAAAAAAGCTAAACGTGTAAGAATTCTTTTTAGACAGGAAAAGGCGAGAGTAATCGTTTGACTTAGTTATTACTGATGGTTGTGGGTGTCATGTCTTGAAGAGACATTGATATTTCACCAGTTTGTGTTGGTCAAAGATTTTGAATAAGTTCATATTTCTCCATAAATAAGTGTATTATTGTCGGTTGCTTGGTGCAAGCTGTTAAAACTTCAGATAAAAGTGTGAGAGTAAGAACTCTTCTTTTTGTGTATCGTTTTCGAATTCGTTGACAATTGCGCATCTGTTTCAATAGTGGATCTTTGACGTAGTTCACCTCCGAAGAAAAAGAGAGAAGATACTGTCGTATTTGCAAAAGAGTAGTTTATGACGTGGTAAATGTACTCCAAAACACTTGAGCCCCGGAAGACTTTCGTCTTTGTGAGTGTTTCTAATTTCATAAACATTTATTTTAGGCCAAGTGTGTATGGACTTTATTTTGAACGCAGGTGTATGGAAATGTGTTGTTTCATCAAGCTAACTGCTCGTGTACACACCTGCCGTATATTCATCTACTCTGTTTGTTTCTTCTTGTAGCAGTTACTATATTTCCAAATATAACTTACAAATGTTGTCTGTAAGGACAAGAGAACTTCATAAAAGCAAGAATAGTGCGCTTTGTCTACCGCATTTTCTTCATTAGCTCGCTGGCTGTCTAGCCGCACAAAAGCACGTGTCGTGAGGGGCTATAATATCTGCGTTCATTTGACATAAATGTTAATATTAACTGCACGGGATGGAATGGTAAATCAAAATGCAGCATCCTTATTTGAAAAATCAGGGTCGGGAGTTCAAATTGAATTACAACTAAATGCAAAAATAACAAAAAGAGAAGAAAAAATATTTTTTAAGTTCATTCTTGCATTAAGTGAAAGATGCAAAACACCGCGACACTGCCGGTGTCAAACTAAAAATTAAAAGCAGACATTTTTGTTTTCATCTTTCTTGCTTTTGTTTGTTGCAGAAGTTGTTGTGATGTTCCTTTAACCTTGCCTTACCTTAATCAAATGATTGTCTCTGCTATTTTAAGCAGTATGACCTAAAGGTCACCCCAAAGTGGCTGTTTTTAGAACTCGGGTGGAAATGATTTTTCTGACTTTCAGATTATTTTTGCATTAAATACAACAAATTAAAAACAAAACTAATCTAAAAAAAAAGCATATCTTGTATGCTTATATTCTCAGGAGAACATTGTTACGCTGAAATCAGTACTTTGATTTGTGGATCAATCTGGTCAGCCATCCGTGACTGAGAAAAAAGATTTAATCTCAGAACAATTCAGTGTTTATGGCCAACTACAGAAAAAACAAGGCAGACAATTTTTCCAAAAACCATTTACAGAAGCATTTTGTCAGACTAGCAGAAATTATCATACTGTTTACACGTGTTTAGACGCATACAGTGCATGTGTACAAAGTTAGCGACACATAGACTGACTCCCCAACAAATAAAAAGACAGCTCGTGACAGATGGGGTCATGCGCACGCACCATCCAAACACACTCACGCACACACAAACAGCAGCTCTTCAGCTGATCAGAGACTGTTCCAGTGTCACCGCTCTCCTCTCTGAGGAGCTCACGATGTGTCAGTGACGCCAATTTGTCGACGATGTGCCTGCCACCTCTGTGAGTGCATATTTGTTTGCCATGAGGGAGGGAGTTAAATATTTCATTCCCGTGGGATAATGGAGTGTGGATGCTAATGCTAGCTTCACAAATGTCTGGCAAATGATAGATTGGTCTTCAACTGCATGTGAACTTTATGTTTGAAATTTTGTTGCGATGTGCTGTCGCTTGAAAGCCACTAATTGATGCTGTTGAAGACATTGAAATCTGCAGATGTCATCGAAATGTGTGTGTGCGTGTTTGCGTATGTGCATTATAAAACACACTGGCATGGCTTCAGATCCAGCTGACAGGATGTCATCCAACCAAGGATAGGATGTACATTTTGAAACCTTTTTTTTTTCCACTGTAAGAATCATCTGAGAAAAGTATCATTTTATTATTTTTTTCTTTTACTAAAGTTAATCACTTTAGCATTACCAATAATTAATTTTCATAAAATGTATCATCATAAAATACAGTTAGCATTAGGGCGGGGCAAATATGGGCTAAAAATATATTTTTTATTTTTGTAAAAACTGATTTGTGACTTCCCTGTGAAATTATAGAGCTGTTGAGCTTTTGTTTGTATTTTAAATTGCTTCATACAACCGCAAAACATTGTGCAATTATATTCTACGGTAATATTTATTTGTTTGGATTTATAATCAGGCTTTATCGGGTGTTTTCATTCATGTTTGTCATATTCCTCCAAAATAATAGATCTGACCTACCACTGCCGACAACTAAAGCAATCGGAATGAGAAGAGCAGTTAAAATACATTTCTGGTGAAGATGTCTGACGATTTCATAGAGCGAATATCGAGCATCCGGCAAACTTTTAGCCGCTCGCTTAAAATGTTAACGTTCCCTCGGCTGCTTCCACGGTCGTGTGACTGAATCCCGCTGACTGACTTATCGTGTCCTCTTGCTTTGATCTGTGTGCACGCTGAATTGTTGATTGGGGATTGTACGAAGACTTCTTTGGACTTTCCAGCCAATCACTGGACACGTTTGTCAGGTCTGCATTTGAGGCGGTATTAATACTCGATAAAGTAAAATGTCACATCATGAAAGGAACGTTGACGATAATACCGAGGACCATATATATCGCCCAACCCTAGTTCGCATTAAGAAAAAAAAAAAAAACGATGACAAAGTGAACTTGAAACAAAGACAAATTGACATCTCCCGCAGCAGCAGTTGAAAGATTCTAATTGTAATTGTTCTGCAGTTTGGCCCATGTACACAAAAAAAAAAAATGATGTGATTGATGTTACACTGTTTCCAAACAAAGAAGGCGTATTGCGTTTTATCTCCAAAGCCGTGAGAAATGTGAATTGTACGCAAAGCAACAAAAGAAAAAGAACAGACATGTCGAGCCAATGTTTTGACATCTCCAGGCAGAATGCCACAGCTGAGCTAATGGTAAGTGATAAAATGTAGGTTTATGAGGGATTAGTCGGCCGTGTGTGTGAATTAGACACACGCACACGCAAATGCACATGAAGGCACATGAGATTCCCCAAGTTTAGCGATGCATTAGTGGTGTTTACCACAGCTTTGAATGAAGCTTACCCTCTGCTCCTGTAATGCTCGCCCTCCCCATCACTGTCACCATCTACAAGCATTCAAGCAATGGAAACCGCTTTTGGCGGGGGTTTAGTTAAAGACGGAAATTGGTCAGTCACAGATGTTCAGGGCACAGAGAGTGGGAGTTGATGGAAACGGTCGTGTTGGTTGTTCTAGCGGGGTTACAAGGAGAAGGGGAGGAGGAGGTCACGATAAAGACGCCCTGAAAGGAGGAAACGGATATTTCGGGGGGGGGGTTCAAGAAACTACACTTTGCTCCTTGCCATCATGGCTGTTGTAGTTGGAATAGGAGGGTTTTCAATTAGTGAAAAACAGACAACAGGAAAAAGTCAGGAAATCAAAAATTTCTAGCTGACTCATGAGCATGCGAAAGAAATGTTCAGTGAATTTTACTCCGTCCGATATTGACTTGTGATACAAATACCAAATGATCCGCAACAACCTTGTACGCAGCCACATGATTTGGTCTGGCTTTGCAGATCGCATCTCCAAATGATGATAGAGAGCTCTCTCTCTCTCTCCCTCTCTGTCGTTCTCTCTCTCTTTTTATATATATATATATATATATACATATATATATATATATATATACTGTATTTATGTAAATGTTTTGTCTTAAAAAGATGGCTTTTGGTTGATATAGGACAGAAACACTCTTAGCGCAGAGCTTAGCAAACACTGGAATCTTCTTAAATCTATACTAATCCATTATCCTCTGGGTGCGCTGTTTTCATTGGGAGGGGTGAGCATTTGTGTTTGTGTGTGTGTGTGCGTGTGTGTAGGTAGGGGACAAGTCATAGTGTGTGTCATTGTATCTGAAGTCACATAAATATATACTCCAAGTCGAGAACTTTGAAGGAGAAAACTTGTTAGTTTGCATTTGAAATATATTTTTGTGATGTCATCAGTACGATTTTTCTCCTGTTATTATTCTGCTCTTTTTTTAATGCGATGTGGGGATTAATCCTTACACCATTGAATGTGCCCACACAAATAAGGTGTCAAAAGATACATCTCTGCCGTGCCAAGTGTGATTGCATTTTTTTATTCAAATTCCGTGTTACTATGGCGATGCAATTACCCTCAAATTAAGAATAAATGATCATTGGAAATGAGTGGCCTTCCTTTTTACCAGGCATCATATTTGAGCATGCAGGAGCCGACCGACTTCTGATCTATATCTGGACATTGATTGATTTTTTTTCTCCATGAAACTTTAACTTTCCCTCTTGTCTTGATTGAAGCAGATTTCAATAAGTCTGTCTTGCGATCCTTGGAGTGGATAATGGAACTTCAGCGGAACGTTACCGAAAAAATGAAAAACAGATTGGCGGACTTCCTGTGTGTGGAGTGATAAGTGACAAGAAGTATGATCTGAAGCCATAATAATTTGAACCCAAACCTGCTTAGAATATTGTTAATAATAATGGTTGCTGGTTCACGTAACGCATGAACCGCCCCTTGCCACGAAAAAGGTTTGGGACCACTCCCTTACTTTATTATGCAGTCTCATTCGGATTCTGAATTTAGTAGTTAAGTACGAAGTAGATTCCTTATGAGCTTACTCTAACCGCTCACTCCGGTCAGGACGACATTTTTCCATGTTTCCATACCACTATAACACATCATATGATACATACGACATAATATTAGCACGATTTAAATACAGATAGTGTTGAGTTTCTCAGTTAATTACACTGCCACCAAAAGGATTGTGCTCCTCCTTCGATGTATTTTCGTCAACGAGGTCATGTACCAAACATTCAATCAGTAAATTATTGGAGTACAGTGTTTGGAGTCAATTACTTTCTGTGGGAGCTTGCATGTCGTCCACATTTGCTTACTGGCAAAACCATGTGTGCACAAATGACACTAAAGTGTTTCCAATAACGCCATTGAATATATTCAACTCCTGCAGTGGCGGAATCAGAACTATCGGCTGGGTGGCTTTGTCAACATCATAATTGTCTTTGATTAGTCTATCATTGCTGTAGAGAGTGGAACAGATGCTGCATCATCACTCGTACAATCTTCAGTACACACGCATGCACACATGCAGGAAGGGGATGTAATGGATCATTTGGTTCTTCAGTTGCTCTTTGGATGAAAGAAATATATACATGTATGCGTTTCATTGACTTTTGTTGCGTGTCCATGCATTATGAGCTGCTTTTGGGGTAGCCAGTGCTTCTAAAAAGTTATCACTGAAATACATTTTCTGTTCATTTTTGTTTATGCTATATCCCCCAAATCAGAAGCCACTGGCAACTGTGGTAGGGAGTGCTGAACGCCCCTGGCATTATTGGCTTTGAGCAGTTCTTCTCAAAGAGTGGGGTTGGCCCCCCATGCGCATGTGACAGCAGAGAACAGGCTGGGTTTTTTTCACGTATTTGAAAATCGTGTAATTGCACATTCACTGCAGTAGGTGGCAGAGGTGAGATCCTTGTCAGATGGAATGCAGAGAGCTCACACAGCACCGAGCCGGAAACAATTTTAATCGTTATTTGTTGTTGTAAGTTGATCTATATTTTTTTTCTTTTTCTGTTTATGCTAATAAGAATACAATTACAATCAGAACCACAACACATGATACTATTTATAGTCATGATGGAGGATTGGGGTGGAGGGTAATGACATTTTCTTCTTCCTGGACAGGGCGTCAGAGAAAATAATTGAGAAGCACTGGCTTGTGTGGCGAGAGAAAGTGAGAGAGAGAGAGAGAGAGACGTGAAGGTCATTTTCCCAGTGACACTTAAGGAGTGGGATGACCCACCATAAAACCACATCAATTACAGAACAGCAGTGGACAGAGAAAGTGACGTTGCTCAGCAGTGCCTCGATCCAACATGGCCTCACTTGCAAGTGCAAACAGTGACACAGAGAGGGGAACGGGTTATGCAAATGATCATGGCCTCTAAAAGAGGAGAGTCAATGGCGTTTCCGCTTACTGTCAGGAGCAGAACGTTAACTACACAAACAAGTCACTAGTGCTCTGAACCCAATCTCTTATTCTTCTGTGTTAGTATGTGATTGTAGAACTTTGACCTAGATTAAAACTCTTCAGTGAATTTCATAATTGGAGCTGCGATTTTTAATCCCAACTCCAAATTGGTCTGAATGTTTTTTTTTTTTTCTCCAGATACAATATGTCATTTTAAAGCACATCTTGTCTCCTCTGACCCAAAGAGTTCCTCGTATTCGATTCAGTTCAATGAGTCCGTTTGCTCGTTTTTCCTCTGACTTGAGAGGGAGAGCGACAGGACGGCTGGCTTTAGTGGGTATATTTTCATAGCATTCTGGTGGGAGAAACTTGGCCTTGTTTTCAAAGCCTGCTGCCAGATGGTATGAGCAACTTGTGAGGCAAAGGAGGAGATAAAAGAAAACAAGGTTGACTCCAAAATGCCAAGACCAGATGAGGAGACAACCCAATTCGCATGCACCCTGACACACACAGACGTCCAATTTTGCATCTCCATCACCACTTCAAAAGACCACTTTAGGATTTTTTTTTTTTCCGCAGAAGCCTTGCATGCTATTGTTAGAACGTGAACAAAACCATCTGTCCGTCCCACATGGGTGATCCTACATTTACATGAACAATAAGTAGGTGAAACCCAGACATATTTCTTCTTCCCTTCTTAGTTCGAAAACATACTGTAAGAAATGTATTTTGCACGTCTTTCAACATAATTTCTTTTTTTTTTTTTTATATATCGATTTTTGCCCATGGTGGGACTCGGACCTGTGTCATCCAATGCCAAGGTCCAAGCCCAACCTACTCCAGTCACAATTCGAACCCACAACCTCTTGATTTTATTTTGAACAAATCACTGGTGGATAAAACATCGCTTCGTTTGCAAGCATTGACTTTTTCTGACATTCCGCTGGCACTAAATGTAATTCAATGGAGAGATTTGCACCACAATATGAATGAAAATTACTCTTGAATTAAAAAAATAAATAAATAAATAGGTTGAAGTGATCCAACATACTCACAAAAAGAAAAAAAATAGCTGTTTGGTGACAGGTTTTAGCATATGGCGTAGCCAGACAGCTTAGGCCCTCTTCAGACCAACAAGGGGGTACAAGTCAGGTCAACCAGTCAAGAGTAAAGATTGTACTTAAGTGACCTTCTGAAGAGATGATCCTGACTTCTGTTTACTGCTCAAATCTCAGTAATCACGCTAAGATTTCTGTTTGGTACGAACCCTTACCGTAGATAAAATAAGGACAAGACCTGACATGAACTATTGTTTCCACAAGTGACTTGGATCAGACAAATCGGTTTTAGGGGGAAAATAATCCTACTTTTGGGGACAAGCGTTAATAATTGCACCTCTTTGTGTGTTTTAGTTAATTACATTCTCCCGTAATGTTCCTGAAGGTTAGATCTCACAATATAATTGTTTGCAACTGACATCGCCGTAAATGGCACGGATGGTTCAAAGTCCGAAGATGCTTTCACTCTAGCTTCTCGTTAAATTGTAGAGGAGGGATTTTTTTTTTTTGCACCTGTCCCTGTCAGATAGAATGTGTGTGTTGGACATGATGAGATAATTTTATGTGTCATAATGTCAGCACAACAGATACAATTGCATTGGACAAAAAAGTACATCAGCATCGTACACACGGGACAGCGAGCTGAAATGATCATGTGATCTTATTCCTGTTGAACAGGGGCAAATTCTCAAACAAGTGATGTTATTCAGTAATGGAAGGGAATTAAGTCAAAACATAATTCGAGCTCAGGTTATTCCCAGTAAGGAGGTCTCCCTTGATCAGTCATATTCAAATGATTATTTGAATTTATTTAATGGGAGAAAGATTTATTCGCAGAAAGCATTGTAACCGGTTCGATAAACAGCACCCGGAGAAACGTTCTTACCTCCAGTGCAGTCGAGATATAACCGTTGTTGATCACTATTCATCACCACTACACACTATAAAATGCTCAAGGACTCTCTGCATCATTAATGACTCTGTGTATCTGTGTTGTGTCCTTAATGTTCTTTTTGCTATATTTGATTGTTGCTGTAATATTTCAGTTGCTCAAACTATTACTACGAATGACTTGTATGGTTTTATATACTTTGGCCAATAAAACCGATTCGGATCAATTATTATGGCTAAAAAAAAAAATAGGAAGCAGCGAGAAGGGGTGGAGCCTCTTTCATCATTTATCCTGACCGGTTCAGTCCATTGTCTAAACTGAAGATGGGAATAGGTTTCAGAAACAATTTGGGTCACTTTTATCCAATATTTACGGTCTCTAAAATGGACTAATGAGCCACTACCTCTAAATTGTGGGCTGATCTCTTGGAAAAAAAGAAATGGCACGACAATTGACTCCAAAGTACTGCTGACCCACCAGGCATTTGACCGGCGAACCCGTTTGCCAGTCCAGCCCTTGACCACCAATACGTCTATTGTTTCTCCGGCATAAATTTATATACTATGAATCGAATATCTCTCCATCGTCATGTGCCAAAGAATCTCTTTTTCACCTGCCTCTTATCCTAAATAATTCAGCACAGAAGTGAAACTGTTCATACATGAGAAACAACATCATCGCATGATCTACTACATGTTTTGGACATCGAAATCGCAATCATTTTTGGAATAAAACTTCTGTAAAGTTCTCCAGCTAGGAAACCTGGGAAGAAACACTTTCCTCGAGTCAATACAGCAAAGGGAGATAAGCTACATTTTCAGATTGATTTGGTATTCCTCCTCTGTCTCTCTCCGTGTCTTCCATTCTCACACTCTCTGTACTTGCTAATAAAACCATAGAGTATTTAAATGGATTATACTAATTTCTCTCTCAGGCAACGCTGCACTGAGAGCGTGCGCCTCTGTTTAACATTGCTCTAATTCCACTCACTATTTTTTCAATATAACATTCATCGTAATAATTAAACATTTTGACATCTTATTTCAAGTAATTAATTTGAGCGAAATAAAGCTTACGCTACTGAGCTCTTTGAGAGGCAACAAAACTTCAAATTCATTTGTGTTTCAAATTGTATAGACACAAAAACAGTGGTTAATTGGTTCATGTGTTGGAGAATATTTGAATTTTACATTAATTCTGTGGGTGAAGTGTTCATTCCCTCTGGACAGCTCACTATGCAGAAAGGTTACCAGTCATACTTTCACAACATAAAATCCAGGGATACACGTTGAAAATATTAAAAGCCCACCTGATTCGAGTGTGTCGCCACTCATTTGCATATCAAGTATTTTGGTGGGGGGGGGGCCTAGAAGCAGCGGAATGGCGCGGCAGACGGGGTTCAATTAGTGTTGTGTTGTTCGCAGAGAACTCACTCAAACAAAATTAATCTTTTGAGTGAATGTGCTGAATGTAAGTAATCACTGTGAGCTGAACTGTTGCTTTCTCAATTCGGTCGAGCTCAGCCACGAACATGCGAAACTGGAGGAACTGTTTGGGTGCGGGCAAACCAGTCCCTGGAGGAGAAAAAATGATTGAGGGAGCGCTGCTTAGAGAAGTGCCAAATAAAGGCTCTGCTAAATCGAGTAGAGCCTAAAACTCATTCACTGCCAGCATAGGTAAAATGAATGGATTTTTCGACGTATAAATCCGTCAATGGGAGTGAATGAAATTGAAACCTTTTGCACCTTAGTAGTTCATGTCTTAGGTTCCCCTTGTTAAAGTCAACAAGTACAATTTGGGAAAGTCACTTCCACATCGAAACGTGTTCCGAGAAAGTTTATGAAAAAATATTCGAGAGAAGGAGAGGCAACAGTTTCACATTGGTGCACCAGTCATTGTTGTTGTCGAAACAGTCATGGCCGCCTTTGCTTTTGCAGGAGAGCTGTGGGTTACGATCCCCCACGGAACATCTGAAATCCCTCCAGATGTAATGCGCTGCTGACAAAGCTATGTCTCTGTGAAGCACAAAAGACAAAAGGGAGGAGAAGTCTTGTCCATCTTGTTGGTGAGTGGGTGTGCGTTGGAGTGGAAAATCCCAAGTGTGTTTGTGTCCTTCCCCCATATACAGAATCGCACTAGCATGCCATACTTTGACGGTGCTTCACTTTTTTTTGTACCTGATTGACGCCAGATGCAGAAAAAAAGTGATCAGATTTCAGAGTAGTCTTTTTTTCAACATGTCATCTGTTGTGATTGGTCATGTGTTTGGTGACTGTTCATGATGTGTTCAAGGCAGCTGAAAAAAATGCGTTGCCAGATGCTCAAAAGGAACTGATTTATTTATTTTTATGATTATTATATATTTTTTTAATATTTAAAATTCTGAGTTGTCACCTTGCAATAAAAGTTGCAGGTTGTAAAGTGTTAAGTGTATTTTTTTTTTCTACCGCAAGAATTATATGTGATTGCAATCTAAGCAAATGTTGTGCAGCATGCTGATCTTATGACTGGCCATGTTCCATTTTCAATTGAACTCATTTTCAGGCTGAATTGTTCCAGTTGTTAAAAACCGAATGTCAGTGTTGCATTAACACCAATCAGTTATAAAATAGCCTGAGTATTCTAGCAGAGAAACAAAGTTCGAAATAACTTTTTCTTTAAGGAGCAATTTTGCTAATCAATCACTTCATTTGAGCAGCAAATTATTACATTTAAGTAGCATTTTTTCCCAGTTAATCCCAGGGACTTGAAGCAAGGCTTTTATTAAACAATAAAAATGTGACAAAATAACACGGTGTTTGAATTTTGGGACGCAGATTCCACCCCGCCACCCCCCTTTATTAAATTATGGAACTTTTACTAGCAAGTGAATGAATTATAAAGTGTAATAATTGTTGGAATGGATTTAAGTTTGCTCTGGCATTGGAGGATGACAACTACACAGTTCCTTAAAGGGGAAGTCCACCTCCAAAAATTCTTTGCAATATGTTCTAAGTGCCTTCACTCGTCTAAACGTGGCATTCTGATCAATATTGAATTTGTGGAATATGAGTTAAGCAGAAAAATTCAGCCGTTTTTAGCCATCTCAGGGGGCGGCCATTTTGTCACTTCTGTCAACCTAAAAATGACATCACATTTGCTCCGAGCTCAGCTAACGAGCATTCATGGCTCATCTGTTTTGTGAAGTTGAGCCATGATTGGCCGTTAGCCGAGCCTTGAGCAACCGCGATGTCATTTTCAGTCGACAGCATGTGGCAAAATGGCCGCCCCGTGAGATGGACCAAAACGAGTGGATTTGACTCCTTAAATCATATTCCACGAACGCCATATTAATCAGGAGGTCGTGTTTCAACTAGTTGGGCTGCATAGAACATACTCTTGTAGATTTTGGGGGTGGGTTTGACTTCCCCCTTAAAAATGAAAAATCTGGAAACAGTTGAGTAAATCCGAGTGAAGGGGCACAGACAGCTTAATTTGTGCCATCTGTGGAATGGCAATATCTTTGAAAACCCTTCTCCTAAATTATGCGCAATTTTCCACTCATTTCACATGTCGCCCAAGTTCTTAGCGGATAGCGTTCCAAAGCTGACACATACACGTGAACAGGAATGTATGAAGTACTTTCCTCTTTTTAAGTGTGGCTCTTCATTTATCTCAATGGTTGTTTTTTTGTTTTTTTTTTTGCTTTAATTGAATACGGTTAAAACAGCTTCTAGTTCTCTTATGTCCTTCTTATGTGCCGTCTCACTTGTTCATATTGACTTGTGTGTACGTGTTTGTGTGCATGCTCATGTATGAGAAACGAGTCTTTGCTCTGACTCGCCGTTGCAGGGGGGAGCTTTGTACTGGGGAATCATGACATGGCTGCAGATGTCACAGGGGTTTACGGGTAACTGCGGCTCCCGGGAAGGACAAGCACAAATGCACACATATAAATATACACGTTGCAGACAAGCCAAGACATCAACATTTTTTTTTTTTTAACGGCATAAGGTCTCTGGGGGAGTCAAGGGATTAAATACAACATGCAACCTTGGAGACTTGCCTTTGTATGGATGAGGCATTTTCGCTCTCAGCACTCCTGGCGGGGTTGCTCCCATGTTTTGTCGATAAAACCTAGAATGCTTGATTATGTTTAAAAGGCTTGAAGAATGCGGCTCTAATTCTGAGGTCGAGGTAAAGAATATCATTCTGTCACAATTGTGGCAGCGAGACATGAGAGGAACGAGGAGAAGGGTTGTTAGTTTCATTCCAAGGTTTTTTTTTATTTTTATTTTTTTTTGCATTCATGTATTCATGACAAAGAGGACAAGGCCACACGAAAACACACACACCGTTAATATGAAGAAAATACTCCCTTACTTATGACTAATACATAGAATTGCTTCACAGAACTTCTTTGGCCTTGTCACCTGCTTATGATATACATTATTTATATTAATGTTGTGTAGATATATTTTACTCTAACGTGGGGAAACAAAATAGGGGAAGGACGCTTACTTTGATGAGGATTCTTTAGATATGACTTGAGGCGCTTGTTTTAGCATTATTGCTTCCATTGAGTTCCTTCTCTACTTATGCAATATTTGAATTTGTGGCATGCTACTGACATGCAACAAATGAAGAAGCATCAAGTTAATTTAAGGTGAAAGAAGAAAATGCAATCACTGCGTTCTCTTCAGACCATTTAAAGGAATTGTTTGCTAAAAACTCATTCACTACCAGCCCAGGTGAAATGAATGTATCTTTTGGCGTCTATATCCGTCAATGGCAGTGGATGAATTCATATGAGTTTTTTTTTTTTAATTTGCCTCTAATACATAGTTTCAACGTCAAACTGCCAACTTCTTCAGGAGCTTTTTAACTCTTTGTCAGGTGGTGATACTTCCACATAAGAACAGTTGAACTCATGAACCAAGTATGCGGAAGCATCTTATAAACTTTGAGCGGCTTAAGAAGGCAGGTTCAAATGAACAAAGTAAGATTTTCAATGAAGATAGGCGAGGAAAAACGTCAGTCACATAAGCGTCACTCAGCTCTGTTTACAACACGTAGCGCAAAAGTTACGTGTTGAGTTTGGAGTTCTCCGTCTACTTTAGCCTACCGTGTATTCTTGTCCATCATTGGCCCACAAAAACGAATGTAAAACTTTCCTGAAGTCAGTCGCAGTGGCGGCAGTTACGTCTCATGTTACACAGTGTAGCATGCATCCCGTATATTAGCAGCAAAAAAAAAGCAAAAAATGTCCTTTTCTTAATTAACTTTGACAGTTTGAAACAATTGAAAATGTGTGATGACTAAAGCAACGGGACATTAATTGGAACAGGGAAGGTGCTAACGTGCAGAGTGAGCAGTCAAGTTCTGTTGCGAGTACTTCACTCATTTTGCACATCTGCGAGAAAGATGACAACAGATCACCACAGGAAAACTGCCAAAATCAAACAATTAACAGTGGGGTTTTTTTCAGTGTATCTTTGGATTTTGAGATATTTTCTCTTGCACAAATACAGGTGCGATTTAGGTTTTCAAGGAATAGTTGGACTTAAAAAGTCGGGAATAGGTGAGTTTGCAAATAGTGAATCGCCAATAGGCCGGGCATATAAAAAACTTAAAATATTAAATATTTATCCATGCATCCATTATCTGAACCGTGTATGCCCACGATATATATATATATATATATATATATATATATATATATATATATATATATATATATATAGTTCAGTCTGTTGTAAACTACTGGCCATGAGATCGTGGCCACTCGTGAATTACTGGCCATGAGGAGGATGTCACTATAAATATGCTCACATTTTTCAAAGCCGTATTTTTTTTCCTTCTCCGTTGCAGTGTTACCTGACTTAACGACACTTTAAATTATGTCAAGGATGCAGAGTCGCTTTGATCAGCTGTGGGGCATCTATTATAATTATTATTACATCAGTTTGGCCAGTGCTTTTATTATCAATAATGCAAATGGATGGTCCGGTTACTTGCTTACAAAGCACAGGGACTGAATTTAAAACCCCGGAGCCTGAAAAAAAAGTTGTGTAACAAAGTTCATATTCAGTGTGTCTTTGATCCTGTCAGCAAATCAGTGTCGAAGAGAAGCTGCAAGCTGAGTGCTGGGTTAACGTACAAGCTTGATGTGATACATTATTATTCTTATTATTATGTACATATATACAGTATGTTCCTACAGAATGATATAGAATATTCTCACAAAAAAAAAACCACATTAATTTGAGCGGGTCAAATAGCTCCCATAATTCTGCAATGTCAAACTCAACCTCAGGGTTTTGATTGCAATCACTAGTTTCACCTTTTAGGGTATCACTGTTGAGAATCTGTTAATGGGTAAATGTCTTAAGATTCAAGACGAATCCGACCTCCCTTCACCACCTCGTCTCAGTGTGACAACTGAGTGCACACACAAGACGAGCAGGAAAGAAACAACTCGACGGAGTCTGAGTTGAAGGGAGGTGGAAATAGATTTGGAGAAATACAGACAACACCCATCACTGGATCAACATCTACCCTGCGTAACTTGTGAACAAATCCTCAGTTTTCGGACCAGAAGCTTTCCTTCTGAGAGGGATTATGGCTCCTGTGTCTCACTTTGTATCGTTTTCGGATTGAGAGGTTGAAGGGCATCAGTTAAGATTCCTCTTTCAAGAGGAATGCGTTTGTTAGTGCAACCCTCTACCCATGAAGGATGCTATCAGTGTCTCAGAGGTCGGGGATTACATTATACGGTCTATCTACCGAGTGCGTGAAATATATAGACATAGAGAGAGAGAGACCGTCGATATACAATTCAATATAAATTGTCGACCAAAACATGAATCCGTACGTACTTTTCATACATTTGTTTGTCATGGAAATATTTGCTCGTATAAATCATTCATTGTGGCTGCGCACTTAGTTTGTTTTGTCTTTGTCAATCAAGTTGTTAACACACCGCTGGAGGCAGAGGTCTGTCCTCTCCTTGGTTGTTCCTCCCTTCGGGGGGTCAGGGCATGATTCAGAGACCTGATTCCGTCACCCCAGGTTACCAACTCACAACTTCCGAACCCGAATGTTCCAATGAGAGGGGATGGTGGCTGAGGGCAAAATGTTTTAGGCTTAATGAGTGAGTGCATAAGCCCATGTGTGTGTGTGTGGGGGGGGGGTGTGTGGGGGTGTATCTGAGCGTGTGTATGAGCTATATTTTTTTGCAAAAGTGGAGTACTTGTAAAGTGGGACAAAAATGACTGAGCCCCGATGAGGGACGGCTCCCGTTCTATATTCCGTTGCCGTTTTGCGGACAATATGTCGTCATTTTCGCTTACTTAAGAATTGTATTATCAGGGGTGTATCTGATTCTTTGACTGCTGTCTTGATGATAAAAATAAATATTTCCCATATTTAGTCAAAACATACGCACACCATATAGTGCTAATGTGCAGTTCAACGAGAACGAAGAAAGAAACGGTCGCCTACATTCACACAAGTATGGACGAATATGACCAACGCTACGCTGTCTGGAGCAAAAGAGTCAACAAACATATGAGACAGTATCTCGGTATGCTACGGAGCTGTTGTGCCGTACTGCAAACCGCAAGCGCATATCAACCATAAACAGCTGTTGACATCTATCGAATGTTGCGCTGGTGCATTGTGTGGACTGCATACACCGTCTGCGCTGTCAAATCGTTTTATTTCCGGTGTCCTTGAAGTCGTTCATTTGGATGTGAGTTCTGGGGTCTGTGATGAATACGGAATTATCGTTCTTGATTTCCACTTGTGAGAGAGATATTGAGCTTTTTTTGCTGCTCGGTGCTCCTTCCTGGTGTTAATCTCTTTTTCCAAAATTGGTTTGTGTTCTATTGAGCATGCATATGGACAGGATGTGAGCCGTGGATGAATGGAGCTCTATCTTTGGAAGAGCAGACTCCCAAAATGTTGCCCTCCATCAACTATATTTAGATCTATATTGTATGTAGTAAGCTCTCTATTTTATGATATTTAGCTGTGGTGGTGACAGCGTCTGGCAAGGATAAAACATTTAAAAAAAAGCAAAATTTGGAAAAATAAGGGGTTTGCCAAGAGCAATCTTTTTTTTAATAAAAAAAAAAAGTGAGTGTCCGGCGTGATTTTAAATTGGATCGGCACATCAGTCCTGCCGTTCAATCCGTCTTCTTTCAACCTCGGCTACTCGCTAAGTTGAAGCCCTTTCTTTCTCAGCAGCATTTAGAAACAGTATTCCATGCTTTGTTACATCTAGGATAGATTACTTACTTTACTTTAGAGTCAGCCAATCCTCCATCAAGTGTTTCTAGTTGGTCCAAAATGCTGCTGCTCGTTTTTGTTTTAACTGGAGCTCAGAAGAGGGAGCACAGAACCCCAATCTTGGCTTCTCTTCACTGACTCCCAGTGTTCGTTAGAGTTCTTTTTAAGATACTTTCTGGTATCTACTGTATATGTGTCTATGTTTTGTAATTTGTGTTCTAATTTACTGCTAATTTAAATGACACCAAATGTGTTATGCTTTGAACAGCTCCAGCTGTTGTGAAATGCGCTTTTTAAATAAAATGGTATTGCATTGTATTGTGTCAAACGAAAGTCGATGTTGCTAACATTCATTTAGGGATCTTATTTACAAATTCCAATCTACCTGACGTTTTTTTTTTCTTTTTTCGTGAGACCAGATAAGGAAAAAGCCGATACAGCACATTTTGGCCTTGTCCACATTGTAGTGCATCTATCGCAGAAAAAGATGCTGTTCGCAGCATCTTTTGTGGGACCCGGGAATGAATGCAGACCATCATAAAAGCAGCTTCTGCTTTGAGTACTGTTAACTTTGTTTCCACTCCCAGGCCTGATTAATTAACCACATTTTATTCCTGCAAACGAGTAATGAAAATGTTCTTCAACACTATTCACATTGAGTCCGGGCAGTTATTTTGAGAACTGATTTAATTAAAAATTTATCTTTGGATTTAATATTCCTTGTCGTATCGCTACACGTCTTTTTTTCTAAAGGTTAAGAAGTGAGTAGGAAGTTTTTTTTTTTCTTTTCTATTTTTTTCTTTTATCTTGGCAGTTTCGTGTGAATTGAGGATCTGAGGCCAATTCGCATTGACTAATTATCTTTGACGTGAAAATTGTGACATCTTCCTGACAACCATAAATGTGGCCATGTCTTAAAGTGGAGCAAAAATTACACAAGTCAATTGGTTGTTGTTGCAAACGGACAAGAGTCGGTCGGGGGGAAGGATGTGAGGCCGAATGTGCATTCGAGCACGCACTGTAATAGCTGTCTGCTGGTGTCCGATGAGGTGGCGAGCTCATGTCGACCAGCGGCGTGTCTGGGAAAGGCTGTGCATGCGTGTTGACTGATGGGCCTGTAAAAAGATAAGGCAGCAGAAGATGGGGGCGGGGAGTGGAACATGTATGCCGGCGTGGGCGTGTCATGTTGCGCTGGTGTGTCTGGCAGAGTGCGTATGTCTGATGAGGTGTCTGTGTTGAAAGGTGATAGGGCGGATGGGGTCTCTTGAAAGTCTATTTAGGCCGAGTAATGAAGTGCGCCTGCCGGGGATGAATATGAGGGAAAGGCTCGGAGGCTCAGACTGACAGCGAGGTCGCCTCACTCAACCTTGTATAGTGAAAAGAAGTGAGATAGACACGATGATTCAGCTGCAATGACTTAGTCGGTTATGGAGGCGCCTTAAGATCAGGTCAACCCAGGGTCATTGATTAGAATGTCTGCTACCTCTTTAAGGTCATCTGTATTTGCGTATACAGAATGCTTAGCACCTTTTTAGAGTTGTGACTGGCGTGATTGGTCTGAAGTATGTTCAACTTTTATTCTTCAAAAACTAAAAAAAAAAAAAAAATAGGTGGAAATATGTATTGGCAATGAAAGGCAAGTGGAGTCTTCTGCATTGAAGGTCAGACCTTTCGAGGTTACAAGCTTCACCATACAATTAGTCCATCCATAAAACCACAAAAAACTCTTTACAAAAAATTAAATACATTTTCAACCTTTCTTACTTCTGGAAAATATTCTGAATATCATCAAATGCATACCGCAATGTCACATTCAATATGACCCTCATTAGTCATCTGGTCCACTGAAGTGTCGGAAGCTAATTAAGAATTAATACCGACTTGTGGAGAGTAAACCACTTTTCGGCTTGACCGTTTCATTCGTGAAACCAGGAGGAAAGACTCAGGTTTTGTTCGTTCTTTCATGATTTTGTCACGTTGAGTTGTCTTACTTTGGTTATCGAGTATCACTTCACGTTTCTCTCGTGTCCTTCCTCTCCTGTTAATTACCTATCCGAGCCCATTAGGTTTGCGTTCTCCTTTTCTAATATCCTTGGCCTCTCATCTGTTCTTTGCCGTTTTGTGATCTTGCGTTGTCTTATTAGTTAAATTTTTTTGTTGTGTTGTCACCATTCTGTATTCATCTTGACCAATGTTTTTGGCCTCGCCTTTGTCGAATGTGTTTGCTACTTTGGACTGTTTTCTGGTTTTGAACTATTTTTGGGGGGAATGAAAGGACTTGTTCATTCTTGACTCAGTACTATGCCTTTGGTCCTAGCTTGTCTTTTAAAGTCGTAACCAAAGGTAGTCAATGTTGCTATTGTTCGCGACAAACTCAACTGACCATGTTTCCATGAAATTTTGTGAAGCTCATTTGACCCGCTCACGCCAAGTGCTTCTTGGTAAAAGTTGCATGGATACGCTTTTGTTTTTCATACTCTGAGAATGAAAAAAAAAAACATTTTGCCATAAAATTACCAAAATGTTTCAAATGCAGTACATGCTGAATCTAAAATTGCAGTCAGATATTTTCTTTTCCAAGGACATCAAGTTTTTTTTTTTTTCTCCGCAGCTTCCCAGTTAAGCAAAATTCGACTGATTAGCTGTAGATAGATTTGCTGGCTGACTGCGACTGGACTCATCAACAACATCGTGTACAGTCTCAATTGAAATGTGCTGTGAGAGGTGTGTGCAGCTCCCAGTAGGTTAGTGCTATCAATATGTGTTTAGTTTAAATAAATAAATAAAATAAAATGAAAAAAACTTGACGAGTAAAAAAAAAAAAAAAAGTGAGACACATTTTGGATTTCACACCCAAAATTTAGTGAAAAACATCTGACGGGCCTAATGCTACAAAAATTGTGTTCCACAGTGTTGTATTATTTTATATTTCATATATATCCTTCAAATTAATTTTTATTAATGTTTAGAAATGTAACGTTTAAAAATATGGTAATTATTTAAATCCTAACTATTTATCCATAGTATATTAAATTGAGGGGTGATTCTGCCTCTTTGCTCCTGACAAATGTGGTCAGAGGCGGATGACAGACACGAGTCAAATGTCTGTACTCGTTAATCTCAAAGGTGTTTCATGGGATTTGAAGTCTGGGCTCCGTCCCATTCTTCTTCAGTTCACCCAACCATGCATTTCTAAAAAAAAAAAAAAAAAAATGGAATATAAGAGAGCCTTCCTCACTATTCCCCTCACGTTGAAAGCATAAAATATTCACAAGTGTCTTTGTAAATTGAAATTTACATATTGGACCCGTCAAAAAGATGAAGTGTTGTTTTCTTCTTAAATGTTAAACCAAACTTCTTATACGAAAAGCATTATTCATGCGGAGCATTCAAACGTGTTAACACGGTTTCCCGGTAACGGAATGTAGGCATTTATCTCAAATCAAAAATGGCAACATCGCAATTAACACATCACACGGACTTGAAATATGCTCAATAAAAATCTATACATTATGAATTATTACCATACGTATATTCATTTTTGCGTTTATAGTTACCATAAGCCGTTCACTTTCGGTCTTCAGTCTCATGCATTAGCGTCTGATAGAATGTTTCTGGGTGAGAAGCTAATCCCAAACCCAAAGGCCATTCACTCATGCAGGAAAGCACCGGATCAGTCACATGCGGCCGTCACATGAATCTGCGCCTTCTAAAAGAAGGCAATCTTGTGATGGACACAAACAGATCATCTCTGTTTGCAGTCAGCCAATGGACAGAACCCTCCACCTCTTGCGATGACCTCAAATTCAAGAGCTCTTTCTCCTCTTGTAAACCTCTCACCATGTGAGAATCACATTGGAATGAAGAGATGATGGAATTGGAATGTGAGGGTGGAGGGAGTTGTCGCCAGTGATTTTTTTTGGGAAGACGGGCGAGAGCGGACAGTGATGGGCACCGTAATTTATTTATTTTTTTTTTAAGTCATAGGAAGGTGACATCCTTAAAGTCCATAAAATACATCTGCGATAACTCTGTTTCTCATGAAAATGCAAGCACTAAAAATAACAGCGACAGCAGAGACGGTTTTCTGTGATAAAACCAAGAAAAGAGCAGCTTTCCCAGTGGACTTCTGGCAAATTATTCCCGACAAAACACACATTAGAAAACTTCAATACACGGTTTATTTATTACTTGACCTGTGTGTGTGTGTGTGTGCGTGTGCGTGTGCGTGTGTATGTCTTTGTCAGCATATGATTGTAAAATCTCAGTAGTAATAGCCCCTCCCCCTTCCTGTACATGAGCATATACCGAGTTAAAAATACACAGGCGACCAAGATTTCAGTGACATGGTGAAAATAACAATCAAATAAAAAAGTCAACCAATCCTCGGTTGACGTGAACGTTTTTTTTTTTGTTTTGTTTTTAGCATTCCTCCTTTCCAGTCAGAACAACTCTCCATTTTTTAGCACTTGGAATTCTTGATTGAATTGAATGAGGTGTACAAAACCAATGGTTACACAGTTTTCGGGAAAACAAAACGTTTTGTTTGTATATAGTTTTATATATATATTGTTATATATGTATAGATTTTATATGAATTTAAACGCTTTTTAAAATAGCACAGTAAACACGTTTCACACATGATAAGAACCACTGAATGTGTCTGATTGTTTATGTATAGGCCGAGGGCATTAAAAGAATCACATCCTGGTAATTCATCACTTCACGAGTTCAAAAAGTTTCTCGTAATACATCACGTCACCTTCCGGCTGCCTTTCGCTGTTGTCAAAAGTCATCCTTTTTACGTTGCTCTTTGCATCTAAACGTCGGAATATGTATGCATCTATAGTTCTCCACACGTGAACCACACAGAAAGAACTGAAAGCAAAATCGATAGAAGGACAGTCAGTCCAAAAAACAGAAACAGAGAATTTGAAGTCCGTTCTCCGCGTTTTCCTTTTTTTTTTTTTTTTTTTTCTGTGCCATCAAATACCTGAATAGCACCATCCGGCCCGCTCTCACACTGCACGTCACTCATTATATATCGCCAGATAGTCTTTTGTACAGTTGGCTCACTAGTGACCGAAGAAATAGCTAAAGGGCTCTACATCATGTCGGTCCAAGTTAATGACGCTTCATGTATGTAAACAGGCACACACAACTCTTCAGAGTCCAAATCACATCTGGGAGTCAGCGGGTCCTTCGCGGTCTCTTGCATTCCTGTCTCACGACTTCCCTTTGTCGATAACGTTACACAATGTCAAAAGAGTGTTTCAAGCCCCGATCTCAGTCCTGCTGAGAGGAAATAAGGCCTTGGAATGCTCCTCGGATACGGAAAGGTTGACAGCTACTCAGAATTGAATACTCCTTGCCTCTTTTAGGCAAGCGAAGCCGCGGCTTTGTTCGTTTGCCACCCGAGAAAATGGCGGCATTTATCCAGAGTTGTTGCGGTCCAGCTTTGTGTTTATTTAGTCTTAGCTTGAGGTCTCTATCATCAGTGTGGTGGTCTGGAGCTGAACTTCACGCCGTCTCTGACAGGTCCACGTGGAACGAGCTAGCAAATCCTCTTGCGGGCTGTAAGACAGAGAAGAGTCATTAAGACAAATGACACCGTTTCCCATGTGGCTTTTTAGTAACCGCTCCAAATACAGCTCATTGAAGGATAGATGCCACAAAGGAATTTCTGTCAAGTTATTTATACGCCATAGAAGCTCCTCCACACTGTGTGATACGAAACCGAAAGACGCAAGTAGCCAATGTTGGTTTTGTTTTTTTCAAGGTTGAATGTCAAACGGTCGCAAAGACGTTCGACAACAGTTTTATGTTGCCGTCGAGAAATTTAGAACATGATTCAGGGTTCGTTCAAGGTCGCAAAGATGTTCACCAAAAATGCTATCGATCCCAAACAGTTTTTTGTCGTCGCCAAGAAATTTGGAACAAATTTCGATGGCGACAACAAAAAACTGTTTACAACCATTAAGACTGTTGGATGTCTATTGAACGTCTTTGGAACTGCGACATTGAACGAACGCTCACAAAAAAAAAAAAAAACATAATTTGCTACGTGCACACACACTTGCAAACCTTCACCGCACAGTGACATACGGGCTTTTGGGATGAGATTAAAAACAACGGTGAGGATTACGATTTCAAATTCAATGCCTGCATTATGCAAAATAAATAAATAAATACACATTGTCTCCGTTAGTATCCATAAATAATTACATATTATTTATTCTCCATTCGTCAAATATTACAAACGACAACCAAAAGAGATTCAACTTTAGCATAACGTCACCCTCTGAAATCACAGATCCAAAGTGGCTCCATATTGCACATTTATCATTACCCTGCGAGGCAGAAGAGATGAGCAACCTGCTATATTTAGAGCAGGCTACCTAAAGGCTAAATAGCAGTGATTACTATTATTATTTTTTTTTTACCCACGCAAGGCCATTGTTGTACAGGAGAGAAATTGCTTGGCACAGTTTGCTAGGTCAAAAACAATCCTTCTTTACCTGAGAGACAGTCCCCAGTCGGCATGCAGTTTCATGGCGGATGGTGGTGTGCATGCTAGTGACTTGATTGGAAATGACCTCTCGACTGAGTGTGTGTATATCGAATCCATTCTCCACTCTTAGAGCTAATAGATTATTCATGCTATGTGCAAGCCCGGAAATGATTTGTGATCGTCTCCTAATGAATGTTGCAGAACTCTTTGGAGCTGGAAATTCCCTTTCATGTTCCGACTGGTATCAATACGATGCAGCTCAACTTTCCCAACTGAAGATTTTGGAGTGTTGTTTGTTAGTATTGCTTGCTACACGCATTCTTTTTCCAGAATAGAGGAGAGCATAGGTGTCAAACTCTGGCCCGTGGGCTAAATTTGGCCCGCAGTGTAATTATATTTGGCTCGCGAGGTTATACCAAATGACTACTATACCATTTTACATTCTATATAATAATATAGGATAATAGTAATTTTAAAAACTAAAAATGCTATTGCATTAATAATAATTTTTAATTTTTAGCATTTATTTTGTTTTTAAAAAAAATGGTACTTTTCGGCCCACTTTGTATTTGAGTTTGACACCCCCTGGAGTAGAGTGACGATTTGTTTCCGTGGATATAAATTCACTTGTCAAGTTCCAAACAATAAGCAGCATTCAGATGAACGTGTGAGGCGATGAAACAAATAAAAACATGAAGTGAGCTTGATGTAGATGAACTTTTCTTATATGAGCAACACATAAAAGAAAAAGAGATAGCTTGGCGAGGGATTTGACAGTGGGTGAGAGGGAGACAAATGGGCCACAGCAGATTCATAAGAGTCCAATTCTTCCTTCTTTTTATTCGTATTTTTGTAATGTCACATTAATTACAGACAGTATCTAAAATTAGTGGGGAAGTCTATTTCGGTGATTTTTGGAAGAAAAGGAGGGGTAAGCAATAATGGGATTGTTTTTTTTTTTTACATAGAACAAAAAAATGATAAATTACAAGAGAACAATCCAACAAACTAAAGTTGCACTTTTAAACTCCTTCAAAACAGGAGAAGTAAATATCTATAGTCCAGATTGGAAAAAGAGGCACATTCACCACCCACTTTCTTTAGTATCTGTACTGGATCAGACCAAAGTCAAAGGGTCCTAGGGATTTCTCATACTGATACTCACAGAAAAAAGTGGATTTGTACGGAAGGGTCCCCCTATCATATTCTTTCCTCTCTAGCGTGCCGGAGTTGTACTGCTGCTGTTGCGGATGGAGGTGATGGTGAAGACTGTTGTGTGACTGTGACCTTTGACCATCCTTGCCAAAGGTGAAGAATGACCTATTGCTGGACGGAGCGGTGGACGATGTCAAGGCGACTTGGTCGGAGAGGTTGACAGAGGAGGGTACCTCAGTGTCCGGCAGTGTCGCATCCATTCCGGGGACATGGAGGTTGCTGCGATAGTCCGGCCCCTGGCGTCCATCGGACGGGACGAAAGATGGCATCCAGCAGCGGTCGGAGTGGCCCAGGGCCTTGCACTCTTCTGTGCAGTTGGAGAACAGATCAGCACCTGCAGTCAGGTCAGTGGAAACACAAAAGAGAAGATTGTAAGCACAATGGGGATGAAGTGGGAAAAGGCAGTAATAGAGGAGGCCGAATAAATGTGACAGGGGAAAAAAAGGGGTTGGGTGGGGGCACGAATTATGAATCATTCATGTTCCAAAAACAAAAAAATGCTCATGAAGACTATTCATCAAAGAGAGAAATCCATCACTGATGAAACAAATTGTTTTCCTCTAAACCTTGCTCATTCTTTATGAAAAGTGCAATCAAAGTCGAGACGGCATTTCTTAAAAACATGCCCCCCAAGGCATCATCTTACAAAAAAAAACATGATCATAAAACTACAATTACCCCAAGAAAAGTGACAAGAAAAACAACAGTAGTCACTTGACCACCAAATTGGACTTCAGCGTCAATCACGCGCCATACAATCAGACATTCTGTAATTGACCGAGGGTTACTGCCAAAAAACAAAACATTCACATTAAAAAGATTATATTAACACGGGAAATGATATCATAGAAGTAGAGGCATGAAAGGGATCCAAGTTATGTTAATTACGCTCTCTTAGAGAGAATAAAGAGAGGAGGCTGGTGGGATAAGTGTATGAGCGAGATTATAAAAGGGGGGGGAAATGAGGGGAAAAAAAAGGAAACATGAACAGAGTCATCATAATAATTACACCCTGCAGACAATTTTCTCCTGTGCAGATTGGATTTGTGTTTCTTCGTGTTTCCCCCCGTAGCTGGTGAAATGTGGGAAAGCAATGGAATGGTTTGATCAAAGAAGGAGGCAGGAGGTTGAGGGCTTACATCGGGGAGGAGGAAGGCAACGGGGAAAAGAAAAGGGGACAATCTACGACCCTTCTTCTCTGCATCCTCCTGAGGCCAAAATGGCTTACCATCAAAGTTGCACAAACGCACCCTTGTGAGTCGTCACGTACGAAATGGTGTTATTATCGACAATGCAGGTGTCCCTAATGTTTTGACCAGACAAAAAACATATTTACTGTGTTTTCGTGACCATAAGGCGCATCGTATTAAAACGCGCCGTCTCAAAACGTACGCTCGCATGCGTGCTGGTGTTTGTTTTTTAAAAAGGCAGCGGGAGCAAAACGGATATTTTGGTAGTGCTGTTCAAGTATTTCACACGCCAGGTTCCCTCTTGTCATTGTCAGGGTCAGAAATTGAACTCAAACCGACACGCAAGCCCGAGCCTCCGCAATCCATCCACAAATTGTGGCTGAACTCACCCGGCGCTGCCTCCCGGTCTTCGAAATGCCGCGTTTGCCATCTGTCGTTCATTGCACATCGTTCGCAACGCCCTGTTTACACGAATGTCGCAACAGTTGGAGATCCTTCGTCAAGCCTCCCAGAATGATGGTAGCTCCGAGTTCATTTGGCGTACCAAACGGTATTCCGGTACCTGCTTTTAGCGTCCTCTTTCACGTCCGTATGCTGTCCTCAGTCACGTTCGCATTTCCTCTATATCAGGGCTCTTCAATCCTGTTCCTCGAGGACCGCTGTCCTACCCGTTTTCCATCTCTCCCTGGTGCAACACACGTCACCGATCGTTATCTAGCTTTTGTAGACCTTGCTGATTATCGGATCATTTGAATCAGACGTGTTGCAGCGGGGACAGTTGGAAAACCGGCAGGACACCGGCCCTCCAGGAACAGGATTGAGGAGCACTGCTCGATATAAACGCCGTGTCGGCAAGTGATGCTCACAGTGAGTCAAGTGCTGCGTTCGTCAAAGAATTTTTTAGTCAACAATACATTATATCGTTCTTTCCATCTTGAAAATTTTCTTTCCGTCATTGTATGTCATCTAGCAGTTGCATGGTTCACCTTCAGAAAATTTCTTTTGAACGACAACAAAGGCCCAATTGTTGGATTTCTGTAAAAGACTATCTTGCCTAATTTTTCCCGTGGCGTTAAGAATGATCTTTTAGCCACGGCGGAAAGACTTCGGAAACAGAGAAGCAATTGTTTCCGTTGATTCTTGATTTTCCCCAAGTCAAAATACCAAGGAAAGAGTTTCCAACTGTAATAAACGAGGTGTGTCAGAAAATGACCAGAACGGGTGTCACAAAAGACGTATTTCAAATCCAAACTGCAAATTATTCTATTCATTATCCGATCTCTTCCGGGAAGTAGGCGGAGTACACCCTGAACTGGCCAGCCAATCGCAGCGCACACAGAGACTGACTGGTCACCAGTGTTGCAATTTGACATGCTTTTTAATTTGTCACCAAATGTACCCGTCTTGCGATTGTCTAATTCCAACTATAAATGTCATCCGTGCTCATGTAAGTAAAACCGTTCATGAGGCAGAGGCAGGCTCTTGTGTTTGTGTGCACGACGTATGCAATAATGCTGCCACTGTAATTCAGGACACGAGGGGGGGCAAGGCGGGCCATGCGACCGCAGTGACCATGAAGTCAGATGAGACACAAGGCTCCCAGACAATCAACAGCGCGGGCCAAACAGAAGCCGGAGTCACAGATTTCCGGGGCAGCAAAGCTGCAGGAGCCATAAGGAAGAGAGAGAAGGAGCTCAGAAAACACAGATGGAGAGAGCAATGGCCAAATAACAGACAGGGGGACATCGCAGATGGAACGGAAAGAGTGGTTAAATGCATACAGAAGTGGACGCTTTATGTTATACAAGTAAATACGCTTTTCTTGCTTTTCTATTGTGGAATGGGAAGTGCCCCCCCCAAAAAAAAACAAAAATATTTGCAATAAAATGCTCCATGCGCCTTCACTCATTCGGATTAATATTGCGTTTGTGGAATAGGAGTTAAGCAGCAAAATCCACAAATTTTTAGCCATCTCAGGGGGCGGCCATTTTGTCACGTGACAACTGAAAATGACATCACAGTTGCTCAGGGCTCAGGTAACGATCAATCACAGATGACCTGTTTTCGGAAGCTGAGCTATGATTGGTCGTTAGCTGAGCCGTGAGCAATTGTGATGTCATATTCAGGCGACAGCAAGTGGCAAAATGGCCGCCTCGTGATATGGATAAAAATTGGAGGATTTTAATGCTTAAATTATTATTATTAATCAGAATACCATTTAAATAATTTGCTTAAAATATGAAAATTCTACTTTAAAAAAAAATTAAATTGATTTTTTTTATTAAAAAAATAATTAAATAAAAATATATATATTTTTTTAATATTTCTAAGTATATTTGAGCATTTTATCCCCACTACAAAAATGACTTGGGGGAGGAAAACTCACATTTGCAAGGTACATTATTTCCATCATTTTAATATTAGGCAATTAATTATTACTATTCGTATTATTACAAACCCTTTAATGCAACTGCAAACCATCTATGCTCCGCCACGAAATCAACGAGTGGCCTTTCGCTTTTTAACGATTTGTTGACCATTGCCGGAGCTGCCCTCAGGCATTCTAATCGTCTCAAGGCCATTGTGCAGATAGGTGGATGGCAGTCACAGTGCTCATTCATCTTCAAATATAACCGTTTTAATCAAATCAAAGACAACAATGGGGTATTGTTCTCCGCAGAAGGAAAAGTAAATATCGTGTGCAAAGCCTCGGCAACCTGAGAGAGGGGTCTTTGCCTGTCAACTTGCTCTTAACCAACAGCGACATCAACACATATGTTTGCAAACACGCAGGCTTAAAAGTACTCTTATGCCAAGTTATGTAAATGCTTGGAAGCAAACCGACAGACAGGCCATGTGCGCATGACACCCAGTGGCTGTTGATCCTCATGAAGCACCTTCACTTCCTCGGGCAGGAAGCAAACAACAACCAAAACAGTGAGTGGCAATGACAGTCCCTGCCAACAGCGCTCTCCCTCATCATGACCTCATCCGGCAGGCAAACACACACACACACACACACACGCATGCAAACTTGAGCACATGCAACGGGGGTAAACAATGCGACACAATGCAAAGACAATATACTTTCTAATAAGCCATCAGCACATTTGCCACTGACTATTTTGTTTTTCATTACATCGCCGCGCGTTCCACAAATCCCATGTTGGAGTGATTTGACTAATTGTGCTGCCTGACATACAATCAGCAAGTGGAAGCTGAAGGAAATGAGGGAAAACAAATCCTGGGGGGAGGGGGGGGGGGGATGAGTCAAATGTTTGAATGCGCTGTGTGGGTACCCAGATTAGAGTCAACCCCCCCGCCACCAACTACCGCCGATGCCCTGCATTCACCCCTCTGTACTTGACTTTCTTCTGTCACTTTTTCCATCTAAAAAAAACAAAAAACAACCAAACAAAAAATAACCCCCCCCCCGGTTGATGGTGTCTTCCAGCTATACTCTATATATAATCTCTTTTTTTTTTCTTCTTTTGTTCCAGAGAGGATACACGCATGCCAATATTTGGACGGCAGCTCAAGACGGCAGGGGAGTAGCGAAAGCTTTCTTGCACGAGCTGCCCAGTGATGAGTAAACCACAGACCTCCCAGGGCAAAAAACAGAGCAAGATGGCTGCCACTCTCGCCGGCGATGACAGGCAGAGAAATTGTCGGGAGCCTCGCAGAGGCAGCCACTAAATGTTTTGATGGAGAGCCGAGATGGCTGCTTGCCCATGCGCTGCCCGCTTGATTAATATCCCACCTTACTGTACCGGCTCGGGGGTGACCACCGGTTATTGATCTCTGGTTTGGATGCAACGAGGTGTGCTGGATACTTTTTAATGAAATGGATGCAACTTTCACGCAGTTGTCACACCTTCATTTGTTGCAAAAGACAAATTATGCTTCTAATTATTTAGGTTTTTTTTAATTGATAATCCATCCCTCCGTTTTCTATATGTGGTGGGCGGTCAAGGCCTTCTCTGCTGGCCTAACATAATCAAGAAAAAAAAAAGATCATATTCGAGCCTACGTGTGAAATGCACGGCCCGCCACTGATCGTTTCTCCTCATTTCGGCTCGAGGTGAGCTCGGGCCTATCCCAGCTGACTTTGATTAACCTATGAGTGAAAGCATTAAATATCCTAAAAAAAAATATCATGATGCAATAGTTTTCCCGATGTGAGTTAGCGTCTTCGGTGTGAGCAAAGGTGGTTCCTAAACCCGGCTTGCTAAACGCCTTTGACAGATCAATGACAAGGAAACATGATGCCAGCTACTAATTCATAATCATCAATCTCCTACACCCTTGCCACGGTGATTTAATTGCCTCATTTGTCATGGCGTTGGTTCTCACGAAAATGTCATCATGATGATCATTTTTGTTCTCCCTACCGTCTCACAGATCTCAGCATCCGTGTCTGAGATGCTTTTTTTTTTCTTTTTCTGCTTGTTCACTCAATTTCCTATTAGGGAGACGAGGGAAATAATGCTGAGAGAAGACAGCACCGTATTTGAATAAAACAACCTGAATGAGGGTGTGGGCTAGATAAGGGTGTGGCAGTCAATCACACGTGCTTCCGATGGTGACACGGCCGTGTTTCACCGCAGACGCAGTGCTTTCAGGAAAGCTATTTGCACACTTTTTAAAAGCATCTGGAGATAACCTCACAGGCACAATCCCTTTGATTTAAAACAACATCAGGAGCCTTATTTCCGAATGTGTCAAAAGGGTGGCTGTGCGCTTGGCAAACGCAGGTGTGCTTGATGATATGCCAACTGCAGATGCTTTTCACTTGATTTTAAACATTCAGAGACATACCAAAAGGGACATTGTGATGCGCGGTCCTGTGAGGACAACCTGCCTCTAAACCACAACACCCCCCCCCCTTTGATAATTGCTATGCAAAGGCTTCCGAAATGAATTACTGCTCAGCCAAGTGTTGCGGAGACCCAACGTGCGAGGGAAACAGAATGAAGGATGAGACTCTGCCGCACATGTGCGTCACATAGCTCTTTGGATGTGTACACACTGGCAAAATTTGCTTAAGCAGACAAATTCCGGAAAAATACACAAAACCGATGTGAGGTCTATGCTGGTTTTAGCTCATTCAGGGCATCGTCTTCGAGGAAATATGCACTCAGCACAAATGCACGTTAGGCAACACACACTGCCCATGGTAGACGGGGAGGCGGAATTGTATACAGTCCCGATGCTCACTAAGTAAAAAAAAAAAATAAATGAGAATGCCTTCCTTTACGAAAATAAAATTGGTGCTGCGTGAAATCCTTTATTGAATCGAAAAAAAATCGAATCGAATTGATATTGGAAATTGTGAATCGATACCCAGCCCTCATTGCAATAATAAAACACTGTTGGTTATAACCACACCAAAAACATCACCAAACTAGTTTGACCAAACTTCCGTTCAACCAAACTTCAAAGGCTGGAGGCTGTTGTGTGTGAAGATGAGTGTTTCGCCTTCACACGCTTGTGACACAAAATGTAACAGCTTTGTCAGATTTGTGATTGAGTCAGCAAGATTTGGAATATGTCTACTAGAACTAAACAAGACCACCAGAGGAATCTATAAGGTCAGCAGACCCTCGCTAAACATATATATGATTGCCATTTCAGTCAACACCAAATTGCTAACTGCCACATTGTCCCGGCTAGCTACAAAGCTGCGTACTTCTACGCTGCAAATCTATTGGCTGACTCAGAAGTGCTGGCACCATCCATGTGACTGCTGAGCTTGTGCTGCAGTCAAACAGTTATTATTATTATTTATTTTATTTGTTTTTTTAACTCGGGACTGCACGGCTATAAACATTTTTTGCTTTATCAGTATTGTTGATGAGTGTGTAATTTTTGAAGATGTTTATAAGCATCTGAAATGGCACTAAAGTGTTTCGGCATTTCAGTTTGTGGCATATTCATGGTTTAAATGATCAATCCAGGCAATTATAATCACTTTTAAAGGGGAGCGTTAATCATTTGCGGTGGGTTCGATCGTTATCCACCCGTTGCGGTGGTCCGTTGTGTACACCTGGCAGAGTGCCAAGTCATAACTCTGACTGCAAAATGAATATCTTTTTGAGATTTCTGCGGCCGAATACTGCCGCTAATTCCGATTTATGAGACCATAAAAACTCATATAGAAGTATCAAATTGTAATAACAGTGGTATAACACATACATATCCTATTTAGGTTTTTGGTTCCATTTGTTTCAACTTTAAGCAAGTAATACATGGCAGATGTTTATAATAAATGCATTATCAAATATAAAAATCTTATATTGCATTGGCGTACTTTTTGGCAAAGACAGACTTTTGAAGTTTGTGAAACTTCCTCCACATTCCAAAATATCACGAATGTGCTATTACCCCCCATGGAGTGGTCATCTGTTCACTTAAAAATCAAACACAAGGATAAAGTATTGATACAGATTCAAAGATACAAACTGCGTGCGGCATGTTCTTAGACTCGTGCCAAACGGGAGCTGAGGATATTTATTCCTTCTTCAACGTTTGGCTCTTTCTTAGTCACCATGTCACATTCCACGCAAAATAGATGCGATATAACCATCTTCGTAATCAGCAGCGAATTATCATAACAAGCCAGAGATGAAAACATTGTCATCACGAGCTCATCCCTTTCTTCAGCTTTGTTGAGTCGAACTGCTGACAGTCGTATAAAGAGTCAAATATTTCAATCTCGAGTGCCGCCTTTCTGATTTACACACAGTGTGACCTTCCTTAAGAGAGTTACACTATCGGTTGCGCGTCGATTGCGCTCTGTTTCGCCTCAGGTGATAAATAATGTCAAATGCCACAGAGCCTGCCGAGTACCGTTCGCTGTCCTACAACACAGATCCAAAGAAGTCTCGTTTATATTCCCGGCACTGATCCGATATTTGGCAGACTCCGGTCTAGACGGAGGTCGTATATGAGCCGCGTGGAAAGAAGCCTCGGAGGAAAAGGGCAATTCGATATGAAATGTGATTTTCTATTGCTCCTCTTTTTGTCTGACTCCGCTCGGATCAATAAACGGGTACAAGCGTAATCGGATGTTTGCATAAACACGATGACTGCTGTGGTGAACTGTGTCGACAAAAAGGACGCTTCAACACTGCAAATCAAAAAAAAAAAAAAAAAAAGAAAACGACACGGCAGTAAATAAACTTAACAATATGTTCATCTGTTTTATGAACACAAATATTTCTCATGTTCCTTGGTGTCATATTAAAAACGACGTATGTACCTTTAAGGATATCATGACTTTGAGTGTCAAGTGTTGAATCTTCTCCCACATTTTTGGGGGAAAATCCAAGTACATTGAAAAAAAAAAAGTTGCAACAGTGGCAGCTTAAGCTCATCCGTAAGAACTTGTGCTGGAAGGTCACCGTTGAAGTCCCGCTGTAGACAAATGTGAAAAATAAAATGGCACCGCGTGTTGTTGGGGAGATGCTAGTCTGCTTCCTGGATTAGCCCCCTCTCCTCTCACTAAACCCCGCACCGCCCTTACATCATTTACCGCCATTGACGGCTAAAGACGTCAAAGATCCTTTTTTTTTTTTTGGGTAGCAAATGAGTTAACAAGAGTTGCAACACTGTTTGACTGCATCCTTACACAATGACCTCGCTCCTTGCTCACCTGCCTGTGTGTGATTTGCTGTGTGATGTGCAATACGGAGATGTATACAGCAGTGCCAGCTAAATCCATGAATAAATTATCCCCCATAACACACACAATTACCTTTACATCACACAACTATTTTTTTTTCTTCAGATGTGGACTGAGGGACAGATATAGACTGTAACCGTATTTCTTAAGTGTTAATTGGCTGACTGGCAGAAGATGCAACAATTCATGCAGCTGATTGAAATGCATCTCATTATGTCACTTCAGCTTCGGTGCCTTTGCCTTACACGTCAGTGAATTTATTGATTAATGCCGCAAAAGAACTGCAGGCCGAACACTTCCTCATCCGTGTGAGTTGCTGGGAGAAAGCAAAAAAAAAAAAAAAAAGTTCTGCCACGAGATCTGTCTTTTCATCCGCTGTTCAAAATGGAATCAATACCTTTTGGTTCTGATCATGGAAGCCAGCTGACATCAGACAGCCACAGCAGTCTGAGTTCCACAAATTAAAAAGACCCCCCCCCCCCCCCCCCCCTCGTCTGCTCAATTCACCACATCCCGTGGACAAACGCTTTCTTCCAAAAGATATATGTGATTATGTTTCGACAAACTCACCGGCAGAGTGGCCCCGGTTCGTGGCATCGTGGTCACTGTCGCCTTGCTCGCTATCGCCGTGACCGCTGTCTTTCGAGCTTACGATGTCTGCTTCTTGGAACGCCGAACTGGAGGAGAGAAGTACAATGCAGCCAGTCACAGACGCACAGGAGAATGAAACAAATTCAGGGGTAGAGAGCGAGGTCAACCAACAATACTTGGGGGGGGGGGGATTAAATGAAAGGCCGGAAGAGTGCGAGAGAGAGAGAGCGAAAACGACAAGGGAATCAGAACCCGCCAACGCATAACTGCATTAATACCGTCACGGCGGCCATCACGATTCTAAATTGGATGTTACACATGGCATGTAATGAAATCCAGTCTTAGCGCTTTAATAGGCACCGCTCTGCCAGTTATGGGACTGGTGCCAAATTGAAGAGCTACATTACGGACACATTGGGAACCATGTCGTCTCTCAGAGCCACAATTAATGATGCAGAATCCGCAAGACGAATACTGATGGGTGTAATATTCCGTTTTATAGATCTGCGAATAGACTCGGGTTCCCTTTGGCCAGCAGGATGGTAGCGGCCCTCCAGGTAGTGAATGCTTGTGCGGTCCGCCTTGCTCAGCACATTGTTACTCGTAGTGTGTGTGTGTGTGTGCACAACAGAGAGCTTTTCACTACCTGTTAACACGCCTTGGTCTGTCCACCAGGTAGCTGAGTTCCGCACGTTGGTGTTTATTCTAGAAAATACGGAAAAACAATTCAGGTCAGGTCATCTAAAATTAGAAACCCCATTGGAGAAAGACAAGTGACCACAAATGCAGATATCGCCGCAGCTCGTTCTGCAGCAGCGAAAGCAGTCGGAATGTTGAACGCATCCACTTGCACGCACGCATCCACTTAATGACCGGGTGAGGAGAGAGCAGCGGAGAGTGGGTTAGGAGGCGATTGAATGTGTAAATGATTGAGCCAGCCTACGCTGGGACTGAACAACCTTTGTTCACGCCGCTGCCATGCTGGGTCGTGCGGAGAATACTTAAAGCAGAGCAAAGGCAAGACTGTGACTGGCTGTCTGGCAAAACTCCAGCCACACTGCAATCAACAAAAAAGCTTCAAGTCCTCCAAGCTCTCCGGTGCAAAACGCAGAGGCTGAGCACCAAAAATGAGGCCATCACTTATCTCCTTTTGTCGAATGTTTGCCGCCTCAATATATTTTGCTCCTCTAAGTATATGCAGTGTATGAATCATTCTTTGGAGAAACGGGGACATAATTAGAACGATCTATGAGGCCTTTGTGGTTGTGGGCTATTTTTTTTAAGCAGGAATTGTAATAAATGAAGTTTCCATGAATAAAATTGAGTGTGAAGATGATTTCTACAACAAATAAACTTCAAATGGATTTGCGTGCACAAAACACGCTGGGTCTGTCTGTCCAATTACCACAAAGCAAATAAAACCAATACTTTAATTGACGGCTATAAACGTCATTTTTATCCTGCGTAAAAAAGAAAACCAAAAAAAAAAAAAAAGATTGGAGGATTTCGAGTAAAATACTCACATGAGCTTTGTCTGCTTTATCTGACATGAGTGAATAAAAACTAAAGAGCCACCGGGGATTTAACAATTGACATGTCCAATCACCATTAGGCATGACGATGATTAAAGGCCACCGAGCTAAACAGTCGGTCAATATCATTTCCATCTTTTGAAGAGCTTTGCTTTGACACGACTTGAATAGAAGATATGAAACATATGGTGGGATGATTATTTCTGACGACGTGATTGTGTTAAATGTGATGGTTATAAAGCATCTGGTCAAGGAGGGGCGGGCGGGGGGGGCAGTGTAATCTGTATTCTTACCTCACTGGAAAGAATACTGCCATTGGATATGATGTCCGGTTGTTGGTCGCTGTAGCCAGTGACTAAGGCGCCACACGGGTTGGTGTGATCCGTATCGGTGCTTCGTGAGGGGCTGCATGGTTTGAGGAACATCAGATCAGTTTTGGCGGACTCTGGCGTCAAACACACTTGGTAGCAGTAGGAGTTCTGGTTCTGGTGGTGGTGGGAGCCGAATCCACCCCCGACACTGCCCACTCCCGACTCCTCCACGGGCACCTGCCCCACGGGCCCGACACCTGATGTCACGTTGGTACTCTGCACCAACATGATGTCGGACTTACTCAGCTTCTTCTGCTTGCGGCCTCGAGCGTGCCTGCTGCAACAGGAACCGCAACACATGCAACAGTCGCCGGCCAATAAGCAGGTGTACAGGTTGAGCTTCTTGTCCTTCTGGCAACGCACGGCCAAGACAATCATAGCCAAGAGGAAGATAAAGGAGACGGAGCCGAGGGCTATGATGAGAATGAGCGTCAGGTCGAGGGAGGTCTCCTTTGCCTTGGAGGCGGAGCCACGATCCCCACTGCGACCTTCGACCACGCTGTCGACTAATATCACGCTCACGCTGGCTGAGGATGAGAGGGGGGGCTGCCCGTGGTCCCTCACTTCTATGAGCAGGTCATAATGGCCCTGAGAGTCCCGCTTGTGAGAAATCCGCCGGGCGGATCTCAGCTCTCCCGTCCTCCAATCCATGCGAAACATGCCCATCTCGTTACCTCGCAAGATGCTGTAGGACAGCCGTGCGTTCTCGCCATCATCCGCATCCATGGCCACGATGCGCGTCACAAGGTAGCCGGGCTCGGCAGAGCGTGGCAGCGGCTCTTTCGCCGTGCCATTTTTCCCAATGGGTGCGATGACGGTCGGGGCGTTATCGTTTTGGTCCACGATGATAACGTTCACGGTGGCGTTTGACGAGAGCTCAGGTGTTCCTGCGTCCTTCGCCTGGACCATGAAGCTGAACTCTTTGAGCTGCTCATAATCAAAAGAGCGCAGGGCGTAAAGGTAACCGGTGTCCTGATTTATGGAAACATAAGTGTCCACAGACATGCTCTGTATGTCACACTCCAATATGGAGTAAGTAAGAAGAGCGTTCTGTCCAATATCCGGGTCCAAAGCGCTCACAGCGTGAATGAAAGCCCCAGGCACGTTATTCTCAGTCACATACACGTCATAAACCACCTGCGTGAAACGGGGCGCGTTGTCATTCTCATCCGAGACGTGCACTTTGATGGACTTGCTGGTGGCAAGAGCTGGCTGGCCCTTATCTTTTGCCACCACCGTGATCGTGTACGACTCGGTCGTCTCTCGGTCCAACGGACCGTCCGTCACGATAGTGTAGTAGTTTTTAAATGACGACTTGAGCTTGAAAGGCACATCTCCCAGGATCTCGCAGCTCATCAACCCGTTCTCGCCCGAGTCCCGATCCGAAACGCTGAAAAGTGCAATCACGGTGCCCGGGGCGCCCTGCTCGCTCACGGACTCGGTCACGGTGCTGAAGCCAATCTCTGGTGTGTTATCGTTCACGTCCACCAGTTTCACGAGCACTTTGCAATGAGCGGGGACCGCGTTCGCCCCCAAATCTTTCGCCTGCACGTAAATCTGGTGCGTGCTGCTCTCCTCATAGTCCACCTCACCCGCCACCTCTATCCTGCCTGTCCTGGCATCAATGCTGAATAAGTCTTTAATCCGAGGGGTATTGTGGTTGCTGAATGAATAAATAATTTCCCCGTTTTGCCCCTCGTCAACGTCACTGGCGTTGAGCTGAATCACTTGGGTGCCCACGGGGGAATTTTCCCGCAAGTTAACAGTGTAGACGGACTGGTCAAAAGTGGGCGCGTTGTCGTTCGAGTCGAGAACTTTAACGACCAGGAGCGCGGTTCCGGTGCGCTGCGGGTTGCCTCCGTCCACGGCGGTGAGCACGTAGCGGTGCACGGCTTGCTGCTCCCTGTCCAGAGGCTTCTCCAGCACGAGCTCGGCGAACTTGTTCCCGTCACTTTGAGTCTGCACGTCCAGGTAGAAATTGTTATTATTGGTAATGGCGTATGTGCTGAGAGCGTTTGCGCCCACGTCCGGGTCGAAGGCGTTCTCCACTGGGAAGCGCGTCCCGGGGATGGCGCTCTCGGATATCTCCACCGAAATATCCGACTCGGGAAAACTGGGTGGATTGTCGTTGATATCCATCACTTCGATCTCGACGCGAAAGAGTTCCAATGGGTTCTCCAAAAACACCTCCAGGTGCAGTAGGCACGGGATGGTCTGCTTGCAGATTTCTTCCCGGTCAATTTTCTCCCGCACTACAAGCGCGCCGTTTTCTAAATTCATTTCCAGATAAGGAGTCCGTGAACTGGGCACCGTCTGGAAGCGGCGAGCGGAAAGTTTGGTAATGTCCAGTCCTAAATCCTCCGCGATATTCCCAACCACTGTCCCGGGCTCCTGCTCCTCTGCCACCGAGTAGCGGAGCTGAGAGAGCGCTCCATCCAGGATGGAGAGCAGAAAAAGCAAACGAATCATGCCTGCTCGCTCCCTCCAAGTGCACTTCAATTTAGAAAAAGTCGTTAAAAAAAATGTTACTCCTTACTTTTTACAAGCAGCGCGCATTTCCAAATGATCTGCCTGGGGAAAAAAAGGCGATGACATTAAAAAAAAGAAAGAAAAAGAGAAACAACGAAAAGGTCTCCGGTCGTGCAATTCCTCTCCTTTGGCTCGGATGGTATAACATTTAGTCGTTTGAGCGGTGTGAAGCGCAGCCATTTGATCCGAGCGCCTCCGTTTTAATCAATTCCGCACCGCCCGGCTGTGAGTTTTGGCGTCAGGCTGGTGCATAGCCAACACTTCCTGTGCGCAGAAACGCACTCACCGCTTCTTCATAAAAAGTCACCACAAAACAAGAAATTACTGTCTGGTAAAGGGGAGGGGGATTGGGGCGAAAAAATCTACAATTTCTACATAAGTGCTGACGAATTAACGCGTTTTCCCCCCCTCAACCTCGCTGCGTGAATGTAATCGGTGTGTCCGTGCGCTCAAAGCGGATGATGTTCTCAGCTCGGCTTCTGTCAGACGAGTGTGAGCAGCGGGTTGGTTTTGCGCACTGCTTCTTTCCCCACCAGCCAATGGTGAGCTCAAAGACCGCGCGTAATGCCACCTGATTGGGGCTCCGCGACGCCAGCCAGCGCACGAACTGGAGTCTCTTAACAAAACCAGTTAAGTGCAGTCGCGCTCCTCAGCTCTTCTTCCCCTCTTCTCCTCCAGGCCAAGCCTTGGTGGTAAACAGGCAAATTAAATGTTCTTACACATTCGGCGAATTAAGAAAGTCCAATAATGGAGACGGTTGGAACCAAGTTGACGAGGGAATGCTGGTTTGGTTCAAAACGGACCTGTTAGAATTAAACTGCCATCATACTTGTCTGTACCCAAAACAATGACATTTAGCAACAAGACGGTGCAATAATTTAAGCATGTTTTGCAGTGCTCTGAAATAGTGCGTGAGCTCACAGCGGTGGGCCACCAAGGAAACATCTCGTGAAGGCAAAGAAAGCTATCGAGTGAGCTCTACATGATGTCTCTTTGCCATTGGCATGTCTCATGTTCAACGCGGTAGGCTTCATGTTTTGGGACATAAGTTACATTTCCTATGTTGTTGGGGAGTTGTCACTAAAAGGGTTTCCCATCAGAGCCCGATCACACATGGGTTGCTTTAATTCAGTTTAATGAAGCATTTTGCTTTAGTCCCACAGTGATGCTAATAGCTTGGAGTCTATTAGTTCCCCCTATCTTCCACTTCTTATCATTAACTCTCCTCACATGCTGGCCTTGGTTGTACGTGCTGTTGCGTCATGTGCTAATTTAATAGACAATGAATATATTAAGTGTGCAAATAGGCAGTTTTCCAATGGGGGGGGGGCATAAATAGTTGAGGTTGTACTTGTGCGCATTTTTGAGACGGTGATAACAAAGAGGATGAAAAGGGGTGTAATTGAAATTAATTAGCATAAGTCTCTAAATCCAAGTGTAATAGACGGGGCGCAACAATATCCCCCATAATGCAAAGCGACGTGCCCATTGTGGAGTGGATTAAACCGCGATTCTGCATCTAGCCACGCAAGTCAGAAGAAACAAAGAGCAGACGTTGGATAAATTTGCACCCATGTCTGAGCCAGAGCTGTGTGACTGAATCGAGCTGACGCTGAAGTTGGATCTCACACACACTCTCTCTTTCTCTCTCTCTCTCTCTCTATCGCTCGCGCGCGCGCTCCTCCCGATTGTAACAGGCTATTTTAGAGACCAACGACGCCCCCTGGTGTTTACTCCTTTGCCCTCCCCCCCATCCATTTTGCCCACTAATTCAGTTGAGGGTCAGGAGGGTCAGCTGGTGATATGGAGCCTTAAATATACATTATCCAAATTTCTATTGATACGTATTTTCCCCATCATATATTTTAATCTTTTTATCACACAGTCCTGGTCAAGATGGCACTGAATTAAAAAAAAAAACTCGAGTGTATCAGATTGAGCCGAAATAACAATGTGTCACTCATTGCTTTTCTCCAGTGAGGAGATAAATGTCGAATAAATATTTTATGGCCGCATGCAGGAAACTTTGGAACATACATGTACCCTTTTAGGCCCCGGAAAATAGAAAATAGTTTGACTCATATATGCAGCAATTTGTCACAATATAGATAACGCATTCAATCCTAGACATAGAGAAGAGAGATGACGCTTAATGATGGTCCATGTCACGGTATATAATGACAAGTGACCCAAAGAATTTTTTTACTACCTCTAATTTACTGTGATGCGTACTTGCAGATGCGTGAGTAACAAACGGAGAATCAGTTGTGGAGACAATCAGACTTTGCAAAGTGTTAATAGTACCACCACTCCCTTTAAAGTTCAGTTATATTTACCGTAAATTTTTGTCCATTTACTTTAGATTAATTTTGAGAAATTACAAAGTGTAATAACCAGTCATTTTGGGAGGGGCAAACAAAACAAACTAAGCCCAGTTGGTTGACTAATGCTCAGAAGGGCATAGCAATTTCACAAAATGAACAAAAATGCAATTAAGACATCATTAAGGGGATTGGTACCCATAGGATATAGCTCATGCTTATGACAGAGTCCTCCAATAAGTGTGTACCTCATAGCAGTTAAAATCAAAACAAAACAAAAACAGTACTTTAGAGATTGCAATAGAAAAGTGTTTTGCGGAACTATGAAATGGTAGTAAAGGGGAATTAGGAGTCCCTCCGTCGACTGGAGTCTGTAATGTTTGAAATCAAAGAGAATGTCAGCTAAGTTAATCGGATGAAATTCACTTGTTGATCTATAACAAACTAAAAGCATCTTGTTAACTTTTATGAGCCAAAGACATTGATTCAAAAAGCTCCACGGCCATAAATGCAGGAGGGTTTGTAAAAAACGAGCAGAACAAGTCAATAAACAACCAGTGCCGATGAAAACACTTAAGAAAGTCTTACATACTGGGATGACCAAGGCAAATAAACAAACACACACACTCGTACGCACACACGCGCGAGCATGCTAAAACATCATGTTATAAGTTCAGTTTCCTAAATGTCCAAATTGTTGGATGAAAATTGAATAAAATTTTATAATGCAGTGCTTCTCAATTATATTCTGTTACGCCCCCCCCCAGCAAGAAGAAAACAATTCGCTCCCCCCACCACCACTCACTCTTTGCTGCAACTATGCATTATTGTTGCAAAACAAACCTACACCGAAGCGTTAATACTTGCTGCGCATAATGCGCAAGAGAGCGCCACTGCCAACTACTGGAGTGGAGGTGCAATTACAATTTATTGTAGTACGGTGGGGAAAAAAAAAGCTCCGCAGGTTCACGCCCGCCCCCTCAGCATCGCAATGCCCCCCCCTAGCCCCCCCCCCACTATTTGAGAAGCACTGGTATAATGAAAAAAAAATAAAACTCTTTTAACCACAGTCACCCTTGCCACTAAACGCTTCACTTTTTGAGGCTTCAGTGTGTTGTGGATTTTTCCCAAATATTCATTTAAAAAACAAAAAAAAGACAAAATAAAGCCATATTGTAGCAAGGAACCTTGTTTTGGAAATTAATTGAGGAAGGGGGATTTGAAGTGAAAATCCAATTAAAAAAACTTTAAAAAAAAAAAAAAAGAAAGAAAAAAAAAGTCAACCTCGACTTCTCGTGTGTTCCGGTCCCAATTAGCCCCCCCCCCCAAAAGAACAAGAAAAAACAAGGGATTAATGTATTTGAGTTCCTATTCGGGATTAACAGTAAGAGTGCGGTGCACCCAGATCAAGATCGGCGCATGTACAAAATGGATGGTTGTCCCCTCAGCTCAAAGTGACTCTGTGTGTGATCAGTGTCTGTCCCAGACAGCTGCAGGGTGACTCGTGGGCCTTGGGGCGATTACTCAGTCTGATGGATGGAGGGACAGCAGAAGCCGCGGTGGTGAGAAAATGCAAAGGGCGGTCGGAAGGAAGAAGGGATAGATGGGGCTCAACGGAAGGAAGGGACAGTAGATTAGGGCAGGATGAGAGAATGCTTGGTGTGAATGGAAGAGAGGTGGCCTCAAGAGGCTGAGGTGTTGAAGTGTGCGGAGGAATTGAAGAATAAAAAGGTGGTAGAGCGATGGTAATCTGGGCGATGGGCGTGACAGCAATGAAAGGCGCTGACATGAAATGGAAATGGAAAAAGGTTAAAGAGCACAAAATGAAGTTGGAAATATTGGTTGGTTTTCACAAAGGCTCATTATGATTTCTCTGTATCATGGTATATTATCAATATTTTCTTTTATTTTTCAATAAAAGGTTGTGCAATACAGATTATACCATGTGTTGTAATTTATAACTGTGACATTCCAGTAAAAACATTCCTCCTGTTGCGAAACGTAACTCTTAACACATAAATATTACAAAATTACATATTAGAATATTGCATTTACATTATTATTAATAGTTTTAGATTGCCAACGAGTGGGTACTCTCTGTCATGGTCCGTTTTGTCCTGCCATGTTTATGTTTCGTTTTTGTCCAGCTGGAGTGGGGGCGTTTTCTTCAAGCGCTTAGTTCCGGGTCATGACGTCATGGCTGGAGAGACGCGCCCACCAGCCACGCATCTGTCACTCGTCACGCCTTGATTACGGGACTATTTAAGGACTCCATGCCAACAACGCAGTGTTGGAATATTCCTCTTGCTCATGATATCAAGTTGCAAATTACTAGTTGTCTCGTTTTTGCCTTCTGTGATTTATGTCCTTATTTCATTCATAAGTGATTTCTTTGTTAATTGATTATCTCGTTCGTGCTCTTTCGCGAATTGGGATTTCCTTGTCATTCAGTGGCAAGTGATTTTCGTTGGGTTGTTTTGTTCCTTGCCTTTTGCAAGCGGCTAGCAGTATCAGAGCCAAGAGCTTTAAAAAGATCCTTTTTTTTCTTCCTGGTAGTGACTGAGTTAAATAAAATTGTGACTAAAAGCCTATGGTTTGTTGCAAGCTATTGTTCATACAACACCACATCCCAACATACACACAGAAAAGCAAGCGCACGTGGAAAGTCGACTGTAGCGGCACTGATGTAGGTGGCGCCATTTTATCACCGAGTTACACTTGACAAGTAACGTAGCGGTGTGGTGCAAACGCATACCATTTCCCCCCCATGTCGACAACTCAGCCAAACATTATTAGAACGATATTAGCACAAGCTAATGCTGGTAACAGTGTTAGCTAAAGCTGATATTGTCATAGTGTGTTGTCGGTTAGGGTTTATACTGAGCCGAATATTATTAGAACGACGTTATCGCAAGCTAATGCTGGTAACACGGTTAGTTAATGCTAATCTTGTCATGGTGCCTTTGTAGTAAGTCGGTTTGGGTTTAAACTCAGCCAAATATTATTCAAACAACATTATCCCAAGCTAATGGTGGTAACACTATTAGCTAATGTTTAAACTCAGCTAACAACATTATCACAAGTTAAGATGACAAGATAAGACAAATACTTGACAAATCGGTGCTTAAATTACAGCTGTGCTAGCAGTTTGGCTTTGACATAAAAGTTTTGTGGCCAGATTAAATGTATTTATTTTTTTCTCCTGGAATTTCAGCTATCCTATCTGACCATGTCGTTTGGTGGAGAAGCTCAGCGTGGAGGAGTTTATGCTAATTAGCCTTAATATTATGCAACTGTGGGTGAAGTGTAGAACGGCTCGCTCACCAACATACTTAAAAAATTAAACGGGTAACAAAAGATGTACTTGTTTGTTCGCTATCTGGCTGACTCCCAACGTTTCATCTGCGAGCTAATATACTGTTTACGGCCTGAATTGTAACCGATGTAGTCCATCTGTTATCAGTTGTACTTAACTTACTGTCATGTATTACCGCGACTGTAGACCGGCTAAGTGTTTAGCATATTCACTGGGGGATCGGTAATTCTGCGTTGGCATCTTGCATAAATGCTGCTGATTTCCCTAAAGCTGGCTCCACTTAGGAGCGCTTGGTGCACACACGTTATTTGTCTTGCAAAAATGGCTATTAATCATTTATGGTCATCTTTTCTTGTTTTCTGAATGTGGAATATTTGGGTGAGGTTTTTCTTTCGAATGCACTACATTGCCAATCGTGATTAGAGTCGTACTTTGACTTACTATCGCCACAAAAATGTAGGCTCATTTTTTTTTAAACACTTTGACTGAAAACTGTTTTCTGGCTCAAACGCGCCCAAAAAAAAAATAAAAATAAATAAATACAGTTTACTGTTTTCAGTTAAAATGGTCTTGGGTAAATGGAGACTATATGGGTATCTCTCTTACCCTTTAATTGCCCGCCTTTCAAGTTCTTGCAATTCCTGCTCGTATCATTCCCTGATTACTTATGTTTGTGAAGAAATGAAAATTGAGATGCTACATTGGTAGCAGCAGTGGGATTTGTACCCTGGCATTTATAAATATGTTCTCTTCACGCAAATAACTCTGAGAATAGACTACCGGTTCCTTATGACCTCACCCTGCCCGCCATCCTCAGACTGTAAAAAAAAAAACACTGTCTTGGCTTAAAAAATGGATAGTTTTAAGCTTTTTCAATTCAGCAAGTCAACATCCACTAGTTTGCTTTTCAGTTTGCATCACGATCATAGCGTGAACTAGAGGATATAAGATATTCCTTTTTTTTTTTGTCGTGTAGTTGTTATTACCACCACTCTAAAAACTCCCACCAAGCAATCTGTGTATCTCTCAATTTGGCCCCTGGCTCTGATGTGCTCTGCCCGGGGTCTGTTTGGTTATGCAGCGATTGCCTCCTCCATTGGCCCTCGTCTCCCTGTGCCTCCAAGCCTCGCAGCTTCGGCATATACAAAACTGCATTTTCCCAGTCTCCCCAGACAGAAGTCTGATCTGTGTGCTCATATTCATCTTAGCTGGAACTTTCTTCTCCATCTAATGCACTGGCCTTTTCCCCTCTGGGTTAGGTGAGGCTCCCTCCATCACGTCACTCCCACATGCACTTTTTCTATCACTCTCTTGCTCTTAGAAACAATGAAAGCTTTAGTCCAGTAAAGATCGCAGATGTGCCGTATATGATGCGAATATATTGCAAAAAAAAAATATAAGACTAATTGTGAGTACGGTAATAGATTACAGCAGATATTTTCTATTCACCCTGCAAGCACATTAATCCGCAATCTAAACCAAATTTAAACCTGAAACTATTGTGTTATGTAGTTGGCATAATAATAATGTACGATTGATTTTTCGTGTTTGTGAAAACCTTCTTCTCTCGGGGATGACCAAACAATATCAGAGACAACGAGAAACAGTGTAACCCGACACCCTTGCCACGGTTATCACCGGAGGCTAATGGATAGGCAAACCGTGGCGGTGTTCACCATTTAAGTCAGCAAAGATTTTCAATGTGTGTGTGTGTGTGTGTGTGTGTGTGTGTGAGAGAGAGAGTTTGGCATTCAAAGAACCATCCAAAATACGCAACGCTTCAACTTCAAACTGCTACGGAGGATGCTCTCGCTTTCCTTTGGGCTTTTTCCGATTTTTGAGCATATCTTTGTTTATTCGAGCATTGTTGCATTCAAAGTTCACGACATTGAATTGGTTTTGCAGCAGTCTTGTGTGTAATTCAGTATATCCCAAAACCTCATAATCACCCTGATCCAGCTTGCTTTTTTTTCTCTCCACTGTATTAAAGCCTCAAAAACTCTGGCAGTCAATTAGCGAACGCTGTGGGTGTCAATGGAGTGAGGAAAGTTTGCTTGCTGGTATTATAGCTAATTAGCCCAAACTCAATTCCCCCCCGAGACGGAGAGGGAAGCACCAATGTATTGTTGTGCTTTCACTGCCATTCCAGGTGGTATCTCTTAAGTTACGACTCCATAATCCTCTCCTCTACATTTGTTTGGATGGGGATGAAAAAGTTGGAGTTCATTTGGATGCTTCAGTTCAGACTTGGATGAGTTTGCAAGGCGGAGGTATGCGGGGAGTTTGCGAGAGGACTTTATCTGTCCCTTGGTTTGCCGAGCGGAGCTGTCACGGGTCTCTTTTCAGGTCTGTCAAGTGTGCTAAATCACTCCTAAATGAAGTCATTAGTGCCCCCCCCCCAAAAAAAAAAAAAATCAGTCTGTGTGCAGAAATGCTGAAGAGTCTTCTAGTGTACGATCAACGCATTCTTTCCGTCAGAGGTCAAAATAAAAAAACGGATTTCTTATTGTATTTGCAGCTCAGAAAGAGGTCAACGCCACAAGTAGCCAAAGTATGTACAATAAAAAGTGAGTTAATCGCTACACTCCTAAAAAGGTAGCTGAATGGGTCGGGGGGGTTGGGATGGCCCCCGAGTCAGGCGTCTCGGCCCTCAACTGAGGCATTAAATCGTAATTGCTGTTGGGACAAAGGATCTCCTGAAGCGCTCAGTATGAAGATGAGCCGCCCGCTTGCAAATGCTGTCCGGTCGCACTAGGATGTGGTGAAGAGGATGATTGGCAAGTCAGCTTTTAATGAATAAAATGCCATTAATTCAGCTTTAAATATTTTTCGGGCACTACTTTGCTGCCAACTTTACAGATTGGATTTGGGGAAGGCGTTATTAACTGCTCGGGGGGGGTTGAAGGTCTGGGCTCGCGGTCGTGGCGTTTGTGTGTGTGCGTATATAATTTGGCGGCACGGTGGGCGACTGGTACTGGCCTCACAGTTCCGAGGTGCCGGGTTCGATTCCGGCGCCGGCCTTCCTCTGCGGAGTTTCCATGTTCTCCCCGTGCCTTTGTGAGTTACCCCCAGGTGCTCCGGTTTCCTCCGACATTCCAAAAACACGCACCTGAATTGCCGCTCGGTGTGTTTTCGAGAGCGGGTGATTGTTCGTCATTGCGTGTCCTGGGATTGGCTGGCAACCCGTTCAGGGTGTACCTCGCCGACGGCCCAAAGATAGCTGGGATGGGCTCCAACATGCCTTGTGAGGACAAACGGTTCAGATAATGGATGGATGTTCTTTCAGCAATTAATCGATTAATTAATTAATTATTAATCGGTGTAACTGAAGTCAGAATCTTTTCTTTGACCCTTCAGTGTTTACCCGCGCATACATGGATTTTTCTCTGAGTAATATACTTTTACCGGTATTGCAAAAACTTACATGTTAGGCAGACCAGACGAAAATTCACTCAGGTGTAAATTTTTGGTAAATGGTTATTTTATTTATCCTTATGTTCTCTGTGATTGACTGGCGACCCTTCAGCGCTGTCCTCTCGTTGTATAGTCAGTATATACTTCGTCCTCATCAAAACCTCATGAATTCCGATACCGATTGTGAGCCAGATCCTCTTAAGAACATCAGCCAACTCGCAAATGCTCTTCTGGAGATGTACCGCAATCCACTTGCGCAAATTTCCCCATTGTGGGACTAATAAAGGACATCTTTATCTTTAAAGTCTTTCAGAAGTTTTCACACTCGGGAGCAAAGTGGAATGTCCAACGGCTTTTGACTGAGATGTTTGCATTGCTGAAATAAAAAGCAAGACCTTAAGTCGTCAATTTGTTCCCTGACCACACCATCTCATATAAATGTCTCTGCAATTTTACGTCGAATCGACCAAAAACTTGCGATCAGGTTCAAGTACGCAGAACCGAGTAAATTGATAGCAGAAGAGCACTTGTAAAAAAACCAAAAAATGTACTTGTGATATTCTGCAAGGCCATTAGTACAAGGCATCGCATTCTCCCACTAGATTCTTGACGATAGAGTAAGTGTAATCAGCTGTAACGTTTGCTCTCTCTTGGATGTGATGTATGGCGAGTCTGGGCAGTGCTATTGCGGCAAATAATTCTTCCATTAGTGTCCTTGATTCTTTCATACAGCAGAAACAACTTTATGCAGTCTACAGGGGAAATTCTCGCAAAGCAATATTAATATGAGTCAAAGGCCCTCTTCATCTCAAGTGCTTCCTTTTACTTTATAGTCGGCAACATAAATGACGCTCCAGAGATGAGTTCCTTGGATTCAATTGTATGACGCTCAATTGTATACCGGTGCACCACAATGCGGGTTGGCATTCATCCCAAATTGTGTTGCAGCCCACTTATCTAAATGATATTGACACAATATAAACAATGCCAAGAAGCGGGATAACCTGATTTAGGTTGTTAGGGTACTTTAATATTTCAATAAAAAATGCTCTTTGAGTATGCTGACTGGTGCTACTGCTAATTTGCTAGATGGAATGACTATCATGATAATGATCAAAGAAAATATTTGTCAATTTTTGTGATTATAGTGGACCCCCGCATATTTGTGGTTTGGCATTTGCTATTTTTTTTATTTTTTGATGATTTGCAATTCCTTACAATGTAGCAAAACAAAATTACAAAATGTATCTTCTAATATTTTTATGTCTGTATATTTACTGTCTCGTAGTTACCTTTTTATTGAGATAATAAACAGCTACTGTTGACCATAACCTAAAATAAAACCATAAAACTAATTGTTCGCTGAAATGTGTTTGTCTGCTTTACCAAACGAGGGTTTCGCTTAACTCGGACGAAACATGGCAACAAAACCAGTGGAATCCGTAGGAACGGCTCAGCGGAACACCTCTAAGCCTGCCTATGCCAGTCTTTGTTGTCCCTGTGTGAATCCAGCACTTTCTGGTCAGCCAACACCAAAGAACCAGCAATTCTTGTCATCTGCTAACTTCCCCAAGGTCTCCTTAGCAACAGAGTTTGTCACTAGCACAGCGAGAGCTGCAGCTTTTCAATATTTTGCTATTCTGATATCCTACTGAAAATTCTCTCAAGCAACCAACTAAAAATGAAAAATATATACACTTCATTTTGCTCTCTTAAAGAACAATTTAAACACGGAAGACAAAAAAAAAACCCAGTTGATTTTCTTTTTTAGATAATCAACATTGTTTTTCCGAAAATTCAAACTGTGCCTAGTATTTTTCCCTTCAGAAATATTTGTGTGATTTTAGACAAATCTCTCCCCATAGATTTTGGTCTTTGAGACTAAGTGACGTCAAAACCACATTAGTGATTTTGACATCTTAAAAAGCCCATTTGAGCAAGCCTGGTTTGTTAATAAGTGATCAGTAGGAATGGCAACTGTGCCAGGGTGTCGGCATCGATTATTAAACTGCCTTTGAAAACGAATCTGAAGATGCTCACCAGCCTAGATGGTTCACTCGCTTAACGGCTAGCTGCTTGGAGTTGCCGCAGCTAAACACTAGCAACAGGTGCAGTACAATACAATGACAGTTTAATTAAGTCATAATTTATTCTGTTTGTCTCTTTAATTAGCAATTGAAATTTTGATTTCAAGATGATTGTTGGTGTCGTAGCAACAGTTTGTGACGACAATATAAACGCCCCCACTTGAAGGGAAGATGAGTCAAGTCAGTTGATTTGCTGCGACTCGCTTCTCAGAACAACTTCAAAATAAAAGTATTGATGCTAATATGTTATTTTCGAAGGTTTATTTTGAAGCTGGCCTTCTCACCGCATTGTTATTATGCGTGGCATGAACGATTGTTGCTGCGGTTGGCTTGATTCTTCTTCCTGTCCCAGAATTAACGTGGCAATGTTTTCCTTGTGTCTGTGTTCTGCTGTTTTTTTGAGGAACTCAATCCGTTTGGATTTCTGGCAGTAAACAGCGAACACCTTGATGGAATTAGTGGGATGCTACTGTAAGTCAAAATCCACTCCATTGATGTCATGAAGTTCTTCCTTTTTAGCAAGAATAACTAAATATGATTATGGGACGCTCTCTTATTGGCACGAACGTACTGTCAGGGCATACGGGACAAAGTATTAATTGAAATGAGAACGATAAATCATTTTCCAGTCGCTCTGCTCACATTAATGAAAACGATCAAAACATCTACTGCCTACCATCTAATTTGTGCCTTGCCAACGCTGTCAGGGTACTTTAGAAAGGAAAGCAATGGAGGTGGGAAGTTTTAAAGGGAGACCAAACATGATGAACTGGGGCTGACATACTGCAGTTCTGGTTGGCTGGCTGGGATGAAGGAGGTTGATAAAGGATGGAGGGCACAATTTTATGAGTGGGAAGTAAAGAGCAACATAGCACATTCTTTGACTTTATGTATATATATATATATATATATATATATGTATATATATATATATATATATATATTGAACTGAGTATACTGTGTTTAAAATTGTAATTTTTTTAAAAATGAATCTCCAGAGCATATCTGGCTCACAGTTCAGAGGTGCCGCATTTGATTCTGGCTCCGGCCTTCCTGTGTGGAATTTGCATGTTTTCCCCGTGCCTGTGTGGGTTTCCTCCCACATTCCAAAGACATTCATGGTAGGTTAATGGAACACTCTGAATTGGCCGTAGGTGTGAGCGTGAGAGCGGAGGGTTGTTCGTCTTTGTGCACCCTCCGGTTGACTGGCAACCAGTCCAGAGTGTACCCCGCCTACTGCCCCAAGACGACTGGGATAGGCTCCAGCACGCCTGCAAACCTTGTGAGGAAAAGCATTTTATGGATATATATATATATTTTTATTATTTTTTTTCTCTGAGATGCAGATGGCAATTGTATCATCAAAATGCATCCTATTTAATTATATGCACACATGCGCGCCTGGTGTGCCGTGCACGCATCCACATTTGTAATCCTCACTTCTTTGCACTGCTCGCTTCACAATTAACGGATCAATTTTGCCCCTAATACACCCAGGTCCTTCTCAACACGGTTTGAATGCACACACCTCAGCTTGTCGGCACGCGTGTGTGCTCTTGATTGCCACAACAGCAACAATCAACAAGGGGGCAATCCATCAGCTGTCAGCCCCGCTGTGACGTTTTAATTAATTACACGGAAGGAGACAAGGTCAACACTGCACACCGTGGTGGACTGCTGGCCTCGCCTCTCTACGGAAGATCAATAGGGCTTTCCACGCGCGCAAAGACAGAGACTCTTACGGAGAGTTATTAAGGATGTGGCAATCGCTCTTTTGTGTGTTCCGAGGACTTGAACAGGCGCGAAGGATGTCAGAATGGTATGGGTTCACAGTAGGGGAGCATGTGAGTGGGACTTAATGGAGCTAATGGCACTAAGAGAGGCGGAGTGTTGAAGAGAAAAAGGGTTGGCAATTTTGCTGCATGTATTTCATTGTGGGTGTTTTATCATCGCGCGGCTGTTCCTTGCGACCGTCTCCAAGTCAGGGTTTAGATCAGTCGAAAGATTCAAAATGTCACCGCTCAATATATGCAATTTTTTTGTGGCATTTCCAAAAGGTTTGCGTGAGTGCAAAAAATCTTTCCTCCCTGTCGCATTTCATTTTGCCATCAGCAGCAAATGCACGTGGATGCCGTTTAGAAGGCGTTAAATAAGCCGTCGCAATTCGTCAGAAATCTTTTTGGCGGAAACCGAACTCATTCCTTGAATGTGCAAAATGAACTGAGCTGCAACTTTGCACACTTGGCAGAGGCCCAATTAGCAGATCAGCTTCCACATGTGTTTGTGTGAACAATCAACAAGTTTGCCCAATCCCTGGTTTAAGAACAGTTACTCAAATGACGACATCATGTGGTTGAGAGATTTGTAAATGGAAGCATTCTCAAACCCGGCGAATGACGTTCAAATCGTGATATGGAGGAGGAGAAAGGAGGCAACGCCTTGGAGAGCTTTATTAAGGATCAAGCCGTTTGTCAGTGTTGGGGAACATGAATGTGTTTTAAGTGGTTTATTTCAGCAAGAAGGTTTGTAGCATGAAGAATTATTTTGTGGGTAAGCATGAAGTGTGTTTCTTCTTTGTCAATACTGACAGATCCAGTCAGACGTTTGGCTCTGGGGGGGCTTAGCTAGTCTAAAATGCACTAAAGCGAGGAACGCCAGGGGGCAACTCTCAAATGTCTTTCTATTTATTGCAGAGGGAATATCAACACACACACACACACACACACACTCATATGAGAATCGCTCTTGCTTTAAACATTTCAAAGCTCTCACAAAAAAAGTGCGCAGGCCTCACAATTCGCGCTCTCACGTCAACCTCCTGAGGTGAATCAAACCGGCATTTCAACAGTGGTCGAGTGATTTTTTTTTTTTTTTTTTTTTAACCCCTTGAGGCCAGAAGTGAAGTAATACCTAGTACTTCTCCACTCTAATTCCAAAACCTGATTTTTGCGCAGGTACCCAGCATGCCTTAAGGCACGAAGAGAAATAGTATTGGGCGTCTTCTGATTTTTTCTTTTTTTTTGGGGGGGCGAGGGGTTTCATCCTCATGTGGGTGTAATTCTCTAGTCCACTTGTGAAAATGGTGTAAAGGGTGCAGTTGTAGGTGGAGAGTAAATGTCACTGGGGGATTGAGTGTCAGGCTCAGAATACATCAGGCAAGTGGTGAGATTTGGAGAAGTGAACTGTGCGCCGAGATCGATGGATCTGAAAATCTATAGATTTGAGAGAAACAGAAGAGAAGAGAAGAGAGGCTTTGGTCTAATCTGCGCACCAAGTCAAATATTTAAGCTCAGCGAGAGCTTGAACTCCTACTTGTGAGAGGATGTGTAAAAATGTGTTAACTGACACAGGCTGCATGATGAGGAGACAACCATAACATCTACAGCCGCCATTTTTTATTTTTATTTTATTAATTTTTTGGTACCATTTTGAAATGCAGTAGAACATTGAAGCCGCAATATCATCGACAATACAAAGTAAAATGAGATTCCTGTATAAAATGTTTATCAGCTGAAAAAAGAAAATCACGTCCCATACTTTCGAAACGGCCTTTCGAGATCAATGATGAACTGAACTGCTCCCGACTAAGCAAGGTATACAACAAGACAGTCGTTTTTATTGGCTGTGAGTGATGCTCCGTTGCCTGCAGTTAGCCTCAGGGCTCATCTTTTTAAAAAGACATAATTTTCAGCATCATTTATCATCTCGCTACCTGTAAAATCATTTAGGCAATGTAAAACCTCAGGCTATTTATAATAATCCCTGCTTTACAAAAGTGTCACATTCTGTATTTGCGCCCCCCACCCCCCAATTCCCTCATTAAGAAAATTAGACGACAATACCACTGTTGGAATGTTCCCCAGACAGACTGAAAATGGATTCATTTACTCCCAGTAAGCCACACAGACAGCCCCCGCCCCCACTGAACATTTCCGAATTTTAAATGAATGACTCTTTATGTGCAATGCTTGAACAAATTGGAGTGTGATGTGATGCAGTGGAGGCAAAGACAGGTGGACCCGACCGAGTGCTGAGAGCAAGGCATGGCAAATTTTGTTTATTTAGAAAAGAGCCAGAATCATTCAAAGTGCAAAGAAAAAAAAACAACGAGCGATGGGACATATTCTGCCGAGTGTTTGGAGCATGTGTGGAGAAACTTGGGAGGTAATTAATGACGTGCGAATCGTAGTGTTATTTTGTTCTGGAAGTGTGATGATGTGGGAAGTCATACGTACATATTCGGTAAGTGGTTCCCGGGATGACGCGACTAATCAACATATATGAAGCACATATGAAAATGTTTGTCGTCGCCTTAGCCTATGAAAAAGAAGTTTGTCAATGATTATGGCTTTTGGGGGGGGGGGGGGTCGTTCCCAAACACGAAACTGACTTGAGTCCAAGCGCAGTCAAGAAAATACTCTCTCTTAAAGTTCTTGTCATTTTCGAGTCAAAGCTGACCGCCGTTCAAATTAAAACACTCGTGCCCAAATGTTTTATTTTTACATGAGATTGCCTCAAGGCCTCGCGATGTCCTTCACACTAATTTTGAGCGTAGAAAAGTAATGATGAGCAGGTTCATTGAATTCTGAGTGGTTTCATCAACCTTGTTAGCGGTGAGGATTTTGTTGTCGTGTCACGTTGTTAAATCTTTTATCAATACGATATGTTGATGCTTGAATGTGCGGGCACTCTGCGAACAAATGTGGACTCTCCTCTGACTTTAAATACACACAACTAATGAGGGCATTTTTTTTTTTTTAAACATCAAAGCACATTTCTTTTATGAGAGGCCACTGATCATGTGAATGATTTTTCACGATAATTATGAATCATAATTCTTATTTTTTAATACATCCCTACCAGGGTTCACATTATGAAATGATCACTCCTCTACTATTACTAAAAAATCACATTGTCCCATCACAGGTGAGCTGGGCCTCGGGCCTCTTATGTGGTCATTGAGGGCCACTTAGTGCCCACGAGCATCAGGTTGGAGACCCCTGGTTTAGATGTGTTGATTTTATTTAATCTCACGTCTGTTGAGCATTTGAGGTTAATATTTAGATATTGTTTTGACTGTAGCCTTTTAAGTGTGCCTTCTAACAGTGATGATGTTAAGATGAAAACAACCTAACGTTGAGAGTTGAGGCAAATCATAATTATTATTTATTTTATTTATTTTTGGGGGCATAATGATAGATTTATCAAGACTCATTGTGGCGTCCTTAAAACAAGTGCCAGTGCTGAGCATGGCCAGTAATCACCATCTTGTTTTTCTTTCCGGGTAAAGAAGCAAAAAACATTGCATGGCATTAATTGTTTCATCTCAGCAAGGCATTCCTCCAGATTACGGCAATTATGCGAGTTAGTTACTTGTAAGGACCTATAATCAGTGTCGCGCGGATTCCTGCTACGATCAAAATGACAACTTTTAGGAAAGGAAATAAAAATACGAGCTTGTTTGAGTTCCCAGGCACCGCTTTGTTCAAGTTGTATTAGCGCTTATGTCATTGAATCACTTATTTAATATGCCCCCCCTCAAAAAAAATTCTAATTTATTATGCTGGCATTGACTGAAGCCGAGTCCAGTCATGTGTTTTAATTTTGAAACCACACACATGATGTTAGAACAACAGACATTTATCGGTGATCAACCATGAAAAAGACCATCGTCTGTTTTAAAATAATGATAAGTCTGTAGCGCACTGCGCCAAAAAAAAGTAAGCCACAATGTTCGGTCAGCATCCGCCGATCTCATGTTGCGCAGGGGTCACAGCATCACATGTCCAGCGTGTAAGGAGAAAAAAAAAAAGAAAATCAGCCGCTCATAGACTGAACATCTGGACTCACCGAGAAATATCAGCAGGTATTGTGTTGCTTGGTGAAAGTCACAGCCTTGGGCAGAAGCTCCAGCTTACAATACACACTCACCTCTGTCCTTCAGTCAGCGGTCAGCAATGATCCTCCGCGGCTCGGAAGTTGTCAGGGCCCCTGGCAAAAATGGCAATCTATCCCGCTTGCTGATTTATCGGGACCCTTCCCTGAGCCGCCGTGGGGCAATGTAGCCAGCTCGCACCTTTCGATTGATGGGTGATTGCTCTGCGCTCCAGTCATTCAATTAAGTTCAAATGTGTTCACGTAAGACAACTTAACTCATTCGCTACCAGCCAAGATTAAAAAAAAAAAAAAGAAAAAAGGATCTTGGACGTCTTTAGCCGTCAATGGCAGTGAATGAGTTAAATAGAAGCACTTCTCCTGAGTCACTATTAATGAGCTTACACTTTTGCGAGTGACCCCTATTATCGCGACACAGTCTACGGTTCTCCATGTCGATGCAGGAGATCAATCTACACTTATACGGAAGGGCAAGATCTCCACTTGCGGATGATGTAAAGTTGGGCACTTAGAGAGTGACGTCTTCCCCAGATTGTGTCACCACGTGGGCTCTGAAAGTCTGCATTTGAGTTTAGCTGTCCTCTAATTCTCCCGCTTTAACAATGCCGGTGATGGAGAGTCGCAAGCGATACGGCGTAAGAACACGCAGGACAACTGCAGCCTCATCATTTTGTAAGAGGCTCTTCCAATTTGGGATGGCACCTGGACTGTCTGAGAAATTGATCTACTGTATACAGTTTCATATGCCTGAATTATCCCCTGGCACTCTTCCTCCATCAAATGCGACAGCAGTTGCAAGCACGCTCAGATCATGATAAAAAAAAAACAAAAAAAAAACTTGCATGGCAAATAAAGTGCCGATAAAGAAACTCATAACGGGGCTGGTGACGGCTGATAAGAAACCTCGGAATCTCTGAGGTAATCCTGGAATTGATGTCCTGCACATGTAAGCCTCTCCTCGCATAAAGTATGTTTTGTATCTAAATTACACAAACTGTCCTTGGATTGGAAAACTGATATGGGTCATAATGTCTCTTAAATGGTCTGATCTCAGACGAGGGCATTCACCCAGCACCTTGTTGACAAATGTGCGCTTTATATTTGGTTTGGGAGAAAGGGGGGGGGGGTTCCATACAATCAACAATTGGGGCTGGTCACCAAAACATCTTCAATTCAAATCAATTCACTGCAGTATAAGAGCTCACAATCATAATTTATCAAATAACATGAGCAAAGTCTATTTGTATTCCAAATCATGCTTGTTAATGTTTTTATAATTAATAATTGCTTGACTGGGTTGAAACAAGCCAGCTGGCCACGCGTCGTACCACTTATCACAATGTCCAATTATTTATTTATTTAAAGTTTGCTTAAATATGTTTAGTCAGTCGTCCTCTCCCAAGCTTCACATAATGAATCCCACCCGAGGACCTCGGAACCAATTAGAGGACAAAAAAAAAAATGCTGACATCACCGGTTGCCTTCCGGCTGGTGCAGTTTATTGAATCTGAAACCTGTTTGGTCCAAATTGGTTAAAAAAAGAACAAAACACATTTGTATTTGTGCAATTTGTCAGTTTTGTGAAAGCCCTGGGAAGATTACATTAAGATGCCAAAAAAAAAAATATATAGATATATACACTAACGACCGCAAGCTGCCCTGCCAAGACACATAATATGAAATAAAGACAAAATACAGTTTTCAGCAAATAAATGGAAATAAATTCTGAAAGTTTTAAGTGCCGGTCAGTGCTATAGATACCGGCACAGAAGGCCCTCAGTGCCTGGCACGGGTCTTCGCATATCAACATACCCTTAATCGGTCCTTGAGAGCCAAAACAGCAGCACAATGTCCGACTGGTTAGCACGGCCGCCTCGCATTACAGCGGTGCTGCGTTCGATTCCGCCCGACCTTGACATCATTCTAATTCGCGCACCGCCATTCAAATCAAATGTTTTATCATTTCTGGATCCTACTTTACAAGTTGATTGACTCGCATTTAAAGATGCCACAACCGCAAACTGTTTATTGGCAACTTCCAAAGGGTTCCTGAATTCCCAAGTCGTAATAGCGCTCATCAACTCATTAAGTTGCCTCGGGGATTTCAGGCCACGGGCGTGTCATGTTACGTTTGGCCTTGTGCTCGGCAAATGGCTTGCGTGTCTCGCTACCGTCGAGGCGGTAAAAGCCTTTTTTGCATTCATGCATCATTCACACACTGATGTACTGGATGCTGTCGTCAATCAGGAAACGATACATGCTCTTCTTTTGTGTCACAAATGCACTTGGACAACTTCAAATAAAGTCCAAGAAAAAAAAAGTGTAAACGGAATTGATCTAAAACAATCGAAATGACACACTAGTTAAGATGCACACAGTGACACGACAGTCGGAGTGTTTTAACCTTTAGATGCATGACGTACGACGCCGACACTTTTTTTCTTGAGTGAGGTCAAAAATGACACCAATTAGAATGAATGCAGTTGATGCTTTAGATCGAAAGATGTGCTGATGTGAAAACGCGCTATAGAAATACAATTGTATTGTATTGTTTTGCATCGAAATGAATAAACACAAAAAAAATTAGCTTCCCTTCCTTGAATGACCAGTAGCCGCCATTGAGATATACATTTTGGTGAAATCGTTTCTCCCCAAAAAAATACTGCCCCATTTTCACTTATCACCGGATGTTAGATCTGAATCCAAGTGAGATCCAAATCAATTCACTTATCTCACACTTTTGGAATCGTCCTTGATTAAAATGGCAGTCACCCGAATGCCCAGCTCTTTCAGACAGCTGCTGTGCCCCCCCCCAGTGCTGCATATCAGCCCGCATACATTCATTGACTCACTTCGCTTCAATCTTTATTTTTCATGAATAATATCATTTGTTCTGTCTCCTCCACCACACACTACATTACTGGCTAATTACCTGGAATGTGTTGTTCAACCCCGTCTCATTGGCTTTGATCAAAAGCCAATTGTATCCCAGTCAAATATTTGTATTCCCCCCCCCACCCCTCTTGTCTGTTTGATTTGACTGCCAATCCTTGTCAATCCCACCACTGGACCCATCCACAGCTCACTGCCCCCGCAATCTACTTTCCAGATTTACCATGCAACATCTTCCAATGACAAAGAGAGTCCCTGGATCCCCACAGGGAGCGTTCAATGCCAATGCATTCAAGGTTATTCTGAAGAATAAAGCAGGGATTTGTTGGAACAATGCTTTTATTGAATGAGTCTAAAGCCATGCACAAGGGCGTGTTTAGGGGGGGGGGGCCCAAGCGAAGACAGTCCTAACATTTAGAATTCCTATTTTTTCTTGGGCCGGGTTTGACTTGGCCATCTTTAAATACGACACAAATGATTATTCATCAAATACATTGCATGTTAAACTTGTACTAAAGTATGCTAGTATTGTCATTTGGCACTAAAATAAATTATTTTAGTCCTTGAACTCGGCACACCATCAGGCAAAATTCATTTGCATAAAATGTCTGGAGAATATTTTCTAATAGTAGTATATTGATCAAGTTCCCGCAGGGTGTCCAACGTTCACGTCCACCCTCCAAAACAAAGAGCAGTTTTTGAAGTTTAATCAGCAAACTTTGGCCACTCTTTCAACGTGTCCAGACACTGAAAAACAAAAAAAATTATATATATATATATATACAGTACAGTGCAAAACACATAAAAGCATGCAAAATCAAAGTCAAGATGACAGAATCTTCTTATACAAAAACATTGCAATGCGGTTTGGTTGTTTTTTTTTTTTGCAAGATTTAAAAGTGACGACAGGCTACCGGATCAGGACCCAAACAGATGCCACAGAACAGTACAACCAGTTAAATTGGGTTGAATTTGGCAATAACTAAAAAAAAATTATAATTTTTACTGTAATAGTCTTTAGTGATTGTGAATAACCTATTTTGACAAGTAGACAAACAAACAGAACTAAGACTGTTTTCTTATCCTGAGAGACCGAGAAACACTGCCTCTGAACTGGAAGGGAGAAGAACTTCAATAGAACCCCAAACCCATCTCTACCATTACTCTCAGGCTGTAAGGCTTCGTACTTTTCCTCAAGGACGTGTGACAGCCAGCCCTGAACCAGCAGTGGTCTGTGTTTTATTTTATTTTATTTTTTTTTATGCTGGTGGGAAAAAAAGTGACAGTGTCGATGTGTCTCTGGCATATCAATCAATTCATCTGAGTGATAATGTTTTTAATGTTGTATAGTTATTAATATCTTGATAATGTTAGTGGAGAGAAATAATAATCTGAAATCAATGAGATCAGCAAAGATTAGCGTCTTGTTGGCATTCACACAAATAATTTCAGTTCTCCATATCTTGTGTATTTTATAATTAAAAGTTATTAAACTAATTGTAGCAAAACAGATGTTTTACAAAACTTGGATGTTTTACATTGGCTGTTTTACAGGGTGGCACCGAGAGTTTTACCTCGCCATCAATACTAAATTAAATATTGTATTATAAATTTTACTTAAATTGTTTTGTTTTAATAACCAGTGTAGAATTTTCCCCCACATTTGGACCCCGCCTCCTCTTGAGAAGAAAATGAATGCATCGCACCAATTAAATAAAGACATTGCCGTCGTCTAATGTTGGTCTTGTTGGTTTTTGAGTTTTACCGGCGTCTCTGCGCGCTCCCGTCATCTTGGATTTGTGGAAGGTGGTCCATCTCGACATTTTAGATCAGTCTTCATAGTCTTGGCCGAAGCAACAACCAATAAATGAGCTGAAACAAACCCGGAAATAGGAAACTTGTAGTGAAGTGCATGTACGAAGGGGGGAACCACTGGCGAAAACGCGACGAAAAAGGTCAATCGATAGATATTTTTGCGTTTAATTCAAAATTTGTGCATCATTTGTTCAGAACAAAACAGGAAGTAAAAAAAAAAAAAAAAGACTCGAGTGCATCGGCTCGACAGCTCTTTCATAAGGTTTGCTTTAAACCGTACGTTGTTTGCGCCTCTACCGGATTTTAGACACATTTAAAATGAATTACCTTTGAAAAGAACAGTCGTGATGAAAAAAAGAATGCAACACGGGCACACACAGAGAACACAGTAAGCACCACAAGAACATCTTTGCAAGCTAGCAACCAACATCAGCAAACTTACCTTAACTTCTCATATAAAATAGATGAAATGTAATTAATTGTTTTAATTTTTTTTCATTTATATGTATCGCATTTCTATTTCATATTTTAATTTGGATTTTAATCAAGGTGATTCAGCCGAGTGTTGGGGCGGCGGTGCCCTAGCGCCCTCTATTGACCGTCCGCCGCTACTGACATGCCTTTCATGATGTAACTGACAATCTGCATACTTAATTTCAGACAGATTTACAATTCATTTGACACATTCTGATGAAACTGTGAGTACCCAAATATCAGCGGTGACACCCTTCATCATTTCTGTTTGATATGCATGCACCTCCAATGGCTTAGTGTTCTCGTGTTGACGATGCGTATGAGTGTGTATTTCCATTTTGTGAGATTATGCATGAGTGTGTGTATTCATACATATGCATGCACTCATGTCTATCACTATATTTGTCTCCATGTCTGTCTTAAGCTTATGGCCCTCCAGATCCACAAGTCATATTAACATTAGCCTTTCCTGGTACTGTGTGGCAAGTCTTAGCCAGGGAGGAAATGAGGGATGTGATAAATAAAGCAGCGAAGGGGTCACCGTTGTCAGGGAAGGTTGGGGATATGAATATTGTCATACTGAGAGCGTGTGGGAGTGGCATTCTGCAGCTGAGGGGAATGAAAGACGGGAGGCCAAAGCGAGTGCTTGTCAAGTGGGAGAGGGAGTGGCGGGTCTTAGCGGGAGCATGACTAAGTGGAGGGGGGGGGGCATGGTTGTGTGTCACTCACTTTGAGTTGAGTTTCAAACTAATCAAAGAGTGTGCTGTGTGTTTGCCACTCAAATTAGACTTTCATGAGAAATTATTTTTCTCTTTGAACTGCGCATAATGTGAAGTCTATTTTCAAATGATTCAGATGGTATCCATTCATCTTTAGGTTCGTCGCAAGATGTGTTATTACCAGAGGTGGAAAATCAAGGTCCAGGAAGTTGAAACACGGCTGCAGTTTCGCTTAAGGTTTTAGCTGCAGGTGATTCTTCTCAACCGGCAGGTAAATAAGCTCCCCGGGAGCCGGTTGAGTAGACGCACCTGGCAGGGTTTTTACTTTCTGGACCTTGATTCGCCACCATTGCAAAATATAGATTTTTTTTTTTTTTTTTATGGCGCATCAGTCAATCCTATCGAGGATTTTCCAAAGGGCAATATAATTCGGACCCCATCACACGCAACAAGGTTTATTTTTCCTTTTTCTCAAGTTCGGCGGACCGGATTAAAACGTTTAACAGGCCGCATGTGGCCCCCAGGCCGTAGTTTGCCCACACCTGCTCCAGAGCGACATAGAGGAAGAAGCCGTTGTGGTATAGAAAACAACAAGATATTTTTCTGCGGTACATTTATTTGTGTTCCAATTTATTCACGTTACATATTTACCTTGAAATGGTGAAAGCATTTTTAAACTCTCCGCTCATTCACTCACAGTGAGATTCATGGAATACATTTTCATGATTGGAAACAGCGATGATGCTTTACCTGGAAAACATCGCCGCCAGTCAGCTGCGCCGCTGAATACTTTGAGTTTCGCTCGTGGGATTTATGGACCTCTTCAATTTTGGCTTTTGTCATGCTTTCTTAGTACCTTATTTTGTTGATAATTTGTCCTTTCCCTTCTTGCACATTTAATTAACTGCCATCTCCCTAATGTGTCTCAATGGTGACACATTGTCGTCAGTTTCTCTATTTTTCTATACCCTGGGCTCGCTTCTCTTCTCAGACACTCTGTTCCATTGCTGCGCTTCGTTCGTTCTTCCTGCTTTTGCTGTCTTTGGATCAGGTGTTCAATCCTGTTCCTTGAGGGTCGCTGTCCTACTTGTTTTCCATCCCTCCCTGCTGTCACACACCAGATTCAAATGATCTGATAATCAGCAAGGTGTGCAGAATCTGGATAACGATCCTGGTCATTTTATTTCCGGATCAGGTGTGTTGCAGCAGGGACAGATGGAAAACAGGTAGGACAGCAGTCCTTGGAGGAACAGGATTGAACACCGCTCCATGAGATGAAGTATTAGTATTGCTAGTGGTGGGCGGTCAAGGCCTAACACAATCAAGAAATCATGATCATATTCTTCACATAGATGTCATATTATATCCTAGTGTTGATTTTTTAAGTTGGAGTTTTTATCCAATCAGAATTCAGCTAGCTCGTGTTGCCAGGCAGATTTCATGATACCAGTAGCACGCACTATTTGTCCAAAGTCTTCAGATACAATCGAGCGGGCGTCTGTTCTGTGTCTCAAGGGGGCTTTTCCCGTTGATAGACAGTTGCGACAGCCAATCAGATCACGAGTTGGTTACAGTAAGCCTTCTCGCTGACTTACGTTGAAGGTGACGAACCCGTTTTGTGATTAGATACTCACTCGTGAGGGGGCAGCGCTTTGCGGAATCAACACACCGTCAGTCATAACTGGCGACCGTTCGAAAATCTGAAATATATTCTTGCTTTTTTAAAACCACAATGGCCTACGAAAGGAAAAGTGTGGATTTAATTGCAAATACACTTGCAAGACCATTTTCAAGAAGAAGGATTTATTTAAGTAGGACTTCACTGAAGGCCCGCCACTGATTCTTACTATTATTAGTCCATTCATGATGACAACAGCTCAAGCCTTGGCCTTATCGAGTTGTGTTTGGTAGATTGTCTTCTGACATTTGACCTATGTGGAGCCTTAAAAAAAACTTGTTTTTCTTGTGATGTGAGTACCGTGCTTTTAGGTCCAGCCCACTCCTTGCATGTATTTGACGAGCTGCTGTCAGAGCCGTGGACGACCACAGCACCAACCAAACGGCACTTGTGAATTATATTTGATATCATATTAGTAACAAAAATGGTCTTGCTTTCAATGTTGGTTTAAGATGCCGGAGTGTAAGTGCCGGCGCTATGTGATGCGGAGACATGAAAGTTATGACAGACTGCTTTGGTGTCACATGGATTTCCATAAGAAACACAGAGATCCGAAAGCAGCCAGCGTTACTGATGGGGCTCAGCTTGAGTTGATATGGCCGTGATGTGACATGGAACCTCATTTTAATGCGAAGTTTCTCAAGTGTTTTATGCAAATATACGCCCATGGGTGAACATGTGAGATGTCAGTATTTCATTTTGCATACCTAGCCACAGTTGCGTTTATCTTTGCACCAGGCTGGGGTGTTGCTTATATTTATTCTTTTCATCCAACGGGTCTGCTGAGCGTGATTACGATCCGTTCAACACTTTATTCCAGATGGTCACAATCAAGCCACCAGGAACGAAACAGGATAGTCGTGACCCAACGTGGATATCTGGAGATATTTTAAAACTGTCAAAATGCTTTTTTTTTTTTTTAATTATGCAAAAATACGTATTTGGGATTTTTACATGATACTCGATAACTCATTAGAATGTTGAGTAGGACATCCGGATACTAAAATTTTGAGTCAGCCGACTGCGGTTCCAGTACAAGGCGGAATTATTCGTACAAAAATTAGCCTACTACATGTGTGCGTTTTACAGAGGTAAAATCATTCAACAATTCCTCTTGCACCAGCTAGCAAGTAGCATTTTCATCTTCCTTGTCGAGTCCATAAAGCTAAACGAGCTAAAAGGACTACGGCCTTGTCGCTTTTGGAGAGGTGAACACTCGGAAACTTGGCTGCTAATTGAATTGATTTCTGTGTAAACTCCTTTCAAATAAAACGTGCAAACCAACTACAAAGTATATTTGAGTCACCCTGAAAACAAAATGTAAAAACAATCAGTTGAACTACGAAGCTAATACGCGCAAATATTGCGCAACGTCTGCTTATCATCAGTCAAGGCAGAATTCTTTGCATGTATTTATGTCACGTTCTCAAACAAAGACTCATTTCCTTCTTGCACAACAACATAAATGTACAAGAACTGATCCATCATACATGCGAGCTCATCTTCACAAACCTGTACACACACACACACACACACACACACACGAAGATCCTCACGCGTGCACACATACACACATTGACGTGCGCACACACACCATGCTGCGCCCCATTTCTGTTTAGGGAAAAAAGTAATTACTCTCTTTCCCTGCCTCAATGCCTTCAGATGCCTCAGAGGGGTGATTCCCCAGTGAGCCAGTGAAATTCACTTAAACAGCTTTTGAGAGAGTAAGCAGTCTTATTGTTGCACAATGAAACTTTGACTGCAAGGAGCCAACGCGTGAAGGTGGAAAAGCTAGAAGGTGAAAGAAGATGGTAAATAAAAAAAATAAAATAAAAAAAAAAAACGTTGGGCAGCATTGTTTTTCCTGTTGTTTTTTTTTTCTCAATATTTCACATATATCTCGGAGTCTTTTTTTTTATCCTCGCTTTTCTCTCCAAACTAAAAAAAAAAAAAAAGTGTGGGCTTTCAACAATGGACAATAAAGCACAGATGCACAACATCCTGCTGCGTTTCTTGAAAGAACTGATTGAGCCCAGCATGCCGCGTGTGCGTGCGTGTGTGTGTGTGTGCGTGCATTCACGTGCATCCATTCATTGACCTTCCACAAGTTTTTTCACCACCTTCAAAAGCACACATCTCAACAGTTTAGATACTCAACTCGCTTTTACACCACTCCATTTCCAATACGTCTTTTTTTTTTTTTCTGTTGTAGCGCCTGAAGTGGCACTTAAACGCAATCCTTGGGATTACAACTCAGGGTGGCACAGAGCAGAATCTCACTAGAACAAGCTAAATTAATAATGATCCGAGTAAAGAATGTTATGATGTGCCCACAATCCGACGAGTTAGTCGGGTTGGGGCGGTTTGCATTTGAAGGATGACATGCAAGCATTGTGACACACTGGGGAGATTTGCAGACGTTTGCCTGAAATTTCATCACATTGCTTTCGTGCTAATATGTTGATGACATTGCGCAAACAACGAGTGTTCGCCTGGACACATTAAATGAATGCCTACAAGACACAAACCGCACAATGCACGCACAATCTTGGTGTTTTTGATCATTATTTCGGTGAGTAAAGATCGTGCTTTCCTCTCAGGGCACTATAGGGGTTGAATGGATAAAACCCCTTAGAAAACAAAGTCTATGGAGACGTGTGTGTGCGTGCGTGTGTGTGCACGCGTGTGTGTGTATGTCCCTTTATCCGCGCTGTTTCATCTTTCTGCCTACATGAGTATATAAATAATATAATTTGTTCAAGGATGTGTGGTTGATTCAGTGCGATAACTTCCCCTCTCTCTGATAATAAATATAAAGAAGGAACAAAACGGCAAAAACATGAATAAGCTTTTTGAATTATGAATTAAAAGATACATGCCCCAATGGCAGCTCTGGAGGCTGATTAAAGCATGGTGATTTTTTTTTTTTCTCTTTGTGATTCCTGGATGTTTTTGAGCCACTTCAGCTTTCTTGAGGAAGAGGAACATTATACGAGAAAGTAATAGCAACAACATCTAACTCGCAAAAGAACTGCCCACACGGTGGAACTGGACAGGGGGTCACTAAACACAACTCTTAACCTCACTCAGGGTGCAAACAAAATGTCAAATTAATAACATGGTGGTTCAAGTGTTCACTTGGGCCTTGCAAAGTTTTCCGCGTATGTTGCAGATGAGGTACAGTCAATGAATTTGATTATAGCCTGCAGAGTCGCTGCTGCGATTGGTTGTGGAAGGTAGGCATGATCACGGGTGATAGTTTTCCCACCGTATCACTGCGCTTTAGTTTTTGGACTTTTTGCTGCTACACTGGGGAGACGCATACAATGTGCTCTGGATCTCTGCATGGGTAGAATCCTTCAGTAGACCATAAATTGGCCTCTCATTTCACGCTGCGGTAGCTGCAGGGATGCGCTGGTGGCCAGCAGAAAACATGCTTACAACTCTCTGTATCTTTCCCCTCAACCCTTGTTTTTTTTTTTTTTTTTCATTTCTAATGGCTGTTTTTTTTCCCCCTCAATCTAGACCCCCCCCCCTCACTCCACGAAGAATCGGGTTCATATACATCACCACACTTGCTGTTGATTTATTTCTTTTAATTAATTGAAAAAAAATTAGGAGTGACATCAGCTGAAAAAAAACTAGTTTTGCTAAGAGCGAGTGAGAGAGAGAGAGCGGTCTACAAAAAATGAGATGGAAATTTGATTAGCCGACTACGGAGATAGCATCAGAGCTGTGTAGGTGCCTGTGTAAATGAGACCGTAAGAAACGGCAGAGGAGCTCATTAAAAACGCAGATGGTACTGACACACCTCCTGCGCAGAATGCCGGGCTGCTGTATTAAGTTCATATTCCGGTATATTGTCACTTCTGCGTAAACAAGCAGTGAGGCATGCCAGCAGCATCACTTTGACTGCAGTGTTGAACTATTCCTTGGCAAAAGTGAAGATGGAAATTTTGTTATTAGAAGAAAAAAAACATGTCAGGTATGATATGTCAGGATGGGAAATTTAAAGGGAGTTTAGAATGTTTTTGGTGCTGAAGTGAGGGTAGGGGGAGAATTAGGAACGCGTTGCGATTTGAATTTCATCTTTCTCGCTTCCATCTCAAAGATGTCTGAATGGCAAAGATAGTCACAGAACATGAAAATAAGATAAAAGAGTCTGGATGATAACTGGGGTGAACAAGTTATGAAGATAGTGGAATGGAGGAAAATCGTCATTTAAAACAAAAGGTGAAAAGTATTGAAAAACTCACCGACTGAATTTTCGGTTCTATATTTTCTTGTCGGCTCCTCTACACATGACAATATTCACCCATTTTTTAGACACATAGGTGTGCTGGAGCCTATTCCAGCTCTAGGAGAGGGGAGGGAGATGTGATCCAGTTTGTTTTCAGATCCGTTTGTTTTTTCTTCCGGTCATTGGGGTGGGTGGAGTCTCCAGCGAACACCTGCTGGTCATCATCATTAGTTGGCATTTTAAGCGCTGGAAACGGAGGGGCTAGTCGCCAAAATGTTGTCTTTTGTTGCCATTTCCCAGTGCGCATTTGTACCTCTTCTTATTCCTGTTTCTTATTTACTATAGTTTTCTAACTTTGTGTAGGTTAGTTCTCGTTCTAGTACTATTAGTGTTGCTGTGTGGCTGCGTTTTTCCCAGTGATGGGCACTCTGAAACCGAAGCTCCGGCGCCCGTTTCAAACCCGGAAATAAAATTGTCTCTGAACATTGTTCCGACTTACGGTTCAGGCTGGAGAAAAACACGTGACCTGTGACATCCGAAGCAATAACTGTTTCATTCTCGAAATGAACTCCAGTGAACCCCCAAAAAGAAACCGTCTATATCCAAAGACTGTGGAAAAAATGTTTATACTTTAGTGTGAGTCGTCATTAAACAACGTATGAGCCTTTTGCTTTATTTATTTACTCAAAAACTGCCAATTGACACAAAACATTTTTTAGTACGAAAGACCAGGTATCCAATCATTGTTTCCGTGTGTGCATACCGTTTTACTGTCTAAGACTCTAAAGTATTTGACTGCAGTTCTAGTTTTTGGCCACCAGATGTCATTATCACTGAAGCTTTGAAGCTTCAAACCATTTTGAACGATTGCTTCAAATGGTTCAGTGGTTCATAAAAGCTTCATTTGCCCATTTCTAGTTTTTCCTTTTGTCTTATTAGATTTCGCTTTGCTTTTCTCTGTTTTTTGGTTAGTCCTGTTTTTGGCGGCTAGCTCCTCTTGTTCCACCCATTCCCCTTAGTTTATTATCTTCTTGTGAGTTTTTCTTACTCACGTCTGGCGTGCTCCCTTAGTTAAATAAATCTCTACTTTGTTTGATCTCTGCCTCTGTCAATTTTGTTGGGTCCACTTTGCTACACTCACACACACGCACACACACACACTCTTAACAGAGGTACCGTTATGGACTGGTTGCCGGCGCAGTATAGTTGGACATAGACGAGCATTCAAATAATGTGCCTTGTCTTTGAATGAGTGATTGCATTCTTCAGCTCTCTCCCACTTGAACTGCCTGGCTTCAGTTGTGTGGGAGACATTTCGACCGCAGTTTGTTGGCTCATCTGGCAAATAATTGATTGGCTAATTGAACTCGGGAACTCTTTCATTTTTCTTGTGTTCCTGGATAGATGATGACGATGACATGTTTGAAGAAGAAAGTCCCCGCTGTAATCATGACACCATGTCAGCTTCAAATGGATTAGTGCTTGATTTTTTTCTTTTTTTTTTTCGTGGCGGCTCAGGGCTCAATTGCGAGGGAGTGGCGGGATGACGGGAGTGGGTTGGAAGACGGCAAAAGGCAAATGCATTGGAGAGAAGGTGATTTTGAAAACAGCAAAGTGGTGTGAAGTTGGAATTTTTGCAGCAAAATATGACATGATTTAGTTTTTTATTTTCTCAAATGAGTTTTAGAGAGCAACGGGGGCCCAAAAAAAAGCCATGTCTCCCAAAAATGCATTTTCCTTTCTTCAATTTATACATTTTCTGATAATTCTGTTCTGTGTTTGTGTTCTAAGGCCTTGCATGTTGCAAGCGTGAAAGTGAGGGTGTTACTGGAGCTGCAAATTATGCACAGTGTGAGATCTCACAATTGGTAGACTGTGCCATCTGTTTATTATGGTACATTCCATTTGAATCATTGAGCAAATATTTACTTGTGAGATATTTGTTTGTGAGATTTGAGCAACAAATGTTCCAATGGTTACATTGTTCAGCAGTTTAGTATTTGGATAAGAAAACACGGGCATGCCATTGATGTTGCATTGGTTTAAACATTCTATCAAATAAAAAGTTCCTCACTGATCAGGTGTTTTAAATGTCATCATCGGCGGAAAGGTATTGCAAATTCTGATAATCATTGTCCTTTTATATGAGTATAATAAAGAGCTCATGGTAAATCTGTCGGACTTTAATTATAACGAGTGTAAACAATAGCGACAAGACTAGAGAAATTCCTGCAAAAAATGTTAATGTATGTTCAGACAGTTCTCGAATCAAACGGTGGTGAGGTGAGGGCTACGCCGCATTTTTTGTGCAAAGTGGGCTTTGTACGTGGTCGTACTGGTTTTGCTAGCACGCATTCGCACAATGCGACGGAGACAATTAGCATCTATGCGTTGAGTCCGACGCAACGGAGAAAAGCGCGCTTTTTGAAACCAGATATGAAACAAGACAATGTGCTTTTTTTCCTCAATAGAGTACATTTAAAATAATATCCAACAAAGCTGACGGTAAAAGGTTTGCTTGGCTCTCGGCGTTATAATTTCTCATGAGGCGCCTTCGCAAAATTAATTTCCCACCCCTGATGAATGGCATGGTGGCCGATCAGCACACCCGCCACAGAGTTGGTTCGTCGGGGGGCTTGGATCTTGGCTTTGACCTTCCAGCGTGGCGTGTGTATGTTCTCACCGTGCTTTCATGGGTTTTCTCAAGGTACTCAGGGGGGGGGGGGGGCTGTGTTTCGTGACAGGTGGCTGGCTGGTAATTGGGCGCACCTGTGTATAAAATGTCACCTCATCACAGAATGATTGAGCATTTTCACGCTTTGATGAATGAATGGATGATCTCATTTTGGTCCAAAGCTGACTGTGTTTTTAGAGGTTAGAAGACATTATAAAATATTGATTTGGGTCAAGAAATCAGCAAGGAAAAAAAAGGACATTGTGGTCAACAGAGGACTTTCCTTCACATTAAGTAAATGTACACGTTTGGTCAGCAAAAAGCGTTTTTTTTATTTTTTTTTTAAGATAAAATTCACACCGTCGACCTATGTCTGGTTTTTGGAGAGCCTTATCCAGCCTGTTTTAGATCCCATCAACAAACTCTGTGGAAGCCTGAAATGATCCTGATCATTTCAATCAGATGCGTAGCAGCAGGGTGAAATTTTAGACACGGTGTATCAAGTCAAGTGGCAAATATTTGCCAGATTTTTCTCAAGTCCTGGAGTGTTAACATTCCACTCCTTCACTGTTGCATTAAAAATAGCATCGCACTACAGCAGGGGTCTACAAAAACCTGTTCCCCGAGGGCCGGTGTCCTGCCTGTTTTCCATCCATCTCTCCCTGCTGCAACACACCTGATCCAAATGATCAGGATCGTCATCTAGCTGCTGTAGACCAGGCTGATTATCTGATCATTTGAATCAGGTGTGATGCAGCAGGGAGAGATGGATGGAAAACACGAAGGACATCGGCCCTCGAGGAACAGGATTGAGGACCTCTGCACACGACACACTCACTGAAATCAGATGTTTGGGCTGAATTTTCCTCCCTCTTTCAGTTGACGTAATGGGCAAGTTTACACTTACAGAAAAAAAAAATATATATATATGAGCAAAGTGGTGTTTTTTACACCTCATTTGTGGTGCTACTTGGAAAAGTGCAGGCCACATTTTGTCTGAAGAAGAAAAGGAGAATAATAGAGAATAAAATATAATATGTATGAAGCATTAGCAATATTAAGATGGTCTGCTCTGTGTTGGCGCCAGAGCTGGCTCCACAGCAAGCCCTTAAAAAGAAAAATTTAAGCAAATGAGATGAAAAGGTAATATCACCCCACAGACTTCACACTCAGTGTGCGTTAATTCATTTTCATAAAATGGGCCTGCAGTATTCATGAGAAACGTGAAGTAGCCAGCCGCTTGGCCAACTATGAGATTTAAATGCTAGTTTTGTCATCGTGTATAAAGGAAAAAATGCCAACACAAAACAAAAAACAATAATAAAAGGAAGAAGAATAGAAAATAACGATGAAATTGCACATTTTTTTCAACATGACGACCACCCAGCTTCATCAAAGTCATTTATTTCAAACATTTTCCTTTCTCCCGGAATGTCACGTTCTCATCTATTCTAATATTAATTTTAACTAATCTAATTTTTCATGACTGTTCATACATTTTCAATGAGTACTGTAATCTGCATTAAGATCTACTCCGCACAAGCACACACCCTCATCATGCATTAAACGAAACACATTTTTTTTCCGGGTCACGGCTAAGCAAAGCCGTGGGAAACAAATGACCGTCGTATTTTGCCTCTCAGTTTGTGTTAAATAAACACATAATAGAAGATCTCCCAACGGCTCGTCTTCCACACTGCCACCTAGCGGATGTAGGAGGGACGACCTTTAACCGCGTGAACATCCGAGACCGATACTTTGAAACGGCGTGACAAACAAATGTGAAAATCCTCCATGTGTTTCTTTTTTTACCTAAATCTCTCTCCATAGCCACTCTCACAAACCTATCTTGTAATCTGACAGAACGACCGTCAACCTTGATGTTGAGTGAGAACATCTCCGCCCAATTGAAGCATATACCGCAACGCACATATGAAGAGTTGATGGCCATGTCGTGCAATTCACGAGAGTTCTTGCAGCTGCTGCCTTGCATCATCAAATTATGAGCTGCGAATGAGCACATTTTGGGAGAGAGAAAAAAAAAAATTCTATTTACTTTCATTGATTTCTGGACAATACAAGTTTGGGGCTATTCACAGCAATATCTTTCCAATAAAATCCTCTATTTTGATAAATAGGTAATTTTTTTTATTTTTTTTTGCTCAGCGTGGTTGTGTGAACATTCACTCACTCGCATTTTAAATTAGAGGGAACATTGGTTGACAGTTTTTCCTTTGGATGTCTTCTGCCTTCCTTGAATGTGCAGAGAACTCGCAGTTCTCCAAATCTTGCTTCAAGTGTTCCAAAGCGTGTTCATTCAAAGCCCTTTGAACGCAGCATCACTGCCATTATCATGAGCCCAACCCGCTATCTTTATGTTCACCGAATGGGAAACACCCTAAATAGGATTTCACAAATTGGTTGTGCAACTGTGGCTATTTTAAACCATTTGATAGGCACTAGCGATAGCCAATCAGATCATGAGTTGATGACAGGAAGGCCGTCTTGTGATTGGATACTCACTCGTGAGGGGGCAGCGCTATGCGGAATCAACACACCAGAAAGTCGTAACTGGCGACCGTTTGAAAATCTGAAATATATTCTTGATTATTTTTAAACCACAATGGCCGAAGGACAGAAAAGTTTGGATTTAATTGCAGATACACTTGCAACGTGATTTTCAAGAGAAGCTATAGGTCGTCCAACACTCGCTCAGTAGTCCGTAACTGTCTTTCTGTTCATTATTTCTCCAGTCGTGGTGTCATAAATGATGTAATATGTGGGGGATTTATTCAAGTCGGACTAAATCGAACTTCACTGAAGGCCTACGTATGAAATGGACGGCCCACCACCGTATGACACCGTATAGAATACGCTTTGTTCCAGCTTCAGCTGTTGTCAAATCTGCTCTATAAATAAAGTAATATTTTATTGTATCGTACAAACCAACAACTTTATATTTATGACTTTTCCAGCTTTGCTTCTGTTCCCGTCTCTCGGGAGTTTCCGTCGCTTCCTTTGTGGCTTTTGCAGTCGTGCCGAGGTTCAGTATTGCCGCGTTGCGGAGTTTGCAATTGTTACGACCTTTCTCGGCCACCGTCCATTTATGTTGATCCCTTCGAGCAACATTCACATTTCAAAAAGTGTCACTCACTATCTTCTCCGCGAGTACATTTAACAAACGAAGCAACCAAGAAGAGTCCTTCCAACCTCAAGTCTCCTCACTAATGACTTGACAAGCACGTCTTGGATTTTGTGTTTCCAGATGTTCCGAGGTGTTGTCTTGTTTTATTTTGATTTGAGGGAGATGAATCACAACAAAGAAGAAAACAAGGTCCTGAAGTGCTCCCCCCGCGAGAGTGCCGACGTGCGCCTCCTTGGGGCCTCCAGGGACGTCTACCATCCTCCTTCACCCACTTCAGGGAGTCGCGCGTCCCTAAAGACTCGGGCCATGTAGCAGCTCTCTGCGCTAACTAGGGCATCCGGGAGGAAACTTCACCGCATCATTAAAGGCGTGTTTGTGGCTTTGTGCATGCATGATGTTTGTGTGTGGATGGCGTCGCTGTGTTTGCATCTTTCACCCCAAAGCTACCTTCAGGAGGAACATTCAATTATCACTTGCAATTGATAGCGGAATGTCTTTTGCAACCACCGACTCTATTTCCATAAACTGTTGGGAAAAGTTCTTTTTATAGTGATGGTGGAGGGAATTTAACACACTGACGCTTTGGAGTTATGTGTTCTCATCAAGAGCTGACGTTGAAAATGACACTATGCTGCCATTAACGAGTTATCTAATGAGGTCCAGTTCATTTGTGAATGCGAAGTGTGAAAAAGTGAAACGTGTGACAAACTACAGCGTTTAAAAAAAAGAAATAAATTGGCTATACGTCAGTGGATAAACCGTATCGCTACAGCAGTGCCTTCTTTTTGAGTCCTCGTTGCATGGATGCCGAAATAGCAAGATTAGAGCACCAATCACTTTGCAAAACATGAAATAACACTATACATGGACGACTCCCATCGGAATCCCCCCCCCCCTCTTTGCGGGTGCTAACAAAATATTGACACAGAAGGGAAAAGCCTGATACATTTTCTCACATACGTCACACACTTTGTCCTTCTGAATGATTGATATTTTGAGAAGGACGTTTGAGCACAACGTTGCACTCGCCTCGGGTCGATTTTTATTTTAACGTATTTCGTCGGGGTGCCTTGGCAGCAAAACAGTGTATTTGTGTTACAAAAATGTAATACAAAACAGGGCCAGTGGCGGAGCTAGATGGGGCGGGGCACAGCACAATAATATTGTTGCTGGTTTTATTTCATGATTGTCAAAATTGTCATTGTGCAGCGATAAATGAAACCTCGGGCGGAAATGACTCCTCGTTGAAAAGTCTTGTGAAACATGTGGCTTGCTTTTAAAGCTTTGCTTGTGTGCTTTCCTCCCCGAATTTTGAGCATGGTGTCAAACTCAAGGCCCGGGGGCCAGATTTGGCCCACGACTTCATTTTATGCGGCCCCGCGAATGGCAAATCCCGTGCGTCAACTTCCTGTTTCAAGCACATTGTCTTCACTTTTAACAACATTGACAAATGAGATATCGACATTTATTATTTTATTTCTTATGAAAATTGTTGAACAAGCAATAACACAATTGAACGACATCAAGCAATCACACAACTACGTGATATGTGAGGTAGGAGCCTTCAATTTCCCTTTACGACCTTATGACCGCAAATATATCGACGCGTTTCAATGTAGTGTCCAAAAATGTTTTTTTTTCGTTCTCCCTGCTTCAAGCACTTCATTTTGTTCTTGGAGAACAACTCTTTCTTGCGGGACTGCATGTATAAGCTGCCACAACGTGTTTTATCTACAAAGGAATAATGCGAAATGCTTGGGGAATTAACCTGGCAAGGATGCTGAATTTGCAAGAATACCGGCTGTGTAATATAAATACATTTGCCGCGTTTCACACTGAAGATTGTTCCGGGTCAAAATATGAACTGAAGATTCTCACAGATGGAAATGATGTTTTCTTCTTTTTACATCAATTTCAGGAAGCGACACGGACTCCTTCTTAAAATAACACCGTCCAGATCTGTCGTTCAACTTTTTTGTTGATCTCATTGGCTGCAGTAAGTGGGTAGGACGAATATTTTATTTGAATTGATCCAAATGTATTCTCATCATGATACGCAATGGTTGGTTCCATAAACAATCTGGCGTATATTTTGTTGCCCGCAACACAGAGAAACAGACCACCCACGTGCCGACATGCAAGAAGAGATGTCAGCCTGATAGGGGGCACAAATGGTGGGAAAAAAAAGGGCACCTTGAAAGGATTCTGGAGAAGAGGCAGACTAAAACCTCGCTAACAAATAGTTGCACATTATTTTTGCGCGCAGTCGGACTTGAACTGTGATCTCCTCGATTCCAAAAGCCAAGTCCTTCCAGATTCAGATGCTGACAATTTGAAAGTTTTTTTTTTTTTTAAAAAGGTCCAGATCAACAGCCGAGGAGATTAAAGACGGGCATACACGATGCAAATGAAGCCAGTTTCAAGCCCGGAATGATGAATTCACGCCCACTCCTCGGTTTACGACCTGTCTGTATGGAATCTCGGGGAACTGACATTATTTGTTGATAGTCAAGATAGTTCAAGCTAGGCAGTCATTTCACATCTACCGAATGTTCACAGGCTTGAGAACGGGCTGCATCGGAAGCCACCCCATTTCCGGCCTGAACAAATGATGATCTTCCGGTGATTGCTGCTCAATTTACCCAATTTTTCTTTAACTGACAAAAGTCGAATTCCTCCGCGTCATCTTCAAAGAAGGACAAAGGATTTAAGCAGAGCTGGGCACTTGACCCTTTTTGGACGGTCAGTCCCCCGCATTCTGCCCGCGACCTCACTACCGTTCTGGCCTCGATCCATCGGCTTTATTCATAAAAATTGTCGGCTCCCAGACTAAAATCAACCTCCGGACTTTGTTAAGCGAACTCTTATTTAGAATTTGTCACCACCCGCCCCAAAAATGGATGTCCGGCTGTGCCGGAGGGCCGGTCACCCACGTCCAAGTCGTGCTCTGCTCAAAAAGATGAGTGGATGAATCAAATAACAAACCGTCTAATTTAAATTTCACTCATTAAAATAGCAGACATATTAACACATGAAAAGTGCAGTGATTTTTTTTTTTGCAATATTAAGGAATAAGTGCATCATTTCCCCGTTTCCTCGTAGGCATGCGGTGGCACACAGAGGCACTGTTCCATTTCCTTTGACTTCCTGGTGCATCGGCCACCTGAGGCGTACTCATAAAAGCAAAGATCTAAGAGTTTAATTCACATGATTTCATTAAAGATGTGTGATTGCATTAAGGCTTCCTTATGCAGCCACTGGGGTGTGTGAGGGTGTGTGTGTGTGTGTGTGTGTGGGTGTGCTCGTGCGCTGTTTGATTTGATTCAGGGGATTTCCGAGCTTATTTCGTCACTTAATTAACCAGAGAGTACTGTATGCTGTTAAGGCTTTTCTTTTTCTGTTTTGTTTATCGAGTGGCCACAAAGGTACAAAAATCATCCGAATATCTTTGGTCCACTGTATTTATTAATTTCATTTTAACAGCAATCAAAATAGGACCACATTTTCCTTAAGTATCAAAATATGTTGACTAATTTTGAACAATAGGACAACAACCAACACAGTCGTGCTGTGGCTATTTCTCAAGGCCAACTCTCCAAAAAAAAAATAAATAAATACATAAATAAATAAATAAATATATGGTACTTGGAAAGATTCTTTCTAATGGAATCAAGCTTGTCCATTACCCCTTCCTTGTTCTAATTCCAGTCAATTAAGTCCAGAGACAGGTACAAACATCAGAGCCCTTCATCAACAATTTCTTTCAGCTGATTATGAAGCACATTTCATCTCCACACACCCCCCCCCACACACACACACACACAACATCCCCCAGAGGGCTAATTGAGTCTTGGATGATTCCACCGTTGTTTATTTAGCCTTGATTACACCTGGGAGAAAAGGCTTCAATTAAAAATCAAAGCTGTAATGATCTCGTCTTAAATGCCAGACATGTTCAGCAACGGCCTCCCTCAAAAAGGTCACCGGTGCTCGCAAACGCACGTTTGGATTTTATTAGATTTTTTTTTTTGGTTCTCCTTTCCTTCAGATTTACTGCTGAGGCATCGAGAGAGAGAAAGAGAGCGAGAGAGAGAGAGAACGGGAGCGAGTGGCCTCCATAAGCGCTAAACATCATAAATACTTAATCACACAAAGTTTCTTCTTTGAGCCATCAGGGAGGAAGACAACAAAGTTAGTCATTTAAAGGTGCTAAAACGAGATGTTTATTCTATGTTTACATCACATGCCGCCCCTGGGCTACAGCCATGGAAAAGCCTGATTATCACGCTGACAACAACAGCAAGGAGGGGCTGTGGAGTGTGTGTGTGCACTGGTTTTCATGTGGTTGTGGGGACAAAAATGTGTTTACACAGTCACATCATGGGGACCAGTTGCGGTATGGGGACAAAAAACCTGGTCCCCATGAGGAAAACTACTAAAAAACACCTCAAGTGTGTGTGTGTGTGTGTGTGAATTTGGTGGAGAGACAATTCATGTTTTAAACTTTTGCTCATTTGTTTACCTGTACGAATTGTAATGAAGCCGAACCGTGAGATGACAAATCACGACGACTGATTGCTAAATCAGGTCCGCGCTTTTAAATGGCTCCTCACTTTGATTGCTTCGCCGTTAGCTTTCCGCCGTTTGGCTTCCGAAAAAGGAATTACCCATTTTCCATCCGCGACTTTAAGGTGTCAAGGACGGAAGATGGGCTCGACAATGTATTTATCCTCTTTGAAACTTTTGATTCGGATGCCAGAGTCTCATATAATGGTGTGAGTGAGTGTTGTCGGGAGCACCCGTGGCAACTTGGAATGTGATTAGGCTAGCTTTTCATCTCCAGTTTCTTCAGGTTGCATCAGTGCGACTTGTCACCGACATATCCTCCCTTGCTGAAAACCCAGGGGGTCCAAACCAACATTTCTCTCCTTTCAAATCATTTCCTTTGTTTTACAATAACGTCATTGTCAGCACGACGGCATGCACACACTCAAGTGTCAATGTTGCTAATGTTGACATCCGACAGAGCCGCAACGACAAGTTGCTTTGCTTCCTCTGTGTCAGAGATCGCCGCGAAAAAAAATGATGTTCCTCTTCTAATTGTCATCAGGAGAGTATCAAACATTTCTTGCGGCATGATTCATCCTCCCGTTCACCTTCCCGTGAAACAGAAAAGTCTCTTACTGTCCGTTAGCACTCCGGCAGCAATTTAAAAGTAATATTGATCGCTAACATACTAACGTACTGCCTAGCGTGGCGTCATCAACCACTGGACGTCTTCGGCTCAGAGGCGGACGGATTTGCATTTTGAGCTCACAGCCAATCAGAATGATCACTATTTTACATTCTGCAATTGATGGCACAGAATTCATTGAAATCATATCTAAAAAGCACAATGACTCTTATTTCTTCACAATTTATTTGCTGCTTTTTACTTAGGTTTGTTCCTGCCTGTACCATATTTTCCAGACTATAAGGCGCACCCGCATATAAGCCACAGCAACTCGCTTTTTTGGGGGGAAAAACAAAAACAAACAAACAAACAATAAATAAATAAATAAATAAATAATACATAAAATAAATAATACATAAAATAAATAAATAGGTAAATAAAAGAATAAATAAAATAAAAAAACAAAAAAAAAAAACCCAAATACAAGCCGCAGCGGGCTATTAGCCGCCATTTGAAAAAAATTAGTTGTCACCCTTGTTAAACAAAATATATATATATTTTTTTACTCTCATTTGTAGACCAAACAGCAACTTTTTCTCTTCAATTCAACCTTTCACCGTTTTTACATATCCTCAACCCGTCTTGCTCCAAAGAACCCACACTAAATAAAGATGATGTGATATTTTCTCCCCGAGTTCGTCTTAATAATAATAATAATGCCTTTATTAGTCCCACAATGGGGAAATTCGAGATTCGAACCCAGGCCTCCTGGGGAGACTGGGTCCTGAACGCGGCGCCTTAGACCACTCGGCCATCCTGGCTTATGATGTAGTGCCATGTTTAGCTTGTCGGAGAAGTTTGTTTTCAAGTGGAACTCTGCGGCTGGCTCGATGAATAATGGCTTTTGTGAAATCATTTTCAAGGTTAGCGTTCACTGAAATGTACACGATTTCCTCATCGGGAGTGTTGCGAATGCACACATCTCTTGTAAATGAGGAGCTTTGGATTTTTTTTTTTTTATATTCCAACACTGTCTGCGTCTGATTTTGTCTGTTGCTCTCCGCAGCTGACTGATTCTTTGTCAGACTATCAGTCCTCTCAACTCACGTATTGTGTAACAAGAAAAGACGTTATTTGTTCCACCAAAAGAGATCCAAAGCGATTGCGCAACACTCATTATTGCTTCCTGCGCACAGGTATAATTTTTTTTTTTTTAATTCGCCTCTTGTTTATTTGACTGTGTCACAATAAATTCCGCAATTTTTTTCAAGTACTATTTTTTTAAGCTTGTAAGTGGTCTTTACTTGAATCATATCTTATAATCAGTAATTTGATTTCAAAGATTGTTCTAATAGCTTTCTTTGATCCTTGATTTCGATCGAAACGGGGTCCTCTTTTCAGGCATTTTCCTTAGAAACAATTCTCAACCCTCAGTCGTAAGTTGAGCAGGATGTTTTATTCTGAGATGATGTGCTTTAAGATGCACAGCGAATATAGTATAGTATATGATTTTGGCTTTGCAAGATAGGCAAGTTATTTTTGAAGTAAATAAAACGGAGTTAACCGAGTTAAAATATTGAACTGCGTTAAAAAAAATTCTAATTAATCTTGCGTTAACGCTTTAATTTTGACAACCCTAATATATATATATATATATATATATATATATATATATATATATATATATATATCTATATATATATATATATATATATATATATATATATATATATATATATATATATATATATATATATATATATAATTTTTTTATTGATATATCTTTATTATTTTTTTATATATATATATATGTATAAAATATAATATTTTATTAATATTATTATATATTAATATATATATATATATATATATATTTTTTTTAATTAATTAATTTATTTATTTAGTCTCTGTCTGTGCAACCAGATGTGCCACGCGCAGGTGCCAGTGCTCGTTGGGGACCACTGTCCTACAGTATTCGGTCTAAATAGTTTGTGAATCCACTGTATGTACTGCTGCATGTGTTTTGTGTGCTCACTTGGATCAAAGCGCACATTTCTCCCCAGTATGCTCAGATTTAAGGATAGAAAGGATTTGTATTGCCATCCAGTGCAAAGGTTTCATATGCATATGCAACAGCACATTTTCATGAAAAGTGCACGCGCACTTGAGCTCCTCAAGTGTTTCTGGTTGTTTAACTTTTCTTAGTAGTTTTGTATGGCAGCATGCATGAATGACTGTGGAAATACGTGTGCACGTGCGTGTGTGCGTGAGGCAGTGGGAATGAGCAGTCTGTCATGCCTGAGAGGGAGCCAAGCCTGTTTAAATTGCCTTCTGGCTTCCAAGGCTCTCATCTGCAAACTGGCACCTCGTCTTCTTCTGCACTCGCTCACTTCTCGGCGTCCTCTCTTTGCTAAGCATGTCCGCCTCTGTCTTTTCTCCTGTTTTGTATTGTGTGCCTCTCGTCTGCCCTCCCCCGGCTGCTTATTTATTTATTTCATTTTTACATCTCTTCTTACTATTATGCCTCCTATTGTCAGTATATGACATTTTTTTTTTTTTGCCAGCGATCACCTTTGAGTTTAAAGACAGTGACGCGTTTATCTCTGCAACGATAACCAATGTGTATTATAAATGTCTGAGCTCGGTTAAATCCTTCAATTTACGCGGTGTGTCAAGAGCTTATTTGTAAACTGAGCAAAACCACACTTGCTTGTTGTCAACATTATGTACCTTTTGTACAGATAAAAATACTTTTTCTCGATACATTCTCTGTGTTCTGGTGACACAGTGTTGCTTAACAACCAATAAAACACAAATTCAACATGGACTACCTTGAAACGTAGCTCCAGCTTGCCACAAGAGGTGTTCCTCAAATGCCATGTCACTTTGAAGGAACGCTGAACACGATCGATTGCGTCACTTTGGTCAAACTCGGACTGAGTTTGTCTTTTATGGACATGTCGCAAAGTCAAACTCGATCGGGTGACTTGTTCGTTAGCCGTTCATGCAAAAATTATATTTGTCAACGTGTGGCTCTGCAGTGTCTTGTTTCTCTTGTTCCTCAAAGTAAAACTTATTTCCATACACAAAATATAAATAATAAAAAAAAAAAAATAATAATAATAACACATAAAAAGGAAATAATGGCTAAACAACTTTTTTATGTGGTAAAAATGATCATAAATTGCATATATATTTTTCAAAATATTTAAAGGCAATGTATTTATATTTCAGGGACTGAATCTTTTTGTTGTTGTTATTTGTTTTAATTTATTCGAAACTTCAAAATGTCCAAAAAGGACGGACAAAGTGAATGTAAAATCTGCTCAATGTTTGAAATCCACTCTGGTATATATATATTTTTTCATTTCGTGAAATCAACTGATGGACAGTCTGACACTTGGTGGAGGGAACAAAAGATCTATTCATGACGCAAAAAACATTTTGCAATTACACTGAAAACCGACATGCATTTGCTAAAAGCAGCGAACATTTTCTGCTATTGTCCCACCTTGAACACAATTTGGAAGAAACTTTGGTGTTCAGAGCTTATTTTTGTCCATCGGTGTGTGTGTGTGTGTGTGTGTGTGTGTGTGTGTGTGTGTACATACACATCTCTTGATACACCACTAATAACTACCATTTTTTTTTCTCCTTCAATGTAATGGCCTCCATAAATCACATCATATTCTCCTTAGTGATTCGCCGCCGGGCCCCCGACTCCATCTCTTGTAGCCTTGTGTCTCCCCCCCCCCCATTCCTGCCCTCGTTCAGGGTTTTTGATGAGGTCTGCTTGATCGAACCTGGTTGTTTGGAGGCCTTTTCGTTTATCAGCTCAAGCACTTTGACTCTATTTTGCTCCCTCCATTGATTATCACATTAGCAAGGCTTCATGTTAAGTCCCCATCCTCATCGTTTGCTTGCTCCAAGGTTACGGGCGATGGCACTAAACGAGGTGAAAAAGCCACATGTCAGATGGACGGATTAGTCTTGTTTGTAAAGCAGTCTGGACCAAACGGCCAAACAGTTCACTTTGGGATCATGTGGAGTGTGTGTGTGTGTGTGTGTGTGTGTCGGGGTAAGTGTGTGTCTAAGTCTAAAGGGCATTCATGTTCGTCCTTGGATACTCCGGCGTCACCAAGAATTTTGAGAGCTTTAAAAACCCCTCACGCTATTTCCGCCAAGGCTGTTTTTACACACTTTCTCTTCATCGCTCTTCATGAATTGTAGACATGTACGTTTTTTTTTTTAATCTGTGAATTTCTCGAAAACATCTTTTGTTACACACGCACAAACACGCGTGCGCTCAAACTCACACGATGCTGTTTACAACCGAATGCCGTTAACTCAGCCGACTGTATTTATGATAAACCTTATCTCCTGTGCAGCATTTCCAAGCACTAAAATACACAACATGAACACACACCGATAGCAGACAACGACATTTCACTTACCGGCACGCATAATGAGTGCCTTCTGCACTTCAAAGTCGAACCGCCTACTGTATATGTCTGGAGGAGGCATTCCTGCATGCTTGCATCATTAGAACAAGGATAAAGAAATATTTACTGAACCTGAACACGTGCTATCAAACACATCCAAAGTCTCCAGCAGGGAAGAGTCTACCTTAAGGGGAGGGAAAAAAACACAAAAGAGGAAAGACATAAGATGGAGCTAAAAAAAAAATCCCACAAAAAAAAGCAGTCATAAAAAAAAAAAATAATCCCACAAAAAGGAAGCAGTAATAAGTGTTCCAATTTTTGTATTCATACTACAATATTAATTTTCCAGCCAGACCTCTACGACAAAGTTGGACCAGGCACTGAATGCGAAATTCACATTGTTTGCAGACCAAGTTCCAAAAGAATAATACTCAACTCAACTCAGCTGTATTTGTAAAGCGCTTAAAGACAACTAGCGCTGCATAAATTGGAGCAAAAAGAAGCCATCCAACAGCAACCAATAAAAACAATTCATAATGTAGACAGTAAAAAACAGAAAATAAAAAAAAAATAAAGTCTCATGCTGAGTCAAAAGCGAAAGAATAAAAGTTAGATTTAAGGAAAGCTTTAAAGATGGGAAGCGAGGGGGGGAGGGGGGGCGGGGCTTACCTCATGTTTAGCGGGAGGGACCGGCAATGGAAGAGGATCGATCCCTTCGGTACGTTTAATAGCGTCTGGTCCGCAGACCTGAGGCACGTAAAGGTGGGGGAGCTCCGAGAGATAAAGCGAGACTATTTAAAGAGTTTAAAACAAATAATGGACTCTTAAAGAGAAGTCTAAAAATGTTCAGTCAGCCCGTCAAGGGACACTCGACTTTTTAAGCACCATTCAAGAGGTGATCAGCAGCATTTTGGACCAACTGGAGGTGCTTGTTGGAGGATTGGCTGACCATCCATCGACAAAATATATTAAACTGGAAATATTTTTTGGGGGGAAAATTGTATCTGTTCCAAACATGTCATTCAAATCCAAGTTGCTTTTAAATTCAGTCATTGCACTGAACTTCAAAACTCCTCAATTCCGTGAGGACCACCACCCCTGCCTATGCATAAATGGGCCAAAAAACATAAGATATCTAGACCAAAACACGTTTTATTCTCCACGACAGCGCTTGTAGTTGCAGTGCATAAAAAGACATGTTATATTTTTCTAATATTATTTAGCAACAGGTAAAAAATGTCTCAGTTCTCCATTTTTGGATACAAAATATTTAATCTAAATCAGGGGTGGGCCAACTTTTTTATTGGCGGGTCAAAATGCATTTGACCGAGGCGCCGGACCAGGAGCACATGGATCGAGTGTTTTGGTCACCTCACCTCATCGGAGGAAAAAAAATATATATTTAATATTAAATGAAAATATACAAAAGCATGACAACAAAATATCACAGTATTTAAAAAAATAAAACATGAACAAGGTTTATTGGTTGAATTTTTTTCAAGTTCATCGGGCCGGATTAAAACGTTTATCGGGCCGCATGTGGCCCCCGGGCCGTAGTTTGCCCACCCCTGATGTAAATGATCACATTACCTCATCATTTTTTATTTGTGTTCCCAATATATGAAGCCATAAATGAATCTGATCTCCCGACAACCAACCCACAAAATCCTTTTCTGTTCTGCGGTGTCACCCAAAAAACATCAAATTTATGAGCAGCAAACTGAGATCAGTTTGGCAGCGCTTCCCGTTGGGAGTTGCCTTGAGGCATCTGACATTCAAGCTTCAAACAAGGTACCTCGCACTCTCACACATTGGCACTCGCACACTTGTTCATCTCTCCTCACACCATTTCACCAGACTGGCCATCACTGGCTCCTCATCCAGCGAGTGTCTGTTTTTCAACATGTCTGCTATCCCTCTGGACCTTCGCTACACTCCAATTAGGTTTGTCACTCAACGACTGTGGATGGGATTGAGGGAAAAGGATTGGTGGGAGTTGCATAAAGAGTGCGAGCAGGAGAAGCAAATGGTATGTGTCTGGGCGATAGATGAGGAAAATGCAAGCAAAGGAGATGGCGAGAATAATATGAAGCTACAGGGCGGCGGGAAAAACGGCTGGATTTGCCCTGGAGGACTTCTGAATAATATGTCATTAAAGAAGATTCATAAACCCACAACCCTTCCTTCTACTCTTCTCACCTTTGCTGCCGAGTTTCCCTCCATTGTCTTATGCCGCTATTTGCACACGCGCAATTTTCCCGACGATGCCCAATATCAAACCTAATATGGTCCATTTGAAGAGGAACTTTACTCTCTGGCATGGTGGCTTGTAATAAAATTCTAAAAAAAAAAAGAAAAGAAAAACGATATCTAACCCTGTTGGTTGACGGCAGCTCAATAGACATTCATCGATGAACTTAAATTTTTTTTTTTTTTGGTTGTTGTATGGATGTTATCGTGATACTTTTGTTGGATGCAGGGGATCAATTTACTCACAGCAGAAGAAAATGTGAACAATTTCAGATCCAGGGAAAATTTGGACTAACCAGTAGTTAACAATGGGAATAATATCTATTGGCTTTCACTGTTCCCTAATTATTTGAATTACCGTATTTTCCGGACAATAAGGCACATCTGTATATAAGCCGTAGCCACTCTTTTGAAAAAAAAAAAATTGGGGAAACATTTTTTTTATTTTTATTTATTTTTTATTATTTATATATTTTATTTTATTATTTCGGGTATTTTCTGAACTATAAAGCGCCCCCGACCGGTGAAAGAAAAACCAGCAAAAAAGCCGCACCGTTGTATTAGCCGCATGGTTCAAAATCGAGGAAAAAAGTTGCGGCTTATTGTCTGGAAAATACGGTAGTCTTGAAGGTACTCACAATATCACACAACGTGTGATGGAGGCAAACGAATATTTCGTTCTGTTATGGGATGGCATCACAATTGTACAATGTTTTAGGTGTGAAATAATATGTTGTCAAAATGCTGTCGTGCTGGCAAATCATCCATTAAATGGGATCCCTTTATTTTCAGTCGAAGCATTCGGGATTAATTGTTTTAATGCGATTAAATATTTGTACTCAGTTGACTCAGTTTTATTTACTTAAAAAATAATTTGCATATTTTGTCAAATTCAAATACCGTACCATATTAGCTATACATCTTCAGCTCATCACATCAAAACAAAAGCGTGCTCAAGTCACCACTGGGCCTCGCAAACCAGCACTGCTGCACTGCGGCGCTTGTGGGCACAACTAAATGTATACAAATTGAGAATTGTTTCCAAGGAAAATGCCGTTGAGATCGTATTCGAGGATCAAAGAAAGCTATTAGAACAGCCTTTGACTTAAAATACACTGAAATATTTGGTGATTTGACATAAGATATAAATAAATACCTGTTAGAAGTGTCACAAAAAAATTGATTTATCTCAATTAATTATGGGATATTTTGCGATTAATTAGTTAATGTGGTTAACACATGCAGCTCACAGTTCCAGCGACCTGCGACGCGAAAATTCATTTTTTTTTTTTTTTGTAAACTGGCCTTCCCTAATGTCTTTCATTATCTTAATGCAATTGAATGCTGACTGATTTGTCCTATTTATTTTCCAGGAAAAGTTTTCGACCAACATTGATGATAAATCTTTATTCCGAGTGGACTTGAGGTTTGAGGCAGGTCTGGTCCAGCTTGTCACGTTAGTAAACGCGAGCTGACCATCTGTCGTCTGAAGGCATTCTGCTTTGTAAGCGTAATGTCCTTTCTTGAACGAGCGGGCGAGTGGCGAATTCAAAGCCCAGAAAAACCTACTTTAGCCGTTTGATGTTCCCAAGACCTGTTTGCGTGAAATCAATCACAGGCACCTTTTTTTTTTTTTTTTTTTCCTCATGCCAGACTTCAAAGTGCTGTCCTGTCCCATTGCTGTTGCCGAGGCCTCTCTCGGTTTTCATCTGAGGTACCGAGAGATTGCAGTCTCTCGGTTCTTCGACAAGATTCTGCTCTCTGATTACACCTCTCCTCGTCGATGGAATGTTAATGGAACGTAAAAATAACTGACCCTGAAACTGTGAAGGGTGGATCGTAGAAGGTGATTTGATTGAACCCCCCCCAAGAAAGGAATAAGAGCTTCTCCAAACACCAAAAGCAAACAAAAGCTCCCTTAAATGTGTCTGACGGCTGAGAAATACTCCAAATTAATTGAGAACTATAAAGAAGGTGAGTTCAGTTTTTAGAATGGCCTGCTGAGATTAAGCAACTGGTATAACTGAAAAAGCCGTGTGACAGCCGTGGCTATTCTGATGAAACTGTTTCTATGACGCCCGTTCAGATTGGTAAAAAGAATTTACCGCCACTTTGAATCCGATTAATTCGGATTCAGCCTTTTTAGGGGTTTATATGGAGCCTTTTCATTCCGTTTGGTCATTCGCATCCTTGAAAATCGGAATACATGGCTCCATATATAGTGTTTCACGTTGACAATCTTACAAACTAAACAGAGAAATTTGTATGAAATTTGGACTTTAACAATATACATGAAATAATAACATTTAGGACCAACGACCAAAAATTGATTGTTTGAAACGAGCGGCAAATTGATTTTATTTCTTGATTTTTTTTTTTTCTGGGACGACGTGGCCATTAATTATTTAATTATTTAATCTTTAATTTATCAAATTTTTATATTTAATTAAATTATTGTTGTATTGCTCTGGAGAGGGGAGCTCTCTAATCTCGTTGCACACTGAGTACAATGACAATAAAGGGCTTTCTGATTCTGATTCTGATCTTGCATGGCGGAATCATAATTCAAAGTCCTAAGAAGATGCAACCTTTGACCCATAACGATTTTAGTGTCATGATCTGTATTTGTGGTTTTTGGTTTCGTATTTAGTTTCAGGTTTTTTTTTTCATGTGTTTGGTGTGTCTCGTCATGTTCCTTGTGTCCACCTGTGTTTGTCTACTCAAGCCCCGCCCCCCCCCCCCCAGTCTCAACCAATCAGCTCCTTCCAAACCTTTGAGTCTTGTCCAGGTGCTCCTCGTTGACTCGTCAATTTGTTTGTATTTAGTTCCCTGTTTCCTTTCACTTTTTGTCATTGCGTTGTCCGAGTCGGATGTCCACGTCTGTTTTCTTCCTGCCTGTCTCACCAAGTCAAGTCAAGTTTAGTTAACTCAAGTCTTTTTTTTTTCGTTGCTCCCATTTGTTTTGCACTTTTTGATATTTAATTTTTTTTCAAGTTTGCCTTTTGTTTCTTCAATTAAAAACCCTTCAAAGTTACTCCTGCTTCACTTCTCTACACTTTGCGGTCCTCCTCTTCCTCAACAACCTGATAATTACTTTAACTGCAAGTCAGTATTTTCCCAACATTTTAACAAAATAAAATCCCACGAAACATAAATAACACTTGATGTTGTTTCAGGGGTTAAACATTAGCATGTGATTGCAATCGCTCGCTTGTGTGAGCTCCCCCCAAAGTGGCGGCTCTCTTTACAATGTGGGGCAGAACAAAACAGATGTTGTGGGAGCAGGAAATAATGGGGAGAAAAACAACAAGCGAGAACAACAATGGGTGGACAGCACGGGTTCACGGGGATCCGGTCCCACTGTTAATGTACAAATCTGGTTCATGAATTATTAACCGCAGCTCTCTTTTTCATAATCTTCATTGTAAAATCAAAGGGATGGAAATGTTGTTGTGTGTGCATGCCGTTATTTTACATCTTGGCTTTGTTACAGCTCCAGCTGTTGTGAAATATGCTATATAAATAAAGTTGTATTGTATTGTGTAAGTCTATTTGGAAGCAGTTTGGTGCCAGCTGAGAGGCATCCACGGAATAATGTGATCTCTTCCCTCGATGCAATTTCTTTCCTGAGCTGCAGTTTTGGAATCCACTTGCCCACTGGCATAATAAAATGGGATGTTAAAAAAAAAAGTTCTTTTTCTCTTCCGTTGTGTCTGACAGGCACAAAGACACAGACGGTCGCGCAGGCAAAGTTTGGCGAACAAAAGAGACATGAGGAGACCAGATGCAAGTGTCCAGCTGCTCGGCAAGACAGAGAGGCAAAAGGCACAGGGCCGACCAGCAAGTGAGAAAAACAACGGCACATTTTTCATGTTGGCTTAAATTAGTGATAAACAAGAATCACAAGTTACTTTGCCCCGAGAGTTAGCGAGTCTCCTTTGAGCGGATTTGCTCTGATAAAATTCTGTGAATTGATTTGTTTTATTTTGATTTACATCTCTCTCTCTCTATATATATATATATATATTTTATTTTTTTTGGCAAAGCCTAATTTCTGTATAAACCAAATGTTCCGCATTGCTCTTATGGAGCTCATTTTGCCAATTTAAATTGGCAGGGGGAATCAAGAGTCACTTATCTTATAGTCGATCGCAAAAAAAAAAAAAAAGAAATACATCAAAGACTATACAAAGGAGGACACCACACCAAAAAAAAAAAAAAAAATACATACTTATTGGGCTGCCACAGTCCAAGGCTCAAGATAAGCCGTTTTGCATTGTAGTTGTAGAGCCATGTCAGTTTTCATTGTTTTGTTCAACAGTTTTATTTTACAGGAGAATCTCTCTCTCTATCTCATATATATATATATATATATATATATATATATATATATATATATATATATATATATATATATATATATATATATATATATATATATATATATATATATATATATATATATAAACGCGCAATTATTTTTAATGCATTCATTTTTACTACTGCTTTTCCAGTTCTGTGGGGAGTTGGAATCTATCACAGAAGGTTAAATTGAAAGAAAGAGATGGGCTTTGCGTGTGCGTGTGGATGGTTTGTAAAAGGCTATACATAGTTTTCAGTAGGATCGAATTATAAGGAACCGGCTTCCACAATCAGCATTGTCATCATTATAATGCACATAAAGCGGTTGTTTTTCTTGCGCTCTTTTATGATCGAAATTCAACATCCGTTCCATCCAGCAGATGATTGTCATTCAAGAGCTGCAGGATGTTGACCATGACGAAGGATATCCAGCTTCAGCAAATCCAAGGATTCTTGGTCTGAATCAGCGAGAGACATTCTGAGGTCTCCAAAGGCAAACTTTTCATTTTTGCACTTAAACAGAGGTAAACATAGACCATGTTTCAAAACCCAGAATACAGACAGTACCAGATAAAAAAAAAAAAATGTCAGCTCTCTTTCTTTTTGACCCATCCATCCTTCAACCCGTTGACTTCCACTTATCCAAAGTCAGCGGGGAAGCCCAGATTTTCCTCTCTCCAGCGTATCCCAAGTTTTCCTCAGACATGTCCGGAACACCTCACCAAAAAAGCGTCCACGTGAGGTCCAAGATCCCCGAGCCACCTCATCAGGCTCCTCTCAATGCGGAGGAGCAGCGACTCGACTCTAAGCCTTTCTCAGATGTCCGAGCGTCTCACCTTATCTCTACGGGAGAGCCCGGACACCCTGCGGAAGAAAAGTCAATTGGGCCGCTTGTGTCCGAGATCTTATACTTTCATCACTGAACGTGTTCTCTTAAGGGTACCCCAAAATAGTGAAGATGGTGTCTTGGATTGTGCCAGCATCACAGCCTAACTCGAGTATCTCAAGACAGGCGGACAAACAATGTGAAATGCCCTTTTAATTTTGTTTGTGGGGATCTGAGAATAGCTTGATGGTGCTGATGCAATTAGTCGTAAGACTGCGTGTGTGTGTGTGTGTGGGGGGGTGTGTGTTTGAAATGATGCCCTTTTTTTGACATGCATGTTTTTTTTTTACTCTGTTGTCGAGCATGTTTTGAAAAGAGATTCTTTTCCAAGTTTGTTTGTGAAAACAAATCAGAAGAAAGAGGACCGAGGCTACTCGCCAATTTGAAAAAGCTTGACTGTCGAGCGGCGAATAAACATTTGAGGTTAATCCGACCTTAATTAAATTGTTTGATGGTTTGTTGAATAAATTAAAAGATTTGACACGTGTAAATGTGAAAAAACATTAAATGCAGTCTTTTAATTCCCTATGGGATCAAATCCATCGGGGTTAAGTTTAGATCATCAGAACAAAAAAATAAATAAAAATAAATATATATATATATATTTATATATATATATATTAGGGGTGTCACGACAAGGCACATAGAATAAAATAGGTAAAAGTTAACAGGCGTGATTTAAGAATGTTAAAATGTGACATTGGTGAAAAGAGATTTTAAAGCCCGTATCCAACTGCAAAGGTTTGCAATTGTAGCGGATGTTGATTTTCCGTCAGGGTTCCTTCAAGGTCATGTTAAAAATTCCTTGCGAAAAGAAAAACTGTCACAAGAATTGCACGCTGCAAAACATAAAACGCTTCACCTTACCCGATTAGCTCTATTTAAGATAAATTAATGTCACAAATTAAATCACGACCAGCCGAGTAAAAAGAAAAAAAAAAAGGATCTTTGACGTCTTTTGCCGTCAATGGCAGTCAATGAGTTGAGCAACCGATTTGTGGTCTTGTTTAAGTGAGCCACCCCTCACGCCATATAATACACGGCCAATCTCAAACCTGTCTTTTGTTACCATGACGACCAAGCGCAACAGTGGGCTGTTTTTCGCCGCCAAGTGTGCACGTTCCAGCTGGTGTTTGGCCGTCACCTCTTCTAAATCGCTTTGCAGGCCGCCTCTCATCATCCCGCCGCAGTCTGTGCAAAGAGGACAGCGACTTGCAGAAGCAGAGCTCAGAGTGACGGGAAAACACAGTCAGCACCCAAAAACAATAAAAGCATTGAAACTTTGGAGGGAGACGTTCATACACTGCCGGGACGGACGGAATACATGCAGTTTTATTTACTAAAAAAAAAAAAAATGTGAAATGGATCTTGCATGAATGAATAATGCAATGATTCCCAACCTGGATCACATAGCACCCTCGTGTGGGCAAGCGGTTAACACGTCTGACTTAAGAGTTCTGAGGTTCTTTTTTGTGTTTTTTTATATGTCCACATATAAACTTTGAGCGCGCCGACCAGCATCTTTATTAGACGTTGAAACATTTACATGTGAGCTTTGTACCCTTGTTCGCGTGTCGTCCTCAAGTCCGAAGTAATCAGGGGCGAACCGACATCGCTATATCAGTAGCATTAAAAATGAAATAAAAAAAAAAGATACTATCGATTATCAAGGTGGTTTCTGGGGAAAATATATCATCCTGAAAAAGGCCTGACCATTGTGGCTTGTTTGCAAATTATTGTCAGATATGTGAGTCTGAAATGAAATTTTGGCTTCCTACCGGGTCCCCAATAAATGACTTTGGAAAGTTACGTTCAATCAGAACACGTTTGCCTCGCGCACTCCCCTCACTTACGACACGCAATTACCGGGATTATATTGCGACTGCCAAATGTCTCCCCAATATACATAAACATATTCATGAATGCTGAGCAGTAACTCACTGTGTATAAAGGTGCCAAAGGTTATAAATGTATAGAGAATATAAATGTAACCGGATTTGAGAATATATAGTCGCTGCTTGTTATGATAAGCCACAGTGCAAGAATCCCTCTCGCTTGTAAAACATACAACACACATTCACACCAAGGTGGAAAGCAATGTGGCGAATTTGAGAGTTTGCACGCAATCATTGTCCAGCAGATGTTTTTCTTCCAATCGCACGTACACAAAAAATAAGATTGGTGATTCAGGATTAACGGCACAGTAGATGCTCATGTTTTTAATTTGCCGGAAGGCGTACAAACTTATAGCTATTAGAGCTAAATTGATTGGGCTACTGTCTTCGGAAAAGTACTGACCTCGAGCTAAATCGCAAAACGAAGAGAACTCCGCCCATGCGCATCGCTCGACTGCACTTTGCGCTCGATTTACACCCGGAATGAAAATAGGGTCTTGTATGTGATGCCAGTAGAAAATATAATTACGATTGTGTTGGCAGTCTTGTTTGAAGCCAAAGCTCCACCCACAAGGCCTTGCCAAGCAATTCGATTTCAAAATGACTGTGGCAGTTAATCTCTTAACACGGCGGGACATCTACACTGGAGTATCCTCTCCTATTTTTTACAAAGTACCCCCTTTGTGCCGTAAAAACGATGGCTTCCAATTGTTGCGGCATGTTTTTTAATTGGTGCCTGATAATTCTAACTCAGTGGGAGATGCACTCAGCGAAAACAAAATTTTACTTTATACACTCAATATTATATGAATAATTTGATAAATAATTAAAATAGAAATTAAATTAAATTAAATTAAATTAAATTAAATTAAATTAAAATAAAATAAAATAATTTAACAGTCCTCTGAGACCATCATAGAGCAGGTGCATTTTTACTAAGACAAGATTCCACACCATCGGACTCTATTTGTCATAAGTCATTTCAGTCAACATTCCGAAATTATCAGGGAACATTGAAGGGGCCGAATAATATCACATGTCCCACTTTTCAGTTTTTTAAAATGCCAACTTAAAGAAACACAAAAAGAAATCAGGACAAAAAAATGTCATAGTCAGCAAAGGTTACTTGTTTAGAGCCCAAGCAGAGTAAAAAAAAAAGGAATCACCAAATTCTGAGGGGAAAAAAACTGTAAAATCACCCTATCCAAAACTAACACCTGCATCAGATTAGATCTAGTCGTTAGATTTAACCAGGAGTGATCACATGTTGGACAGCTGTTGCACTAATGAATGATGGCTCCAACATGAGAGATGTCACTTGAAAGAAAGGAGAGGATGACCAAACCTCTTAAAGAAGGTAAATCATCACACAATGTTGCAAAAGATGTTTGATTGGTCACTGTCAGCTGTGCCTAAAATCTGCATCGAGTACACACTGCAAGGAAGACATTAAAGCGTCCCATCGGAAAACTTAAAGCATTATTTCTTGAGAAGAGAAAATGCGCAGCAAAACAAATTGAAAGAAACTGCAGTCAACATCTGTGACCGAACAGAAACCGCCGAATGGAAATTGGATTTAGATGCGCAAAAGCCATCATTTTGTGTAAATAATACGCAAAATGACTTCCTCTAAATCAGTGAAGAAATCCATCCCTGCTTGTTTAACGCGAGCTCGGCATTGATTAGGAGGTCACCTGACGTTTGTAATCTTGACGAGGACACTCTCGGCATTTTGGTGGATTCTGACATTCGATTGAAGGAGCTCATCCAGCTCATGTTTGGACATGTGTTCATGGAGTTGGGCACCCACCGCTTTTTTTTTTCTCCCAACATTTTGAGGAAGGTAATTATTAAGGGATTATTGAGGTCATCCGGGTCCAAGGGCTGGCTTTTAGAGGATAGGACTGACGTAGACGGTTTGGAATCTGGAGGGAGCTGTGCCAGATTGAACAGAGAGGTTGATGATATCCATCGTGGCGGGACAGAGAGCGGGAAGAGATTCCTTGACCGGGGCCGAGGATATTACTTGAGAGAGAGTAAACAAGCTGAGATGGCCACGTTGCCCTGTTTTGCCAATCTGTCGTCCGTTCGGGACCTGGCCACCCTTCCGTCCTCGTCCCTCCTTCCTCATTCTTAAAAATTATCCTCCTCGTCCCACATTTGTTCTCGTCCTTTTAAAGCACTTCCGTCCTTACTTATTTTATGAGTGTGTACCCTCCATGTTGATGGTTTGGTGTTGTGTGGCTCTGTGTAGTTGTTCGTCCAAGTGTGTTTTGTCTCACCAAACCTTATTAGCGCCCCCCCCACCACCAAATTCCCACACCCATATTAGACGCTTCCTTGTTGCTACAATGAGGAGGAGTTTTAACAAGATCAACAACTTCGATGTTCTCCGGGCCAGAGTTTATCTGAGATGGTCTGACACAAAGAGGGAAATTTTGTTGTGGTCTGACGAGTCCACAATTTATGCAGTTTTTGGAATTTATGGCTGTCATGTCTTCTAGACAAATGAGGAAAATGTCCATTTGGACTGTTATGAGTGTGTTGTTATTTGTGGCATGGGTAATTTGCATATCTGTCAAGGCGCCGTTAATGCTGTCCTAATTTTAATCAGTCTTAACAAATTGTAGTTTATACACTCGACGACTAAAGGATTAGCAAATTATTGCTTTCTGTTTATATTAATTTTTTTCACAACATCTCAACTTCAGTGGAACTGCGCTTTTGTATTTTAATCTTAACTCAAAGGGAGCCCTCTGCTCTGGGAGCTGCGGTGGGCCATGGTCGGGGTCCCTGGCTGCCGTGCACGCATGCTAATATGCGGCGCCGTTGCACCCGGGCGGCTCCACCCTAGTGGCATGTGTCCATGGCCTGCGTTCTGATCCGGGAGCAGAAGCCTCCCTGAGATTTTGTTTTCGCAGCTTTTGACATATCTCTCATTTCACTTTACAGAGTCTTTATTTTTTTTACAGTTGAGTTTAATGTGCTACCTAATTTTCTTTCTTTTTTTTTTATTTATTATGGAAATCTCTTGTCTCGGGTGCTTTGTACACATATTCACTCTGTTTTTTTTTTTTTTTTGTGGTGGCTGTCTCAACTGAACACATTAACTTCCTCGCCATATTACATCGCCACATTTAAAGTACGAAAGCAATCGGCTTCTTCCCTGGCAGTTTCAGGATCGACGTGCCACTTTTTCTGATACGGTCGCTGAGGCTCAATACCGCAATTGCCGCTCAAAATGACACGAAACAATCTGCAACGATGGTCATGTAATAACACATTTCATCATGTCAGAGGTTTTAGAGCCCAAAATAAGGCATGGGCGGCCATGTCCAAATTTTATCCTGCTAGGTAACCAGGTTACTATTACTCTGGGTTTAACACACGAGAGACGGATGTGTTAATAACTAATAATTATCAGTAATTACGCAGGAGACTTTGCGTAATGAAACAATAACGCTTCAAAGTGTGAAATTAGGTCACATTATTAATACGCGGAATTTTTATTTATTTATTTTTTTACCCGCATAACCACAGTTTTTTCCCTCCGCCACCTTCTCAACATAACATAACAGTGAAATTCATTAACATGACTTGCGCCAGTTCTTCTTTGTCTCCACAGGGACTTTTTATGAACACAGAACTCTCACTCCTGTAATTAGCAGCCAAATTAGTTTTCTGTGTTGTTCATCATACTAAACTTGAGGGAAAAGCGGTCAGCACAGCGGAGGGAACAAAACATTGCAATTACTGCCCTATAGTGATGAGATATATCAAACATTTTGCAAGTGTTGACCATGCCGTCCCATAGAATCATTCGTAGTTCGACCTTACCTTTTTCTTTCTCTGCAACAATTCTGATTCCTTTGAGGGCAGTTCCTGAATGCTTGATGTTCCGGTCAAGGTTGCTTGATATTTCATAACTGCAAAATGGACCATGTTCTACTACGGTCTTGAGATTTACTTTAGTCACGTGTTAGGATCTGCACTGACTCTTTTTTGGATTAAAATAAATTACAGACTGGTTTAAAAATGTGTTCATTGCATGAAGGATTTTTTTTATTTGATCAGAACCTCTTTTTTTTTTTTTGGAGCCTATCCCAGCTGTCTGAGGACAAGAGGTGGGGTCCACCCAGAACTTCTTGGTAACCGACCAATCGTAGGGCTCAGTTCGACAAATGAGCAATTCCACTCACATTCACTCTTGTGGATAATTCAGATTGTTCAATCAAACTACCACGCACGTTTTTTGAAGTGTGAGAGGAAATCGGATTACCAAAGAAGCGAATCGATTTCGACATAATAAAAAAAAAATATCGATAAAATCACAAATTAAAATGGCTATATATGAGAACTGTCAGTGGAGTCACGGCTTTTGTATTCAGGGACGGTTCTTACTTATGAGCAGGGATGTCTTTTCAAAAATATTTGTCTTATCGTGACATTTCACACAGAGTGTCAATTTCTAAAGGCCTTTAAACACGAATCCGACGTTGGCCGTTATGGCCAATGTCGCATGGGCATTGAAGTCGGCACGTTGGACCGGAAAAGGACGGAAGCTTCGGGACCTTGTGTGTTTGCGTGAGAAATAGTAGCCAATACGCCTCCATGCCATTGGCGGCAATCGTCAATGCAATAATAGTGTGCAATTTCGGTTTACAAACTGAATTCCTTCTCACTTTCTGCCACAATCACTGTTTCCCATATTCCCAAAAGAATAGAAATAGAACTGATCTATTAAAGCAACAAAAGAAAGCAGACGACCGACTCTGCTCAGTCTCCGTAACCTAAGAAGGCGAAGATGACCGGTCTCTAAAAAGTTGCACGGTTTAATTTACGAATGCTTGACAAAAAAATAGATCGGAAAGTCATCCGGGTGCGGATGTGAACTGGAGCTCACCTCTTATCAAACCATAGTTTAAGTGATAAAATATAGAGTAAAAAAAAAAAGAAAAGCTCAATATTTCACTCGCCAAAGAACAACATGATAACAAACTAACTGCCAGGAAAACATAACCTCCTTGGCAAAGGTAAAAAGGGTAAACGAATTATTACTTTCAACGGCAGGGAAGAAGTGCTCTGCTCTTAATTCAGAGTGTGTGCGTGCGTGCGTCTGTGTGTGTGCGTGGTGGCATGCTGGCACATCTTTGCGTGTGTTTGTACACACGTGCATTTGCGTGTTTACCGAGCTTTTATGTTATATCTTTATCTCCACCTTCAACCACCCCCCCCGCCCCTCCCTCTCTCTCATTTACTCTGCTCTGTACCTAAGCCAGCATGTGGTGAGACATTGTCGATTTCATCCCTCAGCTGAGAAATAGCTGCAATGCCCCTCTGAGATCACGTGCGAGAGTGTGTTTGTGAGGAAAACCAAAGTGAAATTGTTTTTGCATGCATGTAGCGTATACATCAGAATTGACCTCTGCCTGGAACGGCAAGCATGTTTTTTTTTTATTTTTTTATTTTCTGTAACACCGTATGTGCTGTGTGTGTGTGTGTGTGTGTGTATCCATGCACCATAATCTGTGTCTCCATGTTTACCTTACCTCCCAGCTGTCTGATCCCAGGCTTATGTTCAAGTCATTGAGCAGTCACCACCATTCAGGAGCTCACTCCATGTGGCATAATGCATCGGGGGAAAATAAATTAAAAAAAAAAAAAACAGCTTAGGGGCACTTCAATTCTCCAGGCTTAACTGTATGATGGGTGGTGTGTGTGTGTGCGCTCAACAGATGCATTTCCTTACAGGAAAGCCACCTGGAAATTGGCATTTGTGTGTGTGCTGAAGATCTTTGTCATGTCAGATTGTGCTATAATTAATGTATTGAACCAAACGTCAGAGTAAAAGCAGAGAGATTTAAGGGGATTTAAGCCTTTATTAAACGTTCCTATTCCACATGACAACCGGGACAAAGTTTTAAATACAAACGTTTTTCATATCCCCCCCCAAATGAATATCAGAGTCTCGTGAATTACTGTGACGGCGACATGGGATTTGGTTTGTGTTTTACTTTGTCACGGAACTTATTAAAAGATAGTTTCAAATACGCAAAGATGAGAGGTTCTTCTGTCATTTGTACGTTGCAATGTGCAAACTCGGTGAGAGCGGTATCATGAATTAAATATAAATATTGAAGACATGACATTCATGTAATGGAGAACAAAACATGACATTAAAGAGGCGTCTGTTTGCTTTTGTGGTGTTTAAAAAAAAATGGAGAAAAAAAACCCTTTGTTGTCTCCAAAAAGACTTGGAATGAGAAAACTAAAAAAAAAAAAAAAACGAGGAAGGAACATTTTTAACTCTCTCATGTTTCTCTCTCTCTCCTAACATGCTGCACTATAATCACTCATGAAAAATCTATACCGCACTCCTCCACATTGATGCTAAATCACAAATTACACGCAACGTAATTACTTCACCGAACCCACTCTTGCCGAATGTAAATCCCACAAAGCATTCATTTTGAAGAACGTCATCATGATTTCATTTTCCCCAGAAAGTGAACAACACAATTTCCTTTGATTACGAGCTGTGCACTCGTGCATTATAAACGACTCAATCATTTCATTACATTTCAAGTCATTGCAGGGGAATGGCGCATGCTAAATCAGTATTCATCAGTCCGCATTCCTTGTTTGATGATAATTTCTCATTTCACAAGATTAAACAGCATATTATCGGCAAAGACCTACATAGAGCATTGGGGGCTCAATTTCCGAGAAAGAAACGCAAAAGAGAAATGATAGCTTTTTTTGCGAAACTCAAATCAGGATATATTTTGCTTGGGTTGTATTAAAGATCTAATTTGATTCCCATCGAATATAATTCCACATTAAGAGTTGCCGATGTGCACACAAGTGCACTCCGAAGAAGTTGCAGCGTGACTGGTGTCGAAGAAGCAAGTGCTCCTCCCTCGGCGCCCTGCGAGCAGACACCAGACAGCAGTCATCCAGCGTGCCAGTCAGAATGTAGGTTCGCTGAGAACGATCAAAGAGCGCTCCAAGCGCCGAGGGATTTAATGTCCCCGTGATGAGCGGGTAGAGAGAATCAAGAGGACGGCCGGGCTAGGGCACAGAAAAGGGGGCGAGATGGAATAAGGGGAAGAAACGGACGAGGGCTATGAAAAGAATGAAAGCTCCAAAAAGCCAGGACGCCGGTAAAACGGAAGGCAGAATGGCTGAATGACGACGAGACTGTGAGAATAGGAGATGAGGAACAGATGGAGAAAAGAGGAACAGAGGGAGAAGGAGATCAGGAGGAACAGGGATAGAAAAAAAAAAAAACCCAAAGGAAAGCGCTATTAGTGAAAATGAATGGAGAACTAAGAACCTCGGGCTGAAAGCTTCTTAGCGGCATAAGGGATGATTGCAACGATCACATCGGCGAAAGTTGCTATCTTCTTCCAACAATGCACACAGAACGCACGGAAATGATAACTGGGGAGTGAGAAATGGGCCAAACAAGGAAGGGAGAAGGAACTTGAGGCCTCGAAGAGGAAGAGCAGTTTCAGTCCGGTTTGGTCTTGTCGTTGTATTCTTCCTCTTCAGTCGCAACTCGCCCAACTATCCGCACAGGCCAAATTTCATTCATCTTTAGCGTTTTCCAGTCATTATTTTACGATTGTTTTGAAATGTACAAAATCAGATCATTCATTTTGAGGCTGTGTTATTCAGAGATGGGGACTTTACCGTATCTCGCCGGTCCGTCCTTCGCCCGCGACATGGGCACCCTTCGGTTCTTATTCATAAAATAATCGTCGTCCTGCGTCCTTTTAAAGTGCTTCCGTCCTTGTATTTCACCAGTCTTTCCCCTCTACAGCCCCCCCCCTCTAAAAAAAAGTAGCTTCCATGCATGATGAGAGGCTAATAGCCGGGGTTGGCTGTATTTATTGCACTTCATCCCTTTGCTCAAATTAAACGCAACTTAAGTACAAGCCAGCACATGCGACAGCATTGCGAGATTTCATTCTGCTCCGACTGTAAATATTTGAACTCTACACATGCGGTACTTGACCCGGTTAGAGGCGGTTACAGGGCCAAATGAAAACTCGCTTCTGTCCTTGCTTCGTCCGTCGTTTTTTAAAAATCTTTCTCCAAGATGGCCGCCCGTCCGAACGTTTTTTTTTTTACATTTAGTTGTATTTCATGCTATGTCTTATACGCTTGTGTCTTTTTCATGTCTTGCTTGTTAGATTTTGTTTCGATCCGGTTTGGTGTCGGGTTGATGAGAACCGGAAAAGGTGCACTCAAAACTTCAGATGCGGAAGTTCTCCTCATGCCGCCATATTACGGCGCGTCTCAAACATCTTGAATACATTCGCAAAGATTGTGCATCAAGGAGCTTCCCCAGGCTCGGGTAAGTCAAGGAACCTCTGATGTATCCTCTGCGGAAGTCTTCCGACTCTCTGATAATTGTGTATGAAAACGGGCGTGAATCAGCAGGAAGCTAAAAAATTCATATATCCGCCTCAGAGCTTTGAGGTTGCAATTGAAATTTTCTATTTTTTTTTTCGGCCTTTTTTGTGACCTTCGACCTTCAAGTATTTTACGAGTTCAAGTGGCATTGGTAGATTTCGCTGTCAAGTACCATCCATTGCATTCATCCATCCGTAACCAACTGAATTTGGAAACTGACGCAGATGTCAACAATTTATTCGGTCAAAAGAAGCGACCACATCGGGAAACACGATAATTATCCAAACCGTACCGATACCTTGAAATATCCACTCTGGTATCATTTTCAGCCCATTTTCTGGCTATATGCTCAGGTCTGATGTCATCCCCTCTCGACATGACTGCAGGCATTAGTTATGCTCGATAGCACCTCCAGAGGCAAGCTGTCACACTTAACGTCGTACGCATAATCACAGCGCGCAGAGCTTCGGCACATGAAACAAAACACCCACTTGCACCTTCCAGCACTGTGCATGTGTGACATTTACTGTATGTGCAAATAAAAACACGTCCAGTTGGTATAAATACACACTTAAGGAGACAAGAAAGAATCTATCGTACATTCTAGTATAACAGATTTTCAGAAGATATATACTAAGTCAAACCTTGCATACAAATAGTATCCCAAGAATGGAATTGGCACTCCAAAAATGGAATTGGCCTGATGTGCAGTTTCTCAGTGCCAACTGTGTAGTATTTAAGAGGGGGGACTGGCAGTGATGCAGTGTGTGTGAGTGTGTTGCCGTTTATGGAGCCGCCAGTGTCTCATTCCGAGCTAAATATTTATAACGGAGAATGGCAATAAGTCAGTCAGATGAACACGCACACATATGCTCAGAGAAAGTGAGAGTCATAGCGAGAGGGAAAGAAGAAGGGCCCAGCTTATTATTTAATGTCATACTTGGCAGAAAGCTGTCAGAAACCACACAATTGAAGGGTTGCCAAGGCACTGACACAACAAAATTAATTCGCAAGACACGAATAAGCTTAATAAATTAAGAGCGAGCAGGATCGCTTTCCTCCTTCTCTCGCTTGTAATTTGCAGACCATTTCTGGTGAGTTTTCAACCAGTGGGCATTGTTAGCAATATTCAAGCAACGCAGCAGTAAATCAAAACAAAGGGCAGCTGCAATGATCTTTCTATTATGAATTGCTCTTTCAGGTAAACGTGCACGCGCGTGCGCACGCACGCACACGCAGGCCATTACCTTCAGTCGTAGCGCACGAGCTTCGCAAACAATGGCTGCAAAAGTCAAATTAGCAAACAATACAGCGCGTCTGTGATGAAAACGTTGCGTCGGAGCCAGGCACCTCTCTTATCGCCGCCTAACACACTATCGAACAAATTAGAAACGGGGTCCACTTAAGTATTTGTGTGTGTGTGCTCTGCTGTTGGAATATTGTGTGTCTGTTCATTAAGCATCTCATGCGTCCTCTCTTTGATGTTATTCATAGCTGTTCAAATGATCTATCGCAGGCACCTGTCATTCGTTAAGGCGGCGGCGATGGACTCTCTCTTGAAAGACAGAAGGGTATGGCCAATAACAATTTCAAATTTAAATTTTCATTACGAAAGTACGCTTCTGCGATTCAAAATCCAAGTAGTTCAGTTAAATGTATTTATATAGCCCTTAATCACAAGAAATTCTCAAAGGGCTTCACATGCCCACAATGGACATTCCCTGAGCTTAACCAAAAGGAAGGCGAGGGAAAAACTCAAAACCTCATCTGGGGAAAAATTAGAAATCTTGAGAAGGAACCACAGATGGGGGAATCCCCCTTCCAGGTGGATCGGGTTGCAGAGGATGCCGAGCGGGCAATATTTAATACAATTTAGGATGTCATACAATGTTAATTGAAATCATGTGACAGGCAATCAAACGGAGCGCCGCAGAAAGACGATTTCCATGAAGCGGGTCCTCCCCCCTGGTGATCAAAGCCGTAATCGCCGTAGCAGCACCTCCGAGGACGTGGTCCTTAGAAAGGAAATTCCAATATCCGGAAGCCGGAAGCCATAGCGGAGCCCGCAGTAGCGCAAACTCAAGCAGACAACGGAAAAACTTTCACCACTCCGCCATGATCGAATCCTAAACGGCGACATGTAAGTGACTTCTTTGGCATGAGTTTTACTGAAATTGCGAAGGATTTAAAATTCATTCATTTACATTTACGTCTGTTGCTCATGGCACCCAAACGAAGACGAATGCAATGACCGGAGAGAGTTAAAGGCATCCGATTAAGCGAAGCGGGTGCACGCACACACACACACACACACACACACCCCCCACACACACACGTCACACACAAGCTTGTCAGATTCCTCGCAACACGGGATACAAAGTAAAAAAAACATTCGTGAGACACTTGGAGTCGGAAAAACTCAAATCAAGGAATCGATTGTGGCTCAGTACGATTCCGGCAGTTTACCTGCTCGGAAGAAATTGTTTGCGGCTTGACGGTCGATGTACAGTGGCGTGGATGAAAATGACATGAAATGGTTCAACTGTTGTGCTAATTAGCGAGAAGGCTAGCTCAATAGCGCGATCTATGGCCATAGAGGACTTCGAAGCGAACGGCGGCTGGTTTCAAAAGTTCGTTGCACGATATCAGCTGAGCAATGCCGTCTTGTGTAGTGAGGGAGGGAAAGTAAAGTTAGAGCAGGCGTGGTCAAACTAAGGCCCGGGGGCCACATGCGGCCCGTTAAACTTTTTAATCCGGCCCGCCAAACTTGAAAAAAAATTAAATGAATAAACCACGTTAATGTTTTATTTTCTAAACATTGTGGTGTGTCAAAGAGAGATATTTTGTTGTCATACTTTTGTTCATTTTCATTTAAAATTGAATGTATTTTTTTTCTTTGATGAGGTGAGGTTACCAAAACACTCCGATTGATCTGCTCCTGGTCCGGGCCCCTCTGTCAAATTTTAGAACCCATCGTAGCCCACCAATCAAAAGGTTTGCCCACCCATGAGTTAGAGCGTGAGTGAGTGGAAGAAAAAGCTAAAAAAAAAAAAAAAAAAAAGCTGTATTTTGTTAACATACTTGCACGTTCATACATGACATGTAAAGTAGTTGTTTCCCACATAAGGAAATTCTGTTCTACGGACAGATTGGACAATGCAAATATGATTCCCGTCCTAGAGAATACTTACTGTATATAAATAAGTCTTTAGACATGTGTCTTAAACATTTTATTCTAAGTAATTTCGAGGTTTTTAAAACATCTTAACCAAGAGCGCCAATAATTACGACGGTACCGTATAAGGACGACGGTTGAAAAATCAAACAAAACTACACTCTCTTATATGTAGCACTGTGTGATCTTGCGTGTCTTTATTTTCATCCCTCGGTGTGTGTGTGAGCATGTGTAAAAACGTGTTTGTGGTGCTCAGTGAGGAATCAAAGCATATGGACCAGAAGTGAGAGAAGCCTAGTTTGTCTGATTAGGTCCCTCCGGGGAATTTGGAGAAGCTAGTGGGAGGTATGCCACTGCTGTGGTTGTTAAAACAGTCTTTTACCCACAGACGCACACACACACACACACACGCACACACCAAGAGTCGACATTTATATATGCACACGTGCTCAGTCGAATTTAAATGTCTATGGTGTAATTTCTTTTGTAGTTGGCTGGGCTTTCTCTTGGAATGGTCTCTGAGCACCCCGGTGTTAATTGCCGCGAGAACTTGCTGCACTTGTTTGTTTCTGACAAGTTTAAATTGCTGAGTTACATTAGCAATGTTGTAAACACGCGCATGCAGGGAGAATAAATCCTGGAGATGTTCTGGAGGAGTATAGCTGCAGTGAATAGAGTCAGATTTTTTTTTTTTTATAAGACAAATGCACAAATTCATATTTGAGTTACGCAAACTGAATTTATTTGTACTGAGCAATATAATGCATTCGGTTATCGGACACACGGGAGCCATCAAATCGTTTATCCCGTGTCGTCGCAGTACAATAACAGTTCTAATGTAGGACATGAACGCTGTAATATCTCTTTCTTCCATGTACAAATTTGTAAATTGATCTCACACTTCATATGGTGCATATGTCCAGTTAATCTTTTTCAGTCCTTTTTTATGCGCTTCCATGCTAATGCTTTCCTTTTCTCTTGGAGTTTGGGATATTTGTTCTTTATCAGCTCTCCATTCTGCAGATAATGTGACCTGCCAGCTCTGTTCATTTATCCTTTTTGGGGTGTGGGCGGTTTTGTGGTCTTTCCAGAACATGGCCCAGCATCAATAATGTGTGTTTTCTGAGGTTTTAGCTGAATCTTATCATTTGATTCAAGTTTCAGCTCACTCCACTATCAGAATGAAACTAAAGATAGTTGTTTTTTTTCCCCCCAACAATACTTTCCTCATCCAAAAACCAACCAGTTGAGAAATATCATTTGATTTATAATTTCTTCTTAGGAGAGAAAGTCTAATAAAATTGACTGTCCCCGGAAAGTATAATACATTACACTACAATACAACTTTATTCATATCGCGGATTTCACAACAGCTGGAGCTGTCATGTTTCAATTGTTTGTAATTATTAGTTTCTATCTGAGGCGGCACAGTAGCACAACTGCCTCACATCATTGAATAGTTTTTTTTTTTTACCTTCCCTGCCCACATGTACCGGAAAATAATTTATTTAAATGTAAATATATATATATATTGTGTCATGGATGACAATGAGAGAATATAAGCTCAGGGCATAGTCTATTACAAGCAATAATTAAGTTGAGACAAAGTGTAAATATTTGTTTGAAAGACCTAAACTATTCTCTCTTTTAATAAATGCAATCAAATTAAATAACTATAGAATAAATCAAATTGCCCAATTCTGTCTTGACTCGCCAGACTGTTTTATTCCACTCATGATGGAGAGCTAGTGTAATGATAAGAAACTACACTCATTTACTTCAATGACTCCAAAGCTCTTGACATGACAGGAAAAAATGGAATAATATATGAGCCGCACTGCAATATAAATTAGAACTGTGTGTGAGAGAATATGACCTGATCAGCTACCATACAGTTTAGATTTTGAATGTAACTTGACCTCAAACACTTTGTTCTGAAGGAGCCTTCTCACTTATCATACAAATAGCATAAAAATGTAAGGAGTGAAAGTACATAGTTGGCTGAAAAATAACTGAGCACTAATTTACGACTTAAGTAAGGCAACAAAGTATTTTTGTTCCATTACTAGTCACCTTCGCTATGTTACTAAATGCATTTCCCAAGTGTCTCTCTCTCTCTGAAGCAGACTCACAGCCAAATGTTGGGAGAATAAGAGTTATAATCGCTGGAATTTACCCCCTATTGATTTGTTGAGGACACTGTAATCTGCTGTTGTTGATCCGAATCCCTAATTTTTCTGTCTTTTTCATATCCAAAATGGTGACAGTGGGATTTATGAGGAGATCATGAATGATTTCCAGTGCCGCACTCCTGTGAATGCTTTGATTTAAACATCACTCAAGATGTTTTCATCTGTCGTTCTCTTAGGATCACTCCTACGCATTGCCTTCCGTTGCTCTTCTCAAGCAACGACTAGATTAAGCTCTTGCAAGAGTGGAGAGTCTGAAACAAGAGAATAGGAATACAAAGAATGGGGTGGGGGGTAAAAAAAAAACATGTGCTGCCTTATTAACAAACTAAGGGAGAAGGACCTCATTGATACAGAAACATTAGAGACGTCATTATACACACACACACACACACACACTCACGGTATCAAGATTTTATTCAAGTAAATATCTGTTACAATCTTCCTAAAAAATAGTTGCTAAAAATGTGATAAATCGCAATTAATTTCTGAATTTTTCCTAAATTTGTTGATCTAAAAACATGCTGTTAGGACAGATAAAGGACAAAACGTTTTTGTTGAAGCCACGTCCTGACCCATCCCAATGTTTCTGAAGTCAATCTGTTGTAATTACCAACTACGGTATCGATCATCGATTCTTATCTTATCTGAGTGGACAATTTGATAATAGAGTTTATCAGTGAAAATGACTGGTCAGATATTTATCACATGAAGGATAAACAAGGGTACAAAATGTGGAGATTTCACAAGATCTGCGGCGAGCCAAGCATTCGTCCGTTTGCCGCAACTTATCATGTTCATTGTGGAGGAATGAGTGACCGTGTTACCTTCCAATAAAACATTCAGCTCAGACTTTCTTGGGAGGGAATCCAGCGTAATGTGTCCCTTCAATCTTTTTTGTTGAGGAGAACCTTAGAATGTGAAGCAAAGGTCATAATCATTCAACATCAAACAATAAAACAAATTCATAATGAAGATGGTAAAAAAAAAAGCACAAAAACAATAAAACCAAATCTGGGATGTCAAACTGTAGCACATGAAAGAATGAATATTTATTATATTCTTAAGAGGGTGAAAAATAATTAGAATAATTTTAAATGCATGTATAATTGATATCAAATTTCGATCATTCTTATCTCAAAATCTAATGTGTCTCAATTATGTCAAACCATAAACTTAACCAAATAAGTGACTATATACCCGTTTTGGTAACTCTTAGCTGCTGTTCAATGAACAGAAATTCCTCCTAATTTTGATTAATGACATTATAATGTGACGGAAATGGTCCCTTTATTTGTTCATTAATATATGTCATAATGTTCATTTAGGCCACATTGTCATCTCATTCGTCTAGTTAATACACCCCGAACTGAAATGACTATTCTTTGTATTCATATATAAACATCAGAACCATAAATAAAAGTTAATATTGTAAAAAAAAAAAAAAAAAAAAGCCTGACATATTTCACAACTGATTCAAGAGCACATACATTGACAGTGAAGTGATGGACTGTGACGAGATTTTCGGCGACGTTAAAATGTGCCAAGATTCATCGAGCATGATTCTTGTGCTTTCTGCTAATCCATATGTAGACAGTAATACGAGTAATGTGATAGAGAATGTGTTCGTCTATTGTGACCGTGACTCAGAGGTGACTAAAAGAATTTCTGAACAAAGCGAAACGCCATTTTTGTTCTTATACAAGAACACATGCGTCATTCAAGGCTATTAACTACAGGATCATAAAAACTATGAAATTCTGTTTGTCGAGTTGCAAAAATAATTTGACCCCCCCGATTTTATGAAAAAATGATGCAGAAATCCTGACATTGTAATTCAAGAGGGTTTACATACTTTTTCTTGCCGTTGGATGATTGGCAAAAATGAACACGGCAACTCAAATTCTGTCTTTCATGACTAAAATTGATTTTAGTGGTCTCGCCAAACAGGAGCTCATTTATACAAACTCGTGTTAGCTAATAGTTTAACCAATATATTGATCATGATTGCGGCAAGGCCTCAAGCGTCTTGCAGTCATTTTTGAGCTGGTGTCGCCATTTCGGTCTGCAGAAACTGGCCAACGTTGCTCTATCAGAGCACAACATGTCAGCTGCAATCGCTCATCCGTATTAACATCAACTGCACTTATCTCCGGTCCTAAGCCTAAAGAATCATTTTTGTCACTGATATGAAACCACGACCAATGTGCTGTGTTATCTCTTTAGACGAGATTTATTGCATCTCACTTGTTCCTGAGGGAGCTTTATGTATCTCATCGCTTATCTACTTCCTTAATTCTCTCCACCGATTGACAAACAAGGAAAAGTGCAACGTGACAGTTCCTAGCGCCAATGGATACTAATGGCTTCTGTTTCAGATAATCTACATCTAATGAAACGCTTGTAAATGCTTCACTCTTGCCTGTGCAACACTTTTGTGGGCATTTTTGCAGGCTCTTGCCAAACAATACCGATGAGAAGTGCGTTATAGTGGTCCAAACTGGAGGAGACGAAGGCATGGGCTGGCATCTCTGCAGGACGACAAACGAGAGATGACCAGAGTTGGCATTATTACAGCGGCGGGGAAAAAAAAAATTGCAAATATGATTGTCAAAGCTAAGATAAGGTCAGGTGGGGGTGTCTTTGAGGTAAAGTGGTGTGTTTTCTGCAGAGCAAAAGGCTGCTGACGACATGAAAGATCGGAAGCATGTCGATGTTGAAATGGTACAGAGCCCTGCGGGACCCCACAGGACATAGTGAAGGGGCGGGGATTTATCATCTCCCAGGGTTACGAACTCGGTCCATCCAGTGTAGGTTGACTGAAACCGTTGAAGGGCGGTGTCAGAGATGCAGATTTCGTGTTGGAGGCTGTGTCAGAGCTGTGTCAACGGAATCAAACACAGCAGAGAGGTTAAGAAGGATGAAAAGGGAATTAGAGCCAAAGTCAGAGGTCGTCAGGAGGTCATTGGTGACTGATGAGGGTTGTCTCAGTGCCGTGGCGAGGACGAAAAGACAAATTGAAACTTTTCGTACAAACTGTTTGATTTGAGTCGGTTGTGGAAATGGATGGATTCATAATTTTCTCAAGTTTTGAATATGAAGAGGAGATTGGACATGGAGCTGTAGTTTGACAGAGTTCAGTCGAGGAGGGGCTTGATAATGACTGTTTCGAGGCTGACCAGAACATGGCCGGTTTGAAGAGGTTAAGAATGTGTATTACTCGACTGTTGGAGTGACAGCGAGCTTTAAGCGGAGAGGAGGGGGAAAGAGTCGTGGGAGCATGTGGACGGTTTGGATTTACTAATAACTTTCTCGACCTCCTTCTGCACTGTGGGGGAGAAATGAGACGGGTGTTGAGTGGTGGGTGCAATGTCACTTGATGGGACAGAGCTGTCGATGTGGGAGAGAGATACCGCGGATGTTGGGTATTTTGTAAGTGAAGAAATCCGGCTGTGGTCTGACGAGTTTTCATTTCAAATGTTTTTTTGTCCCCATCCGTAAAGATACCATTAATGATAAAAGGAACCGAGGTTTGGAAGGAACATTAGAATTAGAATTAGAAATCCCTTTATGCTGCTATCCAAGCAACGTTTCTTTCCGGGACGCCCCTGACAATGTCATGCCACAATTTGAACGTAGCAACAGCGTGGAACAATCCCTCTGAATCCCCCCCCCTAGGTGCAGCAACAGGTGAGGATGGTGTGGGTGCAAAAAAAATAGAACCCTACATGTGTGTGTTTTGATGACTGCGTAGCGCGTTTTGTCTGAGGCTGTATGGTACGTTTGATTTACAGAAATACAGAAATAAGCATATCTTATTTGAATTATGTATAAAACACCGATAGAGGCTTTCAACATCCATCAGAAGAGATGGATAAGTCAGACACCAAATGTGTGCATACGTGCATGGTGGGGGGAGGTTGCCGAGGGATGATGTTTGGGGAGAAAAGGTTTAGCACTGAGAGTCTATGAGCGCAAAAAAAAAAAAATGCAGGTGGTGAAGAATAGATTTGTGGAGAGCCGGGTGTTTAAGATTCAGAGTGGTGAAGATTAAAAAGGGAAGATTAACAAAGGGAGACAGTACATGAGAAACTGGTACACAGTGCCAGATTTATCAGAAAAATAAAGTAGACAACTGGATGTGATTAAAAGAGAAAGACAAAAAGTGCTGCAGATGAAAGATGATGCACAGTAGACATAAAGAGATTGAAGGTATGAACAATGGATTCCAGGCTCTTTAGAAAGAAACAACTTTACTCGACACACAATAAAGAGCGAAATCCAGAAATATGCATGCTTTGAATCTTGGGAAAATTACTAATATCTGATGGGGCGATCAATGTGTTGTGAAATGATGCCGCTTTCCTTCATTTATACAATGTGGTGCACCAGCAAATTACGTTTAGTGAAGTAGTTTCTGGCCAAGATGCCCGTTCATTCAGGTGGTCTGCAGTTCTTGATGCATGGATTCTGTTTCCATCGACCGGGTCAGGTCCTAAGAAGATTCACTTTCCCGGAGGCGTCTAACTGTGGCACTACATCTCACTAAATGGACCCGAATGCTGCTTCGACAAACAGCAGCACTGTATTACGTACAAAAAAAAAAAACATTTCCAATTTGCCATCTATTACCGATATATATATATATATATATATATATATATATATATATATATATATATATATAGAGAGAGAGAGAGAGAGAGAGAGAGAGAGAGAGAGAGAGAGAGAGAGAGAGAGAGAGAGAGAGAGAGAGAGAGAGAGAGAGAGAGAGAGAGAGAGAGAGAGAGACTGCATGTGACCTTGATTGGCACAGGCGATATAGAAAACAGATGAATGGATGGAAAAAATAGCAATATTGATGCTGTCCAACAATATGCTTTCACGCATCAAGCTAAATATTTTTTTTTTCCATGTTAAAATGTTTTTTTACATTCATGCTTTCTTTCTGTTAAAAAAAAAACAACTTTCTTCAGAAAAGTAAAATAATTGAAACCCACAGCTTCTCAGGTCGCAGTCAAGGATAAGCTTTTCACAAGTTCGAACATTGTTAAATTGCAAATACCGGTATTCGGCATGCATTGAAACGAAAGACCTTAAAAATTACAATGATGAAAGTAAATTCAGTAGGAGTTACATATAACACTTCTTCAATGACCATTACAGTTTATTGCAACACGGTGACAATATTAAAAAAAACAAAAAACTTTTAATCGTAGAAAGTAACATCTTAACACTTTTAACAAATTTGAACATACTGACTCATATTAGCTGTTCCGGGTCAGTACAACTGTTTTTTAGAGTGGATTTGGTACAGAAAAAAAATGATTAAAACCAGAAAATTGTGATTATTGTGCCATCATAAAACATGTAGAGTTGCGGAAAGTCAAATATTTGCATTAGAAAATGCCAACCAATCATTTCCTGACAATCCAGAAGACGATGACTGCATGAGCAGGTCCTGAAAAATCCGATGGCAAGCTGTAAAAAGAATGAAATGCAACTAAATCCATGCACTTTTTTCCCCCAAACTGCTTCATGTTCCAAAAACGCTGGGAATTAAACATCGTCTGATCGCAAAGAGAGCACCAAATGCTTATTTAGTGAGGGGGACATGTTGTGAGATGGAATTTCTGGAACACTTCCCACTGGAGTGCAAAACACACCATGGAAGAGTGTGAACAGATGGCGGAAACTATGAACAAAAAGTGAAACCCCAAATAAGAAGTGACAGGTTAATCATTTTCTAGACAGCTGGTAATACCATATGGACTCATATGGACCCCAAAACACATTTTTCAAAGCCTTTCTCTGACGTGGAAAAACTGCGGGCAGAATTAAAGATTGAGTTGTATCCTCTCATACGGTGGCCGATATTTTCGCGCCCAGAGCAAGTCTAGCGGAGTTTTCGCTCTTTTGGTATTTTTCTAGAGAACATTGTGCACCGTTCTCGAAGAAAAAACACAGTTGATTCCCCAGCCAATCGAAGCGGCTCCGCTCATTTCATTTAAACTCAACGTAGAGAGAGCAGGCCTCAGTGGGATATGTATGTACTTGGAGAAAGCAAAAAGTAAAAATTGTCTGTAAGTGAAAGGTCGCCAGGTGTCAACTCGATTGGGTTATGAAGAACACAATTGGGTCGATTTGAACCACTTGACCCAACCTCAAAAATTGGGCTGGATTGTCTTTTCATGTAATTTTATTTTTTTATTATTTTTTTTTTTAACGCCAATTTTTAACAGTTTTTTTAAACCCCAAATTGTATTATTTTGTATAACAAAACTGTTTTCAGAGTGAATGCGTAACATGTTCTGGGGCAGCTGCGATGACATTTCAATTCTCCAAAGAGTTTCTTTTTTTTTTTTTTAAATCCAAACCAAAATGTTCCCAGAAAGGTGAAAACTTGGTATATTTAAAATAAAAAGTAAGTATCGTGGAATGAAAGCGAAGATCAAAACTTGTTTTAAGATCAAAACATTTATTTGAAAAGTAACAATGTAAATGCTACTCCATCATTTTCTTCACCGTTATCTTGACCGGCGCCCGTTTTGGGGTTGCTGCTTCCATGAAAAGCTCGCAGCCTTTCTTGTCTGCATTGGCAGCCAATCCGCTCGAAATATTTTATCCAAGGAAGACCAAACCTAAGGTTAGGAATTCTCTCCCCCACAAACCTGTGCATGTTTCTATCAGCAAACTGGTTATTTTCATTTTTTTTTTCATGAATGATTTTTTTTTTCAGGTGAATGAATGTTCATGAGTTTTATTTTTTTTTGGGGGGGGGGTGGAATTATTTATTTATTTTGTGGTGCGTGGGGTTAATCAAAGGGCCACTCAGCAAGTGGTCAGGTGCGCATGCAAGGGTGTGGCATGATGATTTTAATTTTTGAGCAACTGACAGTTTGGTTTCAATTGAATCAGTGTCAGTAATAACAAAGATGTTGAGATCTTAAAGGCTTTGATAGAAAGGCGACCCATTCGAATCCGAAGCAATCGTTCAGGCGTTTGCCAATAACAGGGCGTGCCTGTGGAATGTGTTTGATTTCCTCATTGCTTCGACTTCAATGCAGTCCTTGTAACATTTCCGTCTTTGTTTTATCGTTGTTGAGGGCACACTTCCCAAGATGTGCAAAACAAAGGAGTGAATTTGACTTTTAATCCACGAGTAAACGGGAGTGGAAATGCACAGGGATCTACTTTGATAATCACGATGATCAAACCTTCGTCGTTTTTACTTTGATGTGTTCTTCTTGAGTCGAAGTCTTGGAAAAAGATGAGCACTAAAAAGACCCGATGGGATTATCAGCGGTTTTTAGTTTTATTTTGAACAAAATGATCACTACAGAAATCTCAGGATAAAAGAGAAAAATGTGAAAAATTCAAAGGGGGACGGATGACCTTTAAAAACTTTATTGAATATTCTCATTCCAAAGTGCATTTCCGTTATTGGGCCAAACTGCGCTTAAACATTTCCTTTTATTTATCTTTTTACATGTGAGTGTGTGTGTGTGTGTCAATAACCACAAACACTCACAATTATCCTCTCTTGAATGTACTCCTGGCAGAGGTCGTGAATGATGATCCGTTTCACGGAAAGACCTCTTTGAATCCACTTCCAGGAACACTTTTGTGCCTTGGTCATAATTACTTACGCACATATGCTCGTGTTTCTCCGTCAACTATTACTGAAAATATATTCTGAGTGGACTGCATTTTCTAACGGAGAAAAGCAGAGTGGAATGATGTAATTAGCGTATAAAGATACAGTCATTTAATGACAGTATATTAATTATGACCTAAAGTAATTGGGAGACAATTTGCTAGGACAGATTAAAAAAAAAAAAGACCACGGGGGTAAGGGTTAATTATGATCATTCATGCCCAAACATGTGCTGGGACATTTAGTTGAGGGAGGTATTATTTTGAATAGAAAATGTTCAAAATCTTTAATGTATGCACATAGGTTAGTGGGCCCTTTCAGGAACCATTAAAGAGTCATGTGATCAAAGGCAAAGTGCAATTTCGTACTTCTGGTGCGCGAATTGCTTAGATCCGGGGTGTCCATATATTTTATCTTAATGCTTAGTTTTGGAAGATAATTTGACAGTAATATTGTGATTGCCCTACGATTGGCTGGCATGCTGTGCGGGGGAGGAGGCAATGCTAGTAGCCAACCAGTACAGTACTGTAGCTTCTGAATCTTGTGAATAATTGATTTTTATATCGATAACACTCAAGATTTCAATAAAGATTTGTCGGTTATCGTAATCAGCTGTGTTTTAAAGTTGTTGCTTCACGCTAACTGGCACTTGTTCGGCGCTAATAGCATCGAGGCTAGGCTGCTTCTGAATTTTTTGGCATCCGTTTTTTAATTTTTCGTAGCGTAATCAATAATGTAGTTATTGTGAGGAAATGATGTCGCTTCTACTTACGACACCACCTGCAGGCGGTTTGAAGTGATGACGAAGTGGATCAAGTGTGTTCCAATGGTTTTTCTACCCTTTGTCTTCATCTCCTCAAAATCGTTACGTAAAGGGGGTGTCTTAAAACGGCCTAAGGCAGTGCTTCTCAAATAGTGGAGCGGGCCCTCCTGGGCGAGCCTGGTGTGATGTTGAGGGGTCTCGTGTGAACCTGGGGAACATGCTTTTTTTTCCCGCCGTACTACAATAAAGTGTAATTGCACATCCACTCCACTAGTTGGCAGTGGCGCTCTCCTTGGAGTCCCCTAAATGCATCTAATTTTACAACACAATGCGAGCATTAGATTGTAATATAATTCATGGCAAACAATGTTTCTGGATGAACACCTCCTCATTAGAAAAAAATTATTTACACCTACACCAACTTATAAATGCCGTGTTTGGTTTCTTTCTCCAAGTTTCCCCCCCCCAAGCAAATAAACATCCATAAATGAGCAAAATATAACGTGCAAGACATGTGGTAATGATGTTTCATTCCAGCATTCCTTCCACTAATTTCTCTGCAGAGCACCTCCTCACCAGAATAACAAGCGCGTAAGACGACGCTGTGGGTCAGGAGAAAAGCTACATCATTGCCCCTTCTAAAGGAGTTAACACACTCCTTTGAAGAGGGCCTTAATTGGGTGAGGTGGGGGAAGATGGGGATTGTGCGGTGCAACAAGCATAAAGTCTCATTTGAAATCCCCCCGGTAAGAGGAGAAAAAAAGTTTAATTGACCCCCCCCCCAAATGGTGTATGGACTGTTTTTGCACCTTTATAATGTACAGTCACAAATGTCCTGTTTTATTTAATGCACCTTATTTGGCTGTTACGGGAATACATTTCCCCCCGTTGGGTTTTCACTGGGTAAAAAAATGTTAAAAGCCTCGACTTTTTGTCCATACAACTCTATGCTCGATACTTGGAAGAAATACGTAGCCACAGCTCTGAAATCTGAATGTATTTGATCGAGGTGTGCATTCTAAGCAATTAAATTCGACATAAAATACTGGCCCAATGCCACTTTAAACTCACATGTGACCGCTGTTCAAAGAACAATATGCTTCTGACTGCATATGGAATGGGTTGTTGCTTCAAGTGAGATTGAGTGTAACGCAAATACGGTGTAGTGTGTAGGTGGGCGAAGGGCTGAAAGACACAGAAAGTGGGTGGCGTGTCAGTCGGTGTTGCCGGTGGAACAGCGATGTCAAAGTTGTTTCTGAAATGTGTTTTTGGAACCAGTGACGGGCATCCTCAAAGTCGCATTCTGTTTGGGAGACTGGCCTATTGCGATGGTTATATTTTGCATGGAAAGTACACTCCCTTGACACTCAATTTCATGCCGCTCTCACTGATTTGCTGTCACACACACACACACACACACACATTTCCAGATAGCAACGACCTCACACGATTTAGAACGACAGTATTTTGAAAAGAATCATCAAATTAATATACGTTCAATAGCTTCTGCATATCGTCGTACTATTATTATTTTTTTCCACGGTGCTACGTGCCTATATGCAGTGTGTAAGTTTGTGAAAGTGTGTGTAATAAGACTATGGTAGAATGGCTGTGGACTAATTTCTCAAAATAATCATATTTCACTTAGACCAGGGTTGCCCAAGTAATTTCATGCTTGGTACTTTGCCAAGAAATTGTATATGTGCTTGACATTTAATAAAACTGCCTATAACACTTTACAGTGATATTGCTGACCTTGTTAAAAACAAACAAAAAAAAAAATCATCCAGGTCTCATTTTGTGTCCTAACTCTAAGTTTGAATAAGGCGGTCAACAATGTCATTCTATAATATTTTATTTTTGGTCAATATTGTGACCATGTCCATACTCGGTTGCATTCCTTGTTGGTGAGGTAAACTCGTGGAATGGGATATACAGACGAAGTTGGATTGTATTGTATTTTAACGAGAGAATCCTGTCGTCATTGCGCTTGAACTGTGTGATGGTTATGGCGAATGAATTCAGAAGCATTCAACGACTAAAAGTTTTTAAATGTTCTGATTATTCATTTAACTCATTCACTACCAGCTGAGTAAAAAAAAAAAAGACGTATTTAGCCGTCAATGGTATTGAATGGGTTCATCAAACCTAAATTGGGTGAAATAATAAATCACATGTAAAAAAAAACAAAAAAAAAACAGGTTATCATCTACATGACTTTCACCATACATGCACGAACAGCTGTAGGAAGCAACCCTCCATCCTAATCACTCTGTTCATTTTCGGAGCTTGATTCCACTGGTGTTGACCCCTGCATGCCATCAACTTATTTTCCAATTATTGTTGCCGAAAAATATCAAGTGCAATTGAGCAGTTTGTCGTCAACATCTGTTTTATTTGTCGTCTGAAGTGTGAAGCCGAATGCATTTGTGTGCGGTTCTGCATGGCCACTTTTCGGCATCTTTATTTATTCAATGCAAAGTAGCACCTTGTTTTACAATCAGATCATGTCTGCGTTTATCTCTGGCATGATTAATGGACTAGGTTGAAACTAAGCAGAGCAGGATTCATTTGGATTCCGGAGAAAGTTGCATGTATGGGCTGCAAATTAGCATCCTCTTTTTAAAATGCGAGCATTGTTCAGAAGGACGCTTCCGTTGGAGGCATTAGTGACAATTGTGTTTGGCATGTTGAAGTTTTATTTATTTATTTTTTGCGCCAGCCAATTATTGATGTGTTATTAAACGTCATATAGACAATATATTGAAAGTCAATGTAATATTTTAGTTATAGATTGATGCTAACCACTCGTCCTCAATGCTGCAGAGAAGCCATTGTTGAAAAATATGTATCACGTCAAATATACGATTCAACACAACAAGGACAATTTGATCTGTTTGGCTGGTCCAAACTGAAATATTGAATCAAGTCTGCTGTGAATAATCATTGACCAGAAGAGTTAATTAACTTTGCAGCGTTTCAGCTTTTCTAAAACTCAGTATGGAGGCCTGACAGGTTCCAGAAACACTGAAAGAGAATGAGGATGGTGATGACGCCGGTGTTCATCGTATACTGCACGGTAAGAGCAGGTTGCGGTTCACTGGCTGCCAGCCTTTAGATAAGAAAATACGGTAGTTTATATGCAGTCGGATGAGTGCCATCGGTAAAATAAGACATGGGGCGGGCTTTAAACGTGGATTTACGCTCTCCTTGAATGACCAAAAGCTCCAGATTGAACAACTTTGTTCATCCATTTTACAGACGTAAAAATCATCACAGCTGCTCCAATTCCCTTTTCCCGCTAATCACTGTCTTCCTCAGCAGCTGCTGCTGTTTCTTGTCACATGTTCAATGAATACCTAGCCGGTGTTCTTTTCATTCGATGATTTATTTATTTTTTTTTACTTGTTAGGCTAAAATAAATAATGAAAGGAGACAAACTTTGGCTTGTGTCAACTGCTGCAGTTAAAAAAAAATGTAAAAAAGGATTTTATATTGGCACGTGTTATGAAATATAAATACGATGGATAATAAGTTGGCTGCTATTCTAAGAATAAAGACCGCCCATGTAAAATAATGATCTCACTAGGCGGATATGGATACACCACGGGGCCATCTAGATTCTGAAAGCTTTGAAAAATGCACTGCACACGCACACACACGCGCACGCGCATGCTGGACTCTCCCCATCGAAGAAGCAGAAAAGCTGCGTGGATCAGCATAGGTAGGTAGATTTAGCGTTCCTTTCGAGCAATTACATTTGGATCTCAAGGATCTCTGTGGGTCTTTTATTAGATCCACACATCCATCAATTCTATTCTCTGCGCCAAATATCCTCATTGGGGTCACGGGTGTGCCGGAACCAAGTGGGCCACAACCACCGGTCCGTGAAGATGAAGGAAAAAAATAAAACTTGCAGTGCTTGCAATGTATTTGTTGTTCGAGGCGGAAAAATATTTCAATTTGAAAAGTGACCACCTTCTGTCCGTTACATCGGACTCTTGACGCATGTTAAGATGCTCGTTGTCTTTCATTGTAACATTTGGTTGCGAGTTCTTGCACATTTCACGACAAAGTCAGTTGGTAGCGAAAAAATCAGGAATAAGGTTGACTAAATGTGTTGAAAACTAACAAGTGTGATTGAAACTGGACTAAAATTTCAAAATGGTTGACAAATATAACACTAAAACTAACTCAGGATTTTAGGTCTTATTTTTCAAGAAGTTGGGGACAACGTGTTTACGCAGGCATCACACATCAACGCCTGCGTCGTGATAAGACAGGGATGATGGAAAGACGCGCTTCCGCTGAATATGCATGTTGCTTGAGAAAACACTCATCATGGTCACACACACAAATTGATGGAAACACAAATGCCTGACAAGTTCCAGGTAAGTCTACAATTTAAGATTGATGCTGCAGATAGTCATCCCGAGCGCCACTGACTTTTCATTTTACACTCTTATTGTGAATATTTTAGTGCCTGCGTATCAATCTTTTTCAATTTTTTTCCACCCCTCCAATTGTCCACATTTCTTCATTTTAGAACAAATCTTCAGTTCAAATGAATCCACTGCACATGATAGACAAAAACATGCGCCAAATGCTGATTAACTTAATGTTTGCGTTAGTTGATGTGGAGGATTTGGGACTCCCAAGAGCGAGCGAGTGGCCAAAAACACGGAAGTGATATGCCCGACCGTGTGAAGAAGCAATTGAGCGCCAAAATCATCATCTTAAATTGCGTTTAATTTGAGCAAAGGGATGAAATGCAATAAATACAGCCATCTCTAGCTCTCTCGCGAGATCATCTGTGAATTCGACAGCAAGAGTCTGAGGCAGGATCCGGTACGCTCTATAACTATAATATATATATATATATATATATATATATATATATATATATATATATACCCATTTAATAACATGGAGATCCGCGGCGATTGGTCCGAAGTGGCTAATGCATGTATAAATCTGTTTGTAATGGCTAAGTTTAGCTATTGTGGCTATCAATCGGGTGTGTTTTGTAGTCCGGGAATTACGATAAGTGGACGTGAATAAGAAATTAGCCAGCTCTAAATAATGTTTCTGAATTATGAAACCTCTGCAGTTAGCTTCTCGTCATGCTCTTTTGTGTAGGTCTTTTTGGGGATGTTTGGGGACATTTGGATTTTAACGCGAGAGTGGGTTTAAATGAGCTAAACACATTTATATATTTTCGTTGTTTAGCCACACATTTACGAGCAGAGTGAAACCATTTCAGCCCAGCACTCAATACCCCCTTCTTTATTATTTTGTGATAATCTACCTGAGGTGGCTGGGCGGAGTCTATAATTTGCCCAAGATGGAGCCAAGGAAGAGGAATACAAATGATGAAAGGTGAAGAAGGGTAGCGTTAAGCTAGGCCAGATCGCCCAGTGAAATCTGTGTTTTACCAGTCAGTGCGCGTTCTCTATTGACCTCTGTCCTCTATTGATTCACACACTGTTAATGTAGTCTGTTCGTGCTCTCTAAAAAGCCAAGACCAGGGAGAAACTAAGTTGCAGCTGTGTGTGTGCATTAGTAAATGCGTGTGTGATCATCTTCAATCAGTACCTCCATAACCATAAAAACCAAGAGGGAATATTCTTTATCAGAAAAATAGGGAAAATAGATAGCATTAGAAATAGAAGTGGGAATGATGGGTGGGCTGACAAAAAAAAAAAATGAAGCCATTCTCATGAAGTATTATCAAATACAGGAGAAGCACAGTGATAATTCTGACGAGGTAAAAAGCTCATGGGATCACCAAACTTCAGAAGATGATAATTGCACGCACGTACATACATATATTCATACTACTTCTTCACCCTCCAACCACGCTGCAGTTTTTATTTATTTTATTAATATTATTATTATTTTATCTCTGGCATTATTCCACAGCTTATGAATTTCAATAGGCCTCAATCAGAACGCCCCAGCAGGGTTTTTCTATCTCCCAAAGTAATGGGCTTGAACCACCTGGGAGTTCTGTAGACAGTTCTGCATTCTGTATAGCGCTGAGGATGTCAGAACGAAATAGGGAGCAGCGGATGAACGAATGATAAGCGCGGACGGGATGTGGATGAATATGAGGGCGATGGAGGGATAGTGCAGGAAAAAAATGTGCCCACCGAGGGAAGGATGGTTGTGCTAAAGTGTCGGGGAGAGACAAATGGAGAGAGAGAGAGAGAGAGAGGCCTTGACTTTGAATGGATGTGAACATTCAATAGCATGCATTTAAGCTCACGAACATGCACGCGCAGACTAAATTACACTCTGATTGTTTTTCAGGTTGCCTGGTGTTTTAACATCCACCCACCTCCTTTCACCACGTTACAATCTGCATTGACAAATGGGCATCCTTGAAAATGCAGAGACGCACTGATGTACAGTGATGCTCAGTTTTTGCTGACTGTCGCTGTTCTTTTTTGGCCACAGTGTTTTCATGCATTTTTCATTTCAACAGCAGACTGACAAAAAAAAAAAAAAAAAAACGGATTCTCATTCTTTCAGTGTACCCTCTTGTCCTCGTAATAACGTGTCTTTTTGTAAAAATCAAAGGATCCCAAAAATTGCTTATTTATTCTTTCAATAGTTGACTGTCCCTCATTCATTTTCCCCTTTTGTACTAATGCCTGAATGCGACAAAGTGATTACCGGAGATTAAAAAGAAAAGGGCGAGAGAAAGGTAACAGCTGTGCCTCCACTATCGCTAGGAAAAGACTTGCCCTTGTTGGAAAACTCCAAACATGTACATAAACACAATGAAGCCACATAATGAGGTGTTTCACACACAAGAGAGGCCGTCTGCACTCGCTGCGTGCCAAAGTTGATGGTCTGAAAACAATGCATCATCACTTCCACCATAATCGCTCCACTTTTAAAGATCTCAGCCTGAACAACGGGAGAGTGACAAAAGACAAAATTACTGTCGCAAGCGAGATTCATTGACAGACCCTGTCGTTACACCGACCGTTTCGGATATTCTCGTCTCACCACTGCAACGATAGCGCACAACACAGAGAGAGGCTGACGGATGCTGCGTATGGATGCTTTAATTAGGGCCTGATATGAGCAAATGGGGAGAGAACGCGTGTGCTTGAGGTGACGGTCACTATCTGAGGCCTGCAGACCGAAACTTACGCCTTCCATGGTCTCCTCAAGAATGTCATGAGCTTGTCGTCAGTGCTTCACAAATAGTGGGGCAGGCCCCCCTTGGGAGGGGGCACCTGTGAACTTGGGGAACACGTTTTTTTCCGCCGTACTCCAATGACGTGTAAATGCACCTCCACTCCAGTAGAGGGCAGTGGCGCTCTCCTTGCCCATTGTGCGCAGCGAGTAATAACTCTACGCCGTAGGTTTTGTTTTGCAACGAAAATGCAATTAGTTATAGTTGCCGCGGAGAGTTGGTGGTGTTGGGGGGCACAAATTGTTTTCTTCTTGCTGGGTGGGGGCGTAACAGAAAATAATTGAGCTCTGGTCTACCTGTATATTTATTTGCACAGAACTGAGAATGCAGTACTTGGTGATTACCAAGGGCGGCAAAGGTGGCGGACCGGTTAGCACGTCCGCCTCACAGTTCAGAGGTGTCGGGTTCGGTTCTGGCTCGGTCCTTCCTGTGTGCCGTTTGCAGGTTCTCCCCCGTGCCTGTGTGGGTTTTCTTTGGGTACTCCAGTTTCCTCCCACATTCCAAAAACATGCGTGGTAGTTTGATTGGACACTCTAAATTGCCCCGAGGGGTGTTTGTGAGCCTGGAGGGTTGTTTATGTGTGCCCTGCAATTGGCTGGCAACCAGTTCTGGGTGTCCCCCGCCTACTGCCCGATGATGGCTGGGATAGGCTCCAGGACCCCCCCAGCCAAACCTTGTGAGGAAAAGCAGCTCAGATAATGCATGGGACGTGGCCATCGCCACCCGCTTTGGTATTGCTTCCCTGCAAGAACCCATAAAAGACACAAACAAAAACAGCAACACACATTCTTAATAACAACTTTCCTAACACTTTAAGTCAAATAAAATAAATCAATGTCCGATACTTACTGAAAGAATATAAAAATCTATCAATCTACTTGATAAATGAATGTCAGTGAACTCAGTATCTTGATCCGAGTGGATACAGAATTGTGTGTGTGTGTGTGGTGGGGGGGGGTCAAAACAAAGACGGCTTCAGGCTGTAGTGTGCATGATCTTTGAGCCACAGTCCATGCTTGAGTTGAGTCTGCATGGAAAATAAATAGCATAACTTTGCATCAATTACGTTGCCTGCTAAGCACCACCATCAACATCCTCTCTCTTGAATTCAACCATGATAAGTGTGAGTCGCATTCCATCGTCTCCAACGTTAGAATGGTATGGATACAAGTTAAAAGATACATTTGGTCTATGTTACCGTCCCTTTAAGTCATTGTGCTGACGCAATTGTTTCTGCCATCTGCCCCATTCGGGGAAAAAAAAAGTGTCTATGTGTTCCAAGGCTATAATAATTATCATAGCTCATTGATCCTGTTCTAAAGCAGTCGTGCAAGCCTGTTCATAGCTCCCCAGCTGCCCGACATCATTCTCAGTAAAGGATGTGAGGCTGTTGTTGGGAGTTTGAATGAGATATTGAATTATTCCTCCGGTAGAGAAAAATCAACACATACAGGCTTTTTTTTTTTTTTTTTGTGGGTTGTGGATCCATCTGGATCAGGGACGGGCAAAGACCTTCATAGAGGGGCAGGTGCTACGACTCGTAAAAGGAGGCACAAGGAAATTCGGTTTTGTGTGGACAATATAAATTTAAAATATGCACAAAATGTGATTTTGTGGCCATTCATAGATACATTTGTAGCTCCCCTTAGATAAATGAGTTAGTAAATCGTGAGCTCATTTTGTGGGAATGATAAGGTAGTATTTTATGCATCCATCCAACACATTATACAAGATACATATGACACAAATGAGAAAAATCCCAACGTGGGAAACGTTCTCCATCCTCAGCATAGCATTGCTTCTTTGCCCTCAATTACTTAGGCATCATAATTTTTTTAATACAGCGTGAAGTGAGACACTTAACATTTAAGCACCTTCGACATTACATTATTGGAGAAAAAAAAAAAAACGCAACAATACGTATGCATAACACTCTTGATCTCGTCTGATTTCACTGAAGCATTCCTGTAAAGGGAACATGCATTAAAAGTGCACAACTCAGATAAACAATGAAAACACAGTACTAGTGTAGGAATTTTGTTTTTTCTCATTTCATTTTAATCTTTAAAAAAAAAAAATAAATCTCCATTGTGTGGCCAAATCCAGCTCGGAGAGACTACAAAAAAAAAAAAAAAGCATGCTGTCAACGCACAAGTTGATGTTTTCCTGTGCCTACAAATTTATTCCATCCATCCACCCATTATCTGAGCCGCTTTTCCTCACAAGGGTCGCAGCAGGTCAGGCAGTAGGACTGGTTGCCAGCCAACCGCCGGGGACACAAAAGAAAACAACCGTGCTCACGCGTAGGGCACATTTAGAATGTCCCATTAACCTGCATGTCTTTGGGAGGAAACCGGAGTACCCGGAGAATACCCACGCAGGCACGGAAAGAACACGCAAACTCCACACAGGAAAGCCGGAGCTGAAATCTTAACCTGCACCTCTGAACTGTGAGAAGGACCCGTCGGGCCACCGTGCCTCCCGCCGACAAATGTATTGAACTTTAGAAATATCTCTGTGTGTTGCTCACGACGAAGATGCTAAACTTCCGTGGCTCTAAAAGTCATTGTTGGTCGAAAAGAAAGGTCTTGAAGGCATTTTTGAGTAAAGTCCCTAAAAGATGTCCAGAGAATATTAAATGGCAGATACCTGATGGATTACAAGACCGCCTGGGGGCTCCACGTTTGGTCAGCAATTCCTTACCGTCGTCAGATGATTAATTGCCGAATCTGTGTTTCCTCAGCGGAAGTAAATAACAGTCGGGCTGACATGTGTAAAATTTATTAATTCCAATATTGCCCCCAGGTGAACACACTAAGAAGGCATATTCTTTTCACCTTATAGCCGGTTCTACACAGAACAAGTTCAGCTGACTCAGATGGAGAATTTGCAGTTGTGGGGGGTGGAAAATGGTCATTATAACCAAAAAAAAAAACTGTCATCCCACATTCTGCAGTGAGACAGGAGAAAAAGATGAATGATGTAAATGACAGATATCAATCAAATGTAAAGAAATCTCACTGTGTTCATGCTGTTACGGATGCTGACAGCGAAGCAACTCAGTGGAAGACACTGAAATGATGTGAAGACGGCTGTCAGTGCCAAGCATTAAAGAGATGGAGCACAACCAGAAAGGGGATATGTTTATGTGGCTCTTAAATGCACCAATATACACTTGGCCCCTTTTCCCAGCTATGGAGAGAGACATGGGGAAATATAATCACATTCTGTTCTTGAGCAGATGTACTATTACTTGTATTAAAAAAAAAAAAAAAAAAAACTTTGGTAAAGGACTCAATAGTAAAAAATGAAGTAAAAAGTATTTCCAGTCCATGTTTCCTCCTCACATTATAGTAGGAACGTTAACTCATTAACTACCTGCCGAGTAAAAAAAAAAAAAAATTGCACTTTAACGTCTTTAGCCGTCAATGGTAGTGAATGAGTTAATAAAGTTGAAAGATCGTCACGAAGTACACCGCGGCCGAACATTGTTGATGAATCATGGAAGGAGATTTTAACTTTTTGTCATGGTCCGTTCTTGTCATGCCTTGTGTTTGTTATTGTCTGCTCAGGTGACTTCCTTTGCTCACGTTCATGACCCAAGTGTTGATTCTCGATTCCTCGTTGTTTGCCTCACGTATTTCTCCATCTCGTTTCTGGTTAATGACTCCGCTCTCAGCCCTTGTCCTTCTCGGTCGCGTCCGTTCCTCGATTGGCTTTCCTTATCCTTTGATGGTAAGTGATTTTCGTTCCGTTCTGTTCCTTGCCTTTTGCGAGCGATTTTGTTTTCGTCGTTATTTTCCTGGTGCGGTTTTCCACCAGCGTTTTGTGTTGCACTTTTTGGGTATCGCGTGATTGTAGTTATAGTTATAGTGTACAGAAGAATTTTTGTTGTATTAATAAATACCTTTTATTAAGAACCCCACTTCTCTGTGCCTTCGTTTGTGGAGTCCCTAAATTGCTTTTCCGGCGGCTCTGGAAAAGCAAACCCCAACACTTTTACAATAAATACAAGAAGTCTGTAATAAAAGCCAAAACAAATTGCAAATAAAGGATTTTTATTGGACGGCTATTTAAATCGTATATATCAAGGGAAAGGGCGGCAGCAACTGGTTAGCCCGATGGCTTCGCAAAGCCGAGGTTCAGGGTTCGATTCCGGCTCCGGCTTTCATGTGTGGAGTTTGCCTGTGTGGGTTTTCTGCGGGTATTTCTGTTTCTTGGACAATATAAAATGAGGTGTGTGAGTGCTAATGGTTCTTCGTCTACGTGTGCCCTGCGATTGAACCAGTTCAGGGTGTACCCCGACTACTGCCCGAAGACAGCTTGGATAGGCTCCAGCAAACCTCGTGAAGGAGAAGCGGTTCAGAAAATGGAGATCATGGGAATGCGTGATTAAGAGAGAACTTACATTCTCCTAATGATTATTAAATACGTCTTGTGAATTTTTGTAAACGCACAAACACACGAGCCGAAAAATTAGGGACCGCTGCAAAAACAATGCAAATCCTCGATGCCCTCTCGATGACACCCCACTCGTTGTGCACAATGAGATCATTTAACAGTTTGACCTCGAAAAAAAAAGTGGGATTAAAATTGAAAGCATTTTCCTAAATTATCTAAATGGCAACTGGGGACTTAGACATAAAAAAAAAATCCTGCAACATGTCAGCGCTAAATTCCGCTTCTATTCCTTTTTTAAACTATATTTCATGTCAGTTGGTGCCTTTTGTAAATGCATGCGTGGGTGCGTGGCTGTGTGGGTTTGCGTCTGGAAGAGGACGAGATTTAGCGAAGCCCAAGTGGCAGAGATAATGAGTGCATGCAGAAGCAGCATTTCTGCGCGAGTGTGTGTCGGAACTCTTTCATCTTCACCCCAGAATCCCCTGCTAGGTCTTCCATGCCAATCCATTTCCTGGTGTTGGCTGCAGTCTCGCCCAATGGGACGACACGCATGCACACATGCACAGACTTTGCTCGTTTCATCCCACTGTGAAAGCTTCACAATCTACACACACGCACAAACACACTTGGCCCGCTGGGATGGCAGTGAGGAAATGGCAAGCAGCTGCTGGGTGGTCCCTCTGCTCCTCAACAGAAAATGTAGCACCCCTGAGGCATCCCCTTGCCCTATCTTAACACTTTCTACTTGCATGTTTACTCGTGCAGGTTTGTGTTTGTGTGCGACTAAATCTGAGCGGGAATAAAAATATGTGAAGTTGTCCTACCTGATCACGGCTATGCTACCACAGACAGACTCACAAACACCTCAGGGTAGACGGGTGTTTTTTTTTTTTTTTAAGCCTCAAGGCGGTGAAAACATTTTGAGTGCGGTACACGCTGTTAACGGAGAGGTTAAGATAGTCGGAGCCCGGCCGTAACCAAGGTGGCGCCCAGAATTTATGTGGCAACCCCTATACTGGCGATTGACATGCGGGTATTTATAAAAGAAAGAAGAAAATAAAAATTGAATTTTTGGCCTTTTCTTGGCTTTAATTGATCAAATATGTCAGTAAATTTTACATGTACATTACATTATTCAAAAAAAAAAAAGGAAAACCTAATAAATGCTTCTACAGGTTGAAGGGCATTTGAATGAGTACATTTGATCTCAACCTTTTACAACGTTGTACACCTCTGTGAAATACTTTTTTTAGCTAAGTATCCTCTAACCAGTGTAAAGCATTCTTAGATTTAAAAAATAAAAAAAAAAGGATTTAAACAGATTGCTGTGCCATCGTTGTCTGAATTATGAAACTCAATTTGTAGTGGTGTTTCTAGAACCATTTGGAAATTAAAGGATTTAATAAAAACATATTCCAGTAACTAAATTAATAAATAAATATTTGTGCACATAAAACTAATTATCAACATAACATGTCTTCCTTTGGCATCATCGTATAGATTAGGAACAATTAGACTGAATTTCCATATTTTGAAACATTTGTCAAGACAGGACCTTGGTACTGCATTATAGTTTTTTAAACTGGATTTTTAAAAAGGGAAACCTAACGCATTCATCCATTTTCTTTACCGCTGTTGCTCATATAGATAATTGGTTTCTTTAATTTTGTTTCTAATCTTAACAAGTTCATACCTCGTTTACCGGGGGAATACGCAAAATACAGAAACATTATGTATGTATATATTGTAATTAAAAAAAAAAAAAAAATATATATATATATATATATATAAAATATATATATATATATATATATATATATATATTCTAATTAAAAGCATTGTCATGAGAAGACTTTCGAGGAGCAAAATCAAGACAAATGATTAAAAACGTCACTCAACATTAGCGACGCTTCACCGAGCTGAGGCCGTTTCGCTTTGTCTAATTATGACAGTGACATTGAAGTGTCATGCCGTTTGTTATTCTATGATGGATAAAGTTGTCATTAGCACACAGTTGTTTTCTTCGCATTAATGAACAAAATAATTAGCCAATGGAGTTTAACTTTTGTGTCGCTGTTCTTGTTTCTATTAAAATGAATCTATTCAAATGAACAGGGTTCAGGGTCGAGTCAAGTCGTTAGCTTTCAGCTAACTTTGGACTCATCTGCTAGCGTTCGGTTAGCTTCCACAGCGACATCACCGCAGCCACTAGCAGAAGCGGCGTTTTGTCAAACGTACATCGCAATTGGCAGATATGTTATATGTGAGAATTTTAGTTCAGGAAACCGTGATGACTAAGTAAGGTATGATAAAAAAAAAATAATTTGTTGGCCATATTATTTGCTTGCTATGTTGTGAAAGTCATGATTTTGATTGATGTCGATTGTGAAAATTGAAGTTTGCTTTCAGATCAATGCTATATTTTTTCTTCTAATATGGAGTCAATATGAATAACTTGTTGCAGAGTCTCAAGACGGATGAAAATATCAGAAAATTTGACGATGAAAAAATATTCCTCTGCTCCTGCATACCATTTACTGTAATAATGTAATAATTAATATAAAAAGATATATTTACTGCATGTACATAATGATTTTGTACAGTGAATGCACATAAAGATACATAAACAGATTGTTAAAACAGTGCCTTTTAACACGGCAACAACTTTGCTCATTAAAACAAAACAGACCCAAGAGAAAAAAAAAAATCGAGATTTATTTAGTGTATTTTCTGAACTGTAGAGCGCCCCTAGTGGTGAAAGAAAAGCCTCACCGTTGTATTAGCCACATGTTTAAAAATCAAGGAAAAAAGTAGCGGCTCGTAATCTGGAAAATACGGTGATTATATTGAAGATTAATTTTTATTGTGCCCACTCAAGGCCTTAGTGGCCTTAGCGTTTCGCTATATTGTCGATTAAGCGAGCCAGCTCTGAGAATAATCATATTTATGGTTATTAAAATGTTTGTATTGGAATCAAATCGATAGGCCTCTGTCTGCGTGATACGAACCACAGGCGTCTGAGCATGTTCATTAGCGGAACTTAGCAAGCAGTCAAAAGGATGCGATGACTGTTATTATTTTAGTGTCTCGCAGTGCCGCACACTCACACGAGCACAATGCTGCCAATTCATTAAGTGCATGTGTAAAACCTGAAGATATATCAGTTAGAAGCCAATTAATTTCCCCGTGCCTGCAGCGAAAACAAGCGAGAGTAGAATTAGACATTGACAAAGGGGACATCTCTCAAAACGGCCGTGAGTGTCACAACATTTGGGCCTCAAGTTCAGACTAACAAACACATAATGCTAATCATGTCAAATATGAGCTGAGAAGGCCAAAATGGTCGAGTCCATTTCAAACAACAAAGAACAGAAATTCACAGAATTAGGGTGAACTCCTCAGTAAAGACTTAAAAAAAAAAATCTAATTAATGCAAGGCAGCTTTATTTATCGAGCACATATCGTCCAAAAGGCAATTCGGTATGCTTCACATTAGTACGATGTTCAATTACTACATACTACATTGTAAACACGGTTCAGCAAAGGTGTCAAATTGTATTTTATTTTGTATATAATATATTTTTCCGAGTTTGGCGACAGCCTGTGAGCGGCTCGTATAAAACCAGGAAATGGGCGCGTACGGCGCGTCGTTGTCGGCCAAACAGATAATAGCGTCGAAACGACCGCGCTCAACCTCAGACGACCGGTGTTTTAGAATTATCTTTGAGAAGATTCTGAAAAGCGGTTGCATTGTTAATACTGCGCCCCTAAAAAGTGTAATGGAAAAGCGAACACGCGGGGCCAAGCGAGGCCATCGCGATATGGAGGCTAATGGAAAAATGCTGATACAGGACGGAAAGAGTGGTTCAACTCTGACGTCTCATTTAGTCATCGCTTTGGCATGACTTTATTTTTGAGCGCTGACTCTCATTCGCAGACACGCCAACGACGACGAGATTTTGCACTCAACAAAAAAAATTGAGTTTTTATACATGCAAAAATTAAATCATGTGAGCGAAAGGCCAACGAAGGAGTGGGCATGTAATTTTTTTGACTTCTGGCATATTCACCTGCACACTCGCTCCAACTCGGGGGCGGAGCTAGTGATGGCCAATGGTGGCCATGGTCACCGTTTGCAGCTCTCCAGCCCCCTCATTGGCGACCTAGAAAAACTTGATTTTTGGGGTGCTACCATTCCCACGCTGTCACATATCACTTTGGCACTCGGATGCCGCGTCACTGTACATTTATTTTATCTAGGTATGTTTTGGAAGTTTCTCTTCATGTCCGCCATGTTGTTCGTGTCGCCAAAGCAGACAGACACGTGAAAGGGCGTGCGTGTGAACAGATGTGCACGCCCATGTCATCATATGACCATCCCTCTGAAAAGGTTCTGGCTCCGCCCCCTGCGACCACTTGACGTTTCATTCACTGTAAAACGGCGCGAGCCCTTCTGACGGAAGCCGCATCTGCTTGTTTTTCGAAAATCTACAGATGCTCATGTCATGTACGCTGCTAACTGGTTGCCGCACTTCAAATTATCGGATGTAATTCCCTTAAGAATGTTTGAGCACAGCCGGTCTTGATCCATCACGGGGTGCCTGTGTGTATTCATGTGTAAGTCTCCTTCAAGATCTCGTAGCTGTGTTAATCATCCTCCCTGCCACTCACTCTCAAGGTTTTAGTGCCCCACTGTTGAAAGCAAAAAAAAAATAAAAAATCTCTAATTGAAGTCGAAATGGAAAAGGGTGTTTGAGACGCAGCTCAGCGGTGCATAATTCTGAAGCAGGGTATTTCGAAGTTGAGATGTCATTACTTAGCTAATCCTTGTGAAAATGTGTTTTATAGGTTCAAATCAATAATGGAGCTACAGGAGTATTAGCAGCCAGCAAAGAGAATTGTGATGGGCATTTCGGTGCAAAAGACAGACGACCGAACAAAGGAGGTGCGTTGACACTTTGCTGACAATTTCTGTAAAGAAAGTCACGAGTTAACTCATTCACGACCAGCCCAGGTGAAAAGAATGCGCTTTCTGACGTCTATATCCGTCAATGGCAGCGAATGAGACACATTTGGATTTCTTATTTCTTTGTTTAGGCCTAATAATGAGTGAATCCCATTTTTTTTTTTAAACTTCTGTCAACTTCCAATATTAATGTTTCATGATGAGAATGCGTCAGGGCTCGCGTGATCCTCTTCATAACATGCATTTGATCCTTTACTTGAATCATCGCAGCAAACGACCTAACAAAGCCTATCAAAATAACAAACTGAAATAAAAATTTTCGGGAAAATAAAATAAAAAGAGGGCTTTTGAAAAAAAAATAACAGAAACAATCATTTTTGTTTAAAACTAATTTGAACTCAAATTATTGCGCCATGGCGGCCTCAGCAACGCCCTCTACAGGCAGAGCCAATCACAGCACCTTTTCATATCTTCTTGACCCGATGACGACATCCAACAAAGCTAAAGGAGAGGTGATCTAAAGGTTCAGAGATCGGACTTCCCGAAGAGGCCCCTTGAGTTTCTCCGTCCTTTCATTGGTCCAGCTGCGTGTAGCTTCAGCACTTCTGATTGGTCGAGCTCTATGAGCATCAAAGCTTCATTTTCGATGGAGGACGGCAACAGGCGATTAAAAATTCTCTTTCAAGAAAAACTGGACTTAATGAGGCAAGGTCAACCAACAGTGTTGCTTTTGCTTGCTTCAAACTGGAATTTTTTTTTTTTTTCCTTACACCGGTGTGAGTGGCACTGGAGGCAAGGTGGGTGAAGTGTCTTGCCCTAGGACACAACGACACATGACTAAGAGAGTGGGTATTGAACAGCTGACCCTCCGGTTACTGAACGACCCAACTGTAGCTCCTGAGCCAATTAAAATGAATAAATAAATAAATAAATAAAGAAGGTAGATCGCTTGGACTTGGTCATTTTATAAAGCAGCTCGCACGCTGAAAAAGTGGCCACTCCTGATGTAGAGCAACTCACAAGAGAAATGCAACAGACTCGTGTGCATGTTGGGCATAATTAACTGGATAGTGCAGATGAGGGCAGAACACCTCTGAAGTACTGTCAGACCATACTGACCTTGATAACAAAGGCTTCTTGCCCAGAGTTATTAACAATAATTGGATCTAATTATGTAAGGTGTAAACGGGGCAAAAAATTGCATGGGGTGTTCAATTAGCCATTTCGAAGACTGAAAGAAAGACCACCACGCTGCAATTTTAATGCCGTGGCAGTTTTTGTAAAGGTGTGTTACCTTGAGATATATGTTTAATTGAACTCGTATTTAAAATGGTATTTCCCGTCTGAAATAATGGAAATGCCATGAATCCATTCGAGTCCCAACATTTTTAACACCACGGGCCGGTTCATTGCGCACGATTTTTTGTGCACTGGATAGGCACCACTATTCTTGATTATCTTTTTGGAACGTCACCCTTTTTAAGCCGATGTGAATAAGGCTTATTTATGAAAAAACATTGGGCCACTTTAATTAACCTAATTGTATATGCACAAACATGCGCGGCAAATGTGCGTGCGCACGTTTGATGAAAAAATCTGTGATTCATCAATATATTTGAACTAAAAAATTAATTTTTTTTGTATTCTGCTGACAAATTTAGAACCTCCTCGCACCAAACAGGGCTGCTCTGGGACAAAAAAAATAGGTCTTGGCAATTTTTTTACTTTGACCCATCCCTCATAATTAGTAGAGTGCATTTAATTTGTTTTGAATTTGCACGATTTTACACGCACTTTATTATTCACATTCCTCATTCAGCAGCATAGAAAGGATGAACCAAACACTTCTACTAATGTTTATTTTTTTAAGATACGGTAGATTTTTTTTTTTTAGTCGTCTGCGTGGTGTACCTCATGTCCTAATGTCAAACACAGAATAACAGATTCACTCAACCTTGTCATACCAAAGTCTGAATTATTTAGTTTGAATCCGTTACACATTTGCACAATTTATCGTTTTGGCCTTTCGTTGTCTTCCCCACAGAGGTTGTGATATCACGCATCCCTTGCTTTGTTTGTTTTCCCATCTGTCGCTCAGCAGCATTACGCAAATGATTTCCCTCTAAACTACAAAGGAAGAGTGACACTAGAAGAAAACTGTTAAGATCAACTATGTTTAACTACTGTGCAAAAAATTAAAAAAAAAAAAATAATCCAAATGTGTGTTAGGCCTGCAATTTTGAGGAGGACCCGGTTGCAGATATGAGAGATGAACAGCAGGCTTCAATGCAGTGATTTTTATTGTAATGAGTGATTATTGCTGTGAATATTGTTCGGACTGGAGGCCTGTTGGGCAATGGTCGGAGAAATGCAAGGGATGAGCAGAAGGCAAGCTGCAGGAAAACAAATGCAGAACATGGCAGGGTTAGTTTATTGTGATTATTTTTTTTTACAACAAACTAAATTCACAATTTCTAAGTAGCTGGATGCCACAAAACATACAAAGTGTTGACAATCTGCCGGCATGGCGGAGTCCAACAATGGGCAGCTTCTAATTTGTTGGATGAGGTTCAGGTTCTGTCTGGCTCCGACATGCCTCGGCCCAAAGCGGTCCAACTCAAACAGTGATGTGAAAAAGTGTTTGCCCACTTCCTGAGTTTGTTCTTACGGTAAAAATTCCCCATCGTCAAGAAATCAAAATATTAGTCAAAGGCAAGACAAGAAAACACAAAATACAGTTTTCACGTCGCTGTGGAAATATACTCGTCCTTGTAGATTCGCTTTAATTCACCAACACTGGAGGGTTTGCGAGCATGAATGGCCTTTTAAAGGTTTTGCCACAGCATTCCAAATCGGGACTTCACCAAAACTTTCATTTTGTCTGCAGCCCCTTCATTTTCACCCCCCCCCCCCCCCAATAGAATAAAACGACCTAAGTTGAATGTTCATTTTGAATCTCTACGGTACAACAATTCCTTCAGCAGAGGTGCAATGTCATCACAAAGTCATCCTCCTTGTATTGCCTCAACTGACAAAGTAAGAGCAACGCGTGTGTTACACATGCTGTCGTCATGATGTTGGAGGATCCACTTTTAAGTTTGTCTCCTTCGGGGATCCGTAGCAGAAACATAGCAGACAAACATGGCAGCCTCCTGTAAGGGGAGGCCCACTCTTTGTCATATAATTAGCAATTACGAGGGCTATGATTGTTCAAAGAAATGTACGTTAATATGATAGAACTCATTTTTTGCATATTATTGAAATGAATAGTTCAGTTTGTTTTTTTTAAATAAATGAATTTTGAAAAACATCGAGCCTATGGGGCCTTGACTTGAAATATGTTTTGCTGATAGGTAAATATTTTTCTTAACTGGGTAATATTAATAATCGTGCTGCTGTAAATTGTCTAAATAAAAGTATTTTATCAAATTGGTAAGCTCCAACTTTCATTATCTAAAACAGATGTTCAGCAATCCATGTTCACTGACCAGCAAGCACATCGAGCAATTTATTTCTTTCTTTTCAACTGACTTGACCGGCCCGCGGCTGATGTTTAATTAAGTAAAAAGCAAATACAGAATCAAAGTTTGAAGAAATAAAAGGGCCGAGAGAAAGGGCACAAAGTGATGGATCAGGCGCAGAGGAGGTGTGCGGGATGACTTCCAGAATATCAAAGAGGCTTAGTTGTGCCTTCATTAAGTGTGGTCTCTTAATGATGACGCTCTCAGTCCTGCACTGATGGGGGAAAAGAGTCAGAGCAACATGCAACTAATTGGAGTCGATTTCTGCATGAGTTATTGTGAGCGTACCTTTGAGTGTCCGTGCGCTTATTTGTGAATGGCTGAAAACGTAAATATCAGGCTCTTCCTTTCAATCCTCCCTTTTTTATGACCATCTGTATGCAAGTCTTTTTTTCTTTCGGACTGTATCTGAAAACACCTTTTCTGCCGTTCTCAATCAATCAGTTGACCTAAGGGAAGAGTCAGGCACCAAGCTAACAAGCTCAATTCAGTCAGGGAGCCAATTGAAGGGAAAACATATTGACAGACAGCGAACACAATTGAAACAAATTAGTCCACAGTGTATTTATTAAGTCCAATTAGTCCCAGGACTAATGCCAGAGGAGGAAAACTGCCAAGCGCTCGCGTCGCAAGAATTTGCACTATTTTGAGGTGAGCAACGTGGTAGATGTGTGAACATTGTCAGGACGATGACACGTAACTGATTAAACATTCAAATGGAGATTAATTAATTTTTTGGTCTCACGAAAGGTGTCGTAGAACGGAGTGACTCAAGTGCAGTGGAGCAGACAAGGCTAGGTTGGACTGCAGGCAAAACTCAAAATAGAAGAAAATTGTGCTAAAAATAATTAAAACTGAGACACTAAAAGCTGTTTAAATGTTTTCTTCTTTTTTTTTTTTTTTAATCAAGTTCAGTGGACCACTTCACATGACTCTGATTCTATTTCCCCAATCCAGTGCTTCTCAAATAGTGGGGCGGGGGTGCGGTGTGATGCTGAGGGGGGGCACATGTGACCTGTGACCCTGTGTAACATGCTTTTTTTTTCTTCTTCCTACAATAAAGTGTAATTGCACATCCACTCCAGTAGTTGGCAGTGGCGCTCTCCTTGCCCATTGCGCGGAGCTAGTATTAACTCTACGATTTAGGTTTGTTTTGCAAAGAAAATGCTGTTATTTATAGCTGCGGTGGAGAGTGGGTGGTGAGCGGGGTGAGGGGGGGGGCAATTTTTTCTTCTTGTTAGGGGCGGGGTGTAACAGAAAAAAACTGACAAGCACTGGCCCAATCCAACAGAAATATTAGTGCCGTTTGACCTGTATCATGCTTTACACTCTAATCATCTTCAAGTGTTGAGGAACACGTCAAAACGTGCGCAGTGAGATTATTTCTAATTGCGTGCATGGTCGTATGATGAGACGCAGTGGCCACCCGACGGCTTCTGTTTGGTCCAACTGCCTGCTGCTGTTGCCCAGCTGCCAGCGCACACAAACACCGAATATTTCCCATTCAGAGACCGAAAGCGGCGCACCTATTGTTGAATACCTCGTACGGTGCCAAGTGCTGCTTCCGCCACGAGACTGCGTCACTGCTCAGTTGGCCTTGTTTCACAAGTACAAATGGGCACGAGGGGTGTGCATGCGTCCGTGCGTGCGTGCGTGTGCATTCAGAAAGGATGCGATCGGAGGGATGCAGTATTTGTTTAGATTATGATTTCATAATCATGTTATTTTATGTTTACACAATATACTCTCAGCTCTTGCGCAATCCACAGAACGTTCGCAGGTGCGTGCGAGCACAATTTTTGAGCTCGTATGCCCCTCCTCCTCTCCACTCAAAACAACCGCGTTTTTGTTGTCTCCGCAAACAAAAGCGTGAAGGGCGACATGATCATTCCTGTTTGGTCTGAATATAGCGTTTTCTGATGATGAGCTCCAGGCAGGGTGCATCCATCCATCCATCCATTTTCTGTACCGCTCCTCCTTATGAGGGTTGCAGGGGGGGGGTGCTGGAGCCTACCCCAGCTATTTTCGAGCAGCCGGCGGGGGACACCCCGAACGGTTTGCCAGCCAATCACAGGGCACACGTAGACAAACAACCATCCACATTGCAATCCAACTTTATTTCTATATCGCATTTCACAACAGCTGAAGTTGCAACAAAGCGCTTTCCATATGGCGTGACATAAATTAGCGGGAAATTAGCACACAAATTAAAAGACAAACCGATACCAGAAGAATGAAATGAAAGAAAGGGATTTTACTGTCGGTCTGCACACCTTTTCGAAACCTTTACTCACATTCACCAAAAAAATAAATAAAAAAAATAAGAATATTGTGAATTATTATCACGTTAAATATGAAGGCCTGTGACAACTGTAACTTAGTGGAACAGACGCCTACTTGTCTATATTTAGATAGCAGGTTAGTCATAATCGTGTTGTGAGGATGTGAGATCGCCAAGGTTGCTCAATTATACACCCCCCCCCTGCCTTTCATTCGTTACGCCACATCTTTTCCTCTTTCTTCACCTCTGCCTCTTCACGCAGATTATGCTCAATCCGTCTCTCCCCAGCAGTGAGGAAGGAATCACGCATAAAGCTTTGAACATGAAAGAAACGGCAGAAAAAACAACAAGGACAACAGATCACGGCATGTGTGTGTGCGTCTCTTCATGCGAGCGCTTGGAAAGGAATCCACCTACTAAAGTGTATGCTCATTTAAAATTAAACCTCAATGAGAGTTATGAGTGTGTTGCATCTTTTTTTTTTTTTTTTTTATGAATTCACCTGTTTGGTTCCTGTCTGCATGCGCACGTCAACTGCTTTTGTATGTTGTATGTAGCAGCGGGCTACAAGGAAACCTCGGTTTTGCTCTACACGTCGCGACTAAATCAAAAGGTGCCAGAGTTCCATCCCGACAAAACTTTACATCCGGCAGTTTCCGATAAGTCCAGCATGTTTCAGTTGTTCTCACTCTGTAGCAAAAAAAAAGTCACAGCTCAGTTACTTGAGATATTGGGCTCAGGACCCTCGCTAGCCCCAGAAGACCTAACTGTAGATAAATCTCAATGTGAATAGAATTTAAAGATAGGCTGGAGGTTCAATGTTCGCAATACGAGTTTGACAGTTTTGTGCAGGCGAGTAACTCAGCGTGAAGACGGATCAAGTAAAGCTTGCCAGCAAATGACACTCAGTTGGTCTTCAGTAACGTTTAGCTCGGAGAGGAATCAAGAGAAATCAATCGAAGCAATTGTGAGCACACAGCCAGTGCAGGTAATGTTCTATTCATTTCAGAAAAATGCTAAAGTCATGCAGCATGACTGCGAGGGAGAAGTAATATACACGGTACTGAGCGAGTGTTGGACGAGCTAGCTTCTCTTGAAAGGTCCGTCTTGAAAATGGCCTCGCAAGTGAATCTGCAATTAAATCGACACTTTTTTTGTCTTGTTCCACACTTCGGCGGAGCCCGTATGGCCGACCCCTCACTTGTAACGTTTTTCCTACAAGTCAATGCTGATTTGACTGAAATAGTGCCGGTGGATTTCCTTTGCCTGTGCCGGGTTTTTTTTTTTTTTTTCAAGGGTAAAAAGTTCATATCGGATTATGACATTATTATTACACTTTTTACTTTGTTAATTTCTATTGATGTTTTAAAGTCGCTTATGTATCACAGTGTATTTTGTTCTAGTGTATTTGCCGTACTTGTTGACCTTCTGCGCATGCGTCGCAGACCGTGGAAGACTGGAAGACCGAGCTTGAGTTTTTACGCTACTACTTTCCTTTTTTTTTAAATTTTTTTTTTAATGTAATTTTAAACAGCAAAATTGCCAAAACAACAACCAGTGCCGCCAGGCCTGCTGATGCAAGGATGTCCTGTCCCAATTCTGCAATTTTGGTGTGCTTGTAACCTGCGCTCTCGAACACTATGTGCACTTTTACCACGTGAACACTTCAGACTTCAGATTCTTGGACCCAAGAATCGTCCAAGTGCCCTTCGGATTGTGCAGTGGACAAATGTTTAAACCTTGGTAGTCTGCTCCCTCGTACTCCCATGGGAGAGCATTATCTCAAGAATTTTTCTTTATTTTGAGGTTACCAAAATACAACTTTAGCTTTAAAGTCAGTCACTGTTGACTTCTGTTCAACCAAACTGTGTTGTCGTTTCTCACCGCTGCATCATGTTTGATATAGATAGATTGCTTTGGTAAATAACGTTGAGAGTTTATCTGAAAAATGAAACAATTATGGTTTTTAATGAGCCAGGATTTTCAAATCTATCATCAGCTCTTTGTCATTCTCAGCCTCCCTCCAGTGTTTTCTCCCGTGGAACCATATTTTCTTCTCCTATAACCACTCCTTCAAAATTGCTGTCGTCTATGGAGAGTAAAAATAAAACCGACTGTCTTTTGCCCCTGCAAGCAAAAACATTGTGAGCGGGACAAAATAGGAAATATGGATGATTATGTGACCTGTTGTCATCTCCGAACAGACTGCCGTCAAGTATCATTTATTTCAGTGTTCAGACTGTCGTCCTTTTAACACATTTGCAAGCCCGTAAAGAACGCACTCGCAAGACAAGCCCGTTCTCGTCAATTCGCACTCCCACACCTTTTTTTTTTCTATAGAATGTTCAAAAAAACAGGTCGCTTATAACCCACAATCAGTCCTATAAGTCAAAAATCTGAGGCGGCTGTGTTAAAAAACTGCAACAACATGAATGCAACCTGAAATCTTTTCAATTCCTCGGCGTACGCAAGCAATCAGCAATCACCATCAAGGCTGTCTCGCCTCTCGCTGCAGATGCGCATCTCAAATTGTCTCTCCTGCTGACTTACAGACGTAAAAAGGTCCTCAACGAGGATATTAGGGCAGTGATGACTTGATTACTGTTCAAATGATATCGACATCATTGTACAGGGGAATTCCAAACTGAATGTTCTTGCACTTTTCCTTCTAGCTGGTTTTAATTGCTAAGCAAGCGCGATGCAAGTATGAGGAAATGTTCCTTTTTTGGGAGACTAAGTGAACTTGACATATTTTAAGAGGTAAAGATTCGGCATTCGGGGTGGGTGTTCCATGGCAGCAGTTGACGGAGGTGTCAGCACAGACTCGTCAAGGAGACAGGTTGTCAACTTCAGAATGTGTTGATTGACAATAAGCCCACACACTTGTACGTATCACCAGGTAGGTGTGAAGCATCTGGAGGATCCATTTGCTCCAAAGATGTTCTGGCGTTGGCTTTCACCATAAAAAGAAGTTGACGGATGTTTGAAACGGTACGGAGATGATATGAATGACCGTTCGATTTGAAATGACGCTTGATTCAATTTTCTAATGAAATATAGTCAAATTTAACTTTTTTTTCAACGGCTCTTTCTTATTGCATACAATATGTCATTAGAATTTAAATTACAAATTTAATTACACTGTTTAAACAATACTTGAGGAAAATAAGTAGACTTTTTTTTAGCTTGAATGCACTTGTTCTGTGTGAACTAATTATATGTTGTCTTATTAGTGAAAACTGAGCACAACCTGTGACATATTCTTTTTGTAATACAGGCTTAGTCACTTGTTGCTATGGCTACAAAGATTTACAAAGGTTGTAAACGCTGTCAAACATTTCCTATCAACAAGCAGGCATAAGCGCTTTTTTTTTTTCCTCAAATGTCAGGGACACATCATTCTGTGTGTCAGTGATGTAAGGCACACCCAAAGTGTGGGAAGTTGAAAGGAAAAGTCAGGCAAGGTGCTGTAGAAGGCTGCAAGATTGTGATTGGGTCCTTCTGATGATGATGTCACGCTTTGCCTCTGTACGTTTTTTTCTACCCCTAGTTTTTTAGAACATACAAACATAACAACCAAGGGTGACACACATGGAAGCAAAGAAATATATTGCAAACATATATTATGAAGCGTGACGTCATCAGCAGGCGCGCAGGCCGCCGAAGGACCCCGATACAATCTTGTAGCCCGATCACTTCCGGTACCCACAACGCCTCCACGTCTGATTCTCTTCTGAGGAACTTTCAATCTTGACTCCCCGTGTGTGATTGTAGATAAAATGCTCTCTTCACCCCGTCTATTTACTTGCTGTCGTTATCATGGGTTTGTGATGACTAGTCGGTGTTTTGTTGATTACCTTGGATCTTTCTTTTATTGGCACTCTCGTAGTGTTCGGTCAAATTGTTGCCCCTTAAAGCAGCAGGCTATGCATACTTGATTTAAAAGTGGACCTCGCTCTTCGTCCTGAAATCGTGCAAACTGTCAAGGACACAGACAGCAAGAGCTAAAGTGCAAACAAATTCTTTGGCGACATGACTTGCAGACTTCAAAACGCCAACCAGACCTTGTACGTCAAACCTGCTGGTGAGTAAGAATAAATTGCAGCGCTGCGATTTAGAGAGCAGACACATTCTCACCGACTCTAATGAGGTGGGAAAAAGATTCTCTTTACCAACATTTCTTTCATCCAGGCCACAAAGCTTTGTGTTTGTTTTTTTTACAAGATTTTATTTGACAGGTTTTGGACGTGTCAGCTTCATTGCCGGATTTGGCAACATCTTGATTCGGTGCACAGCCAACAGGTAAAGCGCTTTTTTATGCTTCTTTATATCGTGGGTTTTGTGTTGTCTGCTTTAACTGTGTTGTGTTTACAAAGTTTTGTGCTCTGAGATGTCGTGGTTTACTGGGAACGCTACTTTGCGTGAGCTTCTAAATTGCCGCCCGAAACTTGTTAGCGATTAACGATGTGAGTGATAATTTGTGGTCTGCTCATGTCATGCAAGTGTTTATTTCCACTCAGACAAATCTGCGTAGTTTGAATGTGATTTATTTGATTCTGTGTATTTGAAAAATGAAACTGTGCATTTCACATTGTTTGGGTTATTTCCTGATCATTGTCCAGGTGTTCTTTGATGTCTCATCAGTTTGCTCGTATTTAGTTCCCCGCTGGCTTTCAGTCTTTGTCATGTCGTTGCTTCTTTTGGTGTTCCTGTCAGTTACTGTTTATGAGTCCATTTCTGTTTTTTTGCAAGTTGGTGTATAAATAATTTTTAATTCCATATGCATTGTTTAGCTTTTCTGTTTTATATTAGGAAAATAAATATATATTTTTTCGTTCGTCCTGTAGTTGGGTCCACCTTTTTCCACCAGCACAAAAACCTGCAAGTTTTGACAGCTTTATCTATATCATGTGATCTTTGCTCAAACACCCCCAAACTGGGAAAAAAAGTTTTCAAAAGCAGGTGTGACAATACCCAGGGCCGTGCAAGTGCCACTGTTAATGTCTGCCTCCCGCACATTCTCACTGGTCTTGCCTTCGGTCATGGTTAACGCTCGCTGTTGTTACCTGTTTGCAGCATGCGCATCAATAATCAATGTGGATTCTCATATTTTCACACTCACCAAACCTACTCCCTTTAGCGCAAAACAATCACCACTTCCAAATGAGCCATTAAGTCCTCGTCATTGCTTGTGTGCGAGCTTTGCTGTGTTGCTGAGACAAAGTCTGTCATCAAAATGATAAAAAAGGAAACAATGACAAAAACAATGTGCATCTCGGGAGGAATGTTTATTTTCAGGAGCTGTCTCTTGCTTCCCCTCGCTCTCCTTCAAAGATCCTTGCTTCGCCCAAACTGAGCGAGTTGGTCCCATGCCACCATGGCGAGTTTGGAAGTTAAAAGAGTGTTTATTGTTTCCAAAGAAATATGAAAATGCGTAGACAATTCATGTCACTGCTTCCTTTTTGAAGTGCGATCTGTGTTTCTTTCCGCTGGGTTTTTGTTTACAGAGGAGAATACACTATTAACTCTTTTGCATGCGTGTGGAAGGTAAATGCTGTCCTGTCATTGTAAACATGATGTGTAAGACATTTTTTTTAATGGTAAATATTACTGACGGCCTCTAGAGAAAATGTGTCAAGATTTGAGTTTAGGAGAATGAGCATCCTTTTGAGACAGAATCCTGGCTCGGATGTAAATTTAAGCCTTAAACATTTATGAGACAATTTGCGATTCACATACATGCAGAAGCACACCGTTGTCATCACATCATGCCTAGCGTATGCATCCCCACCTGTTCACAAGGGACCGACAGGTTGAGTTGTCAGAAACAGGCGGAGGAAATTTAATTCAATGTGATTGCAATTCATTTATTGGCCGCGTAGGCCATATTGTTCACGCTGGCTCCGTGTTGGCTTAAATTAATCATCCGTAATGGCATTATGTCGTCAGACTTATTTAATGGACCCAAAGAGCAATGGTTGTCATTTACAAAAAAACGTGCACATTTGCTGTATGCACAACAGAGCACGATGCATAATTCAAGCATAAGTATAATGAGTAATTGCATTCTCCGCGCTGCAAAATGGCCGTTAGTTATTTATTATCAGTTTTACTGCTTTTTTCCCCCCTGAGTTACTTTCATTTAGCATGTCATGCATTTTTTTCAGAACCGTTTTACCTCCTTTTGATTTACATGTTCTTAGACTGCAATTCAAATGAAATATATTATCTCTCTGTGTCTCTCTGCCGTGTGTTGCCACAAAATACGGGCGGATTCTCTAAGAAGATATGTCGTACATCTATCCTAAACGTCATTCACACCTTTTGACTGGATTCAATTTAGGGGAAAATAAAAGCGGCGAGGGATTTTTCCAGACATCACAGATTCCATCGACTATTCATCCTATCCTTAGATAAACAATTATCTTAACTAGCGAGTATAAAGAGCATAGTTACAACTTTAAGTGCTGCAATTAAAGCGTATTATAGAGTATTAGAGAGTCAGTCAGCTGTGGAAAAAGAGATGGGTGGAATCCCCGCAGCGGTGAGAACAGACGTGAAAAGACAGATTGCCTCATATATGATTGTTAACGCTCCTCCTGTTGCCTGAAAACTGGGGCAACTCGAGGGAGCGAGATCACCTAAAGACATTTAGCGTTGGGCGTCGGAGAAGGTCATTGAGAAGATTATTGCTCTCAATTGTGTTTTGCATGAATTATTTTTCTCCATTGTATTTTGCATGACTGCTACTTTTTATGTCAGACTTATTTGGGGAAACATTGTTGTAGTCACACAAAGTCATGCAATTGTGCAGAGATGGGCCTTCCGTTCCATGAATGGACGCGCGTTCTCGAGATGGAGAACGGAGGATGAGATGTTTTTGAAAAAGGACGGATGAAGCACGGACGGGGAGTGGGTTTTCTAAACGGGTCAAGAAGCGCGTTTATAAAATTGAAATATTTGCACTCGGAGCAGAAGGAAATCTTGTAATTCAATTACGTGTACTGGCCCTTTAAATGAGCGTTCAACTGAGCGTGAGCGAGTGACAATAATAAGGAAGCGTTACTCGTGGCTGTGTGAAGAAGCAGTTGAGAGCCAAAATAAGAAATTAAGTTGCGTCAAAGGGATGAAGTGCAATAAATAAATTTATTTATTTGGGGGTGTCGAAAGCATCTCCCAATGTTTAGAATATAAATAATACTCCATTTAATCACGTGGAGACCGGCAGCTCATTGTCCAAAGCGGCTAATGTTTGTACAAATCCGCTTCTATGGACAAATTTAGCGTTTTTTTTTTTTTTTTTTTTTTTTTTTTTTTGAATCAGGTGTGTTTTCCAGTTAGTTTCAGCCAGCTAATGAGCTTTAAATATTGTTTATGAATTTTTAGAAGTCTGCCATTAGCTCCGCAATAATTGCAATGATGTATAAATTACAAGCATTGAGATGCATAACCAAATCCACTCAGCTCATATGAGCACCTTTTCCTGACAACTGAGCTTTTTTTTTTTTTTTCGTGGCCCACCCGCATGGGCTGTCATGCTTCATTTGGTATCAAATGCCAAGTGTATCTTCCAATGACACAAGATTTCATGATGGTATTAGCTGTAAGTCATCTGGACCCCATGCAGCTGTTAAGGGATGCCTTGTAACGGTACCATTGTGGGACGGGAACATAATGGTGTACCTTGTCAGCGAAGCATGTACCTGTCAAATGTAGACACAGAGCAAGACAAGCTTGTAGTTGGGAAAAGTTCTGCTGTGGAGTATCGGGTTGGAAAGGAGTGATGGGACATGGAAGCTGTTTTCCGCTCATCACCTTCTCTGACACGGACATCGTGGTGATTCTATTTTTGGGGGGGAAATAGCGGCCTTAGGAAGGTGCTCAAAAGCATTGCAAGTTAAGTGGAAGTGGAAGGTGGCGTCAAAAAAATGTTTACCTGTAACATTTGGCCACTGAGCTGGGAGGTCAGTAAAGGTCTCAACTACTTTTTGGACAATCCTTTCCTACGGCCAGTAACTCTGTTGACCACTAATAATGGGAATAGAAAGAATAGTTCCCCTTCAAATATATGTGGGGGACCAGGGTCAGTCTATTCAATTTTTACCAAGTAAAAGAATAAATCTCTCCGGGATAAACAGGATATTGAGTCCAAAACTACTAGTGCGTTAGGTACAAAAGAATGTCGGAATTTGTATTTCTGAAACAGAATTTTAGTCACCCCTTTTCCTGGATTTCTCCAACTCAATGAGGCAGACAAATCTGACAAGCCCGACAGAATTCATGCTATCTTCTGCGACTCATGTAAGCACTATACAGAAGTTACATATTCTATTCTATCTTTGTCAGGCTAAAAAAATGCTCGGTGCACCTAACGCTGACATTATGGTGCTGTGAGCTCTAAATTCCAACTCTCTGGGCCTAATTTGAACACACTGTCCAATGGGAGACGTGAAACTAGCCACGCTGTGAAAAATGACGCATTTATTCAATGTGAAAGAAAGAACATTTTCTTAGCATGATACGTCTTTTAACACACACATATATATATATATATATATATATATATATATATAATATATTTATCTTCATTTCTATAAATGACTGTTCTAGCATTTAAGAAATTGCTGCCATAATTGCTGCAGGACAGAAAACTTGACATTAGTGCTGACAACTCAGTTACTTTCATTTATGAGCACTATGCCAACAGATTTAGCACATTCACCATCCCGGATAGCAGCTGAGTGAACAATGCAACAACAGCAAAATGTTGCTTTTGAAGCTAAGACAAATAAAGTATAACATGTCTGACATAAATCATTCTTATTCTTGCCGTGTGGTTCCCCATTCGAAATGCCCAGCGCTCAATTATTTTTTTCAGGTTGAATGTAACCAGCAGCTGAAAATAATTGGGCTTCATCAGAGCATTTAACATGCCATTACTTAAATCTTTGTGTGGTTTAAGTGCCAGTCATAAAGCAATGGCATGTGGGTCAAAGTTTCATTACACACCTCATAATTCATAGCTTAATAAAGGCAAATCATTTTATGAACTAAAATGATGAGAACCACCCACAAAAAAAAAAGTGGAACGGAATGGAATGGGATTCCCAGGCGTCGCTCCAGAGGGGAGCACCGGTGACCCGCATCCAAAAATCTTCCAATATTTTTATTGCTATTTGGAGCCGTGCTATATCTGGTCTCTGGCCTAGAACCAGATTGCCATGTTTGATTCTGCCAGGGGGCATAAATGCACAGACAACTTAGCCCGAGGCTCAATAAAATCGATTAACAAGATGAGTAGGCTCTTGCAATGAATGAAGGATTTATTTATTTATTTATTTTAAACATGTGTTCCTTAAAAACAAACATTCTTTTTTAATAAATGTATATATTGTATGATTATTTTCTATTTTATTTTATTTTATTTGACAACTACCGTAAAAGAGAGCTGTGGAGAAAAAGATGAGAGCAGAAAGGAGACAGAACTAGTGGCCAGGTGACGATGAGGATGACACCGAGTTAATACGGTTTGTCACAGCTCACCAAGTGCCTTCTTCGTAGGAGCAGAAGATCTGAAGCCAGCAGATTTTCAAATTTTCAACACATTTTAACCCACACAATGTAGCATACGACTGAGCCATCAACATCAAGGGTTTCCTCCATTTCTTCGCTTTCTCTTACTCCCACTGCAGGAGACTAGAAGAGCACTTTGCCAAGAATAGAGCTTTGTCAACGTTTAACTGCTAAGAAAAGTGCGAAATGCTATTTGTTGTTTGTCCGACCATACGGTGCCAAGCGGCATGTGGCACAATCAACAGTGTGCACTCTGACAAGGCAGATGATGGCACTTGGTGGACGCCGACACACACGTCTAGCACAACATATAATCTTGTTAATGATGTCAGCAAGATGAAAACAAGATCGTTGTCTATGGAAGAAAAACAGTAGGAATGTAGTTCAAATTGCATTTGAACTTTGCGTTTCATCGTTCCTTCTTAACGAAGGATTCTATGTTGTACGTTTCACCGACATCTATGAAAATTTGTAACATCGTAAAACATACAAAAATGTGTTTCTTTGCTTGTTTCTTACTTTTTTTTTTTTTTTATCATTTGAAATAACATTCCTTTAAGAACACAACTAAAATGCCAGTAAAGGTTGTGTGAGGTGCATGTGCCCAGCGTCCACTGTAAATATGATGCCATAAATCTTGTTCATGTGACATATTTATTTGAAGCTTGACTATTGTCTTTGTCCCAAACAATGCAACAGGAGTGTGAACAGCTGCTCTGGCTTTCATCCAGTGACTATGAAAAAAAAACAACTAGGCAGTTATCACAGGGCTGTGGGGTGGTCTTAGTTTAATTTTGCAGCTGGCTCCAAATATTGGAATTGTATTTTCGGTGCGAATATACTATTTCAAGGTTTGAACAGTTACAAAAAAAATAAAATAAAAAATACTTATTTTCACAACAATAAGCCTCACCTAAAAGTCCAAAATGATCTCCAAGATGGAGATATATAATGACGAGCACCTTTTTAAAGCCGTCATTTAATTTTTTTCAAGTTCGGCGGGCCGGATTCAAACGTTTAATAGGCCGCATGTGGCCCCCGGACCGTAGTTTGCCCACGCCTGCTCTAAATTGTACCACAAAAGACTTGTGCTTCATAACATTATTATGCCACGTCCTGAAATATTCGCATGGAGTGTGCATGTAACTGACGGCGTAGTATTTGCTTTTTCAAGTATATTTTTGTATTTTTAGATAGGTTTACTCAATACAAATCTTTATTTTTGGAGGGAGTCTACTTTGGAAAGAAAAATAGCAACAACTGAAGAAATACAAAAAAAAATAAAATGAAGATTTCAATCCATGTTTCTCATTCATGTCATTTAATGTGATTTGAACACATCTCACGCTTCATGTTGACAGAAAATGATCTGAGAGCTCATTCCTGTTTTCAGCAAAAATGTTTTCTTAATGAGACTTTCTTAACATTAAAAAGTAAAATGAAACTACTTTAATAATATAAGAATACTTCCTTCAACTCACATGAGGTATTAATTAAGTCCCTGGGGTTCCAGTTGTGTGCGTGTGCGTGAGCGTGCGTGCGTGTGTGCGTCTTTGTCCGTGTGTGTCCATGTATGAGAAGAAAGAGAATGAGAGATAACAAGTGTGTAGGTGTTAGACGGCAAGACTGAGTGAGAATACAATGACAGTTTTTGCAGTCTGGACGCTCAGGTTGCGCTCAGCTGATCTAGACGCCATCAAAAGGCGAAAAAAATATCACGATTATTTAACGATACAGCCGCGAGAAGCAATGGCGGACAAAGCTGCCGAAAACGGTCAGTGGCGAAAAGAGGGTGCTTAAGAACTGATAAATCTATGGAGCGCCGGTGAATTCAAGCACATAATCTTTGAAATCGCCACCAATGTGTCAGGAATGACACTACAATCTGGAAACGGATTTTCATGAACACAACAAAGTTGCCAGAAACTCTAACTGGATGGCGTTCGACTTCCAAAGTTTGGATGTCGCTGACCAGCAATTCTATTACCTGTTCTTTGGTGGACAAAGTATTTAATCGTGCATGTCGCTCGACTTTTGTTTTACTGACTAATGTCATTTGCATTTGTAACTACCATCGTATTCTTCTCAACCCAACTTTATTTATTGAGCAGTTTAAAAAAAAAAAAAAAACAACCATAGCTGAATACAAAGTGCTGTACATAAAAGAAGAAATAAAATAAGAATAAATTAGTAACATAAAAACAGTAAACAGTCACATAAAACGCTAAAACAATACCGAGTCTCATGCTGAGTCGAAAGCCAAAGAATAAAAATGCATTCCAAGATGATTTTTTTTTAAAGATGGGCAAAGGGGGGGTTGCCTAATGTTTAACAGAAGGTCGATCCTCTCTGAGGCTCAGTAGCTCCGCTATTCTCTGGTCCGCTGACTTGAGGCAGCGGAGGCTTCCTTTCTGTGTACACAAAAGCATCTAATTATCCGTTTCAATGCATGTCTTCGATAGTTTGTTGACAATGATGCAAAGCCGCAGCTTGTTTGAATTGTTTGTAAATGCTGGATGATGTTGGTAAAAGCCGAATCTTGCAATCGAAATACTTAAAACTCATTGACTACCAGCCGAGAAAAAAAAAAGGATCTTTGACGTCTTTTGCCGTCAATGGTATTAAACGACTTAAGTCAAAGCAAAGTTACTTAAAGGGGAAGTCAACACCCCAAAAAACATGGCATTCTGATTTGTATCGCATTTGTGAAATGAGTTAAGCAGCAAACTCTGCCTGTTTTTTAGCCATCTCATTGGGCGGCCATTTTGTCATTTCTGTCGACTGAAAATGCAATCATAGTTGCTCAGGGGTGAGAAACGACCAATCACGGCTCACTGCTGTTTTCTAAAGTTGAGCTACGAATGGTTGTTAGCTCAGCCCCGAGAAACTGTGATGTCATTTTTAGATGACGGAAGCAACAAAATGGCCGCCCTCTTGAGATGGAGAAAATGTGTAGATTTGCTGCTTATCTCATATTCCACAAATGCAATATTAATTACAATGCCATGTTTCGACTAGTGGGCCTGCATTGAAAAAAAATATTTTTTAAGAAAATTGGGGGTTGACTTCCCCTTTAAAAAATATTTAAAAAAACAAAGATACAAACATTTTGCGCTTAGCTCACTATGCTAAGGTCTTGCGTGACGTCATATTCAGTTAATTATTTAATGTTTCTTCATATATAGTGTCACGACAAACCATTTTCTCACAAAACATAATATTCATATTGTCTAAATAAAAAGAGGCTTGAGCTCATTATGCCTATTCATTATCTCTCTTTGTATCAACCAAATATCATAGTGCCACCCAAAAAATAAAATGAAAATGTGACCCCGACTTCGGTCGAACCACCAGGAAAAATACAGCAAAATCATTTTCAGGAGAATTTTGCAGGGAAAAAAAGGAAAATCACAAGGCTATAGATGAAGAGACATAAGTGTCAAAGGTGTAACATTGCTATGAGGATTCTTGTGAAGTTCACAAGCCTGTTGAATGAGGAACTCTGGTTCTTGCCGACGGTGCTTCTTTTCCTTGCATAGGCAGAACAAAGGCAAATGTTCAACATGTCTCCCTCACATCCCAATTAAACCGTCACATTTTTGCTACACTAGCATCATTAGGATTTTTTAATGAAGGAACAAAGTGCACTTTGATGTGAGACGCAACAGGAAGGACATTCTTGGACTGCTGCTTGAATACATTCTTCCTGCTCTCTGGGCACGATCCATGAAATCTTTAGTATGCCACGGGATGCAACTTTTTTTTTTTGTGCTATGGTCTAAGTAGGCAAATTTGTTTTCAATTTTAGCAGGGTATGGTAATTAAAAAGTGTGCACTTCATGCCATTGGAAAGTTAGTTTTATTTATTTATTTATTTTAGATACGATGTCAGACAAACTGTGCTGATTTAGCAGATTACAGAATGCTGCGAATTGAGTTGTTCCACACGCGGGCTGTTCACACTCATTTCACATTCCACTGAGAGAGAGGTTAGGATATTTTTAACCGAATCATATTTAAATGAGACCTCTGAAAAGTTGATTGTTCTCTTCATTACAGCCAATGAGGAAATGGTTGCGCAACACCCTGCTGTGCGTTCTAAGAAAGCAAAACTAAGGTCTTTAATTAAAATCTGAGGCAAACTCTTCTACAAATCTTGCATTTGTACACATTTGAGAGTACATTTATTCTACAAATGCTGCACCAAAAAAAAAAAAAAAGCCTTGTCAGAAATCTGTGCACCCCCAGTGAAGTGATTATTTAATGTGACAAAATATGTTTAGAAATAATTTTCTCAACACCACTTTTTTTGTCTCGTCGCACTTTAGCCTCGGGAGGGGAAAAAAAAATCCTGGAGCGTGCCTTTTGTAGTGAGGTCATTCAAATGTTCAAAACAAAGTCACATGACTATATCAACTGAAATCATATTCAATATAGATAAGCGTACCGGAATATCAAATAAATCCAGTGTTACAGATATCAACTATTAAATTCTTGGGAAACAAGCCACTGATTCCATTGCATGAAATTTAAATAAAGTTTGTAGATTTGCCAGATATAACATTTATTGGCAAATAAACCTTATTTTCTCAAGTAATCCATTCATTGTATGGTTGCTTTAAGAATGATTTCATCTCTAACGAATGTAAATGATCGTCTGGAAGGGCCTCCCGGTTTTGCTGCACTCTGTAAGTTACGTTAGTTCAAACGGGGGACACTCGTCTTTCGGCTAATCAGAATGCAGATTCCAATTTGAAACTGGGCTCTCTTTCCCCACCGTCATTAAGCCACCATTTTGGCTGAAATGGTTCACCACCAACAACCATCTCGGGTAATCGGACGTTTCGCTTAGAAATGCGTCGCGGCGTCGAGTTCCACTCGGCGTAATCATTACCAGTGTGTCGGCCCCAGGGGGAGTCTGCTTCACACTGGAAGCACCTAATTCATAAAACTGCTTCCGAAGGCGCGCTGCTTCCTGCTGGTATCTAAGTGCTAAACTCTTTTCCTCTTCCGTTTTAAATATTAATTGCCCTTCGGATCCCTCTTTTTAACCACGGCACTGTATTTTTATTCTTTTCTCCTAATTGAAATACATGCATTCAATTCGCATATCTTATTCACTTTACAGTTACATTTGAATGTGTCAGCTGAGGGCAACCGAGTCCAAACCAGGCAGCCGAGCAGATGATATATTTTCTCTAGTTACTGAAGCGGGGGGGGGGGGGGGGGAATAAAGTGTTTTATTTTTCTCGAAGCGTTGCTAAAAGTCGACTTGTGGCAGAGGTGACCAAGTTTATTTTAGTTCACAAAAAATAACAAAATAATTACAACTATAATTGAAAAAAACATCACGGATTAAAATGAAAAGCAAAATGATTTTATGAAACAAAAACTAAATGAAAGGTCGTTTTACGTTTACAAAACTAATTCAAGAAAAAAATGTTTGTTATCGTCTTTGGGAATTAATTTATTGCGCGAGCGTTTTGGGTTGTTTTTAAATGTATTTATTTCGATATTGGTCATCTGGGTGTTGCAGTCCTCTTCATGTTTGTCGCACGGAAAAGTCATCAAGCAGCTGCTAATAAAAAAGAAAATGAACAAATTCTACACAATACTTTTTTAATTTTATTCAAACAAAAACTAATACTAAAACTGTTTTTGGAAAAAAAAAACAGACAAGACACCCTGAAAACGTATTAAAACTAGCTAAATTTAAAAAACAAAACTCAAACCAAAATAAAAACTATAATAAAAATTCCAAAACTATAATAATCCTGGAGCCGACCCCTGATTTTCATTAACATTCGTCAGAAAAGTTGACAAATCCAGCATGACTTTGATTTTAAATTTTTTTTTGACTGAGAATTCTGAAAACTGTCGCGGCCCAATTACAGTATTTGTGTACAAAAAAACTAAATAAGTAAATTGTGCTTATGTCGCCTTTTAAAGTCATCACCCAAAGTTATCTGGGATAGCCTCCAACTCACCCGTGACTTTCTGAACGCAAGCGTTAAATAAAACGATGAACTGCTGCCCCCAGCGGCCTACGGAAACGTACGTGTCAAGGAACACATCTGGCATCAAAAGCACCACAATTGCTTGTTACCACCTCACGGATGAAGGCGTTTGTTTTTTTTTTGTTGTTTTTTTTTAACTGTTTGAGCACTAAAAATAAAGGCGTGCATTCTTTGCAAATCCTTTGCAACCTTTTACGTGATGCGTTTTGTATCCGAAAGCAATTTTCATTTTAATTGCATTGTGCTTTTGGGGACAATTTGGTCATTTGTAAAACATTCTTTTTTTGTCCAATGTACAAATCGCGCATCCACGTTCAAAAAAATCTCTGCTCTCTCAACGCTTTCAGTGCTTCCTTTTCTCTGTGAGACTTTTTATTCCAGAAAGGGAGGAGGGGTTGCTGTTTAATGCTAAGTGCCAATTAATAGCACTCCAAGGTCACAGGGCCAAACTAGCCCACTCTCTGTCTGCACTCCAAGCACTTTGTCTCCGAGACAGGCAACCCTCTGACACGCACACACACACTGCAGAGCTGTCGCCAAAACTTTTATTTTTTTCTCACACTGTCGTCCCCACTATGCTCCCTCTCTTCTCTCTCCAGCCTGCTCTCATCCTTTCATCAGCTGGCCAGCTTTCTCTCCTCGATCAAATGCTTCTCTCGTCTTCCTCCTTCCAAAAAAAAAAAAAAAAAAAAAATAAGAGGTCCGAGTGTTCTGTTAAACGCGCTGGAGCGTTACTACGATAAAACGGATCTAAAACTCGGCCTGTGTTCCTGCATGCGCGCATCCATGTCTGTGTCTTTGCGTCTCTCCGGGCCTACGTTGGGATTTGCGCGCTCTGCTGACGTGTGTGCGTTGAAAAGCATCTGACGTATTGCAGGAATAGCAACTTTCCCTTTCAAACGTGTGCGTGTTTGTTTCATACGTCGATTCATCCCACATGCTTCCCCTTGGCAATCCAAACTAATAGGATCTCATCATCTCCCACTGCGCTCATTCAAAGACGACAAGCGAGTGACTGACAGGTGCGTGCAGGAACGGCACACACACACACACACACACGAGCGCAAAACACACGAGCCAAAACTTTGTGAGTGCATCACAACACAATGGAACTGGAACTTAGATCCGTCCTCGTTTTGCATTATACATCTAAGCGTGTTCACACGAATCAACAATAAAGATGACAAAATCCTCTTTCAAGCTAAGTTTAGCCTTTGTTTTCTGCTTTTTTCACAAGAGCGTGTGTGTGTGACCTTGTTTGGGGCAAATTAAAAGCTCACAACAGATCATGAAACAAACTGCCATGTTGGTATAAACTGTGATCTATAACGCAGCAGAGAAGTACAACTATGTTAAATTGTGTGCGTGTGCACGCGTGTGCTTATGTACCCACTCACAAAGCAATTAGACGGACCCCCAACCCTTTAAATGAGATCGTTGCTGATTTATTGTGTCATTCAATTTGCTAAAATTAGTTAGCATTGTGTACGTTGAGTTGCTTTTAGAAGATGATGATTATGGTATTAAATGTGGCAATTTGGTTTTATATGACAATATAACAGTCCACCTAAATTCTAGAATGTTCAAAATATTGAGCTAGTTTTCACCAAAGAGCCACCAAAGAAGACAAGAGTCCATTTCCGAGCTTGTGTTTACACGTCGCATCGCATCCGTATAAAACATCCTTCCATCCATTATCTGACCCGAACAACTATCCGAGCTCACACTCACGCGCTGGGACAATGTAGAGCAGGAGTGGGCCAAATTTTTGATTGGTGGGCCACAATGGGTTCTAAAATGTGACAATTTTAAATGAAAGTGAACAAAAGCATTCCAACAAAATATGTCTTTGACACACCACAGTATTTAGAAAATAAAACATTAACAAGGTTTATTCATTTAATTTTTTTTTTCAAGTTCGGCGGGCCGGATTAAAACGTTTAGCGGGCCGTAGTTTGCCCACACCTGATGTTTAGTGTCCAATCAACCTACCATGCATGTTTTTGGAATGTGGGAGGATAATTGTTGAACTCATTCACTGCCAAATCAGGTCAAAAGTACTTTCTGACTTCTATCTCAGTCAATGGCAGCGAATGAATTAAAAGTAATTGTTAACTAAACGTGGTTAATTGACAGCTCTTGTGAATGTGAATGAGCCTTCCAATGTATATCCTTATTTCCCCTCACTAGCCCACATGGGTGCACGTTATAAAAAGATCATATAATGTCAGAGAATGATATCATTGCCCACCCCCCCCTGCTCCCTCAAACCCGACCTATAATGAGAAAGTTGGTATTTTTGTGTGAAAGACGGCAAGTTAAAGGAGTCATCACGTATAAAGAAAACGGTCCCGGGTCACGCTCCTGCCGGCCCCCAGGAGATGAATCGTGCTTGGGCCTTTTTACGAACGCTCGTCTGCCTTGGCCGGAGTGACAGCCTTGCAACCAAGGGCCGAGTGTTTTCCCGATAGAGAAAACAATATGCGTGCGACTCAAAGCACATTGGTAATTGTTTCATGTTTTATTCTAACAGTAAGTCCAAACATTTTCGAGGCTTTTATTTGTCAATTATTTATTAGAAATTGTCGGTTGCGAGGAGAGGAGGACGTTTGGGCAAATCTACAACCTTGTAGTTCCAAGATGGTGTAATGAAGTCATGACATTGTGGCTTGGCTGCAAGTTAATTCTGAACAAGTCATGGCCTCGCCTCTAATGAGAACGCTGAGCTTCTTTTCTGTGAAGCCTGTCGACAAAGCCAAATAATCGGTTTTGGTTGTGTGATGATTACGCTGTCATGGAGCTAAAAGCCAAACAGATGAGTTGACTTGATCATTCTGACAAAGAGTGGTCAGGTATAAAGGCTCTTTGTGGAAAATACTCAAATGGATGAAATGTATTATAGTGCGTATCTCACAGAAGAACCACTCATGGATTATTGCCTATCGTGTTTTTTTTGTCCTCATCGTCCCTCTGTCCTTATTCATAAAACTAATCATCTGCCATCCCCATCCGTCCTCGTCCTTTTAAAGTCGGTCCTAACTTCTCGCCAGCACCAAGACCTCAACCGCAGGTTTTACTCAATCAGTACTTTTATTTTTATTTTCTTCTCGTTTATATTTTACAGTCAAGGGCGATATTTGTTAATTAAAAAAGGTGCAACAAAAAATATGTTTGTGGCCAGGGCTGGAACGAATTAATGATATTTCAATTTGTTTCAATGGGGAAAATGTATTTGGTTTACTTTTGTGTAAATCGAGTGACCGGCTTGGCCGCAGAATAAGCAGAGGTGAGCAAATGACAAAAAGCCGCCGGTCCGTCATCTGTCAACAGCCTCGTTACCCATCCGTCATCATCAGCCCGACATTTTTTCAAGCCGAAACAAACTACAACTATCAGTCAGTCAGTCAGTCCGTCATGTTCTTTCAACAGCGCTTCCGTCAGTAAATTTCAGCGGTCTGCCAGTCCGTCTATCGTGAATTCATCAGTCTGTCAACAACCCCCCCCCCAAAAAAAACAAAACTCCTTGTTGCTGTCTTATCCAGGAAGCCCGACGTGTTTCCTTTCATGGTCAATGCAAGCAACCCTGCTTGTTTTCAGCCCCGCGAACAAACACACGAGACAGGCGGGGCGTGTTTCTGTCAGACATCAGCGAAACGGACGTCGGTCGGTGACAGTCTGACGGGCCTTCCATCCGTACTGACGGCATTCCCGCCTTTGCTCTCGAGCGGCGATTCAACCCAAGCTTCCCGCGCAAAACCCCGGCACATGACCCACTACGCCGTCGAATAAAACACAGAAGGCACCAGTCGAACATTGTTCGCATTCCCGTGCCGTATGAATGATGAGGCTTCAAAATGAAATGTCTGCTATGTTGAATTGCTTATGCTCCGATTGTAAATCCTGAAAGCAAGAGTGAGCAGGTATGCGCACGTGAGACGTTTTAATTCATGACATAGTAAATGATTCTCAGCCGATGAAAGCATTCTTGCATATTCAAATCAATACACGCCACACTCGTCCAGGGCCGAGATGTGGTATGTTGCCGCTACAAACCATACAACATTTCCTTTCAGTCCAAAGACGGTGCAACAATGGCGACGGCAATATAAAAACACACTTCACTCGTTTTAATAACGACAGGATTGCGTTCATCATTTTTTTCTGATTTGGTAAAAAGCTTTCAACGGATACATTCTTTCCCCCCCCAGATTGTCCCTGTGAGCCGAGTTAAACCCTCAATCTGACAATGCCATTGCCAGATCATTGAAAGATAAGAAATAGCAAAGCAAATATGCGCATAAGGAATGGCGGAGATGTTTACAAAAAAAAAAAAAGTGTATCTAAATAAGTTTCTGTATTGTAAAAAGCCTCAATCCAGTTATGTGTGTCATTCGTACTACGCTGCTGTTCTTATGATATCATCAGCACAGTCAGGGACACGCTCACAGCCTGATGGATGCTGAATGTCGATCAGGCACGCATAAATACCGCCGCCAGTGTGTTTAAATAGCAGCGGCTGAGTATATACGCGTGTATCGTTCCTCACCTCATCAAAATCACCATATTTCCATATTTTCTCTCGTCCTTCCACTCGTCGACAGGCGATTGTGACCTGCGGTGGGTTTATTTTCATGGCTGCTGTCAATCTTCCTAATTTAACTGTCCTATCTCCAATATCTGCTTTTTCTGTCCTTCATGCTGCTTTTTTTTTTTTTGCTTTGTTTTTTTTTTGCATTGTTCCCTTAATTGCCATCCGTTGACCCTTCTCAAATAAATGTCTTCCTTTCCTGTCATTAAAACCAATCTATTTTTTTTTATATTTTCCAACTCATTTTTCCTCTTTGTTTACATATCTTAAATCCCCCCCCCCCTCCATTCTCGTCTCTCATCTCTCTCGCCTCAATTTTGGAGCAACAGATCAAGCAGATTAACATTCAGCACCATGGACAGATCCACCGACAGCGAAAAATGTGGAGTTGCTTTGCCACCTGTTGGTCATCATGAGTACTACAAGGCAATCCTCAGATCTCAGAACAGTTGGTGTTTAATTTTATTTATTTATTTTGGTCTTCTCAATGCGAGACGGATCACCTCCATGTGAACATACATCAGTGAATATGTCTCATGTATAATTTACGTAATTGGATCTGAAGAAAGTTCGAGCTGGCAGGCCTTGTCCTCATGGCAATCGATGTTCCTATAGATGCGTTGCAAGTGAGGGGGGGTTGGGGGGGCTGAGCCCAAATCAGGATCGCATGTCTCATTCAGCTCATGGCAGCCAAAGGGAGGAAACGAAAGCATCTGCACTCCTCTGAGCCCAAGAATTTAATCGCAACCACAGCCAACATAAGATTTGAATATAAAGTAGCCAAGCTTGTGTTTGCGCGTGTCGGAAAGGCTAAGAGATATTTGTGTTGACATTTAATAATCAAATATCAACACGGCAAATGGATGCTATAGATACCTGTGTTGGAAGTGTAAGAGACGTGGAATTGTGTCTGTTTACGCATATGTTGACAGTATATGATCAAAAAACACACACACATTAGCAACAAATGCCAGGACACAACCTTCTTGGGAAACCACAGCTTGTGTTTGGTTTTGAGAAAAGTCAGAAATAGAAGAAGTGAGGAATCGGAAAAGAAGTGTGAGGTAATGAAAGTAGAGCTGTGGGGAAAAATGGAAAAAAAAAAAAATTCTCCTAACCCTTTCCCTCCTTCCCAAACCCTTTGAGGCAGTATTGTGATGATTATAGAGAGGACATATCAAAGCGTCACCAGTTAAAAGACAGTGAGCTGAAAGGGAACCACAAAAAAAGGAAAACAGACGATTCAAACTAAATGGCGGCTTTGGTTAACCATCCTCCAGGTTTGCGTGCTTTTTTATTAATCAGCATGTCAAGAACGCGCATCACATTCGTGCATCTTAATTCCATGAAGCGTATATCTTTATTTTTGATGCATTTTCTAATTGATTGATTTCACCAGTTGATTACCTTCGAAGCTACTTAGATCTTCTCATTCGCCAGGAATACCACCGCAGAGGAACAAAATCAATACTCATCTTCAGCTGCATTTGATGCCATCATAATTCAACTCTGAAGAGGAAACCGCATGTCATCCGTATGCATTGCTTGTCGATCAATGTAAATACAAAAAAAAAAATAATAATAATAATACCGGAAATCAGTTTGACTGATTGCAAAGGGATTACACATTGAGTAGAAAAGCAGCATATATTCTTCTTAGTCAACATAAATCATTGTTTGAATATTTGGACAGGGCCATCTAATCTGCAGTTGTTTATGACTGATGATTTAAAGAAGAGAAGAGAAAAAGGCTAAATCTGATATTGTTGATCAACGAAGTGTATTTATCAAGAATTCCTCCACAGTCCTCATGTCGCTATATAAACAAGTCCGCCAAAATAGCAGTAAATCATTCTCCCCTCTGCACACATTTCAACGTCACAGTGATGTCGCTCTTGAATATAATATACATTTTTTTCAATTTGGGCAGACCAGCCAAAGAACCGCATTTGGCTCGCGGGCCACAGGTTGGCTAGCATTCAGTGGCAAGCTGAGAACCTCCAGCAGAGGCACCAAGAAAATCATCAGGATGAGGAGAAAACCTGTCTGAAAATCCATTTAGCCACCTTGGAACACAACTTGCACACACAGATGTGCAAAGTGAAACCCGCTCCGAGGGCAAAGGAACGGGGGGCGGGGGGTGTCTGTCACACAGTACTGACCGCGGTGGGAGTTTGCACACACACACATCCACAAACTCCCGCTCACATAGACGCACAGCTTGACCACCCATCACTGCCCTCTGATTACCACCGTCTTCCACAGCCACCCGCACTCCTTCTCTCCATCTCTCCTCCACACCCCACTGATTCGCTCTTTCCTCGCAGCCCCCCCCCCTCACATCCACCCACCTCCCCCTTCTCTCCCTCCAGTGTCCTCCCCCCAGCCAGCTTCTGCTTTATGTCACCATAGCTTGCCTTCTTATTTCTTGTCACACCGCATTCGCTAGTACCTTTCCTCTTTCCCACATTAACATATAAAACACCTCTACCGTCTCTTCGGCTTAAGTGCTCGGTGGCTTAATCAGTCCGATGCGTAGTCACTTACGAGCTCATTTACTCACTTGATTAGTCAGCTGCTTACTCACCCTCCCGTTCATTTCTTTACTTTCTCGTTACTTTGCGTCTGACTCTCGATCCCCTTTGAGCAGACGTCGCCATTGTCATAAGTTTCTAACCGCCTGCAGGCACGGCATCGCTGTCAAACGGATTCCCCTGCGAGTTTTAAAGCCTAACCTTTTCAAAAACTGAACACCCCAAAAGTTGCTAGGCTAGTTTTGACATCTTTCATGCTATAAGAATTGGATTTAGTCTTTCATCTTGTCAAAAAACATACCAACTGAAGTCTGAAGTTGTGTCCACTTTTGATGAAATCCATGCAAGCATGAGAAGAATATTCAAATTCCACAAAGAGATGTCCCAACGTAGATATGCATCTATACTCCAAAAAATCGGTGGGGCTGATTATCGGGACCGATATTTGGCATTTTGCCGATTATCGTAATTTGTCTTTTTTTTTTTTACTTTCAAGGCCGATAAATTATAAACTGGTTTATTTTGGCCCACCGCAGTAGACCTCCCTCTCGTTCTCTCTATTTCTGTGCTGTGCCGGTGGCCCTGCCTGCAGAAGCAGATTGGCCCGCCCACTGCACAATCTGATTGGTTCATCAGTAAGCTGCCTGTTTGCTTTTTCATATCGAGTTACACGCACTACAGGAGGCAAGAGGCAACAGATTTTGCTGAAATTTGACTAAATGTCAGCCTACTACAAGTCACAACAAATAGAAAACTATTTGCCATCGTAAACTTACTGAATAGAATATTTGTTTTCATTGAACAATCAGACATGCAGCTGAACCTGGAAGCCTTTAGAACTAAGTGGTCTATTTTCTAAGGTCTAAAACAAAAGATTAAACATGTTGTAAATCACTAAGGATGTTTAATAAACATTAAGGCATTTAAATTACATTTTAGAGTTTTTAATTTTCCAATTTTTTTACACCATTTTACACCTTTTTTTTTTTCAACAAATGAAGATTGGCTTCAAATATCGTTTTTCGGCCTCCATGACTACTAATAAAGAAATTAATATTATTGGCCACAACAAAGAAAATAGAGTAAAACATTCAGCGGGAAATTCTCAGCGTAAATTTCATGCTGACTTTTATGCCAAATTTGACTGTTTACCCAGCGCAACGATGGTCTTTTTTGGAGTAAAATAAAGTCTCTGGAATTTCCTATGTTCATATATTTGATAGCTTTCAGGAAGTCTCTCGCAGTACACGTGTCTTAGACTGTTCCCGCATCCAAACTTCAAGTGCAATCTGATGTTTCATCTTCCCAGGGCGGTTGACTTCATGCCGCCTCTGAAGCGCGAAAGACATAAAGTGCTCCAATCGATAGGAGAATACTCGCCAGGCCGTATTTGACACGGAATGTCCAGATTTTAGCGTGCATCTGGCATCAAGGTGTGTAAATGAGAGACCTGTAAATCGATGGAGGAATCCGCGCCTGCCAAGAAAAAAAAGTGCCTTTTACCACTTATGCAAATCGAATATGATCTCGACTATGGCTCCGAGTGCGTAAATAAACTCTCCTACCCAAATGGTTGCAGCGGCAGTTAGTAACCCTCGTTTTCATCTCAGTTCATATGTGTATTGTCTGAGTCTCGCCGATGAATCAAAATGTGAAGATTAACCCAAAGTGAGCCTTCCCCGAAAACACTGACGTGATTATTTTGTTTAGCTGAGATCAACTGCCACTTTGATCGGTATCTATTTTTAACCCGCCATTACCAGGCAACGGATTCAACTGGGGATCTATTGATTGTTAATGTAATTTGATCCAAGATGGTTGCTGCATCGTTCATGGTCGGACTCGGCATACTGTACATTTGTGGTCGGCCTTCTGTGGGAGTGTTCTTCTTTAAATTGGGTTGTGGGCAATAGCTGGTAATAATATACAGAGAAGTATTTCAAACCGGTGTCACCAGTGTAAATACCAGATGTATATACGTGTGTAATATAATGATATAATGATAAATATTACATGCACACATGCCGGCGCTCACTTTTATGAACCATCACTAGACTCTCATCAGCCTCCTTGAACAAAATACAAATCTCCGATTTTCAGTGCTGCAGAACAAAGCCGTCATCTTTTTCTGATCCCAGGCCTTTTTTGCTTTTGATAAGTAACCCCAGGCGATATAAAAAATATGTAGCGCATGATTTGACTTTATCTGAAAGGGACAATGCCGCGATATTACATTTGCACGACTGTTCAAATTGCACTGAATGCATGAAAATCATTTTGAAAGCAATACGATCACATTAGATTTCTGTCACGCCATAGTTTTTTTTTTTCCCCCTCCCACTTGTGTGGCTTTGTGCTGCTACAATCAAAACTTTTTATTGAGCTTTTAATTTTGAACAACTCCCCTCAGTATTATGATGGCAGAAATTGCATAGTCAAGTTGTACCGCTTTATTTATATTTCCATTTCGTCAACGTTTTTACCTGTTAGCAACGCTCAAATCGTGACCTGTTGGCAGTGTGACTGTCACTAGCATGCTTGTTAGCTGAACCTGATGGTGTGTGCGCATATCTATTTTTCTTAAATATGGTGTACTTTTTTTTTAAAAAAGAAAAGTTATTTATGGGTCATACATCTGGTAATTTGGCCACCCTACGCTGCGCTATGTGACGAGGGCTGTCTCGTTGAGCTCGGGTCACGGATGACGCGTCAAAGATACAAAAAAATATATATTTGGATTTAAGGATTTTTAAATGTAATCAGGGAAGAAGACCATTGCGACACGCAACGTTTGCGACGCAAAGGTACATCTACGATATTTATCTTCCTCATTTATCTTCATTCAGATGAAGCTAGCTGTATGCCCTGGCGGAGCTAGCGGACGTCGCTGTAAATTAGCATTGGCATTAAGCTAGCTTGGCCTTTCTTTTAGCTTGCAGTCATATTTTGAGCGAGGAAAAAAAAGTTCTTATCTTTAGGCTCAAACATTCCTCCTTATCTATAATCATTTCAAAATGCCTACTAATTGAACATAAATGTGTGTAGTCATAATAAGTAATATCATAAAAAAATTATCCTTACATAATTTTAAAAAAAGAAATACAGATTTTTGAACTGTGTCCTCACTTTCTTGTTGCCAGAAAACAAGTCTGAGCGTAACCTGCTGATAAAGATGAGTGCAATATTTACACCATGAGGAGCTTGACAAGCAGAACACTAAAAGAATGCTGCATCCCGCCTCACATCTGAGGTGAGCGCCCGACAGCAGATTCAAGCAGGTGGAGATGTTGAAAATCACAAAGACTGACAGGATGCGGTGGCCTGAGCATCAAAGTAACTGGAACAGCCACACGAAAAGTGATGACGGCTCATATTCAAACTGGTGTGTCAAATTCCTATAACCAGAGGTGTCGGTGTGTGGGGGTGTGTGTGTGTGGGGGTGTGTTGGGGTGTTTGTGTTCATGCTTATCTGTTTTTGTCACTCAGATTCATGTGTATCATATATAAAATAGCAAATGTATTATACGACAAGTCAAAACCATATCCCTTGGTTTTTGAGAATAATATTCAACCCTTATTGTGACTCTAAAGGGTTAATTATGGTCTATCTCTGGTTGTCTTCTCATGTTAAACATGAACAGTGGAACTGGAAACACACCCATAAATCTTTATTTCCCCACAAGATGACGATGGCGACCAGAATTGTTTTACACTTTTCCTCAAATTGTAGTCAACGAGCCACTGGTGGTCCCTGAGAAACCACAAGTGAGCCATGAGTAATTTTCTGGTCCAAATTTGCAACAATTAAAAGGAATATTTTTGATGAGATGATTTATTTGGTTTTTAGCAATATAACTATTAGGTACATTTAAAAAAAAAAAATTTTGGAGACGTTTTATTTGCATATATATTGCCGTTGTTTTTTCGATTGCAATGCATTCGGGGTAGTAACATGATTTTGTTTTAGTTTATAAGAAATTCTAAGATTCATAGTGGAAGTGGAGCGTCTGTATTTTGTGACTCATTAGTCATCATGGAGTTCCTTTTAAGCGATTGGGTACAGCCTATGTTCAAGGACTACTATTTCTCATAATTCAGATCCAAGAGTTCTTATTATTTGGTATCGTGGGACCAAATATTTGCTTCAACTTTTATAAATTAATCTGGGTATCCTTGGCCAGGGTTTGTGCTTTCAATTTGCTACTTGAATGGGATCAGGAATTGCTTTTCTGTTCTTGGGTGTAAGACTCAGAGCAGCGGAACTCTTAACGCTATCAAAACCTGTGGCTGGCAAAACTTCAAATTAAAAAAACAAAACTGTGAATGTAATTGGTTGCAACTGCGTGAGATATTGCATCCGAAAAGACAAAATACAATCCCAAAGTTCTTAAAATATGAGCAAGAAAATCGGAAATAGTGAAGGTACAGGAACTTGTTTGTCAATCAGTAAGATTCATCATCAAACGTAGCTGTGCGTTCTACGAACTGGATTATAAGTATTGTGTGTGTGTATATATATATATATATATATATATATATATATATATATATATATATATATTATTTTATTTTATTTTTTTTAAATTTTCTTTTGACACACATTGGACAACAAAGAGGACGCCAAGAAAAACAAATGGCATCGCCAATATTTTAAGCACATTTTTTTCAAGCCCGTGTGTACAAGACCCGGCAAGCGTGTGCAGGGAAAGTTCCAGCAAAGAGGAGTCGCTTACAATTTGAGATGGGACAAGCCACACAGGGCACATTAAAAACCAATGTCGTGCCGAGTATTTAGCGAGAGATGAGCCGAACTGCCCGAGGGAGGATGTGTGCGTCCTCATAAAACCTCCACCGTCTCCTGACACAGGCGGAGGCTTCCACAGCATTATGTCGATAATGTGAGTGGAGTCCTCGCTCATAAATTAAGGCGCTGAGACACCGGACCAAACGGCATTCTGTTCATCGTAACGTAAGGCAGCATCGTCCACGCGTGTGTAGTGCGATGACGCAACAAGGACTGAAAGGAAGAAGGGAGGCAAATAGAAAAAACCTCGATAGGACACCAAGGGCTCATCTCATTTGTCTAATTGCATCTTCTTAGGTCAAAACTAAATTTGAATCAAAACTAAATCAATAAAGACATCATCACAGATGCATTTCATTCGGACAATCTGTGTCTATATATCAATGTGCCGTCCAACGTTTACACACACGTCACAAAATGACCTTGGCAAGCCAGCGATATTATTTTCATACGTTTTTTGTTCATGTATTTAATGTGGATGAAAAATCATGAAGTTATCAAATAAATTGTAGCTCAAGTTGCCATTAACAGACTTTTCAGGCATTGTGTTTTTCCCCCTCGGGTCATTTACTGCCATTGACGGCTAAAGACGTCAAAGATCCGTTTTGGTTTTTTTTGGTTTGTTTTTTTACTCGGCTGGTAGTGGAGTTAATACTGAAATAAATCAAAGATAGTTGAAAATGAACAATGCGACTAGATAAGCACAAGTGAACTCATAATTCTGCGAGAGCAGATACTCAGAAGAGAAGCAGGTATTGTGGACATTCAAATCTGATAGCGTAAAAGACGATGAGGCCGGAAAAACACAAACCAATTTTAATTTGATATTAAAGATTTAAAAAAAATGTCTTTTCAAGGAGACTTTCGAAAGATCCATAAGATATTCCACCAGCTAGTTAATACTATTTTGCAGACACGAGATTAGACAAGAGCAAGAAGTTGAAATGTCAGGTTTGGGATGAACGTGCTTGGATTGCAATTTGCCACAATACCTTTTAATCACTGGCTCATGTAACCCAGCACGGAACATTGCAAAAAGTGTGTACATGTGAGTGTGTGTGTGTGCTTTTGTGTGTATCATGATGAGAGCGACGTATCTTTAATGGAACCCCACATCTTTTTTCATCGCCGCTCCAAATTTAAATGAGACATTTTCCCTTCTTGCCTTTTAGCAATGAGGCATATTAATAAGATGGGAAAATGTGCTGAAAGGTGAGACAACCTTTTCCGCACGACATAGAACGTGTGTGTGTGTGTGTGGGTGGGTGTGTGCACGCATATGTTTTCTCTTGCGCTGGGAGGCTTCAAATGTGTGTGTGCTTCAGGGAAAAGAGCATCAGAGATGACAGTGGTGTAGATCAAAGAGAGGTTGATCAAACATTAGTCAGGGGTTCATTTCTGTGACAAGCTCAGAGTACCGTTTGAGCAAATTCATCTGGCCAGAAAAAAACTGTCCATCTTGACCAAGCTCATCTGATTGGCCGATCAACCGTCAACGTGAATCCGAAAAGAAACTCCCGATAAAATGTTTCCATTATGACAAGCCATGATGACGGTTATCACGTGTTCACATGGCGCCTCAGTCTTGATTTGGAATCAGAATCATCCTCATTGGCCAATTACGGTTCTGTTCGCGCAAGCACTTTGGTTCCAGATGTGGAATTAGAAGTCAACGGTTTAACGAGTTAAAGGAAAGAGCGAAGAAAGCGTTGGAGTGTCGGCCGGTTTCAGTTTGCACGGTTTGTAAAGGATGTGGTGTGTGGTTCTGCGAGACTGTAATTCAAAGGAACTTGAAAGTCGAGTTAGATAAGATAAGGGCCGGCCGTCGTGAAGAATGTTTCCTATCACAGCTATCCACTCTAAGAACCCGTTCACTCACACAGTACAGACGCCCGCGCGGTTCATTCGGAAGGCTTTGGACGAATATGACGTGCCGCTGGTATCTTGAAATCTGCCTGGCAACACAAGCTAGCTCAATTGTCATTGGATAAAAACTCGACCTAAAAATATAAAACGAGGCTATAATATGACATGAATGTGAAGAAATAAATAAACTGATCATAAATATAATTTCATGATGTTAGGCCAGCAGAGAAGGACTTGAAAGCATTTTAGTTCTATAACCCTTTTTTAAATACTCAAAGTACTGATGTTCAGATGAAGCCCCGTGAAGCAGTAACACATTCAGACAACTTTACATATGCGGACACTTCATAATGATTCAATTATTCTATGTCGCCACCTAGAGGTCAAAATGTAGAATTGCTTCATCTCCTCTACAGCACCTTAACAGTGACGAAACGACCAATAAGAGGCAGTGAGTAGCAGTTTGTCAGTGTCATGACGCCTCGATACATTGGAACGCACCAATGGCATCATTGCACAAACCGAAGCTTTGGTTCTGTTTTGAGGAAAAAGTACGTTGGATAAACCAATGATGAAATCCTCAACACAAACCGAGGCCTTGTTTGTCATCGGTCACCTGATTTTTATTTTATTTTTTTGGGGGGGCGGGGGAACCCGAGGTTTCATTTGGCACGCCCACTTTTGCTTGAGACACATTCCGAAGCACCGCTTCATTTGGCATCAATTTTCAGGCCAATCATTTAGACAACAGTGCCAACTACTGGCCCGATGTGCATATTACAACATTGCAGTTGATTTTGCAGATGTGTGTGAACTCCAAAAAACTGCGAATTAACGCAAAAACAACCAGGTTATTTTTTCCCCCCAGTTCTGTTTTGGTGTTAAAGTGCTCTTATATCAGGCGGAGGGATTTAATCACAGTCCCAGCAGTAAGCTAATAACATCAGCATCTCTTAACTTTTTCTCCCCAATTCGGTGACACACACTGTTGCCTCTAAGCAGTTCCTATTTCCACAAAGCTTCCTGCTGAATGGAAATAATAAAGGTGTTCCAGCCCATTCCACCTTCCATCTTAGACTAACGCAGTAACCTTGTGAGAAGTACTTTTTATTTTATTATCACTTGAGTGCTCGGATTAATGTGTGTTTTGCTCAGAGTAAATGTAACCTCCCTCAACGCATTCCCCCTCAACGCCTAAGAACAGAGCCATCAAATGTCACAGTGTGAGATTTTCACAGCCGCCAAAAAAAAAAAAACAAGTCAGTCACAGCGGGAAATCAGATTGGAACAACGTGTCAGATGCTTCTGACCTACTCAAGTCAAGTTTATTTCTATAGCTCTTAAATACAAAACTAAGGGCTTCGCAAGATTGCAGTAAACAAATTTTAACGACACCCCCTGATCTAATCCACTTAACCGGGGCAAGGAAAAACTCAAAACTCCAATTGGAGAAAAAATAAGAAACCTTGAGAAGGGACGACATACATTGTAGACGGAATTACTTTTTCAATAGGACCAGGCAAGATTTAATATGACGACGATAATAAAATGTTTACCTCACGCCGTCCGTGCAGAATCCAGCAACCGTCGCTCTGATTTCCGAAGGTAGAGCATTTCAGACTACTGCAGCCCAAAGAGAATCCGTCTAAACTTAACTTTGTCTACCTCAGTATTTTTTTCTTCGGGTGTTCTTTAATTAAAGAAATGGTATCCACTTCTGATCGAACTGCCCATTCAATCACCGGCAGCCATAGCAGTCCCGCGCTAAATGATCAATTTCATAAATCTTGTCAGGCTTGGTGATGGAGTGTGTGTGTGTGCCAACTTCCACGCGTCGTCGTTGCCATGGTCAAAACTAACAACGATCCTCTGAAATTTCCAAGCTCCGAGGGGAAATCCCCCGCGGTGATATACGACAAATGAGGACCTCAACGGTTCTCCTTGGAGTTAACCATGAGTCTGATGCTGACAGCTGAGCCGTAAATAGCCACCAATCCCATGATCTACGGTTGTAGTGATAATGCGTTGGAGCAGAGATGATTAACGGTGATACATTGGATTTCATCAGAGGCTCAACATGGTCAGGTGCTAGCATCTTGACGAATGTAATACTGTATATCAAAAATCAGCCGAGCCGAAACGTATTGCATATTCTCGTTCAATTAAAAGTGCCAAATATTTCATACATGTAATGATAGTGATAAAAATCTTGTTGCATCATGCCCTGACATGTCTATCATTTACTACCTGGCAGAGTTTTCGTTTAACTCATTCAATACCATTGACGGCTAAATACGTCTTTTTTTTTTCCTCAGGTGGTAGTGAATGAGTTTTAATTATCCCATGACATCACAAGTAATTAATTTTCAATCTTTCCACCTCACTCAAGGCCAGTTGGGTGTGCAAAAACTTTATTTTGTCAACGCTGGAGAAAAAGCAAAAGGTCTCCAGTATAAAGTTACGATTCACTTGGTCTGTTTTGGAGTCAGAACATCCTTTTACCAGTCAACCAAAACACAATGATTATCTTCTTTACAAGAGATTATATAATATTCCCACTGCTTGCTACGGTTACATTTATGGATTGAGAATGTTCCTCTGCTCTGCTTCCCCTTTCTTCCGTCCTCTTCCACAGGCTGAGCCTGTTTATCTGGAGGAAGATGAAAAGATGACTTTTTGCTCATTGATATAAATAAATGGAGCTAGAGAGAGGGATGAGATGGAGCCATGTAGGAGGGCAGATATCCTTGGGGCAACAGAACTAGTCGGAGAGAGAGAGAGAGAGACGGACCTTACACTGAAAAGAGAGGTGGAGAGTGAATGTTGATAAAAGAGAAGAAAGAAATGGAGAGGGTGTAAAGCAGGAATTGAAAATACCCCCCAAAAAATAAAACAAAGAGAAAAAAGTGTTTTGTTGCGAGTGTTTCATAAGAAATTCACTGCAATTCCGACCACATGTAAGTGATAGTTTATATGCCTTCTCTGTATGTGCAGCAGGGCCGGGTCTAGACAGGCATGTGTGAGGGGGGAGCCCCAAATCTTGAGGGGGCATTGTGTTGTGTTTGCGTGACGTGAGAATGACAAGCAGAATTTTTTCTTTAGGGTTCTGTACGCACAGAATGTTTACTCTTGATTTTATTATGTTATTGGCAATTAACTCAATTCACTACCAGCCGAGTAAAAAAAAAAAAAAGAATGGCTCTTTGACGTCTTTAGCCGTCAATGGAAGTAAATGAGTTGAGAATGCCACAACACAATGAAGGAATTTTACAAAGCGCATTTGCTTGGCTTGTGATTGGAAATCTGACACTGGCTCATTTGCATAGTGAAGGGTGATTGGAAGTTGGGTCTCTGAGAGTGATGAGGTGAGTTGAGAAACTTGACAGGAGAAACAACTTGATATATTTTAGATTGGAAGGGGCAAGCAATACATTAAGATGTGGAGCAGATGAAAGAGAAAATAAAAAATCTGTGAAAGATTTTGTTTGGGGGGGGGGGGCACAACCTTTATTTCAGGGGGCCAGGCCCCCTCTTGCCCCTACCTAGACCCACCCCTGATGTTCCAATACATGGTGTACCGCATTAGTTAAAGTTTGATGATGATGTATGTCGCCTACCGTGCATCGTTGAGAGTGCGCTTCGACTGTCCTTGAACTTGTCTTTTACGAGCCTGTTGGTCTACCCACCAATGTGTAAATGTTCTTGAAGTTATGTTTGCGCATACGTACGCATGCACAGTATATTTGCGTGGCGAGGTTTCATCTCCTCCACCTGTGCTTGTTGAAATACATTTATTTGAAACTCCGGTTAACCTTTCTTCCCTGCGTGAAGCCAATGTGTCACGGCATTTTATTAACTGTGGCAGGTGATGTATTACCACACTTCCCCCCCCTGCGAGATTACATTACCTCTTAACTTTCTCGCCATATTCCTCTTCCCTTCCACTCTCCCTTATCTCTGCTCTCTTTCTCTGACGCACCCCCCCCCCTTACCTCTTGCTGGACTCATACTACCTGTAATAACATTAAAGGGTGGGGGTCGAGGTGACGGAAAGTGAGAAACAGAGGCGCAGCAAAACATGCGCTCCAGAAGAAGGTTCTCAACGTGAGAGGAGAAGATGTCCAAAGACAAACCCGAATTGGGAGTGACAGAAGGGAAGAGAGCAGAATTGGCGCAGTTTAGCTTGTGATGACATGTTCTTAAAGCAATTTGCAGCCTTGTGATGGATGCCGGGGTCTCCAAGAAAAAGGGCATTTGTAACAGAAGCTTCCAACACAATTGGAATTGCGTATTTTGAGACCGTGAAAGGGGAAAAAAAAAAATAAAAATAAATCAACAATGGGTTGTTTGCACGTAATCTCCCTCGGTGGAGAAATATTACCGAGTCGTTCACAGTTTTGAATAATTGTGTTATTCTACATGCTGCGTTTATAGGACTTGCCCAAACTACTCATCATGGACGAGCAGTATATCAACTTTGGGAACGATAGAGGGTGTGTGAGTACTTGGTGGAACCCCGTGCAAGCGTAGGGAAAGCATCCCAACACGACACGGGAAGGCCAGGATTCAAAGCCAGAATCTCAGAACTGCGAGGCAGATCTGCCGCTTCGACTCTGCGGCTCCTGATAGTATATTCCATTCATCGCTGTGTGACTGGCGGTGTAAGAAGCCGCAGAGTGCCTTGAAGTTAGAAAAGTGAAGCTCATCTCGCATTTATGTCTGTCGCACACATTTCCTTTGTCTTCAAAGTATTTGTAAATTTCCTCTTCCTGCTTCAACTATATTTTATCCTCTGAATCCTGTTTCATTTGCTCCACTACAATCCAAATCTGATGATGTCGTTAGATTATTACAAGATACCAAGCCTCACAGAGGCTACTGCTACTTTTCTGCGAAAAACTCGTGTTTTTTTTTTTTTTTTCAAAGCCAGCCGAATATTAAATGAATATTAACAGTCTGCACAAGCGACCTCCTTACACAAAGCACCCTTGGCAATATTTGACTGACAGAAAGTTGCTACGCCAACAGTTAGCGCAGAATAAAAATCTCGTTTCCATTTTTTAGTCTCTGACGCTCGCCTGACTTGTGTGTGGGCAGCGTGGGATCCGTTCCCACTCAGTGACGGTATCGGTGTGTCCCCAGTGACCGGCTGGCGACCAGTTCAAGGTGGAGTGTGCCTTTCGCCCAGAAGCCTGATGCTAGCGGGCTAATGTGGCTAACGGATTGACGAGCATACAAACCGTAATTCACTCAACGATACGAGTACACCGAAATGTACTTACGTTTTTGTCGTCAACTGGAGGCTTCAAGCAGCATCGATGAGTTAAGAAATAATGAGTCATCCACTAATAGGCTAATATTAAACTGAACTGTAAAGGATGCGCCTGAAACAGGAAAAAACAACGCGCGGACGTGATCTCACGAGAACTTAAATGAAAGAGAGAACTCGCAACTTTTTGAGGTGATATATGAAATGTGAAAAACTCTTTATGCGACGTTGATTTATTCACATTCTAATTCAAAAGCGTTGCCTCTACTGCCTCCCGCTATGTTTATTGGCTCACAGAGCAATGCAGTGACGTCTGATGAGATCTGTAATGCCAGATGAATGTGGCGATGCATTTTAATGGCAGGTTTGAACATCCTCTCAACGCAACTTGCGGAGTACTGAGACTTAGCCCGGAAGACGTCGGCAGCCGGCTGTATTTGAACGCGTTTTCAGCCCTCTGCTTTCGAGACGGAAAGTAAGGCGTCACGAGTGATGGAAAGTAGTGAAAGACATTATAGGCTTTTATCTGTTTAGATTGCAGCATAAGGAGCCATGACACCTAACCCAGATAAATACTATCATTATCAGTCCTGCCGCTCACAGCTCACCCGTCTGTCGATTGTCTGTCGTATCCATCATGCCCATACTTTCATTCCTCCGACCAACACACACGCACACGTCTTTTTTTTTTTAGTCAAATCTGTATCCATCGTAGCCTGTGTTATCAAGTCAAAGTGAGATTTAGTAGCATGCCTGGGATGAGTAAGTGCACTGTGGGTGAGTTCATATTAAATTGTGGAGTGATGTGGGCCAGATTGTGTTTGGCCAGTCAATCCATTCATCTACGCTAATGCTCTGCATCCATCCGTTTCAAGAGCAGAGAGATGTAGAAAGAAAGGGCAGTGCTCAGCTCAGGAAATAGGTTTGTACAAAAAGAAGCTGGGGGTAAATAATTTTTTATACAGTGGAAAAGGGTGTTGTATATATATTATATTTTCAAAATTGTATTCCTCGCCTCCCAAAGACGTATTTATACGTCTTAGCCTTTTTTTTTTTGCGTCATAGCTCCATGTTTTTATATCTTTAGAACAGAATATTTTGAAGGCCTTGCAAAATCAGTCAAAATCCAGAAAAAAACGCTGTGATTGAGGTGTTTCCTCTCGTGAAAATAGCTGGGATTAATTAAATTGTTGTTGAGTTCATGTTTAGAGAAACAACTGAGCAGTTCTTCGGGTGCGAATAAATCGGACAAAATGACATTTTGGCAATAATATCATATTCATACACGTTGCAAGGTTTGCATGGTTACGAGCATGAATGAAAAAAAAAAAGTGAATGGACACAACAGATTTAAATAATTATTGTTTAAGCAATCGGCATGATTTATTTCCAAATTAATTCAAAGCAAACGTCTTGAGTTGTAACGAGTTGTGAGAGGCTGCACATAATTAGCCCGTGTTCTGCAGTCTCGTATTTCCAATTCAAACCAAAATCCCACGTTGCTCCTCACAAACAAAAAGATTCTTTTTTTTAATTTTCATTTCACTGTCCAAAATAACCTGAGTGTGGATCTATTTGCGACAAAGAACGGGATTAAAGAGGTTTCGAAATCCAATTCCAATCTTTTTCATCAATCTTAAATGAAGATAAACAACATTGTAATAGATGAGACTCAGTTCACAGGTGGGAATAGAAAGGAATCGATTGCATACTCATGATTCATATTGTGTATTGACAGCAACGAATGAAAATATTCGATTAAGACTAAAGGCGTTTTTTTTTTTAGCCGGTTTCTTTATTTGATGCCTGTGATATTTTCCGATCCGCCGTTCACAAAAAGTCGTTTTCATTTACACTCATTCATTTTGTCGATTAATCGTCACATCATTCAACGCTGCAGCTCTCCGAGCAACAATGTTTGAATTTGAGAACATAAAGCCAAGCTAAAAGGTTTTCAGTCCATTCTTGGAACGTGGGGGTTGATGTATTCCCCAGTGTTATCTCCTTTTGCTGATAATATGCACAGCTGCGACTGGAGGTGAATTATCACTTTGGAGACTATTTTAGTCCGGGAATGTTTTGGCGATATGTTTAGTGTGGCACTTTGGAAGATAAAGTCTCACATGCGCACTGATCTAAGTTTACTTTTGTTTGTGAAACATATCTCATTGGAATCAAGCCAAGTTGGTTTTGTGTACTGCCCGCTGTTGATAAGTCCAATCGTTGTGTCCAATCTGGCGTTTTTCTGCAAAGGCTACACAATGTCCCAGAATCTTACAAGTTCCAGAATAAATCATTCGTTTGGGTCTGCATCACATAACCTTAAGAATGAGACAAAGTCATTGCAGATTTTACTGTTTCAACCGTTTGCTTGTTTCATGTTCCGAGATCAGTCCTTTATCCCCCTTGCGTTATTTTTTTTTTATCACCACTTTATCCTCATTCATCGCTTCAAACTTCAAGAAATTAGACCCCAAAACCCCTGAACAGAAGCTCTAGGTGTGGCTGAACACCGGAAAGTTTCTGACATGCACGATCACCCCTAAGCTGATTGTGAATGTTTTAGAGGAGGCGGGTCTCTTTTCTGTGGGGGATGAGAAAATTCTTGTTCCTTCCTGTCTACCGGGGATTTGGAATCAGACGGGAGGCAGATTCCTGTTCTCGCCCTCCCCTCTCATCTCCACAAACTAATTAGAAGGAACTCGCTTTGATTCATTGTGGGGACGCACATCTTATACGTTTACTCAGGTTCGTGTTCATGTGTGTCATAATGCGTGTGCGCGTGTGAGGAGGCGGCGGGGATACGGAGGAGACAGGTCACCAAGGGATGATAAGGTGTGGGATTTCTTCATCTAACCACTGCACACATTTCAAAGCTGAAAGTGCCAATTAAAATTGATCAGACTCAATATGGGCTTTTGGGCCGTTACACACAAGAACAATCCAACATCCAACATAGAAATCAATCAGTCCTTCCTCCTGTTCAAGAGAAGCCATTTGCCAGTCAGTCAGCGATGCCAGAGGAGACTGAAACACACAGCCTGTCTAACAGCCGACAGCAAGGACAGGTTGGAGTGGATTTACACAATAGTGAAAAGAAGACGATGGAAATTTGTTTGTCTGTAATCTTCATTGTTTATTTTTTTTACTGCCCTGCCCACCCTCAACTTCCCCGTTTGCAAGGATGGAACTCTAATATGTAAACGATTAAAAAAAAAAAAAAAAGATGGCTCCATCTGCAATTAAAATGAGCTCTACAACATTCAATTAAAAAATAAATAGAAACGTTTCTTTAGAAGCAAACTGACAGTAGAGATGCGCTTCTCAGCTCTATACTTATAAACATGTCTGTCAATTGGATAATTATCTCTGTTTACTTTTGACACAGATATTGACTTTTAATCGGAAGCAAAGAAAATCCCTTTCTCGAGCCAAAATGGATTTAGCATCCGCGAGTATTTGCTGCCCTCTGCTGGACAGCAATGGAATATATTTTCATAAATGACAACCATATCCATTTTTGAGACAGTATATAATAACTACTAATAAAAATAGAAGGAAATGATGAGGGAATATATAATTTTCATTTAATAGCTGATGTTTTTTTATTACTGTTTTGTCAAGATTCTAGAATATCCCTCTCAAATTACTCGAGAGCAGAACGTCAAAGTGATTTATGTCTGCATTGCAACCAACAGGATACGATGTAACGATGTCACGTGTGCGAGTATCACGTGATGCTGTACCCATGAATGGAGACAAGCTCATGGCAGTTTTGCTGTCATATCATTTGCCTTCATTAATTACCACGATTGGCTCTCTTTGCTCAAGGCCAATGAGCAATTTGAACTATTATTCCGTAATCTGTGCGTGTGTGTGTGTGTTGATGAGAGAGGCAGAATGAGTGTTTCTGAATGGCTTATGCAATAACGCTATTAATTGACCCAAGGCTTTACCACGCAGATCAACCCAGCTTTGCATAACTAAAATAGCTTCTTCTGAATAGATGGAATTTTTTTTAGATAATTAAGGCTCCTCATTGTTTAATATTGCGCCGGGTTTTTTTTCCCGCTCCCTGATGTCATTGTGTAATTAACTACGCAGTGGATGCATTTCAATGTTTATATTTTTTCGACTCAGGCAATGGGGAGCACTGTGCGCCCCCTCCATCGCGATACAGGGCATGCACGTGACAAATAAAAGGCAGGGGACATGGACGCCACCTACATAGTAGACACAAGGGCGAAACTTCATCTTAAAATCTCGTGGGAAGCTGGGACGCCCCAGGCTGGCAGAGATGATGCAACGTAGCTGTCACCAGGAAAAGGCATCCAGCGAACATCAAGGCAAGTCTGTTGGCAAAACATGGCAATAGAAGTGCCAATAATACTAAAAGGAGACGGAAGAGGCAACCAACCGAGCAAGACGAGCAAATAAAGGAGCCAGCATGCCACAAAAAATTCCACCTTGGCAACAACAAACAAATCAGCGTCTCCGACCAATGTGGTCGCGGGGGTCCCAGTAACGAAAAACACCATGAGAGACCGTGTTCCAGGTGTCACACGGACTCTTATACACCTCCTGGGTCACCCAGGGGTCACTAATGACGTCCGATGGTATGCATTTTCGACCCGCGTACACAAATGGTGTTCAGCCCGAACAACTGCGGTGGGTCTGAATATTCTTGTGTGCAATGTGCGGTCTGTTGTCAAGGGTTTTTTTTTTTTACCGCACTGAAGGGAAAAGGGGAATTAGCAGCCTTGTCCGGAGACATTTTTTGAAGAACCAACTCAAGCAGCTTCAACTTGGCTGCTTTGAAGACTGTCCACCCGGGCAAAAGCCACACACGTGTTAGCGTCGACTATCCGAGCCCGCGGCATTACAGCTTCCCACGCGAGGTTTTCGCACCCCCCCCTGGCATCTGCCATGTAGCCCCCCCGTCTCTCGGCTTACCGTTATCTATTTTGGCGCCAGGTGTCTTTCGTCTAATGTTGGCCATGTGCCGCTCGTGGGCTGCAGCATCGCTTGCTTTCAGCTCCCCCGTTGTGTTAACTGTGGTTCATTTGTTGAGGCTGCAAATGACCAGATTGACCGTTGCCAATAATTAATGGTTCTTCAATTTATTTTTAAGAGGAGGATTGGTAACAAATAAATGTCAATATCTCAAATGTCAATGTTAAAAGTGAAGAAAATGTGCAAGAAACATGAGTTTGACACACATGATTGGATTTTTGCGGGCCGCATCAAATGAGGTCACGGGACAGATCTGGCCCTCGGGACTTGAGTTTCACACCTGTGTTTTTAGAGATTTCCACCAGCAACACACCTGATCCAAATATTTGCAGTAGTTACCAGGCCCGTGCAGAACTTAATTTTCTTCCATTTGGAGAATTGGAGCAGGTGAACAAAGACGTCATCATGTGACTTGACAGTTGCTTATTTAATGGCCAAATTGATGTAACAAAGGAAGAAGAGTCCAACGCAGACATAAAGACAGTTGTTTATCTTTAATCTCCACGGTATTATGGATTTATTTTCTCGTAGAATAGTCATTTAATCAGAATTCACCACTTTTTTACCACAATAGTGTGAAAACATTGTTTGCCTCCAATGTTTTTTAAGACACTTATTTGTGATTATTCTGTGAATTGAAGCTACAACCTCTTCAACAATGTATACTAACGTTCGACCGATTCATAACAATCAAAGTAGTCTATTAAAATGAATTTTAGATTGGATCTATGTATACAGCTGACCATGACGGATGTCAAAGTGAAGTTGGAAAGTGATGTCAAGGAGAACAAGTGGTATGGTAATCTTCAATTAAAATTTGATAACAAGACGATCTACTGTGTATTTTTTTTAAAAAAAAAAATTTTTTTTTTTCCAATATTTAAATATGACCTTCCCCATTATCTTTTCAGGCTGTACAGAGAGCTGACGGCGCCCGTCACAAATCAGCTTCAGCTACTACAATTGACTTCGGGATCCGAGTGTGACAGTAAAGTCGAGGAGAACGGAATCATTACTAACTATGAAACTCAAGTCCAGCTTTTTAAGCAGGTCTGCATGCGTTCGTTTTGCTCTTCAGTTAATTCGTGAATATCGTCGTGGTCCCGTGAAAAACATATATGTCCAATTTTGGAATTTTCTAAATTGTTCAATTATTACCTGGGCTGTGGAATGTGAAATCTTTTATTGTACGACTTGCTTCGAATTTGTTGTATGTATTTGAATAGGAACGGATGCAGGTCACGGAGTTATGGCAGACAGCAGCACAGGAGCTTGACCATCTCCAAGAGTTCTACCAGAAAATGTTCCCTAATGGACTCGATGCCAACGCGACAGGACAACAGCTCATACCGGTATTTCCATCTCAACATGTACACTTTTCATCCCGTTTGACCCTTGACCTCAGCCGAGTGCGCAAAAGAAAGATGCCGTTTCTCACATGACTTTTTGACTGTTTGACAGAAATCCTCCTGAAAGGATTTCACATATCATACGTCAAGATAGTTTTTGGAGGCTTTAACGTAACGAAAAATATACAAATGCGCTACAGCTTGCGATGGAAGGTCAAACTATCTGTTATGCTTGGAACTCCAGAGCAACATGCAATACAAAAAAAAATGAAATGATGCCATATTAACTCATTTACTGCCATTGACGGCTAAAGACGTTCAAGATCCTTTTATTTTTTTTTTTTAACTCAACTGGTAGTGAATAATTTAATGGCCATCGTGTTTCTTTTGTCACTCTCAGGCGAACTGTAATTTCTCACAGACAATGACGGGACACAGTTTAGAGGTGGAGGACCTACGAATCCAGCTCAGGTAGTTCAACTTTTGACGTGTATTCCAAAAACCAAAAGACCCTTTTTATGTTGTGAACATATTCGGATTCATTTGCGTTGCCCTGCAATTGGTTGGCAACCAGTCCAGGTTGTTGCCCGTCTCTCGCTCAGAGTCACCTGGAATGGGCTCCAGGTCACTTGTAACGAGAATAAGCAATTTAGCGAGTGGATGTATCATTAACAACCGTCACTGATTTTTTTTTTTTTTTTTTTATTTCTCTCATTATTTTTCCGGGTAATGTCACATATTTGCACACTTGTTGCCTGGCAGAATTGATAGAGCATGATCATTAGTGCTCCTTAATGATAATTTAGTTTTATGCCAGCCACCCCCGCAAAACATTTATCATGGCAAAGACTGTCACACATGCAGAGAACGAACAGGAAGTTGGATGACTAAAAAGTAAGTGACTGACTAGTATGCTTGCGTGCGTTTGTCTTGCGTTGCAGAACAACCAAAGCGGATCGGAGAACAGCCATCGCCAAAGTGGATGAGATGACCCAACAGCTCCAGTCTGTTCAGCAGCAGCTAAAGAGACAGGTGAAGAAAAAAAAACGCGGCATTCTGAGTAGGATGGATATGGAGAATTTCACATTATCACAGTTGAAGTTAAAACAACCTTTTCATAATTTGATTTATATTCATATCATCAACAACTCCAACTTTTTTTTTTTTTTTCTTTTTCATTTTAGGCAAATTATCGTCTTGCTATAGTGTTCTCCAAAATATTTTTGTAAGAGGAGCCTTCCCATCAATTTTTGGTCACACATTTTAGTCAATTCATGTCGCAAAAGCAATTTGCAACGTCAAACGTCACGCGCGTTGGCTAAGAGGGCTTGCATGCTGTTGTAGTTGTTAGCGAAGATGCTTGATTGTGTTCAAATGGAGGACTTGCTTCAGTCCAATCAAATTCATAAACATGAAACTTGAACTGAAAATGTGCCTCGTCCTGCTCTCACACACAAAGTTGGAAGTTGAAAGTTCAAAATACTCTCGCTGTTGTGTCAGGACTTCTCGTTCGAACCCCGATCGATGGGTGACGATCTCAGAAAGGTCCGGAGACTTTTTTTTGTTTTCAAGCCGAATTGCACGCGTCGTCATGACTTCTGACACAAGCACTAATATTTTAAATTGTGTAAAATCACGATGAAGAAAAAGCTCTACATCGTTGAGGCTTTTCTCTAAAATACCGTGCGTGTTTAGGAAGAAGATGAAGCGCAGGCCCAAAGTCGAGAGGAAGCGGCACAGAAACAAATCCAACGCCTTCAGACGACCATCAGCCAGCAAGAAACTAGGTGATTATACCCAAAAAAAAGTGTTTTATATGAAAACATTTACCTCTTTTTAATTATTTATTAAATGCATGAAACTGATCATTCCTTCCACGATTTCTGATCAGCTCTTGATGTTTACATTTACTCAGAATTAAAGTTGCATCTCAGGAGGCAGAGGATGCACTCAAAGATCAAGCTATGTGGGGGACTACAGCCGAGAACCTAAAAGCCCGTTGCGCTACTTTAGAACAGGAGAAGTATGAAGGGCTGGAAAAAGTTCGAGAGTGTGTTCAGATGGCCGAGGAAGCAACGTTGCAGAAGGATGAGGTGGGCTCTCTTTGCATCTTTCACCGAAACTTGACGTTTCATTTCGCAAGACATACAGAAGATACTTTAACTTAATTTGCATTGTTGCAAAGAGAACTTTTTTTTTTTCCTCACTTCATCTGTATTTAAAATGCAGGGGAGTGTTGCAATTGTGAAATTTAAGTGTAAAAAAAAAAAAAATCTACTTTCAACTGTCAGAAAACAAATTATTACTTACTTGGGAGATTTTTTTTTTTTTTTCGGTGGAGGACATTGAAAAATCGAGTTTGACTTTCAATCACCGAAGCATAAACTGTAACCTGCCGTTTATCCCCCTCAGGCTCAGTTAAGAGCAAAGCAATTGACGGAGGAGCTTGAGAAGACCAAAAAGGCCTTCCAGCAGCTGATCCAGAATGCTACGCTTTGCTCCAATAAAGAGGTAGAGAATATCGTATCTGCTTAGGAAGCAAGAACTGAACATGAAAGTACGCCCGTTTGAAAATGTAGCCTAACGAGTCGAGTTAAAACTGTAACGGTCATCGTCACGAACAGGATTCAAGATGGTGGAAGGAGCCTAAATGGGCTCGACTCGGTTCAACGTTCACCATGCATGTTATTTATCGCGTCCGCTCGTCAGAATTTAATTGCACGATGAGCTCGATTTGCTCCAATGACCCAACTATTCTTCTTTAACAGCTGAATAATATGCGTCAGCATTGCAACACCGAAATGCAAAACATGGCCGAGGAATTGTCACTTTTGCAACTGGCAAGTTTTTAACCCCGCTTCTTACAAATTCCTCTCACAATCTTAATCATTCTAATTATCGTTTGCCAAATACTTGACCTGACCTGACCTGCATGTTTTTGTTGTTCTCCCCACTTTCGTCCTCCTCTTTGTAGGAGTGTGTGGACAAACAGTCTCAGATTGAGAGGTCGAAGCGGGAGAGAAAAGCTTTAGAAGAGGAACTGGCAAAGGTCGATGTTTAACTAGAGCACAGCTCAATCCAGATCCAAAGTCTTTCTTATGTTTTATCGGGCACAATCGTTGTTGAATAAGCTCACGCAAGGGTCGGTTGATTGTTGTTTGTTGTTTTTCCTTCAAGGTGACCAAGTGCAAGGTAGATCACGAGCTTCGCAAAATGGATGCCTTTCACCAGAGGTGTTTAAAGGCAGAGCGGATGAAGGATGAAATAAGCATCACTTTGCAAAGTACCCAAAGCAAACTCAAAAAGTTGGAAGTGGAGTAGGTGGGAGAGTTCCATCAAGTTTCCTCGCTTTTAAAGCCAGTCAGCGTCTTGTGCCACCCAAAGCCCTTCAAAGATTGCAGTTGCGGAATATCTAAAAAAAATAAATAAATGCTGTCCCGTTAGTGTCTTTCATTTCTCCACATTTCTATCTTTAGCGCCAATGAGGAGTTATCCCGATGCCAGGAGGAAGTGCAGCAACTTAAGAGCTGTTTGACAACGGCGAGGGAGGACTGCGTCAGAATCAGTGATGAGCGACTCCAGTTGCAACAGGAGAACGTTCAGTTCCGCCGAGAGATGGATGAGCTGCGCAAGGCTTCTTTGCAGGCCCAAAAGAAGGCCAAACAACAGGTACGTTGACGGATGGAAGAAAACAACGTCCAAATTGTATGGCTAGAAACAAAACAAGGAGAACATTTCCCGATCAAGATAGTCCACTTCCCTAGATTACGCAGATGGCGCAGGAGTACAACATAAAGGAGAAGACGCTAAAAGCGCAGATGTGCGACCTGGACGAGCGCAGTCGCAACTCAAGCGCTGATTTGATGCGTCTCCTGACGGCACAGCAGAAAAGTATCCAACGCTGGAAAGTGGAGGCCCCGAACATGGCGCAGGCTTTCGAATCCAGAATTAGAAATCTGACGTAAGAACCTAAAAGGAGAGACACTGACAGCGAAAAGTCATTTCAGATCAAACAGTTGCTTGTCAAAAGGGACAGGAAAGAAAAAAAAGAAAGTTATGTGACTTGTAGTTTTTTTTTTTTTTTTCAGAGAAGAGCTGGATCTACACCAACAACGTTCACATGAATTTGAGATCCAGCTTACAAAAAACAACGATACTATTGTGGAGGTTTGTGAACGAGTGAGGTGGAGGATAATGAGCAGGTCCTTACTCCTACGTAAAAAAAAAAAAATAATGTTAGACTTTAAATTACCATCAGATGTCAAAGTCAGTCAGTGTGAATTCTTTGCATGACTTTGTGACCTCACACCACAACTTCGGAACCGAAATACGATAAGCGGTCTACGAGCGTCGTACATGATCGTCGGGATTTCACCGTCTTTGCAATTTCTCGCATGCGCAGAAACACAAAATGCGCCAGGAAGGTTACATCTAGTCTCCATGTGGATAAAGTGTCTATTCTATTTGTGCAGTATGAGAGACAGCTGGCTGAATTTCAAAAGAAAGCCAGTCGCCTCCAGAGACGACTCACCGAAGTTGAGCAACGCAGGTCACCTACATAACCGGTACGATTAATGATCGGCACGCTGTCGATACCATGATTGTGACCTTTATCGAGTATTTTAGTCACAGTCAGAAAGATGTTCATTTTACCATTCAACTCTGAAGAATTCAAATGATAAATTCTTTTGAATGTTTACACGTGTCTCAGTTGTGATCGTGCTTGCACAAATTAAATTGAAGGTGATTCTGTTCTTTTCCCAACAGTTCGCTTTTGGCATCTCAGCGCGGGAAAACCAGTCTTGTTTCCCCTGAACCTTTAACACTCACTCTTTCATAAATAGAACAGTCATAATAAACACTGTAAAAAAAATACAAAGGGCAGATGTGTGTTTAATAATTTACCACAACATCTTTCTGAAGGACAAATGGACAAACAAATAACCCAAAATTAGAAATTAAATGAAATTAAAACTATTCACAGTTAAAAAAAAAAACAAAAAACAAACATGCCACCGATAATTTGATATACGGTACTCTGGATAGGAGAAGCCAGAAAATTTTGCATTTCAATATTAGTGACGTGAACATGGTTGAATGGAAGACAAACGAGTTTGAGGGTTGCTCAGGGTTTCCCCTTCCACAGATCAGACTCGGGCTGCTCCCAGCCGTCGCCCATGATGCTCTGCAGGCGGAAATCGCCAAAATACTTCAGGTTGTGGCTGAACGGAAAAAGAGAGAGCATAAAATATAACCAAGGTTGTCTTCCACGTCAAATGAAATTTTTTATTTATGTATAAGCCTGATATTCTTTTATGTATATTGATTTTTGCAATTCAAATTCCGCAAACGGGCGACTTGGTGGCCAAATGGTTAACACGTCATCCTCACCTGCAACCTGAGTGAGATTAAATGGTAAAAAAAAAAAAATGTAATACCATATTTATTGGTTTGTGTCCTAATTAGCTGCAAAAGAAAATCCAATTTTTGCTATGAGAACAAGTTACGTTCATGCCTAATGGAATACTTACAAGTTCGGCTTTTGTCCTTCGACTATCTCATCACTGGGGATGGGGTAGAGTGCTTCGTATGTGCGCTTCACTCCAGAGCCATGAATTGCATAAGAGTTCATCTTGTTCACGTTGGGAGGAAAGTAGATCCAGGGAAGGAGAGCCTCCCCAATCCATCTGTCTCCGATGACTGTCGAATTAAAAACCATCGGCAGTTGTTGCTGGAAGCGTATCCAAGGGAAATATTTTAAAACATGGCACAGCATATTAATAACCCTTTATGAACCCTTTGATTACGTCCATCACATGTGCCTACCTGGAAGGCTTGGCCGACCCCTGACAGCAGTAATACCAAGTGCTGACCATGTCTGAAGTGAAATCACAGAAAGCGATACAAGATCAAGAGGAAGTGAGCGTTGTTTTTATTTATTAGATGGCCATTTGTGTCCATTTAAAATTGTACTTACGGGCAAACCTCCACCTCTAGGTAATTGTTTGTAGTACTATCGAGAAAGAAGGACTCAACAACTGAGAAAATTATGAAGAAATGTTACAATTGTCATCAGGCTTCTCAACACAATACTGTGCCTCATACCGTTTAGTGTATTTTGACGATTAATAATCCAAAATGTTCCTCTATAAACATATACCTTCATAATCCCAGAGGCCAGGGAAGGGCTGGCCAGGTGGTCCTGCAGGGGCCTCAGGGTCATTGAAGAACGGAGCTAAAGTCTTCATTTTTAGCCCTCCAACACCAGGAGAGAAGATGATCCTGATGGGGTCATGATTCACAGGATTGCTGTCCCAGGTTTGCAGGATCTCAAACTCGGCTTGCATATTTGGCCTGTAAGTAGAATTGCATAATAAGGACAATAAGGTACCATCTTGCCCCAGTACAAGAAATTAAGTACAGACTTACACAGAGTGGCAAGTCAGAGTCATGCAAATGACTGTCACAAACTGCAGTCCACGAACTAACACCATGTTGTCCTTTCCAACTCAAATCAATAAACCTCGAATGTTACCTCTCCTAACCACTTCAATTTATCACGTCCTCCTTGTCAATTACTTTACGCAATGCGTTATCATATTAGGTTAATGTCCAACACCGTTTTGATCTTTCACGTCTTATCAAGCTCGTAAAACGATCATGCTTGGGTAAGAAGCAAGATATAGTTTCAGAGTCGGACTTGGCGATGGTCGAGTTTACGAAATGGGAATATGCCATCAACATTCAATGGAGAAAATACAAGTCAAAATAAACAATACACGCTATTTCTATTTTTTTGCTGCAATTTATTGTATAAGAGCACAGTTGCGCACTGGTAAGTTACCTGCGGTCAAGAATACCCGCACTTCCTTACTGGAGAGCGCGGAATTATTTTGTTTCCTAAGTTGTACACATCGGAACAATAATACGGTGCACAGCTTAGCTGTCATTGGCTGCTGTTGTCTTCAAAACGGACGGCGCACCTCGATTCATGTAATACTGTTTTATCATAATTGTTACAAACTTGTCACGCGTCAAATGTAAAAGGTTAATAACCACATTTTCAACCATTTAATATGTGAGTTATTTTAAATAGCTGACACATTGCCAGCGAGCATTGATTAGCTTGTTTCAACTACTGTAAAAGAAGCGGTAGCTAGCGTCAATTTTTTTTCTTTCCATACGCTTTTTTTCCAATGTTGATACTTTGCAAGGTCAGCACTCTTTCGTATGCAATTAACATAGGCAATATTGATTATATTCCTGCGTACAGTTTGACGCGCTAGCGTGATGTTTTTAATTTGCTTCCGTCTAGGTAAACTACCAACATGGAAACAGAAGTCGAATTTCTTCGTGATCAAGGTAGGGAAAATGAAAATAAGTCAAATTCTGAGTTTAAACTAGCTTCAATTCGTCGACCTATTCGACACCATGCAGCAAGAACACATACTCATTGACCAAGTGTACACAACGAGAAATTAATCTGTCCATATTTTAAGATGGGAAAACTGCAACAGCATGTACTCTCAGTCCGCAGGCTAAATTCTTCTCTCAGCCAGTATCAGCGTGGGGAGCATGGACGAACCAAACCATCTCAGGTAATATATGTATAGTATATATATATATATATATATATTTATTTCACTTTCCTAAACAATATAGTTGTCTTAAATTAGGAGGAAGTAGGGGAAGCTGATATGTGGTGGAGAGATGTTATGATGCATAGAATGTGCTCATATAATAATACTGAATTTATTATGAAGGTTATGTGAGCAAACCTTTTTTTTCAGGTTGGCGAGGAAAAGAAGACCGAGTTTGATGCTCCCTGGCTCTCAGATAGGAGGTGCGACAAAAGTCACATAGTTTCATTGTATATTTAAGACACAATTTTGCATCAAAGCACCATGAAGATTTGTAAATTGAGTTGTATCATGATTGTTTGAATGTACTGTTCAAGTAATAAATTAAGATTATTTTTTTCTGTATGACAGTATAATGGCTCCGCTGATTGCCGAGTATGATCGGCACATTGATGAAATGTCCCAACAGCTGCAGAAATACCAGGTAAAAAAAAAAAACTAATCAAAAATCAAGGGACTCAATGTTATGAAAAATTGTAATTTTTTTCCCTAATTTAGATTTGAGTAATTTGGTACAAGAAGTCAAGTTTAGCTGATCTTTATTTCATCCCCTTTCTCAATTTTGTTCACACTATTGTCTATCTGAAAGCTTCTACGGGCGCTTGGAGCACTCAATGTACTGCAAGAGAATATTTTGTAAAGTGATTTATAATTCAAGATTTTTAAAGTATGTCAATATTTTATGAAGGCCCTGGACATATGGAAAAATGTTTATTTATTTTTGTCGCTGCTCATTTAAAACCGTTTTCTGATTAAAGTAGTCTTGTTTCCATTTCTGTACTTAGTTACTTTTGCTTCAATTTATGTCTACAGGTGTCCATGACAGATGTCAAAGAAAAGTTGGAAGCTGTTGTCCAGGAAAATGAAAGGTATCTACTATCATTCACAGCACTTAACTTTTCCTTCATTCCAGCATGGAATCAATTAATTCCCCCTCAAAATTATACATTCAATACCCCCTTAATCCGTAGGGAGAATGTGGAAAAAAATATATATTTTTGTCTTTAATGCAAATTCATTTAAAAAAAAAAGTTCACAGGAGCAGGAAAGTCCATGATTTTTTTTCTCATTATTTTCAAATCCAAACCAGATTAGATTTTTTTTTTTTGCCCATATGCGACCTGCATGTGATTTTTATTTTCATGTATTTATTTATTATGAGGCTCAAATCAGATTTTTTTTTCAAATCCGACGTGGGCCACTTTTTTGCAACGCGACCCCCGTCTGAACGGCCAGGTCGCAAATATCTGACCTAGACATCACCAAAAGCCCAAGATGCACTTGGCGTCTCCTTTGGAGATAGGAGATGATAAAAAGATGAACCCCTACCGCGTCTGCGCCCCCCCACCGTATGACAATATGATGACATTTCTACATTATTTTCACCTCCCTGGCAGACTGCATGCAGAACTGAGGGAATCCGTTGAGAAGCAGCTTCAGACACCCTCAAAGATCTCTGGAGTGGAGATGAGCACTTTGGAGGAGGAAGCAGTGGTTAAAAATCTCCAAGAACAAGTCAAGCTTTCGGAACAGGTCTTCACACTTTCATTTGTTCCTGTTTTGACTCTTGGCAGATATGTTTTGCTTGTTTTCAAAACAGAAAGGAAATGAAATAATATGGTTAGATTTGAAGAACGTATTTCAGGTTCCAGTTAATGTTTCACACGTGCGTCGTCGTGCTTGTTTCAAGAAAATGTCCACCTGCCTGTTTTTAGATTACGAGAAGATGGTTGGATTAAAAAACAACTCGCTGTCATGCTATTATTTCCAATGTCTGACCCTTTCCCTTCACATGCTTCATGGCTGTGAATGTGTTCTGTTTTTTTGCTTAGGAGCGGATGCAGGCCATGGAGTTGTGGCAGACAGCCGCACTGGAGCTCGATCGCCTCCAGGAGTTCCACCAGAAGAGCCTGAGTGACAGGCAGAGTGCTGATGCTAAGGAACAGCAGCTCAAGGTACGCCTCATACAGCGGCATGCACAGCAAATGTGGCTGCTACCTTTCCACCAAAAGTAGTCGGAGTAAATATCATAGCATTAATTAAGATAAGTGGAAAAAAATGTGAACTTGCCTGATTGAAATCCTCAGGCAAGTATAAACTGAGGTTTTTTTTCGTCACAGGATCAAATCGTATTCACCCACCAGCACACACACCAACTCCAAGTGACCAGTCAGGAACTACAATTGGTATGTATTGCACAGAACATGATAATACTTCTCTGCATGTTTGATAGCGCTCACATATTTGGACGTGCACACAAATAGTATACGGGACGGTAATATATACGGAGACTTGACTGGAGTCGAATGAAGAAGCGAGAGTAACACTATACTTCTGTTGTATTTTTAATGAGAGGACAAAGCTAAGGCTCGAGCTTTTTACGATCTCGCGTGAGAGCAGTTGCAAAGTAGCATTGTTGTAAATTGATTTTGAAAGTCTTGTTTTGAGTCAAAGGCGACAAACAAGAGCAATGCGGCATAAATGGCAAACTTGTGTCTCTTGTTACACGCAGACCAATCAGCAGCTCCTAAAAACGGTGACAGAGCAGAGTACAGAGATGGAAGGGCTAAACAGCCAGCTCAGGTAAGTAAATGTTTTTTTTTTTTGTTTTTTTATTTACAATCGCTGTCACTGAAGGCCTGTTGAAGGTTGCTGGGTGCAGAATCTAGCGACGCCAATGGCCACGTTGTATTTCACTAATTGAGGGTAACGAGTCAGAGAAGCAACTATTGACTGAAATGTTCTGTGGGTATTGTGTTGTAGAACCACCAAAGCTGATTTGGGGACAGCCACAACCAAAGTGGAAGAAATGAACAAACAGCTCCAGTTAGTTCAGCACCAGCTAAAGCGACAGGTGTGGTAACGTTCAATGATTTAGAGTTTTTGGCACATATTTTCACACTACGAGACAGACTTTGATATATCGTTATGCTTTGTCATCCACTGGTAGATATGAAATTATAAATACGCTTAAGTTCTTGTTCGTGTTTGCATTCAGGAGGAAGAGCTCGTCGAGGTTCGCGGCCGAGAGGAAGCCGCGGAGAGACGAATTCAACAGCTTCAGTCGACCGTCAGTCAGAAAGAGACCAGGTGAATTTTCACAAACTGTAAACTTCACTTGACGTCACTCGTTCCATAGACTCACTTTATCGCTTGAGAAGATTTGACATTAAGTGGACACCAATATTGTATATATCGTACAGAATAAATAAATCTATACTTTACTTTTTGTCGAGGCTCAAAACGACAACGCAGGAGGCAGATGATGTCCGAGGAGAGCAAACGATGTGGGAGCAAATGTCAGGGAAGCTTAAGGCCCGGTGCGTTGCCTTAGAACAGGAGAAGTATGATGCTCTGGACAAAGTTCGGGAGAGTGTGCAGGTGGCTGAGGAGGCGGTACTGCAGAAGAATGAGGTAATTTGTACTCTTTCATCGCGAATGTAAAAAAAAAAAGGAACGAACGGCAAGATCAAGTCTGTTTTTTGTTGTTGTATACCGTTATTTAGTTTCTCTTTCTGTAATAATTTTGATGTAAAGCACTTTGATTTGTTTTGTACTTGAAATGTGCTATGCAAATAAATAGTCTTCAACTTTTTTGTACTTAGGCTTTGTTAAGAGAGAAGCAGATGATGGAGGAGCTTGACAAGACAAAGAAGGTCATTCCACAGCTGATTGACGATGCTGCTGTTCGCACCAGAAAGGAGGTACGGTAAAGTTCACTCAAATGGGCTTTAGTCTCGAACGTTTGTCGTCGAATTAAGTCACAAACTGCGATGCGTTTTGTACCACACGATTTCCCGGCCGCACTCTGCCCTTTCATTCCAATCGTTCGGTATCGGAGCCGCGTGACACTTTTTACGTTAAACAGGTGGATCATTTACGCAAGCAGTGCAATGTTGAACTCCGTCGTATGGCTGAGGAGCTTTCTTTATTGCAACTGGTAAGACTCACCTCGAAAGCCATTCTCTCGTTAGCGTGCTTAGCTTCGTGTATTTCTGTTGTTACTCTCCCCACCTGTTTTCAGGAGTGTGCAGAAAAAGAATCTCAGAACGAGAGGTCGAAGCGAGAGAGAAAAGCTTTAGAGGAAGAACTGGCAAAGGTATATTTGTAGAGGTGTAACCATATCCAAACGTTATCACAACGTGAACCTCACTTTTTCTTTTCTCTCTCTCTTTGATTATAGGTGCTTAAAGAGGGTCGGGGCCAACCGGAGCTCGGGAAATTTGATGCCCTTCACCAGAGGTGTCTGACTGCAGAGAGGATGAAAGATGAAATGAGCATCGCTTTACAAAGTACACAAAGCAAACTAAAAAAGATGGAAATGGGGTACGTGGAGCACTTCAGGCGTTTCCTCACAGTCGTGAATTATAAAAGAGCATGGAGTTCGGGGGTCACCAACCTTTTTGAAGCCGAGAACTACTTCTTGGTTGACTGATGAACGCGACGGGCTCCCAATTTGAAGTAACACATTTGCTCAAATGAGAACAGCAGCTGTCCAATGATTCTCTGCCATCGTTCCATATTTCTATCTATAGCTACGATGAAGGATTGTCCCGTAGTCAGGAAGAAGTGGAGCGGCTGAAGGGTTGTTTGGCTGCAGCAAGAGAGGACTGCGTCAAAATCAGTGACGAGCGACTCCAACTACAGCAGGAGAATTTTCAGATACGCAAGGAGATGGATGAACTGCGCAAGGCCTCCTTGCTCGTCCAAAAGAAGGCCAAACAACAAGTAAGCGAAAATTAAAAAAAGATAAAGAAAAGATAAAGAAAAGCTGCACAGCGTCCAACAGGGGTGTAGTTTTTTTTTGTTTTTGTTTTTTTCGAATGTGTATCAGTCATCATAAATGGACTTTCGCTTTTCCCCCTGCAATGCATTCAAAGCGCTTCACAATGACTTCTTAATCTCCTACCTACTGATGTTGCTGCAACTTGCTGGTTCACCATCTCGCTCAAGAGCACTTTGAAGTATACAAGAAGAAAGGGCGGGGAATAATGTGATTTTTGTACAGAACGTAACGTTTTCCAGGTGTCACAGATGGAACACGAGTACAGCCTAAAGGAGAAGACTCTTAGTGCGCAGATGAGTGACCTGGAGGAGAGCAGTCGCAACTCAAATGCTGATCTGGTGCGCCTTGTCACCGCGCAGAACAAAAGTATTCAGCGCTGGAAAGACGAAGGAAAGAACATGGCTCAAGCCTTTGAAATGAAAATGAAAAATCTCAAGTAAGAACTGATGATTGAATTAAGAAATATGTGAAGAATCTTAGTACGTATTTTACGCTGCCAGTCGCCTTGATCAAAATCTCGAGAATTGACTCCTGACTGCTAAAATGCCTTATAGTAATTCAACCGAGGGCTGCACGATATATCGAAAAAATATCCTCACCACAATAATAGCGCATGTTAAATTATCGAGACAACATCGTGGAGCTCTAGTTAAAACTGTCTCTTGACAGATTCTTTTGTCTTTCAGGGCGGAGTTAAATCAACACAAGCAGCGGTCGCATGAGTTAGAGCTCCAGCTCGGAAATAATATCAAAATTATTGAAGAGGTCTGTGCGACACAAATAGTTTTTTTTTTTGTTGTTTTGTCTTGTTTTGGGGGGGGGGGTCAAGGTGGAATAAGGGTATCAATCGAGTGTGCAATCGCCTGGAAGTAAAGTGTGTTGTATTGTTTGTGCAGTATGAGAGACAGCTAGCAGAGTATCAAGAGAAGGCCAGTCGCCTCCAAAGACGACTGACTGATGTTGAGCAACGTGCAACGACTGCGTCACAACAGGTACAACCAGGGGCGTGGCCAGAAATGTTTCCGTGGGGTGGCCGGGGCGGCACAACACTTCAGTCAGGGTGGTGGGCATGTGTGTGTGCGCGTCATTTTTTATGATACCCTCCACGGTCACGGTTTCCTGAAATAAGATTCACACATATCCACAACTATGGCGTAGGTGATAAGGGTGGCCGCCGTGTAGCTCCAACGAAAGTTAAGCACATGATAGTCTTGGTGCCCAAGTGTGTTACGCCGACCTTGCCCTCTCTACTACTTCTTGAATGCTGTAAATGTGCAGGTATGAATGAAATGTGTCCTTGTTGTTGTTGTCAAAGAACATTTTTAAATGTTAAAAATGTGTGTATATGCAAATACTAATGTTTTATCTGTTCCGCCCCACAGATTACAGTTATGGCATCCAAGCAAAGAAAAACTTATTTTTGTGAGCGAAAGCATGAGTAATGCCATTTTCTACAGATTTTTTTGGACCTGAAGTGAAAATGTTGTTCCTTTCCAGATGCCCAAATTACGCAAATATTTACAATTTCTATCGTCATAACTTCAACATTTACACATCTGTGGATGATAGAGAACACTGCAGACAATTTTTGATTCATGTGAAGTTTGTCATATCTGTATCTAAATATATACTGTAAATATTTGTTTTTTGGGAACTTTCCACTTGCACTATGAAACCGTTCACAGGATAGTGTCTCGATGTCATTGAGTTTGTCTGCTTTGTTTATCAGTTCAATAGCAAGTCAGTTCAATGTAAAATTTTATTTGTATCCATGGTTGTCTTGTTGCCATTGTTGGGTCTTTTATTTCTTTTGAGTGTGTGCAGCTTTTATCTACAGTATTTCCATGTGTTTTGTATTAATTTATTCAGAAATTCTCCAATTAAAACAATAGACAAAATGAACACGTTCATGATGTCACTGAAAGTTTTTATTCAATCACAATCCGAGCATATTTCTTAACCATGAGGATCAAAAACATTTTACAATTATACGCGCTCCCTTATACCCTGCGAATAGTGGGGTCCACTCTATGAGTACTTGAGTATTTATTTTTCTAATGACTGAACTTTTATTCCCTATGTTTGAAAACAAAATTAAAAACTAGTATTATTCATTTATTATTAACTGTCCAAAGAAGGAGTGCACTTTGCATTTGTTAAAATATCTTTACATGTGGCTGAAGACTGGGAAAGGCTCTTGCTCCTCTGCCTTTGTCAGGCTGTTAGTCTGCAATGCATGTTGGGCAAGTCTTATGTTGCTAGGATACCGTAAACGTGAGCTGCTGGCAAAAAGCTGACGCGATACTTGACGGAGTTCTGCGTATTCTGGAACGTCAAGGTAGGCATGATGATTTGTGATATAATGCCCCGATAAAGCAGTGCTCGCAATACATTTGTGAGTTAAACGTAAACTTCTTTGCCAATTGAACACTTTGGGATTATTCTAAGGTCTTATTAATTAAAAAAAAAAAAAAACACATGCGATTCATTTGTGTCCCCCAGCAGAAATATTTGTTTGACGATCGATGGACATTTTATCTTGCGGAAGCGATTGATTTGTGACTTCAATGAGCATGTTACCATGACAATAAATCATGCTACAGGAAGTGTTGTTAGCCCACACCAATTTTGCGCACCTTACGGAAATTAACTCAATATTTTTGTAAAAGTTTCAGCATTATAACTGACCAAATAATTTACGGCTTACGGTTAAATAATAAGAAGAATAATTTATGGATCCACCTAATTATTCTGAAATAAATATTCAAAATGAATTTGGAATGTTGCGCATTGTGACTCTTCACGTGCACGCATAAACTCAATTTTAAATAAAAAAAAAAGAAATCCGCCGCTTTGCTTCAACGACGCTGCGGAAAGCAAAATTCGGCACCAGTCGTCAGAGGCTTCCACTCGCCAACGTCCGCGTAACTTTCTTTTGTTGACCTCATTGGCGCGTAATCTGCGCGTGTCGCATTGCATGAGTGATGTCAGCGATATGTTCATCTCTGACGTATGCGCAAACACACAATTGGTGTCCAGGAATGGCCGTTTTTTTGCGACAGAATGGATGAATTATGAGTTGATAAAGTTATACGAGGTTTATTGGATTAATGCTATCCTGCAACCAAGCGCACATTGCGTGAGGACTTTTTTAATTTTTATTTTGTAATCAAAGATGGCATCCACGTCCAAAAGTTTCTCGTCTGGACAGAGCAGCGAGGATGATTGCATGGGTAACAACGAACAACATGCACCGAATCCTTTATTGGATGCATGTACATGTGCATTCACTTTATCTGTGTGAAACATTCGATTTGATTTATGAACTGTATTTACATTAAAGTTGCAGAAAGGGATCCTTTTGCTCAATTTTGGTTATCATTGGGTTTAGGGTTCTGGCGTAGCCCAGTAAAGGTCCACATAATTCCGAAACATATTGCTTACTGAATGAAAAAATGACATAGGTGATGATGATTTATAGCATTTATTTTCCCAATACAGCAGCCTACTCATATTGCACATACTGTATATCACTGGTGTCAAACTCAAGGCCCGGGGGCCAGATCTGGCCCCGACCTCATTTTATGTGGCCCGCGTAGGGCAAATCATGTGTGTCAACTTCCCACAAGAAGGATTTTTTTCAGTATTTTCTGAATCTGACCATCTGCATCAATAATATATCTCATGCCCACTTGAAATCTTATTTCAGAGCTGGATCTCCCGGAGCATCAGGGCCCCACCATGTTACCTCCGCTCCATGATAAAGGAACACAGGTATGAGCAAAGCGATATGATGAGTCAACTGAAAGGAGATAAACATTTCCATTCCATTTATTTCATTTGAATGGTTGAGTGGTTAGCACATCTGCCTCAGAGGTTGTGGGTTCAAATCTGGGCTCTGGCCTTCTTCTATGGGGTTTGCATGTTCTCCCCCCGAGCATGTGTGGGTTTTCTCAAGATACTTCGCTTTCCTCCCATATTCTAAAAATATGCATGAAGATTAACTGAAGACTTGGATGGATTTGTCATTTTTATGTTGGGCCTTTCTCCATCTTACTGTTATTATACACATTTATATTTTTCTTTGCTGACTTATTTATTTATGTATTTATTTTGCCTATAATGCAGGCGCTGCTGAAGAGACGTTTTAAACGGAAATTGCCAATCGAGGAGCACCTAAAATCCCAGGAAAAGGGATACTTCCCAGGCTGGCATTCTCAGGCGCCTTTACCCCAAGCAAAAGAACCGCCATCGCCGAGGCGCAGCATGCCATCACGTGTTAGACTGCCTCCATTGCACTCGAGCACCAAGGTCAGTTTTATTGCAGAAGCATACTCAGTCTGAAAATGGTAGAAATTGTTCACCAGACACAGAATCAAACTCCTCCCAAGACATTCTCATTCCCCAGACCTCAACCCTATCGAACATCTGTTGAGTCAGCCAAAGAGGAGAGTGCAGAGAGGACCCGGCTCGCTAGATGATTTAGAGAGATTGTGTTTTATGTATTTATTTATTTATTGATTTAATTTCTATCTGATGTGATTTAGCACAAAAGCTGAATATATTAGAAGCGAAAGAACACTTCCCAACCAGGGGTGCCGATAATAATTGAGGCAAATGTTTTTGTGTTCTCGTCACTCTTTAAGGATCATCCCTCCCGAAATGGAGCGTCATCCTCTTGTCCTGCAAAGAGACCTTTTTCCCTTAAGAAAGACGCCAACCTGGAAACCCCCTCGGAAGTCCGAATTTTTGAGCACAGCAAGGATGACTACACCATGGTTAGCAAAGACGGCGTCTTGTCCACCTGTCGGGAAAACTTTGACTTTGTGAGCCTTGAGCGCTTTGAGGAGGAATATCAACTCCATCGCAAGTTGGTTCTCATCCCCTTCTTTGCTCGCTTCAAATTATTCAAACCTTTCTATATCTGGCATAAAAAAGTCTGTGCCAAGAAGATGCACATGGCGCAAGAAGCTCTTAAAGAGAATTTGTTCCTGATCAATCCGGTAAGTAAAGAAAATCACTCCTTCTGTTTCTTTAAAAAAAAAAATTAAAAAAATGAATAAATAATAAAGTGGCATGAGGAAGAATGAGTCCCTTTTGGAATTTATTTGGATTTCATTGAAAGCATTGATGAAATAATGAGTTTGGCCGTGTGGACTCTGACTGATAAAACACGCACAAATGTTTTGAGTTGATGAAGAACGGGCTAATGTGAGTCAAGCATCGCCGGAAAAAAATCTTTCAGAGGATCGAAGGTCAAAAGTTGGCAAAATCATTTAAAAAACTTGTGAAATTCACCAGAATTTTTCTACAAGCACTACAAAGTTTTTCGGCGCTTGTTTTCTACAAAGACTTGAAAGTGAAACAATTGAAAAAAAATGCGTTATTATTTTAGACGTAATTTTTGTCAATTCCTTTGACTTATCTGAAGATCAGATGACAATTTATGACAAATCTCTTCAGACAACCGTGAAATTCTGAAAGTTTCTTCTTGTCACGCTATGCCAACATGTAAATACAAAAAAAAAAAGTCGCTTTGGGCTGGTTTGAAACAATATCATGAAACTTTGTGCTGCGTCTCTTCAGGATCTAAGCACGGCACTGTCAGACGTCTGGAAAATGTGCTACCAAATCAGAACCACAAATTTGTGTCTTATCGAGACCAAGTACACGTATACGCTGCAGGAATTTCATGAAGCTCAGTTCCGGCAAGTTGAAGAGGTGAAATTTGTTTATTCCTGAATGCGGAATATTTAAACCACTGATTTGAATTTATTCATTTTAATTTGATTATTTTTCCACATTATCTTCAACCTGAATTTTGCTTTTCATTAGGCACTGATTGACCTCCAGAACTTCCAAGACCTGGTAAAGGAAGTGACTCTGTGTTCCTGTAACAGCTTCCTGTCAGAACGTGTGTGCATTTTTATTATCTTGGGATTTTTCTGCACAAATTTATCGCAATATTTTTTTTTTTAACCATTTCTCAGTTTTTTTTTTGTTTTTTTTTACAGATAGCGACAAGCTGAGTGAAATCCAAATTCTATTGGGGATCAACAAAGGCTTCTTCTGTCAGCGCCTCAACTGGTAGCCTTTCTTCTTTTATTTTATTTTGCTTGAAATATTCCGCTTGAACTCAATCCCTCCCTCGTGCATGCCACACCCCCGCGCAGCTTCATCCGACTTGTCGACTATTTGGTGGTCAACACCATGCACACGTTGTTTGTGAGTGCCGTGGACAAGTTGCTGGCTGCGTTCAAAGAGCAGGTTAGTCAAACCCCCAGCCACGATATCATTCAAACCTGGGGCCAGCAAATGGAGGCCGATACCAACGCGACTGAGGAAAAGGCGGATCGAAAGGTAAGGGCGTCGCCTCTGTACCTCGACTTACAATTTTATTTCTTTATTATTGGATCAAATGTTCGCTGCATTTTTAATAGCCTGGCGAGTCGGAAGCTTCGCAGACTAAACCAATGTTGATGAGTGAACTTGTGCTCGACACAAGCGCGCTGTCCTACAGACCTTCGGAGAAGAACTTTCAGGTTCAACGAAATTTAATCCAGCAAACATTTCAGGCCAATTGGTTCTAAACTCCGAAGTGAATTTTTTATTTTTTTTTTCCCCCAACAGGACTCTGTTGCCGAGATCATTGGGAAGTTCCAGAAGACGGTGTTGTCCGTTGAAACACTGACAGCCGATGCAGATTTAATTTTACTCTTAAGTCACGAGTCTTTTCAGGTAGACAAATAACACTCGACTCCAGATTTTGAAAATACTTTATTTCAGACGCAACTGCGTAATTTGACGTTTGTGTTAAATTTAAGAGTCAGTACCGAGATGCTCCCAGTTTGGAATCAGTCATTGAAAATGACGGATACATTCAAAGTATCTGTCAAAACATTAAGGTGAGTTACGCTTCACTTTCGTTCCTTTTGGAAGGAACACTCCACATGACAAATTGTGCGTGTGTTTTTCCCTTCAGGAATCACTGCAGTTCACGTTTCAAGCTGCGCAAGTGTGCGCTCGCATGTTTGAGCGTTTTCAGCTCTTTTACAAGGAGAACGAAAGTCTGGACTTGGATGCTCTACGACAGAAAGATCACGGTAAAGGGTCGCCGTCAGAGACGGGCACTTGATGCGATTTTGCTGCTCCGTCTTCTGTCCATGACCTCGGCACTCTTCGGTCATCGTCCCTTCCTCCTAAGTTTATAAAATAATTGGCCTGTGTCCCTGTCCGTCCGCGTATTTTTAAAGCGACGAATAGCCACGGGTCTTCATGCTATTAAATGCGGGATTATCGGTATTCTAAAGATGCTTTTTACACCTTCAAACAACGCCAAACGCAGCTGTAGTGACAGAGCGAACAGGAACCTTTTCTCAAACCCTTGTTGTCACGTGAGGAAAATTTACAGACCAGGCGTCGCTCTGTAGAGATGGCTGTATTTATTACACTTCATCCCTTTGCTCAAATTAAACGCAACTTAAAATGCCTATTTTGACTCTCAATTGCTTCTTCACACAGCCGCGGTAAAGGTAAAAGGCCACTACAGGCAACAAAATTACAAGATTTCGTTATGCAAATATTTAAATTCTATACATGCTATACTTGATCAGGTTCGGGACAATCAAAGTTCCGAAATGATCTTCTGTGCTTACCATTTGTCAAAAGAATTGATTAATGTTGGTGCCCGACACGTCTGACAAGTTTTTAAATGCTGGGCTAAGTCTTTTCTTTTCAAGACTTCCTTTTCCCGTTCACTATATTTTGTTGAACAGGTTTGGAGTTTTTTCGAACATCATTGGACTTGTACCACAATGAGCATGAAGACGCTGTGGCTCTCCAGCCACAGAGACAACTTGGCCTCCTCCTTGTGGACAAAACCGAGATGAAAGAGAAGCTCATCTCGTCTCCCCTCCGCTGTCTCAAGGTCAGACCCGTTCACAATCATACAGGGCACGCAAACACAAAGACAATGTCCATGAAATAGGCCTTAAAGGGGAAGTCGACGCCAACATTTTCTATACAAAAAAATGTTCTAGTGCAGATGCACAAGTCAAAACACGGCCATCTGATTAATATCGCGTTTGCAGAATATGAGTTGAGCAGTAAAATCCATAATTTTTTTTTAGCTATCTCTGGGGGCGGCCATTTTGTCAATTTTGTCGACTAAAAAAATGACATGACATTTACTCAGGTCCTCCGCTAACGACCAATAAAGGCTCAGCTTTAGAAAACAGGTGAGCCGTGATTGGTCGTTTTCTGACCCCTGAGGAACTTTGATGTCATTTTCAGGCAACCGAAGTGACAAAATGGCCGCCCCCTCAGATGGATAAAAACGGGTGGATTTTGCTGCTTAACTCATATTCTACAAACGCAATATTAAATAAAATGCCACGTTTAGTAGTGAAGGCAACTCGAAAATTTTATTGCAAATATTTTTTGAAGCTGGACATCCCCTTTAATTTTCCGTTAATGAGGCAAAGTTGTAACTTTTCTCCCCTCTTTTGTAGGTCATTAATGAAATACTGACACAGCAGGCCAAGCGGAAGCTCAAAGCTGTCATGGCGGAAGCTGGTGAAGCTCAATTTAAGCTGGAACTCAGTCCCACTACGACAACCGAGTTAGCCAGCTACCTCACTTTTCTTGATGAGATACCAGAAAGGGTAAGGTCGGGTCATTTGTAAATGCTAATTAACATCTCACGAGAAAATAAAATATCCTTTTTCTCCTCTCTTCCCAGATGAAAGTGCTGGAGCAGGAACAGGAGACAGTTTGTCAGATGTACAATCTGATCAACATGTCCTCGCTTGCCGTCACAGCTGACGACGTGGCCTTCGCCTCCATGGAGCCGTACATGAACTCATTACACAACATGATCAATGACGCCATGTTCGACAGGTACAAAATGATGGACAAGTTTTCCAAGTCTCTGCAGGTCGACATCAAAGATCTCAACCAAAAGGTCAAGAAAATCAAGGAAAAATCACAGGTGTGGTGAGAAATTACAGATTGTCTTCAAATATTTTTGGGAGTTGGTTGCCAAGTTGGGATGAGGATCCCCTGATGTGATGATAACATGGATGTACGCGTAGGATCCACAAATCCTGGAAGCCACTGCGGATTTTCCCCAAGTGCGTCTTCTGCTTGGGGAGCTTCAGATTTCCATCGATGAGCTGCAAGCCGAGGCCTCGGCATATACTTCTTTCCAGAAACAATTCAAGGTAATGAGCTTATTAAACAAAACATCTGAAAAGAAAGCCAGTATATTTCCTCCTCGTGATCTCATGATTGCTTTTTAATACTTAAAAATGTTTAGCTTTTAAACCTTCCCTGAAGCTTTTTTTTTCTCTTGGGTTTTAAAATTTAGAAGAAGGCTCAGAGGAAAAGTGTGTGCCACTGGAAATCTGCCTGGCAACACAAGCTAGCTGAATTCTGATTGGATAAAAAGTCTCACCTGGAAAAAAACATTAGTTAAAGGAGTCATTTCAATTTTTCAAAATTTAAAAAAGATTTACCGTCACTAAATATAGTATAATAACTGCACAAGTCATGTTAGTAAATTCTAACCAACTCAATACCACCTTTCTGTGAATCCTTTTTTGAATTTAGTTGGAGGTCACCAAATTTGATGACCTAGATGACCTAAAAGCAGAGTTTAGGCTGAAGAGGCTTCTTTGGGACTCGATGGTGGAATGGGACGTATTACAAGATGGATGGAAGCAGGTGAGTCACTCTCAAAATCTGTGCAGCACGGTGAAGATACTTCAACTGCTACTCACCATATTTCCATTCCTCTTCACTTGTTTGTCTTATGTGTCTTGCATCTTCAGAGCATGCTTGAGAAACTGGACCTGGAACAGTTAAACTCGCACGTCAACAAGTACACCAAGTATATCAACCAAATGGAGAAAGGCTTGCCACGAAATAATGTGGTGCCGTGTCTTAAAGAAAAGGTTGAACTCATGAAGCAGAGGGTGGGTGTGGCCTAAATACTCATCATCGTCACGTTCTTCTCTGAAACGATCCCGTTACAGGGTTGACTTGTTTTTGATTTACCCCCCCCCCCGACGATTGTGATATCCGCGTTTGTGTTCAGGTGCCCGTGATCACCGATTTGCGTAACCCATGTATGAAACCAGAACACTGGCGGACCCTGGAAGCTGTTGTGGGGAGCTCATTGAATGTGGAGCAGCTCACTGTGGCTGTTATGGAGGAATTCAACGTCTTCTCCTATGGCACAGAAATACAAGAGGTCTCCCCGAAATTCTCTTTATTGTTCAACCTCGACATTTTATCATTCAGTAAATTATAGGACACCTTTATTTTCAGAGCAGACTGCATAAAAATTCTATGATGTTTTAATATAATTGATGCACACTGAAGAAACAAACTTTTTGAATTTTTAGGTGTCAGCACAGGCTTCAGGGGAGGCATCCGTGGAGACTATTATTAATAAGGTTGGTGCGAGATTGCGCATGTCTTTTTTGTTCTTGTTGAATGTTTGACTCATTTCTTCTTCTTTTGGAGTTGATCTACCGTATTTTATGGACTATAAGGTGTCCCGTATATAAACCGCAGCAACCCCCCCCCCAAAAATATGATATACAAGCCGCACCCGACGATAAGCCGCAGTTTTCTGTGTTGAAAAAAAAGAGTTGTTTACTGGATGTACAGAACATTTTTGTACTGTGAATGGACATAAAAGCACATTAACCGATTCTTAAAACAGTGCCTTTTAACACGGCAACAACTTTGCTCATTAAAACAGAACAGACCCAAGAGAAAAAAAAAATCAAGATTTATTTAGCGTATTTTCTGAACAAGAGCGCCCCTAGTGGTGAAAGAAAAATCCACAGAAAAGCCGCAGCGTTGTATTAGCCGCGTGGTTCAAAATCCAGGAAAAAAAGTGATTATTAGTGATTATTTCCGGGGCTATGATTTTGATTAATTGGTCTAAAGTGTCCCCGTGACATGCGGCACATTTCGATCCCGCGGCAGGTGGAGGACGTGTGGTGGACAACTACTTTCACTCTTATGCAGCATGGTGACTCCAAAGAGGTCTTCATCTTGGGAGGCACGGATGATATCCAAGTAAACATGAAATGCACATTCCCTGAGAAATTCTATCAAGTATGTTGGAAGGTTTTGAGATGTTTTTTTATGATTATTATTTTCTTGTTGAGGTACTCTTGGATGACAGCATTATCAATGTGGGCACAGCAGCGTCTTCTCGCTATGTTGCGCCCATCAAAGCCAGGGTGGACAAACTCCTGATGAGACTAACGCGCTTCAACCAAACTCTGGTAAAGCCTTTGGGGGAAAAAAAAAAAAAAAAACGAACCAAGCATAGTACTTTTTTGTCTGCTTTCATGAAGCTTTGAAAATATTTTACTTTCCATGCACAAATATGCAGTATTGTTACTTTGAATCGGACTGTGACAAACAAGATCTATTTTTAAATCCGTTTGCAAAACAAGAGCACCTCTTCATAATCTACCGCTTTTTCCCGCACAGGATGAGTGGCTAACGTGCCAACGAAACTGGTTGTACTTAGAAAGCATTTTCTTGGCTCCAGACATTAAGAGGCAGCTTCCTGCTGAGTCCAAAATGTTTCTCAAAGTGGACAAGTCATGGAAGGCCATCATGGCTAAGGTCAAGAAGATGCCCAATGCGCTCAAAGCCGCCACGCAGCCCGGTAAGTAAAAAATAAATAAATTAAAAAAATTTAAATTCCACATTTGCACCATGATGTACACGTTCAAAATTTACGTTATCCTACACAGATCTTTTGGAAACATTTCAAGAGAATAATGTTCTGTTGGACAAGATACAAAAGTGTCTCGAAGACTACTTAGAATCCAAGAGAGTTATATTCCCCAGGTATGCACATGTTTGGTTTAACGTATTTTCCGGACTATAAGGCGCGCACGGATATAAGCCGCCCTAAAAAAATAAATAAATAAAATAAAAAATCCTTACCAAGCCGCACCAGTCAATAAACCGCCGTTTTCAATGTTGATATTTTTTTGGTTTCCTGCAAGTTCAGAACGATTTTGTACTGTGAATGCACATAAAGGTACATCAACAGATTAAAACTGTGCCTTTTAATGCGGCAAAAACTTTGCTCAATAAAACAGAACAGACCCAAGAGAGAGAAAAAAAAAATCGAGATTTATTTCGCGTATTTTCTGAACTATAGAGCGCCCCTAGTGGTGAAAGAAAAATCCACAGAAAAGCCGCACCGTTGTATTAGCCGCAAGGTTCAAAATCGAGGAAAAAAAGTAGCGTCTTATAGTCCGGAAAATACGGTACTTAGAAGAGAATTTCAAAATTAATAATATTACGTAAAGTCTTTGTGCTTCACGGAAAACGATTTCTGCTTTAAATCTTTCATTTATCAGAACGACTGTCGTGAGTGTTGCAATGTTTCCTCTCTTTGTGACAGATTCTACTTCTTATCCAACGATGAACTGCTCAAGATTTTGGCACAGACAAGAAACCCGCAGGCGGTGCAACCTCATCTGAGAAAATGTTTTGACGCAATTACACACCTTGAGTTCGCCTTGGTGTCCGAACAGTCGACACTGGAGCCCGGAGAACAGGAGAAGGTCTACACGAAGGATATCTTAAATATGGTTTCGCCTGAAGGAGAGAAGGTCAGATGTGGTTTTGATGATGCCTTGAAGTCTGTTTTAACACGCTAAATAGCATTACAAGATTTCTATTCCAATTCCATACCCGCGGCACTCGACCAGGTTTGGGACGATTTCTCGTCCTGCATGCCCAAAACGGGCAAATACTTTTCAAGTCCGCATTGTTGATCGTGTCCTTTTGTGTGCAAGTGTAGGTGGGTTTAACAAAAGGTCTGAAAGCACGAGGCAACGTGGAAGATTGGCTTTGCAAGGTGGAGGAGGCCATGTTCAACTCACTTCGACAGCTCAGCAAGGCGTCTATTGCCGACTACCAAATAACGTCAAGGGAGGAATGGGTGTTGTCGGGGTATCCTTCTCAGGTAGACGCGCACACACTGTCACGCACATACATGTATTTTCAGTGTTTTCCATGATTAGGAATTTATTTTTATTTTTTTTTCAAAACGCAAACTCACTTGGCGCCTCAGAAAAGACATTTTGATGAAAATTTATGCTTAATTAAAAAGGAAAAAAAAAAAAAGTTGTTTTCTGTGGTTGTTAACTCCTCCATGTGGTGCAGCATTTCCTTCGCTACGCCGTGATTTGCAGAGCCCACATTGTCTGACTTTTATTTACTGCATGCCCAATATTATCGCGATGGTATCAGTGTGTGTCCTTGACAATGACGAAGCACGCCTCTTGCTCAATTCGATCCTCTCTGTCCTTGTCACACTTTAGCGCCTTTCATTTCTTCGCATTAGTTGTTGTTTTGGTTTTTTTTTGTTTTTTTTGTCCCCATCAGGTGGTGCTGACTATTTCGCAGATGATGTGGTGCAGGGATATGGAAGCTTGTTTGGAAGGAAATCATGACCACTTTGCTGCCTTGCAGCAATTTGAGTACACCAATTTTGATGTAAAATAGTTACTTTTTCCTCATGATTTAAAAAAAAAAAAAAAATGAAAACCAAATCTACTCATCCAGTATTGAGTGCTCTTTTATTTTTTTCAGAGGTTAAATGCGCTCGCAGCTTTGGTCAGAGGCAAACTACCTACTTTACACCGCAATATCGTCACTGCCCTCATCACCGTCGATGTGCACGCCCGTGATATTGTGACCGATTTGGTCGGACAGAAGGTGAAGTACACACGGTCAAGCTGGTTATGTTTTATATTCGGCTTAATGCGCATTTTTATTTCTGGCTTTTCTTTGAATTGAATTCTTGAGATGGAGCGCTAACTTGAGCCGTTGTTTCTTAGGTGGACTGCGGGTCTAACTTTGAATGGCAGAGGCAGTTACGCTACTACTGGGATCTTGACCTGGACAACTGCATAGCGTGCATGGCCCTCTCCACTTACATTTATGGCTACGAGTACCTCGGAGCCTGTCCTCGGCTGGTCATCACTCCGCTTACGGTAACACGGGCCGCGTAATGCTAAAAACAGGAGTCACACCGAGATATGCACACAAGGATGAGGCGGGAGGAAGGTTCATGTTTTCATTCCAGATTTGTCCAAACACAGCGCTGACTTTGCTTCTGTATCCGCTTGCGGTTCATTTCCTGTCAGCTTCACTGAAATATCAACTCGATCCACTGCTTTTTCGGGTTGGGTTCAATCCGTACATGTTTTCCTTCACTTTGTCCCCTGAACTACATTTACTCTCATGCAGGATCGTTGCTACTTGTGTCTAATGGGAGCCCTCCAGTTGGACTTGGGAGGTGCCCCCGCTGGACCTGCAGGGACAGGGAAAACCGAGACGACGAAGGACTTGGCTAAAGCCTTGGCAATTCAGTGTGTGGTCTTCAACTGTTCTGACGGACTCGACTACAAGGTGCAACATGGCTACAAATGGCTGCAGTCGGCTATTTTAGGAAAGTTAAAGTAAAAAAAAAAATATATATATATATATATAATTAATTTTAAATTAAAAAAGAAAAAAAAATATGTGTGTGCGTGTGTGTGCGTAAAAAAAAAATATTTTAAATTAAAAAAGAAAAAAAAAAGAACTATGATATAGTAATAGAAATAGAAAGTAATTTTCAAACCTGAGATTAACGTAGCGATATCTCCCTATCAGATGATGGGCCGCTTCTTCAGTGGACTCGCCCAGTCTGGTGCTTGGTGCTGTTTCGATGAGTTCAATCGAATCGATATTGAGGTGTTGTCAGTCATTGCACAGCAGCTCATAACCATACGGAATGCCAAAGCTGCTAAGGTACGTACGAACAATTCGAAATGCTCGCCGTCGACATTTTCACGCCGTGTAGCATTTCAGTCGGGTGTTTTAAAGTCTGACTACGTTGACGTCTTAGATGACAAAGTTTCGATTTGAGGGCCGAGAGATCAAGCTGGTGATGACCTGCGCAGCTTTTATTACCATGAACCCAGGCTATGCTGGAAGATCAGAGCTACCCGATAATCTCAAGTCTCTCTTTCGGCCCGTCGCTATGATGGTTCCCAACTATGCACTCATTGCTGAGGTAACAGTTTGACAGATTTGAACGTTGAGCCACTTTTGCACAACTTTACAGTCGAATTGCTTTGTTCAACTGCATTTTGGTCTCTGTACCTGTTTGTACTTTAAATGACGTTTTTTTCACCACACAGGTGATTTTGTACTCCGAGGGATTTGAGTCCAGTAAGACTTTGGCAAGGAAGATGACGCAAATGTACAAGCTGTGCTCTGAGCAGCTGTCCCAGCAGGATCACTACGACTTTGGAATGAGAGCCGTCAAATCTGTTCTTGTCATGGCGGGGTCAGTGAATCACACGTCCTAAAATAATGGCCCCTGTCTTTTTGTTTTTTATCGAAAAACACACACACACAAAAAAAAATTAACCAAATTCTGACTAAATTAGATTTATGAATAATTTAATTTCAGTGATAGTAATGAAAACGAGTTTAACTAAGAATGTAGCAAATGTTTTCAGAGGTGGCCAGAATCCTGAGGAGATTTCGTTGGCCAATTCCGAATGCTCTTTTTAGAATCGGAAAAATCAGTTGCGCAATATGAAACCTCATTTTAGTTAAATTCCTGCGTCTATATCAAATTTAAGTCTGTACTGACATTTTCATTCCACCTGTGATAAATCGACTCAACCTTATCTTCTCACAAAATGAACCCCTTTTATAACAAAATCAAAATCAGAGCGCCTTTATTGTCTTTGCATTCAAATAAAATGTGAACGTAGTTGTTGCAAGCTGCAAAAACTCACCATGCCTTATTGTGCGAGTGTTCATATCATTTGACGATCTGTCTTCAGGTCTCTGAAGAGACAAAACCCAGACCTCATTGAGGACGTGGTTTTGATTCGAGCTCTGAGGGATTCCAACCTGCCAAAATTCCTAACAGATGATGCAGAACTATTTGGGTAAGAGTGTTAGGTGTCAATTTGATATACATATATATATATATTTTTTTTTTCCCTGTTCAATAACTGTATACAAATCTTCTAGTGGCATCCTGTCCGACCTGTTCCCCGGTGTGTCCATCCCTGAGCACGACTATGGTGTTCTGTACTCAACCATTATGGATTGTATAGTGAAGCGAAACCTGCAGCCTCTGGCCACCATGGTTAATAAGGTAGAACCTTTTTTGGAAATAAATATAGTTCTCATCCGATGGCAATGAATAGTCAGTTCATATTTTGATTATCTTCAACACTAGGTCATCCAACTCTATGAGACCATGATCGTGCGTCACGGTGTCATGTTGGTTGGACCTACTGGTGGTGGAAAGACCAGCGTTTACACCATCTTGGCAGATACACTGGATACACTTTATGCGACCGAGTTCAAGGAGGACAACCCCTTCTTTCAGCCGGTCAAGACGTATGTCCTCAACCCCAAATCTGTCACAATGGGAGAACTCTATGGAGAGGTAGCATTTTTATTTTTTTGGGGGGGGGGGAATGACATTTTTTTTTGGGGGGGGAGTGACATTTTGGGACTTTCACTAACTTTGTTTGCTTTAAAAAAAATCGTCTTCAGATAAACAATCTGACCCTTGAATGGCGTGATGGATTAATGGCGCTGAGTGTCCGCGATGCCGTGGACAACCCCAGCAATGACCACAAGTGGGTTATTTGTGATGGGCCGGTCGACGCCTTGTGGATTGAGAACATGAATACCGTGCTGGATGACAACAAGATGCTCTGTCTGGCGAACAGCGAACGCATCAAACTTTCTCCATCCATACACATGGTGTTTGAGGTACAGAACCGTCCATTTTTTGTTGTCTAATGCAAACATATTTTTGTTCTTCCATCAGCTTGATGGGAGACATTTTAAAATGGCTCATTTTTTTCAGGTTCAGGATTTGGCGGTGGCATCTCCAGCCACTGTCAGCCGCTGCGGGATGGTCTACATTGACCCCGATGAACTCAAGTGGATGCCCTACGTTCAGACATGGATCAGTGGTCTCGGGTCCAGGGTAGGATTGCGTCGAAAACATTTCTGGCAAATTTACGTTTCGGAAGCTTGACAAATTCGTTTCGAATCACTGCGACGGTACATGACATACGTGCTGTGTCGCCTTCCCGAGATGAGTGGAATTAAATGAATTTTTTTCCCCACATCTTGCTTGCCTTCAAGCTTCCAGACCCGGTGAAGACGTTATTGCTGGAGTTATTTCAGCATTATGTGGAGGAAGGGCTCCAGTTCATTTGGAAACATTGCATCCAAGCAATTCGCCAGGTGGACATCAGTAAAGTCTGCACTCTCTGTTCGCTGATGGAGGCATTACTGCTCGGCAAAGACGGACCGGACTTCAATATGGTACTTGATACTCGACAACGTCTGTCACCATCAATTAGTTCTTTGTTTGTTCTGTCCGTAACATTCCATAAAACGTCTGACAACATATTATGTGTGTGTTGTTGCATGGCAGGATTCCAAGCGGCTCACCGATGTAATAACTCAGACGTTCATATTTTGCTATTTATGGGCAGTGGGAGGCAACCTGCCCAGTGGTCACTGGGATGATTTTGACAACTTTGTCAGAGAGCAATTTAAAGACAACACCAATGCGAAGGTATTGCACGACAGACACACGTGATCGTAAACTTTTTTTTTTTTTTTTTGGTCAGTTGAATGAATAGGATTGTTTTGTTTTTTTTAATGTACAGAATGCTTTTTGTAAAACAATACAAAAGATATTTATTGGAACGAAATGGTGTGCTCCTCAGCCCTGGAGCAAATGGAAATAAAAGGTCACTTCACTTTATTTGATAAAATGAAGACTCCATTTCTTGAAGTTCAGCTGATGTGAGAATGGACACTATGTTGAATAATTAAGCAAAAAAAAATAAAAATAAACAGAATACAATGTGACAGCACATGCTTAAAGTGCATTTGAAAGACAGCAACCCATTTATTGAATGCAGAAAATGTTGACGTATTTGCATGCATTTAAGTGATTGCATTTTCATTTTTGTCTTTTATAGCTTCCAACCAACGGAGCCCTGTGGGATGTTTTCATCAACTTCACCAAAAATACGTTTATCCAGTGGGAGAAAATAATACCTTTATTTGTGTACGACAGTGAACAAGCCTTCTTCGAGACGCTGGTTCCCACTGCAGACACCGTCCGCTATGGCTACCTGATGGAGAAATTGCTCTCAGTGCACCATTCTGTACTCTTCACTGGTTCCACGGGAGTGGGGAAGGCACGTAATAACAGAAAATAGATACTTTTACAGTGATAGACCACGTTATTATTAGATTATTTTTTTAAATTATATTTTTATTTACTAACGTGTACATTAACCAGTGAATGTTTGGCATGGTTCGCAGTAAATCTAAATTGTACTTCTACTGCCGTTTTGCCATTTCTCAGAATTCTCCCAACTTTATAGTGCATGCCAAATGCAAAGATCAAAGAAATGTACATGCACATTGAAAGGCTTCAATCTCATGCATTTGGAGAGAAAAAAAATGGAAGAGAATTAAAATACAGTATCATAACGTGAAAGTAGAATGCGGGAGGAAACCGGAGTACCCGGAGAAAACCCACGCAGGCACAGGGAGAACATGCAAACTCCACACTGGAAGAACATTGTGAAGTTGCTCTTAAATGTAATTCCACATGAAATGAACTCTAAGCCATCCGAACCTTTAACAAGGTTCTGTCTTTTACAGTCAGTGATAGCTCGGGGCCTTCTGAACAGTATCCAGGAAAGTCGTGGCTACATTCCTGTCTATATCAACTTCTCTGCTCAGACATCTTCTGCCCGTACACAAGAAATCATTGAGTCTAAGCTGGAGAAAAAGCGGAAGAATATGCTTGGTAATTAGGACAGCCCTCTACGTCTCACACGACACTGTGATAAATAAAAAAATTTAAAAAAACCATGAGAACATTTTATGACCTCTTCAGTTTCTGTATTCACACAATCATTCGTTTAATTGCAAAATATATGTTTATTTTCACAGCTGCAAATTTTCACTGAGCTCATATCCTAATCCTGTTTTCTGTCACTCTGCGTAGGTGCGCCTAAGGATAAAAGGATAGTGGTGTTTGTGGACGATCTAAATATGCCCAAATTGGACAGTTATGGCTCTCAGCCCCCAATCGAACTTTTACGTCAGTTCCAAGACTTCTCTGGATTTTATGACAGGGAGTTTTTCTTCTGGAAGGAGATTCAGGTAAACTAATGTGCAAATAAAATATAAACAATGTTACTAAAAAATTATTGTGCCTGTAGGCATGTGCTAAATAATCAACATGTTTCAAGACTGTTTAAAGTATTTTGCAGTGCTGTTCAGTCCGTCCCGCGGCCGTAAGGCGAGGGACTGACTGGCAAAAAAGGGTCAAGTGCCCAGCTTTAGTGAATATAAAACAATCCAGAGCCTTCTTCTACGCCTTGACACTTCCTCAATCTCATCTCCAGGACATGACTATCGCTGCTGCATGCGCTCCGCCAGGAGGAGGACGCAACCCTGTGACGCCCCGCTTCATTCGCCACTTCAGCATGCTTTGTCTGCCCACACCCTCAGAACAAAGCCTCAAACAGATAATCATTGTCAGCACACACATCACACAAACATACTCGGAAGTAGTGGTGCAACGGATCATCACGGTTCGGGTCGGACACAATATGCGGAATTGTCAGTGGAAAAAAAATAAAATAAAATGTGCGCATTAGCATGAAGGCAACATGATTAGTCCGCCAGTTTGGGGTAAAACGGATCCTCAAATTGATGAGACAGGATTTCGCCCCCTTGCCTCTTCACTCAACACTGTCATTGACACAGACATGTCAACGAATATGCTGCCTTAGCAAAGACTAACTTCAAAATAAAAAATGACATTGAGTCATCGATGCCCACACAATAGCCTTGGAATACTTTTACTTTGAAGTTGGCCCGCGTGGGTGCGTAACAATTAACTTGTCTTCCGTTTTCGACGATTTTTCGTCTGCCTTATCGCAGTTTTATTTTACATGATATAGTTGCCACCAACAATTCCATCTCAAAATCATATTCAGGCGCTAATTTAGGACGCTAAAAAACGCTAGTTAATTATGCCGTCATTATATGATGCGACACAAGTCTGACGTTAGTGGCTCGCGCTAGCTGTTAGCATTAGCAACATGTGCCGGGATGGTAGTTCGACAGCTTTGCTTACTTTGTTTTTCTTAACTTCTTTCACAATATTGTGGCCCTAGATTACTTTGAAATGCTCTCTACGTGTTTAAAGGAAGGGAATGAGAGAGTGTTAAATTGCTTAAATTAGTCATTTTCATTTAAAAAAAAAACACGCTATATCGAACTAAATCTATTTATTCTATTAAAAAAACTTCTTATTTAAAAATTTTAAAGAAAATGTCAGCTCAAAATGTCTGGTTGAATATTTATGCGCTGTACCACGTACAAAATAAGATTGTATCCTGCCTTTTATTGTGTTAAATTGCATTCTTAAATATTAAATATCCATATTAGACATGAGGGGTTGATTTTATTATTATTATTTTTTTTAAGGGCAAAGTTTGAAATAAATGAAGACAAGGTCTCCCCCCCAATCCTTGACCCAAAATCTGTGATCCAATCCGAACTGTGAATTATGTGATCCATTGCACCACTAAGGCATAAACTGTACTTCGCCCTGCTTATCTTTTTTCCTCAACTTTCCTCCAGGCGATCTTGTCTGGTTTCCTCAAAGAATTCCCGCAACCCGTGAAGGACTGTGCAAAACAAATTGTGGATTCAGCCGTGGAGATTTACAACCGCTTAAGTGTGGATCTGCTTCCCACTCCAGCCAAGTCTCACTATGTCTTCAATCTCAGGGACCTCTCCAAGTGTGTCCAAGGTGAGAATTGCGTAGAAATAAATACATGCTCGCCGACAGTTGTGTGCATACATTTTCCCTTTAAACCCATGGCTTTTGTTGGGTGCTTTGTCTTACGGGTAGTCATTTCCAAAACTGTAGTAAATTCCCAGCCCGTACACCAAGCTTTGGCGAATTATTTAAGACGTTTCAGTACATTACTTCCACTGTCTGATGACTGAGAATTTTCAGGTAAGAAAAAAAAAGCCCACAATAAATAATGAAAGTAATGGTATGTAAAAACAAGTGCATGTATGGCTGTCCGCCTATGAAGTATTCTCCCATTGATTTTATTTCAAGGTATGCTGCAATGTGAATCGAGTCAAGTGAGGGATAAGACTCAGATCTTTCGTCTCTTCTGCCACGAATGTCAGCGTGTTTTCCATGATCGACTCATCAATGGCCAAGATAAAGAGTATTTTAACACCATCGTTTGTGAGACAGCCGGTAAGAACGGTCACACTTATTAATACACGACCCAATTTTTCATTTGAAACACGCATATATCAAGATATGGATCATCGGGATTCGGCTAGTTACGGAATCCTCCATGTTTGTTTCTTGTCTCTTTTGTTCAGCCAAATATTTTAGTATTACCCTGGATCCCTCATACTTTGTGAATGAGCCCATCATATTTGGGGACTTCATCAAGGTATGTTACTTCTCACAGACTCCTGACATTCACATTCAGTCCATTTCTGAGTATCACTTCATTAGTTCAGTTTTGGAAATGAATTTCCACAAAAAAAAAAAAAAAACTTTTACATGTTGTACTGCTGATGTTTTTAGTGCTGTAACATTTAAACAACTCAATGCCATGTAAAGATCACAAATTCAGAAAAAGAATTACCCACTCTGACGTCATTATATTAGTAGATGATCTAACATTTCAGCCCATTTACGTACCGACGGTCCAACGTATTCAAGTGAAACAAAAAAGAAACGGCTAATCGGGTTATGCCTTCAGGTGGGTGCAGAAAAGGAAGAACGTCAGTATGAAGATCTTACAGACCTGAATAAGATCCAAGCTGTTCTTCTGGACTATTTATGTGACTACAACATGACTTACTCCAAGGAGAGCAAGTTGGTATTCTTCCAGGATGCCATTGAGCATGTTTCCAGGTACTTATGAGAAAGCAATTCCCTAACACTGTTCTTGTTTATGTCAATCGATAAATCCCGTCCCCTAAACACTCAAGCATCATGCTATACCAGAAAGACCACTGCCATCCTCTTCTAAAAATGATTTTGCCGTTTTAGAATCGCTCGCATGGTTCGCCTTGAGCGAGGCAACGGCCTGCTGGTAGGAGTCGGCGGCACAGGCAAGCAGTCGCTCACTCGATTAGCGTCTCACATTTGTGAGTACCAGTGCTTTGAAATTGAGCTGAGTCGAGGCTATAACTACGAAAGCTTCCACGAAGACTTAAGGAGGCTCTACAGAATGGCCGGGGTGGAGAGGAAGGATACCGTGTTCCTCTTTACAGATACTCAGGTATGACTAAAATGTAAAAAAAAAAAAAAAAGAGAAGCAAGAAATTATGCACATCTTGAGCAATGTGTCTCTTGACCTGCACGTTTCAGATTGTTGTGGAGGAGTTTTTGGAGGATGTCAACAACATGTTGAACTCTGGTGAAGTTCCCAACCTTTTTGAAAAAGATGAGCTTGAACATGTGTTAGCTGCAACCCGTCCTAAAGCCAAAGAGGCTGGAATCAGTGAAGAGAACAGAGATGAGGTAATCATATACACATGCAGCATCTAATATCGAATCTCAATCATTCAGTAAGGAATTGTCTTGGTCGCGTTACGCTAACAAAATGACTGAAAAACATACCTTATATGAAGGCTACTCTACACAACAGGTGGCCAGCACAACACCTCAACACCACACCCCATGCCCATTATGCTCACCCCCCCCAACTTTATTTAAATGTGTAAAAAAATATATATATTGTATCATATCTGACACTGTAACTATGTGGCCTTTTTCATGGGCGTGTGTGTGTGTGATTTTTCAGGTGTTTCAATATTTTATCTCTCGCGTCCGGGAGAAGCTGCACATTGTGCTGTGTATGAGTCCAGTCGGTGATGCCTTCAGGTCCCGCTGTCGCATGTTTCCCTCGCTGGTCAACTGCTGCACCATTGACTGGTTTGTGGAGGTAGGCTAAAGTCACTCTGCCATTTCTGACCCCGGCAATTCATGTTCACTATATTTATAAATATATATCGACACACACACATAGCATAAAAAACAATAATGAAATGAATGGACGTCCACTTTGTGGTGATAGCAACCCCGCCCCCAAGAACAGATTTCAGGCACAGAATATTTTTTTACTTTAAGCCACGTGCTGTCTTCTCAGTTATGTGTCGATCCAAACATCAGTCCATGGAAATAAAAGATGTACTCCCGATATTGTGGCTTGCGTCTAATTTTTAATGTAAAATGCTACTGTTTTCAACATATAAATCAATTTATGAAATAAACGAATTGGCCTCATTGTTCCGATACTTTTGGAAGAGAGAGGGGGGGGGACTATTAACAGGTGCTGAATTGTGCTATTCCCTTACCTGTTGCACATCCATTGTCCTTTTTTTTCCTCAGTGGCCTCGTGAGGCCCTGCTTTCCGTCTCTCAGGCATTTTTCCAGAATGTGGACTTTGGTACGGAGGAACTCAAGCAAAGCTTCTCAGATTTATGTGTGGAGACGCATGTCAGCGTCTCTCTCATGGCTGAGAGATTCTACTCGGAACTGAGACGTCGATATTACACCACACCCACCTCCTACTTAGAACTTATCAACCTGTACCTGTCCATGCTGGACGACAAGAGGCAACAACTAGTGCTTGTAAGGCGAAACCCAAAAATAAATGGAGACGTGTGTGGAAAATGGCGAAAGTTTGTCTGTAAAATTGTTGCTCGAATATCACATCAGCTCAGTTAACGATCACACTGTCATGTCCATATTTAGGCAAGAGACCGTGTGAAGAGTGGTCTGACGAAGCTCCTGGAGACCAATGAGCTTGTGGCCACAATGAAAGTGGATCTTTCGGCTCTGGAGCCACTTCTCAAACAGAAAAGTAGTGATGTTGATGCTTTAATGGAAAAATTGTCTGTTGACCAAGAGAGCGCTGATGAGGTAGGTTCACCCTTTTAATTCGTGAGCCATGAAATGTCTAAATTGTCGTAATAAAAGCCATGTTTCAGTGGATTTATTTGAGGCACGGATTTATTTGTGGATTTATTTGACCCTTACAGACACGTAGGGTTGTAAAAGAAGAAGAGGCAATAGCAAAAGTCAAGGCTGAAGATACACAGGCGATAGCTGATGATACCCAAAGAGACTTGAATGAGGCCTTGCCTGCCCTGGAGGGTGCAAACCAGGCTCTTAATTCTCTGGACAAGGCTGACATTTCTGAGCTCAAAGTGTTCACCAAACCGCCTGACATGGTCATGACTGTCATGGAGGCTGTCTGCATCCTGCTCAACTGCAAGTCTGTGTGCTTTTATCTCTCTCTCTCTCTCTCTCTCTCTTGCTCTCTCTCTCTCTCTCTCTCTCTCTCGCTCTCTCTCTCTCTCTTTTTTGCTTTCTCTCATGTATTTTAATGGCAATTTAGATCAAGAATGATATTTTTACTTTTAATCCAAAGTGATTGAATATCCACTAACAATCGTTAATATATAGTCAATATGAACCATAGACCACTTAAATTCATCATTCATGAAGTAATGTTTATTTGACCAAGTACGTTTTGAATTGCATTTTAATTTTTTTCCCTCACACAGACCGGACTGGCCCAATGCTAAAAAGTTACTGGGTGATTCCAATTTCACGCGATTTTTGACTGACTACGACAAGGACAATATTAAGCCTCAAGTCCTGGCAAAGCTGCAAAAATACGTTAACAACCCGGACTTCATACCCGAGAAGGTCGGTTTGCATTATTATTATTATTTTTTTTTTTTTTAAATGTTTTGGTCATAGTTTTGAGTCGTAGCTAATTGGCTTTGATCAAATTTGCACTGCACAGTGTCGCAGATGGTTTGAAATTCATCATCAAATTCAATATCAGTTAAAAGAGAGATTTCATCATTCTCTTCATGCATTTATCTTTTTGTTGTACCTTAAGGTCGAGAAGGTCTCCAAAGCGTGCAAATCTATGTGCATGTGGGTTCGGGCTATGGACATTTATTCCAGAATCCTCAAAGAAGTTGGTCCCAAGAGAGAAGCATTTGCCAAAGCACAGGTCAGCAAGAAACAACACAGACATGTCCAATCTCAATGGAGCTGTTTGCACTCGTCCCTCACGGTCTTCTGTTTCTGTTTACTCAATTATATCTCCACATCTAATCTAGTCAGAGCTGGAAATCACAATGGCAACACTGAGGGAAAAGCAACTGCTGCTCCAGAGTGTGGAAGACAAGATCAGGGTTCTACAGGAATCTTACGACAGCAGCCTGAATGAAAAACAGGATTTGGGTGATTGTCATTTCCTTTTCGCCTGCATCAATGTAAAACTCGTAAATATTAACGATGGATTCATTCTAGCGAGAAGCAATTTTGTCTTGCAATTTATTTGTTCCCAACAAATTTCTCTCATTTTCTCTGACTGTTTTCTTTTTGCACAGTTAACACGATGGCAGTGACACAGGCTCGGTTAACCAGAGCAGGGAAGCTAACATCGGCTTTAGGAGATGAGCAAGTGCGCTGGGAGCAAAGTGTTGCTACTTTTGATCAACAGATCATCGACGTTGTCGGCAATGTCTTCATCGCCGCTGCTTGTGTGGCTTACTATGGAGCGTTCACCTCTCACTATAGAAAACTGGTAGGAAGAGTTTCCTCATTCAGAGAATGTCAGGATGTTGGAATTTGAAAACAAACAATACAGCTACAGTTTTACATGTATATACAGAGATGGGAAATTTACCAAATTTTGCCTCTCTGTCATTCGTCACTGACCTGGGCACCCGTACGTCATTGTTAATCCGTCGTTTTTTTTCAAACTGTTATCATGATTTCACGCTACACACAGTTGTAAAACTGGACCTCAAGAGCCACGATCCTAAATGTTTTAGATATTCCCCTTCTCCGACACACCGAAGTAGTATAGAGAATTTCAACTAACTCAACTTTGAATATGACAAAGATACTCAGTAGTACATCAGATCTCTCTATCAAGAGATATTTTTGCTTTTATTTGACATTCCCATCACCTTTACCCGCTATAAATTTTGCATTTTCCTTTTAAAATGTTCAAAGTATTAATTAAGCAATTGATCACTGATTTATTTTTTTTAAATAGAAGTAACATAAAATGAATAAGTGACAGATTACCCGATACATTCAGTAATATTGTAAAAAAAAAATTGTAATAAAATAAATTATATGAAATAAAGTACATTTTGGAAGTAACTTGTCCAACTCTGACCACACCACAGCCGAGTGTCCGGTACCACCAAGATGGCCGGGTGTAACACTGTGCTTGTGAAAATGCTGTCAAACCAAATGAATACATTCACATTTTCACCTTTGCCATTTTTCCTCAGCTTGTTGACGACTGGATAATACAGTGCCAGAACCTGAAAATTCCTATAAGTGCCAGCTTCAGCCTCATCAACATTCTGGGTGACCCATACGTCATTCAAAAATGGAATAATGAAGGTTTGCCCCGGGACACAGTCTCCACAGAGAATGGAATAATGGTGAATGAGGGTCGCCGCTGGCCTCTTATGATTGACCCCCAGGATCAGGTGATTTATCTCATTAAGTCTCCTTAACCTACACTATTGTTGACGGAATAACGTCACCTTTGAGTAACGGACTTTAAATAATATGCAGTGGTCCACATATACACATTTAAATGTTTACACATGATTATACTGCAAATTATTCCGAAATTTCCACTTACACAGTGAAGCTTGCTAAAGATGGCCCAATCTTTCTTCATCAGGCCAACCGATGGATACGCTCAAAGGAGGCCAAGCATGGACTAAAAGTGATCAAGCTCACTGATCCAAACTTTCTTCACAAGTTAGAAAATGCCATCCGTATGGGCATGCCTGTTCTGCTGGAGGAGGTAGAAACACATTATGGTGAACCTTGCACACTAGACTGACGCATCCAGAATTGATCATAAAAATACTGTACAAATTGCTGGATTTTATTGATTCCAAAGGCAGGTGTAGCAAGACAAATGTGATCAACGCATTTACCACAATTCATGCAGACTAACTGCAAAGCATAATGTTATCTCCAGACATATTTTGGACAATGAGAGTGATTAGTTTTATTGTTCAAATAAAATAATCACGGTGTGAATGACAGGTTTCTTTCGTGATAACATTAACCAAGGTTGACTTGTATCAGAAGGATGGAAAAAGAAATGCTCAGTATGTCAAACATGTTCTGTTATGACATGTTAATGACATAAACTGTATGGCAGTTAGCCGAACACACTCGCTAGCGTTGATTGAAGGTGTGTCTGTGGACAGAAATGTCGAAAATAATAATTGCCCAGTATCCGCTGTCAAAATCACAAAAACTCTTTCATTGTTCAAAATACTTCTGGATCATGCTGCGCACGTGCAATAATTAACAAAGCACAACTGCAATCCAGGAAAAAAAATCTTATTTTACACTAAATTCTCATTTGAGAAAAAAAAAAGGACTCTGCAAAGTGGAATTCTGAGCGACACAAACAGTTGCACTCTTTGTCTACATTTGTGTTTCCTTCTGTTTATGTAGTTAAAGGAGACCCTGGATCCTGCTCTGGAGCCCGTCTTGCTGAAACAGACATTTGTGGCGGGGGGCCGGACTTTGATCCGACTTGGAGACTCAGATATTGACTATGACAAAAATTTCCGGTTCTATATGACGACTAAAATGGCCAATCCGCACTACCTGCCGGAGGTAGCGACAGCTCCTACTCTCACAATTTGACACATTTTTATTCATTTTCATCACAGTGCATGCTGCCTTCCATGGCGCTTGCACAGGTTTTAATACCACCAAGCTGTCAAGAGGAGGGTTGCTGTTGAGTTTTTTTTTCTAAAAAAAAACAACAACAAAAAAAAATAAAAGCAATCAGAAAAAGTCATATGTGAGTGATGTGTCTGACACAGATTTCTTTTTTTTTACCTTTCAGGTGTGTATCAAAGTAACAATCATCAATTTCACTGTGACTAAGTCTGGCTTAGAGGACCAACTGCTCGGGTATTCCACAAAACACACACACGCACACACACACAAAAAGCTTTTCAGCTGGAAATCTTTATTCATTTTGAATAAATAGTAACCAATGATGCCAACCAATTCCTCCTCCAACCGTTCTCTTCTCAGGGACGTGGTGTGCCTGGAAAGTCCACACCTGGAAGAGCAGAGAAACGACCTGGTCGTGCGCATCAATAACGACCGGATTCAGCTGAAGAACATTGAAGATCGCATACTGAAGCTTCTGTTCACCTCGGAGGGAAACATACTTGACAACGAGGAGCTTGTTACAACACTCCAGGAATCAAAGGTAAAATTTGAGTTTGAAAAAAAATGCTGATTGACTTCATAGATCATTTCCAACTCGGATGGTTGGATTGCTGGATCTTATCCTACAATTGATTTTCCCTCCGAAATGATTGAAGCGGTGAAGCTAATTTTGCGTTGCTCTGAAAGTAGTCTTTGATTAGTTCCAAATCTTGTGTTTGAGTTGTATCAAATTCTGAAATGATTCATCTGTTGATGCCAAATACAAAAGTTTGAAGTCACAAATGGAGAGGAATCATCCACACCTTTCCAATTTAGAGGGGTGTATATGTGTGTGCTTTTTGAAATCTTTTTTTTTTTTCTGTTTTTTTCTACCATCCTCAGGTGACATCAGCAGCTATAAAACAACGTCTGGAGGAGGCAGAGGCCACCGAGCTGATGATCAATAATGCAAGAGAGGGTTACCGATCTGTCGCCACCCGAGGCTCCGTCCTGTTCTTTGTCGTCGCCAGTCTCTCTGAGATTGATCCAATGTACCAGTTCTCACTCAAGTACTTTAAACAAGTGAGAAAAACTGCATTGGCTGTTTATTGAAGTCATGAAAAAAATTGGGATTAGTATTTTGTGAGGAACACATGAAGATGATATGATTTTTTTTTTTCTTTCTCCTGCCAACTGCAGCTCTTCAACACCACCATTGAGACATCAGAAAAGAGCGACGTGTTGGAAGAGCGTCTCCAGATCCTGCTGGACCAGATCTTACTCAACTCCTATATAAATGTTTCCCGTGGTCTGTTCGAGCAGCACAAACTCATCTACAGCTTCATGTTGTGTGTTGAGATCCTGAAGCACCGTGGCGACATCTCCGATGCGGAGTGGCTGAATTTCATTCGCTCCTCTGCAGTCATGGAAAAGGTGGGCTGGGGAATAATGATGTTACGTTAGAAAAGTCATTTCTAGTAAGTAAATAGGGTCAATAATGACAATTATAATTTAGAATCAAAATCATTCTGATTGGGAAAATACAAATGTAAAGTTAAAATTAAATAAAATTAGATCTGAGTTTGGATAAATGACTGATTATATTTTAATGATTTGACTTCTTACGCTGGTCATTTAAATAGGTAAATGTCCTCTCCTGTTGCAGAGAGTTTAACTAAACAAGTAAATAAAAAAATAAAAAAGTAGCTTTATTTTCACTGAACTCATAGTAATATCGAAATCCTATCATTATCAACTTAAACAGCAAAAATGTTGAAATGTAACATTTTAAAATACATGTAAATAAAGGTAGGGTGTTGCTTGTGGCGTCAGGATTTTAATTAATTTGTTTCATGATCTTGCAGACATATAGCTGCTTAAGTTGTGAGAGCCTCTGGCCCGTTTTCAGTAAGGCTTGTGAAGTTGGTTAAGAAATGGAAGTTAAAAGCACAAGCACATTTTTTTTTTTAACACAACCTGCCGTAGTTTCTGATCCTGTCGCTTTGATGGGTTTGATATCCTGCTGGCAGAATCTGACCTTGTAGGAACTTTGGATTGTTGGAGCATTGTCACTTAATCGGAGCTGCAGCTCTGTCAAACTGGGAATAGGACTGATTCAGCTCTGGTGGTGTCTGTGGTACTACTGGATGTGGAGGAATGGCCCTTATTGCCTCCTATTTCTGAGTTGTTGAATTGATGTTTTGTAGATTGAATGCCTCTTGTCAGTCCTGCTCAGGCTTGCGGGGTGCATAACACAACAAATACATTTGCCATGCTAATGAGGCGCGCTGGCAGGAGGAACTTGAATTTACGAGGAAATTGATTTGCTGTCACAAGTGCCAACTATTCTGCCTATTTGGAGAATCTTTCGTGAATCTGATTAAAACTTCAGTTGAGAAAACTACTGTGCAAAAGATTTCCTTGATTAAAAAAAGCTTTTATTATTTTGTTTTGATGATGGATGCGCACTTATTTTAAAAACATATCGTTGTCACCCACTAATGTGTTCCCATTTCAGAAATCTTGGAACTTGCATTCTGATAGATCAAATCCAAAAAGCCTTGTCGTTATAAAAGCTTGGTTGCTATTTTGTTTTTTGCAACGATGCTCAGCTTCTTGGTTGTCATTCTTACAGTGTCCTTCCTTTTATGTTTCTCACTTTCTTGTACCTACATCCATCAACGTCACTCGTACTGTGAGAGGTGGTAGTAATGTTGGAATTTTTAGGCAAGCTAGCCTCACGCCCACCCACTCATGTCATCATCTCTTGTCTCATATCTCGTAGGAATTCCCAGAGAGGCCTGATGTCCCTTGGCTAAGTGATTATTACTGGGAGACATCTTGTGATCTTGAGGAGTCACTGCCCTGCTTCAAGGGCATCTCCAAAGAAATCCTTGCAACACACATTCATGTTCAGCTCGGTAAAGTTGCACCCGAGCTTGGATCAGTAATTTGTTTCTCTTTGGTATGAAAACTTTCTTGGGTATTAACTCGTCCCTGCTCCCTTTATTTAGGACGTTTTGAGACCTCTTTTAATCCCGAAAATTGGGAGGACTATGTGTCAGAGTTGCCACCTCTTGATCTGTCAGAAGAGGGGAAGCAAAAAAGTGGAATCCGAGGCTACTGGAATGAAAGGCTGACTTCTTTTCAAAAGTTGGTCCTTATCAAGAGCTTCATGGAAGAGAAGGTGGGTTCCGTTTTGTGTTCTTCTCATTCAATTTCTGTTATTGCACACAATTAGGTTTTGTCAACCAGTTTATGCACTCCAGTATTTTGAGCTCCACCTACCCTAGGCTACCCGTCCTTTTCTGATTGGATCGTTTGAAGCCGCCTTACCAAACGAATATCAAGATCAAATGTTGTGTAAATTGTCTATTTCTTCCTTTTCCAGGTTGTTTTCGCATCAACAGAATTTGTGATTGTCAGCTTAGGGAAGCAGTTTGTGGAAAACCCTCCCATTGATTTGGCTAATCTCTATAATGACATGTCCCCGTCGACGCCACTGGTCTTCATCCTCAGCACCGGATCCGACCCCATGGGTGCCTTCCAGCGTTTCGCAAAAGAGAGGGGTTGTCTTGAGAGGTAAAAAGCATGTAAATGCTGAAGCAAATTAGATTGTTTTTTTTGTTTTTTTGCATTAAACCTTCGTGAAAATTAAATGTCTTGTAAATTTGACGCATTTATAACATGAGCTGCGTTTGGAAATTAATGGCAATGGAGATATTGAGACGTCACTTTTAGGAAGGAGTCTTTAGGAATTCCATTAATTGATTCATTATCCATAAAATGATTTTGAAATCATATACCGCACTGTATCTACCACCATCTATGAAAATAATCCTTTCTCTGTCACCTTTAGGGTTGAGTCCATTTCATTGGGTCAAGGACAGGGGCCCATCGCAGAGAAAATGATTAAATCAGCATTAGAGGATGGAGGCTGGGTTTTCTTGCAAAACTGTCATTTAGCAGTCTCTTGGATGCTCCCCATGGAGGAGATTATTAAGACCTTCGCAGAGCCGGGTAAAAAATAAATAAATAATAAAACCGACTGAACTGTTGAGGCATTTATTTTATTGATGTTGTATTTGTATATTGACTGAGACATTCTTTTCCTATGCAGACACGTCAATCCATGAGAACTTCCGTTTGTTTCTCAGTTCCATGCCTACTAAAGTGTTTCCGGTTACAGTGCTCCAAAACTCTGTCAAGGTAAACATTGGCTTCAATATGAAGTGTCTTAGCGAGAAACATTCACATTTAGGAGTGTCCATATTTGCCTACTGTATATATTTTCCGGTTACAATAGAATGGTCAGTCAAAACAAGGAACTTTTTGGAAACAAATATTTATGATGTCATTATTGATTCTGTTTGATTCTTCAAGGTGACAAATGAGCCTCCTAAAGGTCTGCGTGCCAACATTCGTCGAGCTTTCACTGAGATTTCGAACGATTTCTTTGAGGAGCACATTCTGGGGCTGGACTGGAAGAAGATGGTCTTTGGAATCTGCTTTTTCCATGCGGTCATTCAGGTTCAAAAGATAAAATAACGTTGTGCAATTTAATTATTTTGCTCTTTGGTATAATCATAGACCTTTAAGTGTTTACCTTGTTCATATTCACTTCAGGAGCGCAAAAAATTTGGTCCGCTTGGCTGGAACATTCCCTATGAGTTTAGCGACAGTGACAGGGAGTGTGCGCTGCTCAACCTCAACCTTTACTGCAGAAATACTACTATTCCCTGGGATGCTCTTACATATATCACGAGTAGGTGAACCCTAATACGTGACTCTATCACAATTACTACATTTAAAAGGGTTGACTATGAAATAACCTCCTTGATGTTCAGTGCGATAAGTGTTGGATTTATTTTCATCACTCAGTATGAACTCAATTCATGAAACTACCGGGATTTCCAGTCCAATAGAAAGTCAATTAATATTTTTAGTTGTTTCGATTAATTCAGCATGTTACTGATCCTGGTCTTCCCGGTCAAATGTGAATGTTTAATTCCAGGTGAGATCACATATGGAGGCAGAGTGACAGATGTCTGGGACCAACGCTGCCTCAGAACAGTCCTCAAAGGCTTCTTTTCCCCCAAAACCCTGGGGACTTGCTACGCCTTCTCCGCATCCGGTACCTCTTAAATTTCCATTTGGCCCGTAACTGATGAACTTCACAATTACTCAAATGGCTCATAAACAGCCTTTTTGACGTTCATTCCATCCACTCTCTAATTTTAATTTTGTGAGTCTGAAATGAAGATGCTGCTTGCTCAATGGTATATTATTCTCTTTCCTTTTTTGGCATAAGTATTTTGATATAAGCAAACTGATGCATGTATGCCACAAAAAGGCGCAATATCATAATGCTCGAACCACTCTGCTAAACTGCTAAACAGTCCTTTATTAATTGCTACATTGAAATGCTAAAACTAAATATAAATGTTAATTCTAAAGCTAAATGCTAAAAATTAAAAAATCGTCAAAGTACCAAAATAAAAGCTTGAGGAGGTGTGTAGTATGTGTATAGTGTCAAATAAAAATAAAAATAATTAAAAAAAAAAAACCTTTGGACTCTTGGACATAGATTATTGTGACAAACAACGACCCAAAATATCACTCATGTTTGGAGAAACATTATTTCATACCAACTATCTGCAACAGAAAAACTTCCAAAGCCCACCCCAATTATTCTTATCGGGAAAGAAAACATTGTTAGGCCCCAAATATGAACAACTGCTTTTCTGTTTTTCTGCACTGGATTATTTTTATTTTTATTGCACTACAAACAACTTGGCGCAATTGTCAAGGATAAAGTGGATTTCCTTGCCTGCCTTAGCTACAGTATATTACAAAACAAGAAGAAATAGGCAACAAATAACAAAAATAAGAGAGTGTGGATATTTTCGAGAGTATGGGCTTCATTCTTTGACACCGCTCACATATTTCTTAACCCCTCCCAAAAAAAAAAAAAAACGCCCTCCACGCGTTTAACCAGAGGTTCATATAAAATGAATGTGCAATATGTGCCGGCTTTATCCTTCAAAAGGGGCCATCTCTTTGACACCTGTTTTTTTTTTTCCCCAGACTGAAAGAACTCACTAATTGAACTCCACTCTTGTTATTTTTAACAAGGCCCTTTCAATGAATCTTTCAATTATGCAGATTCAAGAATCGTGCATACTCTATCGTACATATTGGGTCTGTTGATTTTTCTATGGCTACGCGACTGGTAAATGATTTTACCATGTAAGAATACAATTCATACCAAAAAGCGGATTCATGTTGTCATGTTGGACTGCTATCATTTTAAACCCAAGTGTATGCTCCTCTAATTTGATGGTTTCTCCTGTTCATTAGGTGTCTACTATGCTCCTGCGTTAGACACTCTGGATTTATATATAGAGTACATTGAGAACCTTCCAATCATTGATGACCCTGAGGTCTTTGGCATGCATGAAAATGCCAATCTGGCTTTCCAGGTATGGAGTTTCAGCTGTCCCAGTAGAAATTATCAGCATTCATCTCCAAGCCATTATCGAGTTATTCTTTCACGCGCTCTTCACGGCGAACACACATATGAGATAGTTCATTTAACATTACGTCTCTGTTTAATGGACTTTGGGATAAACATTCATAATAAGTGTTGCTTGGTATCATGAAAATTAAAAAAAAAAACACACACACACACACACAGGTTGGTAACACGTTCACATTTTTAATCTGTAATTGAAATTTGAATTAATGTGCGTAAAAAAAGAAATGTTTAAAAATCATTTAGCCAATTACGTCCTCACTGTCGTGTGCATGTGTTTGTCTCCATAGCGCCAAGAAACCATGAATCTGATCAACACTATTCTGGATGTCAACCCTCGCTCTTCAGCCCAACTTGGAGCCAAAAGCAATGACGAAATTGTTTGTGAGCTTGCCGAAGCTATACTTGCTAAGCTGCCTGGTATGCACACACGCAGCATTTATTTATTTTTTTATAAATGTTATGCATTATGCATGTCTGACATTGTGATTTTTTTTGTGCGTATGCGTAGAGCGGCTTGACATGGACGAGGCTCTCGAATCTCTCTTCGAAAGAGACGATAACGGTCGCGTCAACTCCCTAACGACTGTGTTGGGCCAGGAGGCCGACAGATTCACCAAACTGATTCGCTTACTCAGGGTAATGATAAGAACGCTTTTTGCAAATTAAACAAAATGTCATGACCTATATTTGACTTGCGGCACTATTTTCACGAATATGGTCGATGCTGAGCAATTCATGCCAATCATTAGCAAAGCTTTTTAGCTGAACTTGGAAGAAATCTCTGCAAATTCAGTTTTAGAGTCTGAACGATACTTCTTAAATGAATTACTATTCCGTGTAATGTAAACTGTGTAAATGACTGCAGCTTCAAAGCGATGAAGCCGTTTTTGTGTTTCCAGGTGTCTCTCATAACGCTGCAAAAGGCCATCGGAGGTCTGGTGGTGATGTCCGAGGAGATGGACCGGATCTACACAAGCTTTGTTAACAACCATGTTCCCGCCCAGTGGTCAAACTCCTCCTACCCATCTCTAAAAGGCTTGGCTTCCTGGGTCAAAGACCTTTACATCAGGATCTACTTTGTTGAGGTGTTTTGTATTTCATGTTTTTATGATTCTCAGAGGATGAACTCATGCCCACTTTTTTTAAACAAACAAAACACACACTGATTATTTACATTCACAAAATGAAGATGTGGCAGAGAGAGAGGCTATGCACATATATCACACTCTGAAACAATTTATGAGTGAAGGTTTGCCACCGACTGCCTTGCTAAAGGGCATTTTAACAAAATTGAATTGAATTAAACAGTGCTGCAGTCAGAGCACATTCTACAGACTTTGTTGCCAGTTGAACCACTTCTCTCATTTTCTTCTATATGCGATTATATAGCTGATATGCGCTCACATTGAGCACATTGCCTGAGTTATTTGAAAACGGGTTTGATGACATTGATATATTTTTATCTCCTTTTAGACTTGGATCACACATGGCCACCCCAAATCTTTTTGGATATCTGGATTTTTCTTCCCTCAGGGATTTCTAACTGGTATGCCACTGTTGCACTAAAAAAATGTCCTTTTCCTTGTTTAATGGACCATGATGTTACAGCAAATCTCTAAACTGCCACAATATTATTCTGAAGTCACGGCAATTGCATGGTAATTGATATTTAATGTGTTGAGTTTTGGGGGGAGAAAGCAACCAGGATTATTCTAAGGGCAGCAGTAGTGATGGAAAAACACTTTTCGAGGTAACACGGATATTCTCTTCTAACTGTTGACATGTAGCAGTCCTGCAGAATCACGCCAGACGGTACAATTTGCCCATCGATGAGCTGAACTTCCGCTTCAACATGGTGCCTGTGTACAGGGACCAGACCACTGTGGCCGAGGCGCTGCGCAATCTGAACAGCAACGCTGAACTGCCGATGGACTTGGAGGTACTGCAGAGTCGCCACATGTTGTTCTTGACTTTTTAGATTTATTTTTGGGAGGCATGTCGAAATCATTCTTGTGCAAAGTACCTGAATGAAATACTTGATTACGTATACAAGTATCATAACTGAAGATAACTTTGGTTGATGTTAAAGTCACCTTGAAGCAATGCTCACATTTTTTCAGTGTGTGCGAGAGAGAGAGAGAGAGATGAGAGAGACATAGCTCTATGGATTTGCCCTAAAAATGTGAACAGTGGCCAGAGGTTCCAGATCCTAGTATTTGTTTAAAAATTGTGAATGCATTGTTGGATACAACACAATTACTGTCCGTGTTTCTTATTCGTGGTCGTAGTTGCCCATGCCTGAGAACGGCGTGCTCGTCCACGGCATGTTCATGGACGCGAGTCGCTGGGATGATGACAATATGGTGATCGAGGATGCGTTACCTCGAGTGATGAACGGCATCCTTCCAGTGGTGCACTTTGAGCCACAACAGAACTACGAGCCCGAGCCCGAGCTCTACCACGCGCCACTCTACAAGACCTCGGCTCGAGCAGGAACTCTTTCCACCACAGGTGCATACTTCACCCAGGACGTGTCAAAAATTGAAGCATGACAAATATATTCCCCATTCTTCATTTTTCTCTCCCTATAGGACACTCAACTAATTTTGTTGTGACCGTAATGCTTCCATCAAATCGGCCGAGCGACTATTGGATATCCAAAGCATCGGCTCTGTTGTGCCAATTGAATGACTAAGTCTTTTCCAGTTTAGGCGCACATTTTTTTTTTTTAGTTTAAAATAAATGTAAAATATACCACAATGTAGTGGCTTTAGTCATCGTCTTTGGCATTGCACATGTTTGTTGCGTTACCAAGCGAGACATGAATGATTCAAAAACAGCTATTATTAGTTCTGCACACAGTCATCAAGTCAACGCTTGTGAACAGTACATCATGATCGTCTCTACTAAAGATATCTAATCACTATCTGTGGAAAGTTACTGGATACACGCGCTTACAAGATTTAGAGTAACACGTCTAGCCTCGGGCAATGAGGAAAAAATAGAATAGAACATAGCTGGGTAAAGTTAGCTTGCTGAGAAGACGCACAAAAAAAATCACGGTTAACAAGCAGGAGCACTGTATGGCGTGCTGATCATCAAATCAGGAAATGTTTCCGCCCCGACGCCTGCGAGCAGCAGCTTCCTATTTGTGTCACTTAGTGCATGCTGCGCAAACACATTGGATACGCTTTGTGCATCCACCTCAGTGCTATGTTAGGGAGTTGACAAAGAAAATCTTTGAGATTCTGTATGCTCGCTTACATCAGCACACAAAACACCTCAATTCTATCCATCCGTCCATCGTCGTCCGCTTATCTGGGGTCGGGTTGCTGGGACAGCATCTTAAACGGGGAAGTCTAGACTTCCCTCTCCCCTGCCACTTGGTCCAGCTCTTCCGGGACAGATCACCTCCCGGTGGGATGAGCCCGGAACAGCTCCCGTGGGTGGCGTCCAGGAGGAATCCGAATCAGGTCACTGAGCAACCTCATCTGGCTCCGTACAATGCAGAGGAGCAGCAGCAGCTCTACTCGGAGCCCCCCCTGAGCCCCCTGGCCAAGCTTCTCACTTGTCTCCGCACCGGCAGGGCGCACTACAGAGATCCCTTGTGTGACCAGAGACCATCATTTTCTTTTCTTTCTTCTTTTTCCACCTTTCAACTGAGCACTCCAATCAGGACAAACTTCCCACACTTCATGTCTTCTGAGAAAATCAGTAAGTGGAACATTTGCAAATAGTAAGTGTTCAAACTAAAATTGATGCTAAAAAAAAAAAAAAATTTGGTTTTAAGGTGTTAATTAAGTTAGTCAACGTGGATCATGTACTTTTTTTTTTCCCCCCAATTTATTTTTTATTTTTTGGGGGGGAGGGGCGTCGGCATGGGTCGGGAATTAACACCTACTTTGTAGTTGTTGTGTAATTTCCGTTAAATGAACAATGATCCTCGAGGAACAGGATTGAAGACCCGTGGTGTGCTGGGTGCCTGCTGAAGTTATTAACCTCCAAATTTCTTAGTTAATCAGGTAACCAGATTGAAAACAAAATACCAGAGTATTCGATGCTTAAAAGCAAGGTGGTGTGGCGTGCGCGTTGGTGGTAAAATTGTTTATTTGTAGGGTCAAATTCAGAAAAAGCAAGATTCTGCTCATTTAATTTGCCACATGACTGCAAATCAATAAATGGAAACAGATGAAGGGTCTGAACTAAAGTTTGTAAATGGAGGCATGGAAGGGAGCAGTTTCTGAATGTTGACGCAATGCCCGAGCTTTTCCACTCTCTTTTCTCCAAAACATATTGCTCCGCTTCATGTGAAGTCCTTGGACACGGCTTCAATGAAATTGGGAGCCGACATGAGGATGGTGAAGGTGCAGATGATGGAGAAGAGCGAAAAGGCCACCAGGCATAAGCGATCCACCACTGCCGCTGCAAACTTCCATTCGCTGCAGATGGCCTGGGCCTCATCTTGCTCTCGGAAGCGCCTGGCGATATATTGCACTTCCTCCAGGATCCGAGACATTTCCGGGAGCCGCTCCAGCAAAGTCCGCGTTTGCTCCAAGTGGATGTCACCCGGGGATGAACCAGTGGGTTGTCCGTCGCCGCCGCTACCGCACGTCTGCGCACTCGGATCGGTGCTCGGTGGGAAAGAAGCGTTGTCTGTTCCCATGGAATGATATCCCAGGTAAAGGTTAATGTTCCCATTAGTGTTTGTCGACTGCGTGGCGGCCTGGCCTGGTATGGTGCTCATCTGAATGCTGTTGGTGCTGGTGTGGTGAGGAGGAGGAGGGTGGGGATATCTGTAGGCTGAGCAAATGCCAGACTGACCACTTGTTTTTCTCTCCTCTCCAGGCTTCTTCATGCGCAGGAACCAAGCGCACCAGTTGAGAAGAATGACTCGAACCTGGATGTAGAGACGAAGGAAAACACGGTGAGAAAAAAAATCATGACTAACTAAAATGGGGTACACAGATTGAGAGGAAAAGTCCGATTGTTGGATGTCTTTAAAATATTTTTCAAAGTGATTACCGTATTTACGGACCATAAGGCGCACTTGTATATAAGCATCAGCAACTCTTTTGGGAAAAAAGAAGAAAAAAAACGATATCCAAGCCGTGCCAGGCTATAGGCCGCAGTTTTCTATGTTGAAAAAAATTATTTGTTTACTGCATGAACAGAACGATTTTCTGCGCATAAAGGTACATCAACAGATTGTTAAAACAGTGCCTTTTAACACGGCAACAGCTTTGCTCATTAAAACAGAACAGACCCAAGAGAAAAAAAATTGAGATTTATTGAGCATATTTTCTGAATATAGAGCACCCCTAGTGGTGAAAGAAAAATCTACAGAAAAGCTGCACCGTTGTATTAGCTGCAAGGTTCAAAATCGAGGAAAAAAATAGCGGTGTATAGGCCGGAAAATACGGTATCCTGCCATGTGGGGCGTATTAATATTGATTTATCCTCCCCGATCGGGGCCGATAATCTTGATCGTTAAACCTGTTCAGTATTTACAATCTGAAATTCTTACGTATGGTCAACATCAAGCTCAGCTGCGCGCAGAGAATAGCCGATAAGAAGCTATTTGACGTTTGCGCTGCTGCGACAATTTTCACCTACCCATTTAGGCATCGTCCCTCCTTGGGGGTCATGATGGTGGAACTGGAGAACCAGAACTGTCACCACCACCGATAAGCCCACAATCATCATCGTGCTGGCAAAATACTGAGCTGAAACAGAAGGGGAACGTAATAAGATTAAAAGATTTACAGATTAGATTTACATCCGACCAACATGCTGCGAGGTTGTCAGTCAGATATGTCAAATAAAAAAAAAATAAATGCATTACACCTTTCACCAATTGTTCAACTCTTTCAAAATAGGCTACTTGCATTAATTGACATTGTTATCACGTCACCAGCTGCCAGTGTTAACGTTATCCAAAGAAAATATACATTTTTGCGTCAAAATGAAATTGCATTTTTTTCTAAAAGCATCAGAGTGAAGGCTGCGATGCGTTTTGTTTTGTTTCAAAGCTCTCAGTTCAGCTCTGCTTGCGTTGCATTTCAATGTCTACAGCAGGGGAAGTGATAATGGATTTTTCTTTCACTGAGCTACAAAATGAAGGAGGACATCTGGTATTTCTTCTCTTCTCATGACTTATATCGCTTAACAGATAGGTGAATAGTTGTCCGATGGTTCCTCCTTGGAAGGTCAGAATTAAGTGGAAGCTCAAAAGAAAACATTTTTTTTTCACAATTAGAAAGTAATCGGTGCAAAAGGCAATCTGTAGATATAAAAAAAAAGGTTTAAAGGCAAGACATTGTTGCCTGGACCTCAACGCAATACAAAATCCATAAAAAAAAGTTTCCAATTTCCAAGCAGAACCCCCAAAAAATTGAGGGCTTTTAGAGCTTCTGCAAAGAGGAGCAAGCAGTGCTCCTTGACTGTGTGCAAACCTGGTGACTGAAAAAAAAAACGTAATCGCTGTGCTTGCAACAAGGGTTTCTCCAACGATTGCAAAGTATTATAATAAACATAATTTGCTTGGACATTAAACACCATACTTATTTAATTTAATGAAATGCACATTTTCCAACTTTGGTAGTGTGTTTGTTCTTTTTTTTGTTTGTTTTTTTAATATATATATATATATATACTGACATATATAATTTGTTTGTTTTTTTTTACTCATATTGTGTTCAATGACAAGAATCAGTTGACAACCCTTAAAATTGTCAAGTGATAGGATTTTATTTTCTTGCCCAGCAAACCTCTACATGGAAGACAAAGTTCTGGAATTTTCACAAATCGCGCCCAGTTAAAAAACGGGCCTTTTCTGCCGTTGTGGGCGTGTTCCCAGCGGACTTGATGCGCTGGCCGTAAATTGTGCAGAGCGGGCTTTGTACGTTTTATGGTTTTTATTCTTTTCGCTAGCTTGGGCGTTTTTATACATGCTGCCCAATCCCGGTCCGCGGCTCGGTGGTTGGGAACCACCGCGGTATATGATTTAGGCCTCTAGTTTATAATGGCACAAATGTCATTACAAGTTGGCCACCGGGGTAGTTGCTGTTGCGACAACATTGTTGTACTAGCTAATTGGCTTGACATCTTTCCTCTTGCAAATTTGTTGTGGCTTCATAAACAATTTAAATCACCACAGATGTTACTTTCAGTTGTCATCAATGATTCCGCAGTAACATCCCTACAGCAAATGTTCTGGGACATTTTAGGAGTAACTAGGATCTGTCGTTATAAATTTGACATGACACCAACTTTCTCTGGGGGGAATCACATTTTTAGCATCTATTTCATATTGTTGAAACAGACACAAAAGAGACAAGTGTTTCCGAAACAGAAATTCTCGTTTTGGTATGTTGTGGACTTTAGAAATTGGCAAGAGAGTCAGACTTTTTTTTTTTTTTTTTTTTTAAAGTACAACATATTGTGTTGGTAAAGGTTTTAGTCAAGCAGAAAGACTACTTACCAATCAGAGGAACTGAGTCCGAAGTAGCAGGCATTATCTCTGCCACCAGCAACATGAACACAGTGAGAGACAGCAGCACGGTGATGCCTGGAAAACAGGAGAGAATATTCGTCTGTCAAAATGAGTTGTCGGTTGCACCGGGAGAGTGACGTGTAAAATAATCGGCATCTTTATTTATACTTGATGTTGTATTAATTAGCATATGCCAGTGGGGCGCAATCAGGATCGGCAAATCCTTCTCTGCTGGCCTAAACGCGCGACAATACTCGGGAGCACTGACCTACATTAATGGCCTTGATTTGAATATTTGTTTGATGAATTTCTAGTTATAGATTCCTAGCAGTCTATTTTCTTATTTTGTAATCATTTGTTTTGGCTGCACTGTATGTTGATATATGAGTTTGTTTTTTTTTTTTGTCCAATCAGATTTCTACGGAAGAGGATTAGGGCCAGTGAAGAAAAAAAAAGGTTGGCACGATTCTGACTTTATCTCAGAATTCTGACTTTAAAGTTAGAATTTCCACTATAAAGTTATAATTAACATTTTCATGCCAGAATTCCAATTTAATTCTCAGAATTCCGAATTTAATCCGAGAATTTTAACTTTAATGTTCCCACATTCAAAGATTAAAATCAGAATTCTGACTTTCAAGTGAAAATTCTGACGTTAAATTCAAATTCCCACTTTAAAATCAGTCATCTCAGAATGCGGGAACATTATTGTGACAATTCTGAGAATAAAGTCAGAATCCTTTTATTTCCTCACTGGTCCTAATCCTCTTCCGTAGATTGAGCTGCAGTGGCCAAAGGTGTATTTCGGACTAATTGTAAATCTTAAACTGTCGTCATTCTTTCGGGCATGGTTGTTTACAGAAATGGCGAGCGGCTCCGTGACTAATTTAGCAAATTTAAGTTGAAAAAGTGTGACAAAGAACGATGCCCGATGCTTCATTCAAGTTTTGTGTTTCCTGATAAATATTAAGCGTTCTCACGCTGTGGAGTGAATGTGTATTTTGCGTATTTATGGTCGCACCCAGTGAGATCTTCTCTCCGGAGTCTGCAGGGAGCAGGAAGACCAGCAGGGCCAGACCAGAGATGAGCACACAGGGGATAAGTAGGTTGAGGCCGTAGTAAAGTGTCCGACGGCGCATGGTGACAGTAAACGTCACGTCCGGGTATGGTTCTTTGCAGCAGTCGTAGTAGAGCTCATTCCGCTTGGCTGGCACACCTAAAAGTTCATGACAGGTCAAGAGGCACATATTGGCTGATTTTAATAATAATACCTTTTGATGTATCGCGTTACTATATATTTGATCCCAGTAAACAGAGTAAAATATTCAGCTTGAAATGATCTAAAAATATTAAAGTCTGAAATTTTGCTCTGTGTACTGGGACCAAATGTTATTTTTTCTAATTATTTATTTATTTGTTTGTTTGTTTGTTTTGTTTTTTAAATGTTGAAGGTGTTGTCGCATTCCTCAACGTCAAACAAAGATAGGGTTTAGAAGATCAATCCAACCTCGTTACATTTTTGCATATAAATACAAAGAAAAATAAACAAAAGAACATTCAACATAATTTATTAAAATAAAAGAGGTGTGTGTGGCTTGTCTGCACTGTTTCAAATTCTAGGGGCAAAAAGCCAGCATTTAGCGGCAGTCTGTAGTCCTGGCTTAATGGCTTCAAAATAGAGGACCAAATTGAATAATTTAACTAGACCTGACTTCATCTTAGCCAGCATCTGAATATTTCAAGCCTTTAATTATATATTGTAATAAATTATATGTCTATAATTTCCTTCTCAGTGGGAGGATTCAAACTCTGGATTGTTTATCAGCAACATTTCAAAAAAATCGAATGGCGACTCAACAATACAGCACGTCCACCATATTGGATGTGGCAATCACATTCGCCATAAAATGGGTAAATTCTGATCATAGATTGGTGTTACAACGTTTAATACCATCAAAAGCAAAAGTTCTGGCTTTTAATGTAAAACGGTTGCTACATCCCCAAGCAGCAAATCCATGAGGCCTCTTCACACATCATTTCACTTTGCTCCATCCAATATGATGGAATGTCGACGCACAATTCAGCCCTCAAGGAAAAGTCTATGTATAGAAATGTGTACGGCCCATGTTGTCTATGAGAATACTTGCCAGCGGTGTCACACTGGCTGCTATTCAAGACTATTGAGTGCGTCCAGCAGCGCTGCGCTAATAGAGTACTGAATGTGTGTGTGTGTGTGTGTGTGTGTGAGAGCGCATGTTGAATGAAACCATCGCGGTGATTTATAGACATGGCAAGTCAAGTTTATGTAAGGCCCAGTTAGTGTTATCTCTTAGTTTTCTTTTAAACAAAACCGCATCTCTATCATTGAAGCAGTTTTAAGTCCTAATAAATATCATGACGTGATATTTCCACTAATTACGATTCAATTCCCTCAACTTTTTCGACTTACCGAGTGCTTCGGTTACTACAAATGGCTGCGCAAAAGAAAATGGATGAATGGTGGTATTTTGAAGTCACGTCTTATTGATGACTAAAGTCGACAGAAGGAAGATTGTGGCAATAAAAGAGAGGCATGCTGCGACACTAAATCTGATCCGCATCAGAGGTGTGCAGAGTTATGCAAATTCGTGATCATGTGCAAGAGATGTGCAAAATGATGTCAAGTCTACAAGGGTGCATGCAAAACAAGTGTGCAAAATGATGGCCGTGTGTCAAGTGACAAGGTGAATTTATGAATCAAATACTTGAAACAATATTGTTTTCTTTTCTGTCGTCTTAAATGTACAATCTGGCGATCGCAATCTGCTACAACTGTCGCAGCAACTCACGTGGCAGGCTGTGCAACCTTTAAACTGAACTTCACCACCACCTTCATGTTTTCTGCCTTCTGCAATCCATTTTTAATCCATAATCCATATTGCCTTCAAAGCCCAAATTCAGGCCATGCTGATCATAATAATGGAAGCCCTGTTGTCAACATAATCATCTTTACCCCCTCTAATCTGTCTATATGGCATCCACTCCAAAACAAAATTCAAAATCACCTTTGGGTGGTGAAAGTCATAAAGTGTGTGTGTGTGTGTGTGTGTGTGTGTGTGCCTTTGAGGGTGGGCATATATGCTCAACCTCTAATACTGTATGAGTGTCAAATGCATTGCGTAACAGTAGGCCTTGGACCAGTGATTGCAGTGGCTGATAGATTTCCTGTGCAGAAAAGGTGAACTCCATGTTAAATACTTATCTGCTTCATGGGGAATTATTTGTTAATACTCAGCTTTTTTATAAGTGTTAAGATTTACTAAGTAATTTTTTCTTAATTTTCACATCTTGGAATATATATATATATATATATATATATATACACATTCACACGCGCAGAAAAGAAATGTGTGTGTGCGTGCGTGTATTGTGTGTGTGATGGCATTGCCGTGTTCAGAGGCACCAGGAAAGTGTGTGCACTTGGCAAGTTTGATGCCTGACTGTGCTCGAATTAATTGAACCATCTCTGGGCCAGCTGTCACCACGCGCACGTCCACGACTGCTCATTCATTTCTATAACCAACTGCTGGGTACGCTTGCTTCATGTGTAGATTTTTTTGAGCGAGAGAAATTACACATGGGGAACACAATTTTTTTTTTTCAACTACAGGATTCCTGCTTTTTCAAAAACTATATGACATAAAGGAGCATGTATATAAATACAAAAATACAATGGGATAGTTACAAGCTAAAAAATTTAAAAAAAAAACTGAACTTAAAAGGTTACTATGCTATCTTTCTCTTTGCGGATTTGAATATTGCTGACCTTTTGGGAGCCGCACACACCTCTCACCACTCAATTGTGACTGCACCAACAAGTCGCCAAGTAGCTGTCAATGAGTCCAATCAAAATGAGCTGGTAAGTCTTATTACAGCTAATCAGTGGCATTTTTGGTAAACACTTACCAGGAAATTATTCATCACTGGTGTAACTGCTAACGAAGTAAAAACCCTTAATTGTAAGTTTAAATTTTTGTTGCATAGTAGTTAGGTTACATTTTCCCCACTAGCTGGCTAACGTGAGATGCAGCCACAAAATGGATTCATTTCTGAGTGAAAGGGGACATAAACCAACAGCAGACATACAACATTTTAACAAGAGTGAGGAAAGACAGTTTCGATCTCAGCAACGGGTAGACGTTGCTGAAACTGAAAATAAATATACTGTGTGTTTCTCTTTTTCCGAGTTGTATATAAAAGGAGCATTTGCAACGATGACTAGGTATGCTGTCATTAAAGTGTCACTCCTTTCGATTTTTCTCTGCCAGTGTGTCTCTTGTGAAAAGGATTTATGCGGAGCGCCGCTTTAAGTCGTTGGGGCTCTATTTTCTCAGACAAGCGCATCTGCGCTTGGCGTATAAGCTTACGTATCCGACTGAAGGTATATTCGGTTACACGACCCAGACACACCTGACAATATGGTGACAGAAAGTAGACTAGACAGTAGACCATCGAAAATCAGGTCTAAGTTGTGGCTCGAGTATTGTATCGCAATTTTGCCGATATGGGTGGTGAATGCCCTTATTTTCTGTTTGTCTTGTTTTTTTATTCCATTTGCTACGTTGGAATGTACCGAAGAACCGCAAACGGGGTATCTTCTTATTATCGTCTTACCAACAAGATCCCACTCGCCATTGGGAATGTAGTTGGAGATGTCCACGTCCATCATCTGGAGGTCTAGCAACCAGCCGTTGTGTGTCCACGAGCCAAACTTCAGGTCACACTTCTGCACGTCAAATGGGAACCAGCGAACGTCGATGTAGCAGGTACTCTTTAGGATGCCTGGATAGAAGAGGGTTTTTTTTTTTACACATAAAATGTGTTTGATGATTGATGCAACTCAGTCAAAGAGGAAAAATTGAGGTGACAAAATAGTGTGTATAAAGTGAGAAAGTTCCTCAAATATACGGTGTTCGCTTCTTTGTGTCTAGTCTTGAAATTGCCAAAATAACACACTCGCAATTCCCCAGGATAATTTTAAAGCAAGACAAATATGTGATTTTTGACTCCTCGAGATTTAAATTTTTAAAAAAATGGCAAGTCATTGCGCTTTCACCCCAATGTTGAACATAGAGTGCCATCTAGAGGAGTCCAAAAATACAACAACTGGTTCATGAAGCAATTTGAAGCTTCATTTCCCCATCACACGTGATTACTAAAAAAGCTGAATGTATTTTCTGTCAAGTGGTATAAATAGGGCAGAAAATATTGTTTTATGCTGTTATCTTGCAGTTTGTTATTCTTTATCATGCATTAACTGTTAATTCTACTTTTCAAGTTTAGTGACTGATTTAACTGTTAATTTACATCCTATGGAATAATATTTAACCGCATTTTACAGTTATAAAAAACAGTAAGATACCGTTGTAAATTCACCGTGAATTTGCTGAATTCCATTGAAATATATGTATGTATGTTGTCATTGTGCATACTGATGCTTTTGCATGATTGGAGCGAGTGCCTCGTTGACTCACCTGGTGGGATATACTGGCAGGACCCTGTGGAATTGACCAGTACATTTGTATGGAAAGTTGCATCAAATCGCTCATCAGCACTGCAAAGGAGTTAGATGAAAGATAAAACCAGCAATGGAACAAGGTCCATGCACAAAGAATCGGCTTAGTGAGATCGCAAGAAAGGGATTTTTGTAGCTCTACTCTATTTCATGTTCCAGGTGAACCTAAATAATTGGTTGGTTGACAAATTTTTATGAATAAGGCCGGAGGGTTGAGGCCAGAATGGTCCAGAGATCGCGGCTGGAGGGCGGGTGACTGGGCTTTATATGCTTGTAAGATTTAGCGTTTTTTTTTGGTTGTTTGTTTTAGTGTCATTTAGAATCCCAACCTGTTGTAGAGGAGAATATCCGGGGCCCATATTAAATTGGAAGGGAATCGCAGGTTTTGAACACCAGGGTAGCTCTCTGTATCCCATGTAAGATATACGTCCGTCCACTGCTGGAAGAAACGGAGACAAACAGAATGGTTAGATGCGCTTTTTTCCAAGTCAGCGGAGTGGAGTCAGGAACTAAAATAGAAATAAAATACAGTTTAAGTTAACAGTTTTCATTCTCATTCAATTGTTGGAGATCTTAATGCGCCGGTGTTGTCGTGACAGGTCGCGTGACAAGCTGGTTCTGCACACCACCACCCACTCTCCGCCGCAACTATAAATGATAGCATTTTCGTTGCAAAACAAACCTTCACCGTAGAGTTAATACTCGTTGCACATAATGGGCAAGGAGAGCGCCACTGCCAACTACTGGAGTGGAGGTGCAATTACACTTTATTGTAGGACAGCGGGAAAAAAAGCATTTTCCCTAGAAGCGCTGCCTTATACGAAAATTAAAGAAATTACCGACAGAATTTGTGATTTAACTTCTTTCTCTTTTGATACAGTGCTGGAAATACATTTTTCACTTGTCCAGTTTAATCGGAGACATTCAACTAGACAAGAACCGAGACTTTACTTGTCACAAGTCCACTGGAATCTTATGCCTAAAATGTTGATCTGAATTTGTCACTTTGTCACAGGAGACCCCAGTGAGTGACTGAAATGCGTTCATATTGAACATATTTTTAAGATCAATGTCGCAAAACGAATGACAGACGTTGCTTTAAATCCGATGTGGCTCTTTGCCTTCAAATAAATCCGGACATGAATGCTTTTCCGAAAGGGCAAATCCGAGTGTCAGAACCTTCCCAAAATATCCAAAATGACATTGAATGTGCAGTAAGCTGACAAAAAGGACTCAAAGAGGACACCTACCAGCTGTAGCCACGCATTTGTGATCAAAACTTGGTTCTTCTCATCCTGGCAGAGAGAGAAGCCGTGTCAGATAACTGTAAGTCGATGTTTGACACAGATCAGGAAAACTATTCTGTGCTGTGAGATGAAATTAAAAGAGACATTTCATATCTAACTGATAGGAGGTGAGATGAAGATAGGCAACCTGCAGTCTAGGACGCGGAGACGCTGTGCTGACTGAATGACAATGACAGCTTCTTTTTTTAGCACCATGATTTAGATGGAACCTCTTTTGAAGAATCACGCGAGGAAAAAAATGAGCATGAAAACAGGTCAAATATAAAGTCATATAAAGCAGGACATTCGAGACTCGGAGATTTCTCGTTAGAATTTGTCTCTTCGATAAATGACACTGTTGCAGTTTGTCACTTGGGGATGGGCCGTACACCTCGGATGAAATGTATAGACTATAAATGTCTAGATTTATTGGAGTGGTTGTGATTGTGGGTCAGAGCTGGTAAAAAAAAATTTGGGGACTTTGTCCATGATTTGTTTGATATTAATCAATAGCACGTTCGCCTCACTGTACAGAGAAGCAGGGTTCGATTCCGGCTCCGGCCTTCCTGTGTGGAGTTTGCATGTTCTCCCCCAAAAACTGTCATTGAAATTTTAGGTCCAAATACAGATTTTATGATGAGCTACTCGAGGCAGGGTGACCACTTCTATAATCATCCTGCCAAGTCTGTCCAGAACTGATGATGAAGCAAATGGCTGGCTTCAAGCTGCTCTAGTTCTCTTATGAGAGAGCCACCCAGAACCAGATGGAAGAATCGTAGGTCATGTTCCACGCACAAACATGAACTAACACGACATGCGTGCTCACACCCTCACATTTAATTATTTACAACCTTCCAAGAAGCATTAATTCACATCGTCTTGTTATCTCATTCATTATGTAGATAAAAAATTAATTATTGTTACAGTTGAGGAATGTAAGTGCAGGGAGGCAAGGTAGTGAACCTGCGCCGAGCAACCCGTGCCAGAATTTCTAAAGCGCGTATGGAGGCGAGATTCATTTTTGGGGAAATGACATCTTTGATAACGCATTGAGCCTCACTGCACCGAGAAGGTTTTTTTTTTTTTTTTCCGATTGTGAAAACCAAAAGAACCAGTCCTCACCACTTTTACGCAATATTTTTAGCTTGAGTGAACACACTAATTAGCATCTGCCATTTGGAATCTGAGAGAAAGGTCGCAATCTTAGTGGATCACACACACAAAACATAGCCAACATTTTTAACCAAGAGAGATTTTGCCTTTAGTCTCAGCAAGAATGCAATTAGTGGACTCTTTCGTGCAGATTTTTGAAATAACAATGATCACAGAAGAAGAAGGTCATTTGCAAGTGAACGAACGAGAAACCAGAAATAGGCAAAGATAAATGTCCTCATTACGTTGTGTTTTGAAAATTGCGGCTTCAGTTTTGATTTTCAGTAAAACGAGCATATGTGTAATCAGTCTAGTACATACACTAACACTTAAAACATATCAATTACTTAACGTCCGTTTACCAAACCTGATAAAACCACTGCACATTCCCATCTCTTTCTAAGAGTCAAAAAAAAAAAATGTTCCCTATCGTTTCCTTTCTTTTCACACTCACCACATCAATGATTTGTAGCAAAGTGAGGCCAAGTTCCACCATGATGGGTGCCGAGTCGTTTTGGACTGGGCGTTCTAGTCGATTATAGTTGACCATCAAGTCCCGATACAACTTCCTCTGATATACTCCTCCATGGCAACCTACAACGGCAAAGAACATGATCAATAAAAATGGCATTTCAAACATCATCGATGCAAAGATGACAAGTAAAATATATTTTTCTATTCCACATATCCTTTACATTCTCCAAACAGAACAAAACACGACCAGATTGCACATTCACTAAAAACAAGTCTGAGATAAAGATAAATGTGATTCAAAACCAAATCAAAATATCAATTCCCGACAAACCATTGTATGTGCATTTGATCAGCAATACGTGAGAATTCAATCTCCAATGAGAGAATTAAATTTTAGTCCACAGGCTCACAATGCGCTATAAAATAAAAGGTCCATTCAGGACCGATGGCATTTAAGGGATGTGACGTGACCCAAGCAAGTGGATGAACACCACCATCACTGAGAGAAAAATGCCAATTACACCAGTCAACTTTTAAGCCATAAATTTAAATCACCCAATGCCCATCGCGGAATACTTGCTTAAAACAAGTCAGCAAATGTGAGCCATTGCCTATCACCACTTTAAAGATGAACTCACTCCTTAATGAAGTGTGTACCGACTCAAAACATAAACTTGATCAGGCATTTGAAATGAGAAAATGCAGCTTAAATGATTAGTCCCCATGTGGCCTATATTGGCGTAATAATAGATAAATCCATTTCAATAGAAATGTGTGCTGAATGGTCAACAGTGAAGAAGAAATCCTATCTCTTTTTACCCAAGGAACATGGCAGTGATAAAAAATGTCCTTGGGCAGCCCGGATCACAAACAGATGGCCTGCAGGTAAAACATGAGGACTTTTGTTGGTTAATTGGGATGTCTGGCGCATCCCCAGGCAGCATGCCTCACTTATTAAAGGTGCCTTTAATTAAATTATAGTCGTTCCTACAAGCAACTTTATCCACTAAATTAGTAAATCTTATTTAATAACCATCCATTTAGTATTATATGCGATATTTTGTTCAAATAATTTGTACCTCACCCCAGAAGGGACATAGGACATTAACTGTGTGTCTCGTTAATGTTTGTTGGACTCCAAAGTCCCTTCTGTGGGGAAAAAATATTTCAAGAGCCATGTATTGTTTTTCTGTTTCTATCGTTACAGAGGTGCGTTATTTTGTAAAGGTATATTTGTTATTGTGAAAAGCAAACCGGATGTTGTTACGTAATGCTCTTCCTGTTTGGCTATGTACAATGGCGCTATGAAAGATCGACTGCACACACACTTCGTCTTCTGAACCAAGGACAAACACACCCTGTACGTGAATATGTTCTAAATATTCTGCGATATATGTCAGTATTTACATTCCAAAATAGGTTGAGATATTTGCTTATCAATAGCCTTTAAGATAGCGATTAGCGCAATTAGCTCGCGAACGTTAGCATGCTAACTTATCCAACTGTTCGTCTTGTAGCAGCAAAGTGTAGTACGTTGTTTTGTTGTGTTTTATTATGGAAGAAGACTTAAGTATTTTATGTGTTTATTGTTACAGTTTGACACCTTCCTGACTCGCCTCTACGGTGATTAAATAGCAAGATTCATCAACAGGTGTGGTCATTGAAGGAGTTGTCTGCCTAGCTGTGGCTGAGACAGGGCAAGGGCAGAACAATTAGAATTAGACATGCAGCAAATATAATAATCACATGAAAAAAATTCAAACTTAAATCCATATTGTTGATAATTTAAAGCAGATATTATTCATTTTTGTTTTTGTCGCCAATGATAAGATAATTTTGGTGACCACAGAAAGCAAAACAAAATTCTAATAGTGATGGAATTGGAAATAGTGTGGAAGTGGAGGAGTCACCCAAATCTATAACCAGAAAAAGTGTGATAATGACCAAAGAACCTAAATGGAATTTGTTGCAACTTCGGTGAAAAAGGGCATGAGGGTGTTGCACGTAGGGGTGAGACAGTAAATGTTGAAAAAAACATCCAACATGTAATTAGCATTTGTTGTTACGGCAAAGACCTAAACTTCCCCTCTGTCTGCACCATATTGTGGCTTTAGTGTGCCATGCGAAGGCTGGCCCCTAACAGCTTGTTCCTCGCAGCAACACTGACTTCCCACTAAAAGTGATCGCTTAAGGAAAGCCCTCAAGAGTCTTAAATTACAGCGAAATGTCCGAACTGCCCACAATAGAAAACAATAAAGGCATAATACATTACATTCCTTGGAGACGCAAAGGATCATTGTCACTGCAACAAAGAGAATTTGTATGAAAATGTACAGCAAGTGACACACAAAAAACATTACCTGCCCTTCTGTTGGAGGTTTAGAGTTTAATCTAGCGTTACACACAGATGATACATGACTATTTTTAGAGATGGGCATTTCATCCCTGGGATGGAGATGACCATATTGGGGATGAATGATAAGAAGTTTTTTCAAAAGGACGACCAAGGCAAGAACAGAATTGGATTTTTGTCTGTCCCTGTAATCGTCCCTAACTGGGTAAAATTCAAAATTCAATCAAATTTGAGTCCGACTTTTATACCTTTAAACTATCCCAGCAAGTGACTGATGACCAGTCCAGGGTGTATCTCAGCTCTCACCAACGGTCAGATGGGATTTCCGTCCACCCCCAACCCTAATGAGGGTAAGTGGTACAGAAAATGCATGGATGTCTAAAACCTGCATATGGTAATTTAGTCATGAACTAAAGAGAAGTCATGCAATTTACTAGAACCTGTTGTGATAAAAAAAAAAAAAAAAAACGTAACGGTAATAAAGGAGAAAATAGATGTGTTACTTTCTAATCCAATGGTGTCCATATATCACAAGTATCGTAAACCGTGGAGCTTTAACGGTCGTTCTGCTCCACTAATCATGCATTTAATTTTGACTGCAGATTACTCTGCAGGGGATGAAAGGTCCCAATGGGCTTCGTGCATCATTGCTGGTGTGCCCTCCTTTTTTTCTGAGCCAGATGTTGTTGGTCTGAAGTGCAACACTCACACAAACACACACGCATGCACTCCAGGCTCACTGCAATATGGTCAGCTGGAGTGATGTGATGGAATTCCTAAACATGCGAGAATGTTACCCTTAGTCACGTCGGAGAATATGTCTGTGTCTGCGTCCTTGATGGTGAGAAGCAAATGTAATAAAATAATGTTAGGGGTCATTTTGTGACCTACCTTGAAAGCTCAAAGTTGCCCAAAGGTAATATCCTGCCAGTATTGATTTACTCGTCCTCCGTGACTCCATCACAGCAGTGTTGTTGGGCTCCCTTTTAGCCAACAGAAGGTGTCAAACTTGGAAAGCTTCATCAGATCTCTCTCTCTCGCCTCTCTCTCTCTCGCCTCTCGCCCTCAATCCTTTTCCTTCTTGCTCTCTCTCATAAAAAACAAAAGTGTGACTTTTGTTTTTTATGTCTGGCTGTCTGTCTCTATCCACCACTATTTTGCTTTCCCTCTCTTTCTCTTTCTGCTCTCACTATTTTGCCCTCTCTCTGGCTCTCTCCCTCTCTCTCTCCCTCTCTCACTCTCTGAAAACAAACATTACACTCATGCTCTTGCATGCAGGATTTCACAGCCACCTGCCAGCTTCATTCAACTTTCCCAAACTTTGTCCAAGAGGATGATTGGTCTTTTTCAAGAACAGTGTTTCCCAACCTTAAATGAGCCAAGGCACTCGTTTTACATTTATCTTTAAATATAAATTTGTAAACAAAAAAACATGAAATGGTTGAATACTGAAATCATAAATTATGTTTATATATATATATATATATATATATATATGCATTGTATTATATTAATTGTGGATCAGAAAAACTTGCGGACGTATTTGTGTGAATAATAAAATACAAGAGAACTAAACATTTATGTAATTTTGCCTAGTAATTAAATTAGAAGTAACATAGGAAATGATGAATGACCAATTACTAGGATACAGCCATGGTGAGGAAAGTGAAAGAACCAGAATATGCCTGAGTTTGAGTCCTGAGGTAAGCAGATAACCTGAGTGGGAGATTTGCCAAACAATAAATGAGCTATTTGAGCGCATTTGTTCTAATAATGAGTATCACCCAGCATGCATAAAAAGGTCTACAAATGTTTGATGAAGTATCATAGCTTAGGCGGTGACACCTGCAACAAAGTAAAAGGCACTCAGTGGAATGCAGACCTCAATCACAATCTTAATTTGGACCAGAACCAAATGATCCACATTCATCGGGACCCACCAACCAGATTCTTGGAAGATTTGTGCATTATTCTTCTGTCCTTGGGTACGTGTCAAAACTCATCGTCACTGTCAGGCAGAATCGTAGCATTTCCAAAATGACTACTTTTCTGGAAATAAACACCATCTTGCTGACTAAGTTGCAAACTGTCTAAGTCACCTATGTTTCATGTACTTATGCTAAATTATTTCATGCCTCCCCCTGGCAAGAAGAAAACAATCTGCGCCCTCCACCATCACCCACTCTTCCCTGCAACTTTAAATAGCATTTTCGTTGCAAAATAAACCTACACCGTAGAATTAATACTCGCTGTGCACAATGAGCAATGAGAGCGCCACTGCCAACTACTGGAGTGGATGTGCAATTACACGTCATTGTAGTACGGTGGACAAAAAGCATGTTCCACGATTTGAGAAGCACTGTGCTAAATACTCTTTTCTGATTCTACTTTCCTTCATCCTGACTTCTTCCATGCTCTTCTTTTGTCCTCTCTGTCCTTCACCGTCTGCCTTCCATCTGTCTCCATGCTGTGTGTTTACTTTCTCCCACCTCGCCATTCTGTTCCTTTGCTGAACTGCCAGTGCGCCGCAGATGCAGCAATGTCCTAAGACCATTAGAAGAGTGCCTGCGGCGCTTCTTTAACGCTCGCTATTTATCACTCCTCCTTTCATTTGCTTTAGTCTTTACACATACAGCGCCCCCGCCCCCCCCTTCTCGCGTCATCTCCCTTCTTGCAGGTCTACTTCCGGCTTCGGTCTGAGCGCAGTGTCGTATATGTATGCTGACTGCCGTCATCTTACATTAAGAAATGGCTTTTTAGCTCAGCCTGCAGGGATGCGACTCTTGCTTGAATGTGTAAGCTTGGTTATTTTGCTGTGTGCTGTTGTTCTCTCCGCGCACTCTATACCCGTTTATTTACACTGCTAGCATGCTTATGTGTGTTTTTAATTTCATTTTGGAGTATTTTTTTTCACCCAAACAAAAATCAATATTAAACATTTATTATGGCCAGGGGTGCTCATAAGTGGTGCACAGGTGCACACACGCACTGAAAATGTTAAAAGTGCACCTGATTCAAGTGTGTCACTACCCATTTGCTTACCAAGCATTTAATTTGTTTATTTTTTGGGTGGGCCGTTGGGGCGGAGCGGTAGACAAGACTCAAGTCATGTTATATTTAGGGCTGCACGATAATTATTGGCTGAATATTTTGGGTGGAATTACATCACGTCTTAATGACCCCAAAATATCAGCGATATTCATTTTCTATTCTCCTTCAGAAACATCGGATGCCGTGACAAAAGCGTGATGGTACTTGCAAGGGACACATTTTTTAAGACGGTACGTTTCAAAGGTTTCAGTACAAAGAGCCACAGTATTAGCAGAATCATACATTTGTTGTCAAACACTAAAATTGATACCAACCTCAGCTCTCGTCTCCGCTTGCTCTTTCCAAACTGATACTAATTTGTCATGTGCGAGAGTGAGAAAGATTCGTGTTTAGCCTTTGCTTTTTGAAAACAAAATACGTCATGATTATTGTTGTCATTATTATCAGCAGCAACATCAATGGCGGAGGGATTACTGAGAGACTGGGTGACCACAATCATGGCGGCGGTGGTGGTGGTGAAGCTGGTCTTGAAGGAGGAGGAAGATGTGCTGGTCTTGGGGGAGAAGGAAGGGAACGGAGCAGGAACCAGACAGGTAGAAATGTGTGTCAGGCTGCTGAGCTGTGGACAGTTGTATTATGCATATGGTACAAAAATGATGAGACCTAAAATCACCATCACCGCTCACTGGGCGCAGTACGCTCCTGCAGTTGATTAAAAAGAAAAAACTTGGCAGTTTGATAAGCGTTAGACAAACCAAAGCGTGGTTGTACCGTCTGCTATATACAACATATTATGTGCCCTTGGACAAGGAAAATAATTTAGGAATCCCTGACTGATGCTTATCAGACGGGAGTTGTAACATAAACTCATGTGAAATCTGTAGTTCATATTTTAATGGTAATAAAGATAGCTTGTCGGCGTGCTCATTAATGCAATGGGGTGTATTTGCTGCCCTTTAGTGGTCATTCAATGTCATTACAGTCACGCAATCAAGTTATTTTTAACTCGATTTAATGAACAGTTTCAGCAATGACGTTACAACTTTTTTGAATTAAAAACTGAGTTCGAAGTTTGTAATTTGAACTCACTCCACAAAAAAAAAAAGTCAAAACGAGAATTTTAGAGGACAAGTTGAAAGCATGTGTTCTCTAAGGTGAGCTGAGGTACATCTGCAAGGCCGGTGTGAAGATGAGGACGGTTCCTAATATTGACACAGTGAGGAAGGCCCACAGGAAAATTCGATCCAACACCTGAGCGACAAACTTCCAGTCTTGTACAACCTGTAAGAATAAGAAGACCCAGTTACGGATATAATCGTGAAATTTCAAACAAGATGATGACTGCAAGTGAAACCAGACTCAATATGCCGCTATTGTATCCAGAAGTATCCGTGAAAGCCACACACCTCACGGATGAAGTGCTCCTTTCTGATGTGACGACTGATGTAGCGAACAGAATGGGCAGCTTTCTCGAGCATGGCAAGCCAGGCTTGATTCTCGTCTTCTTTCCCTCCCAGGGGTCCTCTCTGCTTTCCAGGATCCCCCTTTCTTCCTATCCTATTCAGCTCCGGGCTATTTATCTCACTATCCGAGTTGTGGTATCTATAAATCAGAATGACATCCTACATGTCAACATAACATGAGTGGATTGTTTGTTTTCATGTTATTTTAATTTTTTTTTTGTTACCTGTCCGTGTGCCCCCGCATACACAGCAGCCTGGGCAGTCTCTGAAGGAAGAGGGTCTTCACCCAGGGGGCCATAGGGTGGTAGGTTGCAGAGGAGCGGTGGTGGACATTAATGACGAAAACGGTTACAATAATGGAGAAGGTAACAAAGATCATAATAAATAGCAAGTATTCTCCGATTAATGGGATGACCTGTAGTAAGGAAAGACACCAAAAAAAATATGTATCAAGGAATATTCTTATCATGGCATCATCTATAGTCCGTATTTAATTACAGGTAGGGATGGAAGTGGTAATTACTATGTAACAATCTGTCGTATGAATGAACAAAAAATAAGAGATGAAAAGAAATATACAAATAATTTGTATGAGTCCAATCTACCTTTGACGACGAGGGGATGATTTCCTCGATGACCAGGAGGAAGACAGTGAGTGACACCAGCACAGATGTTGAAAGTGACAGTTTCTCTCCTTCATCTGATGGTAAATAGAAGACCAGCACAGTAAGAAAGGACAGACCGAGGCACGGGATGATGAGGAAGAGGGTGTAGAACAAGGGCAACCTCTTGAGGATGAAGGAGAAAGTTACAAACGGATACCAGTACACGCCGTCCCTCCTACTTCCCTTCATTCCCGTTGCATTGAGAATTTCCCACTCGCCATTGTCAAAAAAGTCTTTGCGGTCAACATAATCATCCACCAGAACCAAATCAACCATGTTCCCATCATAAGTCCAGGAGCCAAACTTCATGGAGCAGTTTTGGCGGTCAAAAGGAAAGAAGGTGACGTCCATGGTGCACGAGGACTTGTAGCTGGCAGGCGGGGTCCACGTTATCGTCCCATCCCACCGAACAATGGCTTTTGTCATCAGGGAACCCTCGAAACGACCATCGGCGCTAGTAATTGATGGGAAAGTGATGAGACGGAACACGTCATTGAGCCAAAATGAAACGGGGAAAAAAATACTTTGGTGTCACACACTTTTCATACAGTACGATGTCTGGCAGCCATATCGTCTCTGAAGGCACTCGGATGGATGTTATACCGCCATATTCATCTGGATTCCACATTAGCTTGACATCAACCCATTCCTTAAAAATATAATTAAATCAATAAATCACAAATACGGGCATTTCCGCATTCAAAAACAAGATGGAATCTGGTGTCAGTAGCTTGGAACTGGCTATAAAGAAACCGATCAAAATGTTATAAATCGATTCACGTTATCAATTATTTGGCGTTTGTTAGAATTTAATTCATTTGAGTCGTTCGGGCTTCAGTTAGCCATAAATACACTTCATCTGATTGGCTGCGTTATAAATATTTACCCACGTTCCTCTTCTTTACCGGTGCTTCCTACACATTGAGTACCATTTCATCAACAAATGATGCATTGAAAACACAGAATCGGAAAAGTTATAATATTTCTGCATGAAGCATAAGCCTTCGTTAGGCTAGTGTGTACCTGCCAAAGCCAGACATTTGTAGTCATCAGTTGGTTCTTCTCATCCTGTTGGGAAAAAGGAATAAACACACGCTGAACAAACACAGATTGGATGAGCAAGTGAGAGCCAAAACAATGCTGAATTTGATGAAATCAACTATTTGTAGCAGAAAGTAGCTTTGCTTCTCTCGCATGCGTGCATTTATGCATCACTACACCTTGCTTGAGGCTATTCCAAAGAGCAGTAAAAAAAAAAACAGGAGAACCGTATCACTGGAAGCTGGAGCCTCATTAGTACCACTAAAGAAAAACAATTACGGCTCACAAGTGTGATAGAAGTCACGTGACTTGACTCGAGTGTATCAAACATGGTTTAAATATTAAGTATGAAGTATTGATTAAAAGTGATTTCAGTCTCAATTTGTCAAAATGGAACTAGTTGACTGTATTTGCATGTGTTGAGTCCTCACCACATCCACCAGTTGCGAGATCTTAAGTCCGAAGCTCACAGTAATGGTGTCATTGGCATGCTGCACGGGGCGAACCCACTTCTGATAACCTCGGAATAGGTTCCTCAGTAAGGAATCCTCCAACTCGGCCAGCGACACAAAGTCATCTTGAGCTACAAGCAGAGAAAGAAAAGTCAAATGAAAAGCAAAAGAACAAATCGCTTACGCGTAAACAAAGGAACGGTGGTGCCTTGTAGGTAACCGCTACTGCAGAAGTCACCAACGTTTTGCAAACTAGGAGCTACTTCTTGCTACCGATGAATGTGGAGCAGTGCTCCTTCAATTATTTCTGGGCATGAGTGGCGTTTTGTCTTTGTGAGCCTGGAGGATATTGATTCCGTTACTGTCTTCCTTCTTCATCATTTTACACACTAAACACAAAACAAAACGCAATCGACCTGCACACAACAAACATGAAGGAGCTCTCAAGTGTCTTACAAGCAAGGGAAAGATGTGCTGAGCAAGTGCCAGTGCCAGGCAAACGCAGCCAAACTGTCAACTCTGACAGCTGTTCATGGCTGAGTGGAAGCGTCGACGCTCCCGAGTCTGACAAAATGATCACGCTGACATGATCACCCCAGACAGAAGCATTGCCAGGGGAGGAGAGTCGAGTTTCTTGGTGAAGTCAGGCACGAGACACAACAGTCACTTCGAGAGTGACGCTCAAGCTGAGCAAGAGACAGCCGCTAAAGGAAGACTGCGTCCGCTTCAGAAATGTGAGAGAGGTGGCTCTTTCGGTTCAAAGGACACAAAGCACACGGAGGTGGTGTCCTCTTTTTAGTACTGATGGCGGGCGGCACGGCGGCTGACTGCTTAGCAACAGCCGTGAAATCTGGGCCTTCCTGTGTAGTCTGCATGTTCTCTCCGTGCTTGCGTGGGTTTTTTTTTTTTCTAGTTTTCTTCCACATTCCAAAAACATGCATGGAAGATGAATTGGAGCCTCTAAATCGTCAATCGGTGTGAATGTGAGTGTGAATTGTTCTTCGTCAATTTGTGCTCTGTCACTGAAAACCAGTTTAGCATGTTGGAGGAAGCCACAGTACCCAGAAAAAGCGCTTCCATCTTTGCATTTCACCAGGCCGTCCCACCGCCAAAAAAAAAAATGCATGACGAGAGGCCAACATCCGAGGTTTCATCATTCCTAAACACTATTTGAAGCTCATAAACCGGCTAATTTCCGATTGACATCCACTTACTGTCATTTGCGGACTACAGAACACACCTGATTAAAAGCCACGATAGCTAAATTTTGCCGGAAAAAAAATATTTTTTAACAAACAAATAGCCACCGGTCTTCATGTATATTATCCATATTATAAACATCGGAAGACGCTTTTTACGCAGCGATCGTTACGCAGCGATCGTTACACAGCGTACCGGAACCTTTGTCAGACTTTTGTTGGCACAGAAGGCAAATTTTCAGTTGCGCTCGGACCGCAGTCGCACTTTCGAGATGGCTGTATTTATTGCACTTCATCCCTTTGCTCAAATTAAATGCAATTTAAGATGCTTATTTTGGCTTTTTTTTTTTTTATTGTGATTGGTTCGTGTCACTGGTTTTGTTGGTTAGATCTCTGAGACTGTTATGGCTTACATCTCCACTGTTGCTTGTTGCTCGCGAGCAGATGACAGTGGGATTTACTGGACGCTAGCAGCACTGCGCAGTAATTGTCCTGAAGTTGCACGACAATCGGCGCCACAGTAAATCTGCAGTAACCCAAGAGCTCTGAATTTTCAGCAGACATTCGTGCTTCAAACTGCAGTGCAGCGACAAACACGCATCCACAAATGAGGAGTGGGGAGCGCTGATAAGCAAAGAATGAGACGGTTTGACCCGCGGCCAGCTCCCGGTGGTGTCTGAGAGTGAAAATGAGAAGGCAGTGGTTTGGAAAGGGAGGTTAACTGTGATTAGGCGAGTCCGAAAAGACAACACAGAAACCGATTCCGTTTTGGCACCATGACAATCGTATACTCAGTGGACAAAAGTAATGGGACACGTGGACATAACAGCTTCCATCCATCCACTTTTCTGAACTGCTTATTTTCATGCGCTGGGCCACTTTCATGCTTGAACTACACACGTTTGAAAAATAGAATTGTATAAAATGATTATTTTAATCATCGAGTAATCTGTCCATTTTTTTTAAATTGATGAATCGGTTAAAAAAAATAAAAACTTTCTCATTTTCAGAACAAGACAATGATTCACATTGACGGTGCATAAACATCAATTGGTTTTGATTCAACACAAACGACATCGAGTCTGCTTTCGGGGAGGACGACAGAAATCGGACAATATTCATTCTTGAGATGCTAAAATTTGGAGAATTTTGATCATTTTTAAATTAAACGTGGTGTCTAAATGATTATTAAAATCAATGTTTATTAATTTGATAATTGATTAGTTTGTTAATAACTAAGCATCAATTAAGCTAATTCCCGTCAATTAATTGTTGCATCCACCTTGATGAAGACTCAGGCCTACGGGTCCAGTCCAGCCAAACGTTCTGTCATCTCATCCCATAATTATAGGACATTTTCAAAGCCGTCTCCTCGCATGTTTGTGTGTCTGCTCATTTCAGCCTCAGATGGATTTCACCCCATTGCATCAGATCTTGTGTCACATCATAATAATAAGAGAAGGTGCCTGCAGAACTTTGCCATCTGAAAGCTTCGACCTCTGATGTAGTTACATCTCAAAAACATCCGTTCGCAAGGGCAAAAAAAATTGCGTTTGGCTGCCAAAGAGGCTGCTTCCTCCCTCACCTGGCTCTTATTGACCATGTGGGTGTGTGTGTGTGTGTGATTTGAAGGGCAGCATATTGATCGGACCGCAGCAGGTGTTAGCTGAAGGGGGGTGTGCTTGATTTAGTGTGTTTTGGTCTTTGTTTGTTCATGTGTGTACTGTATATGGAGGACAAAAAGGCTCCCCGGTATTTAACCCACCGCAGGTCATAAATGCCAAACAGTGACAGTGCCACCATCTGCTATTTGTGGAGCCACAGCAAGATGTGCAACTAGCAGGGGAAATGAGACACACAGGGAAGACCTTTTTCCTTTCTTTGTAAACTAAAATGCTCTTACAAAGACTCTTTCATGTAGTTTTTCTCTTTTTTCGTGCTTTTCAAATCTGCTCTTAATGTGTATCTGATTATGCGAGGTTGTGTCTATTTCTGAAAACACACAAATCTCCCCTTTGCAGACTCTAATGAGGTGTTCCGCTTGTAAACTTGACCTGTAAAGTAGGGATCGTCACAACAAAGTGGCAAACATGAGCCCAATGACACCAATAAATACACGTTTATAAAATAAATTTAATTTATTATTTATCAACCTATTGTCCTATGAAAGAGTGATCTGTGATTGCATATGGAGGTAAAACCAGCTATGTCATGCTCCTGTTACTTATCTTTCAATCAATTGATCAGCAAACACATGAATTTAGAATAGATGTACAACATGTAGCACACAAAAAAAAAACTGTCATTAAAACGTGCTTCAAATTTCAAGGTCATGCATTCATATGTTGAATATTACTTTATAAAATAATGTGTTTGGGTAAAGTTCTCTGTTGAAAAGGATGCGTAATACTTCTCAATAAAAAAATAATAATAATAAAGTACATGAATGTGTAAGGTGATGCCGACATGGAGCGCGTCAAACCTCCAAATGCGCATTCTTACCTTGCACCGCAACCTTTTCGGTCATCCGGAGCGACCACAACACGATCAGCACAAACTTCATCGTGCGTTTGACAAACACTTTCTAAGTCAGACTATTTCAAACCAAATTTCTGCGGAAAGCTGTCTTGACGTTCAGTTTAAATGAAATCCACTAATGGACGCAGCGGGATGCGCGCCTTTTCGCGCTTTTGTTGTTGCGAAGAAAAAACGCTTCGTGCCGGCGTTCTGTCACAAAAAAACAAAAAAAAAACCGGCGTCGCTGGACTCACTCGCTGGTGAGGAGACCGCTGCTGTCAGAAGGTGGAGTTGGGGGAAGAAGGGGGAGGAGGAGGAAGGGGCTGGCCCGTTAAAGGATGGAGCGGAACGACGTCCACTGAAAATGACTAATGCACGAACACGTCCTCCCTCGGCGGAGTTATTCGAAATAATGTCACGGTCTGGTTATGATGAGACTTTTTCATCGCAAACATGGCGAGAATTGGGGCTAATGCAAAAAAAAAGGGAAAAAAAAAAAAAAAAAGGTGTGACCATTACATTAGGAACAAGCACAGGAATGTGGTGGATTCAAAGTGCCACAATTAAATAAATACGCCATGAAATGTTTCATTAAAATTGCCTTTCATTAATTAATAGTTTAATTTCTTCCTTAAATATGATATTGAGTAGATCTGAAAAGTTTGACAGATAAAATTAATTCATGTGACATATAATGATTAATTAAATACATATATAATTATCTATATCTATTTTTACATATAATCATTGTTAATTTAATTAATTAAAGACATTGATTTGTTTTATTCCACATTTAATTGATAAATTAAACATTTACTTGATGGCACTTTTATTTAATGGTGCATTTATTTATTGATCAGATTTATTTAATTCCATATTGAATGAATGAAACAAGTAATTAATTAATGACCATTTGAATTCAACATTTCATGGTTATTTGGGGGAGGCCACTGTGGTCGACACAAATGGCCTCACAGTGCAGAGGTCGTGGGTTCGATTGCGGCTCCGGCCTTCCTGTGTGGAGTTTGCATGTTCTCCCCGTGCCTGTGTGAGTTTTCCTCCGGGTACTCTTGTTTCCTCCCACATTCCAAAAACATGCCTGGCAGGTTGATTGGACAGCTCTGAATTGTCCCGGGATGTGATTGTGAGCGCCGATATTTATTCGTATGTGTGTGCCCTGCGATTGGCATGCAACCAGCTCTGGGTGTACCCCGCCTACTGCCCGAAGACAGCGGCTCAGATAATGGATGGATGGATACTAAATTGATAAATGTAATGCTGTCTTCTATCCTCAACTTATCCAAACAGAGGGTTCATGTAATGTAAGATTTTGTTGTTTGCTGGAGATCTGCACTTTAAAACACAAAAATATTTCGGCGATACGGCAGTGGAGAGTGAAGCTTGTCTAGAATTTACACAGCAGCAGGCCGAGATGTCGTTTGTTGAAGCAAATAAATAAGCAGTCGGCTGACTCGTAAACAAGTCATGTTGAGCTCGAGCGGGAGATGGACTCTTGCTTTCTCCTAATTAAGTTTGAGCTCAGAGCAGCTGGACGAGAACCCTTAAGGTGAATCATTCCACTTCTACTATTTAACACTCCGTGTGTTTTCAGTGACCTTTTTAAATCCAAACACAAACGACTGAAGCAATATCACTTGTTTGTGCTTTTATGAGCGCCGTGTTCTTATTAACTTCTAAAGCATAAAACGTGTTTTTTATGTTCTCATATATGTAAAGGGACACGAAGCGCTAGTGAGCGCATATATTTTTTAATATCAAGATCAGTGGAAATTGTTATCTGGTAGCGCTCGAGTGATGATACGAACAACTCAGTGCGACATTTGCTACATCGGACTCACTGTCAAACGTTCTGGGTTTGAATCCCGTCTATGGGCGTTTTTTGGCAGTTTGGCTGTCCGGCCCATGTTTGCATGGCTTTTTATCGAGCTGGCCGAACTGGTCGCCGACCAACAGTAGGGCACATATTGAAACCATTCACACTCATCCGAAGAAAATTTGGACTCTTGAATGATCCTACCAAGTATGTTTTTGGAACGTAAGCCCGGATTCAAATAGCCAACCTGTTGAACTTTGAGCTGAAAACGCTAACCACTTACATCATAATCATTCAATTTAAACTGGATTGCGGCGGTGTTCAAAGGAAATACATTTGAAACGCTTCTTTACTCTCCAAATCCTGAATTGGAATATGAAAGCCTCGTAGCCCTGAGAAGAAAGCGATGAGATTCGTGAAATGCAGGTGCTGTGTTTGCGGTTTTGGAAATCCCTCTCGAAAGAGCTTAAGCTGTGGATTTAGGCCTTGCGAGCGTTTGTCAATTGTTACACCGATGTTGTGTCGCATTTGTATTCTTCTTCTTCATTTTAATTCTTCACTTCTTATTTGGCTCAATTTATAAGCCGTGGCAGTCTGGACCAAATTTCCCAAATGTTCCAAAATCAACCTTCAACTTCCACCTCAAGTCAAGCAGGAAAATGAACCTTTTCCACCAAGGTTCAAATCTTTTCCTTTTCCTTTTTTTTTTTTTTTTGGGACGGCGGTTGCAATTATTTTTTCATTATGGCAAAGAGATGAGTCGGATTTTCTGCCCCAGTTGTTCTGGTGGCCAGAAGCAGCTGCAGTGGAGAGGTCGTATCCGCTTTGCCGCTCCACTCCTGCTTTGCTTTAGCAATGGCGTCCAGTTTTTAAATAATATGGAAAAGCCGTAAACATCCTGAAGGATGCATCGACCAGCACGCTAGAGAGTCAAACGACCGAACCCAAAACAGAGCGGGAGGTCATGTCGGCATGGAAGGTCCGAAAGGTAATTCTCTAACTGGAAGTTTTTGTCATTCCAGAACTTCAACCAAAACTCCGGGCTAGAGATGAACGCACAATCTCTGACGAAGGTCTCTGCTCGAGGTTCTTCGCCCTGCACAGTTTGCTCAGAATTTGGAAATGGGTATTTGTGAGTACCAATCTGCTTCCATTCGTCGGAACAGTGCCACAGAGGGTGTTGATGGCGAGGTTTTGAAACAATTTTGAAAGAATTGGCTAAGGGGGGAAAACAATCCCCACCGTGATAAAAGGACTCATATCCAAAACCCTGCAATCTCGCGTCTCGTATCACTCTGCTCTGTATTAGCGTATAAGAACCGCGGGTGTATCCTGAGGGTAAAACTGTGAAAACTATCTCAAGAGAGCAATGACTCACTCAGCATGAATTATTGCAGAAAAAATATTCCCTAATACGTACGTGTGTGCACACGCAGCCGCACGACAGTTATGACAAACGCTTTGGGACATCAACACTTATTTAGTTTATCAGTGATGTCCTTTTGTGCTCGGCAAGAATGTCCATCAAGAATATTCCAAGCGTAAATTCAATAGGATCCATTTTTGTTGTGAAATCACTCTGCATTCTCCTCCCACTGTTCCATCAGAAGTGGACCTGGGAGAAACAATGCATGTAAAAATGGGATCGTTGTCTCTACCTCTGCTCGCGATCAAAGAAAACTGTGGACTGCATCTCGGGCTTTCTTCTTTTCCTACATCTTCCTCCCCCAGTATCCCGCAAACAAATTGATATCTGAGCAAGGGAAAATCAGCACCGCCCCCATATGAGCAAAAGAGTGACGAGAATGTTACACAAGTGTTTGTCTGTACTGTAGAGGAACATTTACACAAGATCTGTTGAGGGTATCATTAACTGTATATTTTAATATTTTTGTTTTTAAAAAAAAAAGTCTTTTACAGAACCACTGAAAGCTGCAAAATGGCCGAAAATAACGATGTGGATTTTCCTGCTTTCCTCATACTCCGCAAACGCAATCTTAAACAGAATGCCATGTTTCAACTAATGAAGCTACAGAGAATATTTTGTGGCAAAGAATTTCTTTGGGTCGACTTCCCCTTTAAGTGAAATCGTCCTTTTTCATTCAAGTTGACAGCTGACTGGAGCGTGCTCTCCACATGTGATAAAATAATGACGGAACACGGAAGCAGACTTTTTTTTGATTTGCATTTTTTGGTTCACTGGAGGGGGGGGGGGGGTTTAGAGCGGCTTTAATTTGATGATCACGAAGAGGGCTGAAATTGACATTGGCTTAGTCATTTAAAAGTCGGCCTCAACCAAGCGTCATTTTTCAGTGGACATTAACAGTAACATAAACACACCGTAACATTTTTGTCTTCTTAGCAGTTCAGTGAGTTTATGAATGCCATCAAAAAACAATATATGCATTGTATCGTTTTTAGATGTCAAAACAGTTTTGTGGCTTCCGTTTATTTTTTTATTCATTTTATACAATAAATTGCGCAAGGCTGTCTCGAATTTGCGTGAACTATTGTAATGTCAGGATTTTAATCATTTATTAATGCTTAACATGGGAAATTGATTATCTCTGCTAAAGCCTCACTTCCAATAACTGCCCAAATTGAATCAACACCACCCCCTTTGAAGGCTGTACAAGTAAATAAGAAATATATCACAATGATGAAATATTACATTTATTTGTATTTCAGAGTCAAGCCATTAAAAAGGCAAATACCATTTTATAAACCCTTCATACAATATATAAAAAAAGCCCAATTTAATGAAATCTGTGCCGTCACAACTGCACATTTCATTTCAATACATTAATGGCAAGCCAAAGGAACATCATCAAAAGTGGCAAGAAAAACAAGAATTAATAACCAGTGAATTACAAACAATTCCTTGACGATTAAATGCAACGCTATTTGTGGAGCAACGAAGCAAGTACGTTGGATTCACTATTTTCTGGGGCAAACCAATTAACATGTGGAATGTTAATCAGAGTGAACATTTGGAAACACGCCGATTCTAATTACAAAAGAACAACAGCTTGCCCTTATTACACATCGCAAATCTGACTTCTATATGAATATGACTTCAAAAGGCGAGGAGTGTGTGAATGATTTTCTCTGACTGCAGGCAGCTTAATGAATAAGACTCCTTAAAATGTATCGCAAATCAAAGTCACCGAGAGAGAAGCGTAGTTGCTGTAAATTAGCATTCAGTGGCCACTCGCTCAGTTAAAGTCTTTTTATAAACATAGCTAAAAACATTATCACGCCTACCTTTTTTTTTCTTCATCATCGTTGAAATGTCTTTCATCATCTAAAATCGTATGTTTCTGTAAAGACTGGAGGAAACAACGCATGAGATCTTCATGAAGGTTAGCTTCGTCGTGGTTAGCAAGACGCTTTGCTAGCAACTCGTCTGCCTCAATTTGTGTGTTTTTCTCTTGTCTGTCTATTGCTGCTTTTAGCGCCACTAAAAATTCTACTTCATTTGCTTTTATCTCATTCATTTGGCAAAAACAGATAGTTGAAGCAAAAGAAAAAAAAACATCTCAAGTATAACTGAGTCAGCGGAAGCACTCTAGCATTACGTCGCAAGAAGTCCAGAAGCCCACCAAGGGACAAACGACGGTTGTAAAACGCGTAACAAATCAGTGAGTTTTTATTCAAGTGTGGTGTTGCTTTAGCTCATGACTTTGGAACCGAAGGGTCACAAATCTAGTGTTGCTATAGACGAAAAGAAATAGTTGGACAGATACCAGTCTGCTCCCTGCCTACTGTCACCGTACTCTCGAGCAAGGCACTGAACCCATCCGCGAGCGCAAGAAATGCAGCAGGCTTTGCACGTTATTCTAACACATGAGTGGGCAAACGTTTTGATTGGCGGGCCACAATGGGTTCTAAAATTTGACAGGAGCAGACGGATGGAGTGTTTTGGTCACCTCACCTCATCGGAGAAAAAAAAATTTTAATTTCAAATGAAAGTGAACAAAAAGCATAACAACAATATATCTGTCTTTGAAAAAACACAATATTTAGAAAATAAAACTTTTTTTAAAAATTTTTTTTCGAGTTCGGCGGGCCGGATTAAAACGTTTAACAGGCCACATGTGGCCCCCGGGCCGTAGTTTTGCCCACGCCTGTTCTAACATCTCTCCTTTCCATACGTGCATGGGTGTGATTAAAGTTCTCTGTGGGAAGTGCAATAACAGATAAACAGCAGTGTAAATCGAATTGCCCCTTCGAGTGCTTAGAAACTCTTTTATATAATAAATTAAATTAAGGATTAAAATACACGAAAAGCCCGGAGGGACAGGTAATTTGCAGGATGATTTATCTCCGGTTTCAACAACACAGGCGCCAACCTAAAACAGGTGTAAGTTAAGTAAGTTTAGCCTACCGTTGTGCCCTTTGGCAACTTGTAAATGGAAGTCATGAGAAATTCTACAATATACCTTACATTCATCAATAAGGTTGATGATATTTTCCAAGTAATTGGGTGCAAATGAATGCATGAGAAGTTTATGTAAGTAGCATCGTGCAGAAGAGCAGCAATCGCCAAAACTAGCCAGATAATTGCTGCTTCATTAATGAGATGCGGAGGTTAACAAAATTATTGCCTTGTTTTGAAAGTATTTACAAAACCTTTATGGGGATGTCTTTATTAATTGGGGGAAAATAAAATGACGGCATACAAAATGTGTGCTGCTCTCTGCAAAAGGCAAAAAGCAAAACGCGCTGATCAACGAGTGCTTTTTGAATAAAAATTAGGTTGTCATCAAATCGATCATTTTTCGAAAATGGTCCAATTGGGGTAGCAGTAAACCCAGATTGGTGCGGGGTTAGGAGACAAATCCAAAAAGGGGTTGGAGGAAGAGGCCCACCGTCCCCAAGACGCACACGGTCACAAACACCCATAGGAAGATTCTGTCAATCACCATGGCAACGTACTTCCAGTCGTCTTCCACCTGTGAGTCAGAGAAGGACCAAAACAAAATGACAGTCGTGGTATTAAAAAAGCTTTCAAGGAGTTGAATATTTCTTGGTGTTACACCAAAAATTGTCGCCAAATTAATCAGAGCGTCAAGAGAAGCGCCACGGCTCATCTGTTATGAGAAATATCATTTTGCACACCAGAGGTTTACTCTCCTGTGAGGCATTTTTATCCGCTGCATTTTTAACTGAAAGAGTGAGTCGGGGAAAACGATTCAATTCAATGTCGTATGTTTGTAAATAATACTGTTGATCTGTTTTAGTGCAGGCTGTGATCTGCAACATTTGTGTTCGGAGATCATCAGAAGTCTCCGAGGTGTGTTTTGGCATTCATACATTATGTTTACGGTTTGTGTGCCACAATGTATGTATTTTCTCTTTAAAATAAATTTTTATTAAGAGTCCAAAAACTGGAATGATGTATTTTCTGTTAGATTTGATTCTAAAATGCTTACAGTTATTTTGCTTTTTTTTTAACGTGAAGAAAAATCCTTAAAATTGTAAATAAATAATGATATTGTTCTTATACGAATATTATTGTTACCCCCGCAAAATAAAAATTCAACTTAAATTAAAGTTACAATGTTTTAAATGAATTAAATGTTCTTGCGCAGCCATATTTGCATTTTTGTTATTTCATGATACACTCAAAGTAGGAATGCACCAAAAATTTGGCCCGTGAAAATGTTCAGCCCAAAATTGCCCAACAGAGAATTTTTGTTTTGGGTCTGAAAGACTTTTGTCATTTGAGAAAATATGTCATTACAGCAGATTCTCGGGTTACGAACAAGTTCCGTTCCTACGCTGGGAAATCGGAATTAACCTTTTAATGCCGACTAAATCTCAAAATAAATATTATAATTGACGTACAGGACCAATAAAGCCTTAGACAAATTCGGCAAAGTGCAAAAAAATGATCCCGTTGAAGAATTTCTAGGGCCATATGGTTCAGTATTTTTCTCTTTTGTTTTTCCAATTCGACTAAGAATCGAAATTTCCGCGCAGGCCACGAAGGACATCTGACACTGACCTCTTTGGCTTTGTTTCGGCTCCTCATGTTCTCAGCGATGTATTTGACGCTCTCGATGGCCTGCTTAATCTCGGGGGACACAACGGAGAAGGCCGCGAGTGAATTGATGCTCTGCGGACTCCGCTGACATGTCGTTTTTACAGTTGTTGTCGATTCAGGACTTTCCTTCCCATGCTGGCGGGGACAAGAGCATTTTTTCTCAGCGCAGCCTTCCACGGAGGACAACGTAGCGTCCCCAAACTCCAGACAATTGAGGGAACCTCCGCCAACCTGCTGGAGAGCAAAAATAAAAACAAAGTTCAGTCTCTTGATAATCAGAGGAAAATACTTCTGGTGAATGAATGCTTGTTCTCTGCGGGATTACTGTAAACACAAATAAATGACCTACATGAAACCAACAAAATCGATAACAAGCCGCTATTTGATTCATGTCGTATTTTCCAGCACTGCGAGAAGACTGACGAATAATTTACACAAGGCCGCATGGCATCAACTGCTCAGATTGCGTGTGCGGTTCTGAGCAAAGCAAATGCATCCCAAAATTATTCATGTTAACTGCTTTGCCACTGCATGCGCCACTGAGCTCTTGGAAGTTGCTTCCCACGTCACAGATAAATCACTTTGATGACATTATTGGTCATCTACCCAACGTCTGCGTAACAATTTAACAAACCAATATGAGGATTTATGACCAAGGGGATAAAAATGGACTTCTCAGTTTGAAGCTTGAATGCTGCCTGCAAGCAAGAAGAAACTTGATTTTGTTCTGAACACGCCGTCAGGATCAGTACTTTACAAAAATGTTAAACAGGAGTGTGTTTATTTTTCTATTTTACATTCAATCGTTTATAAAGATCCATACCCGCCGTCTGCCTCCTTTGAGTTGACGCGACTTTAGTTTAGTTAAATGTCCGAAATATAACCAGCCGGGGTTCGTGTGCGCATTCTTGCTCTTGTCCGCTTTCAGCCTGTTAAAATGTCGCACTTTTAAAGACAAACCAATTACATAAGTGCCAATGTTAACGTCAGTCAAGAATCCCTTTAATTTCTATTTGACGCTACCTGATGTACTATTTTGGTTCTTTACGAGTATTTTGTTGTTCTGCTCGGCCATAGGCTCGGTTGAGAATACTCTGAAATGAATAACGCAGCTGGATTCTTTGGGCGAGACGGAAGATGGCGATCCACCCACAAACTTGAACTCTCTCTGATGGAGGATCGGAGTGGACATATTATTTCATCAAACCTGGTAGGATCTATTTTTTTTTTTTTTTTTTTTACTCTGGTACACCGCAGCAGATTTCCAAAACTCAGTATTGACTTTTCACGACAATCCAAAGAACACTGACTGAAACAAGAGACATTTGAATATTTGAATTAATTCAGTCTTTTGCCGAACTCTTCTGAGTTTTGCACATTGTGTCACTTTATTTGTTTGTCAACCATACTTAATGCTAAAATGCTTTTATTGGAATATTGATTAGTTTCAGCAACACACAGGGAAATGGTTCAAACTTAAAGGTGAACTTAACCGACTCAAATGAAATACTTGCCTTTACTGAACTTCATTCAAAACGATTTGAGTACAAAATTTGAATTTATTAAAGCAACAACCCGAGTTAAGAATTGTATTTTCCCAAACTAAATAACATGGGGATTGATAACGAAAATTCACTTGACAGAAGAGGGGAAATATTTTCCTTAAGATTATATTGTAACCAAAGGTCGATTGTAAAAGCATGAAAGAACTCTTGCCTGCGTCAAGTTCTTCTTCCTCTTCTTGGCTCCTCCGCCTCCTCCTCCCCCTCCTGCTCCTCCTGCCCCCCCACTGTTGTCCAACCCTCCAGCCTTGCTGTCTTCATCGGTTGGTCTTCGCATCAACATAATCCTCGGCAGCACTTTCAGAAACACCGATCGCACCCATCCGGGCATGGTGTGCGTCATGGGGGTGCGGTAGTGCACGTTCAACACGAAAACCGTAATGACAATGCTGAGTGTGACGAAGATCATGGTGAAGAGCAGATACTCTCCGATCAGCGGGATGACCAGAGATGTGGAGGGGATGGTCTCGGTGATAACGAGTAGAAATACAGTGAGGGAGAGCAGGACGGAGATACAGAGCGTGACCTTCTCTCCGCAGTCGGACGGGAGATAGAAAACCAGCACTGTGAGGAAAGAGATGAGGAGGCAGGGGATGATGAGGTTGATGGTGTAGAAGAGTGGCAGGCGACGGATGTAGAAGGAGTAGGTGATGTCCGGGTAGATTTCTTCGCAGCAGTTGTACTTGATGTCGTGCTTGTAGCCCGGAGCGTCAATGATCTCCCATTCACCGCTCTCCCAGAAGTCTTTCAGGTTGACCTAAATGATGGATGCAAAGCTATAGTTGCAAAGTCAATGAAGATGTCTGAACAATCCAGTTTTGAACCGGTACCAAATGATATACGTTGCGATATACGTTTTTTTTTTTACCACTGTGCATGAAATTAAAAAAACGTCTTGGAAATTGCTATTAAGCATAATTATAATTTTACAAAATTAAAACAAAAGTAAAATGATTAATTTGACTATTTTTGCACCAAAATTAAATTTTGATTGCTTTCATCGTTTAGGTTTCGTAAAAATCTGTTTAGTCCTTAGCACTACTACCTAAAATGCTTTCAGAACAAATATAAACAAGGTGAGGTCAGTGATATTTAAAAATCATATTCAAGGTCAATGTGGTGTCATATTTTGCATGGATAATAATATCTTAGCAAGTTAAAAGAATGCACGTGTCTGCAAAATGACTCTCATCAACATTATTGTCGAAACAACTTCCTTGAAAATGTAACTACAAGTCCTTGTTATTAAATTCCCGTTTTCATAGTCGTTTACAATCCAACTGTTTGCATTTGCTCAACTCGTGAGATTGTCTCACGATCCCTTCTTGCTACGGTGAGACGTCTGGCAGCAGCTCTCCACTTGAATTTAAATAAAACACGAACGGGAAACGCAGCTTTCGCGTCGTCTTCAGCACTGACCTTAGATCCAATAAGAACAAGGTCAATCTTGGCTTTGTCATAAGTCCACGAGCCGAACTTCATTGAGCAGTTCTGATAGTCGAACGGGAAGTAGGTGATGTCCATTGGGCAGGACGATTTGAAAATGGCGGGAGGAATCCAAGTAATGGTCCCGTCGAACTTGAGCAGCGCCTTGGTTTTATCCTCCACCAGGAAATCCCCAACAGCGCTGTGTATGAAGTGTATGTTGCCATGGTAACGGGAGACATTCACGTATGTGGATTTGAAAAGGACACACGGGTCAAAGGAATCGCACACATTTCTTGCATTTGCGGCGACAAAAAGACGCTCACTTGTTGTAGAGAACAATGTCGGGTCTCCAGATCTTGTTTGATGGCACTCGAATGAACTCAATGCCATCAAAATCATCGGGCAGCCATCGCAGCTTGTAATCGTTCCAAATCTGAAAAACAACAAAAGAGGTCAACGATCATCGCGATTTTGCACACGTTCTATTCAGGTTTGACGGTGTTCTTTCTTCTTTCAGAAAACAAAATATTTACAGCCAGAAACAAATAATAATTGCGTGGCGGGCTTGTAGCGCAGCTGGCGTGTAACACTGAGCGAAAAACAACATGAAGTACAGTCGACCTGTATTGACGAAGGGAGTTGTGTGAGTCGCTTCTCAGCTTTCACTTGAAATTCTGTCAACATACCTGCAGGCGACGTTTCATGAGCCGTGCATCCATTAGTCTTGCTCATTTGCGTGCCATTCAAGATCAAGTCTTTCATTAGCAAGGCGGATTAATGCCCAGTTTAATTAACCACTTCATGCTACACTGGCTTTTCCATTTATCTGAGATTATGTTGAACTGGAGATGAAATTCCTGTTCGGTTGAGCTGGATGCCTTCGAAATTGCCACTTGATTCCACACTGATGCAAACGTAGAAGGCATTTTTTTTTTTTTTTTTTTTGCTGAAATGCTGAAATGGTTATTTTTACCCAATGTTGTGTGTGTGTGTGGTGGGGGTGTGTGTGTTTACACGTGCCTGTACTTACATGTCTGAGCCACAAATTTGTTTCCATGATCTGATTGACCTCATCCTGCAGAGAAGCAGAGAAGGATGTGACCTTGCGTGTGGAGAAAAATCGCTCAATGTCCCAATACTTTTGCTTGGGTGTCGTGCTTTATCTGATAAATACATTCACTTTTCGCCAGTTCAGTTTTTTACGCATTTTCCCAAAAAAATGCAGTTGAGTTGAGTCGGCATTACTACAGTATTGTCTCCTACAGAGTGTCTTTCACATCGCCAATGCCAATAACTCCGTCCGACGGAGATATTGTATCTCACAGAATCAAAATGTCTCGTAAAGAGACATCAAGTGTCAAAAAATGGCAGACATTACATTGAAAGCGAATTTTCACTCCATTTTTGGCGCAATGTGGAAACGGAATGTGGAAATTACGCTCATGATGCCGATTTGGCAGCCATCGACAAGTCGAGCCTTCCTCTGTAACCGATCACGTTAATGTGTGTGTGTTGATCTTACAACTTTGACCAACTGTGAGATGGAGACTTCAAACTCCACCGTGACAGGGTCTGAGACGTTCTCCACAGGTCTGATGAACTGGTTGTACCTCCTGAAGAGCTTTCTGAAGAGGCGGTCTTCGGCTTTCGAGGCAAGGCAATCTGAGGGCGCAGTGAGAAAAAAAAGGAGAGACAGGCAAGCCAAGAGCGGGGATACTTGAGAAAAGCGTGTCTGAATTTGGAAAGGAGAAGTCAGGGGATACTAATGAGTAAGGTAATCTCCGGCAGTTATCAGAAGAGCCGTTCACGGGAATGTAATCGCTTCGGGTCATGTGAAAAAATGTTTTGATGTTGATCTACCTGAGGCTCTTTTTTTAGTTGCATCTCAAATTATTAGAGGTTTGACTCTGCTTTTTCAACATGCCTTTGGAATTCCACGCCGGAATCGAACCGTGCACCTCTAGACTGTGAGACGGACGTGCTAACCAGTCATCCACAGTTTCTCTGGCTTCAGTCATTCATGCATAATTTCTTGAAATGTCTTGAAATTGCACGGGTCATCGGTGAGGTGTGGGTACCACCGCACACTGTTGGTTTGATTACAAGATGACAATATACATGAACTCATTCACTACCAGTCGAGTCAAAAAAAAAAAAAAAGGATCTTTGACGTATTTATCCGTCAATGGGAGTAAATGAGGTAAAATGTCAGGAGAAAATGACATTCCAGATCTGTGGGCTCCACGTTGACCTTTTACCCTGACCTGAATCACATGACTGCAGAGAGTCTGAATTCATTTGAAAGCAACCGGCTGGTCTGCTGAGCCAGGATTACCAAGCATCTTGTTGCTATTTAGAATTTCTCAGCAATTCAAAATTGCACAATGGGTAACACCAAAGGGAACCAATCTCTGTTTTTTTATTAATTATTTTGTAAAACCATTTTTCTGACAATTTGACAGCCGTGAGGATCCATCATGTATCACTAGACAATTTCTTTTAATCATAATTGACCTTTATAATTGTAACGATCGTACCAGGTCATTTGTGCAATGTCTTCGATTGCTTCAAATCAGACCAGTCCATGTTTTAAGCATTGAAGAAGATTGTTGAACGGGCGTAGAAGAAGAGCGAATCAACGAAGGCCAAAGTTGCATTTTTATAGCCTTCACTCAGGGCCGGTCTCTATGGAAACGAGGCCAGATTTGAAGGCTGGTTCTCCAAGGCTCCGTGAATTTAAACGCAGGTCGCGTCAGAAAATGATGTCACGTGGGCCCAGGATATTCTGCGTTTGGGCGACAAAGCCCGACAATTTGAGCAGAGCTAAGCTAAGCCTGTCCGTATTCAACATGTAGAAAGTTTCCCCACACAGTTTGTTGTCCTTAAGTGAGTCATAAGAGCGACCAAATCTGTTTGTGTAATCGCCCCACTCCTCCTCCTATGTTCAGTGAAACCACATAACCAAAAAAAAAAAATCACTCTTTCCCTTCCTATTAATATCTAGATCAATATCATGTACGCATCAGCAAGGTGGCAGCAAAGTAAGAAGAATGAGAGGTGGCCAAGTGAAAAAGCAAAAAAAAAAAACTTAAGGCTTAAAAAGGTATAAAATGGTGTAAAATTGTTGTCTACGAGAAAACATGAAATGAATTGAGTAAAAAAACTATGCATAAGTCAAATGAAAATATCTGCAGAAACTCCTGAAGCAAATACTTGAACTCTTACTTATTTGACTAAAAATGAAGTCTCAAATATTATTAAAAAAATGATAATAATTTGCTTTTTTTATTTTCAAATTTTTAAATTTGATTTATGTTTTGTACACATTTTTCTTATCTGTAATCTATAAATATATCTTATTTGACTAAAAATGAAGTCTAAAATGTTATACAAAACTGACCGCTTAATTAGATTTTTTTATTTTTAAATTTTTAAATTTGACTTCCATTTTGTATCCATTTCTCTTGTGGTCTTTTTTTTTTAATCTATAAATACATCTTTCATGATACAAAATAGCCACCTTTCTCAACCCCTCTCTGTGATATTATCTGCTACATCTCAAAAATGCCAGCAGGGCTTCTGTTGGAATTAGTTGAAAGCATCTGTGATGACCTGGATGCTGATTAAACTAACACGCACGGCATACAATCGGACTTTTTTTTTTCTTGTCTACTGCCAAACATAATTACAAAAGGAAATACGGCAGATGATGTTAAAATACTACCGAGAGGAGAAGAGGAGCTGTCCTGAAGTGCAAAGGGTGTTCATTTTCCATCCTAAAATGCACAATATGAATTATTCAACTTAATGTGCCGAAGCTGTCAAAACTTGGAGCACAAGTTTCTTCGAGTGTAGATCTCATGAGGGATATTTAACGCATCCAAGCATTGACGATCGGAGGTCAACTAGGATCGTGAGAAGAAAAAATATATATATTTTTTTTTTTGCGGATGGTTGTCATTCAGAAAAAAAGGAAGGCAAGGAGGAAAGACGCGCGCTAATGAAGAAGATGAGTCCTTCTGTGTGAAAGCCTTTTAGCCTTCATTATGTCTTGAGTGAACAGAAGCTTTTAAATGAGAGCGAGAGAGAAAGTTGGAGTTCAACTTTCAGTGTGTGTGTGGGGGGGGGGGGGGGGCGAGGAGGATGGGGGGGGCTTCTTAGAATGTGTCTTTGACCTAAAAACATTACAACCAGACTTCAGTAGGACTATTTGGTTGGGAAATGTCATGTCAGGTTTAAATATGTTGAAATGTTTCCAATGTCCAAAGTTAAATGTGGTGTTCATAAAACGGTTTCTGAGGGATTTTCAACACATTTGTCTGTGATTCACTTGGTGCTTAGCCATGCCCCTTCTGTTCTGTGTTCTGCTCTATAAATGTTCCGGTGATATAATCCTTGTTAGCGCACAGCCACATGCGCACACGCACACGCGCACACACTAAAGTATTGTTGTATTGCACAGTTGACTGACTGGTTCGTCACGTAAACAGGGCCTCGTCTGTAAGAATTAAAACAAAAGTGGACTTGAAATGACACATTTGAAGAGCCACATTTTGGAGCGTTTGTATCACCGTAGGTATAATATTACATTTTATATGAAATATATTATCATATCGCCTTTTCACGAGAACGTATATAGACTGTGTCCTGACAAATTCAATTGCCACTCAGTGATTGTCGGTGCGCATGTGAAATGTTGTCTGTCCGTGATTGACTGGCGACCAATCCGGGGTGTAGTTTCCATTTTGCCCAAAGCCTTTTTTTTTTCATTTATTTAGGAAAAGCAGGCTCAACTGAACCCACACTGCCTGCACCGAAGTCAGGCAATTACAACATTACACCGTCATTGACTTGGATTTATTTAACTCCTCCAATTAAATTGAAAAAATGAATTATTTACAAAAACTTGGATGTGATGTTGATGAATAACAAAATAAATTCACACCTTCTATCCCACTAATCTCCATGCAAAAACGAATTATGTGCAGAGGCTGCGAAACCATAAAAGGTCCATGTGTCACATGGCATAGACGAGATAGCTGATATGATTGTATCAGTGCCCTTGCAGCCAAATGTTTGCATTAACACTTTGGAAATGCCACCACATAATTATCCTCTCCACGTTCCGCTGAATATTTACATGTCAGACGCAGGCTGTCAGTCTCAGTCACGGCACCGATAAAAAAAAAAAAAAAAAACCTTCCCCTGACTCAATCGCACACTAGCAGTTCTACTCACTTTTCCCTCGGTTTCATTTGACGGTTCGTCCACAAGAGACTGCTGTTTCCACCATCCCCCAGGATTTTTTTTTTATTTAGGCATAGCCATAATAATGGATTCTTTTCTAGTTAAGAATGAGGTCTCGAGAGTTGAAGCAATTGAGGTAAAATGGCGTGCGTTATGGGCCATGACCACTAGAGGCGCTGTTGATTCACTCTCGACTTGTTTGTGGTCTAAAGAAGGAATCAGATCACCCAATTAAACAATATTTTTCAAAACCATCATTAATTCTAGAATTGATTATCTTCTTTAGGGTGTCTGACTTTGGAGGACAGATAAAAACTCACAAGTACGGGGAGAACACACAAGCCAAGATTTGAACCCCAGAACCTCTGGACTGTGAAGCAGACGGGCTAACGACAACTTCAATGTGCTGCCTTTAATCGAGTATCATCGGAACATAAACTCCAAAACAAGACAAGAAGGTCATATTGGAACAGGCCCATCGACCCCCCCCCCCCCCAACCCCGCCCACTCTCCTCCCTCATTAGCTGCAAAGAGAAAATTAGATCCTGTAATCTGTCTGTAGTTTCCTGAAATCACGACCCGCGCCGCCAAAACAACATTTGCATTCATCAAAATTCATTTGCCTTCAATGCATTTCATTTTGATGGCCTAGTTAACACCAATTATGATCCTCTCTCCAGAAAAGAAAAAGGCATGTTTTGTTTGCAGCTTGCAAATCAGTAGTTGTCCACTTACACTCATATATGCAGCATGATGTACTTTCATGGACGAGAGAAACCTTGTGTCTGACTTTTCGGGACTTCAAAAAAAAAAACGCTCATGCCATCTAGTCAGCTCTAACTCCATCTACGTCTAATGCGGTGGGACAACTGGCAAATCTTACTTACCTTTTGTCACCAAACCTCCGAGAAGCAGCAGCAGCAGCCAAGTCCATTTTACAGCTGGATGCATCGCTCGTCAGTTTTCTTTTTTTTTTTTTTTAAAGCAGGTGTCCTTCACCTTTCTGCTGGAATGGGTTGAGTTCAATTTGATTTGAGAAGACAAGTTGCACTGTGCTCACGTCTCTTATCCAGGAGCGTCAGTGTGGATTTGCCAGGTCGCTCCTTACTGATCCAAACTTGACTGAGCTCGTCCCTCCTCCTCCTCCTCCTCCTCCTCCCCCTCCTCCTTGGGTCTGCTGCATCCCTGCAAATCACTCCACGCACGCACACACATACAAGGGAAAAAAAGAAACACCTTAATCCTAACCCTGTGGCATCACAGCATTATTATAATACGAATATACGAATAATTAAATAGTTCCCACATTTCAATATAGGAAGAAAAAAAATAAACCTATATATAAAACCCCAACCCCAACCCCCCTAACCCTATATATATAAATTAAATAATAATATATTAATTTTGCTAAACTTGTTCACAGGTCATCTTACACGGTGTCCTCGAATTCTCGTCTCACGTAGATTCTTTGATAACGGGGCACACACTTTTAAATAGTTACATTTCACCTCTGATGAATGTAAGTTGAATTTATTTGTCGTTTTAATGAAATCTCATTATAAATTCTCGCCCAAGCACAACAAAGCACGGAATGAAAAGACGTTTTTTTTTTTGTTTTTTTTTGTTGCTGATGATGTCATCACTTACTTCCCTTTTCCCGTCTTATTATTGAGGACGCTTCAAGGAACAACTCCATGAGAGTTGGTGTTTCTGCCAGGAGTGTTTAGTGTGACGCACCCGAGCCTGCCCCTCTGCTCTGCCTCGCAACATATTTAATTCATGTTTCTTTTTTGTAAAGGCTGGCTGCACACACTCCAAAAGCCATTAAGATCACATTTTCTTCACTCCCTAGTGTCACCGTAACTCTTCGCTTCATCTCATCCAACAAGCTCTCCTTGAATCTCTCCTTAAATGTCTCTTTGATTTTTTTTTTCTTAATTTCTTTCATCCTATACTTCCTGCCGTCCTTCCCTCTCCTTTCATCTCACGTAAAAATAAAGGCTTTCTCCCCCCTTTGCACCTGCTCTTGTTCATCCAACATAGCCCAGTGCCATCTTTCTGCCTCAAGTGAAACATAACACGTAACAATATCTGCTTTCCCCGCCAGAACTTTTAGACTCTCTTGAATTATTTACACACACATATCTGAAGCACATTCCTGACCCCAAGATAAGTGCTTTTATTCTCAATCCCACATAATAAAATCTGAATGTCTTTTTTTTTTTTTTTTTTTTTTTTTTTTTTTTTATACACTCCTTGGCCTCACTGAGGTCGAAATAGTGGAACGCAAATGATCAGCAGTTTGGAAATGCAGGTGGATTCACCGTCGTTCCGTTGCTGCAGCGTGTCGGAAATCAGATCAACTAACCTTTGCTGTACGGCTCTTTTTATTTTATTTGCGGCTGCCCTTTACGATGCAATTCAAAGGAACGATATGGTGCTCATTTAATACATTGCAGTTGATTAAATGTGACATTGTATCAAATAATAATGCCGAAGAATGATTATGGCTGCCAATCATTGTCATTCCTTTGAAAAAAAAAAGACCCTTTTTATGAAACAACAAAGGGGAAAACAGAAAAAAAAAAAATTCCAAAAATCCATTTTGTTTATTACTGTCGTTTTTAACACACACTAAAAAAAAAAATTGGATGTTTTTGAATAAGGAAAGGCCGAATCTGGCTCGAGCAATGCTTCCATTTTATTCGGCATGGACTCACGTGTGTTTGTGCGCACCTGCCCCACAAGTAGACCTACATACCGGGGCGATGATTTACAATCGGCTTCAGGTACTGGACTTAAAAACATGCAGAGTACACAGAAACGCAAGCTGATATTTCATTTTTTTTTTTATATGAAATAAAATCCCCTGTGCTCTTGACGTGCGTAGCCCAAATGGGTTTTCTCATGCTGACGTCTGCTCCAAGAATACAATTTATTTTGGGCCCGAATTATATATAAAACGACTTAGCTCACCAGTTTGCACAAGTCCATATTGCGTGGTTTCGTATGAAGACACACACACACACACACACACATCATGCGAATCAGCTCTCAATTTGCATCAGCGAATAAAAACGTACAGGTATAAATGATGAATAAAATTGCAATTTAGTCTGGCTGGTACGATTCATGCAATGGAGAGGGAAGGAGTGTCTGACACGTTCACGGTCGTAAGCCACAGGCAAATTAATTTCTTAAACAAGCTGAAATCCTCCGTGCGTACATCATAAGTGCGTCTCAGAACGTGAGAGTCATTAAAGTCAAGCGCTGGATCGGTTCAATTTTGATGCGGCGGTGAAAGGATAGGACATTAAAATTAGAGCAAAAGTCAACACAGTTGTGACACTTTCGCAAGTCACATGAAATCAACGCTCACGTTCTGCAAAATTCAATTTCAACGCTTGTTTTATTTCTCAGGTTTTGTGTTTCCTGAGTCTTGAATCCATTTGACAGGCCAGGTAGTTTTCATCAAGTTTTGCCACCCATGCATGTGCACACAAGGTGACGCACCGGAGATCGCACGCTGTGGGCTGCTCGTTGTCGTTTTATCGAATGTGACAACCTGACTCCAAACATCAAACACAAATTTGCGAGCATGTTGAAGCATTCTGAAGCAAGCGAGATAATGTATATTTAGCGTTTGGACATTTTGTCCACATGGAGCCTTCGTTTAGGAGCTTGAAAACGATCATTTATATCAACTACGTCACACTCAGTGGCATGCACATTTGACGGATTGTTTGAAAAGAGAAGAATGCCGGAGAAAATTATTGTTGCCAGCTGTGGACGTTCAGAGCTTTACAACTTGAACAGGGACAAAAAAAAAAAAAAAAAATTCCTTTTCTTTGGAGAGATGAGCGCCGTTAAAGACAGCAGGTGGGACGAAACGAATCCGAGCGAGCACTGTGACAGGGAAATACTTTACTTCTCTTTCTAATGTGATTACGGACTACAATAACGTCAATATCTGAGCACGGCCACGTGATTTGATCACAGCAGCCGGTTGAAGCTGTCACGTTGCTTCTCACACACAAGCAATCGAAGGCTGGCGTCTGGGTAACAACTCATCAATTTGGACGTGGCGTGTGAAAACTTAACCTATAATTGGGTTCAAACCATTTGTAGCTTCTCTTCCATCATAAATGCCGAGTTTACGTAAGAGCGTTATTAACGCTTATACCTGTGTAATAATTGAAAAATGACAGGGCCTCCACTTTGCAGGAAAAAAATACAATAACATTAGCTTTATATCCTAATAAGAATAATTGAAGTAACTTGAAAACTTTTAAAATCCTTCCTGGGAATCCAAACTGTGTTTGTAAAAACCCGAGCTTGAAACCCTAACTGTGTTTTAAACACCCTTTAGAGCGCACTTTTCATGTAAATGTGCAGGAATAGCAGGTAATTGAAATGATGTAGTGAGAGGATTCATATTTTCATTAATCCTTTGATAAAACAGATGAACAAACCATTAAGGAAACATCACGGTCCAAACACATCAATTTTATTCAACATACTGCTCATTGATTACAGTCTTTTTTTTTTTTCCCCCTGTGAACTGATTAACACTTTTTACTGGATACAAACAGGTCCAAACCGACTCAACAAGGTCCAAGGAAGTTGTCCAGCCTTTTTATTTCCTGCTGGGCGAAGCAGAATACCTCAAAATATCTCTGCGCACTACCCCAAAGTCACATTTTGTTGGGAATTATTTTTCTAATTCTTGTGCCCGACTATTTACTGGTTTACAATGTAAAAATGGATGTGCTGTGAAGGTTCGAACATAAAACAAAGATTGCTGCAAAGTATAACGTGTAGTGCAATTTGTATAACAACCGACATCACAAAAGACCACTTGAAGATCTCCGGGTCACGCCGTGCATTATGGGCAAATTTCCTCAATAGAGAAAATTATTGGAGCATTTCAAAGTTCATGTTTTCTTTTTTGTTTTTTTAAATTTGATCTATTTTAAACGGTGTCGTTTGATACTCGGTGCCCTGGCCGCTCTCTTCTGGCATGCGACAGTTCAAATGAATTGTTTTATTTTTTTCAAACTTGCAAATCAAGGTCTTGTGATGGAATATAAAGTCAAATATAAAATCATACATCCTTTTTTTTTTTCTTCACAAAAGTCTTGCCACAGAGAAAACACACCTCATCAGATCCGATTGTGTTTGTTAAATCTCATTTCATAATCGCAACGGAGTGCTTACTAAAACTAAAATGCTATCGTTTAGCACTTTGTTTCTAATTTGTGAACGTTAACCATCTCTTTCCAAAGACTACAATTAGTTACAAAAGTAAAACAGTTGATTGCGTCATCAAGCCTGCTAAGATTGTTGCGCTTAAGTGAAGTCTAGTCAAATGAAAAGGCATGCCAAAAAAAAAAAAAAACGTTCCTCATCATAGTTCCTACCTTGAAGTCTTCAAGATAGAATTTAGGACACAATATTTTAATTGTTGTCATATATAAGACACATAAATAAACATCTGTCGTATGTACGTACAGCAGGGGTCACCAACGAGCTGCCCGCACACCACAAGAGTGGCACACGGGCCTGCTAGGGAAATTGGGATTTACTAGGAATATTGTAAAAGTTATCAATTGAAGTGTTGAGTAATCATGATCAATATAATTAATGGTCACATTAATATGGAAATTGAGCAAATAATTCAAAGTAAATTGAAGCAAATTTATTTTCCGAAAGAAATGGTAGCCCTTCACATTAATTAGTACCTAAAAGTTTGCTCTCATTTAAAAAAAAAATAAAAAAGGTTGGTGACGCCAGATGTACGCGAAGCATAAATTTATGAATGTACAGGACATGGCTTTGGTGGAGAAAAACGCCACTCGCCGCCACAGCTTGAAGGTGGACGGCACACGAGACCTTAAAGTTTATTTTCCACCGACAACGCTGCAACAGGATCGGACGCTGGCAGAAGATGCCAGCTCCGGTTAATGAAAAACTATTTTGTTATCACATCCTAGAAATCGCCATACCTGCGGAAAGAAAAACACAACAAAGTGAGGCGGAATCTCTGAATTTTTGTCATTATTGCGATATACAAGCAAGAATTCAATTGGCGTGAGCGCGAATTGCTGAAGCCAAATGTCCGATGAGTGTTTTTATTGTATTATTTATATTATTCCAAAGTTCAACCAATTATGTAGAATTTTATTTATTTATTTATTTTTATTAACAAAACCAAAATCTAACAGGTTTCAAAATCATGGGAAGATTTTGACACCCGTGACTTTCCTTTCCTGCCATTTTAACTTGGTTGCAATATTCTTAGACCCCTCATTTTTATTTCATATTAGCTGCATATTTAACGAATACATGTACACAGAATTGCGTGCAAACAACACAGCTGAGAAGTATTTGTTTCTCATACCATCCACATTCGCGGTTTCCGGTATGATCAAGACTTCTCATTAACGGACGGATTTACGAACATGTGAATGTGCACGTGCGCTTATGGCGACCCCTCTTAAAAATTTCTGCCAAAAATCGAAAACTAATAGAACAGAAAAGCCCAAAGATTTGTCTTTCTGAATTTGAACGCGTTGGTGACTCACTCAGCATCATCGGCAGTTGGTGTGTTGTAACTTTGGAAGAGCGGCTGCATGAAGAGGCCCAGTGTTCCTACCACACACACCAGGATGAAGATCCACAAAAACAAACGGTCTATCACCATTGCTACGTACTTCCAGTCCTCTATTATCTGAAACATAACACACACAATAAGCCATTGTTTGGGCTCTTTTCGGGTGTTGAAGCCAAAATGTGCGGGAAGGCTGATGTTTTATTCATGGCTTCTGGGATTGCGACTGCGCCAGCGCACCAAATTCTTATGATCCACTAAACTAACGTGCAATTAAGATTCTGTAATATTTATTAAGCAAGGGAGCTTTGGCAAAGTTTGACAATCTTAAGTTTCACATTTGGGGCTCTATTTTCGTAGACCGCGTATGTGCACTCTGGCGTAAAAACGGGCGGATCTGGAGTTTCGGGCGAGTGCAAGACTCCTTTAGCGTGTTTGGGAATTTGGCGGACTGCGCTGCTTCATGACGGACGGAGGGTTTTTGTTTTTTCTTTTAGATGCCTACGGCAGAAACTAAACGGGTCTTTAGACCAGGTAAAAGCAGGTCTAAGTTGACGCAAGCGCTTTAAAAGGACGGACGTGGACGCACGACAATTATTGCCCAGGTCGCGGCAAAATAAAGCGCCTATCTATGATGATAAGGATGGAGCTTCCCAGCAAACCAGAATCAGAATCAGAAAGTCTAGAGCAGGGGTGTCAAACTCATTTTTGTGGACGGGCCACATTGTGGTTCTGGTTTCCCTCTGAGGGCCGTTGTGACTGTGACATGTGAACCAATATAAATGTATGATCACCTTACGTTATCACATACACACAAAAAATTGATGGAAAGACAGTTTTGAACTCAGAAGCCAGTAAGTAATTGTTTGTTCAACAATTCTTCAATTTATTTTAAAAGGGGAGGATTGGTAACAAATAAATTGCAATATCTCACATCTCAATGTTGTTAAAAGGGGGGGGGGAGTGCTTGAAACAGGAAATTGACGCATGTGATTTGCGCTTTGCGGGCCACATAAAATGAGGTTGCGGGCCGCATCTGGCCCCCAGGCCTTGAGTTTGACACCTGTGGTCTAGAGGAAGACCTAAGACAGGGTTGATAAAGTAGTGAGGGAAGACATCAGTTGGTAATAGAGGGTGGGATGCAGATCTAATAAAATGGAAAAGGAAACTGTGCCGTGGTGACCTCTATGCAGTGCTTCTCAATTATTTTCTGTTACGCCCCCCTAGAAAGAAGAAAACAATTCACGCCCCCCCACCACCACCACCACCACCCACTCCCCGCCGCAACTATAAATAATAGCATTTTCGTTTCAAAACAAACCCACACCATTGAGTTTAATACTCGTTGCGCACAAAGGGGAAAGGAGAGCGCCACTGCCAACTACTGGAGTGGAGGCGCAATTACACTTTATTGTAGTATGGCGGGAAAATGTAAAAGCATGTTTTTACACGCCACATTTATGTGCTTACCCCTTCATCGTCATCTTCTGTCTTCATGTGCTCAGCGATGTATTTCACACCTTCCACGGCCTCCTCAATGTCTGCATCCCATTGCGAGCGCAAAGGCCTCGGGATGTCTGAACATCCACCACCGGCGTCCGGGATGTCTCCGACCCTCCAACAATACTTGTGGGCCCAGTCTGCATTCACGTAGAATGAATCAGAACTCGTTTGAATCCCAGCAAGTTTTATATTCGACAACCGATGTTTATCGGTTGCGGTCGGAGGAGGACTTTTTCGGCTGGGGTTGCGCTCGCCATACTCCCGCCTGAGCTTGTCACGGACATTATTTGCACCTGGACGCCTCATGAGAAGAAAAGTGGGAAGTTGGACTAAAAAGAGGATTTTGACCCATTCAGGCATATGGTGAGTGGACGGGGAGCGGTGATGGACGTTCAGAACGCACACGCTGGTCACAATGGAGAACGTGACGAGCACCATGGTGAACATCAGGTATTTACCTAAAAAGAGAGAACCAACAAATTATATAGTTATAGTTTGAAAGATCTCAATTTCTTTCGATTTCACAATAAATGTAGCCAATAAAGATTCTACATTAGAACTAGTCATGGACCGATATGCTTTTTTTTTTTAAGGGCCGATACCGGTTATGAGTAGTCATGGGGGCCGATAACTGATATTTGAAGCCAATATTCATTTGTTGAAAAAAGAGGAAAATGCAGTCAAAATTTGGAAAACTAAAAAACTCCAAAACTTGCTGATTGGCTGCAACCCACAGCACAAATAACCAATCAGATGGTGCTGTGGGAGGGCTAATCTGCTTCTGCAGGTAGGGTCACCAGCACGGCAGAGAGAGAGAGAGAAAAGTGTGCTGCAGTGAGCCAAAATAAACCCTCTTATAATTTATCGGCCTTGGAAGTTAAAAAAAAAAAAAAAAAGGCTAATGTAGTAGTGACACATACATAGCGGGTGGTCAGTCAATGAGCGTTTTTGGGTCAGGGTTGCCCCACACACTTCATCAACACTAATCAGCCGAGTTGGTGTGACATCTTTAAGCTCCGTCTTTGCGACATTGAACGTGGCGGCACGGCTTGTTGTTTTCATTTATTCAAACAGTAAAGTAGGAATAACGTAAAAACTCTGGTTTGATGGGAGCCATAACCTTATTACTTATATTATTTGTGGCGCATGCATGGGGAAGCTTGCTAAGTACGGCGGCTAAAAAGAAAAACGACAAAATACAAAGCTAGAACTCACCAATGAGAGGTACTGCCAGGGAGGTGGGCGGGACAATCTTTGAAATAAGTAACAGGAAGACAGTGAGGGCCAGCAGCACCGAGATACACAATGTCATCTTCTCGCCACAGTCCGACGGCAGGTAAAAAACCAAAATAGCCAGAGAGGTGATCAGCACACACGGGATGATCATATTAATGGTGTAAAACAAGGGCTTCCTCTTGATGACAAAATCATAAGTGATATCGAGGTAAGTGATATCATTGGGGTCCTCGTTTTTGCGACCCGGGAGCGAGACGATATCCCACTCTCCGCTGGGTGTGAAGTCGTCACGGCTGGCAAAGTCGCTCGTGAGGATCAGGTCGACTTCCGTGTGATCGTACGTCCAGGAGCGGAACTTGAGGGTGCAGTTCTGCTGGTCGAAGGGGAAGTTCTGCACCTCGATGGCGCAAGCCGATTTGTAGATGGCCGGGGGGAGCCAGACGATGTCCCCCGTGTTGGAGACCACCGTGTTGCAATAGAAGGACACTTCGTACACACCATCAGCGCTGTGGATGCACGTTGGGGAGGGAAGCGTAAGGAAATAGAATCGAGGAACAAACACAAATCCAGTCAACTGTTTGCGATATATTTGCAGATTGGTGTCGATTTTTCTTGACAAAAAAAAGGTGGGCAAGAAATTGATTTTTTTTTTTTAAAAAGGACGGACTAAGCAAGGCCAGAAGTGAGTTTAAATCCAACATTTTAATCGTCCGTAACCACGTCAAGTATAGAGTCAAAATATTTGCACTCAGAGCAGAATGGAATTTTGTAGCGCCGTTACGTGTACTGGCCCTTTAACTGAGAGCGTGCACAAGCGAATGAGCGAGAACGTGAGACAGAGGAAGTGAGAGAGCGAGAATCTAAAACATAAACGCGATATGTGCGGCTGCGCGAAGAAGCCATTGAGAGCCAAAAGAAGCATCTTGAGTTGCCATCTCGATAGTGCGAATTTGCCTCACGTGACAAGAATCTGAGAAAGGGTCCAGTATGCTGCGGAACTATAGCGACGCTCGCCGTTGTTTGGGGGGTAAAAAAAAAAAACATCTCCCGCTGTTTAGGATACACAGAGAAGATTATACAAAATTGAAGAATGAGGCAACCGGCAGCTATTTGTCTGAAGCCACAAATATTTGTACAAAATTATATTTAAGGCAAAATTTAGACTCGTGTCTTTAAATCAAGCGTGTTTTGTAGTCCGGAAATTACAGTAAGTGTATGTGAAGAGGAAATTAGCCAGCTAATGAGCTTGAAATAATGTTTATGAATTATGAAACCTCTGCTGTAAGCCTCTTGTCACGCAGGGACGTTTTTTTTTTTTTTTTCTTCAATTAGCCATTCGGCCATCATTCTGCCCTGTTCAATTTGAAAACACTTTTTTTTTTCCCCACAATTTAACCTCCTTGCACTCACTTGTTGTAGAGCACAATGTCAGGAAGCCAGAGGAGTTTGGAGGGTATTCGAAGTTTCTTAATGCCTTCGTACTTCTCCGGGTCCCATCTCAGCCTATAATCATTCCACTCCTGCGGAAAGATGTCCAAAATGACGTCCATTTCATTTGAGGAAATAACGAGGCGGGGTGAGCGTCATTTACCTGAGACAGCCACAAGTTTGTCGTCATTATTTGCTCTCGCTCATTCTGCAAAAAAAAAAAAACAATCCCACGTTACCACCTTCTCAGTGCTGAGTAGTTTTTACAGTTCAGAGCTCGTAAGTAAGTCGCCTCAATTAAATTGGGTCGGTTGAATCAAATCAGTTTAGGTGATGATTAACGATTAGCAATTTTAATTTTTTTCTCACCTGGCTTGAAAAACATTTCCACACCCGTGGGCGATTTCACTTTTATTGCTAGCTTAATCCATTTGCGTGAAGCACAACAGCTAAATGCCGCTTCACCATGTTTCCTTTGAACTTTGAACTCTGAGCTCCACTCATTGACCCAAGTCCGCAAGACCTTCGAACCCTCCTGGATTTATATTCAGTCGGCATTTGTTGAATGTATTCGCGGCCCAAAGCGTTCGGTGATTTTTAGACGTTGCAACCGAGATGAGCGAGACAAAGACAACGATGATGAATCTACTCACCACGCTGATGAGCTGCGAAAGTGACACCCGAATAGAGATGGTGACCTGTTGGCTCTTATTGACAGCCGGTCGGATCAGTTTGTTGTAGCGTTCAGGACCTAACAAGAAATTGACCAGCCGCTCCTCGGCGCTCTCTGCCCTGCCGCCTGCAGAGTCACAACACATTTCGTTCCATTCGCTCAAAACAAATCGGGAGCAGCTGAGATTCAAAAGCAGGACCTCTCGACTTTTTGCATCCCAATGTGAACTGAATTTGCTTCAACAGTTGGAAAGAAGAAAAAAAATGGAAGTAGCTCATATGATGAGATGCAGCTGACGTGCTCATTGCAAATGTTTTGAAATGGTCTGCCTTAAAATGACAAGTTTCGTACTTGTCGGTTCATCCGCTGTGCCACCGCACATCCAAAACAACACGGCGAAAGACACAAACATGGATTCTTGGGTTTAAATAATTGAGGCCGTGACTTGAGGGCATCTCTGTCTTGAGTACGATGCGTTACTCTGTTTTCTGTCATACATAATCTTTGTCAGACCAATTGTGGTGGAGCAGATGTGAACTTAGGTGCTTCCAACCAAAATAACTTTTTTACGTTCAAAAAACGAAAAACGAGAAGTCCCGGGAAAATAAAGCAAGTCGGCCAACCGTCGTTCGGATCAGATTTCTGCTTCCTTGATTATAGGTTGAAAGAGCCATCTGTAAATTATTAAGAGCGCCCATCTACCTCTAGGTAGAGATATTTGAAGTTAATGGACACCACATACAACCAGGTCAACGCAGCTGCCTTCTGAGAAAAGGAAACTGAGGAAATGCCGCACAGCCATTTTTGGGCCAACTCAATGGACCTTTCATTATTTGACATCATTTCATGTAAACACTGCAGCCCAATTAACTCTTCCTCAGCAAAGACATTTTCGCAGTGCTGGGCGATATTTCTAATAATTCACGCTGATATTGCTGGAGAAGGAAACCAACGGAGCCTCCAGCTATTCTCCTGTAAATCTCTCTCAGTAGGATCCCGTGCAGTTGGAAACGACTTCAAACGGCAACTTCCATTAACAGCGTATACATTTAATATGCTTTATTCATATTATTCCAGCATAACTCTTCTGGTAATTAAATGCGCACATGTTTGACAGGAGCATTCAAAACTGAGCATTGCTTTTAGTTCTTGTATTGCTCTCGTTAGAAGGCGATCTCTGTGTAATCATTCTTTAATACTGGATGTCGGCAGAATTGTTTCTTTCAGATAATTGTTTCTTTGCCAACTCCAAATCTCGAACCAGAAAATAACCCAGAGAAGAAGAAATGAGAATGAGCAGGAGATCCGTTAATGGATTCAAAACGGGGGGTGCCCAAGTCCGGTCCTCGAGAGCCCCTGCCCAGCTCATCAGCAAGCTTTGCAGGAGCCCGATAACGACATTGATCATTTTTAATCAGGTTTGTTGGAGGAGGGAAACATCTAAAGCAGGATGGATAGGAGCTCTCGAGGACCGGATTTAGGCACATCTGGATTAAAACTATAACATTGACGCACGGTGCATACAATCGTGCGTGTGAGCATCATGCACAGCAACACAACTGACAAAAAAGAAATGAGATAGAATGTAAATCTTCTTACTTGTAAGACAGATTGTAGAGAGCAGTAGAACAACGTTGATGCTCATCCTCATCCTCGATAAAACTTGAGATAAATACAAACAATGAGTTAAAATCTAAAAAATAAATTTCGTACAATTTTCGCACTTTTGGCTTTACAGCTGCTCGAATTGTTGCAAAACAAACTTGAGTTCTTTCATTTTTTTCAGCATATTCGCCAAAACTAGTGTGACAACTCGTACTTTTCGTTCGGAGGAAAGTGTGATTGCTCACCTTAATCGTAGCTCCTTCTCTCTTCGGTCGAATCGTAAAGAAGTCTGATTGCTGTGAATTTGGGAGGCGTCTTCTGAGGGCGCTCACGAAGCTCTCCACTTGAGAAACTCAACTCTGAGGTCCGGGAAAATCACTCAACTGCAGCTCCGTGGAGAGGAAAAATGAGGGGGGGGGGTGCGTGTGCCCGTGCGCGTGCGCGTGCGCGGACGGTGGTGTGGGGCTGTTGTTGTAGAAAAGTATCAAGTCTCATCGTATTTAAGCGGTTCGTAGACAGAAAAGATTGCAAATGCGCCGCAAGATCACTTCTGACAAATTGCACTTTTTTTTTTTTTTTTACAATTTACATTTGTCAAAAGGCAACTCTTCAGAAATGCCACACCCACCCAACATTCTGAATAATGCCACTTTGCTGTACGTTTTCCACTTGTGTGAGAGCTGCAGCCAGACTATTTTTAACAGCGCAACCGAGTGCGCACACCACTTCCCATCATAGTAAGAGGAGATTCGTGTCACAGTCCACTTTAATACAAGAGGAAGATTCTTGAAACCTTACTGGATAAGCAATAAAGAAAATACTTCAACTCACTGCTCATCTACTTGTTACGTATAAAAAAATCCATTTGAATTTTAGAGGCGAGAAGGGATTAATTGCACGTGCATTGTGTATTATTTCAGGGGGGTGAGTCTCCACGTGAGGGCATCCTGTGTCTAAAGCTAATTAGAGCAAGAATGAGTTACGATGTTGATACAGTCTACTGGTACATTACACTGGTTAACAGCATTGTTTTTAAATCACAGATGGCTTCGTGTCCTTAAGATTATTTTTTATACCAATTGAAAAATCTTTTTAAGTTTGACCAATAAACGCTCGTGCAATATGGATTTTATCATGCATTATAATTTTTAGCGATCACATTTTAGAAAAAAAAAATCCACCTGTTGCTGAACTTTATGCTATGAATGTATTACTATCAGTGCAGGGCACTTGACCCTTTTTTTGCTGGCCAGTCCCCCGCCCGCCAGCCGCTATCTTGGTACAGTACCAACCTTGACCCTCTGGCCTTATTCATAAAAACTCAGGGTGAGCGATGTGGGAATGCTGTTAAGCCACAAACCCCCTCGACAGAAAAATTAACGAGAGTATTGAACAGGAAACTACATGTCAGCAGCGACCCCTCCCTAATCCACTGACAAACATTTATGGAGTTCCAAGTTATGGTGCTGCATCCCTGAAAGTACGGTTGACAATATCTCCGCCTATCACAATTACAATTGTGTCCCTTACAGGATTTAAACCAGGTCCAAAACAGTATTCTGCATGACCTGAAGCTCGTCACAGCGAGGCCCATGGAAGTGGAGCGGAATATGGCCCACTGGAGATTTGCCTCTGCAGTAAGTGCACTCGTGTGTCCATCCATCCATTTCTATATCACATGCGCTGTTCAGGGTAGCTGCAGCCCATCCCAGATGACTTTGGATAAAAGGCAGACCACACTCCGGTCTGGTTAAACAGAAGGCACAGAGTCAGGAATTTCAACCACTACACGGGTGACCCACATGTGTACGGCCCTGTAAAATGATCAAGGATGAGCAAATACTTAGCACTTGCTACATTGGGCCTTCATTTTTTACGGGGATTTAAAAAATATATTTTTTTTTTTACACATCAAACAACTTATTAAGACTATGTAATGTGATGCATACAAAATACAGTGCAGGGATGACTATGCTGTGACTCATATACACCACCAGGGGGCAATAAAATCATGACTGATTCTGAAAACTCTTCAGTACGAAGATTGCACAGTACATTTTTATTAATGCAGTGAATTATAGTCACAATTCAATTTGACTCTTCTTCAACCTTCATGAAATAAATGAAAAGGACCCTGGCTTAAAAGCTTCAATGCACTACACTAACGAATGCCACAGTCGAAAATGGATGATGGGTATGTGAATATGTCCGCGCTAGCATGTGATGAAAACAACCAATGTTGTGATTCAATAGCTAGCTGAGTACAGAAAATGCATGTTTGTGGAGCGGTAAAATGATCATTGGAGTTGTTCAGGTTTGTCTGGTTCTTTTTTTTTTTTTTCAATCGATTTAATTAAATGATTGCTGACAAGATTTTAGTTGCCTACAAGAATGTGGGCATTTGCTTTCTGACATTTTAGATATGCAGGTCATATAACTATTGGTAACTTAAAAAAAAAAAAAAGTAAAATTTTTTGGACATGATAAATTGCCCACAATTACATCTTAAAGTGTTTTACCACTACAAAATATTCTCACTTTTAAATTTTAATTAAAAAAACAACAACAAAACATACCCGCGGTCACGGAAAAGATGCAACACCTTGAAACGTAACCTAGAAAGATGTTTTCTTTCAGTAGAGTTATAATGATTGATCTATGTCCATTGTATCACATCCTATTTGGAGCTGCTTCCTGGCCGAGGAGCTCCTGGGTTGCCTTTACTCTCAGCGCCTTTGACCACACAGAGGGGCTTGTGTAGGGATGAGCTCGCCTTGTGGGTCACATCATGTTCAATCTTGTTCCTGATGGCAATTTCCAGACCCTTTTGAGAAGACAACAAATGGCTGATAAGCTCCAGATTCAAATTTGTTTAAAACAAGTGTGAGGGGTAAATCCCGAAGGTATCCCCCCATGATAAAACTGGGTTTTCCTGTTCACTTAGTCACATAAACACACCAGTTTATGTCCAAACAAATAGTAGGCATTCAAAGTATGCCGCTTTTGGGTCAGTTATGAATGATCTTGACAGTTATTTTGGTAATCTCGTTGCACACTTGAGTACAATGACAATAAAGGGATTTCTGATTTCTGAAAATATCTTACCTTCTTGAGCTTCTGTTGTTGAATCACATGAGCCTTCTTGGGCGCAATGATCCTCCCTTTAAGAACAAAAATTTACTTTATTTTCTTTTCGTGAACTGCGGTATTATCTGCGCAAAGCTGTGCAGAAATTGTTCATAAATTTGAAATCCCCCGAAAACGAAATGTCGCCTGAACCGGTGGCATGCGCGCTGACTGATGACGTCACGCTTAATAATGTATTTTTGGAATACCTTTCTATGCCTCCATGTTTGTCGCCCGTTCTGAGTTAATAAATGATTATATATATTTTTTAAATTCTTGTACATTGCTACGCTTTGGAGGATCATTCTTCGGTGTACTGCGTGCCTACGGAAGACGTCAAGGTATTTAGCTTTGTAATGCTTGAACGAATAGTTAGAACGGCGTAAACAGTCGCACGTGCACAGTATGCTGCTATTCAACCAGAGATTGTTTCACGTTTTGTTCCTCGTGTCAGTTGCTAGCCGGTACAATATAACATTATTACCTCCTTTCTTTGGACCCTTTTGTTTGTTTTGTGGTTGCTTTTTCGTGGCTCCAGGACGTTGAGCTTTAAACTTCTGCGAACCTTGCGCCATGTTGGCGAACCGGAAGTCAAAACGTCTGAGATCTTCTTCTGGTTTACAGCTCGTCTACTTTTTACTTGACCGCCACCTATTGGTTGAATTGCGATGTTACCACCTGGCGACCATGACATAAAACCAAATGATTTCACCGTGGTTTCATTTATTTTTTTTCTCATGTGAAAACACAGTACCTGATTGCATTGTAGCTATATACATATATTAAAAAGCAACAACAAAAATGGTCAACTATTTCCACGTCACAAAATTAAACAACAATCAAGTGATTTTCAATAACAACATACTACTTTCATAAAGAGGCCCTCTGAGCTAAATTCGTCCTTCCCATGGAGCAGGTGACACTAATAAAGATCATGCTAAATTCTGGCCCCTGTTTGGGCATGTTGGAACAATACAGTTTTTTTTTTGCTTAATTAGTTGTGATAAAAACATACTTAGAATTTTATTATACAAATCCCTGAAGGGAGACCCAATACAACACTCTTAACCTAAGCTATATGACAAACAGAGTGTTGCAACTAAATATTTGTGTCACTCGTTCTACATACAACGATTGAAAAGATGTTGACAAAATCTATCCGTATTGTTCGGCAGTTTTTTTTTGATCCACTGTGTGACAAGGTGCATGGAAAGTCCTTGTGTCCGTCCGTGCTTGTCCAGGTTTGTAGGCAGTGAGGTAGTGTGCATGGTTTAGCAGGCCTTTCCAGGAAAGAGAAGCAAACGCCTTTTGACAGTTCATTTAAAATGTCATGTAAAAGAAAAATAATACTGCACTGGAAATTGGTGTAGCGTCCACAAACATTTCAGAGTGCTTTGAAATGATCCAGGACAAAGGAAAATACATATTATACTATTTGGCAATCCTGACGCTGCTGCATACCATGTCTTAGTATGTACTGTGCAATCCAACACAAATCCGAGTAGACAAATGCTTGTGTGTCAGTCGGAAGCATCATTGTGGTGGAAACAGAATTTTAAAAATTCAGTACAATGGAATCATGATTTAAGTACATAAAATATGAGCAATATCTCCCAGAGCTCCTTCGGGACATGTTTCTTGGCACACACACAACTCTTAAACGTAGGAGAACAATTGTGTATTTGTACACATTTTATACTGGGAGTTTTGTTTTTCAAGTGCTCTATAAATCAAGTTGTGGTTTTGTGTCCGATTGATTTGAATAAACTTCAATATATATTTGCAATTCTATTATTTAAGTGATTTAATTTATTTTATTTTTTTATTACTCATTCTCCAATCATCACTCAACCTTCTTGCGAGAACCAAATACACAATGAAGTGTTCACCCAATCTTCTAGTCAGTCCCCACATTACATTTCTGTCCGACTCCTCAATGATCGCAACACATTTATTTTTCTGTAAATTCACTTTTGTAAAAAGCCCTGATAAGCACAATATTGGCTGGCCCCTGATCATGGTGACGAAATAATTTAAAGAGCCAAATATTACGATTATGTCAACAAGGCTAGTTTTCAGTAAAAGTACGTAGAACCTCTGAGAAAACTCCTTCCAGTGAATGATGTAGTTTTATTTTTGGTCAATCAATCAAGCATTCGGTTTCTTTTTTCACAGTTTCTGAAAGTAATTTACAGCTATTTTGTGTTCAGTGGACCAAAAGAAGCAACATGAGTATAACTCAGCTGCGTTCAAAGAAAAAAAAAATACAAACTGACCAATTCACACTTGAATGTCAAACTTTTATTTTATGATGGCCTCTCCCTCGCTGTGGATATATGAGAATTCACGGGTTTTGGTGAGACCTTTTTGCCTTGTCTAGATTCTTTATTCTAAAGAGTGTAGTGTACGATGAACATGGTGAGAATGGTTCTGAAAGAAGCATGGCTACATATATACCCTAAGTGGATAAGATAAAGTAAGCGTGTAAGATTAGTAAGAAGACAGAGTAAGTACCGTATAAATATAGCTTTGTGTTGTCATCGGGGGCCCATCAAGATACTTCACTCTTTTTTCAAAATGTTGCCACACAGGCTTAAAATTGACATGATTGTTTCATATGACAGCTTTAAATTTGGATGACACTCTCACTAAGGTATCTACACAAAGACAAAAATTAAATGTTAATATAACATTTTGATGCCACCGTGCGTCATTTGAACTTACTAAATCAGCAGTAGCAGTGGATTTGATTTTCTACATTATGTACACGCTACCAGCAAGGACACAAATGTATTTACAAGTGGACAGCAGCACTTTCAGAAACCATAACGGATGGGAATGCTAACGTTAATATGAAAATCAATCTGGTCATCAATGTTATTGGTTCTAGTGAGCCAGAAAATTTCCCCTTAGTTAAGACTCAAAATGAGTTACCAAAAAATGGTGAAGGATTCGATTCATATTATCACTCACGGGAAGCCTTTTTGAAAAGTGAGAGAGTGTGAGACTGAAGTAAATAAAGGAAAAATTATGGAAAGCAACAGGGGTGGGCTAACTGATCTTATGTGTGTTTGACTCCCTGCAGTGTTTCAGCTTGCGCATGAGAGTGTTTGTGTGTAAGAAAGAGAGGGAAAGTTAAAAAAAAATCATTTTCCTCCACTGACATGTGACCACTGTTTAGTTTTTTTTTTTAACCAAAATTGAATATCATGACAGTGTGTGTGTGTGTGGTATGACGAAATGAAGTGTCAGTGTCTGAAAGTAAGGTGCAGTGGCGAGAAAATGCCAGCAGGTGGGGCTCTAGAGGGCAGTGAGGCGGCCAGTGAGAGCTGCTTGGAGCTCTGAGGGGAGAAAGACCCCCAACTCTGTGATGATGCCTCCTGTGATGAGCTGGTGAGGAGTCACGTCAAATGCCGGGTTCCACACCTCGATACCTGCAGGTTCGTGGCACAAACAGACACAGCACATTATTTGAAGAAAAGGGCAATGGTAAGAAGTTACAGAACAAATACTTTGTTACCATACAATATAGATTTTTCAAGTAACTGTGTTTAACTCTTGACTTTTCCCCCCCAACTTTTTACTTTTACTCTCTACATTTGAAAACATCTGTACTTGTCCTCCTTTGTCAAAAAAGGCTTATTTTTTTCCCCCTAAGCTCCACGGGTGACAACAAAGTTCACAAACACTAAACAGGGAGCAGCGACATTGAGGCATGTGAGCCAGTGAACAAACTCATTCAGTGCCAGCCACTTTTGATGCAACTCCGGTCTCGTGCACCCAATGATGAGTCACATTTGTTGCATCTTGTTTCATGCAAGACTAAGAACTTCAGAGTTGACATCTGGACAGAGAAAGAGGTTCTGTTCATCCAGACAATAGAACGACAGCAGAGATTTGCAAATTACACTTGCACATCCTCCTCTCCAAGGACCGTTGTGCCCATTAAATGAGTGTTCTTTAATTAGTGTGGAGACCTTTTCTGCTCTGCAAATGCAATTATAGATCAATGACTCCGTCCAGCGCGAAGATAATCAACTTAAATACACGCACATCCACTATTTCCAGACTCAACTTACCAGTGCCATTTAAACTGTGTTGGACAGCATAATTTTTCATCCTTAATTAGTGTGCCATTCCTTAATTATGTTGAACACCAAAGCAACAACATGAAGCAATTGGATTTTTCAAAATAATTTGACCTAAAATCGTTTTCCAATCATTCTATACCAGCTTGTGAAGTCAAGAGCATCTCTGCTGTTTCCATGGTGACCCTGGACCACATACAGCATTGTTCTGTAATATTGGTAGACCTGCTGCGACACATGTCACGTTGCGTTAGCGCTAGCGTCCATGCTAGCGTTATTGTTCAGAAGAGTGAACAAGCTTTGCTGTATGCAAAACTGACCAATGCCCATTTAAGGACAGTTTCAGAGAGTATATTTCTTAATCAGAATGCCATGTGCTGTATATTCAGTTGAACTTATTTTATTTTTTTAGGGGAATGTGGAATTTTCAATGTGGAAGCGAGCATTCCATTGGAATTAAAGATTTTTTTTTTAATTAACAAGAATAAAAAAAAAAGTTCAGTATCACATTGTAATGTGATCAATTTCACTTTATAATGTGATGAGTGTCACATTATAAAGTTCTCTTGCTAAAACGTAATTTTGACTTCCGCATTCAGGAAAACAAAACAAAGCCATTTTTTTTTGGTTCAGCTTTTTAAATCTTGAATCTTTTATTCACCTGACAATTGATTGTCTTTGTATCCCCTTCTGTGTGCACTGCTCAGTGTGACAGAAATGCCCAAATTGTAATCCCGGATTACCTTGCTATTTTCTGAGGACAGCCAAATTCAGGAGTTGGACTGGGCTCATTTTTTCAAACTAGCCTCTTCCTCTTTTCCCCCATGGGTGATTTTTTTTTAATTTAATTTTATTTTTTATTGCAAAGTGATCCATTGCTGAGATGTATAGAAGGCGCGTTTAGAGAACGCCTCTCATTCATTTCCAAACGCAGCGAGCACTGGCGCACTGCGCCCCCATTCGGAGCACTTTGTGCCTCGCCTCTTTTTTGTTGCGCTCTGAATAGCCCATCGACAAATTTGAACAACACTAAGTTTCTGAATGGCTGCAGTGAACCAGTGCATGAATGGAGAATAATTCTAAATGCACCCCTAATGCGCACGTAACTGGAGGACTGACCCCGCCCCTCCCTGCCTTCATAAACACACACGGGATGCAGCAGCAGCAGCACAACCACAAAAACTGGAATTAGATCGGAACAGAATGACTACTTACTTGTGAAATTCAAAAGAAAAACCAAATTGTTTTCTGACGGGGCCCTCCTAGCGCCATGCCTCATGCACAAACACATGCACACGTGCCGTTTTTACACACCTGAAGCAGCGATGGGGACTCCATTTATACTGGTGAGTTCTTCCGGCGGGCGAACTTCGATTATGATGTCCCGCCCACTTTCCAGGCTTAAGTCACAAGAAGTACTGGGAGCGGCCACGTAGAAAGGAATCCCATGATGCTTGGCAGCGATGGCTAGCTGGTATGTTCCCACTTTGTTGGCTGTGTCGCCATTGGCAACCACCCTGTCCGCTCCGACCACCACAGCTGTGAACAAAATCCAACAGACAAACGAGGTTAGGACGAGGTTGACGTGGGGGGGAAAAAAAAGGAGAAAAGAAGCGGCAAACCCAAACCTGTGATGTTCATTTCTCTCATCGTGAGGGCCGCCATGCTGTCTGTGATTAGCGTAGCGGGGATTCCCTCGGCGACGGCTTCGTACGCCGTGAGTCGAGACCCCTGGTTGTACGGCCTCGTTTCCGTGCAGTAGACGCGTTTCAGCCTGCCCAGTGCGTGAAGGCTTCGCACCACTCCTACAAAGCCAGACTCACGCTTAGCTACACTTACAGCTGAAGGCTCACAATTAATTAAGTCTTACCTAGTGCAGTCCCGTACCCGGCCGTGGCGAGCGAGCCAGTGTTGCAGTGTGTGAGGATGGTCACCGAGTCCCTTGGGACGCCCGAAAGGATGTGCTGGGCGCCAAAGTTTCCAATCTTCTTGTTGTCATTGACATCTCGCTCCAGCATGTCTTCAATCCATGCGATTACACTGTGAGAGACACAAGAGGTTAGCCTTCAGCTGACGCATCGTATACGCTTCAAGAGCATGCATGCATGCACAAGGACGAAATGAGTACAATTAATTTGTACACTCGGCAAGAAAACCCCACAATTGTCAGTAAAATAAGTAGAACGGGGGTGGGCAAACGACGGCCCGGGGGCCGCATGCGGCCCGTTAAACGTTTTAATCCGGCCCGCCGAACGAAAAATTAAATGAATAAACTTTGTTAATGTTTTATTTTTTTTAAATAATGTGGTGTGTCAAAGGCAGGTATTTTATTGTAATGCTTTTGTTCATTTTCATTTAAAATTAAATGTATTTTTTTTTTCTCCGATGAGGTGAGGTGACCAAAACACTCCATCCATCTGCTCCTGGTTCGGCCGCTCTGTCAAATTTTAGAACCAATTGTGGCCCGCCAATCAAAACGTTTTCCCACCTCTGAAGTAGAACCTGACAAGATTGGTGCTTCCCAAAATACATATTTTCTGGGAGAATATCTTTTGGATAGATGAGGACAAAGCTGGAAATTTTTTACATCAGCTCTGTGTTAACAGGCACAAAAATGAGGCACATAGAAAAGAGAAGAGCACTATACGACTGTGATGCAAAAAAGGAAGCTTAGTTATGTTTCGTGGCAGCTTTGCTTCATCCGGCGCAGGGTATTATGGTTCCTCGCCTGGATATTGACATAAAACACCAGAGTAGATGCACCAAAGAATGACTAATAGCAAAACAATAACACTATACTGAAAAAGACGGAGCTGACAAGCAAGGCAGCTACGGGACGACCGACAAGAGAAGGTTGTGAGGGAGATGTGGTGAGGGAGTTGGCAGTTGGCGTTCAAGAGGAGGATGCATAGGAAATATTTTACAATATTTACATTCACAAAATTTACAAGACTCGTACTTTAGTAAAATAGTTTGGCCTTTCTACCAACCTCTGGTAACTGCATAAAAAAAAATCCTGTGCAGTTACAGTAAAGCATTACAGATTAGCCATTATTTTGAGAGAGAGAGAGAACTAAAATGCACATGACCAGTTGAATTCAGACCGGCTTGGAAGACTTTCTCCACGATCAGAACAATCATCTTTAGCTTTCATGACCAAATTGTAAATGTATTCCTTGCTATCTATAAAGCCATTGCATCCCGTGCAGTGAGTGACATCAGTTTTTGGTCGTTTTTTTTTTTTTTTCCGTCTTCACATGGACTCTTAATTCTTCACTTAGACATTCAGGGAGAAAGCTTCCTCATTTTCACTTTGGTTCATCCGCTAACGTTCATGTAGCTTCTGGAATACAGATGTGTTGTGACAGCTCCAACCCGGGTGTGAAAAAAAGAACCCAAGTTAGATTGTTCAGAATCTTATTGCTGATGATAGAAGGTAAATGTAGGTGTGAAGAGAGGAAGTGAAGCAAAAACCAACAAAAATACTTTTCCTTCTGTGAAAAATCACATTGAATTCAAAATGAAGCATAGAATTGAACAGAATTTGTCAGTCAGTCTGATGACCAAGGTCCAAAACGTCAAGTGGGTCGGCAATGCCCTTGCGGCCTTTTCCCCTCAGTCATAATCCATTAAAGGTATTGAGGTGATTCCAAGTTTAGAAAAAAAAAAACATTTAGTAGTTTTTCATGGAATCTCTTGAAAGAATTGCCCAGGCAAGAGAGAGGGAATATTATTAGGCTTAAAAAAATACAGACCTATCAAAACAGATGGCATCAACAGTAGGAGTTGCCAAATGTCCAATCTGCTTCATTGTGAAGAAGAAAGTATACACCGGTAGCCACAGCAGCAGCCAAAGGTTTAAACAACCACAAATAACTTTATGTGATGGAGAGAAATCACTCGTCGGTCGCAGGATCTCGCCCGCGAGATGACTGGCGTATCACCGTTAAAGAAAGTGACAGTCGGACAATGGTTGACTCAAACTTGCAAAGTCACAAAAATTAAAGGCAACTCGATTGCCGCAATTGGGGCAATTAAAGTTCAGCGCATTACCCGAGAGTGAGTTGGCACCATTGGTTACGATTAAAAAGCACAAAGGACAGATTAGACGGCGAGAAAAGGAATTGTTGCATAGATGAAATGAAGATGAACTTGTAGCACCATGCTGCAAATAGAAGAGTGGGATCCAAAGCGCCACGCTAACTGTCAATCATTGCTGAGGCAGCATTATTGCCGGTGGAACTGGGTCATTGAGTGACTTGAAGATGGAGCAAGGCAAATTCTGACGTGTGACGGCGCCGCGCGGTAAAAAAAAGTGCTTGATGACGTAAACGGATGACAACCATGTGAGCTGCTTTTTTTTTTTTTTTTGTCAAAACAAGCTTGAAGAGTCTCAAACGAGAATCAATGGAAGAGAGACGCTGCTCAAGTCAAGCAAAAGTCATCAACTGAACAATATTAGATTACATCCAAAAAGTATTTGTCAGAAAAAAAAATCAAATCACCAATATTTTCATTTGGCTAAAAGTTTTTCATGAGACTGCTCAACAAATCCTATGCGGAGTAGGTGTGGCTACACTAGAGTGTCAATTAAAAAGAAAAACTAACAAAAAATATTTCTTATAAATATTATATATATTCAAGTCTCAAACTACTCTGTATTGTATATGTTTTTTAAATGCCACCAGAGCAAATAATAATAGTAAATAATAATAATAAATAATAATAATAATAAATAATAGTAAAATTGCTGGCGCCTCCTAAAAGGGGAAGTCAACCCCCCAAAAAAGTCTTGGCAATAATATGTTCTATGTGCCTTGATACGTTTAAACATGACATTCTGATTGAAGTCGTGTTTGTGGAATATGAGTTAAGCAGAAAAATCCACCTGTTTTAGCCATTTCAGGGGGGCGGCCATTTTGTCATTTCCCCGTCGACTGAAAATGACTTCAGAGTTGCTCACGGCTCAAGTGACGACCAATCACGGCTCACCATAATTTTTTGGTGTCGACTTCCCCTTTCACAATTCAAATCAAACATGCCCTCACCTTTCTCTCAGCTGCTCGGAGTTCTTCTCCATGCTCTCGTTCTCAGCAAACTCCATCAGTTCACGGGCGGCACGGCCCATGTTGACAGCGGTGGGCCTCGCGGACGTCAGACGACACAAAGATTCACGAATGAACGTCACGGGGTCATCGCCGCCGGCGCCGGCTCGTAACTCCACAGCCAAACTGAGGCAACCTACGATGGCGATGGCTGGGGCGCCGCGTACCTGGTTACGAGAGGAAACCATGTTCAGCATAACAGACATCAAACCACATCGTTTCTTTGTAAATTAAAGTTGTACTTTGACTTATGCGTTTAATTTGAACGCTTGACCAAGTTCTGGATTTAATTCAATCATACATCAAATCACATTAATATTTCCCAGTGAAATTAAATAATAGTTCTAATACAAACCATCAAGTGGCCTCGTGAGTCACATGAGGAGGAGCTCACACCACAAATCAATAAATAAATAAACAAATAAAAAAAATAATAATTATATGACCAAGCGATGGCTTGTAAGTCATAAAGTGTGTGAGTGGGAGCACTTATGTCAAAACTGTATTGTTTTTATATCAATTTGTCCCCTTCGCTGAGTGCGTGCCAAAAGAATTGACATCATTGCTCTGAAATTCTGAACAGTTAGTCATTCCTCCCTCTCCCATTAAACTCCAACTCATCATGACATCACCTTTCTGCTCATAGCACAATTCATCACACTGACACATCCACAGCATCACACTTGTAACTGCTGCATATTTGTGTAACTGGGAGGAAGAAAAGAGGGTCCCAAACATCTGTGAACATGCCGACAGCTGCTAAAGAAGTCCAACAGCATGCAAGTGCACATCTCATCTTCGCCTCTGGCCTTCAAGTATGTAGTGATAAATGGAGTGGGGGTGTCACTGAGTGCAGCACGGGACCAAAAAATGCGAACAAAAACCCTGGCAAGGGGCATTAATAATTCATCAATAAGCCCTCCCAGAGAAAGGAGGAGTCCGCTTGATGGTTATCTATAAGCAGATTGTCGAGCTTGCACAAGGCAATAAGTAATCTACACATTACGGATTTGGTTTTGTGAGTGTTAGTGTGTTGGGGGTTCCTGCGTGTGCCCCAAAAACGAAAATTCAGGCCGAGTGTAAGCGCGAGCAGGGCCACAAATGCTTGAACCGGCAGTGGCAGGAGCACAAAGGAGTCGACGGCAGAGGCGCGCATGGACGTCGGGAGGAGATGCACATGCGGCCGGCATGCACGAACGAGAGGAGCGGGGAGGTGGTGGAAGAGTCTTACCTTCATGGACTTGATGGCCTCGTAGGCGTCCTGCACCGAGCGGATGTCATCGTAGACGGTCTGTTGAGGCAGCAGCAGCTGGTTGAGGATCTGCAGAGACCCGGCACGGTAGCGGATCGCTTCCAGCGTCATGACCGACACGAGGCGGGATGTTGGGGAGGATAACACGGACGGGCGGGTAGCTGGCACGCACACATACAATAGCACACACGCACACCTTCGCGCTTCACTCGACCCCTTGGACAGGTGAGTGCGGCCTGGCTGGCAGTCGGCTGGTATCAACACGAACAAAAGTTAACGAGAGAAGGAGGAAGATGAGACGCAGGAGGAGGGAAGAAGATGAGGAGAAAAGGGAGAGGAGGGTTGGAGGGCTTCACCTACACTGACAGGCAGACAGACACGGAACCACGTGTCCACCAAGCCGGAAGTCCTCGCCTGGTTAGCCACGCCCACCTAACTCTCTCTCCAATGTGATCGCACCTCCTCGCTGTGCCCCTACCCCTTCCCATCCCCCTTCTCTCGCTTTCAGCTCCTTTGTCAGGGGAAATTTCACATTCAAAGCCGTTATTAGCATAACACCAAAGCCCCCCGTTTCCCCCGACAATTGCAAGCATTTTCTACCAACAATGTTTCTATTTTTGCTGCATTCGGTCCTACTGTTTGGACTTATTTTTGTGTGCAGTGCTCTTCATTGTGGTTTTCGTGGCAGAATTGCACTGAAAATGGAAGAAAATTGTCACCGATTGTGAACATGTACTTTAGAGGACAAATGCAGTTTTTCCCAACCTTTCTTGAGTCAAGGCACATAGGCACACCACCAAGAAAAATTGTCACAAAAAGCGGACACACGGGGTCATTGCCATCGGGTTTGGGGGTTCCAATGAGAACACATTTTACACGGAAAAATAAAATCTCACAGGACAGTGCTATACAAAATGTGACAAAAAGTAAATGCAGTACACAAGTTAGTTAGGAACATTCTGCCATCTAGTGGAAGGGCATTTAATTTTTATGCCTAACACTATACATGACCGGTATAGATAGCTAATCTTTCATGCATTATTTGTCATAAATACAGAATTTTCTGACCAATTAAGCGAAATTTCTTATGGCACACCCGCTGATATCTCACATCACTCTGATTGGGAATCATTGCTGTAAATTATATATAAGAAATTAGCATATCGTTTTTCCTCAAATAGTAGCTGCCAAGCATCTATTTGACATAAGGCATTTATCAGGGATGATAATGATTGTTCTACAGTATGTCATTTTTTAAAAAGACAAAAATAATATTTTTTTAAATTATTTATATGCAATGAAATACATGCAATCAACAAAATGATTTTTGTAACTTTCACTTGAGATTTCTGCACCTCTCAGCAGGTACTTTGTCCCACTCTCCATGAGCAAACTGTCAAAATAGCGATAAACAGTCTTTGCCAGGTTAGTTTCTATTCAGCGATAATGTTTTGATGAACTCATGTTAGTGCACCACAGATACAGTAAATTTGTTATTCATAACAAAGTAGGATTTTTACTTTCCAGCTCAAAAACGGTCATAAGGTTTCATTAAAGGTCACACTAAGAGTGGAAAGTTTTTGACACGAATCATATTGGTCTGTTTTTTTTTTTTGGTATCACAAAAACCTATCATTTGAACAGGGACATGTTTTTTTTTTAAATCCTAGTTGACATTTTACACACTGCGTACATACATATATAAATAAATATATGTTTAATAATGAATAAAATCGGACGATGGCCTTTCCAGGATCTCGTTGACTTTAACACATTGAGAAATGATTTGACTAACTAGTGTAATAACAGTATAAAGACACAAACACACAGCGTTGACCATTTATTCATATTAAAACAAACCCTGTACATAAGATAACAGCCTTGATTCATTCCCGTTTGGAGTTGCACAAATCATGACACACACTTGAAAATAGAGAGAGCATTGAGCGCTGTTCTTCTGTATATAGTATGTTTCTGATTGCCCTTACATGAAAGAATAGAATAGAAAAAAAAGTGATTGGTACACAAAGTGTATGCGTGCCTGTGAGAAAGTCATTTACCAGATGAGCAAAGTTTTGCAATATGTCCTCCTGCCCAACTCGAACCATCCTAACACCACACTGAATGCTGATGAGCTTGTCACCATGACAACAAGACAGCCTCTTACTCAAAGGGCGGGTAATGTCTCAGGTTGTGTTTGTGTGTTTTGAGGTGATGTAGAGTTAACAGCTTGCGAGATCAGGGGACATAAGTAAAATACATTCAAACTTGAAGTGGATTTGCACGGTTGCAACTAATTTTGTGGTGCAATGACAGTTTTACACACTTTAAATGAGTGGTCGATTCAATGGGCCAAAAGTAATAATGATATAGCGCCTCAATGGCATCAGTTATTCTTAAAAAAATTTTTTGCATAACTTTTACTGTCATATCCATCTGAGTTTAAAGGAACTCAGTGACATTTTAATAAATTTTTTTGTTTTGTATTTTATGGCATGCTGGCAAACATAAACATTAGTCATCAACGTTCAGCATTATTCACATAGCTATTTTGTCTGCTCCATAGAGAAAAAAAAGAAAACAAAAAAAAACTGAGCAGAATATTTTCACATTTTTCCAAATGTGAACCCGTACTGAAATTTAGACCCGTCAAAGAAACATGATTGCTCAGAAAGATCTCCGAAATTATTTGAGAAGCTAACATTAATAAAATGCTCATTTTAAGTTGCCAGCTGCGGCCAGGATTTTTGTATGAATGAATCCGCAGTAAAATTATTTTCAAATAGACAGCACGCAGGACTTAACTCCAAGACGGCGAAGAAAATCCAAACGGAGCCGCGTGTAACTCTGAGTAATCTCTGAATGTATGTGAAGGAATTAGTGTGAAGACAGAGAAGGTGAAGGAGGAGACAAAGAGCAAGTGGCTGATGAAGAAGGCAGAGCTAAGACGCTACCACATTCATGGCACACTGCGAACACTCCCCCCTTCTGCAAACCCAAAGGCGACTTTATGTCTGATCTAGTTGTCTCCTTGGTGACACAAACACTAATCCCTCATTATGGGATGTAGGCTGTAGTGCCCCAAAGCCCCGATTATTTTTTTTTTTTTATTCTCATATCACACCACTGCAAATGCAACAGATTACTGTAATCTGGAAACATTGGAGCAGACAGATTAGATTAAGATACATTACGCCCATAAAATAAGGAGGGAAGGTGTTTAAACATCTCATAGTATTGATCAAGTCCACACATTTTGGTTACGAGTGCTTGAAGCGAGACATAAGACAAAGTGAGAATTTTTTAGGTTTTGTGTAGCGTTTGTCCTCAATTGCCTCGTGTCTTTCCTTTAGTATAAAACTGTTCCATGATTTGTTTTTTATTTAGGTTTCCCTTTTATGTTTTCTTTTTAAATACAAATTAACTAGGCAGAAGTGGCTCCATGCATTTGTCTTGGACGTGCGGCAAAGATTTGAGAGCAGAACGCTAGAGTGTTTGTATCTGTTTGTGTGAATATGTGAGTGAGAAGAGAAAAGACAACAGTTCTCCAGCCAATCTTTGTCTCCCTTTATCCAGCACGTTTCCTTTTCAGTGACTCCAGCTGATGATTGAAGCAGACAAACAAGATTGAACCTTTCCACGTGCAATCATCAAAATATGCCGCACAAACTCTCACCTCAGCATCGACCATCTTCAGCCTACTCAGAGCATCCTTGGCGGCCTCCTATAGATGAATTCACATTAATGGAGACTATTAAGTACTTGACGGACATCATATTTGAAAAGCAGCCAACCCGATTGCCTTGACTTGAGAATTTCTTCACAGAGTCAGCGAGTCCTTGGGTGAAGCGCCGCAACACATTCTCATACTCTAGATTGAGGAGAAGGAAAACGTGACTTGTATTTGTTGTTTTTATAGGAATCAGATGTTTGTGGTTTACCCGAGAGCAGAGCAGGAGAGGCTCGCTCCAGCTGCGCTTTTTGCCACTGCAGCCTGTGTGTGATCTCTTTGTGCTGATGAACGACATCAGATGGGGGATCCCGCCGGCTCTTTTTGTACTCTACAATCTGAGAGAGAAGAACACGGTGACGGATGGGACCTTAAAGAAATGAAATGCAACATGATACACAGTTAGACACGGACACAGTCGTACCTTTCTCTCTAAGCGTTCCTTGTCGTAGTTGAGGAGGCTGAAGCTGTGCAGCTTGAACTGGGGAGGAGAGTTGCTGGAGTGGTGACTGCTCCTGTTGCTCAGCTCATGTTTAGATTTCGATCGAGGAGATGGAGCCTGACTCATGAAAACGTACACAAAGTTGTTGAAATGACACGTTAGCATTCTTGCGTTGTACTGTTTTGATAGGACCACAGCAAAAGCTGCGAAGCAAACCGTTGACTTGGGCACTGAGTCCATTCCAATTGGGCATGGGCTGACATTAATGGCAGAATTTTGAGCAGAAAAGGCGCACGTAAGAAGGTTGAGCATCTCAGCCTGAGCTAACTTTTCTACTCGGACAGCAATACAGGTCATTGACTCACCCGTTCTTTTTTCCTCTCTGGAGGTGAGAGCGGGGAGGCTGGTTCAAGGATTACCCACTTTTCTGTCGAAGGCTGGAGTTCTACCCCGGATATGGGTTCTCTGATCTTCACCCTCACCTCTAGCTTGCCACCTGTGGCTTTCCGTCCATCCATCACCTAAGAGAAACAAACGTCTCAATTTTGTTTGCGCATGAAAATATCGGCAGATTTGTCTGCCTTCCGAAATGAATAAAGGACAAAGCAATCAACCTATACAAGTAGGATCACTTGTACTACCGCCTGTACCTAGTGGAAGAGACTCTTGGCATGTATGGAATGCAAAAAATTTAGAAGAAAGGCGCTCCACTCGAGCCACTTGTCAGTCGCATCGGCTCCACCAACTACATCACTGCCAAATATCTGGCAACAAATCTAACTCCAGTGGTTGGAAATATCACACACGCACACACACAACGTCCGAAGCTGGAGACATGCTACCGGCAAAAGCATTTAATCATTTGATGATATCTCCCAGTTAACTCGCTTCCCCACCATTACGGTTGCTCATGCAGTCAGAGCACCAAGACTCTCGTTGACAGAACAGAAGCTACATCGCTCCAGATCTGTCATCCAATCTTCTTTAAATTTGCCACTACACCACTTACTTTCAACTTGCCTCAATTTAACTTTTGTGGATGCTAGGATTCTATTTATTTACATTATAATTCAAATTATTGGAATTTTTTATATATAAATGAAAATAACTCACCTCTATCATCTCTCTTATGTCACAGTGGTTTTCCAGAGCCTCAAGCTTGAGTTGAGCTGTGCCCACAACCTTGTCTGTTTTAAAGAGGCCTCTGGAAAGACGCAAAAGATCATTTGAAAGGGATCATTTGGGCGTCAACATCAAAACAGTTCGGATTTGTACCCTTTGTGGATGATTTCAAATTTGAAGCCTTTGGACTGGATGACTCGTTTAAATCCTCGGTGCGCTCTGTTGATGTTGAGTTTGAACTGCTCTTTAAACTCTGGACTGCTTGTACCTTTCACTGTGCTGGTTTTGTCCCTCTGTGCCTCTTCCTAAACATGCAAAAAAAAAAAAGGGAAATTATTAAATCACATCATCTCTTCCTTCCTTCCTTTCTCTCTTGATGTGACGGGCAACACCTTACCGCACTGGGAAAAGGAAACTCAAACTTGACACTGGCATCCAGGTCATTAGGCGAGACACCTGAAGGCAGAGACGGAGGTGTAAATTCACACCCAATATGGTTTGTAGCAGAACGACAGGAAATGTGCCTACCAGAGGGGACTGGTAGGTTGATGCCTCTGATGATGTACAATATCATGTCGTTGGGAGTCAGATTAGGGTGGATCCTACGGAGACAGACAGGTGTCTTGAGCCCAGTATGAGTGACAGACATCGGTCAGTATCACTGTGATCCAAACAAGTCGAACTGTGAAATGAGTCAGTTAGCTGCCAGCTTGGTGGGTTATTGAAGCCCAAGAAAAATCTGTCACAGTGAGTCACTGCGAAACGACAACTTGAAAACGTGAATTCAAAGGTGGATTACAGCGAGATGATTATCACAATTACATGTAGAGTCATGGAAAAGCTACTAAACCGAAATGCAATCACCCGCCCCCCCAAAAAAAAATAATTGTTTTATATAAATGAGCAATAAAATACGCATGTCTCGTCTTAACAGTTGCATCCAAACCACCGTACACAGTTAGAAGTGCAATTTTGGAAGATCATCTTCAATCTTTTGTCAAGCAAAATGAAAACCTAAAGGCTACATAAGCAGGTAGCGTAATTGACAATTTGCATCGAATTTCAATGCTTGCTAAGAGTTTGCTACTGACTTGACAGCACTGAAGGTCTTCTCCTCCGTGTGACACTTGGGCACCGGCTGCCCGTTGTTGTAGGAATTTTTCAGTATTTCTAGATTTTTGAACGAGTCCTCCACAAGCTTTTCACACCTGAAGAGAAACAGACACAGGCCTAAAGCACAAATACATTTTCACAAAGGTCATGACCTGACTAGATTAGATTACATTAGAAATCCCTTTATTGTCATTGTACTCAAGTGTGCAACAAGATTGTGTAGTCTTGTAGTTGGAGTCAACAACAAAATAGACACGTTTCTCATATTTTGGTAATGTTATTTAGTGGCCGTGTAAAATGTCGCGAATATTGGTTGTCATTAGACTGTGCCGTTATATTTTACGTTACTGTGTGTCCGCTAATCATATGTTCTGGACAATTAAACAAAAATGGGATTAAAAAAAAAAATAATAATAAAAATTGGCTTCAGTAGTACAATTGTTTGTATCCATCTATGGAAGAGGAATTTCCGCCTGAAGATGACGTGTTGTAATATATTCAATAAAAGAAAGAATGAACAGAAAAGAAGAAAGCTTTGAGCAACATGTTCTTACTTGAGAGCCTCGCCAATATTGCCCAAGAGTGTGAACTGCTGCGAGTGACTCAGACATTTCTGCAGATCAAGTTGGAGAGAGAAAAAGATGCAGTGGAAATGTTGGCAGCCACAATTACATAATTCAACATTTTGTACAAAATGATTGGTCTGTTAATACAATAAAAAAAACACAGTGCTCACAGAAATATATAAAATCCGATTAAAGCTAATAAATATTTTATGAACATTTAACCAAGGGAAGATCAGACATTGTCTTTGAATTGGGAGTTAGATTAAAAAAATGCCAGAGCTGCTTGTTGAGTGAAACAAAATGTGAATGCCAACCTCATGCTGCTTTCGCAAAAGATCCATGAGGCCATGGTACTGCTCACTGGTGCGAGGAGAAAGAGGAGATGTTCGAGAACGAGCAAGCAAAAAGTCCTCCTCACTGACTGGGCTGCTGGGTATCTGAGATGCGAACAAATATGGTGAAAATACACATTAAAAAAAAAAGAGAGATTTTTATACATTTCAGATATGAAACACAATAAGTCACAAATAACGACCAACATTTGACAGCTGTAACCCCCTATAAAACATTAAAACTGATTTTTTTCCCCCCTCAAATTAAAAACCTCACTTGTGATGCAGAACAGTTAAAAATAGTAGGTACATGCCTGTCATTTGAACTTTCCACTTTCTATTACAAATTATGAATAGTAGAAGCAAACAAACAGAGGCACTGGAATCATATTCTTTTTTATAATTACATTGTGACTAGGAGTCAGAGAGGAATCAACAACAAAACGGGAGAAAAAAAATCCAATGAAAGCAGTCATGTGGGATACCGTCAGACAACATGCAGGAAATACAGAAGCTCTCTCACACGTGCACGCAAATAGACACACAATGGCTTTCAGTACCTCACACATTCAGTTACTCCTGCGACAAAGTCAAAGATATTGTGCCACATAGAAATGACTTTCATATTATCTTGTCTTTCATTAGTTTTAATGCAGAAATGCAGAACCTTGGTGATATCAATAGGAATGCCAGACTTGGCGGCTTCGATCATGGGGTCGAGTCCTTTGGCGTGTCTGAGGTTCTGCGCGGCTGCTGTCATATCCTACAAGATATGATCAAGACTTTTTGAAAGCGCTATTGTGGTTATGAATCGTACATAAACACACCAATGTCAGACACTCAGTCTAACAAAAAAAAACAAACACTCTATAGAATACCTTTGACTTCTTTGAGCGCAGTGCTGCACGCAAAAAAGCCTGTCGCCGTAGTAACAGGAAATCCACTTGCTGTTGGGCTAAAATAAGAATTACAAAAAAATAATGATAAGCGATGCCCTTATGTAGCAGTCAACGCATGGGTGTGCAGGCAGGGTTTGGCGTTACACTGCCAACACACCTTTGGCTCCCAGTTTTGGTGTTGCGGAACCACCAGGGGCTTGAGGCGCTGGAGATTTTGCTTTCTGGGCAGGTGGCCGCACTGAGGCCTAAGAAGAAATAACTGTCTTTAAAAATGATCCAAATAGAGATAATGAAAATTGTAACGGATATTGTATAATAATACATATGTAATAATGAACAAAAATAAATACCCGATTACAATAAACCAGAAAAAAAGGTCTGGATTCAATACATATGAGTAAATACAACAGACGGTACTTCTGCCAGGAGTCTAAAGGCAACCCAGTCAAAATCTCGGGCCGAATATCAATGAGAGCACTTGGCAGTATATTTATTAGGTTTTTTTGTACTTTGGCAGTCTCTCTTGGACTGTCCACTTCTTCTTCTTCTGCGTCTGGATCCCGATTAGCTATTTTCATCGCCGTTTCCAGGACACCCATAAAGTTTTGCGCATCGCTCTCCGAGCCCTGCAATGGTGGACAACCTAGAAAAGGAATACATGTGCTACACAATACATAATCTGTGCATAATGTACACAACAACCACAAAAAAAAAAACTCTTAACTGTATGACATCAGAAATATACCTGGTGGTACAGGTAGATCGGACAAGCTGACAGGTCGTCCAGCTTTGTGTGCTTTAATGGAATCTTGGTATTGCTGTTAAAAGAATAATAAATTAATAAATAATGTAAGTTTTTTTTGTTTTGTCTTGATTTCATTGTGATAAAAAAGCCCCACTAAGGGAAGACTGTTAGTTTAAGATTCCCTCAACATTGACAAAAGACTTGTTAAATGTTTTATGTCTATTCTATATTACAAGAGTTCAAACATGGCAAGTACTCACATTCTGTACTTGAGTAGAAGTACAGTTACTTGCATACAGTAGGAGGAAAAAGCATGCAAACCCTTTCACATTTTTTCTATGGGAGTGAGATAAGACAGGAGTGAAAATCCACTCCTGTGTAACCGTCTATGCACACGTTTCTACATTATGGCAATCACAAATTGTGACTTACATTGTCTGATCAGTTCAACGTAAAGCCAAGTTTGCGCCTAGAACCATTACAAGCTTCCATTACACAGAAGATAATCAATATAACTGATAATGGCATTATTCTCCTTATTAAAAGGTGGCAGGGAGTGCCATGTAAATAATTCTGAAACTGTTATATTAAGGATAAAGGGCTCCTTAAAAACTTTGAGCTGCATGGCATGTACCTTTACAATGCGCTGGTGCATGCGTGCTTTACGGTCATCTCCTTTATTCTTGGCGCCATCAGCTGCTGATTTGTAAATGTCCATCCTCTGCTGCAAGGCTTCGGCCAGATTGCTGGGAGCAGGGAGGCCTTTGAATGACACACACACAGACACATTGAGCATCACCTTCATCGCACAATGCTAACTAGTCAGAATGAACAATTGGGGCTACTTGCCAGCTGTTGGTTCCTGTCGGGTTGTTGGAGCAGCAGTGGCTTGCTGTTTAGGGGAATGCGGTGCATGTGCCTCGGTTACTACGTCTCCTGTGAATCATTATGCATCAGTGGTTGAATCAAAAAGAACACCGTGATTGTATGGAAACGAAAGTGTGATAAAGGAAGTATAGTAACTAAACAGTATAAATTACTATGGAAGTCTCGATCTGATTATGTGATTTTCAACTGAAAAAAAAAAAATATTTTTTTCATTTTCTTGAAAGTTTTATATTGCACAATGTTACTAATGTATTTTTATTGTTTATTTTCTGAGTTGTAGTGACAATAACAGAGCTGCTTGCACCCACGCACACACTTGCTAACTTTATGATCAAAAATCCAAGAAGAGTTTATGTTCAAAAAATGACAATGACAAAAACAAATGTGAGATGGATCAATACACATTTTGAGTTGTTCAATAAGTGCATCGTCAAATCTTGTGCTTTAAAAAAGGGCAAAAAATATATAGAACTTCGAGTTTATTTTAGTGCCTAAATAAATATAATATTTTTAAATAATTCATTTTAAGACTGTGACATAAATAAATTGGCACTGATTTGGTGGAACGGTCTGTCTATATAATATGAGCATTGATGTACAAACATGTCTGCATGTATATTTTTATATTAATTTAAGAACAATTAGATGCACATTCTTTTTTTTCTTAATGTAATGTCGAGGCATCGAATCAGGACTTAGTATTGGCAGATAAAAAAAAAAAAAGCGCGATCTGGACATTCCTAGTAATGAACGAGTCAACTGAAAGTTCAGTAATCTATCAAGAACAATCCAAGCAGATAATTGTATGGCTGGTGTGTAGATGAGAAAATATAAAGGAAAGCATTCTGCTGAAGTCGTCACACTGACCAGGGGTTGGAGGAAGCGAGCTCAGGTCGACTGGTTCACTCCTATCTATGGCCTCCACCATTGAGTCCAGATTCTGCATATCAAAAGCCCATCTTCATCAGGTTGTGTTTGAAAAAAAAGCTACTCGTGAACGTAAGCATGCCACTAACATGTGGCTTTTCGTCCTGTTACCTTGGCAATGACGTAGTGCTGTTTGGCCAGGTCGATGTTACCGCTCTGTTTGGCTTGTATGGCTGCTAGCTTGTACTCTCTCTGTCGGGACAACACTGCTTGTTTAAGCTCTATAGGAATAGAAGAAAAGAATCTACGTCAGGATTCACAAAGGTACTCATGAAACTGTCCCGTACATTACTTGAGCAACACAAAGAGAGAGAAGGCTGAGAGCAGTATGTCATCATGTGACCTGAGTGTTGCGTGCCGGGCTGACTGGGTGTCAGTGGCGAGATCATCGGGGTTCCCGGAGTGATGGCAGCAGCCGGGTTGTGGGGTGGAGCTAAATGGAGTGGCTTCGAATTAGGAGCTAACGGCGCCGCCTCCCGTGACGGTTTTTGATTGACTGGAGGGTAGGGAATTAACACGGGCTCTGGCATTTGCTCTTTCGTTGATTCTGACTCCGCTGCAGCATTGGCTTTTCCGCAGACAGCAACAGGAGGTGGCATCTCCTCCTCGTTGACTGGATTTCCTTTCCTGACCGATGTAAGCATGGACTGCAATGTCTGAGGACGGCAAGGGCAGGAACCGTAAGCATAATTGTCAGGGGGGGGTAACCCATGTTGATATGGTTTGAAATGGAGACACTTTACAAAACCTTTAATCCGCGGTCATATCTTCGAGCTTTGCTTGTCTCCCCAGATGCAGTTGCATTGGCGATGGCAGCCGTGTACATCTCTATACGTTCCAATACTCGGCATTCCAATCCACTTGCACCAGTGGAATTCGTAGGAGTAAAAGAACGGGATGTAACACTAACTCTAGGAGCCTGTGGGGTCTGAGCAGGACTGTTTTCCTCGTCATCCTCCAAAACGTCATTCAGTTCTGCCTGTGAACAAACACCGATGTATTATTGTACATGTAGTTCGGGGAAAGGAAGGAATATATGGCAATGGTGAACAACGAAACATCAATATTGAGTGAGCACTCGTTATATCGTGGGCCATCGTTCGCAGCCCCGCTAAATCAAATATTTTTATATGATCAAAGTTTCATGGGTTTTGACAGTACACTTGAGGCAAGTTGGAATTTAAATTTTTACACTTTCGGTTCAGTATCCCATTATGCCGCAACATGCAGGACAGCACTGAGGTCTACTGCTTGAGATCTAGCATAAGAGGATGAAGAGAGAACCCATTCAGTGGAATATGGTATCACATTTTAATATATTCATTGTTCCCACATAACAGAGAGAAGATATGCCGGTGAGTATAGTTGTAAATTTTTTTGGAATGTGTCACTGCTCTGTGTGTGTTGAAGTAGCAGTTGTTTGAAGATGTAATTATACACATTTCAGTTAGCCCATCTATGGCATTTCATATTACAGTCTTCACTCGTGCCAAGCAAAAGTTTTTGGGGGAAAAAAAAAGATTTTTTTTTTTTACTTATTTAAAAACAAATAAAACTACATTGTAGATTTAAAGTCATCAATAGTCTGAACAAATATTGATGGAATTAGTAAGTAAGCAAATGCATCAAAACAGAATACTATTTGTCTTATACTATTACATATTATATACATATATATATTCTTCAAAGAAGGCACATTCTGCCCAGATTTGCACATCTTGGTGTTTTCTCCATCAGCTCTATGATGAGGATGACCCTTTATGAGTGGAATGTCTTTCAGTTCAGAGCTGCGTATTTTCAAGAGTTAACAGCTTGCATTTTTTGACCTCATAATGTTTTGGGGAGTATTTGAATTTCAACGTGTTTCCAAACTTTTGATTGTTACTCAAAGGTGGTCATTTTTTGTTGCGGGCCGCGTTGTAGTTTTTATTTCCCTCGCCTCCAAAAGCATTGGAGTGGCAAGGTCTGTTCATTTGTTGAATGCTGAAGCCTGTTGGCTTTCAAATGAAATGATGAATAAGAGAAAAGCTGTTTTTTTTTCTGGTGCTTTCTCCCTTGAGTCCCCCCTTCAGGAGGTGAAATGCATTCTCTATTAGTTTAAGGTCTGGTGATTGACTTGCCCAGTCTAAGACCTTCCACGTTCTTGTTTTCTTGGCAGTGTGTTTTGGGTCATTGCGTTGTTGCATGACGAAGCACAAACAAGAAGGGGAAGAGGCTAGAGTTAAGGCCTGGAAAAGCATTTCAATTGAATAATCCAACAGTCTGGTGTAAGTGGGTTACTGAAATACAGCATTCTGCCACCAAATATTACATGTTATTCACTTTAACTTAATTTAATGATATCCGTTCAAATACTTTTGCTCACATAAAAAAGTGGTTAGCCTCAAACAAACGATGCTTTGTCTTGACTCGTTTAACACATCTAGATGTAAATACCAAAAAATAAAAGTTGGAATTCTCAACTTTTGTCTCGTACTCATCTTTTGATCTCAAACCCAAATGTTTTCAGTATTCAAGAAAAACAAAGGACCAGACCTTGTCGTTTCAATACTTTTGAGGGAACTGTAAGTGGATGATCCCATGATATTATCATATGTATACAACAAATCATTGGCTAACGACAGTCATTTTGTAGTCAGGAGCCAGTAAAACATTGTTCATGCAACTATTTTGATGATGTGGATATGCTTATCTGTCATATCTAAGTACCAGCAGATCTTCATCATCACCCAAGTCCTCATCCTCCATGTCCTCTTCATCCAGGTCTTTCATGCAAAGAGCCGCCATTCGCTCAATATCAGCCATTGCGACAGGAACTGGACACCAGAAAGGTTTAAAGCACCAGTACAATGAGACATAAGTAAACTTAAATGTACATGGGGGGAGGACAATCAAGTAGTCATTACACCTTTATGTTCACGCTTTTTCCTTTGCAGTCCTCCTCCTCCCCCCATCAAATTGTGTAGCTCAGCTTCAAGATCTTCATCGTTGCCGTCAACATCCATCCCCCCATCCGGGGTCAGGTCAAGGAGCAGCCCCATCTGAATAGGACATAATTTACACAGATCGAAGGTTACACAGGTGCTCAAGAATGGGCATTTCGTTCAAGACCTGAGACGACTTACTTGTTTGGCACGAGCAGCCCCTTGACCCCGGGGGGGTGGGTTCCGACTTCGACTCATCGACTGTCTTCTATATAAAACGTGGCTTGCTATTAATTGTGCAAACAACAACATTTTTTAAATGTGTTCAACAGCGTTGGCCGAGTAATGCAAGTCATGGCACAGTTTTGTGCGGCTAATGCCTTTTGAAAGTAATTTCTTTACCTTGTCACTTTCCCGCACTCAGCGACAGCTGATCTCTTAAGATAAAAATGTAGTGTAAAGACAGCCTGTCGAATATTGCTCCGAAATAAATGGTAAAATAATATAATAACAGTTTAGTGTTAACAGCCGTCGAGCTGTCAAAACAAGCTCGACAAGCAGTGAAATTACTTCCTACATTGCGTCTCCAATGGCAACAGGCAAGCGCTTTACGGCTGACCGTAATACAATAACTACTGACGTAAAACATTTCAAGGGCGCTTTGGTTTAGAATTTAGATTAAGGTGGGTGCTTCAAATCAAGTGAAGTTTAACTTCTTTTTATCGCTATCCATCAGAAAATAAACACCAGAGTTACATTAAATTACATTTATATAAGTTTGAAGTAATTTCAGTAAATATCCAAACCTCCAACCTTATGGTAATTAGCTAATCATTAGCTAGGAAACCATAAATGTGATGTGTGAGTGTTAGTTTCTTGCTATCATATATCATGCAGTCGTGACACCATTCCTTTTGAAAGCTTTTTAGAAATAGAAATGTATGTGTATCTTTTTATTCATTTAAATTATTCATAAAGGTAACATTTGAAAGATGACCAAAGCAAGTGCGAAGATCCAGGACCAAGGTAAATGATGCTACAACATCACACAATTTGTTTCTTTGTTGCATCAAATTTGTAAGTATATAACAGTTAATAACATACTGTATATCTTATACTACCATGATTACTGGTTTTAATTCATACATGTGGCACTTTTCTTTTCAAGGCAGCTCAGATCCACCGCAGCTTTCGTCCCTCAGGACAAGAAAAAGGCCTTGTGACAAGCTTTCCTCTACGGATGTTGGCCATACTTTTCAACAACAGGTAATCAAGTCATTTTTTTAAAGACACCTTCAGTCTAATAAAACCAACCGTGATTCCACATAATTTCAGGATACTGGAGATAATAATGTAGGAAGTCATCCTGCACCTTTGTGACCTTTCTGCAGGTGTCTATTGTCATTTCTGTTCAAGATCAAGAAGCAGCACAGTCCTCACTGACTAAACCTGATGTCACTCCTGACAAAACTGTTGACGACTCCACTGTGAATGATACTGTTAAAAAGCAACAAGAGGCAACAGTCACATATCTCATCAATGATTCTCAACAAGAGATTTCTCCTGCTGGGGATGATAGCAAAAGTGGAAAGGAGAAGGGAGAAGAAAAAATCACAGAGAAATGTGACCAGCCATTGTCTCAAACATGCACTGATCAACAGCCATTTTTTCCGTTGACCTCTGAAAAAGCAGGTCAGTCATGTTCAACTGCTTTAGAAGACCAGCAGAGAACAATGAATGACCTAGAGTGTGATTTAAAAGGGAAAGTGAGCCAAGGTGCACCTAGCAATGATCACACGGGTGACATCAAAGATGACAAAGCTGAAACAGTGATAGGAGAGCCAGCCAAAAAGAGGAAAAGGATGGGTATGTGCGGTCTGAAAGAGAAGGAGCAAAGTCATTTTTTACAGATAAGTAAGAATGTAAATGGACAGAACAGTAGACAGAAAGTGGAACGGCAGATATCCATCCATAAAGTTGACATTGGATCATCACGTTTACAAACATCAATGCTCCCAACCCCGTTGGCCATCATTGGAGAACCAAGGAAGGAAGAGGTACTTCACTCCAGTCAGGGTAGCGCAGCGGACAGGTCAGTACCAATATCTTGTTTTATTTATCCGGTTAAAACCAACACGTTAAATTGTTTCATTTGTTTTGTTAAAACACAGGCCAGAAACAAAAGTCCACATTCCTGACGCACCCTCTGATGGGTGTGACGTTCTGTCCAAGCCAAGTTATTTGTACGGCAAAAGTCATGCCCATGAAGAGGGCTCAGTTCTTGCTCTGGATCCAGCTATGGACAGCAAGTCAGACCCACCAGCAATGGAAAAGAAATATTGTTTGGAGAACCCAAATCCTCAAGAAGTGGATTGTGGATCGTCAAGCATAACTTCTAGCGACGTGGAGGTGCAGTGCGCCGTCGCAACAACTGATGGGAGGATGCAGAACATCTGCGGTGATGCTGTGGACTGTGATGAGGACAAAGCAGATGTGTTGTCTGCTAACAAACAGGAAGAAGACTGCACTATCAAACTCTGTGAAGCTGCGCCCTCTGGTGTCTCAGAGACGAATGACATGGTGAGGAGTTTATCCATTTGCCCTGTTGGGAAAGCTGTTGGAGCATTGAAGCTCATGCACATACATTGTAGGACATATACTTTAGAACCCTCTTTGTCATCAGTTCCCCTTAAAAGTCGCTTGATATCTAACGGGAATTTATTTAAGTGCCAATTTATAAAACATTTCCCGCTGTTTGTTGATAGTTATGTTTAATGAAAAGTTAAAGCGAAAAAGATCAAAAGACTGCTGCAGACAGAGTTTTGTTGTTTTACTTTTTAGACTAGTTCAGTAGTTTCATTTCATTTCAAGTCTTTATTTTTTTGATTATATTATTGTGAAAGAAAAGCAGAACTACAAACGTGAGCCATGACTGTGATTGTGACCCATTGGGAAGCGATTTGAAGTTTGCGCTGTTGCAGGACATACGGTGTTGTAAATTGTATTTGAAAATAATTTGCTTATTTTTGTTATACACAGCGCAGTCATGATGATGAGCGTAGTTCTGCTGCTGCGAACACAGAGCACCCACAAAGCATGAACCCCGCCGACTTTCTTGGATCTGGGTGCTTCGATTTTGTCTCAGACTCACAGCTCAACAACATTCAGTTGACGTAAGCAGATCAAATCTATGGCATTTGAAAAAAAAATGTTACTCCCAGTTTCCTTGTCAGAATTGTACGGCGCTTTATGCAAGCGCATGCAGCACAATGTAGCGGCATCCTTGATCTTCTGGTTTTCTTTCCGAGCACACACACACACACACACACACGAAATGCTCTCATGACTTTGACCGTAGCCACGTAATTGAAGGGGATGTGTCGCATTAACCGACAGATGTGGGCAAAATTGTTGAAATCCCTCTGTTAATGAAAGAAGAACAAAGAATAACAACAGGAATAGATTAATAAATTTGGAAAAATGAAAATAACCAAAAAATAGAATTGTGGAAAATGTCAGAATCTTTACAATGTGAAAAATAAGCAAACTTGTACTATTTGTATACAAAAATGATAAGAATATTTCACTATTTTCTTACTCAGTATCATCAAATGCGTTAACAATAAGGGATTTGTGTCACCTCCAGTGAGGACCAGCTGTTAAAGGAGAAAGTTGTTCAGCCCTCTGACCGTGAAGAAGATGCTTCGGTACTGATGTGCGGGCTCATCAAGGAACTCTCCATTCTCAAGTTGGTCAATCTCATCTTCTATTTTTCTGCCGATTTGTGGATCATTCCGAATGTAATTCTCTCTTTTCCAGTCGAACCGTTATGGCCGCTCATCGAGAGATTGAGAATATGCGTCGTGGCAGTAGGAATTCAAGGAACATACCCCGCTGAGAGGTTGCCCAACTGAGATCCCAAGTTGATGGTCAACGTAAACGTTTTGTTACGCAATTTAACCTTTTAGATTACCGTGTTGCGTTTTAATATTTACTGAGAAGTAAAAATGGGTTCATTTGTTGGAGCCGTTCTCTTGTATGTCTAAAAGGTAATTCTTTAAAATTAAATAAAAAACAATGACAACAAAGTGTAGGTTTTACATTACAAAGTTATAATTTGGGTATACAAAAATATGCACAATTTCCCTCCACAAACTGAGGAACGTTAACACTTTTTTTTTTCCAAGGTCACATGCATTATTCTGGAAATAACAAACTTGCAAAAAGCATTTGCACACAACATAACACTATTGGGGGAGGGAAAGGGAGAGACAAGAGCGAGCCGACCATGTTTAAAAAAAAATTAAAACAGTTTCCAAGCATTACCTGGTAGTCATCTAAAAGTCGTTGTCTAGCAAAAGAGTAGAAAATAACTTGACATACACGCACATGCATGTTCAACACGAGTTCAAACCAAATCACACACACACACACACACACACACACACACACACGCGTGTTGAACTAGTTCAAAGTCAATTCCACTTAAATGCCAGCTCTCCGTGGCGCACGTGGAGCTTGGGCGTCTTGGCGGGTGTAAACGGAGATGTAAACGCTGTCAACTTTGGGGCAAAAGCGTTTGGTGTGGGCTCGGGCCCCGGTGGCACCACACAGAGGACACACGTACTGGCGCAGATACGGACACAGAACCTCTCCCGCGAGATTCTTCAGCCAGTGAGAATTATACACCAATTGAGTCTCCCCGTTGTGTTTGCAAAAACTGCACCTCATGCTCACAACGTCCGGAGATGGCGGTTCGGGTGCCTGCTGCTGACGCGCCGTCCTCCTGCGATGCTGCGGACCGCTCGTCTTTCCTTCCAAGCCAGCGTTGATCGACGGACGAGCAGAAGCGGTCAAAAGATCCCACTGGCCGTCAGATAGTTGTCGAGTGGAGGATCCTCGATTTGTACATCCAACACGAGTTGCATCAGAGTCGCTTCTTTTTGCGGGTGCGTTTGCGCGTAGAGAACCCAAAGTCGCGCTTACGTCGTAGTGAGGGTGCAGAACTTCAGCGGCCACATTGCGAGACTGGATGGAGGGATTCCGATCCAGAGTTCCTCGGATTAGATCCGACAGACCCATGTAGTCCTTCCAAGGCTGAAAATTTGTGTTGTTCGAGTCCATTAAGGAACGCTCCCACACCAGGCTGTTCATTTTAGCGTTTTCAGGCCGAACTGCGCGCACGTCGGTCGCGTGGCTGTTTATTTTGCCCCCAGAAAAAACAAACGAACAAAAACAGTGTGGCGACGCGGTGTCTTGCACGGGCCTTTGATTGTTAATTGGATGCACGTGACCACGCCTGCAAAGCATCAACCAGGCGCCAGGTGCTTTAGCCCCGCCCACTCTAGATTCTTTGTTTCATACTTAATTTACTAAGGATTTACACAGCCATCCCATCTCTCACTCTTCATCTTGCATAATTCAATGCTGATTCTCTGACTGAAGTAACTTGGGTCGTTTCCAGAATAGGACCACATTTAATGTAACTCCCTGAAATTTCAAACACATGCACTAATTTCTGAAACTTGCACAAGTCTACTTTATAGTTGTACTGGGTGGAAAATGCCCCTGCCCCCCCGCGCCCACCCAAAAGAAAATCCAAATAGCAGGCAGCCTTATTCGCCCAAGTAGACGTGTGAGCGACCACACTCCTGTACCGTAGTAAAACAAATAACCAACCAAGCCCGGTGAAAATCACTCCCACTCCGATTTTGGAGGTCATCCAAATATAAAAAAATTACTTGACTAGCTCCAGCGCTACGGCAGGGGTCTTGAATCCTGTTCCTTGCAGGCCAGTGTCCTGCCCGTTTTCCATCTCTCACTGCTGCAACACACTTGATTTGAATGTTCAAGATTGCTACCATACTTCTACAATATTATCTTGGAAAACATCAGTCTGTCGTTGAGATTGTTTTCAAGGAATGCAACAGTGCTACCTTCTTTTGACATTCAAACAGGACATAGCAATTACTTGATGAAAGCTTATATAGTGATTTGCTTTTATTATTTTAAGAAAATGCATGTTTTAGAATGGCCTTGGAATTCAATTGCCTGAAAATGACAGATCCAAATGTGCGGTTGGGTTTGTGTACATCCCATCTCTCCCACCAGCCCATCTCTTGGAGGGGTGAACTCCCTCTTCGGCTCTGGAGACAGGAAGCACATCAAGTGGATTTTACAGTCATAGAATTTCTGGTGCATGCCTATCAAAATAATTGTATTTTTTCAATAAAGGCTAGTCCTACTACACTAGTGTCCAACTCAAGGCCCGGGGGCTAGATCTGGCCCGTGACCTCATTTTATATGGCCCGCTTAGGGCAAATCATGTGCATCTTCTTGTTTCTAACACATTTTCTTCACTTTCAACAACATTGAGATATTGCCATTTATTTACCAATCTTCCCCTTTTAAAACAAATTGACGAATTGTTGAACTTGGGAACTGAGTGTACTTTCTTGTTCCATGTGACGACGTACTCTTACACATCTGCGTAAACTAGTTCATTACGCGTTGTTTGTAACCGTGAAATATGTTGGTACTTTCATAAACTGAGGAGCCCCTTTAATATTTTACTACCCGTCTGCGATCCACCTGCAATGGGCCTGGGACCCACTTCAAACATTAGCAAATATGTACTTGACAGACCTGTGGTTGTATGACAAACTGAGGGCGGCATAGAGCTCTGGAGTACTGGGTGTTCCAACTCTGACTCTTCCCCGATGGCACGCTGAAACAGTCACAGGGCTGCATTCGGTGGAAGATGGAGAAATGGGAACACAGCCAGATATGCTAGCTGGGCCCAAACCTGAGAAAGCCAGTCAAAAACAGTGGTTTTTTTCTACCCTCACTTTCTTACGACCATAAAACAAGAATAGGGTGTAAAATTAACTCACTCACTACCAGCCAAGTAAAAAAAAAAAAGAAATATAAAATTGACGTGTTTAGCCGTCAATGGCAGTAAATGAGTTAGGGACTCTGAACTCAACATTTAGAGCACTTTACAAATGGTGTGCACATGCAATGTTTACTGCTATATACAAAGGGAACATTTTGTGTAATACTGTTAAAAAATATACAGAGATAACAGCATGGTTTTTATTTTTAATAAAATTATGCGTCACACGGCTTTCTACTTACTATGGAGTGCGCAGTCCGTTTTGTCCCTTGCGGCTCTTTCACTCCACAAAGGAGAATCATGTAAATATTGCTGCTTCAAGAGAGAGCCCTTGTGATTCTCAAAGTCCAGACGCTGTGAAAAAAAAAAAAAAAAATGCAATTCCAGATATTTCATGTCGAATTTGAACACTCTCACCTCCCAACTTAAGCGTATGGCGGCCTCGGTGAACGACTGTCTCTCCTTTTCGAAAGTCCGTCTCTGATGTTTGAAGTCGGCCCAGTGCATTTGGAGACGCTCCCACTCCTCCAAAAAGTAACAATCACTCAGCTCAGATGGGATGGGTGAGAGAAGGCCGTCCTACAACAAGAACAGCATGAAGAGATGAGCGAGTCCAAACAGTTTTGGTTGTGCGTCGAAGTCGACGCAATTGAGAATCACACCTGCAGCATTTGTTGTTGTTGTTCGACCATTTGTTGACTCTCTTTCAATTCTGTTTGAAGCTGAGCCAAAAGTTTGTCATGGTCCGTGTCGTCGCCGATTTGGCCTGCACACAAACGTTCTCATAAATGATGCCAGGAAGCCGCTGCACTTAGTCGATTTTTGGTCTTACGAAGCTGTGCAAATGCACAAGAGAATGCAATCATGTCACTTTAAAAAAAAATCAAAAATCCTCAGCGTTTTCACCCTCACGTCGAAGGTCAACCAGACTTTGCCGCACACGTTTCCAACTGTGAACCACACCTCCCGTCACATGGTCACCAAGCGCTGCCTCAGCTTGAGTTAACTTTTTGTCTCCATTTGGGGATCCGCTCGCAACGTCCTCCGAGTTTGACAAAGTCTTAAAAGACAAGAATGGACAGAATTACGATAACATCCACATGGTGCTCTCAAATGACTGCTTCGCGCAAAACTCCCAATTTGAGGTTCAATATTAGAAAGGCTACAGGACACGCCACAATTGGGCCAAATTTTTCACATTTTCACTTTCTTGCAATCTAAGTCGGAAAAGATTTTCCAGATATTGCCGCAAGATTTACCTGACCGATTTCCCCGGGTGAGCTACGAGTGATTTTAACTCGCCCATCTGCTCAAAAATTGTAGCGCCATCAATGATGATGACAAATAACGGAGTGGCAACATTCTGTAAATTACCCACCTGCGGTAAGAACACTCTGGGTGGTTTTTTTTCCCCCTCGCTTGTATCACGCACATTTTATCAATTGGTTAAAATGGTTAAAAAACAAAAAAACAAAAACGGATCGCCTCGTTTTCCTCACTTGCTCCATGTCAACTCTGATGGCATGCAGTAAGGTGGTGAGGCTGTGCCGCAGCTTCATTGCTTCCCTGAGCTCCGCTTCTCTGCGCTCCAGCATCAAACGCAGTGCTGCCTCCTCTTGCCTAGCCAAAGAAAGAAAAAGAAAAACACACTCCACCTTTTAAAGCAATTTCATAGCAAACACCGCAAGCTATCGGAGTCAAGTTTACGTTGCAGCCGAAGGCGATGAATTGATCGACTTCACATTTTTGCCTCGAGCCCCCGGTGGCAAGTTCAGCATCTCAGCGGCTTCAAAGAAAACGAGAATATTTGACATAGAGGCCCAACGAGCTGCAATTGGATTGTGATCATCTCACAGCTTCCTCTCTTGTTGTTTCTATCTGACAACTGAGTAAGTCGTTCTTTCATTCTGGTGCTTTGTTGCTCTCTGCATCTCAGCTCGGATTCATGCTGGTTGACCCTCAGCTGCAAACGGGTACTCTGGCGGGAAAAAAAAAACAAAAAAAAAAACTTAGTTCATCCCACAGTGAGGAAATTTACTGTGTACGGGAGCAATAGTGCAAAGCGAGAATGTTGTCCAGTGGCTCGCAAACAAACACCTTACCTTTGCCCGTTCACACTTCAGCATGTCCTGAAGTCGGGCCACGTGCTCATCCATCGCTTTCAGTTGCTCCTGCAGGAGACGATTTGGCTGAGTAAATCAGAAATCCTTCATCATACGCAATAGCGTCCATTTACTCACCCTGAGGGAATCTGCTTGATCACCGTTTTCCCATGAGGGGTTGCGGTGAGAGATTTTACTCGGAGGGCTGAGGTCCCTCAATAAAGAGCCTGAAGAAATGGCACAGAAAGACAATAGTAACTTTCATTTCTACTTTTTCAGTTTACAACCGGCGCTCGATCAATCAACTACCTGCTACCGGCTGAGTTTTGGTTACATTTTCGATTGACTGACTTCACTCCGTCCGCCATTTTGTTTTGGACAAGATCTTGCGTGACAAGTTTTTATTAAACGACTGAACTAAATGAAGATGCCATGATTCATATATTTATTTATTTAATTCCGGCACACTTGTTGGTGTGTTAAAAATGGGCACCGTTTACCTGGAATCTCTTGCTTCTTTCCAGCTTTTGTCTGAGCAAACCTCAAAGCCATGTAGGAGCCAGTAAGTTAAATTCCGCAGTCGTTTTCAGAACAAAATGACTCCTCTAAAAAAAAAAAAAAAATTTTTAAGTTAAAACGTGTAACAATCATATTAACACATGCCAGCCATAACTACCATAAAACGGGATCCCTCGAAATGTGCGTGTCACCTTGAGGAGTGCAACTTCCTCTGGTCATGTTGCCACTCAGGTGTTCGCAGTTGTACTAATTAGCAGGCAATGACAAAGTGTGAATAAAATATTCAAATCTAGAAGCAGACCTCTCATTCCCTGACAGCTTATTTTAACACTTCACCGGCTTTATAGTGGAAGAGATGAAGCCATTCAACATTGTTGAGCAATCAGTGTTTGAAGGAATGCTGCAGCCAGGCGAAACGACTAATATATATATTTTAAGCATTTATCACACTGGTCAACAGTTAATTGTAATCCAAGAAGACTTGGTGTCCCCAAATAAATGGAAGGTCTTTGCTCTTTTTTGCTACTTTTTAAGTGCGTCAGACCCATTTATGAATGGTCGTTGCTGTGTGTGCGTAATTTTAAACAAGTTTCCGTAAAGGATTCTTCAGCAATTCTCATGTACATAAGCAAGACATCTCACCTAAATTTGTTTTAAAAAAATATATTTTAATAAAAGTTTATTCAAGATAAATCGATGACTTCAAAGCAGTAAATGAATGGTAAGTCAACACAAGAGCAAATTTTGATCAGTGTGTTGGTTTCTAACATCCTCAATGTCAATCTAAAGGTTTCAGATGCCAAATCCAGAAAAAAAAAGCATCTTCTTTTAAACCATAATTGGCATTTTGTAGGAATGGCAATTACAGCAACGGTTCCAAAATGATGCTCACAAAGCAAACAAACACAAATTGTCAGTGTATGAAAAAGAAATTTAATTTCTAAAAATATTGCTCACAGTAGGAAAGACGAGGAAAATACAGGGTAACAGTAGTAAAAGATTTGGTTGCATGGCATAGAATTCCAATTTTGGAAAACGGGTCAAGCAACAGGTCACTTTAGCAAGATTCATTAACAGGAACATTCGGATGGTTTCAATTGGCTATTTGCATATATAAAGTGATGTACAGTAAGTCACTATTCAAATAGTGTAAGGCATGTGATTTAAAGATGGTGACAGAGTACAAGCAAATTAAAGCAACACCAACAATCTACTTTAAAAGAAAAAAAAGCAACATTTAAGTCTGTACCATGTCATAGTGTGTCGCAATAGTGAGAACAAAACCAGAGATATAAATATCTGAAAAGTGGATCCTACCTCATAAATATTCTGATGTCCACAAGTTCGATTCTATGCATGTGTGTAGTGTTTGAGTCAAGTATCGTGTGCGACACAACAGCACTGGGTTTTAAATTAATATTGGTCTTGATCTACTGCACTGAACAAAAAATAATAATAATAATAATATTAATTTGGACATCAAATGTTTAGCAAAACAAAGAAATACTTCAACAGTATTAGTAATGTTGTGGCTTCTTCACCATTTTTGGACTCCACAAGTTTGGTGCAGCGTGAATGTGACTGATGAACTGATTTGGCAAAGAAAATCCTGAAATCATCCATCCTGAGCTCCGGGATGGAGCTCCTGTTAGATCTACAGCAACAATGCGTAAAATTGAAGACAGCCTTAGTTGTATAGATTCAGAAATTCTTCATTGCTCTTGCCAAGCTAAAAGAGGGGGGAAGGGGGGGGGAGGTAGAACACGTTAAAAACTGCTTCTTAAATGTGCACTCTATTTCCTTTGCTTTCCTGCACAAGTCGACGATGGTAATTTGGGAAATAGAATGTTTAAGGACAATGCTAATTCTCATCTATTCTAGTCAGGCGTAGAAAAGTGAATTTCATAAAATCATGTGTGTATTAATATTTCAACAAATCCACACAATTATGACGTATAATACATATACACAAAAAGAGCCCAAACACACTTAATGTAGAATTTAAGGCAATACCTCTCTTGCAATGTCAATTTAAAAGTGGACATGATCTTGTTTGAAAAGGATGATTCCCCCCCCCCCAATTATGCAGGTATATTTAAAATTGTATAATCCGTGGCAAGTCATGAATGTTTCCCCATTGCGCTTGTACCTCAAAACAGGGAGCAGGACTTTGGTGGTCTAAAGGGATTATCGCTGGAGGGCACACCGACCAGCAGCGGGTCCTTGGAGGCATTTTGCAGACAGAAGTTCCTCAACTCGGCAGCAGCCTGAGACACCTGCGAGCCACAGACGACGTTAGCATGTTGGGGCGCAAACACACACTTCGCGTCGTGTCAACCGCAAAAGATCCACGCAAAACAACAGGCCTGACTGTTATTTGCACACGATTTGCAAGCCACCGTGCAACACTATGTGAACTGTTTCGTGTCAGTGACATCGACTGCTTACGCACGTCTCTTTTCACGTGATTGGGACATTCGTTTAGTCGCGTACGCAAAGTAACTTGGCCACACAGTAAAACTTGCGTCAACGCGGAACTTACTTGCCAGCTCAAAGTTTTCACGCTCGGCGTTAAAGTAGAAAAGCGCGACAATGCGTCCATTTGCCTAAGCGCGATATTTTTGCTCTCCTCAATGTGAAACTGAAATGTGGTCGCCTGTTTATTCCCTGGACAATCCGTTTGTCTCCGCCATTCAGCAGTCGCTTAGCTTGTTGCTCTCTCGGCGTTTGTGTGTCCGTGTCGGCCGCTGGTACCTTGATCCTCCGGATGCTGGCCTCCAACCGGAGCTGCTTTACGGCCTTCTGGGCGATGATTAAGTTGTTGCTGGCGTTGTTATTGGACATGACGACGACTGTGGGTGAAATAAAAAAAGTCAAGAGCTCTTTATGAGTAAGACACGTCTACCAGAGAGAGGAAATTGGTCCCAAACACGCGAAAGCGCTTCTCCGAATGGGATCCCTCGACTGCTATGTTGTCCCGCCCACTGGGCCATTCTAATTGGTTTGCCCCTTGTCAATCAAACGACCCCCGTAGAAAGCTTTGAACACGAACACAACAGTGCAGTAAAGGACTTGCTTGACAATATTTTGATGTGTTGGTCCATCGCCAGCTAGAGATTTGTAAGTTGAAACTTTTAGTGTGTTTGTGTGTAAATGGTTGTGTCCTTCATTAATATGAGTTCAGGCAGGGGCGTTTCTAGGCAAGAATGACCGTGCACCAAGGACACCCCCCCCCAAATAAAACAAAAACAGGACTCCGACCTTCCTGTGTGTAGTTTGCATGTGCTCCCCATCCATGCGTGGGTTTTCTCCGGGTACTCCGGTTTTCTCCCACATTCCAAAAACATGCATGGGAGGTTTAATTAATTGATTGCGGTGTGATTGTTATTGTGAATGGTTGTTCGTCTATGTGTGCCCTTATTTTTTTTCTTCATTTTCTTCTCTTTTCTTTTGAATCAGAGTTTAATTTATTGATTCAGACTTTTGAAAAAATATTTTTGTTATTGATGTTTTGGAATATAAATAAATAGTACAACATTCCCTTACATGTGCTGCCACTATTATCAAATCTGGAAAATACGCCAGAGTCATGAAGTTTCCCCACACTGACCTGAGTTGGATTTTCAACCTATTTATTTATTAAAAGGAAAAAATGCAGACAGGTAGACATATACAATCTTTGCTTTTTATTATAATTCTGTGAAGTAACAATATGATACAATTTATTTGTATTTATAGAAACGACATCTCAACAATTTTACTATTGGGGTTCCTGAATAATAACTAAAGAGTAAAACAGTGTTATTCTTTGACTGGATGGCGCTCAGATGATTTCTCCCCTGAAGATAAAAAGGAAAGAGGAAGAAAATACTCTTTGTTATTTATTCCATTTTGTCAACATATCACCTGATACCTGCGTGAGTGCGCTTACAAGTGATTGGCCCAATGGTGAGTGGCTTCATAGGAGCAGCATCTGCGACAGAGCGTTGTACTCTCCTTGTGCAAGGCTACACGGCGGACGGCGGAAGCATGTGGAAAGCAACGGCATAACATCAGACAAAAGTGGTTAATCGGCAATGGACACGGATCTATCTGCGTTGCTGTGAATAAAATGGAAGACAGTATAACACTCACCGGAATGCAAGAGTACCTCCTCCGGTCACACAGCCTGAGGCTACAGTGGAGATAAACATCTCGGTATTCCCCTTGAAGCAGGAAAAACAGGGCAGCGAAACGAGCCCGGAGGGATGAGCCACTCTCAACCACAGACACTTGTTGGCGGTCAGCGGGACATCTAATACGGTCAAGGGGAGAGCAATGGTTTGCGTCATCTTTCAGTCATGAATCCCAACTAAGCGGACACATACTTGTTGTGGATGAGAGAGTATCGCTCAAGGTTGGCAGGATTTGAGGAGTGAGAGGCGAAGCAGTCCTCCAGAACAATTGTCAAGGTAGGATCCCTTTTGTTCACCGAGACCCCCACATACAACGGTGAGCCCACGGGAAGGACGACGGCCCCCGCTGCGTAAGGCTCTGTATAATTGGAGTTGCGGAACAGGACCATGGAGGCTCTGGCTTTGTCACCCGAGCCAACAATGCCGCCCCCAAGACTGTCAAGAAAGAGTAAATATCATCAATCAACGCTTAACATTCTTTATGAAACTTGCATGACTCCTTACAACACACACACACAAAAAACCTTTGCTGATTTAGAATGTCGATACTCCGGATACTGCCATTAGCTTTTTACAGCAAGATATGTTTACCAAATCTACAATAAGGAAATGCTTTTGTTTTATTTGACAACGCATCGCGATACAAATGCATTTCAATTTCCTATCAGCACTAACTATACATACAGTACTGTAAACCTACAACACTGTTATTATAACTAACCATAATCATATTTTCGAAACAGCAGTAGTGATTTTATTTATTACAATGTATTTTCATTTGAAATGTGCATTGATAAGTTCTACTTCCGGTCTAAGATATTTGCTTTTATTTTGAATGCAAACTTCCTGTTCAGTACAGGTCACACGTAAGGTAACTCAACGAAAAGTACGGCCATTACTTTTCATATTGAGCCTCAGAAAACGAACATTATTTTTTTTACTATCACCCCCTCCGAAGAGGCAAATGGTGAGAAAATGATGTATATAAGTATTTGTTGTTCATAAATACTGAGTGTTGAATGTGAAATATGTTACAATTATTCAACAAATCAAATTTTTTTCCCCAAACGAGTGCTGAATGAATTACTTCAAAGCAACCATAGTCCTATTTCTAACTACTCACTCCAGGAATGGTTTGACGGCGACATTAAGCCTGCTGTCTGTGTCCAAGGGATAGGCACATGAAAAAGGAAGATCCACAGCGGGAGAGAAGGAACCGTTGTTCAATGGATAGATGAATAAACTGTTGGAGTAGATCGCATGCGTTCCGTTGGTCTGCAAGACACATGGGCACGAGATACAACATTAACAATTCATTCAAGCACAGACTTTTATTAGTGAGTTCGAGAAAAATTCAGTCTTCAGTTCTGAAAAGTGTTTTTGTTTGTGTGTTAAGGTGCATCAAGAAAAATAAGTGCTTGTGTGCCTCTAATGAGAAGACTATCATCAGTGCCACGGGCGCTGCCAGGGATTTTGGGCCCCATGAAAAGAAATCCTACTGCAAGAGACACCAGGTATGATTCAAAGAGTCGTATTTTTATTTTTTTACCGTCAGCATGTTTCCGCAGGCATTTGCCTGAGCGTCAACCTCGTACCACACGACGTCGCCTTGCACCCTGACCCAGGTACAGTTGCGGACCGCCAGGTTGCCAGTGTGTGGGTTGAAACCAGCGCTTGTTAAGCGAGCTGAATTTAGGCCCACTTGGATTTTGTCCGGGCCACAAATAAGGTGAGAAGGTTTGAGTGAAGGTTGATTGCCTAAACAAAGGAAAAAAAATGATTTCATTCATTTCATTGTGTAATGATGCCAAAACGTAATGAAAATATTAAAACATACCTTGACAAACAACACCGGCATCCTCCCTGTGAGCACAGTTGTGTCTCCCAAATCCAAGATGTCTGCAGCTTGTTATTGACGTTTCATTTCCAAAACAACGGACATCATCCAACCAGATGGGTCCACTGCCCTGCCCGAAAGCTGCACTGTGCAGTGCCGAACGAGCCTTGCCGCAGTCCAACTGTCGACACACCACGTTGGCGTTGGTGAGGTCCCAAATGTCGTCACACACAGTGCCCCATTGTCCTTGATGGTAGACCTCCACTCTTCCAGAGCAGCGTTTGTCGGAGTTGACCAGCCTCACGGGTGAAGCGGCTAAAACGACAACAACATACACAAGATAAAACACCACCTTTTGAGCTTAAAAGGTGTTTTCTGACCAAACATTTTCTGGCTCCAAGATTTTGCTCTGGCCAAACATCAGTACAGTATCATAATTGTCTGTCGTTCTTACCTTCGCAAACCACTCCAGCATCCTCCTGGTGACCACAGTTGTGTGATCCAATGCCTCTGTGAGTGCACTCTCCCAGATTTGCTTCACCTCCGGTACATCTGAGGTCGTCTAGCCAAATGGGCCCACTGCCCTGTCCAAAGAAAGCCCTTTGGGGGGCGGCAAGGGCCCTGCCGCAGCCCAATTGTCTGCACACCACTTGCGCGTCGTTCAGGTCCCAGATGTCGTCGCACACCGTTCCCCACTGTCCGCGGTGGAAGATTTCCACTCTGCCGGAGCAGGAGCTGTTTCCGCCATTAGCCAGACGGACCTCCTCCTCATCTGGCAGCGCTGGTGATGTTGGGAAAAAAGATGTAGCAGTGGTGGTGGTGGTTGTTGTTGTTGGCGGTGGTGGTGGTGGTGTTGTTGTTGTTGTTGTTGGCAGCACTGTTGTTGTTGGTGGCATTGTTGCCGTCGTCGGTGATTCAGCGGTGGCCGTTGTTGGCTCCATTCCAGAACCTTCAGGTTCCGGTGTTGTCAAATGACTTGTTTCATTAACCGCTGAAAACAAAAGAGTTGTGTTAGACAGAAGAGCTCCACAAAACTTTTACATGAGCAGACCATTAAAAGTCGTACCTGCGCAGTATGCCCAATGACACGTGGGGGGCTTCACAAGTTTGTAGACGTAGTAGCTGGAAGCTGGCGTAGAGCAGAGCTTCACGTGGATGTGTTGTGAGGTAAAACGGCAGCAATCACTACTCCACGTATTACACACGGCACGAGTTACAATGACATCAGACTGTGTGGGATGAGGTTCTTTGAGTGACACGGTGATATGGGTTCCACACTTAAATCCACGGACACATCCCTCAGGAATATGAGCACCGTCTTGTCCGAGAAATAAGCGATACCAGCCATGCCACTCAACATTTCTGTCACACTTGGCAGGGTTCGTCATTCCGTGTTGCGTCGAACGCCAGTCATCATTCACGACCGTGTAGTCCTCGCAGGGGTCAGCGCATCTATTCCCAACGCAGTCCAAGCCTGTTGGGCACACTGTGTTTCCGCAAGAGAACTGGACTGACTGTGAGGGAAGGCCAGATCTGGAGAGCGCGCCAGTGTTGCGGCATTCATACGAGCCGGGTGTGTTTTGGCAACGCAGAGGTGCCGGGCAGACTTGATGAGGGAGCGAGCACTCGTCAATGTCCGCGCAGCCCCAGCCAGGCGTCCATTCGTAACCTCGGCCGCAACAAGAGCCATCGGCGCACACCAAGCTATCGTAACAAGTGAGACCATCGCCGACAAAGCCATCTCTGCAGACGCATGAGAAGCCGGCAATGGAGTCGCCTCTTCCGCGTGACTCTTGGCACGTTGCTTCTCCATGGCACGCGTCACAGCTGGAAACAACGGAACCTGAGAAGAGTACGTCATTTGTATTTCAGTGCCATTTCCGCAAGAATCCGTAAAAACACAACTGACCTCACAAAAACGTATGGGAAATTTTGGTGTGATCCACAATCTGAGGGCGTGATGACTACGTAAACTGCATCTTGCTGGAAGTTACGAGTGAGGTCACTCTTGGAAGTTGTAACATTTTAGCAATTGGACCTTAATTCAAAGGTAAATATGGCCCGAAAGTGCAACGAAAGTACACGGTGATGGTTCCCAAAATTCTTGGAAGAATGCATTTTTTTTTTCAATTTGCGTAGTTGATCTGGTTAATTTGCTTCCATTATTCTGTCACTGTGAGAGCACATCAACCAAATAATATCCAAATCAACACTATACCCGATCCTCTTGCAATGAGCTGCAACATCAGAAACAGTAGTGCACTTCTTGGCATCCCCATATTGGCCACGTGTCGACTTCTAAGAGAAAGAAAAAACATCAAGTTCATACATTATACATAAAAGGTTGACTAGATGTGAATAATACGCTATCTTGAAATATATATTTTTTTTGTATTAATTGCGCTGTAATGCCTCCTTACCTTGACAACGAGTGAGTCCAGGAGCTGGTGGTGATGCTTTAAGTGAGGCAAGAGTGAGGGAATTTATAGGCCGGAATTTCTGAGACATCGTACGGAACAATCATTTGTCAAACACAATTGGTCCATTGACAGCTCGTACTGATGAGGAATTCAATGGAAATGTTACATATTAATCAAAACTATTTGCGCACAAAATAACCCTCAAACAGAACAAACCCAGAGTCAATAAATATTACGGTAATCAGTCAATATCGGGCAGAGTGGAAAAGACAAAAGAAAGTGATAAATGTAGTTTGTACATTCCCCGAGACCAGGGGTGGGCAAACTTTTTGATTGGCGGGCCACAATGGGTTCTAAAATTTGACAGAGGGGCCGGACTAGGAGCAGTAAAATTTGGGGCCGGACTAGGAGCAGATGGATGGAGTGTTTTGGTAACCTCACCTCATCGGAGAAAAAAAATACATTTAATTTGAAATGAAAGTGAACAACAGCATCACAACAATATGTATGTATGTGAGAAACCACAATATTTTGAAAATAAAACATTAATAAGGTTTATTCATTTAATTTTTTTCAAGTTGAACAGGCCGGGTTAAAACGTTTAACTATATATATATATATATATATATATATATATATATATATATATATATATATATACAGAGATATAGAGAGATGTATTTTTTTATCAAATAGGCTTGTAAAATGTTACTTATTAATATTTAAATTTCATCTGTAATTTAATTATTCCCTTCGATTCAACAAATTAAAATGTTTAAATATATTTTTGGAGTCATACTACAAAGCACAATATTACAGGTGAAGTATATACACAATTTAGAACAGAAGCCTATTAAAATGGCCGTGACTTATAACTCTTGTCACGAACATATAGTTAAGAATATCACAAAACAAAGAATAGATCTAGTAAATATCAACAGGAAATACAAAATCAATAAAACCCTACCAAAAATATTTGACCAAAATGACTAGAAAAGAGGATGATATTAAATATAATTCTCGTCCAGAATGATGTTTAATCTCTATAAACAATATTACGCTTTTCATTTTGTCGTGTGGTTATGCAAAAGTTTCTCGAAATGATTAATTTGATAACAGCATATACACCCTCTGAAAATGTTTTATACACTATAGCTGAAGTAAATGATTAACTTGTTGCTTTGTTCTACGTTGAACACTTACCTAATACGGGCAATTTCTTGATGCTGTAAACTGCACTTACATATTCCTGAAATTATGCCATAAAGCAAACACTTACTGAAATTTGGGTACAGTTATGTAACTAGGAGCACATTAATATTATTAACTTAAGAAAAGATGAGTGTATACGGTGACAAATCACTAGACTCATAAATTGTAGAATTCATTTTCTTGCGTAATCTGACCAATCCTTATTTCATTATACTATGAAAGACCATGTCAACGGAATTCAAAGATTTTGTTTTTTTAAATGCTTTATATGCGTTTGTAGATAAATTGTGAAAGCATGTGTAAGTACTGTTACGTGAACATAGCACAAAGTTAGGCCAATCGGCCAATCCGCAGGAGTCCCGGTTAGCTTATCAGTTAGCTGGTGGCTAACACCTCTCGTCGTGGCGTGGAAAGCCCCGCGACGCCCCGGTGGATTCCTTAAACCGGTGGCTTGAAATACATATTTTTACCGGCTCTAACATGTAGTCTAACATGTGTAGCCTAGCCATAAGAAAGATGCTAGCTGTAGTGGTCCATGACTGATTGTTGTGAGTTGAACAAGCTGTGTTTTTGATCATTTGAATCAGGTGTGTTGCAGCAGTGAGCGATGGAAAACAGGCAGGATCACGTTTCCCTCGAGGACCACGAACACAAGTTAAAATATCCATTTTAGCTTGATTTTACGTTCGTATATATGAACCGTGAGCCACAACATGAATGAGCTTCACTGCAAATGTGATGGGAGAAGAAGTTTTAGTGGAAGTTCGAAGGCAAAGATGGTCAAGCCCCACACACGATGCTTCCCATTACGAAAAACTGGTAGCGTGTATCCATACCAGTCCCGAAAGTGCGCGTAATCACGTTTCTGAGGCTCACATAAATGGGATGAAGACAAACTTAAAAAAAAAATAAATCGCCCCCACCTCTCCAGGATTTGTTGTGAAGGTCAGCTCCTCAAGAGGGCCGACGTTAGCCAGGCAACAGCAAGTAGTTCAAGGGCTGTTGCGTCGTTTTTGTTCTCTCCTTTTTTTGTCAGTGATAGGCTAGTTTGTAATTCGCTCTCCATGGCAACAATTTTTATGAGTATGGCCGGAGGGTCGAGGCCGGAACCGTACTGAGATCGTGACCGGAGGGAGGGGAACTGACCGGCAAAAAAGGGTCAAATGCTCTGTTAATATGTAAATGGCTTTATTTCACATTTTGTGTTGGTCAATGTTTATTTTTATTTAATGGGCAACATTTATCTTAATCTTGTTTTCTTTTGTTCTTTTGTTTTTTTGCTGATCCGAACAGCGGCCACCTAGCTGTAACATTAGCGCTTCTGATTCACTTGTTGCTAGCGATGTCAACAATAATTGGACAGAACAAGAATGGACAAATAACTGGTCAAATCACCAATTAAGGTATTAATTAACATGTTTCTGTATTTATTTATTTATTATATATATATATATATATATATATATATATATATATATATACACACACATTAATTGAATGATCTGCTGTTGAGTCACTGCCGATTTTACCTGGCAACAGTCAAATAAGGAGAGTATTGGCACTTTTATTTTCCGCTTAAAATACTGTCAATATCATCTTCCATGAAAACATTTAAAAATATTTTTTGCAAAGTAACACACTTCACTATTTCTAGTTTTAATAAAGACCACAAGACATTTTTTTTAAATGATCCTTTATTTCGAAGATGATTTGTTGATTATTATAAATCAGACATTGTCACTTATGAAAGGAATGGAATTTTGTGATAAATGATCATGCTATCGCAGGACGGTGAGATTAGTGGTTAACATGTCCGCCTCACAGTCAGGAGGTCCGAGTCCCATCTTTGTTGAAACATCTCTGTGTGGAGTTTGCATTTTTCTTTGCCGACTTGCGTGGATATTCTCCGGACTCCCCGGTCGCCCCCACCACCACATCCCGAAAACGTACTTCTTAGGTTAATGAATTACTCTGAATTACCCATAGGTTTGAATGATCGCTTGTCTATTTGTGGACTATGTTTGACTGCTGAACAGTCTTGGGTGCACCCCACCTCCCACCCAGGTCACTCTTTTAGTGGATGTCACTCAGGTGATTTATCCCCTGATGAAAAAAAAAAAGGAAAGAGGGAGAAAAGGCCTTTTCAATTATTTCTATTTTGTCAACATACTGTATACCCCGATACATGAATGAGTATGCTTACAAGTGATTGGTCCAATGGTGAGCGGATTCAATGGAGCAGAGTCCGAGACAGAGCGGTATTCTCTCCTTGCGCAAAACTACGTGGTGGGAGTTAGTGAAGAGCAGTAGGAAAACATTACAACTAATGCATTAATACACTTGCAACACTGGAAGACAGTATAACACTCACCGGAATGCAAGAGTACCTCCTCCGGTCACACAGCCTGAGGCTACAGTGGAGATAAACATCTCGGTATTCCCCTTGAAGCAGGAAAAACAGGGCAGCGAAACGAGCCCGGAGGGATGAGCCACTCTCAACCACAGACACTTGTTGGCGGTCAGCGGGACATCTAATACGGTCAAGGGGAGAGCAATGGTTAGCGTCATCTTTCAGTCATGAATCCCAACTGAGCGGACACATACTTGTTGTGGATGAGAGAGTATCGCTCAAGGTTGGCAGGATTTGAGGAGTGAGAGGCGAAGCAGTCCTCCAGAACAATTGTCAAGGTAGGATCCCTTTTGTTCACCGAGACCCCCACATACAACGGTGAGCCCACGGGAAGGACGACGGCCCCCGCTGCGTAAGGCTCTGTATAATTGGAGTTGCGGAACAGGACCATGGAGGCTCTGGCTTTGTCACCCGAGCCAACAATGCCGCCCCCAAGACTGTCAAGAAAGAGTAAATATCATCGATGTAGATCAGGTGCCACATGGAGAAAAATCGATTACCGACTAGACCAGTAAAGTCACGACCTATAACATAAAACAATTGGCGTCAATATTAGGCAGATTATTGCTATTTGCATGCCGTCCTGGTGTTACCAACGAGTTGAATGTGTCATATTTAACACATTGATGTACTGCTAGCTAAGGTTGTGTTTTTAATTTGTGACATCCAGGCAATTTCTTTGTTCAACTTGCTCGACCCATCTGAGCATTGCTTATAAATTGTGAACGAAAGTCTCACGGACTGCCACGTTAAATTTTACAATACATTTTAAAAGATCTGAAGTTAATTGAATTAAGTTTACTGATGAATCTTGGGGCGGTTGTTTATTCCGTTGGGCCGTACTTATTTTTATACTTTTGTACAAATCTTCTCGTGGGACGGATTAAACCGGTTTCCGGGCCTGATCTGGCCCGCGGGCCGTATGTTTGACACCTCTGATCTAGATGGGAGTCTCTCATCGTTTGAATTTGACTGGAGACTTGGAATGATTTGCATTGCGCTTGTGGCGTTGTTAACTAGAGTGTGATTTAGAATGGAAAAAAAAAAAAAAAAAACCTATTTGTTACACTTGATACAAAGCGCCACGATAGAAATGTATTTAAAATCTACATTCACAATTAACACGAGCTGGACAAACTGTACAACAACTTTGCAAGACTCCCATTTACTTTCCATATGAGCACCGTCTCAATGATTTATGGCAGCCTTTGTAATCCCATTCACAAAATAACTCCCAACTTACCTCAGGAATGGTCTGACGGCGACGTTAAGCCTGCTGTCTGTGTCCAGGGGATAGGCGCACGAGAAAGGAAGATCCGCAGCGGGAGAGAAGGATGCGTTGTACAATGAATAGATGAATAAACTGTTGGAGTAGATGGCGTGTGTACCGTTGGTCTGAAAGACAGATAATGGCGAGGATAAAGAGCACTTTCTGTTTAAATGTTGGCGATGTGACCTCGAAGGCAAATGTAGCATATCGTTGCTATGCTGTGAAAAACAAGTATGTCCACATTTTTATTTTTTTATATTTCTCGTTAATGGGATGTGTGTAATGCATAAACTCAATTTGTGTAAAGATTTAAAAAAAAACAACAAAAAAAACATTCGGAAGTGTTTTTCATATGACAGCGTTGATATGAGGGTGGCTGTCAGTGGTGTTCCGGAAAATGTTTATTATACTGTCCACTGGCACTCAAAAGAGAAGCGATTTTAGATGAGATCTAAAATTCATGATAACTAGACTGGCATAGAAGCCATTTTTAAATAAATGTGTGCTGAGAGTACAGGTGTGTTAGTGTAGTGTTCTTTGTTTTGTTTTGTTTTTACCGTCAGCGTGTTTCCGCAGGCATTTGCCTGAGCGTCAACCTCGTACCACACGACGTCGCCTTGCACCCTGACCCAGGTACAGTTGCGGACCGCCAGGTTGCCAGTGTGTGGGTTGAAACCAGCGCTTGTTAAGCGAGCTGAATTTAGGCCCACTTGGATTTTGTCCGGGCCACAAATAAGGTGAGAAGGTTTGAGTGAAGGTTGATTGCCTAAACAAAGAAAACAAATATGGCTTTTGAGATTAAAAGTTTTTTTCATTTTTTCTTTTTCTAAGAAGTTACCAATACATCATGAAAATAAAATATACAAATAAAAAAAAAAAAAAATATATATATATATAATATATATATATATAAAAAATATATAAATATAATATATATACAATATATAAATATAATATATATATAATATATAAATATAATATATATATAATATATAAATATAATATTAATATATATTATATAAATCTATATATAAATAATATATATATATATATATATATATATATAAATAATATATAATATATATATATATATAAATATTTATATAAAATATATTTTTGCGATGCGATGCGTTGCGATACTTTTTGTGCCAATACCAAGTATCGATGCGTTGAGGGAGTATTGATACTTACCTTCGCAAACCACTCCAGCATCCTCCTGGTGACCACAGTTGTGCGATCCAATGCCTTGGTGAGTGCACTCTCCCAGATTTGCTTCACCTCCGGTACATCTGAGGTCGTCTAGCCAAATGGGCCCACTGCCCTGTCCAAAGAAAGCCCTTTGGGGGGCGGCAAGGGCCCTGCCGCAGCCCAATTGTCTGCACACCACTTGCGCGTCGTTCAAGTCCCATAAGTCGTCGCACACCGTTCCCCACTGTCCGCGGTGAAAGATTTCCACTCTGCCGGAGCAGGAGCTGTTTCCGCCATTAGCCAGACGGACCTCCCCCTCATCGGGCAGCGCTGGTGTTGTTGTCATGGGATTGCGTTGTGTCGTTGAATGAATTTCAGGTCCTGGTGTCGAATAATCAGCTCTATAAACCTCTGAAAAAAAAAGAATTTAGCTGTTAATTCACCACACAGACATTCACATCAACTAACTGAGGAATAGTTCTCAATCTTATACAAAAGAAGCAATACCTGCACAGTAAGCAAGACGACATGTCACTGGCTGCACAAGTTTGTACACGTAGTAGCTGTGAGCTGCACGAGAGCAAAGCTTCACATGGATTTTGTGTGAAGGTAATCGGCAGCATTGTCGCTCCCATTTATTACACACCGTGCGACTCGCAATCACATTCGACTGTGTGGGATGAGGTTCTGTTAACCACAAAGGTGCGTGGGTACCACACATGTTTTCATCAATACATCTCTCAGGAATACGTGCACTGCTGTTCCCCAGAAACATGCGATACCAGCCTCGCCACGCAATATTTCGGTCACAATTGGCCAGGTTGGAATGACTATACCGAAACTCTGTTGAACGCCAGTCATCATTCACGACCGTGTAGTCCTCGCAGGGGTCAGCGCATCTATTCCCAACGCAGTCCATGCCTGTTGGGCACACTGTGTTTCCGCAAGAGAACTGGACTGACTGTGAGGGAAGGCCAGATCTGGAGAGCGCGCCAGTGTTGCGGCATTCATACGAGCCGGGTGTGTTTTGGCAACGCAGAGGTGCCGGGCAGACTTGATGAGGGAGCGAGCACTCGTCAATGTCCGCGCAGCCCCAGCCAGGCGTCCATTCGTAACCTCGGCCGCAACAAGAGCCATCGGCGCACACCAAGCTATCGTAACAAGTGAGACCATCGCCGACAAAGCCATCTCTGCAGACGCATGAGAAGCCGGCAATGGAGTCGCCTCTTCCGCGTGACTCTTGGCACGTTGCTTCTCCATGGCACGCGTCACAGCTGGAAACAACGGAACCTGACAAAACACATTTGAAATTTACAGCACATTAGAAGCGGAATCGAAGACAAATGGATGCAGTCAAAAGAAGCATATATAAATACTTTACAGCACAGGTGTTAAACTCTGGCCCGCGGGCCAGATTTGGCCCGCAGTGTAATTATATTTGGCCCACGAGGCTATACCAAATGACTCCTATACCATTTTACATTCTATATGATAATAGTAATAAAACTAAACATTGCATTCATACAACAACTCATAAAAAAAGTCCAATAAAAAAATGAGCATTTATATTATTTAAAAAAAAATTCAATGTTGGCCCACAGCATTGTTCAATTTTTACTTTTCGGCCCACTGTGGATTTGAGTTTGACACCCCCGCTTTACACTAAATAGACACTCATTAATTGAGTTTTGCTTGATCAAATGAACAGAGAAATTAATGCGGATTTTTGAGTAAATCATGATTTTCAATTGTGCAAATGATACGGTTGCAACCGGCGTTAGGGAAGCTATTTTAATGAATCTTTGGGTGGATCTTTATTAACCTCCCAAATAATGTACAATATACAGTGATATATAGGAGTACATATTTTGCGCGTACATTTTTATGGTGTTGACATTTAGAATGGATATACAGGAAATGTGTAACACAAAAAAAAATAATATGGAAAATGCGATTTTACAATTAGCTACCAGAAAAGAACAGAACAACAAAATGGGTATAATTATAAAAATGGTATACCTGAAATCTTTCCCATGTTGAGCAGCAGGATGAGGGACAATAAGACCCCTCCAGGCATCTTCATAACGGACCACAAACAGAACTTACTGAAAAGACAATTTCCCCAATGTTAGACCGATTGCAAATGTACAATTCAAACAAATTTTTTTTTTGTTAGTTGGTTACCTTGAGAAATTAAGGGAGCCCCGGAGTTGTTGATCATGTTGCAGGTGACCAGCGTGTGAGAGAATTTATACTGTGAGCCGGCCTTTGGTGTCAAAAGCTCATACAAAGCAATCATTTGTTTGACACTAAAATAAGTCCTTGACCGTAATGATACCGGAGAATTGGTAAATATGACATAGCATCAAACAGAACTGCCACACAAAGATCAGAGCCAACACACATTATGGAAATTCAATCTAGGTCTTGAGATTTGAAAAAAATAAATTAAAAAAAACACTAGAGTGATAAATTAAGTTTATCTCTTTCTCTCAAAAGAGGTGACGCAAATGTCAAAGTGTAGCACGTGGAATGATATGGGCGTGAATAGATCATGTCATAATTTATTCGTAACCAAATAGACTCCTTTGAGCAAGTCAGCCTTCAATTGTCACATTGAAAAAATATTTGAGAGGTTCTTTGATTTTGCTCGTATAATGTGGAGCCTCAGTACGGAAAAAATAAATGGCAGATTCATGTGCCGTATACTTAAAATACGGTACCTATATATTAATTTTCTGGATATCGACGAGTCCATTTAAGTATTTTCATTTACATGTACATGCAATAACGGAAAGAGCTGCATAGTTCATATGAATACATATTATCGGCAGCAAACAATGCATATTAATTATTTAAATTTAGAGATGTTATCTACTTTTGTAAGAAATGCTGAACAATATACTTTGTCCTGGTTTAAAAATAAAAATGGTGTGGTGGCCACTCCTTCTCATTGCAAACAGGACTATTGTACTCTTTCCAGTAAAATTTCATCAAGGACCAATTTGTCTGAAGAAAATTGCACTCGCCATTCCAGTAAGTGTTAATTCGCTTAACATTAACTGAAAATGAAAGCGTGCAACAAAGCAAATCATTGATTTGGGGACATCGTCACATAAACAAAAACGTTATTAATGAGGAATAACTTTATTTCTAAGGAGGCTTTGTGTCAGTATTCTTGCTCAAACACTTATCGGCGGCGACAAAAAAGGTCATAGCAACAACAAAAAAAGAAATGCGGAAAAAAATCACTTCTTGAATGAATTTATATTTTTCATGTCTAAAAATTGAGAACGTTCGTTAAGCCATTTGACGAGCATTACATTCTCATCGTCTTTATTTCAAGTATAATTGTGTGTACTGTTCCTTCATTTTATAATCGCTATGGTATTGATATCGCCACAGCCAAAATCCATATCGCTTGTTTTTCCCCGATATCTCGCAACGCTAGTTGAGAGAACAACGTTGAATAAATGTGGCCATCGTAAGATTCAGGTCGTTATTTTTGTGATGCAGATTTTGTTATGGAACGAGCAGTATTTATGCTTCTTTGCTACTTTAAGCAAATTTAGGGTCAAGTAGATTTTATGACATACAGTCCAGATTTTTTTAAGTCATTGTGGCTTTTTTTTTTTTTTATATATAGCAGCATACTCAATCGACCACATTTTGTGTGTGGTCACTCAGCAGTAAATGAGCATCAGTGAAAATTGTAACTCCCTGAAGTTTGACTGAAAATGATTTGTTCAGTGTCCATCTTGTGCCCGGTAAATAATACATTAAGAATTCGTTTTCATTGACCTTTAATACCTGAATTCCAAAATCCTCTTCGCGGAAGACTCGAAGCACAATACAGAACAGGTATGTACTTAAGATAAGGTACAGACGTGCTGACAAAACATCAACTCATTCTTTTGGATAAAACAAACATCGATTTCCAATCTATGATTAGTCATCCTGAGCTGGGTCAAATTAACAGCTGGGAAGAATTCATTTATCATAAATGAAAGTTTTTTTTTTTTTTTTTTTTTTTTTTTTTTAAATGGTGCAGTCACTCATCTTAGTCAGAATATTACAAAAACAGCAATACCAAAAAAAAAGAATTTCATATAATAAGTTTGATCACAGTATTTTAATGGTTTAAAAATGGAAAAAAAAACTGCAATTGAAAATGCATTTGAAAATATAACCGCAGGTTTAAGTTGCGGCAGCTTTTTTTTTTTACTAATTTTACTTGTATGATTTCACTGTATTCAACATTTTTAAAATGATTAATACCAGAGAAGAGTAAAATGTGTTCCTTTTCCATTTAAAGACAATGTCATTGTATCCACAGTGCAAGTGTATACACTAGTTTTTGGTTCCACTTTAAAATCCACTCAACATTCACAGCTAAAACTTTTAAGGCCACAGTATCGCCTACAAAGTTGCACCATCATTTAAAAACAAGCTGGAATGAGCTTCAAAGTTCAATCAAAGTTGAATGTAGTGTCATCTGAATGTCTAAAACGTGCCAAGGGAGGCAGAAAATAAATGTGAATTTGAAATGTGTGTTCGCATCTTTATGCTAATGTGTGTGTAATTGCGTGCACGTGTTTTTTTTTTTGTTTTTTTTACCTTTTCCCTCCAGACCCTACGTCCTGCCACCACTTTGACAACTTCGGTCAAACCCTTTAATTTCAAGGGTGCACAGTTTGGTGAAAATATGTGGACAGGTGGGCTAGACCAGCTTTGGTATTTTCCGGGAGGTTTGCGCCACTGTGGGCGTGAACACGGCCAACCATTGGGGCTCTATATTCATGTCTGGCGCATGGCGTGGTGTAAATATGTGCTTGGGAGGGCTAGACATGTCTTGGTATTTTCACAGACACACGCAGTTCGAAACTGTGGCGTTGCGTCGTCGTGGGCGTGAACAAAGCCGAGTTTCGGTGCAGTTAAATTTAAGTGACTGCTCTCATTCTGTTTAAAAGTCCTCATTTGTTGGAGTCCATGCGGGAGATCAAAGCCCCCAAAGTACATTTAGAAGGAACGGCAAGCAGACCTCAACGGGCAAATGATGTACAGTTGGCCAGGGAGATCACAGATCTGCCAAGCGGGTACTTGGAGCCCATCTTCCACCCCGATCGTTTTTGTCCATGTGTGATCTGTCATTTAGTTTAGCGCGCATCAGGAAACATCTCTCCCTCAGACAGTGGCTGGACACTTGCTGCATTATAAATTGAAGTTTCCTGATCCCATTTGCAGTGCCGTCTCAACACCGTCAGCATATCTGAAGCCCTCCAGATCTGCGGCTAAAAGAACATTTAGGATATTTGGCTGGAGGGAGAAACAAAAACAGAGAAGAAGAGATTTTAGACAGTACACTGTACTGCATGCAGTCAAAATGTATTCATATAGCATCTTTTGCAGGTAGGAAACATTGTGGTCTAAATAGACATAGGAGAACAAAATACTGAACCAGTCTGAGTGAAGTGGGAGCAGTCCCCAAAAACAAAAACAAAAAACAAACAGATACAGAAAAAAAAAAAGGTATACCTGCAATCCGGAAAGGATCAGATGCACATCTTGGCGTTTGAACTGCCTCAACAAGTCGCTTAGCTCATTAATCACCGTGTAATCTATGACACTGACATGACGGAAATCCAACACAACGGACTGCGGAGGGGAGACTGGTGAACGGTAGGAAAAGAAAAACGGTGATCGTCACTCTTACGGTTACGGTTAACTCTTTTGATTGAACACTTACCCTGCAGAGCTTGAGTGTGTATGATGCGGCTCAGATGTTCTACAGCAGGAAAGCTGAGCCCACTGGCCAACTCGATAAGCATCACACCTTGACGGGAAATCTGCACGTAACAGGAACATGGAAGACACGACAACGGCATGTGAGAAATGTATAGTTTAGAAAGATGTAGTTAACAATTTGTGTTCTCATTTTCCGCTAATTTTTATGACACCAGTGCTCACACACACACACACCCCCCCCCCACACACACACACACACCCCCACACACCTATTCACATCACTCGCAAAGCTGTTCTGAATAAATAATTTGATTGGCTAAGTTCTGTCATGTAGGTGGTATGAATCTAGCGGAAGCTGCACAGGTGCAAAATAAGACAAACCAAAAGTTGCACTGTGGTAGCGCATAGAAAAAGGCGACTGCTACTCAAGGTCAAATTCTACAAGCCAACAAGTTCCCCCTCAACAATAAACAGCACTGGAAAACCTTGATTTGAGGTCTAGCCATGGTGTACATCAGCAAGGCTCCAGATACCGCCACACCTCCAACGATTCCATATTGGACCTGCCAGAAACTCATCAGGAATGTCACAATGAAAGGAAGGAGGTCAAGCTCTGGGGACGACACGGAGGCACAACGGAATGAGGTCAAACTGGGAAAAGGACACGACGTACACGCACAGAAACATACTACGCATCTGCCACATCTTAGCCACGACGTGATGGTCAACCATTGGAGCGACTGCACAGATGACAACAGCAGCGAGAGAAGCTTTTGGGATGTAGCAGAAGGCCGGCATGAGGAACGCCAAAGACAGCAACACGATCACACCTGAGAAAAAAAAGAAAACATTTTTATATGCCAAACAATTCACATTGATCAGATTCTCATATAACGCTCTTTCGTGTGTCGTAGACACTTTAGTCGGTGCTTTCGATTCTACTCAACTTCCAAAAAGACAATTGTCATGTTAATGTTTGACTCGTCAGCGCTCTGGCAAGTCAAGGGTGAATCATTTTACATATTCATGCATTAAAATTTTTCAAAGGACTTCTGTAACTGATGTAGTTTGGTGGTGTCGACCCAAAACTCAACACTTCCCTTCTCACGCCCGGCATCAACTCGAATTAAATTGAGGAATGCGCAAGTGGCGCATAATGTTGCTGCGACTTGTCGGCGGAGGATGAAAAACAAAGAAATACCTTGTTGTAAGACAAATTCATTTCGTCACGTTTTTAAAATACGTCAATGCAAGAGTGTGTGAACTCACTGGTGACAATTCCTCCAGCTGGAGTACAAACCCCCGTCTGAGAATTCACGGCAGTCCTAAACATGACGACAAAAGATGAATCTGTACATTAAGTACACATTGTCCGTTCATTCTCACTCACTCACCTGCCAAAGCTGCCGGTGACAGGGTAGGCCGAGACAAACGAGCCCATGATGTTGGTCATCCCGATTGCCAACAGTTCCTGGTTGGCATCGATTCTGTAGTTGTTCTTCCTGGCTGAGGATAAACAAGAAGATGAAGACAAACATCGCGGTGCCATGCTGAAGGAGGCGCGTGTAAACCTGGGGAACGGGCTTTTTTGCCACCGGACTCCAATAAAGTGTAATTACACATCCCTTCCAGTAGTTGGCAGTGGCGCTCTCCTTGCCCTTTTTGCGCAGCGAGTATTAATTCTACGGTGTAGGTTTGTTTTGCAACAAAAATGCTCATGTTTGTCGTTGCGGCGGAGAGTGAGTGGTGAGGAGGCGCGAATTGTTTTCTTCTTGCTGGGGGGGGGCGTAACAGAGAGGTTCTTGTTCAAAAATGAAAGCTTCCTCCGTTGTGGCTATAATCTTGTTCTTCGCTTCTTTGAGCGTTCGACGCTGCGCTCAAAAATATTTCATTCATTTTAACGAACCTTGTGAAGATATTTACCCATCTTTAACCTCATCCCCTTGGAAAACTCACCAAATGCTTTTGCGATTGCAATGCTCTCCAGCAATCCCATGAAAGGAATCACAGCAAGCCCGCCCCCAAATTCCTGCGCACCGCACAAAGAGGAAGAATAAGAAACGAGCCGTGAGGTCGCAAGAACTGACGTCACAACCTCACCTGGACTCCTTACCTCTACAATCTCTCCAAACGTTACCACCGTGCCATTGGCGGCGGTGTCCGAGGTGGGCGGCGGCCGGAAGGGTGGAAGCCCCTGGGAGGTTTTCCCAGTGATTGTGAAGACATGAAAGCCGTAAGCTTCACATGAAAAGGCGCAAAAAGTCGCGGCCACGACTAGGAGGGCGTTGCGCACTGATCAGAACACAAACGACATTTTGGACAACTGTTGAGCACACATGCTGCACGGGAAATGAATGGAGTGCCGTGCGCTGGTACCGACTTGTCGCAACCGCCCACACAAATCGTCTGGCAGCCCTGGAGAACCTGGGAGCATCATCGTCATCGGGTCCCAGACTTGTCTTCATTGACGTTAACGTCACCAGCAACACGACACAGAGCAGACCGAGGACTACATCGCCTATTCGGGCCTCAAGGATCTTGTCAAATGTGTAGTAAACTTGTGGGAAGAACTCGTGGGGAATATCTTGGAGCCCCAGGATATTCTAGAAATAGAATTTTAAAAGAAAATGTTACAGATATCACATAAACCACAAAATAATCTGATGGCTAGTCAACTTTTGTTCATTTGTTCTCGAGTTTCAATTCGGAGAACATTTTATTATCGCTCTCGTTAGAGCGTTTTAACTGCTGGTGCGTAATGTTTTGTGCAATTACCTCACCTTCACCTGCCCAAAGCCAATCGTTATTGCCGCAGCACAAGTGAAGCCTTTTATAACAGGGAACGAGATGAAGTCCAAGAGGAAGCCTGCAATGGAACATTTTGCATGTCACATTTTGACCCGTAGCGTGGCCGGCCAAGTAGAAGACGCAGCGAAATGTAACACCACATCGCTTCATTGTGACCACAAAATATACGACAGAACTCTCGTTTTTCTCAGGTCAAGTGTGACTAAATTAAAATCACTTTGTTTTCACACGACTCAAACAGAACCCCCCCCCCCCCCAATCATATTCCCGCTCACCTAATCTCAATAATGCCAGCGAAGCCTGGATGACACCACAAAGAAGACTCAGCAGCACGGCGCGATGCGGCTCGCCCCCCACCAACGAGAAGCAAAGCAGGGACATGATCGCCGTGGGACCCAGCGTCACGTCCTTGGATGTCCCCAGGAAGGTGTAGATGAAGCCTCCCATGAAGGCAGAGTAGAGCCCGTACTGTGTGTGCAAAAGTTGAAATTGGCGGCAACTCTGCTACAAAATGATCACTTTATCTCATAAGACTACCATGCATGTCTTTGGAATGTGGGAGGAAACCAGAGCGCCCGGAGAAAACCCACACATGCACATATTTTTCTAAATTAAAATTAAAAAAAAAAAAAATGGAAAAAACATTTTATAGATAGGACTCACCTGCACGGGAAGGCCTGCTACTTCTGCGTAGGCCAAGGCCTGCGGGACCGTTGTCAGCCCGACAGTGAGCCCAGCAAGGAGATCCATCTGAAGCCATTTGAGATTGTATTTGGGTAGCCAGGAGAGAATGGGCAACCATGCTTTTAGCATACTGCTGGAGCAGCAGCCTCTCTGTCTTTCTTTCTCTTCTCTTTGCAGCAGAGGTTGGTCCATTGTGAAGGAAAGGTTGAGTTGGGTGTGGAAGAGGAGAACCTGGCAGGAGTCACAAGTTGAGGGAAGTGTCGTGAAATACGGGTAATTACAGTATTAATTGCAGTATTGTAGTTACAGTAGTAAATCCACATACAAAGCAAGATCAGAAAGTTCCTCCTTTTGTTTTATACGCCACTCATGCTGTTATTTGTTCCTCTAACTTGGCCCGTTGGTACCTCTTTGGTGACATAATGTGCATTCTGGAAAAGATCTCTGCTCTTCTCATTTTGTCCGTGGTTTCATGACACTAAACTGCAAGCACAAAACAAATGCATGTGAAGAAGATTCATCTCCATTTGTCATGTACACACACGCCTGATAGTCAAAGAGTTGAAAAGCCAGGGTGCATTTTAGCTCGGTGTTTAGCGTACTCGACTCTCAACAACAATAACACGTTTATGAGCACATGAGAATCATATGACATCGACTTTCACAATCAAGCACCAACTTTCTCTGTTGTTATGAGACTTTCTATACGCATATTCATTATTGCAATATTGCATAGAAACAATTACAGTACTGAAACTACATGGGTAGTATCGAGTTGACAACCGAGGATAAATTTATTGTTTAAAATCGGCACAAAGCGCGGCTAAACTACTAACTACAAAGATATTTAAAATCAAATTTTATAGAAGTGGTGATTAGATGACGATCATAAAAATGGCAAGACAAATTCGTAGAAAAATATGATCCATACTTGTCTTTCCAATTGCGATTGCACAGGTCCTCATTCGCCGCACAGTGGTGCACGAATCACTTCCAAAAAAAAAAAGCATCCCGAGCGAGTTTTCCGGTTGTGAAACGTCACGTGGTTACGGTCATGTGATTACATGGGGGCGGGTTTGTTTGCGGAAGACGACATTTTTAAAAATTGTATTACGTTTTTACTGTAAACTAATGTAGCTTGCATTCCAATAGAAAATGTGAAACTGTCCAATATTCCCATTTCAACTACGTGAAGTTTCCAAATGACAAACCCGGAAATTAGTAATATGACCAAACTGTTCAAGTCATTTCTCTCGATTCTGCTTCTCTGTAGCCTCGGGGAGTGCAAGAAAAGAAATGTTCTTCTAATCATCGGTGAGTTTTTTACGTTTAAAATTTTTAGGGTTTGGTGAAATTTTAAAAAAATCTGATTCGACAAAGGACCAGAAGTTTTTAGTTTTAGCGCTTTTGCCGCAACTATTCTTTGAGCCGACAGGTTAAAAAATATTTAAAATCAGGCCATGGATGGGGAATATCTAGCTTCTCCCAATGTGTTGCGTCATTGTTGGTAAATGCGTTGTGGTTGAAGTTATCCCTGGTGCAAATGAACAGCAGGTTGTACACTCCACTATAAAAACCAGATAACCTAATCATAGAACGTTTTTAGTGATATTTTCACAATTTATAGAGTGAAAGACAGTCATTCCTATAAAACACTAACTCAAGTTTAAAATCAATACGCAAATAACTCCCTAACCTAGTTTGATATTGATGTCTTTATCAGCAGTCCGATTAAAAAAAAAAAAAAAAAAAAAAAAGATGCCGCTGATATTCATCAAAATGTCGAATATCAATGCAGAAAATTATTGGTCTCATCCATATTTTCTCTCTTTTTCAGCGGATGATGCCGGGTTTGAGACTGAGGTGTACAACAACTCTGTGGTCCACACCCCTCACCTGCGTTCTCTGGCTCAGCACAGTGTCGTGTTCAACAACGCTTTCACCTCCGTCAGTAGCTGCTCCCCCAGCCGCTCCACCATCCTCAGTGGCTTGCCGCAAGTAATGCACTCATGTTCCATGTCAAGAATAACAATTTTGCAATCATTAAATACTTCCACCGTATCCATGCGGCAAGAATCGTATCGAATTGTCTTGTAGCATGATCAAAAAATGTCATTCCTGAAGGTTCGACTGTATTCTCAGAAGAGCATTTAACCGTAGCTGCAAAGGGGGCACAAACACAAAAATGTCAGGTCCTCGTTTCGCCCGAATAGTTTGCCCTTACGGAACAATTTTTTCCTGTCTTCTTAGCACCAGAATGGCATGTTTGGCCTTCACCAGGGGTACCATCATTTCAACTCTTTCGATGGCGTCCAAAGTCTGCCGTTGCTCCTCAGCCAAGCTAACATTCACACTGGTTAGTAACAAAGTTTATCTCTCTTCAACCCACCAGTTCTATAAAACTTGCAAACGTGTGTTCAACCCGATTTCTCTCATTTTCACTCTCAGGTATAATTGGAAAAAAACACGTTGGTCCTGGCTCCGTATACCCTTTTGACTTTGCGTACACGGAGGAAAACAACTCTGTCCTTCAGGTGGGGCGGAACATCACCCGCATCAAACTTCTGGTCCGAAAGTTTTTCCAGACCCATAAAAAGGAAGCTTTTGACAAAAAGCAAAAACTAGAAGAGAAATCAGTCAACAATTCCAACGCTGAAGAAAGGCCTTTTTTCCTCTACGTCGCCTTCCACGACACACACCGCTGTGGGCACTCCCAGCCCCAGTATGGCGCTTTCTGTGAGAAGTTTGGGAATGGGGAGATGGGAATGGGCAGAATTCCAGACTGGACTCCGCAATATTATACACCAGAGCAAGTTAAGGTCAGAGATTCAAGACCATTATGAGGCTGTTGGATGTATTCCGTGTTGATTTTCTTTAGTCAATTGCCCAATAAATCTTAACCTGACTGACCTAACCTGTTGTGTAATCCAGGTTCCCGATTTTGTACCGGACACACCTGCCGCACGAGCTGACTTAGCCGCATTGTATACGACCGTTAGCCGACTGGACTAAGGTGCAGTACGTGCCCCGCGCACCCGCACCACAAATTCATTCATGTGAAACAATAGTTTTAATTTTTCTGCGTAGGTATTGGATTAGTTCTCCAAGAGCTCCGGGACGCCGGTTATGAGAATGACACTCTGATCATCTACAGCTCCGATAACGGCATCCCCTTCCCCAACGGCAGAACCAACCTGTATCATTCCGGCACAGCGGAGCCCATGCTGGTGTCCTCTCCAGAGCACAGAGAGCGATGGGGAGGCACCAGTCAGGCCTATGTCAGCTTATTAGGTAAGAGGTGGGATACATATTCTCTTGAGAAGAACTGCAAGCATGAACATTCATTTTTTTTTGTGTGTGTGTGTGTTTTATTTGCGATAGACCAACACAAATTGTGACTTCTGTCATTGCGATAGCTTGATTGCCAAAGCTGCATTTTTTTTTTTTTATTCCCCTGCACTATTATCCCCACCCAAGCTCACCAACCAGAAGCAGCATGCTACTCATGGAGAGGTCACATGAACCAACCAGCTCTGAGCTGTTTGTAGAAAAAAAAATATCACCCATCCTCCCAGGTCAACACAAAGGCCAAAAACATGGATCTTTTTCTTCCCACCGGACGTTTGCTGCCCGCTTTGTGTTGGTCTATCACATTAAATGAAATACACTGACATTTGTTGTTGTAACATCACAAAGAGTGGGAAAGCTAAAAGGGTATACATATTGTGTGTGGATATGAGGACAGTGAGCCTTATTTGCTTTTCCCAAATTCCCTCAGCCTCCTTTTTTCTCCACATATTTTCTGTTTGTGGCTCTCCGTGTATTTTTGTGATCTACGTCTAACTCACTATTACTACAAGCTGGCATCCAATTCCTGGTTAATAGTGAAATAGTAACCGGTGTCAGGGCAGCAACTTAAAACGATACATCGGTGGAAAAACTAATATCTTTAGTATCTTAGCTTTTGCGTCTTAGGAGCTAAATTTATCCCAGGTTGTCTGACAAAGAAGTCACTGAGGTGTCTTTGTTGTGTGCTTGTGTTTCTGCTCCGGTGAGTCAGTGGCTAATAAAAACCTCAAATGACGGAGGTCTGGTTATTGCTATTTAATACTGTTGCAAAGGTGACAAATTACGTGCCAATATCCTCGCAGTTCCGGCGCGCTGTAGATGAGTATGCGACTGTATACCATCCATCCATTATTTGAGCCGCTTCAGTCTCGTAGTCCTGATTATTAAATCACAAGTATTCGTTATGTTGCAAAAACATCTGTATTTTTATGGCACTTGTCAAAAATTGTATGGAAAGCGTTGAAAATGAAAATTGGGAAAAAAGAAAAAATGTTTCAAAGGAAAACTATAAATTGACCCAAAATTTAAAAACTCCGCCATTTTAAAACGCAATCAGGAATTCCAGCCAACAGATGATAATGCCTTTCGAGATTCCACCTGCTGCCTGGTGCAATTTCCTTGCTTTTTATTTGGGCATCTTAAGAAAGACTTAACCATAAGTGCACCCCCTGGTGGTTGGCTGATTACTGGTTGAGAAGGTGCGTGATTGGATGTCCGTCTTAGCCCACATTTTAAATGTAAATATTGTCGACGATCAGGCTTAATTTAATTATGGCTGCCAAATCGTGATGATTAAAATTGGATTGCGCAGCCCGTTTTACTTAATATTATATAATTGGGAAATACAGTGTAACCCCACTATTTTAACCCACGAGTCATTGAGAACCCGTCAAAAGGATAATCGACGACATTCTATATTCTAACTGAAGTTCTTCAACACGTCAACTGAGTTTCTTTACACCAGGTTCCCACAAGGTGGCGCCAAAGTAATACTTTTGTTTCTGTTACGAGTTGAAGTGTGAGAAAGAAGAACCACTAGTTGTGTGACGTATGTTCCCTCTAATTTCTTTCATATTTGAATTGTCATGTGACTTGACCTCTGTCCTCTTTTGGCAGACATCACTCCCACCATCCTGGACTGGTTTTCGGTTCCCTACCCGTCTTACAGCCTCCCAGGCAGCACCACGGTCCCAGTCCACCTCACCGGTCGCTCTTTGCTTCCCGTCCTGGTCGCTGAGCCCAGCAGCTGGAACACCGTCTACGCCAGCCAATCACTGCACGAGGTCTGTGGGTGCAGAAACATTCAGACGGGTGGCCATTTTCTCGAGCAAAACAGCATGCAGTAGTGGGAAGTACAAATGTTTCCTCGCTGTACTTACAGTTGAGTGAGTGTGTTGAATCAGTACTTGTACACTATTCAACTACTTTTACGAGCTTTTTTAAGCGCAAATATCTACTTTCATTTTAGTACAGAGTGTGAGTCTTTCAGCTTTTTTTTTTTTGTCTGTTTACCACCAGGTGAGCATGTACTACCCAATGCGTTGTGTCCACCAGGGGGCGTACCGCCTCCTCCACAACCTGCACTACCGCATGCCCTTCCCCATCGATCAGGACCTGTATGTTTCGGCCACCTTCCAGGACCTGCTGAACCGCACCAGGCTGAGCGAGCCCACACACTGGTTCAAAAGCCTGCAGCAATATTACTACAGGGACCGCTGGGAGCTGTACGATATCAGGTCTGCTTTCATCACCGACAAAATATTCTCACACTTTTGGGGGGGTAAAACATCTCATAAAAAAAGATTAATATGCAAGCATTATGCAGGAAGAGGAAACTCCTTACAGATGGGCCCACGTTTCAACTATTTTGTTGAGGATTTTTTAGGATAAGCACTATCAAGACATTTTTCAATGTGATATTTTCCTCTGAATATGATGAAATAATAGGCCCTAATCCACATCACTCCGAACCATGCTCATTAAAACTGCCTGCTTGTTTGGCACTAGTACCTTCTCTCTTTGCAGCACCCTCCTCCCCAATAAACTTTATTTGATGGTGGTGACCCACAGCGGTGTAAAAAAGTGTTTGCCGCCTTTCCCGATTTTTATTTGCGCGTTTGTCACACTTAAAGGGGAAGTCAACCCCAAAATATTCTTGACAAGAATATGTTCTATGCTCCTTCTAAATTGAAAGTCAGTCTTATTTTTTGCAGGTTCTTATTTCTAAATAATGTATTTATCAAGTGTTAATTACACATTTCTTTTTTTTCCCTTTTCAACTAAATTGCCAATGCAGAAGAGACCCTCTGGAAACAAAGAACTTAGCATCAGACCCGTCCTACAGTGACGTACTGGAGAGCCTGAAGCAGAATCTCCAGAAATGGCAGTGGGCGACTGGGGATCCGTGGGTCTGCGGGGCAGACTATGTCCTGGAGGACAAGCTGGAGCCACACTGCAGACCACTTTACAATGGACTCTAATGATACCTACCTACGTGCCTCTCGATTGGCATTAAAGTCTGAACTCTGTATGCGTTAAGTTCAAATAAATCACGTTTCATTTTACATCCTCTTAATTCATATTATGGTAAGGTATCATGCTTGATTACATTACTGAATGGCGTCTCTAATCGGTTTCCATACATAGAGTATTTTCTTATCATCCAGAGCCTCTTACGGAGAGGCAAAATGCCATACATGACATTTAACTATTTTATGATTTCTTTGGAGGAGTGCATCGCTCACTCGTCTTCTCCCAGAAGGCGGATGGAGCTGATGATTCATTGCTACTGGGATCAGTAAATCAATCTGCAAATCACTTTGTATTGATACATTTCTGTTGGTTTTCCTCTGGGCACAATATTTCAAGCAAGACTGATTCACAGTCAGTGATGGCCTATTTCTATTGGACGCGCTTGTTTTTTTTTTTTTCTTTTAACTCACAATCCATGTTCACTCGTTTGAAAGTCTTGTAAGCTATATGACCACGTTCTTTGTTAATGGCAACACATAAGACATAACCTACCTAGGTCGTTCGAATACACTGATTTACAGTGCTCAAAGAATATGTTCCTTCTAATCGTTAGTTTCTTTTTCTATTCTAGGTGTATACCATATTTTCAATGTGTAGATCAAATTATGCATATTAAAGGAGCAATGAAGGTTGAATAAAAACAAAATTAAGAAACAAAATATTTATTTTAGTTCACATTAGCACAGTGCATTTCCCTAATTTTACTCCTAAAAAAAAAAAGATTGGTGCCCAAAAAGAGTGAAATGTTTGCAAGGATTAGTAGCACTAAACATTTACAACTGCAAATGTTGAGTCCAGATATCGCCTTCAAATTTCAGTTGCTGCCATCATTTAAAAAAAGTCTGTAAACTACAGATGATCATATAAGAGCAGCTGCTTGCTGGTGCGATTATGGGGCGATTTACATATGACACGATTAGTCGACCAATCGCGACTACAGTTGCCGATTAGTGACTACCGATATAATCGTTGAGAGAGCGCGTGAGCGTCAAGTTCAGATAAAGACCTCATCGAAAATTGGGGCTGTCTTGATCGGTGCGCATAGCGGAGCGGCATGGCTTTTAATCGTGGCTCTTCGGAGCTTCAATGTTCAGCGAACAAAAAGTTCCAGCGAGGAGGCCGACTCCACAGTCGAGTTTGGCCGCATTGGAACGTTACATTGAATGGCACACACGCAGCCCGGAAATGTCGCGTTCCAAACAATAAAACGGCGTGTTGTAGTTACGTCGCCTACAGTTGGAAAACTGGAGCCGAGTCCGAGTTTCCAGGAACACCTTATTGCCGGCGGACCAAGTGACCGAGGTGGCAAGTTGCACGAGTTCTAATTTTAAGATATTTTCACAATTTTTTTTAAAATTTCGTTCATTAAAATTTCTCCAACTTTGAGGCTCAGTTATTTAGTCCGTCGGTGGAGTCCCCCATAAGCAAACAGTCAAAGTACGTGCAGATACCTGATCAGAAAGTATCCTCTGTTACTTCCCCCCAAACCTGAGACCCCAAGAAGGACAAGCAGTTCACATGGCCGCTGTAGCGAACCCAGCCAGACAACGGTGAAGCGTACTGACGTTCCACAAAACATTTTTATTCCTTTCGTTGCCTTGATTCCAATGTGGATACACCGTAAGAGCCACGGTATAAAACAAACAACAATAAACATAAATGCAACTTCAGCCGTACGTGAGAAAATAAAGTTACAAAAAAAAAAACCGCAATACTGCAAAATCTACAAAAAAAGACGCTATTTAATTATGACATGAAACACCTGTACGTGGGTAAATCACGGCAACCGAAATAACGATGAAACAATAGCTTTAAAACAACAATTAAATACCTTGTCCCCATTCCAGCCAGGTGCTTGCAGCCTTAGAAAGACTCCGGCCGTTAGATTGCGTAAACCAATTCCTTGATCAGCAATGTCAAGATCGTTAACCTTTTCCTTGTCCTTTTCACCTGTTTCCTCTGGAAACGCCTCCTTAAATTACGTCGTGCTATGATTGTGGATCTACACTCCTTGAACACACCGGAAAAGCACCAAAATAAAATCACTTAGCATACAAATTACAACTTCAAAATAAAGTATATCACGAACGGGATCTTAACAACAGAAAACAAATGCACGCCAAAAGTCATAAACAATGAACATTTGTGAGTTCGTTACAGCCGCATTTAAATGCCGTCCCGGTTACTGCGGAGTTCTTGGAGTTGCCCCACTTACGTCACTGTCTTGGACTACTGGTGTAAACTTTACTCCCCCCCCCCCACAAGCATCACGCACGCGTTTGACGTAGTAGTCTCTCTCTCTCTCTCTCTCTCTCTCGCACAGCTTCCAATCCATCACAAACGGATCAATTGGAAAAAAAAACTCCCCAAAGCCCCCACCGACAACGCCCCCACCCCCTTCCCTTTCTCACTCATCAAGACGAAAGATCGTCTTCTCTCCTCCAATCCAATTTGATTTGACGAACGTACTAGGTCACGATACGTCTGGCATCTCGCTTATAAAAGCAGCAGGAAATTCACCCAACAGGCAACCAAACGCTACGCGACCTTGCACTGAGAAGAACTCGCCCCCCAACCCCACCCCCCCAAAAAAAAGCTGCGCGTAACGACACAAGTGCTTTTCAGGCATGGAGAGGTCCCTTAGGTTTGCTGTGGTGTGCGTTGGAGTTTCCCTGCTCATCTCCTGCAACTCCGTCCAGGCCTGGTACAAGCAGTCCACCGGTCCCACTTACTACTCTGTGGGTCGCGCCTCCGGTTTGCTCTCTGGAATCCGGAGGTCGCCTTACGTGCGTCGGTCCGAGTCCCAAGAAACGATGGACAGCGGAGAGACGACCGGTGCCAACGTTGTTCCGGAGATTGGCAGGCAGGTCTCCTTGCTCAAAAGTATGGTGAGTTATTCGCGCCATTCTCTTCCACGTGCTTCTGTTCCTTTCAGTGCGGCGCAATGGCGCTTTTCTCCAAAATGGAAAGCCTTTTCAAATTCGTTTTTTTTTTTAAATGGTCACGTGGAACATTTTTTTTTTTAAATCAAAACCTCCAATAAGTATGAAGCTCGTGCGTAAAAGCACGCGTCCAGCGTTTCTGAGCGTGCGTAAACGCCATGCAAGTAAAAGTGCCATTACGTTGTTTAATTCAAGGTACGCATTTCAAACTCGATTTGGGTTTTGAAAACATTTTGCTGGGAAACGCACTGGAAATAACAGACCAAAATGAATAAGCTCAGAAATGGATTTTCTTTGTTACTAATGTGTTACTTGGACTGAAGGCTATTTGCGTGAAGGACATCTCCCCAAACCTGAAGAGCTGCGAGTTGCTGCAGGACGGAACCGGCACCTTCCAGTGCAAGGCGGACGTCTTCCTCACCCTGGACTCGCTGGACTGCCTGTCCGCATGAGTCCAACGTGCGCTCAACTTGTACAGAAGACGGTCATTGTCGCCCAGTATAGACTCTTGAATGTTCCCCCCCCTCATTTAAAGTTGCAGTTATTTTTTTAATTATTTATTCTTTTGTTTAGTATCATTACAGACTTCACTTGAGTGTTCTATACCATGACGTGCACCCCCACTGCTGTATGTGAGAAAGTTGATTTCTGTCCATTAATTTTTATTGTATCGATTAAAAATCAACACAAATTTGGAAACTACTGTGTACAAACGTGTCAACATACTCAATTTCACTGCAACGAAAATGAAACAAGATTGCAGCCACACATTTTTATTCCATATTACAGTTCCAGGACAATTTTGAACATACTGAACCGATTAACACACTGTGAACATAAAGGGCCACAATGTGGACTTCCACTTTTAGTTAAATGACAAAATAACATTAATAAGAAGAGTAAATCAACATTCCTTTGACTTCCCGTCAAGACACAAACATGAAAGAGCACGATGACAGACTAAAAACATTTCAAACAGAAAACGGCACTGTTGGTGAAGCTTTACAAATCACATTTAAAAGGCACCAGGTTTGGTGTGATACCAAACGTTCAAGACGTGTAATTAAACACTTAAAGACTTTTTAAACAACACCTTTTTAAAATCTAAATGGGTTATTAGAGCACTAATTGAAATGAAGAATGACACCGGATGGTGAGGATTTTTGCAAAGTACAGAATGCGGCTTCCGCAGTGATGGATGAGTGGGGAGATATTTCATACAGCTGACCTCGTGGACAAAAAGTTTTCCAAAAGCTCCTTGAAATGGTCAGAACTCAAAAGTGGGCAAGCTGTGCAGACAGAGCGTGTGGATGAAATGATATTGAAACTCCTGCATCACGTCCAAAGGTCCCAAGAGTCTGTTTCGATTTCAGTTCTTTGGAACGGCTACAGGAGGGACACTGCCTCCAGGTTCTCTTTTATGATCGTGTCCATGACCACCTGGAAGACCACCTGGATGTTGGAGGTGTCGGTGGCTGTGGTGAAGTGGTGATAAATGAGCTTACTGGGAGTCGCATCCAGCGACACAAAAGTGGCGGTGATAAAGCGAGCGGCGGAGTCCACGTCACAGTCAGCTCCTGGAAGACGATATGGCCAAGTTAAAAAACGCATTTGAGAGGATGCCGCGAGAATAGTGTTTGCACTTGTCAGGAAAATCCATCCATGCAATTTGTTTTTTGTCCTTATTTGGGAGCTGTTGGGTGAAATTCTGGCGGAATTAGCGTCATGCAACGGAGACAATTAGCATCATGACATGCGTCAAGAGTCTGATGGAACAGAGAGAAGCTGGTCACTTTTCAAAATAAAATATTTGTAAAATAATCAAAAAAAACTTTTTTCATTCATCTGCAATCCATCTTAGACAAACCTTTAAACTGAGGGAGGTAATGACGCAGGTGTCGGCCCGAGTGCAGAATCTTGTCTTGGAAAAGGTCAATTTTGTTCATGAATAAAATCTGCGACAAAGAGAAGAGACAGAGGGAAAAATAATCTGCCAAGACTTCAAGACGTTCATCACGAGTCAAAGGTTTCCTCTCAAGTGAAAAAATTATTTGCAAAGTTCACCAAACATCAGATGAGGAATTCTCGCTTGTAGCGACGTAATAACGCCGCACGCAACGAAACCAATTAATCACATTTGAAACATCTGGCAGTCCCTTTGCACCAGGAGTCTTCAATCCTGTTCCTCAAGGTTCGGCGTTCTGCATGTTTTCCATCCATCTCGCCCGGCTGCAACACACCCGATTCAAATGATCAGGATCGTTATCAAGCGTCCGCAGACCTTGCTGATGATCCGATCATTTGAATCAGGTGTGCTGCAGCAGGGAGGGAAGGACAGAAATCAGGCAGGACACCCCGGAACCTTGAGGAACAGGATTGAGGACTCCTGCTTTACACTGGCTAGGATTTCCATAAGTCACAAAACTTTTTTTTTTTTAAATTCCATTGAAGGTATCGGGACAGACATGAGACCATCGTCGGCTTTGTCGTTTTTGAGCGTCAAAATCTTCCACTCGAAGCCTTTGAACAACGTCTCGTTTCCGAAGCATCTGCCGAATGGAGCTTTTGCTGCTGCTGAATTCCAGAGCAACCCTGCGGATAGATTTCTACGGGATTTGCGCAGGTGCCTACTCAGTTGTGGTAGTAATATTCTTGCCAGGCGACAATTTTGCAATCCTGCGCCGAGAACAATTGGAAAGCCAAGTAATGATGCAAAGCTGCCAAATGCTGACGGACGCACATCTGTCTGAATGATGCCCCCCCCCCCTAAAAAGTACAAACAAGGAGTATGTTGAATGAAAAAAATAAATAAAAATTACACTAATTGGGCTGGGGCGTACGTGACTTGACCAATTAACTATGTTGTGATTTAAAAAAAAAAAAAAAAAGTTTCCAAGGTGCTGCAAGGTGTCATTACAACTTGCTCAGTTGAAGACTGCATTGAGGTTACAAATGTTCCTCCCACGTTCAAAAGTATCTTTAAACCCGTCAGGGTAATGAGCTGGTTCGTCGTGTTTGAATTATCCCCCCCCCCCATAAAGAAAATCACGTAGAAATAACATTTTCATTCAAGCCACAAGTGGCTTGGCAAATGACCGTTCCTTGTTTGAGCTGGCTTCTTTCACCAAAATTAAGAGTCCAGAAAGCAGCGCAGGCTTCACCTCCGTTGACGGACACAAAAGCACTTTGCTGCAATGCAAATGGATTGAAACGGCAAGTTAAGTGGAAAGAATTGAACAAGCCCGTCTCATGCTTGCCTTAATGGGATCATTTACCAGACACGGGAACGGAAAAGCTCATCTTAATAGGAACTTACTGTTTAATTACAAGTGACAGAAACCTCAAAGGCTTATTAGCGCACGATGCGCGCATGTTCCACCTATATATTTTTTTTTAACGCCGTAGCTTAGGCCGAATATCATTTAATCAAAGGTAATGAGTTCATTTGAGCATTGGGTGGAAAATTGTCGCTGTCAAGTGGAAAGACTTTGTCAAAAAGTGCTTGAAGCATTCAATTTGTTTTATTTTGTATGTCTTTTATAAATGTATTACACTAAGTTAATTACTGTATTTTCCGGGCTGTAAGGCACACCTGCATATAAGCCGCACCAACTCTTTTTTTTAAAAAATAAAAAATTAATTAAAAAATAATAATAAATAAATAAATAAATTATATATATATATATATATATATATATATATATATATATATATATATATATAAGCCACACCAGGCTATAAGCTGCAGTTTTCTATGTTGAAAAAAAAATGTTTACTGCATGTACAGAACAATTTTTTTCAGTGAATGCACATAAAGGTACATAAACAGATTGTTAAAACAGTGCCTTTTAAAATGGCAACAACTTTGCCAATTAAAACAGAACAGACCCAAGAGAACAAAAAAAAAGAAATATATTTAGTGTATTTTCTGAACTATAGAGCGCCCCCTACTGGTCAAAGAAAAATCCACAGAAAAGCCGCACCGTTGTATTAGCCACATGGTTCAAAATCTATGATAAAAGTAGCAGCTTATAGTACGGAAAATACGGTATTTAAAAAAAAAAAAAAAAAGGGCACGTCACGGCATATCTCTTCTCATTTTCCAAGTGATGGGGTGAGAGGTCATTCTCACCATGGATGTACTTCGGAAGAAGACATTGTTGCAGACGGAGGAGAAAAGCTTCATGCTCTCCTGCAGACGATTCTACACAAGAGACAAATACTGCCATCAGACAGCCGCAGCTTTCGTCTTTAAAGATGTTCATCGTGACCTCGGCAGGAGGCGGGCCTAAATCGAACATCAGTTTGTATGAAACGGTTACCATGGAGGGGTCCTCCACCAGGGTCATGTCGTAACCGCTGAGCGACACCACAAAGAGCACCGCCCGGACATCCTCAAAGCAGCCAATCCACTTCCTTCGCTCCGTTCGCTGACCTCCGACATCGTACATCCTGCACAAACCCAATAAAAGAGTCAGAAGACTTAAAAAAAATAAATAAATAAAAATTTGTGCCCTGTTTTTCTTTGGCTTTTTCAGAACAGTCATTCCCCAAAAGAGGAACAAATGGGCATTGAACACGAAAAGGAAAATAACGTATACGCCGAAATATTTGCGAAATAAGCATTCTAGCATTCACTTGAAATGACGAGTATTTTTCAGAAGCTTTCATACCGGGAAGGAAAAATAAATGATATCGGATCCAAAGACACCCACACTCACGGAAACAATTTTGTTTGGTGGCCTTCTCAGTGTTTACCAATATATTTCAATTTGTCCCAAACTCAGCAATACGAGAAGTGCCAGGTCAATCTGATCCAATAGCACAAAAAAGAATAAACAAGCAAGCAAGGAAGCGAGAAGAGCAGTCGCTGGTCACCAGTTGGTCAGGTGTGCCATCTTTCGCTGGAGCATCCTTGCCGCTAATGCCGCCATTTATACAGACGAGAACACACACACGCACAGACGGGGAAACAAACATTGGATGGCAAAAAATAATATTCCATCGAGACTCAGTCAATCAGTGAGGTTAATATAATCTTCCATTCCCCAAACTCGTTATTTGCATAAAAGCACAATTATAACACACCGACTAAATGGTTTCCTTTCACGCTACACACCACATTGTTGTCTCTTATCTTTAAGAAAATAATCACAGTTGGGAGCAAAACCATACGACCTTGTGAAATTGAGGGAAAAGTGTTTAAACTGCGTTTTAATTTAACCGGCAACCGTGTCATAAATGATGGAAATATGAGTTGGATTGACTCAAGTCGAACTACGTAGGACTTGACCGAAGGCCTACGTGTTTTGATAAGGCGCAAAATGCAAATGGGGTCTCTCATACGATGATCCCAAATCAGTTATTTCGAGCCTCGGGACGATTTCGATTGTCAATTCAACCGAGCGGGAAAGTTTAATAAATGTTGGAGGAAGCCGGAGTACCCAGGGAAAACCCGCTTAAGCCTTGATAGAAACAAGAAAGAATGCAGCCAAGAAACATGAACCTCCCAACTGTGAGGCAGACGTGCTAAGCAACAGGACACAGTGTGCCCACAATTTTATTCATTTAAAAAAAAGAGAAAAAAAAAAAGAAAAAGACATCTTTATCCAACATTTTAAGTGACATGAAACCATCTTGAGTATTTGCGACGAATAGAATGTTACTACAAGGTGGTCATAACCGGGACGCCCCCTAGTGGCGCACCTTCCAAGTTATTCCTTTCAATTTTGGTTTGGTAAATTTGATACGCGGCTCGTGAAAAATAGAAAAACAATTGAAATCAAGAGCAAAGAAAACAGATGCTGGATTTGTCGTGTGTTTGCTGCGCGTCTCTTTGTCCCTGCATCGGATGATTATTATTGGCCGACTTTATCTGTCCATCAACGGCAAACTTGTATGTGGCTGGTTTGGAAGTGTGAAAATACCAAGCAAAATTGTCATGTTAAAAAAAATGACATGTTACGAAAATGCTTAAAATGTATAAATCCGAATGCAAGTCTATTTTTGTACGACTCGATACGATGAGCAGCTCCAATTAACAACGAAAAGTGAAGAGCGACACCATTAAGACTGACATGATTGTATGCAATATAATCTTAAATTTAAATAAAAAAAAAAAAAAGTGTAGGCATTGGATTTTTATCTGCCCACTGACAGGTTGTGTTGTCGTGTGCACATTCGAAGGTGCCGCAAGCGACGGCGCATACATGGACGCGACCTTGTCTCACTAATTGCAACGCATCACGACAGCTGCTCTTGTCGAGTTAACCACCCTTACGTCGGCAGAGGTCCTAATTAAGTGCAGATGCTGGGAAAAGTAGCCAACATTCAGATATAGTATGTCCGGTAAACTTAAAAAAGGGGAACAGCTCTCGGCATGAAACAAGAAAATTGACTGTCGGTATGAAAATTGTATTTCTGAGTCCTTGTGTTTCTCATTCTAATAAAAGTACACGAAAGGGAATATCTTTGCAAATTTCAAATAATTGTATTACTATATGCAACGCTCGCACGGCAACACCCGGGATTTTGTCCCTCAAGTTAAGCGCACGCGCACGCGCACGCACACGCGCGCAATGCTGAGCGAAATGAACCAAACTCATTTGTGTCTATCCTCAAGATTTCTGGCAGATAAGAGGGAAGGTGTGTGTGTGTGTGTGTGTGTGTGTGTTTGAGAGGCAGGAATCGGAGATCGTGCCGCAACACCACCTGGGACTTTGCTCTCCTTAATCAAAAGTGACCTTGACAAGCTTCATAGCAAACAAATACACACCAACATTCGTTCATCGGCCCGGTAATGTGAATTCACAGATTTGTTCCGAAACATGTTTCACGTATTTCATGAGAATTGCTGAAAACAATGCGAAGAATAGGAACAATGTAGCACTGAATTGTTGAGATGCGTTAGTTCAATTTAAGGGATTTTTTTTTTACGGTCTAAAACAAAGCATTATATGTTCTCCGTGAAAAAATAAATAAAATCCTGTATTTTGTCAAATAGAAACAAAAATCTGTGAGAATGCTAAACAGGAAGTGTGAAGAGGGGGAATGAAGTTCAAAGTTGTAACAGCACCATTGACCACTAGATGGCAGACACGGTTTAGTTGTGCGTATACCGCCCTGTGATACGACACGAATAAGGCTCAGATGTTTTTGCGGATTTGATATGTAGTACAAACATTGTACTTTTGATTTTTGTGAAACAAAAATGCACAAAATGAGCTGGTTGTGGGTTTCGCAGTTTCGTGCCATCCGTGAATGGTATCTGGTGAGGAAATGTGTGATCCGATGTGACCCCGCTGTAGCGCTGATAAAAAATGATGGCCGTGTTCCCGGGTGACGCATAAGTGAAAATAAAAAAAAATAAAAAAAGAATGGAGCATAAAGGCAACATTCATCCAAACATAACAATTCACGGCGATCAAAGTAGTTCCTTGTTGATGAAACTTTACCAAACGGGAAAGAACTTCCCATTGCACAGCGATCGGCACGACTGAAATGATTCATTAAGAACTTTACGCAGCTTAGAAAAACAAAGCAAAGAAAGAGTAACCGACTCCGAGGGTGAAATGAGGGCCAGAAAACCCCGAGTATGTGCCGTGCTCACAGGCCGGCAACATGCAGTCCGAGTCGCATTTGCCAGAGAACGGCAGAAGTGGCAGATTGGTCGCTGGCAGGGCCGTTCTCTTCACAGATGAGAGCAGGCTCACACTGCGCAAATGTGACAGACGTGGGAGATCCAGCAGGACACTGCGGAGAACATTCTGCTACAGACATCCTCCGTGTGACATTTCAGGGGGAGTGGATTGAGGCATTAATTCGATTGCGGTGTAGTTATACAAAGGCCATTTTCAATGAAGCGGGGACATCAGGCGAAATGTAAAGAAAAATTATTTTCAACATTTATTCCATTGAAGGCACGACGACGACGATGAGATATTTAAGCATGCCGCTTCTGCCTGGTGAGCTTCGGGAGATAAGAGAGTCCGTGAAAAATAAATAAATAAACAGCTTGGACCATTTCAAAATCACAAATTCGATTCCAAAACGATAATCGTTTAACTGCAACATGTGACTGCTGCGACAGTTTTTTTTTCAACATTGAAAGAATACGATCAAGTAAAAAAAAAATGTAAAAAAAACACAGGAAGGGAACAACAGCGTCCAAAATTGCTATCAAACAAAAAGCGGTCGTACGAAATCGACAGCGTGCCTTTTAGCGGGGCTGGCTAATGTTCTTCAACATGATACGCATTTGCGGCGCACAACAGAAGCAACCATAAGTCAGCAGCACCCAGAGACAAACAAACAGCATTTGGATGTCGACTTCAGTCATCTGTTGACAAACCGACTCGGGCTACATTGTTGATCTACTTATGAAAAGCAGACCTAATGTGTTTCATTACGATCACTCAATATGAGATGTGGGGATGAGGGACAAGTTAATATCGGGAAAGCTTCACAGCCGAGGTAGTCCTCAGGTACACATTACTAACAACTCGGAGCGCATAATTCAGTTTTGTTGTAATACAAACGCCTTCCTAACATTAGTCGGATGTGTGACAATAACACTACCAATCAACTCGGCTAATTAACATCAGTCCGATTCAACTAACAGTGGAAAAACCTCCTTGTTCCTTTGTGCCGTCTTTATAAAACGCATTCATAAAGGGCGTATTTCCACATGCAACAAAGATGGTGGACATGGCGCAAATAATTCGACTTTGGTTCCGATCCATAAACCACGGGGGAGCAATTCATTTTGCAAAGTGGCCGCATGAGAAACTGGAAACGCTTGCCGACGGCCGAGCCGACATGGGAAGATTCTTCGAGATTATTTGAATGTATTTAGAAAAATAATAATAATGTCGCTGTCCAATTTTGTTATTAAAAAAAAAAAATCACGTTAATAGTGATACGTAAACGTCATTGACTCATCGACTGCCATTGACGGCTAAAGACGTCGACGTGAAAAATCAAGCTCATTTTCTGTCATCTTGTCAAGACCATCAACAAGCTTAAGGAAATGACGTTAGCCATTGCGAGATGATGAAGAAGGAGGTATTGATCAAGGACGAATATGATGATCTGACATCTACGCTCTGCTCCGTTGCTGATAAGGCCACAAGAGAGATGCCTTTGACTTAGTGTGGGTGTTGCCACATTGACTTATTGATGACTGAAGCCACCCCATCTCCATCTTACATCTGCACCCTATCGACTGGGCTGTCGACAGAGATAAGAGTAGCGCAGCTCAAAAAAAAAAAAGTGGAGTAACTTTGGATGCAAGGTGTTTCGGAGACGGCTGCGATACGTCACATGAGGGGGTATGGGTGAACAAAGTGTACCTGAAAGTGAGGTGCTTGACTTTGAACTGGGTCTCGATCACGCCTGTCGTCCTCAGACGCACGCGCAGAACGTCCATCTCTGTGGGGACGTAGTCCGGAGACGAGATGCGGCTCATATTTTCAAAGAAACTGAAACAGGGAGAGAAAAGTAGGGCAAAGGTCAAAAAGAGAGGAGACATTAGCACCCCCAAAAAAAATAATAATAATAACCCGCAGTCACGCTTGAGATCAAAGTGAAAACAAGGAATAAATTGCAACATGTTAAAAGGCCGTTCCTCGATGCAGCAGGTGGAGGCTGCAATGATAAGATTGAAGCCCCAGGGGGCGCAGCGGCTCGTCGTGATGAATATTCACAATGTGCTTTACCGTCGGAACGTTCCCAGGCAAGCTATCAAACGCGGATGAGCTCGTAACGCAATTAGCACAACCGAGCGTGCCGCGTGCCCGCGGAAGTGCCATGCTTGTGTAAACACGCGCAAAACATCGAAAAGTCGCAAGGCCCGACGCTGACATTCTCAACTTGTCATCCTGAATCAGTTTCTTGGACAACAAGATGCATCCCGCTGTTTCGTAAACACTACACAACACAGCGTGGAGGATGCTGCTTAAACAACTCCTGGTGTCCAGCAAAACTACTCGAATACTTTGCTACCATAGCACAAATTCACTTGTGGACGCCAGAATCTGGAAAAAAAAATTATCGACAATCGAAAATGCGCGATCGAAATAAAATTGTATTGTCTTGCGTGGTCGAGTGACTCAAGTGGCGGACAATGATGGACTGATTAGACGAATGACCGACAGCTGTACCTCCCATTCTCAATCTCCTCCTTCTCCATACGCAAACCCACAGGTGTCAAACTCAAGGCCCGGGGGCCAGATCTGGCCCGCGACCTCATTTTATGCGGCCCGTCCACTTCCACTTTCCAGCACATTTTCTTCACTACTGAGATATGAGATATTGCTATTTATTTACGACCAATCCTTAAAATAAATTGAAAAATTGTTGGAAAAATGAATTTGACACCCCTGTTCCGCCCCACATTGAGTGTAAATTCAACTTGTATTGAGGTCAAAATAACTTCTGTTGGGTGGCTCAGGATCACTTCCTCCAACAAAAGACAAAGTGGCGTTTTGAAAAGAGTTTGTAAATATGTTTAGCAATGACGCACTTCCCCTTGACGAGCCTCAAGCCGACGATTGAGGCAAAAAGATGCGTTTGCTGATTATCTCTGCCTTGGCTGATGACAGACGTCATCAAAGACAACATGAGGTGTGAGTATTTATATGATGCAAACCGATTCACCTTGCCGCTGGGACGCAGGCAGACACTCTCAGACTTCTCAATGAAGCGCATTTATTACCTTTCTTGAATATTAAAAAACTGAAACAAATGATCCATCAACTCAGTCATTTTCCCAACACTTATCCTGTTTAGTGTCAAGCTTGAGCTGGAATCTATCGTCTCTGTGGATCCTGGACTGATCACAGTCAATTGCAGGGCACATGTATTTTAAAAAAAATAAATAAATAAATAAAATAAAGCTTCTTTCCACAGAACGAGGCATAATAGTACCGCCGGCATTTACTCACATGTGCCTTTCATCCAGAACCCACTGTGACTTTCTTCTGCACATTCACGCAGCTGATAATCCAAATTCATAAATGAGGAAAATCATTTTGCGTTATCAAAGTGGGTATTATATATATAAAAAAATTGTCATTGTACGCAACAGACAGTAAAAAGTCATTTGTTTGTAAGTATATTTCATCGTCTGTTAAATCAGTAATCCTACTTTTACCAGAGTCTCATTTTATTGAATACAAGTGTTTGTACTTGGAATGAAGTACAAATTGTGAGTACTTACGCCACCACTGGCGGCTCTCAGTGGGGGACGGGTGTGGCCTGTCGGTGTAGATAACTGCAGAGCTGCAGCCTCTCGCGGGGTGGAGGATGAGACCGGACGGCCTCCCCCAGCTCTGACGTACTTGTGCATTGCACACGCTATCCGCTCTACGGTTACCTTTCATTCGGAGTTCTCATCATGCTCCGATTTTCCGCCAAGGACAATTGGAATTGAATTCATAGCACATATTTTCAGTAGGATGATCAGTTAGAAGCTACAAAGGAGTGGGTGGCCCGTGAGCTTTAAAATTTGAGTACAGATTCAGGTAAATGTGGAGACTGAGGAAGACTTTTCATCGTTACAATTTGACTGGATGAAGTTGAGCAGCAAAAGATTGTGAGTGAGCAACTCATTTTGTAATTACTGCCACCTACAGGCCTGGAATGGCCCAATATGGACGAAATATTTCATTTTTAGGACCGATTGTCCTTTGGCATACGGCTGTGTCCCGCTGGGTGCGATTCTAGTTTTTGTTTATCATTACGCTGTAAGATTAATACCCAGTGGCAGCGAGCACATGGCTGAGTAGCAGCTGTAAAGTCCAACTAATTAGACCCCTGCCATCTTTTCCGCACAGTGTGTGTGCGCGCGTGTGTGCATGCTAGGAGAGCACTTACTACAGCGCTGAGTCATTGAGCTCATACTCATATCCCCGGGCCACTGCCGCTCTCACGCCTTGGTCAGCCCACAAGCAGGCCAGGGCGTGGCTCAGGAAGGGAAAAAACACCCGATCTTCGTCAAAGGAGCGACCACACGACAGCACGGAGTGGGCGTGCACCTGGAAGAAAAGACACCAATTTGGATAAATGAACATACCGTGACGGCTCTCTTGGCGTACTTATCACCATAAATGTGACTGATGGCAATTAAACGAGGAAATATTTTGATCACCTTCTCCCGACAGGATGTGATTAGTGGGTATTATGTTAACATTGGAGTTAAAAATCAAATTAAAACTCACAATCAAACAAAGCCCTTCGGAATCTTAAGTTGTCTGCCATGCTTACAATGGAATACCGAGAGGGAGGTCGAGGCATTCACAGGGGTGATATACTGCCCCTTAGTGGTGATCTGGTGTCAGTACAAGAAATAAGTGACGCTGAAAAGAATCATGGAGTCGGGTTGTCGGAAGGGTGACAGCAAATTCAAAGGAAGCTGTGCTACCTTGTTCCGGCTGTTTGCCAGGTTGATGCGGAGGATGCCCATGCCATGAAGAACAAACTTCATGGAGGTCAGGAGGTTATCCAACACTGCAGGCTGAAAAACGAAAGCACATTAATATAGAGTACAGGGTGTTCCAAATATTTTGACACTTCCAATTGTCATTCTAATGATGGCAAAATCAATTGAATCTGATGAATGGGAAAAAAAAAAGTTCAATGTTAATGTTTTACTTTGGAGTGTTAATAAATGGTCTCCAACGGCTTGGCTTTTATTTTACTTTTGCGAGAAAAAAAATACAGTCCCAAAAAAATTGTAATAATAAATAAATGAGGTCCTTCACAACAATAGCTTCAAAATCAAATTCTGGATGCGCCAAGGACAACTCATTGAATGGGAGCCATTTTCAGACCCACAACGAGACAAATCATCAAAGTATAAAGTGATCATCTGGGAGCAAACAAAACTGGCACAAAAGCAAAAAAACTGACAAAACGTCTCAAAACTTTGCTTTTTAGTGCTCAAAATCAAGGATTCAATTGAGTTAGCAGCAGAGAGGCTCCTACGGAGAATGAAAAAGAGAGTGTGTGTGTGTGTGTGTGTGTTGAACAGCCCCCCCACTGACCCGTCAGTCTCCTGCCAGCTAACAATAAGCCGTGCATTCCATTACGATTCTATCACAGTCTGATAGCTGCTCTCTTGAGTGTCCACATGCGGAATTGTTGCAGCCTGAAGCGGCGCCACTTCACATTTAAGCATCGGTCTCTTTAATGAGAACTTTGTTGACAACGCTGCGGTCATTCGGGATGCAAATGAAGTGGAAACTTTCATGTGGGGATCGGATACTCAAAAGTTAAACAAGTGGTAGTGACATTACACGAGACGTATTCAAAACATCTTACACATCATCTTATGGAGTAAATATGATTACTTTGAACGTGCAATCAGAATATTCTATAGCATAAACACACTTTACTTATTTGAAGGGATCGAATCCTTGTGGAGGTTACTGATACATCAGCCCAAAAAAAAAAATCGTATTGGTATCATTATGAAAAAAACAAAAACAAAAGTGGTATCGGACAGCCCTACAATTGATATATTGTAAACGTATTTGATAAACGCTGCAAGCTTTTATTTAATTATGGGAAGTACCTTGTGTATGAAACAGGCTTTCTCAATAAAGCTACCTTGCCTTTCCTCAATTTGGAAATTCACCTTTATGGACAGCGACAATATGGGCAAAAACACATTCCATAGATCAAAATCGACGGAAATTTGTTGGCAGAGACGCTGGAATCTTTGAATGCGTTCTCGTTGTTTTGCTTCGTCCTGGCCCTTTTCACCTTTGTTTTATTCCATCTTGAGTTCTGCTTCGTCCGCCGTGACTCATGCTCAACTTACTTTTACGTTGACAAGTGCACGTAAACGTCATTAAATCGGTCTTGGTTGGGTCATTCTGCATGACGGAATCCTTTTAAATGTTTTCAAAATCAAGGAAAAACTTGTGACCCGCTTGGTCCTATCACTACCATGAATATTAATTCCTCACACACACAAAAAAAAAAGAAACTGCATTGTACCGTATATCAATTTGAATTTCTTTGACGGAAAAATTAGAGTAAAAAGACACTTGGACTTTACTGTGTGTGTGTGTGAGACAAATGCAGAGGAAAGAGCAGCAACGTCAGCAACTGCTAGAACAACTTTCAGTAATCCCCGAATCCATCCCGACACACTGACCTATTGTTCTTATCCAGTTTGGCGTTTGGCTCAGCGCGTCTAATACACAAAATAAACAATCGCCTCTCCACAACAAAGAACACAGCCTAATATTTACGAACCAGACTGCAGCGCCAACAACGTTTAACCCAAAGCGTGTGTGTGTGTGTGACTTTTGAGCTTAATTTGTTTCCCCAGTTCTCATAGAAAGCTGCGACGAGTGTGAGATCAGTAGCATATTCAAAAAAAAAAGTTCCGCTAATGGGAAAACAATTCAATCAGTAGCGACAACGCAGACGAGTCAAGTCAACTTTTTTTGTTCAGTCTTCGTCCATCGGTCAGTGGATGGGTAAAAACAACAAACGACCGCCTCGGGCTGTGAATTCAGGAAGGATTAAGATGAGGAGCACTCGGGCTCCATTGCTCCCCCTATTGGTGACATTCGACATGGCAGTGCACTTAAGTGACACAAAGTTGATGGGAAGCATGCTCACGGGGTCACAAGTCAAAGACGCGCACATTTGGGGCGAGCAGAAAATAAAAATAGGTTGAGGATGCGAGCGAAACCCGACCGGCTGCAAAGGCAACAATAGATTTTTACAACATGAACAAGTTCAAGCTTGTGCATGTAGACGGCGATACAAATTCGACACACCCACTTTAATAGACATTGTACACCTTGCGTAATTAATATGACGCAAAACATTCAAGATAAAAAGGTGCCGTTTTTGTTGACGCAGTTAAGAAGAGCAGTAAGAAATGAAAATCCACCCATCCATTCTGTTCGGTCACGCTTATCGTCAGAGGAAGTGAACTGTTGCCGATTCCAGATGACATTGGGTGAGAGGTGAGGAACAATCAAAGTGCAACAAATGAGTCTCATTCACATTCTTGATAGGACGAGCTAAAAGCAACGAAGCAACAACCAAATTGTAGCGATCGTAACCAAAATATTTGAAAGCCGCCTCGGCCTTCATATGAAACGAGAAAAATGTTTCTGTGGAGGAGCCACATGTATTCCAACCGGCATTTCGTGATTGTTGATATTACGGCGTAATATTCCGTGAAATTGTCCATTGTGTCCTGTCCTCTGCAGATGTCTTGTTATAATTGGGAGAAAAAAAAATCAATAGGATATGTTTGTACTAATTGCAGCGTTGATTCTTCTGAGAATGCCTTCCATACCAAAAGTACTGCGGAATCTTTGATTGAATCGAAAATAAAGTGAATCATGAATCGAAAATCGAATCGGGCTCGTGTCACGAATCAAATCAATTTTGGAAATTTTTAATCGGACCCAGCCTTATGTGCAACCCGTGCGAGGTTTGTGTGCTCAATTCAATCAGCGTTATCTTCCCGTGTCGAACCCTTTTAGTCTCCATCCAAAGTGGAAAGATATACAGAGAAATGCACATGGGAAATGACGTGTGAGCCGGAGGAGGGACAAAAAAACTGTAGGCGGGGTAGGAAAGGCAATGCGGCTGAAGAGAAGAGTTGACGGAAAATAGAATACAACAGTTTCCAGCCCATAAGTGTTTCTATTTTTCGCTATCAATTAGATAGCAAGAAAATGGGAGGAATAATTTCCGGGCGGACGCATGAAAGCCGCTACGAAAGCTATTGGCTTCAAACGTGGCCATTATCAGGTGACCTAAAGCAAAGGGGCACCTGTGAAAAAAAAAAAATTACTCTTGCATCAAAGCAGGACATTGAAAGTCTCGGGCTCGTCTCAGGGTCCTTAAGCTCCTCCTCCCCCTAACGGCGCCTCTGCCCTAAGACGTTAAAGACAGAGGTTCAATTGCCAGAGATACGGGCAAGAATATAATACAGAAGGCGCATTAAGTCGTTTACTGCCATTGACGGCTAAAGACGTCAAAGATTCATTTACTGATTTTTTTTTACTCGGCTGGTAGCGATTGAGTTCATTTTTTGATCCCCCGGTTGAATTTCTAAGTTTACTCAAGTCACGCTCTCCAGTGTCATTGTCGTTTATTGATTATAAATGACTAAATATCACATAAAAAAAAAATACACGACAGAAAAGTCCCAAAATGTTGTCGTTCTGATATGTGTCGTGTTGTGTTGTGTGTGTTGCTGACCTTGAAGCTGCCGAGTTCTTGCTTGGTAAATCCATTGCTGTGGATGATCTTCATTTGTTTGACCAAAGTGCTTTTACCACTCTCTGCTGCACCTGGCGGGCAGCAAATTACAAATTAGGTTGTGTTCTTTTCTACAATTTTTCTCAACTCACAATTGACAATTCTGGAAATACAGCGTCGCAGGTTGTTTTTCTTTTTTGTTTGCAACAGTGGCTGCCAATTCTTCCTCTTTGCCACACAACATAAAATGAGAAAAACAGAGAGGAATGTTGGATGTTTTCTTTGACGACATAACAGTTCACTTAAACAATAAAGAGAAGTTCTTGATCAACCATGTTTTGTCTCGAGTCCCACATAAAAGCAGACGCCTCAGAGTATTGTCTGTCTTTTTACTCCAACACGGGAATGTTTGGTGAATTTGCCGACGGCTGATGTGAAAATATAAGGCTGCGCTTCAGCTAGCGTTAGCAAGTGCCGTGCCAGACGCCTTCGTTGTATTTCGTGGCGTCGGGCAGAAACCTCCTATGTCACAATTTGGTCCATTTGATATTTTCTTCACAAATCTATATTATTGGTCTGCCCTAATTCCTGACCTGATCTCAAGTGATGAAAATTGAAGAAATGTAGAATTTTCTGGGTTTCCTGAAGGTACGAGGATTCCGCGCGACGCCAGCGAATTGAAGATACATTTACATATTTTGCAGGTGCTACCCGTCTGATTTTTAATAAAACATGTCCTCTTGCTAAATGCAACACTGCTAGCTTGCGGCTCAAACCCATCGGCATCACCTGTTGATTTGAGCGAGGCATCCGTAAGGCGCAATTATCATCAATCACCAGAAATGGCAAAGTTGACACATCAACTAGTTGATTCAACTCCCAATTCCGATGTTGGAAATCCAGTTGTACTGAATTGGTCTAAATTTTATCTGTTTAGTTTCTACAAATATCTTTGCTCATCTGATTTTTTTTTTTTTTAAAGAACCTAAATGTGGCTGGAGAATTGAATTATTTTTTCTGTGTGTTAGCATGCTAGTCGTCAACGGACGCTACAGTTTTACTTTCAAACTTAGCTTGTGTGACATCATGCGTGCTGTGATCAGACTCAGGTAATCGCTCCTATTTCATTTACATCCGCTTCAAAAAAGGCGCATGTAGGAATAGTTAGGTTTGTATTGTCAATGTTTTATGTTATGTTCCGTTGTATTGTAATTATTTTTGTGTTTAGGTTCTGAAAAAGTTTTTTGTTACAGCCGCAGCTGTCGTGAAAGCGCTACATGAACAAAGATGGACAGTATTGGATCTATCTAAGCCAATGACACAGACCGTGACAGTCTGAACACAAATCAGTTAGCTTAAGGGTGTCAAACTCAAGGCCTTGGGGCCAGATCCAGCCCTCCACATCATTTGATGTGGCCCGCGGAAGGAAATCATGTCAACTTTCTTGTTTCTTGAATTGTCATATATAATAAATTGCAAACATTATTTGTTACCAAACCTCTTTTTACACCATTAGTTGAACAAATTATCATTATCCAAAACTTCTTCAAAGTTTGTTTGCCATAAATTTCTTCCGTAGAAGTAATAATAGGATGAGGAAATTAAAAACTTATACGGTCAAAACGGCCACCTGAAGGGAGACTAAAATGTGTTTGACACCCACCAACGCCTTAGATGAAAGAATATATTTTATGTAATAGACCTGTGTAGCCAATGTGTGACGTTTGCGATTGGTGGTGTACCACAAGACTTTTCTTAAAGTGAAATATGTGCCTTGGAGGCATGAAGTTTGGGAAACTCATTCAAATTGACCAGTGGGGGCTTCATTGGTCTATGAGGAGCAGTTGATTAACTCCTTTGAACTCGACCGAGCAACAAGTGGCTAGAAAGGTATGATGTAAAAAATTAATAAATAAATAAACCGGGAAAATCAGCACAACTAAATACAAGTTGCTTGTTAGAATCAACGACTCATAAGAGATTTTTATACGAACCGTAGAAAATACGAGAGATTATACCCAGAGGGAGGCTGGAAAGTTTGTGCATCTCACCTAGTAGGAGTATTTTAACCACATTCATCTCCCGCTTGGCGCCCTCGTACAGGTCTCTGTCGATCTTGGTACTGAGAATCCTCGCCTTCTTCTCCTCCTCTGTAACATCGGTACCGAGACACAATCCCATCCCGAGCACACATGTCCTCCTCCCGGAGCTGGACTCAAACGAAGTCCTGCCTAGGTTCAAACCGAGCGAGTTTGTTCAAACTCAACTGCATGCTCACAGCTCCTCGGTCGCGGCGTGGAGAAAAGCTGGGTTAGCATGTGCGAAATGTGCCAAGAAAAAGTCGTCTTTGTAGGCCAAAGTCATTTGACGCATCGCTCCGGGTTATGCTGGTTTATTTCACACAAATCCAAGTTTGTTGCGCTTGTTCGCCCCCAAACAAGCCACTCAATGCCTCCTCCCACTCCAGATGGCAACGCTCCGGAGTTCGTGGGAAGTGACGTCATCACGCAGCCAATCAGATTTGTCACCTTTAAAGCGTGAGACAGGATGCGAGGGTCAGCACGCACGCAGAGGTAAACTGCTGCGCTCAAGGGCAAAAGCAGGATCTTGAAAACTAAAATATGTAATAAAAATAAATGAAATGAAAAATATATAATTAATTAATTCCAACATTTTTATTGCAGTTAATATGAATAAATAAATTATTTTTATTTTTTAAAAAACTATTTTATCCGTGTAACTGGAGAAAACCTTTCCAACGGTGGGATTTATTTTTACCTCGACTTCAGTTCTTTAAATATATAATAGTTTTACAGTAAATAGTACTTCTTGTTTTTCTCGTGGCAACTTATGATTTGAATGAAAGCGCTCTTCCGCCCATGAACCTTTGATATCATGAGCGGTTGTTTTTACGCCATTTGTGATCTCTTTGAAAGTTGCAAGATAGCGATACACAAAGTTGCGCCACGGCGCGCAAAATGACGAATGAGTGTTTGAAGAAGCATGGGCGCAACATGTGTGGCTTCATCAGCGTTCATGTGGTCGCTTCAGAACGCAATGACTTGACAGTTGCATAATCTTTTGTGTTATGTGGTTTGCGTGACGATCAATTTTCATTTTTAAGTAAAAACCTCCTCTACTGCCTGCGGAAAGAATGTACTATTAAAATTAGGGGGAAAGGTGGTCGCCTACTTTACTGGAAATATTTCTTTTTTAGGCTCAAGCAATTTACGCATTGTGCAAATAAACTGGAATTTGTGGTGTTAAAAAATAAAAAAAAATCATACTGACAAGGCACTAAAGGCAAAAAAATTAAATACTTATGATGCCTGTACGAAAGTGCTTAAAGGGTAGTAAAATCAAACAAGCCTGAGGGGATATACATTTAAAAAAACATCTTTTTTTAAATCTGATTCATTAACAAATCAACACAATAATCAATTGAAATAATAGTTGCAGCCCAAATTAATATAATTAAATAAAATGGAAAAAATTCAATTGTGGACGGCATGATGGCCTCACAGTGCAGAGGTTGAGGCATCCATTCTGGATCCGGCCTTCCTATGTGGCGTTTGCATATTCTCCATGTGCCTGCGTCTCCGGCTTCATCAAAACAAAAACAATCTATGTTTCGAAGAACACGATATAAATTTGAATAAGTAAACTTTTTCTTGACTTAAACAATTTCCTCACTTAATTTCTCATCTTGGTAACCGAAGCTTGAGCTGTTTTTTGCATCAAGGCGCACTTCTGGCTTGAGTGCGGCGCAGTGTGAACCTACAAAGAGAGGATCTTTACAACGTCAGGCTTCTGGTGTCGCTCAGCTGGGCCATCCCATTCTTGTGACAGAAGCTCTTCCACGGCTCTTTGTTCTTATAATGAGGCGGACGGTTTGCACTTTTCCGCAGCGGCTTGAACTGGACCGCACCCATCACATTTGGCAGATTCGGAGCAGCCATGGCCTCATTTCACGGACTCGGTGGGCCGTGATGCACGCCGATGCAACAAAGAGCTCTGTAATCTGCAGCGTTGCTAAAAAGGCAACAGAAAATGATGGCGATTCCAAGGGCTCATGTGTGACAGGAGGACTAGAAAAAAAATTTGTCCCTCCCGCAGTGCTTCAAATGGCTGACAGCACTCCTGAACTCATTCCACTCAAGGTAACTTTGCCACATAATAGGTTTATAACATGATACAATATTATAATTATTGAAAACTTTTGAATAATCCCATTACATATTTCTCACCATCCCACAAGCGCAATTCAGAAATATACTATCTGACAAAGAATGTTAATTATCATTATGTCATAGGAACATGCAAAACCTTGCAGACATTTTTGCAAAAACAGTTGCAAAGTAACTACATCAAAAATATTTACGTTCTTAGTCTCCAAAAATGAAGAAAGACATTTTTTACAGCACATTTCTCAGGCGGACTGAGAAAATCTGTGAAGTCAACATTTGAATTAGTTTACATATCGCCCTGACATTTTGCTATAACTTAAAGAATGAAGCGCTAATGTAAAGTCTTGAACAAGCCAAAACGACATTCCTTTTATTCTGCATTTTTAGAGCACGTAGACGTGTGCACACATACGCACGCACATGCACACAACTCTGCAGGTAATTGAGTAGTAGTTAAAGATCCAGTTTAAAAGATATCTAGAAGACTGTCAAAAATAAATGTTGTCATTCTTAGGGCTGAACGATTTTAAATGGGAGGGGTGGGGAATTATTGCGATTTTTCGGACAGATATTGTGATTTCGATTTTATTTGCGATTTTCTTCACAATGTACATGGAGATTAACAAACATGATAGAAAATGTCATTATACTACTAAAAATAAAAGCTATCATTGTGGAAATGCAAGGACACGAAGGATGTTTTGTGAGGGGGGGGTAGTTCTTTCTAAGTTTTTAAAAACTACTTGCCGTCAAGTATAATTTAGTATTTATGTAGAATTGTGAAATGAAAAAGTATTTTTTAACCCCAAAATGTTTTACATGTCATCCTAATGTACATGTTCATTGTACATAAATGTCAGATTATGCCAATAAAATAATAGATCCTTAGCAAAGCTAAATTGATTAAAATATATCATTTGGAGACCTACTATTGTGTAGATCTCAAATGCATGATAAAATGTGATAGTGATAAACTAGTGAATTAATGTGAAATAAGCGCATTAAATTGCCCAGCTCTAATTTTGTTGCATTTTTTATTAGCTTATTGAGTCAAACTGCCGAGAAATATGATGAATGCTTTCAAGCATTTACAAGCACATCAGCCACAATCTTAAGCACTTTTCAAACCTTGAATAGACAACATTAAAATCAGAAGCACTTTCAAGGTTTTCAAGCACCCGTTCAAACCCTGCCAGTACAAATAAAAGTCCATCGGATAGCTTGGCGCCCAGCATTCAAGCAGCGGCGAAATAAATTACTTCTGGGACTACGGGCGACACTTTTTTTTTTTTTTTTTTTTTTTAAATCAGTACGGGCCTGGTTCCTGAGCTTCCTGAGCGTAGGGCATAAGAGCCCTTTAGAAAACCGCAGCTTTGACAATCTCAAAATCGCATTGTGTGAGATCGCAATTTCGGTCCCAAAAAGCTAAATCGTTCAGCCCAAAATCTCTCAAAATCGCATTGTGAGTTTGCGATTTCGGTCCCAAAACGCTAAATCGTTCTGCCCGAATCTCTCAAAATCGCATTGTGAGATCGCGATTTCGGTCCCAAAACGCTAAATCGTTCAGCCCGAGTCCTTTTTTTAAGATGCTTAAGACTGACAAAAACATTTTTTAAATCCCTTATTATTCTTATCATGTTAAAAATAAAGCAAACTAAAATAGATCCTTTGTAAAAACTGATTTATAATTTCAATATAACTGACTTATTATTCTTCCTATAAGTTAGAGCTCAAACATACTACTTGCATACCCAAACTAGGGCATGTGCTGTGGGGTTACAGAAACAAATTAACACGCGATCGAGGTTTAAAACATTGCGCTTAAAACAGGTCAATCCAAATCTGGAGCAGAAGACAAAGCGAAGCCACAGACACAAAGCAAAATTCTGCACCCAGACGAGCGTCTGTAAGCAGCTGCATTGAATGCAGCTGCAGATTGTTGCATGAGTGTGGATCTTCCACCCTGGTTCCGCTCACCCACGTACCAAAGCCAGAACATTGCATTCATCGGAGTCCCGGAGTGTCATTTCTCTAGTGAGTGGTTGCACTTTGCTCCTCTTTCTTCCTCAAGGCCTCAATCACCGCCATCTCCTTGGCCTCCTTCTTCTGGTTCCTTGCTTCAAACTGCAACCTGCACAGGACGACGGTGACCGTTAAGGAAAACAAGACCTCGGCAAAGGCAAACGCATGCGGACGGAAAGGACCAAGAGAAGCAAGCAATTTCAAAGGGATGACCTGTTTTCAATGATCCTCTGGACGATATCGTCGGTGGTGAGACTGTTCGTACTATCAATGGTGCTAAAGATCTCTCTCCTCTTGGGCTCCTGAAGTGAAAAGACACAAACTGTTACAGTAGTCTAACACCATTAAGGACCTTTCCGTCTTGTACCAAGCCGTTCATTTGGGCTAATGGATGAGAATCAGAAGACAGAATATACGACAAGGCTTTTCAATATTTACTGTGTAAAATGCCGGTACTTGGATTTATTGTTTGAGAAGTCCAGAATTGCAAGTTTTTGTTGAACTTCTGCATCAATGCATCCAGAATTTAACAAACGTGGGTAGATTTGAATGAATAAGGCTTTGTGTCTGGACTTGAATCAGTTCATAGACGGATGTGACACAAAAGTAGTTATATTTCCCTTCGAATGATAACAAAATTGTGCTGCACTTGGATTTGCTGCAAAGTGAATCTGTACTCACTGCGTAAGGGTCCGAGCCATCCTTGTCAGGAAATACTTTTGTCATGCCATGACAAACTAGGTCCACCTGCAAATAATTAAGATGAAATCATTTGGAACTAAAGCCTCCAACATCCCGGAGACAATAAATATTTATTATTCAAACATTGACTGAACTTTAAAGATGACTTAGTTATCACATGATCATATTTGGCTATCAGAATATTTGCCTTTAATTTGTATTGCTGATTTTTCAAGCAAAACAGTATGGGATCAATGCAATTGAAAAATTCTAGTTGGTTTAAAAATGTGTCATTTTCTACGATTGTAAATATCAGGTGTCAAACTCAAGGCTCGGGGGCCAGATCTGGCCCGCCACATCATTTTATGTGGCCCGCGAAGGCAAATCATGCACGACTTCATGTTTCTTGCTAAAATACCCAAATTGCAAATTGTCTTCAATTTAAAAAACATGTTAAGATATTGCAAGAATGTTTTTCTTTGTTAACAATCATGCTTTTAAAATTCATTAAATGGCAGTTAAACAAACATTTTCCTGGATTCTAATTTTAAAAACTAGTTATCCATCAGTTTGTTGCGTATATGTAATAATAATATGATGATGATATATATGGGCTCACTGTCATAATGGCCCACTGAGCAAAACCAAAACTATGATGTGGCCCGCAACAAAAATGAGTTTGACACCCCTTTGCTATAAATTCCTGAAAAATGGAAACACAAGTTAGCTACCTTGAAATGATCCAGCAGGTCTCTGGTCACTGCGTAGGGCGCACCAATCACCACTTCGGACACATACTGCGCACATGGAGAGACAACGGTCACACAACTCTGATCTCACCTTCAAGCGCTCTCGGTAGTTCGTGCACACGAGTTTAGTGCTTTGAAAGGGCGAAAACGAATACAAACGATGTGAGATGATATTGAGTTGTGCTCATGCAAAGCCGGTGCGACTGAGTGCAGATGTCAGCACAGAGTCTCATTGCTGGAGAAGGATAGCTGACCTAAAGCCCAGTTGGACCCACTTGGGACTGTTGGTGTGTTTGCGCACGTGTGTGTCCGTGATATTACCCGACAAGCCAGGACGCTCAGGGTCCTCTCGTGGACGTTCATGATCGGGTAGTTCTTTCCCTTGTACCGATTCACTTCCTGAGTAGAATAAAGAGCTCGATCAGTGGCTTAAAGATGCTATAAAAAAAAATTTAAAAAAATGTTTTTCCACTGTTACGTGGCAGGTTTGCAGAGATGCGCCTCATGTGACCTACCTGGTCAAAATGCAGACCGACAATGACGTAGGGTCTCTCTGCCAGCTGGTAGACTTTTGCTAAGAAGTCAACATGGCCGATGTCTGCCAGGAGTCACAAGTAAAGGCAACAACTGATGCAAAAAGTTAGTTAGCATTTCATGTTAAACGTTCTGTAAAGCGTTGCATAGAAATAAAGACGCATTTGGCCAGAAGATGGGCAGTTACGCAACATATCCATCAGATGGCAATAGATGACATCTACGTCGTTAAAAAGGCTGCTTTTTGTTTCTAAAGTACAGACAAACCTGTTGAAAATCATCCCCACGAGTTGAAAGCATAAAAAACGAGTCCACAGTCAAGCAGAGTTGAGAATTTGAGTTATGCGAGTAATGTATCCCTGCCGGACTCAGTAAATATCACATAACTGGAAAAGCCTTATCAAGCTGTGTGCTCTTCGCCGCTCACGACCGCATGTGACATACTTTTGTTGTTTACACAAGGGATTATGGAAAAAGCATCTTCTTGGGACACATTCGAAACGTTTGAGAACAAAACACGCCATAGCAGAAATGTTGGAAGTTGGTTTGTCAAAGGAAGGATACGGAAGAGGTCAAATGCCCCGGCTACGTAGATGATGGTGTCTCCGGGCTGAGGTTCCTTCCCCGAAGCAAACTGGATGATCTTCTGGGACGTCTGTAAAAACTGTGACACGCCAGTCCATGGACTGTGGCCTTTGGGACCCTTTAACACAAGACCACAACATCTCATTATCTTTTTTTTTTTAATTATTTTTAATAACTCACATTTAAGAGGGAACAAAAAAAAAAATCACTGAGATTTACATACCTTCCCAAAATTGTCTGTATGCGTCTGATAATCTGGGTTATCCTGCCAAAAATGATTAGAGGAAAATAAGACCTTATTAACAAAATTATCAGAACGCAAACATACAGTAAAACAATCCGCATTTTATTTGCTCTTCTCATTTTAAATAGGAAATCAAAAAAGTGACTGATTTTGAGTTTACTATTTAAATGCGCGCGTTTACGCGACCCAAACGTTTAACAATAGTCCAGACCACAATTTTCAAGGATCGATCAGCCGATTACCCCGTCATAACAATTATCAGTGTCCCCGCAGAGAGCGCACAATGTAAGAAACTCAAGTGTAAACTCACCATGTTGCTATGATGTGATTTGGTCATGAGAAGCATGCGTCCCACAAGGTCCGTGGTGGAGACTCCCTGAGTGCGTTTACATTCCCGATAACGTCCTGCTCTCTTCACCTCGTCATACGTGTCCTTGCCATCCACAGTTAGTGTGATGTCATCTGTTTAGAAAAAAAAACAAAAAACAGGCCCAAGTCATTGGTGGTATCATGCCGGGGGAGCTTGACACAAGGTTTGTACCTCCGTGCACACAGAAGTCACAGTTGAACTTGTCCAGAGTCTCCAAGGTGGTGACGTAGGGTGCCCCTTCCACGATCTCATCCACCCACTTGATGGCCCGCACCATCTTATAGCGCTCTTCCTGAGTGAAGACTGGCGGACCCTTGTGCCTGGAGATTTCCGCTTTTGACGACAAGAGACAATATGACATAGAACCGCCAGAAAACAAACAAACGTGCGCCGACTCAATAGAACTTGTAAAGGCAGTCACAAAGGGGAAAGCAAGACGTTCATTTTTCTTTCCGTTTTTTTAAAACATTGGCAGAATGAAAATCACCAACCATGAGGTTTATCTGCACAATTTGATTAAATCCAATCTGACAGCTGTATTTCAGTTTATTTTTGTAGTTGAACAATTTGTCAATTGGTCCTTACCATCTGTATGCACTCCAACGATGAGGTAATCTCCCATGCCTTTGGCTTGCCGCAGTTGATTGGAGTGACCATAGTGGACCATGTCATAACTACAAAGTCCAGTAACACAGAAACATGACTAGAGTGGGAAAAACTCTTAACACAGTAACATTGTACGCAGCAAACGAGACAGAAAATACGTGCTTGCTGTCCTTCACATGTTGGGACTTTACTCGCACGGGAAGGACAGAATCATTCATTACTGATCAATTAGAATACATTGAGCCTTCTTATTTTGCCTCATGTACCTCATTCTTTCATTAGATGAATCATTTCATTAGAAAGACAAAATCAAAATATCGATATTGCAATATTCAACATCGATATCACACGCTTGCCGATATCATGCAGCACTACCCATTGTATGATTTCGATTTTTGCACTTAATTTTACTGTAATTTTACACACCAGAGAATTGTAGAGTCGCTTTGCAAAAATATGACGTAGCCCACATAACATGAGCATGCACACATGAATGACAAAGGTTAATAGGAGAAAGGTTATGACTAGAGTCATAACGGTGTTTATTTACTCTCTTACTTGGCGCTTTTACTTTGAACACAAGTGACCACAGGAAAATAAAAACTAATGTCATGGTAACCCACCACCAGCTAATTCATTATTTATTAGTAATTGTAATTGTATGCCCCAGTAGCAGCTGGGAGGCGCGGGTTACATGACATCAAGGCACGCTCAAAAGCAGACTGCTGTCTCACGTCTCTTCATACACAAACTGTTGGATGTGGCGCCTTTGACTCATTCTGAGGCAATTTTTATTGTTTGCCCATTTCGCGAAGAGTTTCATCACACGCACAAGGGCCAATTTGTGGGCTAAAATCAACCGCCGGACTTATATGGCAGTGAATGAGTTAATCAAACTTTATTAAAAATGTGTCACCCCCAGCCCCAAAAACGGGCGTCCGTTCGGGCCGGATCGTTCCGCCCCCGGGTGGACTGCCCTGCTCTGCTTGTTCATCTATGTGTGCCTTGCAATTCTAGCTGGCGACCAGTCCAGGTGTTACCCCGTCTCTCACCCAAAAGCAGATGGGACGGACTCCAGCCTGACATGTGACCCCAACGAGAACACGAGATATCAACGACTGACCCATAATGACTGCAACTGCATTTTAATTTGGCATGCTTTGCATTAGGTGCTGTTTAAGTTTACAAGCTTGTCTCAGCGTACACAATAGTTCCAATCTTGTTCTGGGCATACCTTTAAACCGACTCATCGAAGGATGACGTTACATAACGTGACGTTTATCTAGTGAGATCGGGAAAACATAAATGGTGCATTTTTTGAAGACCTCAGTTGAAGAAAGGCAGTGGTCAAGATGACATGGCGACCTTAATTACGTCGTTGTACAGTACAATGTACTATTTCCAATTACTGGCATAGCCAAGCGGCTAGCATTAGCATGCTGGAGTATGCTACGCATAGAATAGTCGTAGTCATCTGCATCGTGACAATTCATTTCACCCAGTTAGGTTGTGAAGTTAAAAGCAATCTTACCAGCCGTCACACCAAAGTCGGACAACGCGCTTCCTTTTCTCCGGACTGCACCCTGAACCAGCCGGCTGAGAACTATGGCCACCTTCCCCAAGTTGCTGCTCCGTGTCGTGGTGACCGTTTTTAATCATTTCCACGCAGTACTTCCACACACAGCTCGATTGTACCACAAATTAAAATACTACAAATTAAAAATCGCTAATGCGGTCACTCGAGATTGGGGTCGTTTTCTCGGGTGAATACGTTAAATACAGTCCGCCCTCTCATCAGTTGTATTAAGGTAGTGACGTCACGCGTTCGGCCAACGCCTCCAACCACGCGAGATCGAACACGTGATCAAAGTAGCCTATACCGCAATTGCCCGTGCGGGGCAATGTTTTCCACAGTTTTGTCTGGGGGCGTAGGGAGGGGACGCTTCCTAATCAGATAAAGTTAGAAAAATTAACTAAAAAAATATTTTGATTTGCCCATGTCCACATCGTCAAAGCGGCGTGGCTAATATGACAAAGTGCAGTGACACTCAACCTCCACACGGTGGTACTGCAATACCACCTATAGCAGCATACACGACCCCAGCTCTCAAATAAACCCCTTTATATGAAAATGGAATTTAAATTACATGTGTCCAACGTTGGCATTTTCCACACCAAGTCTACTTGTAATTTCAGCAAGAGTGCTGTAGCATGTGATGGTAAGAGGCGTAGAGTAGTTCGGCATTTCTTTTTTTTTTTTTTTTTACATAGTTTACCATCAGTGTAGGGGATTGATTAGTGTGACAGATTTGTGATTGGAACTGCTGGAGTCAAACAGAGAAACCACCGACAAAATTAACCCAACAAAGTTACCCCGCACTGTCATCGTTGTAGTGGAAAGGTGAGTTGCTTATTTCAATTGGCAAAAAATCATAGCGATATTGGAACGATAAAAAAATTACAAAATCATTAACCAAGATTAAGATGTGACATTATTGGAGAAATGGGGAAATTACGCACCATAAACAAAAGGCAAAATAAAATCCAGAATAAAACATGGTTTATTGATTCACATTTCCATATTTTTTCTTGCAAAATACACAAGGAACATATTCATCTTCACATGTAACTCCGACACAAGTGTTAATAATGGTGGTCCATCACTCGATAGGGTTACTTTGGCCCCACGTAACCTTAGAGACAAATTGTAGACAATGTCAGCTTCCTGAGACAAATGAATGGGCGGCATGTACTACAACCTCAATTCAGTAAACAGCAATTAGCATAATAATAAACAACCACAAAATAAAAATTCAAATTCATAGTTATGTCTTGGACCTCTACTTTTTTGATTTACATTACAAAAATGAGTGTAAACAGCGCAGATCAACAACTTCAGTAAGATAGGTCAGAGAGGTCCAGGAAATAAGTAAACCGCAAATCCACTGCCATCAGGTAATCCAGCAAAAAATAAAAATAAATGGAAGTTTGGCACATTCGTTGATGCAAGAAAACCTGTCTTTGGCCAAGCTGCCAAAGATGGTTGCAGTAATATAAAGTAGCACTTTAACAACTTACTTGCACAAAGAGCCATTATGACCGCTAACGTGTATTAATTAAGCTTACTGAAATGAAACAATTATCATTTCACTCAATACTAATGACTCTAAAAATTCAATTTCAAGTAAAGGTTGACTTTGCACTGACTTGTTGACTTACAGAGTGGTTGTAGAAAGCTAATCCGCCAAGTACAACTAACCACCAATAGCTGCAATAATACAGTACAATATTATGCCACACTTTCTGGCCGCAACGGGAAATGTCCCAATAATACTTTGAACAAGCAGTTTGTGGTTCCACGTGACATCCAGTGCCAGTAGAGGTCCCAGGGGAGCACCAGCACCTTACCAACCCTTTAAATGTAAACATGCTGAAAGACGCTTTTGACACATGTGAATAAAGTTACCCCATTCTTTGAGCCAAAGATTATTTAAAAAACTAAATATGCTCACTAAGCCATTATACCCTTGTTTTGTCTCATTAATAAATAACTGATGCTATATCAATGCATTGATACAACATTCAAAACCAAAATCCGATGACAGTCCTTCACATTGTACAAATCATGAATGAAGAAAAAGAAAAATAATAATAATTAAAAAAAAAAAGAAGAAGACGTTAGCACCTCAATCCCAACTTGTCCACCGAACGATGAATCCAGTTGAGGAATTACTGGTAAGCTACAAAGCTCTTGTCCGTCATTCTCCTTCAGGCTGCTTTTTTCTTCTTCCTCCCTTTGCCATAGCCTCTTCCAAACCAGCCACCCTGCACCGCCGTGGCTTTTGCAGCCTCTCCAGGGTCACCAAAAGAGTCACCGGGACCGGCGGGAGGAACTATGACCGCACGGGTGTGGCTGTCCTCATCCTCAGGTTGCAGAGGCGCAGCAAGGCTGAAGATGGGGTCGTCTGCCCTGAAACGACAAAACAAAACAGCTCATCTTATCAGTCGCTGCCATCTACTGTAAAGGATTTGCAATTACGATACACTTTATTCTAGTATGGCAAAAAAAAAAAAAAAATTGTATACACATACCTGTCATAAGCAGGAATTTGGAGATTCAGCTCTTCCATGAGAAGACTCATGACATCATCACACTTGGCATTGATTTTTAATACAGCCAAGTCATCTTTTGGTGTCCACTTAAACATAAGAGCACAATTGCATATTAGTGAATAAACTTGTCCACCACTATTTATTCAGCTCAAGACCAATTACAGTAGAATACATTTAATTCACAATACTGTACCTGGAGGTTAATAATGTACAGTTTGGGCCTTTTACTAGCTGGTTTGTTCATGCGCCACAGACAAGCGTATTTCTTCAGCACCTGCACACAGAAATTATTTTAACATTCATATAGCAATACAAAATAAGACTGCCAAAGAGGACCACAATGTGTCCCACAACACAACCTCCGATTGTGTATGAAAAATGTATCTTTACCAAAAAAGACGTTTTAAATTAAAAAGATAAATTTGCTAAGGCCAAAGACGAAAATGTGAAATTTTGGTCTGGGTCCACTAAATTGATCTGAATAAGGACCATCTCAAGTAATCTTGTACACACCATAAACGGAAGAAAAAAAATATGGACCAAAGTTGTGTATGGGAACTACCTTCAGACTGGAACCTAAGCAAAGGATAACGTCAGCCTCCTTAGCAGCTTCGGCAGCACCCTTCCAGTTGAGAGGTTGTTCCAGGGTACCTCGTTCTCCGAAGTGCACTATTGTGTCCCTGAGTTCACTGCCACAGTGGCAGCACCGGCGGCCCGTGCAATGCCGGTGGAGGGATGTCCTCTCCGTCACGTCGAATAAGCGCACATATTCCCTGACTGGAGAACAAGAAGTACACACCTGAAAGACGGAGGCAAAAGCAACATGTTCAAAAAAGAAATGCAACATTGTGCAACGGGGGCGATTCTCGGATCAGAGGTTTAGGGGTGCTGGCAGTTTAGCTGCTTATTTACTCAACAACAATTCATTGGTCAACATTGAATCGATTATCATCACATCACCATCAGGAAAAAAATGCCTTTCTACTCCGAATGTGTGTGTGTGTATCACCTCAATGAACATGTTCCCATGAAGTTCAGACAGGGCATGCCTGGGAAGACCACTACGTAGATGAAGTCCATCACAGTTTTGAGACACAACATGCTTCACCTTTAAAAACACGCACATTTTTAAGCACTGGCGCAATACTTACAATTACATGTTTCTACACATAGGCTAAACATACCAGCATTTCCTTATAAAGCATCTTAATGCACATGTGTGTGAGCGTCGGCTCTGCTTTGCTCAGGTCAGACGAGCTGTTTGAAAAGCAAAAAAAAAAAAGGGAAATGGACCCATCAGACAGATTACAGCATGGAATTGAAATTGCACAATAGGCATGCCACCTGACAGCACGGCCCTTCTGCAGTTGTGTCCAAACACCGTTGGGCCCTCGGTAGTCAGGGATAGAGGCTGCCTATAATTTAAAAAAAAATCTATTAGCCAGGCATAAGATGGAGAAGAAAAATGTCTAAGAACAATGCAAGTTTCTTACGGTACTTATTCCAGCTCCAGTGTAAACCACCAAGTGCTTTGCTTGTTTGATTGCCACAGCAAGGTGCCACACTTTACTTTTCAGGTCATCAGCAGTATCAAACACCTGTGACGAATAAAAAAAAAAAACAGGAACATTTTAATAACACGTTAAACCCATTCACCTCACCAAAAGGTACTGGTCCCTGGTGAATATTTCTCCCTTCTGGTTCACCACACAGCTTTTAACTCCAAAAAGCGCTTGTCCAGCTGGAATCTATCACAGCCGAGCTAAGAATTTGGAGTCTTCAAAAACAAACGGACGTGCATCATGAATTGATGCGTAGTCGTGGAAAATAGAGAACATTCTTGCTTTGGGAGAAGCGCGTGAGTGAACCTGTCTTACCTCCTCTTGCTTCCGCTTGAGTTCATTTGTGCGGATCTTTCTCTTGCAGAGCTCCTCCACCGTATCTCTGTGCAACACAAGCACGGAAGCGTCCTCCTCGGACCGCTCAGCCTCGGGTTTTTTCAGGATCCGTCCGACCTGAAGTTTTCATTTTTTTAAGAGAAGACCAACCACAGTCAGTTACAATTCGACTAGCGGCGCCGACTCATTTTGTTCGTTGGCAGAGTGTGTTTTTCTTTTATCTTACCAGCCTAATGATCTCCCGCTCGTTTTCTCGTTGCAGTATCTTGGCCTTTTGTAAAGCTTTTCTCTCCGCCCGGGAAGAGACGCCGCCGTCCGTCTCGTTTGCCATTACGGAATTAAGCAGCTAAGCGGCTACGTTTTCAAAACAAAGCTGCCTTTAACGACAGCCGGGCGGATGCTGATCAAAGTTGACTGAAAAGCGGTTAGCGCCCCCTGTGGCTCGGAGTGCACACAACGCTTTCTTAGTACAGTAAAGACAGACATTGTGAGAAGCTTGTACACAAACATACAATATTAAATGCTTGACCACATTCATGCAGTTTTAAAGGCTATGATACTAAATACAGTACTAATGAAATGTAAACTTTTGACAGAAGAAAGTAATGAAAAATTGTCTGGGGGGGGGATCTGCCTCTCATGATACTGGGAATAATTTTGGTAAACCTAATTTGCCAAAACATGAAATGTTCAGTGTGATTTAATGTCAGCGAAAAAACATGTCTTTGTAAATTTTGTTTATAGACAGAGGGCACCCTGTCCGCTTTAGAAAACTTACGGATAGCAATTGTCACATTGTAAAAACTTTTATTATCAAACTAATACCAAGCATACATAGAAATATAAATAACACACACACTTCACTCTGGAACAAACAAAACAAGAGGCGTTTTTGGTAGATATGTAAAGCAAACCAATAATCTTGGCCAGATAATTAAGGCGACACTTGAGGAGAGCAGACTTATTGAAGTACAATAGTCCAAACTACGACCACAAAATGTTGTTATATAATTAGAGTTGATAAGATTCTTTAGGAAACAGAATAGTTCAGTAGTGCACGTGCTTTCCATCTTCACCCCCCCCCCAAAAAAATAACAACAAATGTTTGTTATTTCAAGAAAGCAAATATTTAGCTGTTTTAGTGCGTCCTGCAATTCATACGGGAATGAAGACAGAACAGGAAATGTAAACTTGAGTTCTCAGTGGGGCCAAACGAGCACGTGTCATCGGGGTCCGCTGGAGTAAAAGCTCGGATAGCTCCGTGCAGGCTTTGTTCTCAACCACCCTCACTTGGTTTCAAGTGGCAGCTCGCCAGTGAATCCTGTCTTGTGTTCAGTCGTCACAACTCCCCTTCGTCTTTCTGACACCTTCCTCTGGATCCTGGAAGGTAAAAGATGGCAATTATTCAGCTGCTGACAAAAGGTGCTATCTGTGGTGCAAAATGTTTTATATAATAAAAGCATACGTCGAACATACCTACCTACGATACATGCAGAATCTCACAAAAGTGAGTATACATTTTTTTTGTAAATATTTCAACGCTGAAGAAATGTCACTTAGCTACAATATAACATAGTCGACGTAAAGCGAAGTAGTGAAGTAGTGTAGCTGCACCTTCCAACAGGTCTCATGGAATGAGCTCGTTCTGACTCAAATGTCCACAACAGAATACTCACAAGATGCCTCTTTTCCTCAGCAGTGAGTTCTGTGTTGAAGCTGCTAGAGAACTTCTTCCTTTTGGACAGCTTGTGAGCCCCATCTGAAGAATAAACAAAAAGCACACATTGGAATTGTCTTGGTGTGGCACAGAAATGCGCTCGCAACCCACATACTACTTTGGTAGGTCACAAAGTGACTTTCTCAGCATGCTGTCAGTTACCTGTCGCCTGAGCACTCTCCCCCTGGCCAGCTCTCGGTCCAAACTGATCAGATGCATCCTTTCCGCCGCCGACAGGCAGAAGAAGATATCGTACATTTCGTAACGTGCCGCTCGCAGCTGCAGGAGGGAAACGATCACACAGCGGAGGCTCGTCTGAATGCACGTGTGAAATCTCACAATCTGACCAGGGTAATTTGCTATTTAAAGGATAAATGCACATTGACAGGAAGAAACTCAACAGATGGGTACAACATGTGGCTGCCTTCATACCTGCAGAGAGACTCGCTGCTGCAATAAACGATCCTGTTTGCTACATATATCCCCTCCGTGAGGAGGCAGCTGGAAAGCCTTTAGGAATCGTTGTGTGTCCTGAAAGACAAACACACACAATGGTCGTAATCACGGGGGAAATTAAATATTTAAATTATAGCATGAATAATGAGGGAATTCAATTAAATGCCTCATTTGCTGTAGATACTGTTTAGTCTTGAGCAGAAGACATGCATACAAATAATCGTGTTCATTTTCAGCATTTTCCTAAAATGTTTGAAAAAAAATAGATATATATTTGGCTTTGGGAGGAGACCACAACAAGAGCAGGGAGCGCACACACACTCGGCAATTTCGTCATGTCACACGCGTCTTACGTAAAAAACAATACAATGTGCACCCCGCTTTCAACAGCTCCAGCAGAAATTCAAATGGCATTTCAACAGACCAAAGAGAGCAGATGTGAGAATGGCAGGCTTCACTCACCCCAATGGTGCGCACCAGCTGTGTCACTCTCTCGGTCCTGAGCAGCCTGCGCGTCAGATAGCCTTTGACAGCAGCTAACAGCAGGGGGCGGCAGTGCTCTAGGTGAGGGCTGGGGGGCTAATGAAGAGGGAAACGAGTGATGAGCCGGGTGAATAATGAAAAGAGGAAGGGAAGAGAGAGGAGAATGCTAATTCCACCAGTGACAACCAATTAATTTTCCAGACTTTCAAGGTCTTTTGGTTGGCATCTGTTTAGTGCATCCATGCACGTGCACTGCTTTAATATAGAATCATAAACAACTGATAGGTTATGTCACTCACTTGTTGCTTGGTAAGCCATAGATTCAAATATTTTTTTAAATACATGACAGCGCACATAAAAAAAAATGATAGACAACATGTTGTTTTTTTTAACTTGAGAGCATAAAACTGGCGATGAATAAACAGATAAACGGCAGACTATTTCCTATCAGTGACAAACGCAAGAGTAATACCTGAGAGAGCTTGGAGAATGTCACGGTGTCCCCAAGACGAGAGACTGACAGAGAGCACGGGAAGGACGAGCCCCGGAGCAGGCCGCAACGCACTGCGAATGCCTAAGAACGAAAAGTCGGGCAGGCGTGAGCGACGCATGCATGAGCGCCAACATGTATTTGGAGAAGCAGACAAGGTTGGCAAATATTGAATTGGAAAGGAGAGAAAATGAGGCAGGGGGAAGGAATTAATTGAGGGCAGAGAGAAAGAGGCACAAGTGGAGGGATGGGGGCATACGAGAGGGACGGCTGGGATAACGAGACAGGATAGAAGGTAGAATTAATACAGCCAGAGAGCAAAAAGGACAGCAGAGGAGGAATGAGACAACACAAAGAGAGGGATGAGAGACAAAAAAAGGGGGGGGGGACCATTAGCAGTGGCACACGACAGGACGATCTGGCACTTAACCACAGACACTCATGAATTAAACAAATCATCCTTTCCTTTTCTCTGTCAATTCCCTCGCTCCCCCCTCCCGCTAAGCAAAGGCTGCGGCCAGCTTGAGCTCCCACCTTATGACAAATCGGAGTGGGGCAGAGGGGACGCAAAAAGGGGCATTTTGATTTCACGCCGCTAGTTCATTAGAATGTATTTAAGGATATATCAATTAAACCGAGCCCGTGATTAATAGGGCGACAACAGCGAATGAGAACATGTTCAGATACAAGCTGGAGATAGAGGAAGTAGCTGGCAAAGAACAGCGGGCGCCCTTGAAGTGCGCACACACGCACACGCAGACACACAAAGGCGACCATACCATCTCAACTCTTTGGGATGTGATGAAACATTTATACTGGAATCCTTTCGGGGTTTTTTTTCTGTGAGAATCGGAGAGTCTGAAGGTCTCTTGTAAATGAGCAGACGTCTGCCCACGACCCGGCTCTTCGGGAAACCCTCAATCAGCTAATGCAACATCAGTTTGAGTGTGTGTCACAGGGCACATATGGAAACACGCCAACGTCTCAAACGAAGGTCGGGGGGGGGGGGGTCATGCTGATTTTCTCATTGAAATTATTTTGATCTCATTTTATCTTATAAAAGCCAAACATTGATTCTTCAGTCGTGTATAGGTGACTTTGGGCAAACTCGCAAACGTCGCTGAAGTGAATTATGGCTGTTCCACAGCGATCACTATTAGACCCGCGGTAAGTGATGCAACATCATGCAAGAAGTGGCCCATCGGGATGGAGGAGTTTTGTGTGACTTCTCATGTGAAGTGGAATAAATATGCACCGTCGTTCATACAAGGAGAAACAACATTCTTTTATTCCTCCAGCCAAGCGAGCACTTGGTAGAACTAGAAGGGCAGTCCGCGGGGGTCACTGGCCCCCACCTGAAATATGCGCGGACCACCCGCACCTCCCCGCCACCCCGACCCTCAGGTGCCAGGCCAAATAATAGACTTTTGGGTATTTTATGAGTTTTCCAGAATTTCTCTCTCGCATTTCCCCCCATTCTGTCTGTTTATCAGCGTTTTGTGAAGAATTAGGGGGGAGGGGGGGTTATAACATTTATTAATACAACCCTCTGGATGCAGTTCAAGAATTTCCACGTTCTCTTATCCCACAGACATCAATCTTTTGCACAACTTAAGTCTCGCCTGGCACATTTCCTCCTGCTGTCGCCTGTGCTCTTCTTGCAGGGCTCGGACTTGAGCAGCGTGGACCTGTTTTAGTTCCTCCTCGCTCCCCGGTGAAGCCACTGAAAACACAAAACGATAAAGGGAAGAAAAAAAAGTTGTTAGTACAAAAAACATCCACCTATTAATTCATCCGTCCATCTCCTATAGCAGTTAAGATTTGACACTTGAGACGATCCCATGCTGACTTTGGGCAAGAGACACACCGGACAGGTTTCATTTAATACCTTTGAACACTTCTGACTCATTTATTTGTGACGCAAATCACTTATTTTCAATGAACAACAAAACACAACGCCCATGAAATCCTATTTCTATTGCTGATTTATCTTTCATGTTGGCCCAGTAATATCAAACCTTACCTTGATGGTAAAGAGTAGGGCGTTAATACAGTATCGTAGAGATGTGTTCGGATTTGTGCCACAACATAAATAGTAGTGACAGACCAGTTATCGGCCGGGACGATTATCGGGGCGGATATTTGGCATTTTGCCGATTATCGGCCCCCCCTTTTTTTTTTTTTTTTTAAACTTGCTTACAGCCCTAATATATTTAATATCTGATGCAATATATGCAGCACTGCGTTTGACATGCGGGTCTTACCTCGAGAGGTACTGTAGCTGGGTTTGACCTCTGACAAGTCATCACTCCTGGCTGCTGTAGTCAAGTCCAGATTGTCTGTCGCATGCATAAGCAGTCTCCGTTTGACCTTGGTGGACGTGACCTCCATACCCGCCACGCTCACAGGGGTCAGTCCTTTCGCTTGAATCTGGTGGTCGCTTGCGTCCTGCTCAGATCCTGAACTCTCAATGAGCCACACCTCGGACGGCGTGCCGACATCCAACGATTGGCGATTGACAGACAGCACACTAGTGCAGTGATGACTGTCCTCTGCCAATTCCGGGTTTCTTTCTGTATGAGGTGAATTGCTGTTGAACACGAGTGAAACATCATGAGGAACTGCGGGTTCTGATGGAACATTCCGGTAAACATCCGGAATTGGCATCCACTTGGCTACCGAGAGCACACATTTATCGGGCGGCTGTTGCATTCTGCTTCGCTCGAGCTGCCGAGAACTACCGTTGGCTGCTTTTTCATTGATTCTGCCCTGAAGGGTCAAAGTGTTGACCAGGCTGAGCTCTGCTAAATTAACAATCTCTTTTTCTTCATCCTGCAAGACTGACGGAACGTTGTCTTTATTGCTGTCGTTTTGCTCGTCTGTGTGTTCGAGCATTCTCCTGCAAGAGTCAAGGGATCTTCTACCTTGACCGTCGTTGTTGCTTCGGTCTTGCTTTCCAACGCCACCCTCATCAGGCCTGTCCTCACATTTTCCTTCAATTTCCATGAGCGATGACCCCAGATCAGTGATCAGTTCTTTTAAGGTGGACAAGCAGGATTCAAGCTGGTTTATGTGCCGAGAACTCTGGACGATCACGCTTGGTACATCCCTTTGCAGTCCCGGGTTATGTTCTTCATCAGCCATGAGGCTCTCATTGAAACTTGAGCTAATCAAAACTTTCCCTCGGAAGTTATCTGCTTCATCTGGTAAACGATTTGAGCCCGTATTGTAAACAGGACTCAGGCAGAAATTAGGCTCAGGGATGGGATGGGTTGCATGCCCTTGCAGATGAGTAACTGGGTCTAGGGTTGCCTGCTCACCGGTCATGTGATAGACTTTTTGAGTTTGGGATTGCGACAAGGGCTGCGAGTGAGGAAGGGCGATTTGCTCAGTTGCTCTTTCTGCATCACCATTTGCCATCTTGCTGAGCAACTCATCCGTAAATATTGGATTCTTTTCATTGTATTTTTTGCAGCTATTCGTCGTTTTGACAAACCTCTTCTCTTTCATTTTTCTCCCGTCTGTATTTTTATAGTGAAATTCATTGTTCTCCTTATCAGAGAGGCTCTTCTCCTCCACACGCGGTGGTCCGTGTGCTTTCTCCTGGATTCTAGTATTTTTGGCTTGGTTCCTAAGCAAGCGCTGTTGCCGGCGGTACTCCTGAGATTTCCTCAGCAGGTCCTGGAGGCTCAGCTTAGGAGGAGACTGTGATCGCGCTCGGGGGACCAGCGTGTCCACAGATTCTGTATTTCCAGGGTCGCTCTGTGGAAGCTGATCAGTACGTGCACATTCAACGCATGGTGTTTGAGGTAACTCTGAAATGTTTGAAGCGCTGGAACTGTCCAAAGAGGACACATGGACCACCACTTGATTCATTTTGGGGCCTTCCTTTATGTTAAGTAAAGTAGAAGAGGGAACATTATCTTGACTCTCAGCGCTTTCTATTTGACTCGTTTCACTTTTCTCTCCAGGGAAATTTTCACTTCTGATTGAATCCTCTGGAATGACAGTACAACTGTCAGTCATTGTTAGAAAATCATGACAAAAGGAAGACTCTTGTCCACTTCTCTCCAATTCCTCTCCATCGATGGGAGGATAGCTAATGATATCTGGCATATTGGCAATTGTCTTTGAGTTCTTGAAAGAGTCCGTCGTATTATTAGTTCCTTGTGGGCCATGGCCAACGCTCCTTATGTCAAGACTTTCTGAAAGACCACTGGTATTTTCCAGAAGTGAACAAGTCACACAATCCAAGGAAACAGAGCAGTGACTCGAACTATTAAAGGAGCTTGGTTCAAACTCCGAGGCTTGCTGGCTTTCATGATGCTTAACAAGGCACACTTCCTTGTGACTCGGTTGAGGAATGACACGGGAGGTGAAAAAGGCACTATTCGTTGTAGATGACGATGGACGACGATTGCGTGGACTATTCACTTCTGCCACAGTATTCATACTTTGCTGACTTGATTCGCTGGAGTTTGAGGAATCCAAAGATTCTGGGGTGACTTTCAAATCCTGAAGTAAGTCCTCCAATGTTGGCGAATTCCTCGTCTGGAATTTACAAAAACAATCTTAATATTTCAAGTAAACGCAACGCACGCAACCATTTTGGTCTGGTTCTGTCAGGGGCACCATAACTTGTTGATTGGTGTTCACCACCCTCCTCCCAAACCATTGATCACACCTATCGTCAATAAAATACATTATATTCTCGCCTTTCACCACACTAACAAAGTACTCTGTTTAATCCTCGCTCCTTTAACTCTGCTTGTCTATTTCCAATGGATTGCGCGCCAGACGCTGTGCATAAAAATACTTCCTGTAGCCATAAGACCGAGATTCCTTGAGGGTATAGTAATTTTATTTGTTTAGTTGAGGATCACGATTAGTCCCTAGCAATACAGAGACTATTTCCTGGGGTCCAATATATGTATAGCATACACAGAACACAAAGCAATGTTCTTTTCGATGGAGGTGTATATAATATAGAATAAGATAACTTGCTCTGAACCATGAATACGGGCAGAAGTTATGAGCAGCACGATGTGGTTCCCCTCCTCAAAGTGGTGGCGTATAAACTACACGGCTAACCAGTAGCGCTATCACTATTATTTTAGCATGCAGCACACCAAGGAACAAGAGAGAATATTAGAAGATGCAGAAGCTAATTCTCATCACTAAATTAATGGCAAATGCAAAGTTGCGAAAGACTAGAATAAGTGCTTGGACAGTACACTTTTCACGGGTGGTGAACAACCAGCTATGAATGACAAATTAATATAACGATTACGGTACTTTCTGGGAAAAAAATTGGCCTTAGTCTGTGCCACAATATATATCGTACGGGCACATATATATATATACACACCAAATCTTAAGTACCTGAACACTGTGTAGAATAGTTTGCACATATGCCAGTCTTTCATTGCCCTTCATCCTTCGCCTGACAGCATCTTTTTGCGCCGCTTCTTTGAGCTGCTGCATTTCCTCTCTCCGTGCGCCTGTGAGCTGTGATCAATGGAAAGTAGTCATGAGATGTGACAAAACTCCCATTGCCACACATGAGAACCTTTATCACAAATAAAGCATTGATTTCAGTTACAGGATTAGATGGTGTTGTAAAAGACTCAAAGAGGAACTCCACTATACGCCAACACTACTCAGAAAAAGTTCGGGATACCCTCTTACAGGTGAATTTTTTTTTTAGGAAGACCTAAAATGCCCTTTAACATTGGCAGGTGAAGGTCTTTTGACCTTCTCTAACCTTTTGAATGCACATGTCCAAACAGTCGATGTTTGGACAATTTGCTGTTGTCTAATAAGGAAATAAATGGCAAAATTAAGAGCCAAAAAGAAAGTCTGCAGGTTCAAAAGCGTTTTCTATTCGGACTCCACTACCTAAATGTCCTGCCAGTGGAATTTAGATCTGATATCTCAGAAGACATGTTTGTGACCGGCTCTAGGTAACACGTCCTCATAGGTAAAAAAATGCAAATAAAATATATTCCGCAATGAATTCCATATAAAATTATTTATAATACATAGAAGTGCCTCAGAAATTGACAGACATTTTAAATGTTGCCATCTTGAAATCCCTAATTTTGAGAAGAAACACATTTAAAGTTTTGGAGCATACAGGAAGGCCGGGGGATTGATCTGCACTGTGAGGCGGACATGCTAACCAGTTGGAAGAAGCCTGTGTAAATCCTAAAGCAGCAAATTGTGGAAAAGCTACATAAACATTGGACAAGTTGACAAGTGCATTAAAAATGTAGACTTGGGTAAAATTGGTTATAGTGCATTTTATGTTCATCCTAAAAAATCCAATCCTCCTAAATGATGATGGTGCACCTTTTCCAGCAAAAAAAAAAAGAAAAAAAAGGTAGTGAGCTCGAGGAGAATAAGGTGGAGGTTTCTACACCAGAGAAAAGTCACATTACACCTAAAAGGGGCAAGAATATCAAGTTGCATTGAATAGAATGCGAGTTGTGGAGATAGAAACAAACGTTCTTACCACGGGAGGCAGGATGGGCGCTCCATAGAAGCGAATGGCAGAAGACGCAGGCTTTTTGTATTCCTCCTCTTTGCTCCTCAGATGTGATAGTCGATTTCGCATAAATGTGTCGTAGTCCTCCATTGGATTTTTCCCCTGAAGTTAGTCGTGGATCACATTAGGATGTGCCGCTTTTTTGTCTTTTATAACGGTAGCTATGACGTGACAATGCCAGCTAGCTAGCTAGCTTGTTAGCCTGCTTGCTCAAGTCAAGTAGTACTATTTCTTAAAGAGACGTTTTTCTATCAACACTACTTTAAATCGGTGGGGAAACTCGGAGATAATCCACAACACAAAAGTAAACGCGAGTTCAACGAGTGAAGTGTTTACGTTTTACCCGCCTCTCTTCCCGGAGAAAATACCGGTGACAGCTGGGAGAGCAGCAAGACCAGGGGCGGATTCCAGCGTGCTCGTGGATTTATTATGCCAAACAAACAGAATAAACAAAAACCTTACATCTACATAACCATAACGACTTTATACACGGATTTCACATCGTTACGCCCTCGTTACCACGAAACGAATTGGTGATGAACTTTTCATTAAAAAGTCATTAAAGTCCATATTTTCACAAACTCCAATTCGCAGGGCGCGAAGAAGAGTGTTGAGAATTCAAACGCGCTAGCGCCCCCTACACGCGCATCTGGTGCATTTTATTTCCTCTTAAACAGGAAAACGTGGTTTGTGTTTTGCATAAATGTCACCAATTTAAGAATTTTTTTTATGTCGATGAAAATTACATTCACGGGCTACCGCACGACACACATGCACAAAATTGTTTTGAGCTAACGCAATAACAAAATGCAGTAATAGTTCTAATCATTTAATACATGTAATAATTTCGTGTACATCGCAATATATTGGAACGTCTTCGAAAATGTTTTTTAATTTCAACGATTTAATTAAGAAAAACCTCATAATTACAGATTCATTAAACACAAAATAATAATTTTCTTTGGAAACTCTTCCTGTAATAATTGTAGTTTAGGTTTTTTTGTTTTTTTTTAGCAGGGATTTAATGAGGCTGTGACTGTAAGTGATGCCAACCAAGAAGTAAAAGTAGACCACTGTCTTATCTTTTTCTTAGAATGAGTAGAAAATGAAAAGATATGTGAGTGGTTTCAAAAGAGAAACAGCATAAAATTACATTTTAATATATTTTATCATTTTATAATTATGACTATTAGGATAATTAGTAGTATTTACATTGTAGCTACTGAAAGCGTTTTTTTTCTTAATATTTTTAACTGGTGTTGCCAATGTTTGAGATTGAAATTTATTTTTTCTTGGGATGTAATTTAGTTTACAAATGTAATAGCAATAATTAAGCTTAAAATAAAGTTGGAGTACTTGGACAGCATTTTAGAATCAGAATCAGATATGACGCCGTCAAAATTGTGTATTAAATCGAATTGGAACAATATTTTAATGTAATTTTACGCTGCAATAATAACAATTCAAAGAGAATCCTAAACATGATCTGTTTTAAACCATGTTTATTGGTCATATACAAAATAAAGTAAACTGTTTATTGACAAACATACAGTATATACATCAATAAATTAAAAGAACATTAGACTGATGATGAAACAGTTAATTCCATAATTACCAGTACCTTGTCATCATCACTTGTGTATCTACAAAACAAACAAAAAAAAAACAACAATAATTTAATTGAAGATACTTACAAAGACTGTCACATTTTCAGTATTTTCCCATAGAAAGAACAGCATAATAATTTATTACACCCCATACAGAAATAGTACAAAACACATAATTTCTTATTACAGGACCCTTTCTGAACAAGCTGCGTCATAGTCAGACAAACTCACTACTTCTCTATAACTTTAAATCGACCATTATTCACTTTCGGACACAAAAATATCCCAGCTGTAACGTAGAATCTGACTAAATGATCACCGTTAGATACACATCGTTTGAAGGGCAAACCGTCAACAATGGGATGAAAAAGGAAGAAAATAACGTTGAAATGATTCAATGTCAGTGCGGAACCAGCAGAAGCAAAACAAACATTATTATTGATCGGCACACCAAACAAAAACGATCAAAGGAATGTTTGGTTCGTTTACTCTCATTGATCAGCTTTGGAGGTGGGTTGAAAGAGCTTTTAGTGTGGAAGCGTGATCGACTACACGGGGAAATATCTGAGTGACGACACACCAAAAGATAAGCATTCTCTCCACAATCAGACGATGTTTTCAAGTTCATTCAGTCCGTAAAGCATGAAAGCGGTTCACTTTTATCATCATCGTCACTTCTACTTCTTTTTCCCGTGCCATACAAAATTTATGAAGATGATTTAGGAGGATGGGGGTGAAAACATCTTTTCATTAGTTAAGGTAAAACGTCTGCGCAGGAAGCAGTAAAGCAAGCTCATAAAATGTGTTACGGAAAACCCTGTTTGATAATGACTAAAGGTCACTATTTGCAGCTGACTTAATGTTTGGATGAACTACGTTCAAGACCAAACAGGCAGCTTGACACGGGAGGAAAAACACAACTACAAGAAGCGGCGTCTTTCAAACTGAAATGGATAGAAAAATATTTGATTTTTTTGTTCCTTTCTGTGCACATTAATAAATATAATAATATGCTGGGGGTGAAACAAGGCAAGTCACAACACATTATCCAGATAGAAACAAACCAAAATAAAACATTTGATACCCAGTCACATATTGCTAAACACGGTGAATATAAAGTCTTTAACCTTGCCACATCACACTGAACCTGAACAATTCGACACAAGCCACAACAGCAGTACAGCTCCTGTGTGACAGGAGTCCTACTTTTATGCCTTACACAGTTTGCATATTAAAAGACAACTAAACACCATGTTGACACGGTTACACTCACAACGTATGATATTCATCCTGAAGGTTGAGACAGTTTGGATGTCATTGCGAATTTCGGCAAAACCTTTTCCCTTTTTCTTTTTTTTTTTAAGAAACAGAACCAAGTACGCCATATTGAACACAACAGTCAAAAACACAATGAAGGCATTTAACAAGCGGCTCCAGACGGGGAGGAAACCACACAGTTACGAGGAAACAACATATAAAAAACAAAAAAAACGTATAAAGCTTATGAAACATATTTGTTTGTATTCTGGGCACAATTTGATTGTAAATGAATAATAATTAATTTTTGGATTTTTTAACAAATAACATCTGTTAAAACGTGAACCCCGACATCGTAGCTGTTGTTTCTTCTGCCTGTTGTGTGCAGACAACTTACTAGCTTTATGAACTTCAACATTTTGAAAAACGTCAAAAGCGGTTCACAATGGTTTCATTGTAATGGTTTGAAACTGAAAGTCACAGTTTGACAGATGAGTCATGAAATAGCAACAGACAATATCATGTTGTATTCCCCGGACTTTTATGAAAGAAAGACATGAATAAAAATGAGTGTTGTTCCGATACCACTTTTTGGAGCCCGATAATACTGCGCAGTATCGGCCGATACCGATACTGTACCGATACTTTTGAAAAATCAAAATACAAGCACAATTTTTCTTCAACTTCTAAAGAATTGCATACTCACTTGGTAGTAAAATTATTCATTCACCATGGGCACAAAGGCTGTCAAATCTTCAACACGACGACCTAACACCATCACATACATGCTCTTTATATCAGTTATGGTTTTCTTTTTCATGTACACCAGGTCATAAGATTACATTTGATTGAAATTTGAAGCAGATTTATCCCTCCAATGTGGACAGGTTTCATAAGCATTCGAAGCATGATACCAATAATCAATAGCCGGTATCGGGACCATACTCGCCGATACCGATACCAACTTCTAAGGCAGTATCGGTACAATTACCGATACTGGTATCGGTATCGGAACAACACACATAAAAATCAAACTTAAAATTAAATATACCTGTAAAGAAATGGCTTCACTTCTTACTTTAACTCATGTGACCCTTGGACACCCAGATTGGTCACTGTCTGCACAAATAAGAGCAGAACTTAACATAGAACGTCAAAAAATAAAAAATAAATAGAGCTTCGCAGATTATGGCCAGATGCTAACACGCTCAGATGGTCCTGGGGCGCACTTTATAATGAGAGAACAAGCACGGTTACCAGCTGTGTCATCACTCGCCGTCAAATCAAACAATGAGCGATGTTGTCACCATCAAATACAGTGAAAGTTATACAGTATAGTTTCCCCACCACATACACAGCACACCACACGGCTACACACACACACACACGTGCCTAGTCACAAGAGAAAGAACAAAGCTATTCAGTAGTTAAGCCACTTTTGGTACAATTGCAAAATAGAGAGATACTGTATATCAAACTGATTTTCTCACCTTATTTGTCACAGGTCAATACAAACAATGCAAAGCTAATTGTCTTTATAAAATTGGAGACGCTACCGTACGTGGACAATGATTAATTAAGTCATTAAAAACGTTTTTTTTTTTTTCCAAGAGAACACCACATAAGATTACTTTTATTGTAAAGCGTGTGTCAGTGGCCCCCCATTTATGTTAAACATTTTAAAAAAAAGAGGAGAGAAATAATCGTTTTAGTGATTGGTTAAACTCCTCTGAGAAGGAGACGCTACCATTCAGCAAGCTTTTTGTTGGGACTTTGCTTTAAAAAAAAAAAAAATTCAAATTAGGGGAAATAATCCAATAAAATAATAATTTGCAGATACAGCATTTACAGGTGCAAAAGCCCATAAATGGGATTTATTCTTCCTATTATTATTATTATTATTATTACTCGTGGCTACTACACAGCTCATAGAACAACGCAGCATTAATGTTGTCATAGACATCCAAACTTGTCAGTTTACCCCATTGATCACAGGTACGGCCCAGTTATTAAATTAGAACGCTTCCTCTTGACCTCTTCTCCAAATATTTCAATTAGCAGACCAAGGCACTTGCCCTCCGAAATTTTTTTCCAAACGTATACACTGACACAAAAGATGTGTCAAGATCCCTCTCCCACATACAATTATATTGTAGTTTCAAAATCCTTCATCAAAGCCAATTGGAACGAAAAAAAGGGGAAGGGCAAATATGGGTGAGAAGCGAAGAGTTGGTTTAAAAAAAAAAAAAAAATAAGACAACTGACCAAACCAAACAAATACCAAAGCAATCACGAATTTCACAGAATTCCTAATATATAACAATTCACACACAGAGAATACATTTTGAACCTCATGTGAATGACGACACAGTACAAAACAGTAAAAATACAGGTAACACAATCGCCTTTCATATATATATATATATATATATATATATATATATATATATGTATATATATATTTCATCATACTAATATGAAAAAGTTGCAACTAGATGGGACTCATCTGCAGCCAATGGAATTAGTTCGTCACATGAAATGGATGATCTATCAGACTACTCTGTCTCTAAATCTGTCACAAAAATGTTCCATTACCATCTGTTTGTTACGCCACAGAAAGGGAACATCGGGTCCTCACTACAACTACAACAACAGTTCATTGCAATGATCAACTTGAAATCCTCTGATCCTTTGTTAGCAAGCGCTGACCAACTACTCTCGTCCTTCACTGCGCTCGTGACCAGTGCAGTGACACAGCTCACGAAGGCAGTGAAGGAGGCGCGGCAAGCAGCGAAGCAGAAATTCTTAGACGCAGCTGAATTCCATCCTGACACACCTTTGTCAATCGAAACCTCCCTCAAGACCGCGCATCGGTTTTGGACTTGACTATAGTAATGACGCTCGTCGCCGTTGCCGCCTTCCCGGGTATGAGTGGACCAATGACCGATGACGCGACCCCGCCTCCTCCCCCTCCAGCCCTGACTCCGACCCCCACAGTGGGGCTTCTCGCCACAGTCCTGGCAAAGGTCTGTAAGGCCTCGTACTTGGACCTGAGAGCGTCCAGCTCCAAGCGCATGGAAGCATTCTCATTGGCCAGTTTGTCCACTTCCTGTTGCAGCTGGGCCTTTTGCTTCTCCAGCTCTTCCTTCTGGGTCACTCTCTTCACCCGGCAGCTGGCGGCGTAGCCGCGGTTCTTCAGGGTGCGCCGCCGTTGTTTCAGTTGCAGGATCTCCTCCTTGGTGAGCCCCCGGAGATGCTGGTTAAGCTCCCGCACTGACATGGTCACCAGCTCGTCATCTGTCAAGCTGGTGCCATTCTCCCCTGGCTCTCGCTTCACCTTCAGGAAGTAAGAAGGAATCAAATCAAATACAACAAAGTGAGTGCTATGCAGTGAATCTCCCGACATTGCAACTTTTTTTTTTTAACAGTATAAAGGCTCGTTTGAATTTAATTTATTTATTTCTAAATTTGAAATTGTTTAATAGATTTTGAACCATGGGGCTAATACAACAATGCGGCTTTTCTGTGGATTTTTCTTTCGCCACTAGGGGCGCTATATAGTTCAGAAAATACGCTAAATAAATCAAGATTTTTTTTCCTCTTGGGGTCTGTTCTGTATTAATTAGCAAAGTTGTTGCCGTGTTAAAGCACTGTTTTAACAATCTGTTTATGTACTTCTATGTGCAAAAGTGTGTTTTGTTCCATTTGGACGGTACAAAAAAGTATGACATCGCCATCAGTGTGGGGTCTCAAAATTAAATAGGTTATTCTTTTGTAAGCTCGTGAATGGGCCACTTTTTTCCCCTGTTACAATCACTGGCTTGAATATGATGGAACCAAAACGTGCCATTTAAATAAACAACAACCCGCGATTGTTCTTTACAGGCATTGTCAATGCACTGCAATCATGTCCAGTTTCTGATGAGCAAATCTTCAAATTAGATGCTGTCTCGCTGCTAAGCTATGATGTCATATTATTTATGACGCTATTAGCATGTTGCCTCAACACTCAGCAATGTCAATTCCAACCTAATCGGGGTTGACTTGATTCCACTCGTACCGTGGTGAACCAGTACCACTTGGTGGATGTTCCCCCTCACCTTTAAGGCTTTATTTCCTTTGTTTGTCGTCGTCATGCCACAGGAGCCTTGTTCTTCTGAACACACCTGAACACAAAACAATATAACAGTTAGCTATCATTTAATAGCTTGATTAAAAAAAAAAGACCTTTACAATTTTCACAATGAATTATTATTCGTGGATCACTACCCACCAGGTCGAGCACAGACAAAACAAATCCTATTGTAGCTATGGAGGACTGTTGTTTGAATATGTTAAACGTTGTGCATCAATATCAGCTTGCATGAGTGAAAGTGACTCGCAATGTTTCTTAGAATTTCCCTGACTTCCGGTTTCGTGATCGTTACAGTGATAGTGCCCACTGCTTTTGTCAAGTTGAAGCGTTATTGGTTGGCTTCAGGCCAATCGCGAAGAAGTGAACTGAGAGAAGAGGAAGTGATAGAATTTGTGGGAAGGACTCCAGGGGAAAGCTAACCGTTTCAGCCCTTTCGCTTTCGTACACATACGAACACACACACACCTTACTCCAAGCTTGGAGCAGCGACATGAATACAAATGTCGACCGGCAGAAACAAACACGATGCATGTGCGCGGTTGACATGTCGTTGCTCAAATGTGGAAACAAAAGACAAAAGGCTGGCAGATAAGCAAGTCAACACCGGAGTGCAAAAAAAGATGACATCAGTCCTCCGAGTGCACATCTCCAAAAGGGGATGCTTTGTGTTCGGGTGTGCTCGTCTGTCTCTCATCTCGCAGACCTCGGTGTGTGTGTGCGTGCGCGCGCATGTGTGTGCGTGTGGGTGTGTTCATTAAAGGGTGTCTCTTGTTGCTGCTCTGACCTAAGCGATCATCACGAGACCAGTCACGATGACTCAGCAGATTCCTGGCCTCACTCTCTCCTCCCCTGCCGCGTAAATTTCGACTCGCTTCTGTCACTTTCCATCAGGCCGCCTTTTACACACAATACAGGACATGTATCATTCACTCCCAAACAAATGAGACTGCCATAAACGGAGGAGAATGCAAATGATTGGTAATCTTGCAGATAAGGTTATTCCTGGAAAGCGCGATCAGCGTCATTTATTATTTTTTTTATCATTCATATTAATATTATAAGTTGAGCCCGGTAACACTAAGCGGTGAACCTCCCCCACAGTGCACCTCGGTGGGTCTGTGAAGATGCTGCAGATCCAGAAGTTAAAGATAGCAGAAGATCAGAGAAAATATACCTTATTAGCACATACGTTATATCGCCAGCGCAGATTAAAGACGCAGAAACCGCAACGGCACTGCCACGATTACAACCGCCAACATTATGAGCACTTAACCAGTCGAATAAAAAAAGAATGAATCTTTGATGTGTTTAGCCGTCAATGGTAGGAAACAAGTTAAAGAAAAATTCTCATTTTTGGGGTTACCTCATTGACTTACATGAAAGCGTCAAAATATTCAACACAGCACTCATCGGATAGGATAACATGTAGCGCTTCAACACAGCTAAGTATGACGCTAAAAAATATAACATCTCTGAGACGGTCAATCAAAACTGAGAATTCTTGTGTTTGGAAAGCCAGAATTTCTTTTTTTTAATTAATTTATTTTTTATATATACTGGTAGCTATTTGAATTGTGCATGCAGTGCGCTGGGATGCATTGTACGCTACCACAGCTGGAGGTGCATCATCATCACACAATAGATGGATCAAAGACATGAAGACTAAGGGTGCCTTTGGGGGTGAGGGTAGCGAGATGGTGGGGGAAGTGAAAACAGAAAGGCAAAAAAAAAAAAAAAAGAAAAGAGGCGTTTTTAACTGCCAGGCACAGGTTTATTTCCCCCGTGCCCAACCCCCAACCTCCATAACCCCCATCTACATACAAACAAAAAAAGCATGCCAACACATTCCCACATCGCCGTGCCAGTGTGGGGCACGATAATATCCACATGTTCTGCTGCTAAGACCCAAACGAATTTCAAGTTCAACACAATGCATGCAAGAAAACGGAGTGACGATCCACTTGACGTCGCTATCTTAGGAAGCCGTGGTTTTGTGTGTGTGAGTGTGTGTGTGCCTTTATTGCACAAATACATTCCTACAATAATATTGCACGTTTCATGACAACATTTATTAAAGTCTTATACAAAGAGAGAAAAAATCTTGTTTTTCATTTTTTGAACATGGTGATCTAACAGGAAAAAGCGTTTGTCTGACTGCAGCCTAACTTTTCAAACACAAACACCAGCTTTATCGATATCTCTGGTCCGTAGGTGGCGTATGTTGTAAAAATGTCTGCCGTGGCACATGGTGAGATCAGATGTCATATTAAAAGGTAATTATAGTGCGGCGCGCCCAGCACTAAACTGGGGCATGTTGTCAAATTAAATAATGTTTTGGAGCAAATATAGAAAGTCTGACCCCCCCACACAAAGGAGGATTGCTTTTTATTTCCATGTTGTGACGGTTCGTTAGCAAAGTTAATTTAATAAATTAAATCTAACCAGAAAAAAAAAGCGCAAAAAATGAACCTTTTCAGAATCAGAAGTGCAATATAACAAATAATTTAATTAAATATATCAATTAAATGTATTAACGATTAAATAATGAAATACAAAATAACGGCTCACATATTTTCTGGGTTTGTTTATGTCACCTTCGCAGTCAGAATCTGAGTCAGAACATTTTTGACTTGAGGTCCCCTTTAGAGATGATAATAATGAATTTATTTGTGCAGTGATTCAATGCATGCTGTTGTCATATTTCTACTTGAAATAAAATGACATCCACCACACATGGAGCGGAGCACAGAATCGCTCTGCTTGAACCTCAACCAAATCCAGCAAATTGCGTTACAACAACTGCACCACAACTTAGACCTGCTATCACCGGGTGTAAAGCTACGTGTAATTTCAGCCACCAAATTGACAGGTACCCAACATGACGCAATGTGGTCTGCCAAATTTACAAACATGCTAATGGAGTCCTGCACCAATTTTTACATCCAAGCGCAAGTTCACTTTCTTCAAAAATCAATAAAAAATAAAAAATAAAGTGTAATTATACATCCACTCCAGTAGATGGCAGTGGCGCTCTCCTTGTCCATTGTGCGAGGCTAGAATTAACTCTACGGTGAACGAAAATACTACTATTTATAGTATCACGTAATAATGTATTATAGATTGCTGAATGAATCCTTGTTGGGAAACAATTGTTAGGCGCCCTGCTGCACAAAACTGTCTTGGACAGCACAGGTCATGTGTAAATCACCCGGGTTAAGGATCATCTGCTGAGCAAAGGCATCGCCATTCATCTTGGACTTGCCAGTCGCGTCCTTCCCAAAGTGCATCCGGGGTGGTCGCGGTGCCGTGGTCAATGCCGCGGCCACTCTTGCTACAACAGACAGCTTTTCTGCTGTGCTCGGCTGTATTTTTATGTAGCCGCAGAAAGAACGCTGACGACTCAAGAGCGGAGCTGCTTGTGGTTACCACACAAACACAAACCCTAAACGCACGTGCACACACAAACAGATGACATGCGGCGGAGATGGCTAAAACACAAGCAGAGATAAGACTGCGAGGAGAAAAAAGGTAAGAGAGGACGTGATGCTGGAGTAGGTTGTGAAGGAGGACGGAAAGAATGCTGACGTCTCCAGAGCTGATTAGCGCTACAGTGGAGACATCACACCCACAGCTGAGGAAAATGCTGAGTATGGAGAGAGGACGGGCTGGGGGGGTGCAAATGACAAGGGAGACAGAAAAGAACTTTAGCCGGGGGGGGGGGGGTGCATAGGTGGGGATGGCGAGATGGGACGGCAAGGGAGGAGAGGAGGAGGCAAAGGGGGTGGGAGGGTGTTGGGGTGAAAATGCATCCTCAACACATTTGTAAGAGCTTAGCTGTTGGGCACGGAGGTGGGTGGAGGGAGGATGGCGAGAACACCAGTGAGGGGGGGCTGCGGTGAGGGGGGGGGGGGGGGTATTGGGGTCGGGGAGAAAAGAACTGAGCTCAGCAACGACCACGGCTAAAACCGCCAATTAGAAAAGTTCTGACGCTGATCCAGTGCAACGAAACTCCTGCTGACCATCCGACGCACACAAACTGTACGCGCTTGAAACAGTGATAAAGCTCGACACACAGCCGAAGAGAAAACACTTTTTTTTTTTACGTAGTGCAGACTTAACACTGTGTCTGTTTGTAAACGTATGCTGGCGTGTATCCGTGCGTGTGCGCGAGTGCATATCTACCTCAGACTGCACCCCAATTAATCTTCTTTAAGAAAAGCCTTTTTGCGCCAGGCCAATAACATCACAGAGAGGAATTTCTTAGAAAGCGACTTCCAGCTGGTGTTTGTGCTCCCCTCACCCACGCACGCACACGCGCGCACACACACAAATAAACCCGAGGGCTTGCGTGCGTGGATGTACGCGAGCACAAACAAGTCAACACAGACAGAATGATTAAGAATAGCTTGTTAGAGTGATGCAGTGGCAAGTCTATATTTAGTGAGTAATCCTCGCATAACGGCAAGTTTAACTGTGCCTGCAAGTGACCCAGCAATCACAGAGAACAGGGACAACAGATGACAAAAGGCAAATGGAAGTCAAGTCGGTTTATTTATAAAGCCCTTAACCCAGTGGCGGGCCGTGCTTTTCATACGTAGGCCTTCAGTGAAGTCCTACTTAGTCCGACTTGAATAATTACCATCATTTATGACGCCACGGCTGGCGAAATAATGAACAGAAAGACACTTTAGCACTACGGAGCGGGTGTTGGACGACCTAGTCCGACTTGAAAATGGCGTGGCAAGTGTATCTGCAATTAAATCCACACTTTTCCCTCCTTCGGCCAGTGTGGTTTAAAAAAAGCGAGAATATATTTAAGATTTTCGAACGGTCGCCAGTTACGACTTTCTGTTGTGAAGATTCCGCATAGCGCTGCCCCCTCACGAGGGAGGATCCAATCACAAGACGCGTTCATCACTTTCAACTCGTGATCTGCTTGGCTATCGCAACTGTCTATCAATGGTAAAAGCCCCCTTGAGACACAAAACAGACACCCGCACGATTCTATCTGAAGGCCTCGGACGAATAGTGCGTTCTACAGGTATGACGAAATCTGCCTGGCAACACGAGCCAGCTGAATTCTGATTGGATACAAACTCTCAACACTAGGATATAATATGACATCAATGTGAAGAATATGATCATGATTTCTTGATTATGTTAGGCCAGCTGAGAAGGCCTGGCAGGCCTTGACCGCTCACCACTGCCTTAAACTCAGTAGAGAATTTCACCTCCAATAGCTCGCCTTGCCGATGTAAAGAGGGAGCAAAACGCGCGTATGTGGGCTATGAGTGTTTGTGAATAATTAACTGATGATCTCTGTAAGGAGGCTAATTGAGATTTAGGAATCAGATCAGTGACAATGGCAACTTGTGAGCGAGGGAGTGGGCTCACAGCGAAGCTCGTGGAGAGCGTGAGGAGGGGAACACATGGGAGTACACTTTCTGGTTAAGTGCGCATGAGCCAGTGATTGTGCAAAGTGAGTTATTAAAAGTGAGGGGAAAAGTCCTGGCGTCAACACGTTTTTCCCATTGCAGGTAGTAAGTCGGAGTGTGAGGACTATTTTCCCAACACAAGCAAAAAAAAAAATTGCATCGTCAGACGGTTGTTGAGCCCTGGCGCCGCTTTTTTTTTTTTTTTTTTGTAAGAGAAAAAGATCCTGGGTCAAACTGGTTCTCATTTAGCGTGCGCAATCAGAGGGCCACAAAGAAAACATTAACGACAAGTAAAAGCATGTCAAGTGCCACTCTTTCACGATCCAAATGAAAACAATTCACGACTGCAATGCAGCAGCGGCGGGCCGTGCATTTTATACGTACGCCTTCGGTGAAGAGCAACTTAGTCCGACTTGAATAAATACTTCTCAAATTACCATCATTTATGACGCCACGGCTGGAGAAATAATATACCGAAGTGTCGAACGACCTAGCTTCTCCTGAAAGGTCCTTCTTGAAAATGGCCTCGCAAGTGTATCTGCAATTAAATCCACACTTTTCCCTCCTTCGGCCATTGTGGTTTGAAAAAAGCAAAAATATATTTCAGATTTTCAAACGGTTGCCAGGTCCGGCTTCCGGGTGTGTTGATTCCGCATAGCGCTGCCCCCTCATGAGTGAGTATCCAATCACAAGACGCGTTCGTCACCTTCAACGTAAGGCCAGCGAAGAGGCCTTACTGTCATCAACTCGTGATCTGATTGGCTATCGCAACTGTCTATCAAATCTGACAGCTGATTGACTTTGACAGAATAGACGCCCGCACGATTGTATCTGAAGGCCTCGGACAAATAGTGCATGCTCCTGGTATTGTGAAATCTGCCTGGCAACACGAGCTAGCTGGATTCTGATTGGATAAAAACACTAACCTAAAAATACAACACTAGGATATAATATGACATCAATGTGAAGAATATGATCATGATTTATTGATTATGTTCGACCAGCAGAGAAGGTCTTGAAGGTATTGACCGCTCACCACTACAATTTAGTAACATGTATTTCTGAGAACATCAGAGATCTCTCTGTTAGCAATATTAACAAAAAGGTATAGATACTGGATGTAATGAGACAAGACATTCTGCCCATCCTAATTAAGTGATCCAATTTATGGTCGCTCTTTTATGAACTTAAAACAGTCTACTCAGATGGCAATTGCAACGTAAGCTTACGCACGCACTCAAACGTGCAATAATGACATTCCATTATTACACCGCCGTCGTTTGGCGCTCCCAGCAGAGATGCGAAGTGCATCTGTCACTCTGCACTCTCTGCTGACAAGTGTGCACACGGTTCTGAAGTAGAGCACATGCTCATCTCAGCGAGCGTACATCTTGTAGTTCCTCTCCTTGAGCTGTGAGGTTTAATGGTCACCAGAAGGCCACGGTTCTTGCGAGTCAATTGCACTCATTTTCATTTTCATTTTCATTTTCATTTTCATCTCTCTCTCTCTCTCTCTCTCTCTCTCTCTCTCTCTCTCTCTCTCTCTCTCTCTCTCTCTCTCTCTCTCTCTCTCTCTCTCTCTCTCTCTCTCTCTCTCTCTCTCTCTCTCACTCTCTCACTCTCTCACTCTCTCACTCTCTCACTCTCTCACTCTCTCACTCTCTCTCACTCTCTCACTCTCTCACTCTCTCACTCTCTCACTCTCACTCTCATTCACACACCCACACACCCACACACACACACACACCCCAACAGGTCTTGCTTTACTAGTACCGACCGAAATCCAGATTTTTTTTTTTTCTTGAGGGCCTGGAAGGAAACGGGACAATTAATAATATGCTTTTTCGCAATCTTACATCTGTATTGAACAACCCTCCGAGGAGCTGTTAGTAAATGGAAAGTTGATGATAAGATGCTTCATGCGATGCACACGTTTATCTTTTCTTCGCTCGCTCAACTTGACATAACGTGTGTACGTTTCCAAATCAGTACGGTTCATGAATACCAACCACAAGTCTGGTATCGTCACACTGCAGTCAGAACTGCGCAAGATGATGCAACTGGTAGAAAACCACTCATACAGATGCTCTTGTGACCAACACCTTGCATCTCAAACGCTACACACCACTGCACGTACTTCAACATGGCATGAAAAGCAAACTCACTAATGTGGTTTGCAGTACTTCCTTGTGTGAACAAGGTGTCTCTTCTTCAAAGCGCTCCAAAGTGAACACTGGAGCCCCTTGGAAGGAAAATATAAGAGGAGCAAGACATGAGGTCAGATCCTTGTGTGATTACCGATAAATACGAGGCGTTTTGTACTCCTGTTGCTTGAATTTGCCGCAATCATTACAGCACTGATGTAAAACGAGTGGCTTAAATGCAACTAAACCGGCTTTCCATTTCAAAATCCCCTTTAGTTTATGTTGGATGAGTCTTAATTTCTCACTTTTATGTCTCCTTAGGGAGGTAAACACCTTTGGACACTTTGGAGCTTGGACTAATTTAACACAAACAGCAAGCAAAAGCAACGTTCGCTGATACAAAAAAAGAAATGTGGAGCATAGAGATGATTATGCACTAGATCTGCTTACACCATATTTCATCATTACCACAGAGGGGGGAGAAAAAAAAAACGCTCAACTATTGATCTGCCCAACTGCTTCCCCTTCACATACTCCCTGCGCTTCTTCTGTCTTTTCTTCTTCTTCTTTTACTTCCACTTCACTCTCGGTAGACTTTTGTGAAATGAAGCCTTTTGTAGCAAAATAAATTGAAAAAAAATAAAGATTCGCAGCATGCGCCACCGTTAACATTTACAAATACACTCACCGAAGGTGAGCACGATATTATGGGAAATCCAATATGACGGCTCTGCGATGTACTCAATTTAGTTTACTTGTAAGTTCCAAAATACAATTGGACAGGCAAAAATGTGGGAACGAGCGTTTCTACATGGTTGATTTCTGTTCATGTTTGACCCGAAAAAAAAAAGCTCTGAATTTGTCTTAGTAGTGAAAAATTACAATCTTTGAATCCTCTGAAACAATGACCTTCATTCTTAACGTTCTAAACAATAGGTGTCAAACTCTGGCCCGCGGGCCAAATTTTGCCCACAGGGGAATTATATTTGGCCCGCGAGGCTATACCAAATGCTACTATACCATTTTACATTCTATATGATGATAGTAACATTCAAAATGATAATAGTGTATTTGAGTTTGACACTCCCTGTTCTAAACGGTCAGTGCACAGGATACAAACGTGCACCCGCCTTAAAAGTGGAAGCACAAATTCTGGGGGGGGGGGGGCGCGATGGCACACAAACATTGAGCTCCAACCGTCACGTGTGATTTGTAACTCAACTTTTTTGTAAGTGCGCGTGAGCGTTTTTAAAACCACCATCGCACAAGGCTATCGCAAAAGGAAAGTCTGGTGATGACCACAAAACCGGAAATTCAACTTATAATAAATAAAACAGATGAGACTTTTACAGGGAATAAACAGTGCACTCGTAGGCCTAAAAATGATTAGAATGCCACTTGATATTTTTTCACTTGGAATTATGTCATTCAACGCCAGTCCTTAACACAACTCTGCGTGTCGATGTTTCTTCCGCACAAAGTCACACACGGCTCTATCTTCGTCTCTAGGTGCATTTCCTGCTTACTCTGTTCACTCTCTCTCTCTCTCTCACGCACACACACACGCACGCAGGACAAGTCAAAGAAACTCGCTGTGGTAAGTAACAAGTGAAAACGCCATCTGTCAAGCGAGGGAGCATTTGCTTCGCCTCAGCATTTTCAGGGGAATGCCTTGAAGACAAAAAGGTCCTTGTTCTCAATCTCTCCGCAAATCCCATCTCTCATTCTTCCTTCATCCCCCTTGCTCCACGCGCCTCTGCCGCCGCTCCGCCACCATCAGCAAAGTTGCACACATAAGCATTGGTCAGCGTTCAATTACTGTGAACACCAGGGAAGGATAGGGAAAGTACTTGACAGAGAAATGCACTTCAAGCACTGATTAAATACTGATACCGAGTATAAAAAGCTTAGCCCCTAGGTTGTGTGTGTGTGTGCATGTGTGTGCGTGAGTGTGTGCCTGTGCGATGTGTGTGTATGAGAGAGGAGGGGGGGGGGGCTTTTCTACCCAATAGTGATACAACTATTTCATCATTATGACCCTCTATTACAGTACTTGCCAACTTGCTTACTACATACTTTTGATACACTCTGCAGAGTGCTGACTCTGACGAAAGCTGCTGATTTGGAATCATTAGGGGGTGAAGTTTCAGTTTTCTTGGGTCCACAGAGCTTCCCTATTACTCTTGAGTAGCAATGCGCACAGGTTGCAACCAGTCAGCAGGTAATGTAATCATAAGTCAATGAGGAGGAGGAGGCGCTCACTCGCAACACCCAAGGGATAATGGCTTTATATTTCCAGTTATTTCATTATTCATTTAGAATAAAATCCAGGTAGGCGGGATTAATGAACGCCATGAGCCATCCATCCGTTTAGTGGACTGGTTATCCTTTTCAGGGTCATGGGGAGATGTAACTTTTGCCAGATGCCTTTGTGAGAAAACAACCATGGTCATCAGTCAGTCTCAGGACACAAATAGCGACAGAGGACCATTCAGACTCGCGCCATGCCGTCACTAAGTGGGAATTGGATCCATCTGATGGTACCGAAGTCAGGAAAGGGAGGCACTACCATGAACGTAAGCGCGGTCTAATTTTGTTTTAATATGACAGGCACAGCTGTACATGCAAATGTGTGGGAAAGAACCAATTTCACTACAGAGGTTCTCAAAACAATTTTGCACCAAGAACAACCTCAAAAAATACTTAGCTCTCCTCAAGTAACCGCCACCAACATAAAAAAGAGAGCTGTAAGTTTTATTCCAAAAAATTATTTCACATAATTGCCAGTTTGAGGTTTAACATTCCATTAAACTACAGCGGAACAAAAAACTACTCAAATAATGACTAAATTGCAATGTATTGCACTTAAAAGTGAAATCAAAATTTATACGATAAATGTTGAAAACAAAACATCATAAAAATTGAATGCAAATTTATTGTTCCTTAAAAGTTAAATACAACTGAACATTTTTAAAAAACGTAATATGAGGGATTTTATTTTTTTTTTTACCTGTGCAAATTGTGCAGTTTGTTCATTTAGATTTGTGATTATTTCGCATCACACTTTGAAAATCACTTCCTCTATTTTAATGTATTGACTACAAAAACACTCATCCATCTATGCAGGTGATAGTAGATAGAGATGCTCTTGTGCTCCCACCTCACATCATGATTGATTGGTAGCGCCAGAGAGGTTTTTTTTTTGTCGAATGTAAAATACGCGCCTTGGCTAAATAAAGGATGACAAACAAACTGCGATTGAAGTCACTCGTAATTCCGAATTTCGCTTGCAGATAAGCGTCACCGCCCTCATGGCGATGGGCGGGAGCACTTGTTTGCAAGGCCCCCCAATAGAAAGCGAGCGCTTTTGCCTCGCTTAAGACCTTTGTCCGCCCGCCTCCCGTCGGTGCCATGTTGCCATGGCTCCCTCGTGCCTCTCCGTGAACGTTCACAAATAACACCGACGTGATGACTCGGCGTCAGAAATCCACCCGAATCGCAAGAGACGAGCCGAGCCGAGCCGAGCCGAGGCAAGGCAAGGCGAGATGTCGCCGCCGCGTTTCGTTTCAAACATTCCTCCAGGTTGGGAGAAAAAGGCCCGTCGGAGGGCACAAAGCAAATGTCAAAACAACACACGCTCACACAAGGCAGCGAGCGCCGCTCCATCTCCATGGCGCTCCCGAGCTAGTCGCCGACAAACGGCTTTCGCTCTCCGCCACCGATTGAATTCAAAGTGTCAAGGCGAGCGGGAGGAGAGAACGACACATTGACAGCAAAACAACAACAAGCAAAAAAAACAGCTGATCGCGCGCGACTGTGCGCGTTGTGTACCTGCGAACGAGCGCTGGCCATGCAGCCGCTTTCAGCACCTCCGCGCGGGGACAGTCGGCGAGGAGAGGCGAGGCGAGGCGAGACGAGTTCCTCGCTCAACCGTCTTCCGATTTGTTCTTAGCACATTTCCCGACTTTGCCGCTTTCCGGCTGCTACACGCGCCTAATGGCGAGCAGACAGGCGACACCTCCGCCGACCTTTGCTGTCAACGTGCCCTAGCTCGCCCCTCTCATTCCGACACATGGCTTCTTCTTTGCCCGCCGTCACATCGCGCACATCGTGCTCCCCCTTTGTCCGGATTGTGGAATCACCTCTCAGACCCGCTCGCTCGGTCCCGACTGGACGACGACCGGGTCGTGATGATTCAGCGCTTCTACGGAGGGGGGCGGGGTGGCGTTTAAAACAAACAGCTCGACGCCGTGCGCACTCAGCGAAACAACGCCACTTTCATTCAGCACTTTGTGGAGGTTTCAAGTTGGGATATTTGGACTGCTGACTCACCAGAAGTGGAAACCGGACCGGCGCCGTCCGTCCGCCCCCGACCTTCGATGGCCGGCGGTTGGAGGTGCTCAAGTGGTTGCGGTGCGAGAAGGAAGGAGCGACGTCTGGCCCCTCTCCTTCGCTTGACGCCTTGTGGCACCGTCTGTGTGCTGGATCCGATCCACTCCTTCCTCGCTTGTTTCGGTCTGGCACAGGCGAGAGACGTCAAGTGATGTTTGGATCACATGGTTTCATTCATGAAGGCGCTACGTAACCCGCATTTAAAGAGACACGGCCCACTACTACTACCACCGCCAACAACAACACTCGAGTCACAAGTGGAGGATTAAGTGGAGGATTTCGTTACTGCAGATTCGGTTAACAAGACGGAATGATGCCTATCATCTTACAGTTGCTGACGTTTTTTTTTTCACGCCAAAACTCATTTAATAAAGTATCCTAAAAAACACAACTTTGCTTCAGAAGATTTTTTAGGTTATGTCCTGCATTGTTTATTTTCTGATGCCGTTTTCCTTCTACTCCTTCGATTTGAATCTTATTATTGGAAATAACTAAAGAATTGAAAAATGTGTAAAAAATGAAGTCAACCACAATTGACTAATTTCATTGATTGATTGATTGAGATCTTAGCGATTAAGGGGGGGGGTGATGATCAAGGGAGCATTAATGATGACAGCAACAGATTTGGAGAAGCAAGATATTCCCTAATCATGGTATTATTTGAGAGACTTTTTTTTATGTTCTCATTCATTTCCAATAATGGTTCATGGCATATTAGGGACGCAGATGGGAGAAAGTTGCCAGATGATACAGAAATGACTGAATGCAAACTGATTTCACCAGTAACACTTTGTGATCGTTACAAATGCATATATTTTTTAAATAATCAGAATCAGAATGGTCGTCACGACCAATTCACTCCATTTGTGGCGGACTCTGAGGGCAGTGGGTTCTTCATAACCGATCTGGGAATGTGGGGTTGGGTATGTCACCTGGCAGGGCCGTATAGCGAGTCATTTGGGGCCACAGAAAAAGACCCACCCCTTCTTGAGGATTATTATCTAACAAGTGAATCATCTAAACACTTTTACTGCAATTGACAAGAACATGAATCATCATTTAATGCAGCATCACGCTGATAACTGCCTAGCTGTGTTTTTTTTTTTGGTGAGTGCCCAAAAAAATTGCAGAACATGGCTCTTCATAGCCCAATGCAGCGGTTGCAAAAAATGCCCATCTAAAATAAATAAATAATAATAATTAAAAATACATAAATCTGTCAAAACAGCGGGACATGGCTTGTTGATAATGCTGACTAGGAAGAAGAAACTGTTTCATTGCCGTGAGGTTTTTTGAAAGCCGCCTGCCAGATATGATTTCAAGAGAATAGCTCTGTCAAGATTGCATACATCACCTTAAGAAAAAAAAAGAATGGTTTATGAATAAAACTAACTCAACCCTAAAAATCAGTTCAACGGGGTATCACTTGATTTAAAGTTGTGCTTCTTAGATCTTTCTGCAGGCTTTTTTTTCCCCCGAGGCGCTATTTGTCAGCCAAGACATTTATTTTATCAGCATAGAGAATAGATAAGAGCAGATGTTATCGCAAGTCGTCGCCTTTGTTTGCGCAAGCTCACATAGCAGGGAAAAGTGTCATGATACAGTTAAAAAAATAATCCTACATTACATGATGCATTTGTTTGATAAAAAATATTTACGTATGAGTCTAAAGGGCACACACACAGTGGTGCAAAAGTCACACACACCTGAGAAACTTTGTTTATCCCAAAACACAGTTGTGCAAAAATGACGAAATACAACACTTGCACGTAAACACACGTCGTTTTCTTCTAGCTGGCGGGCGTAACAGAAAATAATTGAGAAGCATTGTGCTATACTGATGTTCATAGACGGGCACTTTACCCTATTTTGCCATTAGCTTCCTCCGTCTGAGACCAGGCCACGCTCCTTACACTTTCGTCATTCGTCCTTTTAAAGTGATTCCATCCTTGCATTCCCCCCCCTGCAAAAAAAAAAAAGTGCAAGAAGAAAGGCTTACGGGAGAGATTTTGAAATTCGAAAAAAAAAAAAAGCCACAATGGCTATATTTAGCCATTGAAATGAATTTGTACTTACCTTCGCTACGATACTGTGACGCTCACGAGGCAGCGAGGGACATTTGCACTTAGATTATTGCAAGCGACAGAATAAACACATTTAATTACATTTATTCAATGACAAAGAGTAGGCAAGTCATTTGTCAACAAGCCATTGTGGATGACGGTGTCACATCAAAAATTAAAGTGAATGGTATACTCACAAATAATAAAATAATGATTGAAGAAATATAAATTTAGACTCCTTAGTGAGCTGTTAAAAGGTCTGGCCCTTCCCACAGGCAACCACTTGATACTCATGTCTCTCGCTCGTTATGCTCTAACCTTATTAAGTTTAGATGCAAACTCAAGCTCCACATAATCGTGCAAATGGATGGATTCAAGAAAAAGGCTCCGTCTTTAGGCCAGGGTGTATCCTCCATCAAGAGCGGCTTTTTTTATCATCTACAGCATGAAAAAAAAAAATCAAAACAACAGATATAAAAAGTAAATGGAAGCCAAACAAGTTTTTGCTTCAATTTGTTTAATGCGGCCTACGACAACACCAACCTAGAAGCGGTTGCCGGTACAAAATGAAGAATATGTCATTCAAAAATATTGGGATATTAGAAAATACACAATAAGGACGGACAGTACTAAAATGATACTTTCAAATCATGGTCGAAGAAGGACCGTGTGATACGTGGGACACTTATGAGAGGAAAAAATGCCTTCATCGAACAAAAAACATCAGTCTTCAATATGTCCACACAGATAGCATTAATAAAAAAAAATGTTGGGACTTGAGCTGTTGTCAAAGTAGCTAAAAACAAGAGTCAATGAATATCTTGATAACGTCCCATTTTTAAATGTTATCGAGTGGACAAAAGATAGATTGCCTTTGAACAGACAAAACGCACTTACTCGATAGTCATCTATGTTGATTTGCACACGACAGAGTACGAGTGCAACACAACACAGATGCACGCGTGCCTTTACGAGCGACACGAAAGTAGAAAACAATCGGCTAAAATAAATCATTTGGTGACAGAAATATATATCATTGGTCTGGCCATTTCAGACACCACCCGAGTCAGCCTAGCACGGTGCATGGCTGAGAGGTGCAGTCTGTGAGACGCATGGCCATCTGTGGGTTGCTAATGTGAAATGAGTTTGCTTGTCTTTCTGTGTTGCTTCACTTTCAGTTCTTTTTCTTGATTCCAGAGTTGCGATTGTTGAACAGGCTGAGCCCTGATCTGCCGTTTGCATTGGCCACTCCGCTGGCAGTGACTCCGGGCTGCTGAAGCACTTTGTCCAGTGTGGTCTTCTTAATGGCTGCTGGAGAGATGCGCTCTTGATCAGCCAGATACTGCAGCTCCCTTGGAGGAAGAGAGGAGGAAGCTCTCGGTCAAAGTCCATTCAAACTTTTAAGTCGCCATTAAGAGCAGGGAGGCTCAAGTGAAAGATCCTGACATGACATTCATGTTTGAGAAAGATGATGTGACCACAATTGTGTCTTTGGATGATATCTTAAAAGGGGAAGTCAACCCCCCAAAAAACTGCGCCCCCTTCTGATTAATATTGCGTTCGTGGCTTACCATTTTATATAGTGACAGAGCGAATAACGAGAACGATCCGGTGCAAGATGCCGCCCTGAAAATATTGGTATTGATTCAGATCAACAGCGATGTTAAGTCAATATCTGACAATGAGAGCATATTACTAATATTAATGTATTGATTTTTAAAAAAATATATAAAGCACATGAGAGAGTCTCTTCCAGTTGGGCATCATGACTAACATGACATCATGTTTCTCACTTAACTCATTTACTGCCAATGACGGCCAAAGACGTCAAAAATCCTTTTTGCTTTTTTGTTTTTAAACGCCCACCACACCTAGCTGGGTTACAACCACGGCTGTCTGAGTTGCCGCATCTGCCGGCTGGTCCTCCACCACTGCGGCCAGCTGAGCCACCACCGCCGCCGTCGCTGCTAGCTGGGCTCCCTCCACTGCTAGCCGACCTCCCGCCACCACCAGCACCACCGCTAGTTGGGCTATCACCACAGCTACCTGAACTTCCACCACAACTTGCTGAGTCTCCAACCCCGCCACAACAAGTCCCTTCATCAAGTATGTCAAATACAACAAAGACATCACCTCCATGGACAGCTGTTATATTGGGCGGGTCTTTGACTCGAACTACAATTAATAATGCAAAACAAACAAATAAGGACATTACCAATTATCGCAAATTCAACCTATTCCACACCCTTAACCACGCTCGTGTTGTACGGGACCCAAACGCTAAACCAAAGGGGGGCTGTATTCTCTCAAAACACGTCCAAGTGCAACATCTATTAGGTGAGTCAAATCTAGGTTTCTTATGTTTGTCTGAAATGTGGCTTCAAGCCAGATCACCAACTGCTGGGAGACACGTACCAGGCAACAACATCTTTAGAAAAAGATAGGCGGGAGCGTAGAGGAGGCGGGGGGATGTTTTATGTTATACAGTCTTTGAAAATCTGGGATGAAAAGCCCAACACATACCATCACTGTGAAATTCTGAAGAAATATCAACTCCTGAGCTGGGAAAACATACTCAAATATTCTGATTGTATCCTTGAATATAAAATAATCCATGGTCTGGCTCCACCTCCGTGAAATAAATATGTACAGAAGAATATGAACAGGTCAACCAGAGCAGCGTCCCGAGGTGACCGCAGAGTTTCATTCAGAAAAAGTACCGTTGGCCAGTCATTGTTTTCGAACAGAGCATCTCACACCTGGAACACAAAATCTAATGCCAAACGAGACATACCCACTCTCACTTCCTTCGGTAAACACCTAAAAACCTGGTTTCTTGAGAATCGAGCCTGTAATCACATTTCTTACGAGTGCATGTGATCACTATAGAGTAGGAAACCCTCCGTTTGGAATTTATGTTTATGAATACGTCTTTGGAATTGTTTGTCGCGCTGTAATTTCTTTTTTTTTTAGTTTTTTGTGACATCATATCCAAACAAATGTCGGTGAATGTTATTAGTGTGTACACAAACATCCGTGGACATTACTGAAGGAAATACGATTTTACGACTCGAGCACATTGCATTTTAACAGTCAAGCAATTTTGCACTGTCCTTGTATACATTTAAAAATAAATAAATACAAAGGAACTGTCACAAAAATAGTGGCAAAACACAGCAGATATCCATTTTGGAACAGATTTGGCTCTCCCGGTCCAATCATCTTACCGTGTCCTAATACAAGAGGCCTCCACGGCATTGATCAGAAGACTGCGGAAGCCCCCACTCTCCATGACATGGAGGGCGTGGATGGTGGCGCCCCCTGGTGAGCACACATTGTCCTTCAGCTGGCCAGGGTGCTGCTCGGAATCCAGCAGCATCTTAGCTGCTCCCTGCACAACAAGAAAGTGGGAGGTTTTTTTTTCCTCATTAGAGGCTGAGAAAAAAAAATATGAGTGCAGAGTTTTCAATAAATTTGTTTAGAAACCAAAATTCAAATTGTGTTAAATGGGTTGATTGACATTCATCATTTATTCATTAAAAAAAAAAAAAATTCTGGTGATCGGACTCCACTGACCAAAAGGGCCTGAGCTCCGAGTCGGACAGCGAGTCTCCTGGGTAGACCCATCTTCACTCCTCCATCGGCGAGTGCATCCAGCGCTGTGAACGCCTGTTGAAACGCAAAATTCCCTTCAGGATATCATCGCATTTATCCACCATTAAAACAAAAAAAGTTTTTTGTGCTGAATTTGTGCCAGCTTGATGTCAGCCTTTTGTCATTTGATTCTGCAGCAAACAGAAACATGCTCGAGATAAATCTGTGATGCCACATGCACATGGTCAAAGCAGCAATGTGACAGGTGGCAGCCATCTTGGTGGAATTTTCTAAACATGGACCGAGCACTTCAAGCACATTTAAAATCCTCCAAAGAAAATACTGCCGAGGCTGACTGCTAATAAAGAGGCCGGAAGTTGTGTTCAGCATACGATCACCAGCACCACTCTAACCTCCAAAATTTAGTATTGTCTTCCAAGTTACTTACATAGGCAGGCCCACTGCCGCTTAGGCCAGTGACGGCGTCAATGAGGTCCTCCTCCACTTCAGTACAGAAGCCCACGCTGGCCATCAACTGCTCCAGCAACTTCCCATCCTCCACCTGACACAGATAAGCTTATTTTCAAAAAAAGCCAAAATCGCCGGTCACAGGGCACAGATTGAGAAACAGCCCTTCCGTTGAGGGAGGACACTAGAGAAAACTAAACTTACCACAGACTAAAGCAACCAAAAGGACCAAACAAGCATTAAAAAAGTGCCAGCCTCCTTCTCTCTTTACCTCGGCATGGGTGCCGGTCGCATATACTGTAGCTCCTTCTCGCACGACCACTGGAGTGTTGGTCATGCACCTCATGACTTTCGGGGCTGCGCGGTACTGAAGCAGTTTCTAAGAATTGCCACAGGTAAGATGAAAGAAGCGCTTACCAATAAAAATACTAAAGAAAGTGAGTGCAGTATGTGTGATGCATTAAAAAACTGAAGGGATGGCTGACCTTTTCAATGGAGCTAATGGTGACACCTGCAGCACAAGAGACGATCAGATGGCGGTCTTCAATGTCTGGTCCAATTTCATCCAAAACAAATGGGATAATATGAGGCTTGACAGCCAGAAAGAGCACATCACTCTTGTTGACCGTCTCTTTATTACTCGTCGTCAGGCTCACCCCCATTTTCTACCAAAAAAAAAAAAAAAGTGACAAAGATGAAGCAAAAAAGAAAAAAAATGCAATTAGAAGCAAAAAAGAAAAAAAATGCAATTAGAGCGTCAAACAGCATCAGGACAAGCCTTATGATGAGCGCACAGGCAGTAGGGCTGGGCAGGTATGCGGAAAAAATAATAACTACCCTCGAAATCGTGAATGAATTCAGGTCACACACTTGCTGCACGAGTAACATGGTGCGCATTCAGGGTCGGGAGCTTGCAGAAACATCGCCGGCGCCACTTTGTTTTTCCTTCTATTATGTTTTTAAGCTCAAACTCAAAATCCTGATTACATTTTGATTAAGTGCCCAGCCCTAACCAACAGCAGCTTGAGCATTTATATATTTCTAAGAGGTTAAACTCACCCTGAGGCCAGTCACAGTGGGCAGGTCAGTGTCTGGGGAGCTGGCTGTGATCCGGTGTGTAGCAATCACACCTGAGGAAGGACATGAGAAAAGGAAGGGGTCACATTTAAATTCCAAAGTGTATATATTTGAAGACTTTTGTTTGGTTGTGCGTCATGAGATTTTAGTGGAATATTTGCCTTGGCTTATTATTGGTTGAGAAATACTGCATTGCATTAAGTCACATTTTAGAAGTATCACTAATAACGTAATAAAGTTGCAGTGAAATGCAAGTGTAAGGTTTTTTTTTTTCTTGAGCATAAACCTAAAAAGCATTTTCTGGCAAATGTAAACTGGCGTCACCTGCAGCCGTGAAACCTTTGACCAGTGCATGAGCCAGCTGGCCCGCTCCAATGAATCCAACACTCATTCTGACAGATGATGTGGCCTCTGTGTTCTGAAAAGGAAAAAATATATATTATCACGTGACTACACTTGCATTATGACCAAACGCATACAAATGACATATTTAATGTTAAGTCTTATTTTGGCAAAATTGTGTCACCTAAATAGCTTTTAAAATAATAATATTCCCCCAGTTGGAAAACTTTCGCAGTTCACGGATCGTCGACATCAAGAAGCAAGAGTAAATCCACTTCTGTTCATCACACACATTGAAATGCATCACACATCCGCAAGTTCACTGATCGAGTGCCACCATTATTGATGCTGATGCAACGTACGATATGCTAACGACGGCAGCTTGTCCTCAGCTTACATTGCTAAACTGTTAGCAAGCATTCCTAGCCACTTCGGCGTATTTAACGGGAAACACAACAAATAGGCGCTAAAACAGAGTTGACTACCTTCGGTTGGTTGCGCGAAGTGACGAGCCGTGACTGACAGATGACAACTTTCTAAGTGACTCGTACCTTACGCCGTCGGAGGGGACGAAAAGAGGAACAAGCACTTTTTGCGTCAACGTGGCTTGCCGCTCACAGCTGCTCACGCCGACCACTAGCCAAGTACTAGCAATCGTTACTGAGACAAAGCCGACCAATCACATTAGGGATACTGGGAGCATCAGCCAATGAGAAAGCATTCGTCCGGCTTTGGGCGGGATTTCTTAAAACGTCACAGCCAGTTTCATCAGATCAGGCGTGAGTTGGGAAGAAAGTAGGTTATGTAATGTTCATTCTGAAATGTGGCAAATTAAAAAAAAAAGTAATGTATTTCCTGTATAGCATACTTGACATACTATTAAACAGAACTTGTAGTTTAAAGTGTTTGGATGAACTACAAAGTAACTAAATAAATCTAAATAAAACTGGTTGCATTGTCAAAATCAGCTGTTTTTCCACAAATTCCTTGCACTAAATGATATTTAAAATACAATACAACTTTATTTATTTAGCGCATTTCACAACAGTTGGATCTGAAACAAAGCACTTCACATAGGGTGCAATATAAATGATCAGGAAATTAGAACACAAATTAAAATACAGTAGATATCATGTTGAGTCGAAAGTAAAGAATAAAATTGTATCTTCAAATGAGTTTTAAAAGTAGACAGAGATGGGGGCTTACCTGACATTTAATGAAAGGTCATTCTAAAGAAAAGGACCGGTAACAGAACATTTGGGATCCCCGCCCGAGGCTCCGCCTAGTCCTTGGCACCACCAGCAGCATTTGGTCCGCAGACCTGAGGCAGCGGTCAGGTGCGTACGAGTGGAGGACTGGCTGACTCCAAAATAAAGTGTATTACCATAATCTGGCCTGGATGTAACGAAGGCATGGATTACGGTTTCTAAATGCTGATGAGATCTGCACACTTGTAGAATGTGTGTCAAAACTTTTAATTTCGGGACCTGTATTTGCCACCTCTAATATTCTCCATGCATGGCCTTATTTGGGAGACTTTGACAGTGTGTGAATACTTTTGCCACTTGTGCGTCTCATACAACTGAATATAAAGAGTTCTACAAAATGAGCCGTAACACGATATTATTGCTGTTTGAACCGCTTGAAAAATCTATAAAACAAAAAATCTTTCAATGCATTATCTAAGTGTGTTGTGCGGAATGTGTCGCTACACCCTTACGTTATATGCAAAACATAAAAATCCACACCCATGCCCAACCTGTTCTGAAACATTCCACCCTGTAATAGCGTGACCAAATAACATTATGGTCATCCTATTAAGCAATTAATTATTCATGGTGCAGCGTGTGTCAATTACTAAGACAAGTCAACGCCCACTGCTAATTACACTCGTAACGATTCTTTCGCCTGCCTTTTGTACCTGCAGCTTTATTTGATATCCAGCTCAAGATCTTTGTGAGAAATTTCCGTGTACCTTTCCGTGAGTTGATATGTTACATCAACGGGGCATTTCACGCTACAATTATTATTATTATTGTTTTTTTTTTTAGGATGAGTTGAGTTAAGGCACTAAATTGTGTAAACGCATGATGAAGATAAATACAAGTATAAGTGCTCTCCATTTACCATTTAACAATTTGATAAAATGTGATTTTTTATTTAATTGGACTATGATGTGTATTTTTTCGTTTTGTTTTGTTATTTTGAAGAGCACAAGAGGCAAATCACTTTGAACGTCATTTGCCTGACATTAACACGAATGGCCAATGGAGATTTTGAGATGGGGATTTTGGAGCTCTAGTAATAAATTTGGACAAATAATGCACTTAGTTGAAATAAAAACCTTTGTTTTTCGGAACTATAGAGCGCCCCTAGTGGTGAAAGTAAAATCCACAGAAAAGCCGCAGCGTTGTATTAGCCACATGGTTAAAAATCGAGGAAAAAAAATTTGCGGTTTATAGTCCGGAAAATACGGTAGTGTGGATTACTGCGTTGAAATCTCACCACCGGTCTTCCTGGTGCTCCATTTTCTACTTAACATTCCCAAAAAAACAAGCATGTCGGGTTCATTGAAGACTCCAATTTGTCCGTAGACATGAATATTATTTTTTTTACATTTTAATTCAAATTTATCCAACTTTCGGGTGGTGAACTAATACTGTCAGTTTGATGTTTCACTCCCAACAGTGCACATGTGAATGAAACAGGTCCTCTCTTGCGGGACGTGAACTCAGCTCTGCGTGGCCGACTTTCACATCTATTTTCACACCGTGCTACAGGACAGGAATCTAGGCTGACGGATTGCTTACTGCTCACGTCTATATAAAGACGAGCGTTGGCCTCTAAAAAAAAAAAAAACACCAGCTGTTATGATCCTTTCCATCTTCACGAAAGTAAATAATGAATTTTAACACACCTGAAATGGACACCTTTTTGTTTAAAAAAAAAAAAAAATGATTTAGGTGACGCTGATTACAATGCATAAGAAATTATCAATTAAAAATGAAATTTTCTAATCGACATTGCCAAGAACTAACAGTACGTGCAGAAGAAGTAAAACGACCAGGTTCTTTTTCAATTCACAGAGTCGCACTCGATTTTACACGTGAAATGTGTTATTTGTCATGCTGAGCGCGACTCTTCCTGTGAACGCTTTATAGACCGTTTTATGTGGCTCAGGAGGATCTTTTTTTTTCCGTTGGGATGATGTCTTCGTTTTGAATTGACTTGATTTTTTTTTTTTCTTCATTTAATAGAAAAGCCGCATTGATAACGATGGATGTAAGGAGGAGGGGGGGGTTAAAACGCAGACAGTCCACTTGCATTATTAGCATGGACTGATTACTCAAATTCCTTAAGTTGGTGCTTTTGCCCTTAGGCGGTTTACGTAGAGAGAGCCAAATGAAATGAGGGGGGGGGGGAGTTTGCACATTGCAAGTCTGAAAATTAAAAATGTGTTTTCAGGTTTACTTGATTTTTTTTTTAAATTTCATTATACGAGGCTTTTCCTCGTTGACTTCGGTTCTACTTGTCATTTTTTTTTGTTTTTAGGCCACTTAGACTTGTTGCTTTCCTTTGATCAGTGGGATTGCGATATCGACAGGTTTGAAGGAAAAACTAAATTCAATTTCGTGTGAAGTGGGATTAGCGTTGCAAATGCAACCTGTGCGGCCACACTTTAGAACATAACCGCACAAATCCAATTAAAACATCAAGGTGCTAAGAAGAAGCTTCATGCTATCTGAGGAGAGGCATTCGAAATGGATCATTACAGAGTTCTTCAGAATTCTTGCAAGGAATGAAAATATATCTGAATGTCTTAGTAAGCGCTGCTTTTATAGCAGCAAAACAACTGTATACGCTTGAGCTCCCCCCCGCCCCCATCTTAAAAATTTGAAAAAATATGAAAAAACAAACATTTGAATTTTTTTTAAAGCTGAATATTGAAATAAAACGGTAAAGAATTACGGCTTGGCCTCCGTTGCCGGGTAGACTTCACAGGGCCATGTCATTAATGCCGCAGTTGACATAAAAAAAAAAAGTTCAAGTTCAACCATCAATAATGGTGCACTGTTGCAGTAAAAAAAAAACAAAAAAAAAAACAGTTTTCAGAGTGTCATTTGAAGAAATTGGACAGATCTGGTGATCCATGGAGTCTCAAATCCATCGACAACGGCCTCCCTGTTGTAGTTATCACTCAGACTCTATTCCGGGTGCCAGGGTATATTTTTCTGTCCAAAACCGTGAGAGAACACCACAGTAGACAAAACTTTTTTTTTTAATTTGGCACACATTTGACAGGTAGACCTTCGCAAAACGATCGCAACAATTTGTTCCTGGCAGTGACTAGGCCCTCGGTGGTGTTGAAACGTTTGTTCCGCGCACATTTCCCATCCTTAGACAACACAAATGTTTCCTCTGTGTCGAGTACAGAGGAAGTGGCTATAGCGTTCAAAGACATTCGGAATATTCATGGATTGAGCGACTTGCTGCAGGCGTGTCATGAACATGAAACATTAAAAAAAAAAAATTTAATTAATTAATTAAAAATAAAAAAACAGAAACATTTATGGCAGAGGTAGTACTTAACGCAAATGGTGTTGGTGTACATCCAGAAAGCTCCAGAACCTGCCAATGGGCCATATAGAGCACACTATGCAACTATAAACCATATATGCCATGTTATTAAAAAAAAAAAAATAAATAAATAAATCCCAAACCATTTTCTTTGTCACTTGTTCTCAGCAAGGTTGCAGGTGAGACGGCGCTAATATATGCGACACGGCCCTCTGAGGACATCATCGAGACTGAAATGGTTAAATCCACACTCACGTGCTCCAGCAATATATATTTGCATTCGCATGGGAGATATTTCTTCTAATATGTCAACTCCTAGATCATAAAACAGCGTTCGTGTTTTTTTGTTGTATTCCAAAATAGGACATACGTGTTTTTCACAGGACAGCGACGATATTCTACATGGTAATACTACATTTATAGCCATGTTATTACTTGGGGGACCGATTTTCATTCCCTAGCGTAAGTCTAGTGCAAAGTGCAGTCTAACTGTGCTTTGTTTTGCCATTTTTGTAGACGGGCGCAGATAGAAACGGGCGTTTGCGCCGTTGTGGGGATCAACACAGCCGACTCCTTTTAAATTCTGCGCAGAAGAGCCACACGGTCAACATGGCAGAAGCATAATGGACTCACTGGAATCCATCCAAGACGCCGGCGTGTGCAAAGTAAGTTTATAAGGAACTGCAAGATCTCCACTTGCGGATGATGAAAAGTTGGCTGCTGTGGATGGGCACTTGGAGATCGTCAACAACCTCAAATAGTGCATTTGTGCGTAACACCCAAACACACGTTTTCACTTTTAAATGGATTGTAATGTATATTTAAACAATAAATATATGGTGACGCATGGGAACAAAAGATATATTTTGCATCATTACATTGCCGGAGGGGCAGCAAGATCTTATGTAATGTTTTATATATTATTCCTCAATTATTTTTCTAGTATCACGGGATTAGTTATATCTTAGTTATTACATTATTATTACCTGATCATAAAATAAATCTGCTCTTAATTAGAATGAGGCAACAAGATATTGTTATGCTGTCAATGGCAGTGTGGCCAACGATGCAGATTTTTTTTTTTATTGGGAGTTGTCGCTCTGCATTGCACTGATGCTCCATCTCTTTTAATTCAGTCAGTTCGGATGGACGCACAAGTGATGCAAGAGTTGCCTCTAATGGGAAATATCCCTGTGGGATTTATTACAAGAAAGTCCATTTCGGAAGTGGCACGCCTTGGAGCTCGAAATATTTAGCAACACCAATTTAACGTTCACGTTTATACGTTGACTAATGTGCACATAATTTATGTTCGTAACGCGGGGGTTGTCATGTAATGCGTTACAGGACAGAATGCAGCGCAATATGAAAATTGAGAACTTGACATTCATCATGAGCTACTTGGTCACAGTGACAATATGTCGGGACGAGGCTTTCAAATCAAAACTGCCAAGCGTTTGTTTTTGGCACAAAAAAAATTATAAAATATATATATATATATATATATATATATATATATATATATATATATATATATATATATATATATATATATAAAATTGGTTACAAATTGGGTCCAATCGGACGATGATCCCAAACGCATATTCAAACTCGTAGACTGACTTTTATGTTCTGGAACGGGCTTCTCAAAAACCTGACTTCAACCCTATCGATTATACAAAATGTGGATTACGCTTGAACGTCCGATCCACGCCAGGGAAGCAACCGATTGAAATGAACGCAAAACTCTCAGCGCAGACGAGTGGGCAAATATTAACAGCAAGTCCGAATAATGGCACAAGCTATAAATTGAAACGTGCTCGGCGATATTTCATAAATTTTTAGTGGAAGGGTATGTTTTTTTTTTCGGGGGGGGGCTGCTTTGTGTGGATTAGACAAAAAAAATAAATAAATAAATAAATTCAAACTTGTGCTTCCAATTTTTGACACTCGGTGAAGATCAAGAGAAAAAAATGATTTGGAGTTGGAACATTTTGTGTTGACTCCAAACAGGAGAATTCAACGGGTACATGGTCATTTTGTTGCGCCTGCGAGTTCATTTGTACTTTCAAAGTCTGCGCAAACATTTGTGACACACTGACCGTATCCAAATTGTGTAATCATGAATGTTGTGTTTGAACTTATATAGGGCAAAGACAGCAAGACCGTTTTTTTTTTTTTTTTCCAAACTGATTCAGAAGGGCAGAATGCCATGTGTGTTTATTTTTGGTAACATCATTTTTATCATCTTTCAGACAACAGCCATACCACAGATGCCCGTTACAGATCTATTTATATTCCACATTTGTGTGCATTCTTTTTCTCAGGGTACAGAAGGAAAGTCAATTTTAGACTCGTTCCAAACTCATGGGACGACACGGCGCATACCAACCGGCCGCTTGGGTGAGGCTGTCTCGTCAACCCTAATCCTCTCAAACGGCAGGAGGGGCGAGTTCAAAGGGTCAAGCTGCAACTTTATCGGGGTGCGGTCAAGCACACGTGTTGGCGACATTCCAAGTTCGCGTTCCAGAAAGCATCCAGACTGAACTTTGTGAGAGGCATGCCAGGCCAGGATTTGGTGAATGTCACTTCATGTCCAGAAACGTCATGGAGATGCGCGATGATCGATTCGTTGTCTGTTAGATTAAAAGTTTTTATGGTTTCTTGCGTTGGAAGTTGCTCGGGAGCAAGTCGGAGTTTTCGGTTGACTTTTTTTTTTTTTTTTTACAGGTCAGTCCGCCGCCCTCAGGCCGCAATCTGGGTAGCCTTCCGTCCTCGACCCTCCAGCCTCATTCATAAAAATTGTCGGGCCCCAACCCAACTCTATGCCCTACAAAATAAAACTTTTAATTTGCACCATTTGAGGGGCCAAAATCCTTGACGGCAACCCTGAATAGAAGAAATATTTTCAAAATCAGCAAGAATTCTACCAAAAGGGCAAAAAAAAAAGCAAAATGTTCTGAACCACCTCGCCGTTACGGCCGGCGTGAGGCGTTAAGTGACAAATCGTATCCACTGCGAGTAGACGAGGTCCGCCACGTAGAGCACCAGGTTGACAAAGGAGAAAACGGCCACCACCACTTTGCTGTCCCACGGACACTTCCCTTGAGGACACGAGGACGGGCGCCACGGCGAGCCGTATTTGGTGTCGAAGCAGAACACGGGCCACACCACCGACGCGCTAAGGTAGAGCAGCACCTCCAGGAGGGTGCACACCACCACCAAGCGATCGAAGGGCATGCAGCGCACCGTCTTGGTGCGCCCGCACACCGTCACGACGACCACCAGCGCTGTCAGAATAAAGCAGAAAGCGTAGACGGCCACGCAGTAGATGGTGGCGCCGTAGAGGTAATACTGGCTCCCGTTCGCGAGAGCGCCAAAGATGATGCAGGCCACGAAGCCTTGGACCACTTTGAGGAGGCCGGAGACCGTGGCCATGTAGCCCACCACGGCCTGGCCAGGTCTGGCTCGGCGCAGGGCCACCTCGGCGCCGTAGGCCAGAGTTCCCAGGATGGAGCAGACGGTGACGGCTATGCGGAAATTGCGGACGTCGCAGCCGGCGTAGGGACACTCGGAACGGACGAAGAAGAGAGGGTAGACCACCGAGGCCGTCACGTATCTGCAAATACAAACGTGCGGCTGTCGACATGCACTATTGTGGCATCAAAACAACAGTAAACACAACTGGGAGTAAGAGCAAGTGCAAAGTACTTAAAATATTTTTTATTTATTTATTTATTTATTTTTTAAATATAGACTATGGTGTCAAAACTATGGCCCGGGGGCCATTTTGGGCCTGCTCTCTATTCTTCTAGTGGCCCATAACAGATGCTCAAAATATTTGACACAGCCCGCATCACTATTTTATTTTTCTTAAAAGGTGGTCGTGAAACGTGTGAGCATTGAAAAAAGTGGTATTGCGACACCCAAACGCCCAATTCTATTATTACGACTAAAGATTTAGATAAATCTTTTTTGGAATATTGCCGACTTAACTGCATGATTGTACAAATTTTTTTTTTTTTAATTTTTGGGAAAAAAATAACATTTATTTTCCAAAAAAAAGCTACTGATTTCATAAATCGAGTCCAGCTGCCTCGATCAACCTTGGATTAAAAATGACCTCAGATGACTCAGAACCTACACTGACAAAGAGAAAATATTTTTAAGCAACCACATCTGTATTATTATTATTATTTTTTTTTTTTAAATTGACATTTTGACAGAGCGTTAAAAACTGACGTGGGTCGTCAGGCTACTACGCTAACAACACGCAAAGATAAAAATCCAAATAAAATAAAATCCCTTCTCTGACACAATTTCCAAATCACGAATTTGAATTGGGGCAACACAGTGTGAGAGCGGCTCGCAAGGCTCCCTCATAGTTCAGCGTTTGAATCTTGTCCAGGCCTTCCTGTGTGGAATTTGCGTGTTCTCGCCACGCTTGGGTGGCGTTTGCGCAGATACTTCCGCTGCCTTCCCGTTATTCCAAATATATTCATTTTATGCTTGGATTAAACAAGTAACATTTTTCTTTTTTTTTCTTTTTTTTTTAAAAGTTCAGTCAAAAGTTGTTTTCTTCAAAGCCTGCTGGCAATAGAGGTGCAAATAGTCAACATTTTGCCTCAAGCAGGTTTTTTCCCTAAAGCCTTGGAAAATACATTCGCAAAAGCAAAGTAAACTCCTTGAGAGTCAGAACGTATTCTTGGCCTCAAGCAAATACTAAAGTTGATTTTTTTTTTTTAACTGTATCTCAAATTTACTGACTGCAATCGTCTATCCTGTAGTATAAAAACAACACTTTGTGATTTGGGAATTGTCTTTTTGGGTTTCAGGCAATGCAGTCCATGACAACACATTACTAGATAAACAGAATAAATTGGATTGGGATGTTTTTGGCACACAAACAGACTACAGTAATTTGAATTAGTCTTGAAAGACAAGCTCAGTGGAGTTCATTCATTCGGCTATGTTCAATGTAGTCACTATTAAATAAATGTCGAAAACTGGAAAAATGGTTTGTGCATTATTTCTAAAAATGCACTATTTGACAGTTCATTACATTTTGCATTTAATTACCATAATTTCCGGACTATAAAACCCACCAATAAATATACCGCAACAACTCTTTTAAAAAAAAAAAAAACAGATACACACCAGTCTATAAGCCGCAGTTTTCTATGTTGTAAAAATATTATAAAGGTACATAAACAGATTGTTAAAAGAGTGCCTTTTAACACGGCAACAACTTTGCTCATTAAAATAGAACAGACCCAAGAAAAAAAAAAAAAAAAGATTTATTTAACGCATTTTCTGAACTATAGAGCGCCCCTAGTGGTGAAAGAAAAATCCACAGAAAAGCCGCATGGTTCAAAATCGAGGAAAAAAGTAGCAGCTTATCGTCCGGAAAATACGGTAATTAGTTCAAGTATATTTGGTTTTCAAGTATTGCAAAGCTGAGGTGACTTACCCGAGTGTGGCGAAGGCGGCGCACGTGACGGTGAGATTGTCCCAAGAAATTGGCAGACAGCTGTGGAGACGAGTGACATCCAAGAAGAAGACCACCACTGACATGGCAAAGCAGAAGCACCACACGGCCATGCAGAACACGCCGTGGGAACCGCTGTAGCCCGCGACGTGGATCACCATGGCGATCACGGCACAGCCCGTCGCCAGCTGGCAAAGGCGGGCAGCGCCGAGAGGGGAGAGGAGCGCTTTCACGTTCAGGTAAGGGCCGCCCGGCGAATCCATCACGGCTTGGTTGAATGGAATGCAAATGCGAGCCGGAGGCCACAAGGCTCTTAAAAATCAATTCGGACTTAAAACGTTCACTTTGAATTCAATGATGAAAACTTTTGTGCCCTTGGCGTCTTGCTCTTTAGAAAGGGTTGTGGCCGGATTTCTCCGCCGACTTTTCCAAGCCTCGTGGTCAGCCCGTGGAGAATGGAAAATGTCTGCGATCCGCTCAGAGATCACACGTCCATGTACAGTACTCAGGCCCTCGCTGGTCCCTTGTAGCAAAAAAAAAATAAAAATTCTTCTGTGTGACGAAAGCTCGTCAAGGATTTCAATCCAATGAAAATAGTCAAGGGCAAAAAGTGACCGTCAAATCTTGACACTCATTTTCTTCGTCCTCACACACTTGCTGCCTTCCGACAGCGTGTGTGCCGTGTGGATGGTATGTCAGGGATCAGTCAGACCAGAATGGAAGTTATTTAGGGTTGGGACGGGTCACGGCCTCATGAGTGTGAGGGGTGTGTGTGTGTGTGGGGGGGGGGGGGGGGGGACAGCTTATTATATGTTACACGACTGAGCCCTGAAAGAATATCACCAATTAAACAATTGATCATTACATAATGAATCTCTGATGGGTTGCAAGGAGGCAGATGAGGCTCATTTTTAAAATGTTTTGATTGCAACTGGACTGAAAATACACAAACTTAATGAGATGCTCGCCTGCGTTCTCAGCAACTTGTGATTTCAAATGCAAATGAATATGTAATAATAGGCCCTTTCACAGTCATAGCGGCCATCTGAGAGAAAGCGTAACGATGCCACCTGTGATGAAAATGAGTTTGACATCCCTGCTCTCACACAAGTACAGACGTCATTAATTCTTCAAGAATTCCTGCACAGTTCAGGTCTTCAAAAAACAGGACTCTCAAGTTCAACTTATGATATCAACGCTTACAATGGTATCTATTGATGAGATATACAATTTGATTTAAAATAAGGCAGGGCAGTTTAATGCTCAATGATCCTATTCGCATCACTTTACGTCGAGTTCTTCTATGACAACATTACAGCAAGACATGCAACAATAAATGACAAAAATTGTCCTGTTAGTATTTGCTTTTGTTTTGGAGAACTCAAAAAACAAATATTTTTAAAAAAAGTAATAATAAATCCAGTACATTAAAATGTATGCCTCTTCTGAGGGGGCAATGTGGGTTAGAACAAAAATAATGATCAGTATGCAAACCAAAGTTCCAATAAAGCTTCTTTTATTACTGAACTATTCTTAACCTGTGTTGAATAAAACACACCCAGCAGTCTTTCTTCATACACATCAACCAGAATGAAATCACATCAGTCTTGTCATCAAAAATGAATTTTTCACCCCACCAGTCATTACCTCGCACCAATTTCAAGTGGCAGGCATCTTCCAAGTTGAATTTAAGTGCACACGGTGCAGCAGTCACAAAGCTGAGGTCGAAGTGCATATATTGGCTGTGCAAGGCAGCGAGTGTCCCACATCTGGCTTGGCTGCACTTCTCACCGTCACACCGTCTTATTTCTTACCTGTAAGGAATACAGAATCAAAATTGAACATTTTAATTTCTAGCGGTGGAGGTCTTGGCTTGAATGGTGCAATGAGCGAGACGACACTTTGGCGCCCCCTGGTGGCGCTACTTAACACACACATGAAAAACATGTCGAAGTGAAACATATCTTCATCATCATAATTCTTTTAAAATATGTACAAATATAAACAAGTTAGAATACTGAAAGGGTAAATAATTATTGCAATAAAGATAAATAAACAAATAATAATTTAAAAAAAAAATCTTGACACCAAAGGTTTTGTATAGTGAGTGTCTAAATTTTAGTGCCACGTAAGAGGGTAAGATCCTTATTAACTTGGCGTGATTCGAGCTCTGATTACAGGATTAAAGGACTAATTGTGACATGTTATAGCATGTGAGATGTGTACACATTTTGGTTTGGATCTGCTCTCTGCTCAGTGGCATCATCACCTGGTAGCTTGAGCCACTTGGGCACCTTGCCCACGTCCGATCTGCCGGGTTTTACAGCCTGGGAGTTTGTTGACGCTTGCTTTTGAACATCCTGCGTGGAGGTGCCAGCGTCTGCAGTTGGCTCTGGAGGAGCCAGCAGTTCTTCAGTGGCCAAAGAACTGGCCGAGCGTTTTGTTGACTGGAGCATGCAGCTGAGATGTCGGAGGTGGGTTACAATTGAGGGACAAAGTAGGAAAAAGAAGGTTGGCCCAACAAGTCTGAAGAATGTTACACATTGGTTTTCTAAGGCAAACTGCTACCCAGAGAGAGAAACTTTGCAGTTGTAAAAGGTGTGCGTGTCATTTGTTCAGTGTGGTCCCATAAAAATATATTCGAAAATATTTCCAAAAATGTGAGGGCTGTACCAATGCTCCCTCTAAGCTGCACACAGCACAATTGTGCACAGCAAATGTATACAGAGCAAAAAAAAAAAATAATAGCTCGATTTGTATTTGTTATTTTCATATTCTTTACATATAAATAAATTCAAAAATGTATTTGTCACGTGGTTGACTGAGTGGGAAAGAGAAAAAAAAAAGACTGAAATGTAAGACAAGCACACATGAGTCTGTCAACTCGTCATAACCGACCAGGGGAAGAAGCCTTGATGCTTAATGAGTGTGTCGATGGTCACGTGTTTACTGGATGGAGGATGCATCAAATCAAGAAGGGCATCTGGTGTCATTACCATGCCAAACGTAAAATCACTGAGGCGATACCTGACAAGACGTACCCCTAACATGGAACATCTCACTGACTGCAGTGTCAACTTTCAACCAAGAGAGGGCGCTGATATACTGTGAAAACGGTCATGAGTGGTTTAGCGAAGATACAATGGACTTGGTGGGGCCTAGAAATGTCTGCGTTGGGTGGAGTACAACGATGAGCAAAGCCTCAAGGGTTAAAAAAAAAAAAAAAGTAAAAAAAAACATTTTTTGGGGGTTGACTCTCCCCCCCCCCCATCTTAATTGTCAAACTCAAAGATATTTCAATGATGGTTCCACCGAATAAACTTCACATATGTAGTGACGTACCTTGCAATGGATTCATTTGCTTGCAAAGCCGACACAGAAGATTCAAGTAGTTCCCTCTTTAAGTATAATTCTGTTGACACACACACACACAGACAAGTGATGAAGAACACGGCACACTGGGGTCTACCTCAAATGACCACAAAAAGGAAATAAAACTAATAGAGACCTGTCTTCACGTCAGAGCCGAGGTACACCAGGGCACCCGGAAACAGGTCAGCCTGGTGATAACGCAATAAGATCAATTCGCAGTTGTGCTTTCACTCAGACAGCATAAAAAAATGAGTGGCTCCTCCTGTATTTTGGCTAGTTTGTGGCTTCTCAGTATGGCTCCCGAGAAAGTCCAAAATTCTAAGTGATTATTTCAACTTAATTGCATTTCACAAATTTCATTTAGTACTTTTGCTCATTTCAGTATGAGAATGGCCCCGCCGATGGCTCTCCATGAGTGCGTGCGTGTGGGGATCAAAGAGAAGCATGTATAAGTGGCAGTCTGGTTAAATCAAGTCCAGCCGAGGTCAAGGACAGTGGAGAGGGGAAAAAAAGTGTGAGTACAAGTAGAAGGGAAAACCAGACGACAAGAATGTAGAGCGCCTTTGAAGACAGCCAGCGTGTGTGTATTGATAGCAAAAGTCCATTTCTTTTCTTTTTTTTTTAAAGAGAAGACTGTGACTGATGCGGATTTCTGGAATCCAATCCCGCAATTAAATGGCTGCGCTCCCTAAACGAGCAACAGTGTGATGCCTCTTACCTGGAAAAGTGTGACAGCAGGATCCTCCAGAATTTGTTTGGGGGGTGTGATAACTGCAAACAAAAATGAAATCAGCTTCAATTGTAGGATACTGATAAAATGTACATGTGACTTGACATGTTTCATTACATGATCACGAACAAAGTCAGTCTGGTTTTCAGAACAAATCTAAACATGATATGGTGTGTGTGAAAGAAGCATCTGGCTTTATCGTTCTTACAGAGGTAGAAACTGAGCAGTGGATCCTCCAAGTGACTCCTTACAAAATCTGTTAAAGCCCCAACTAGGAAAAAACAAAAACACAAATCAAAAGCTTTGTTTAACTTGTCCCCTTGGGCTGCAAGCAAATACAGAATGGATCTTTTATATCCCCTTTATGTCTGAAGCGTTTGTTGTGTGAGAGTGAGAGTGAGAGTGAGTGAGTGAGTGAGAGAGATGGTATTAGTAGCTTAATCTTATGGAAGGTCCTCCCCATTGCGATTTGAAAATGTTGGTTTGATTTTAATTAATCATTCATGAATCAATTCCCCTCTGGGTTGTTGTTGCTGTTGGTCAGAATTGCTAAGAGCTAACAAATCGCTTTAACTTTATAGCCACTCGTGTGTCTTGCCAGCTGATCTGCAAAACTTGGAGTGCACAGGACGCTCACAAACCTGTCTCGAGGGGCCTGAAGAAACCCTGAAGAACGTGTCGATCTGGAAACTGGATCCTTAGCACAACCTGAAGAAGTGGACATACGTAGGTACATTACAACGACACGAGTCCAAACGTGAATCATGCGTGCATACTTTGGGGTATCTGTCCATCTTCTCCTTCATCTGCGTTTCTCGAAGAGCTTTAGTCATCATCGGCGCCTCCTCCAACAATTTCCTGAAGCAGAAAAGGGCCAAAGAGCAATGAATTTATAATCTTAGACAAAAGCAAGAACGTGCTACCACACTCCACATAATGTCTCAGCGGCTAGGGGCCGTAACAAGAAAACAAAACTCAAGTAAATGCCAAGCATTAGACCTGCTTATCGTTTCTCATTCTTATTCGCAATTAAAAAAGTTAGACCTCAACCAAACACAACAGGACGAAAACTTTGTGCTTATAAACGTGTGCAAAAGGCATCAGGAATGTCTCTACAATAAACAGCCCAAGTTATTAGAACCCAGTAACAGCACAATGAAATAAATAAATAAATAACATTTTAATATAAAATAATAAAATAAAAAATAAAATTAAAAAAAATACAATAAAAAACAAAAAACACAATGGAAAAAAAATACTAATACTATACTGTATTATATAATAAAGTAAAGATGCAATATTATTTTTTGTGCACATAAGGCTTAATTCTCCATTCACGTGAAAGTCTTTTTTCTTTTTTTTTTTTTTTTTTAAACGCGCCGGGACTTCCATACATACTGACCTCTCACTCTTTAGCTGGGCAAAACGTTTGCGTACATCATCCACAGTCACTTCAAAAAACTCATCTGGCAGCTCCACGTCATCTTCATGATGATGGGACACTCGTTCGAGGTGGTAGATGAGAGGCTCTCTCTCCACTGGCTGCAGCGAGAGAGCACGAGAGCCAGGATGACGACAAGACAAATTCCCAACAGGTTTCATTTCACGATTTTAAAAGTATTTACCGCCAAGAACTTTTCTGGTCCATCCATCATCTCATCTGACTTTTTGGCAGTGACCTGATAGTGCAGAGGAAAAACATTCTTATGAAAGAATGTTGATTTGTAACAATTTTGATCGCTCAGCGTGAAACATTTCGAAAGGACGATGGTGCTCCGGTGCAACTTTGCTCATATTTGGAAGCGCTGACACAGGAAGGAAACAGGGAGCATTTTCCTGCTGATTTAGATGAGATGTAGACCACACCTGGACAAGACGAATCGATCTAAGCACGGACGGAAAAATAAAGTGACGACTCACAACTTGAAAAAGTTGAATAAGGAGGCCGCTGTCTATACAATACATGCATCCATGATCTGAACCGCTTCGCACATAAAAATAAATAGAATATCCATTTTCACAAGACATTACAAACCTTGTTGGCAGAACTCTGGGAAGGCTTGGCTTTCTTGGCTTTGGGTGAATCTACGGCAGACGACGACAGCGATGAAGACGATAAAGATGAGGAAGTCCCTCCCGGGCCGCCGAGGCGCTGACCCCCTCCAGAAAAAGGAATGAATGGCACCGTGGGATCAGAAGAAGATGATGATGATGAGGACGTCGTTGATGTTGATGTTGATGATTGGGAGTTCAGTCCTGACGGCCCTGCCACCTCACCACTGGCCTCTGACATTCCTCTTACTCCAGGACGACCCTTTGATTTATTTGTATCCTGGATTTTTTGCTGTTGAACAGGACGTGCGCTCGTGGAAGAAACAGGATTGCGCGCCGGGGCGGCAGTTTCAATTAACTGAGCAGAGTTTTTAGCCATCTCTTGTGATACTGCGATTGCGGAACGAGAAGGAATAGGGTCAGCCTGGGGGGCTGAGCTTTTGGGTTCATTAACAGAAGGAGGCACTGGCACGATGGGGACTTCAGCTGTGTCCAGGCCATCTTCTGGTGCTTTGTCCCTTTTCAGTAAAAACCTGTCAAGAGCAAAGTAGAAACACAACACAATTTAATTAGTCACTAACTGGGATTTGATGGTTAGGAGTGTGAGATGGCACGTGAACCTCAAAGGGCAGTTTACCTGACGATGGCACTTCCTCCAGTAAGGCCTAATGACTTGAGCGTGGCCTTCTTGAGGGCCTCTTCTCCACACACCTACACACAAACGCACGCATACTCAAACAGCTGGGTGTCACACTAAATACTTTTGTTGCCTTGACAACTAAATGTACATTTCTTACCTCATCTCTCATGTAAACACACACAGGAGTGGATCCAGACTCGGACAGCTCTGACACACTGGGGAAAGGCGATAGAATTGGGCCGGGTCCAGATTGCGAATAATGTAACAGCAATGAAACCTCATGTGACAAAAGAGTACAACCTCTGCATGTGTAAGCCTGTATAAATTCTGAAAAATCAAAGCTTTTGTTGAAGTGAAAAATGCACAGATGCGGCATGGTCAGCATCACAGGTTTGGCGTTTTACTGCGGTTTTAAAAAGTCAAGGTTTCGATAACGATTAAGTGCCCGCTCACCGGTGAGGCTGAGACGGCTTCATTCACAATGAATGTTCATCAGCATTTTAGAGCTGTAATCATAATACTGTGACAACAAAATAATATTGAGGGCACCGTTAAACCAGCACGACACGCACCTGATCTGAGGAAAATGAGTCAGGAGTTCCCAAAGACTCTTCTCACAAGAAAAGGCACCCTGGAGACGAGAGCCGTCCTCCATCTGCAGCGCAATCCGCACCTGGGAGATACAGAAGGTAAGCACAAATATTTACCCAGTGGTCCTATGAAATAACACAATATAGTTAGTGGGGTTATTGGGGGGGTGGAATGCTCATTCCACAAGCTAGCAGTGCCAAAGGATTTCAAAAACGCACCTAAAAAAACAACACAATTAAAGGGCTGTTAATCCTAAATAAACATTTTAGCCATGTTCAAATGCTAATCATTCACTAAAAAAAATCCTGCTCTCTAATGACTGAAAAAAAAAAAAACCTGGCACGTGCAAGAAAAAAAGGTTTGTCGCATAAATTATTGTCAGAATAATTTCTCTTGCACGTTGCAACTCGCTCACTACACACTTGATTCTTGGCATGGACTTCAGGGACATTCACAAGTCACAGGAAAAAGGCTCGTAACTGACCTGACTATCAGATGAGGTCTGTGTCCTTGTACTTGACACCACTTCTAGCTTCGCGTTGTTGGGCAGGTTAGCAAATCTCCACTGCAGCGCCAGGTCGAGAACAGTCCTTTGAAATCTGCCCCCCAAAAAAGCGGTGTCCGTGGAATTGTATTTTAAAAACATACCCACCAATTAAGTGAATTTAAAATTGTGCACAAGTCAAAAATTTCACTTGGTATGTGACTATCATACACCAACATCACAACATATTAACTTGGATTTATTGCTGATTTCTAACTCTCAATAATTGACTTACTTCAAGCCGTGATTGTCGGGATTGAAACCATGCTTCTTGCAGACCTCCTCCAGCACCTACACACAAGACAACTAAAACTTAACATGCACATTACACATTACCTCATGCGACCAAAGTGTAGCGAAACAAAACCAGGAAAACCGAATTTGATCGGTCACGAGCTATAGCGACAGTTAGCCAAAGAAGCTAACTGAGAGCTACATTGTTAATACCAATACTGAAACAAACTGCCCAAAACAGGAAACGTTTAATGTAATTTAAATGAATGTTACCTGTAATAACGGTGTGTTGGGGGAAACTTTAACTGTCTGTCTTCTTCCATTTGGAGTTAGGACAGTCACGGATGTACCACTCGCTGCCATTGCGTTTTGTGACGTCACACTGTTTATTTGAACAACCTTTATTGATAGAGAAACACACGTACATGTAGTAGTCGGTTTAAAAAAATAAATGCTCGATTATCGCCACTTGTTAGGTGTAAATTCTCTAATTTCTATAAGTAAGACTTTTAATGTTCAGCACAGTTTGAGTCCTCTGAGTGAGAAGTGTTGTATCTTTATAAACAACTAACATTCATCTGTTTCTACATTACATATTTTGTCTTTGTAGTATATTCAATTAAATATAGGTTGAGATTTGCAAATCACTTCTGTTCTTCACATGACGTTGGAACAAAATTGGAATTGGGGTTTGTAGAAATTACAAAAATGTCAGATGAGTCAAATTTAGCATGTTGCAGCCCAAAAACATAATTTTACTTTTACAGCACCTTTCAAAACACATTCAGTACTGTGTGTATATATATATTTGAGCCTGTTTGAATAACATTACTCTTTGACGAATAAAGAAAATACCAAATTAATTAAAATGTACATTTCTAAAAAATATTAAAGTTGTTACAAGGTTTACTGTATTTTCTGTAAGTGCACAACGAGCAGAGAAGAACAATAATTGCTTCCTTTGCTGACGGGCGCAGGTGAAACAGGCATCCTTCTGAAGGTGGGCCACAACAGGATCCTGTGGTTCAAAAGCAACAAAGGGTTGCAGGTCCCAGGCCTGACTAACTGACTGAAATATTGGTCTCATTTTTTTTAATAAAAAAAAACTGGCATTTGACAGGAGATTGCAGTGATCCAGATTGTGAAGTGCATGAGCTTTGACGTGCAGAAAATGGCCCAGCAGCAAACGGCGAACGCTACTGGAAATGCTCAGTAATGGCAACTAAAAAGCCATTTTGCAATGGATGTGTATTTTTGAACCATGCAGAAATAATAAACCGCTGAACATCTGAGAAAAGGTGTACTCATAAAATAAATACCTTCCATCAACCAACAATCTTTGCTACATTGCAAACTAAATGAAAAACTTAAAAGTGACTAAAGTTAGGCACATTCAGAGAATGCGGGACACTGCGTATGGGATGCTGTCAAATATAATAGTCCCATATATAAATCAATAATCGAATATGCCGACTTAATTTTTAAAAATTGAATAGGTAAAATGTACATACTTGTAAACATATTTACTTTGTTCTACTGATATACAGTATATACTTCTATACATTTACCAGCAATTCAGAATCAATTTTTTGTGGCAACATTTCAAATATTTAGCATTAAAAAAAAGCAGAAAGTCATGCAATTTATTACAAATATTAGCTGCAAAAAGCATATTGCTGCACGTGCATTCCAATTCTGTCACCCAGGCAATTGTTGTGAGTTTGTTGGCGTAATTGAAGAATATTTTTTTTTTCGACAAACCGTCCATAGGTGGAAATGTATGCATGATTGTGCCCTGTGATTGAGTACACGACAATGTGTATAAAATATAATTTAATTCTAATGAGCATATCTAATGAGTTATTACTCTAAAAAAACAAAACAAAATACAATTTCCAGCATCCAGTTGCTAGCAGCACACACACTTGTAAAATTTTACAATATAAAAAAAAAAGACTACTGCATACTTTTCATGAAAGAGCTAAAAAATAAAAACAGTTCAACATTCATATGAAAGTGCATCTATTGCTGTTTTAAATCATTTACCTTATCTTATACAGTCCATTACTTTGACTTCCTTCAGGTATGTCACTTATGCCCAAAACTATTTCCTCTTCCTTTCCCTCAGAGAAACCTTTCCGCATCCAATTCCATTATGTTCAGTTCAACATTTGAATTTTGGTCAGATGCCACTACCCTTGTCAAGTGATTTTTCCAGTTAAAAGGCCTTCAGGTTTGAAGGAAGTTGATCTGCTTGAGAAAGGGAGTAGTTGTCTCATCAGGTAGAATCCTAGAAAATAAAAAGTTGGAGGTGAGTGGGGTGGGCGTTCTTTTCACGTTTATGCACTGTTTAAACTCAGACTCCTTTACCTGGCTTGTGAGCCTCCGGGTGGGTGTTCGTCTCTGCTCATGGACGGACTGCAGGCGAGTGATGAGAAACTTCTTGTCTTCGCCTTCCTGAGCAGGTGAGAGATACACAGAACGATGTTAGGAGAAAATAGTCCAAAAGAACATTCAGGCATTGTTGTTGTCTTGTGGAAAAACACATATTTTTTTTTTCACATTAATGGAATGTCTGTAATGCGGAAACCCCATTAACATTAAAAAAAAAAGTTTAAAAAATGGATGCAAGTGTTTTCCACAGGACAGCAACGATACGCATACTTAACATACATTCTCAATCTGCTCCTGCAGTAAGCCGATGATCTTCCTTTGGCCATCAACCACTTGACTGTGGAAATAGATGACGATCCTAATGGGAAAAACAGACATCAGCAGCGTCTCCAATAAAGAATAGCATTACACAAACCATATGACATGTGATTGTCACAATCGCATCTGTAGCCAGTGAAATTATATTTTCATTGTTGAGTACTAACAGGAAGATGCCTGCGCCCACAAACAGGAAGAGAGGGTTCTCCACAAGATACGAGTGAGCCCTGGCCAGCATTGATAAATTGGGATTTTCCTTTTCAAGGTCTTCCACCCAAAGCTTTCCAGCCTGAAACATTGTTTTGAGTTCACGAAAGGGACCGCATGAAGAGGAGGGTGTGATACTGGAGAGAAAGACAATGCATATGGGAATGAGTCAACATTTTTTGGTCACTGTTTGGATAAAGACCTCATGCAAGTTATGCACAATATGCGTTTACCTCCACATGGTGTAGGTGACACACACCGAGGCTCCGAGGAAGGAGGGGAAGCAGAGTAGAGTGATGAAGATGGTGGTCATCTGGCTGACTCTGTACGGCCTACTGGGGGCCTGACAGTTCATCATCACACTGCTCTAGAGCGAGGGAAAATTGAATTCAGTAAACATTGTTATCTTAAATCAGTCCTTTGCTATTATTTTCTGAAATGCCCCCCCCACCCCCAGCAAGAAGAAAACAATTCGCGCACCCCCGCAAGTATAAATAATAGCATTTTCATTGTAAAACAAACCTACACCGTTGAGTTAATACTCGTTGCGCACAATGTGTAAGGAGCGCGCCACTGCCATCTGCTGGAGTAAATGTGAAATGACACTTTATTGTAGTTAGCTGCAGCGGGAAAAAAAGCATTTTCCCCAGGGTCACACGCGCCCCCCTCATCATCGCACCGTATCAAATTGCCTCATTTGAAGTATATACATTTATTTACATGGTCTCTATAAATGAAAAAGTATACCTTTTTAATGTAAAAAAGCAGCAGGAGTTTCAGTATCTGCACCGCAGGCAGCAGAGGAGTGAAGAGAACGCCCAGCCTGTACAACACAATGTTCCATGTCAGTCAACAGAAAGTTTTATACAGTTTGCATTTGAGGCCAAGGAGCTCATACTGTACCAGGCCAGCGTTTGTCCATAGATGAGGTCAAGAACATTCTTGGCAATATCAAACACTGGTTTTCTATTCTTCTTTAGCACCTTCTCCGAAAACAACCTGCAGACATGTCATGACTTTGACTTTCTCTTCTGAATATTGGTCGATCCAGTGATTGCCATGCAACCTTTTCACGCTGGCAAACAAACTACCAACTGCAGTAACTCATGATAAGTAACGACGAGTATTAGAGATTGGCCTCGTCAAGCACCACTCATTGATTTCGTAGCTCTAATTAATAAATAAACAGTGACCAAAAGACATGATTGTGAATGACCCACCTCCAAAGAAACTCTCCAAACAAGGTGTCAAGGAGAGTAAAGATGAAATCTATTAACAGGAAGCGATAAAGTTCTTGGCCAACAAAACTCTCCCAGCACTGCGGATCAAAGAAAGCATGAAACATAAAAGAAAACAAACCAACACAATTGATAAGACTCCCAAAATTATTATTATTGTGCTGAGCCACGTTACCTTGAGGCCAATACTGTTTGGATCAGCAGCCACTCGACCCAGCCAATGGTAGCAAAGTACTCCAAGCACACTCACTTTTAACATCAAGTTTCTAGAAAACGATACACCATCTTATCACTCTGACGTCTTTTTAACAGTCTGTTAGGATTTGCGCACGGGCAATCGCTGTGGCGGTCGTACCTGCCAATGGCAACGTATGTGCGGACGGAAGGCGACTCGTAGTCCTCCATCCACGATGCCAGGTTGAACATAATAGGCAGCAGCAAGTTTATACACGACACCACCACAGGGAGAGCCAGGAGGCTGGCCTCGTTCAGTAAAGGGTCCTTGGTCACACTGCGAGAACTTTGCTGGAGGTTCTAGTGAGTGGCAGGGAGTGCAAGACAGTTCTTGGTGACATTTAATGATATTAAGTATACCTGTATCTACACATCTGTCTTGAAAGGGGAAGTCAATCGATTTTTTTTTTTTTTTTTAAATCAAGCAATCTTAATCAGAATGCCAGGTTTTGATTAGTGAAGGCGCATGGAACATTGTATTGCAAAGAATTTGGGGAGGTTGCTTTCCCCTTTAAATCGGGGTTTATACTGTACATTCAGTACAATGTGATGGAAAAAAAACAACATTACAGCACCATACCTGGTGCATGTGTTCAGAGAAGTAGAAGATGGAGAGCACACAAGCGGTGGTGCTCGCTACACATATGGCCCACGCCAGACCGTGGACCGCCGCTCGCCAGAGCTTCTGGCACAGTGTGTTTTGGGAGTGTTTATGATTCACCTCTGCTAGCAGCTCCTGCAAATTTGGAATGGAGAAAGATGATGTGAGAAAATCCAAAATTCCACCAAGTAGCTGAAGCTCATTTCTGTTTGATACAAATATGCACATTTTTTTGTATTTCCATTATCAGTTTTGATGGGTAGCAAATTGACACAACTCCACCACAAGACTGCAGTTTTTTTTGTCCCCACAAATGTTATTTTTCCTCTTACCTTGAGCTGAGTGCAGATATTCCCGGACATGAGTTTAATGGAAGACTTTTTGCTGACCTTGAAGTCCCAGGAGCAGAAGGCCTTCATGGCCAGGATGCTATACGATTTGTCAATTCGGAAGCTTCGACCAAATGACTTTGACATGCTGGTGGGAGATCACGGTCAGAAAACGGACATCCCATGTTACTCAGTGTTCTCATAGTGTGAGTTTAAATTGTACACATCGCCTGACGAAGAATGCATACCTGTATACAAGGATGATACACGTGACAAAGAAGGCCATGCCGATCGTAAAGAAATAGGCAAGTGACATTTTGTAAGGCAGACGCTTCAACGTGCAGTCCAGACTGGTTCCATTGGACCCAGATATATACTGCCCTCCACTTTCATTTTTGCAGTTCATACGAAGCGTGTAGTTACAGTAGTACCCATAGTACATCACCGTGTCTGAGAAATAGCCCTGAAACATGACCAGAAAATATACAATTCATCTGATTCTTGGCGACATTTAATCACCGGCAGGATATTAAGTATACAACAATTATCTACATTTCTGTCAATCACAATGTTTCTTTATAAAAAAATGTGTTCAATGCAGGCTCACCAGTCACAACATGGCTATTCTGATTCATATTCTGTTTGTGAAATATGACTTAAGCAGTAAATTCCACCCAATTTTCAGAGAGCGACAATTTTGCCGCTTGCTGTCAACTGAAAATGACATCACAGATAGTCAGGGCTCAGCTAACAACGAATTACGGCTCAGCTTCAGAAAATACGTAAACCGTGATCGGTCTTTACCTGAGCCCTGAGCAACTGTAGTTACGAGAAACGAGATCATTTCCAGCAGCAGACGTGATGCTCTCTCACGGCACAGCAATTGAGAACCACTTTTTAAATAATATTCAAAAAGGGCAATACCATAAAAACACAGCTTACCGCCCCCGTAAAAAGCTCCAGTCCGGTGAAAGACTGTCTGCCTTCAGACAGAGCAGGAGGGTGAACTGCCTGAGGAAGCACGATGAACACACCGGTCATCAGAAAGAGGAAGATGTTGAAGAAGAGCAGCGTCTTGAGAAACAGGAAGTACGACAGGACCCCGCTGCCGAATCGGCCGCTCACTCGCTTGAGTGCCACTTGCCACAGTTGGAGGGAGTGCACGAAAGAAAGCCAACTGTACCAACTCTGTCTTGCGGCCTGAGAGTACGAAGGAGAGGGAACCATGTTTTGTTCACAACATTTAACGCTGATCTTTGAAAAAAAAATCCACATATGTAATTTCTGTTAACCACTCGGAGTAAATGTTAACTACATGTATTCATGCAAACAAGTAAAAGGAGTAAATTACACAAAAAAAGACGCATGAATTGTAGACATTGGAGGTGAAAGTAACTCACAATGATGACGTAATATTTGAGTCGACTGCAGCACGGGATCTTATTGCCAGACAGAGTGCGTTTCTCCTTTTGCAACGCTAACCTTCTGCACATAAGCACAGAGGCAAACACAACATTCAGCGGACGGCAGAAAGCCTCCAAAATGGGGTCAAACAATACCGCACCGGAGTTCACTCTTTTCGGCTACATTGAGAGGCATAGCCCGGAGCATCCTGACTCGGTCGCTTGCCGACAGGTTCTGCAAGTTATTCACCAGATGATCCCTTTTACTTCCTTGAACACAAACACTTTGTGTAAATAAAACAAACTCTGCTACTTCATAATAGGTCATTTCTTCTGGTGTGACCACCCTGTATAAATAAACAGAGCAACTTATAGAAAAAAAAAAAAAAACTCTCTAAATTGCAGTGATGGGCGGGGTCAAGGCCTTCCAGGCCTTCTCTGCTGGCCTAACATAATCAAGAAATTATGATCATCGTCTTCAGATTGATGTCATATAATATCCTAGTGTTGAATTTTTAGGTGAGCGTTTTTATCCAATCAGAATTTAGCTAGCTTGTGTTGCCAGGCAGATTTTGTAATGCCAGTGGCAAGCACTATACACTTGTGCGGGTGTCTGTTCTGTGTCTCAAGGGTTTTCGATAGCCAATCAGATCAAGAGTTGATGACAGTAAGGCCTTCTCGCTGTCGAATGCACGGCCACTGCTAAATTGTACGTTGCAGCGCAGTTCTTCCCGATTGTAAACTCTCACACTTATGATCATAGTGTTAAATGAATACTTATCCAACAGTGATGTTAAACCCATTGCAACCTTTGTGTTAATTGATGTGCCTGCTTTAACTGTGCGTCATTCTTCTCACCCTCTGCGTCTGTACTGTCGGCCTCGATGCCGAAACCTCGAATGCTCGGTCGAGCCGAGTGTGAGAAGTCTTTGATGGAGGGTCTGCTCTGCTTGCGTCTCCGAAGCTGCATGGTCCTGTTGTAGTACTGAGAGATGATGGCTCCCCTGCTGCGGCCTGAAAGAGCGCCAAGAACCAGTTCAGAAAGCCGGCAGCGTTCTTTAGAATTTGCGCTCCACAACATGAAAAGGTCAAGAAATGACGCAGCTGACAGCTTAAACTCTAAAAAGAATCAGGATTCATGTATGCGTGTGTGAAGTAGACAGTAGGGTCGGGATTTTTGCGTGACAAAATAGTAAAGACTGTTTCCATTTTTGCAATGCTGAATACAAGTAGACAAGAAAGACTGAAATATTTTCAGCAATGTGATAAATAACTTTACGCATGCAAATTTGTCTTTTTACATCTACATTTGCAGTACAAAAAGTGATAATGTGTTCTATTTCCTGACAGGCGCAGTGAGACCAACCGATGGTGCGGCTGGGCATGGAAGACAGGATCTTCAAGGTGGCTGAAGACCAACGTTCGCCAATGAGCGGGTCAGGTTCACTTTCAACATCCTGTATTCCCGGCAGTCTTCCCCGATTCCTTCGCTCTGGTCCAGGGCTGGACAGGTGGGCCACATAGTCTAAGGAATTCAAACAAAAAGAATAAAGTAAAAGCCACTGTAGTATGTATTGAGAAGAAGACTCGCCATGGTCATAGTGTAAACAAAATTTCCTGCAGTCACACCTTTTGGGTTGATCGTAAATTGGTTCCGATTTCAAGGAAATTATTCACTAATTTGAATTAACGTGCTACAACAATCAGAATGAGAACGGTGTTTTACTTGATTTTCGGGGGAGATTTTTGCCAATTTATGACTATGTTGGTCCTTGAATTGGCTCCAAAAATGACTTAGATATTAAAAAAGTGAGGTGTAGTCGTTAGAGGCCTTCCTGTGACGTGTACTATGGCAATCACAATGAGGGAAAAAATAAAAAATATTTGATTTTGGGTGAATATTTTTGTCGATAAAGTTTAGTCTTTGTCCTTAAAAACTGTCTCCAACCTCCCCAAAATTATTCTTTTTTTTCTTTTTTTAATATTTAAACAGTGTTAATGTTCAAATAATGTTACAGTGACGTGAGATCACAAATAATAAAAACAATAATAATAAAAAAATCTTATGCCTCTGCCTATTTTTTTTGCTGAACACTTGGGCCTACTAAATTTATTTTTGTTCAACACTTAGGTCTGCTACGTGCTGAAACTTTATTTCAATGTTGCCCATTATGGTGGTACTTGGAGAGGTAGTCGTATGCATTTTTTGGGAGGTTGCACTCGGTGCAAAAACTTTAAGAAGCACTCAGCCATACAATCTGAAAATTGTACTGAAAATGTGAAAAATATGATCTAGCGGTAGTCTTTAACAAACTCTCACTGTCAATTTGGGCAAGTTTTAGATAGACTGCAGTTGTGCTGCATCCTGTATGTACCTCGACTCTCCTCATCCAGTTCTTTCTGTAGTTGCTGCAGTTCGAAGGCATCGCCCAGGCCGCCGTTGTGAATCTGCTCTGCTATTAGTTGATGGAATGAGTCATGAACGCCTTCCTCATCTGCCGGGCTCCTGACACCATGTCAGACACATGAGAGCACGTACACAAAGACAGGAAACTGCACTATAAGCACAAGAGTGAATCAAGTCCAGTTTCAATATAAACATCGCAATGAGAGAAGTTGCGGCCCTAGTGGAAGAAACTGTGAACAGATGCTCTGCGTTATCTTGATGTACGGTGAGGTCAAAACCGACAACACAGTTTGCGTGAAACAAACAAAAAAAAATAGAGGCAGTTCACATCTGTGCAGTTGCGAAAAGCAAATAAATAAATAAATAATAGTCGCAGGATTATGGTCTACCTTTTCACAGGCAAACACAATGTCCAAGACCAAACCGTCCAACCACCTGTGTTCCTTACTCTCCGCCCACTCACTGTGCTTAGCAAAGGCAGGTGAGCTTGAAACAAGCCAAAGAAAAAAAACTACAAGACTACACTGTAGAAGCATAAAAATTAAATAATGTCCACACTCACTCCAGTCCAGCTTCAATGAGGGGGTGTCCCAGGTCGAAATTAACATTCCGAGCCATTCTTCCGCTGACGGTGCGTGTGTTGACTCCTGGCAGCAGGCTTCACAACCTTACCAGATCATAAATGCACTCCACTCCCACCATGGCGCTGACTCCACTACCTGCTGAAAGGGGAGGAGACCAAAAAAAGAAAAGGCAGGACCATGAGAACATGACGAGAATATGACAGGTAAAAGGAAGGAACGCCAGCACACTACTTTGGAATCTAGACACACGAGTTGTGACTTGCCCGGAGCACTCGTTCAATTCCACGCAGGAATGAGACCTCGAGGTCTATTAAGCTTATGATCGTTGAGATTTTGTCCAAGTATTCTTCTTAGTATAGGGAAAATTATTATCAGAAAAATATATGCATCCATGGTTGTGGAGCTTCAAAATTAATCAACACTTTGGTCTTGTCATGGGAGCTTAGGTCACTAGAGCCTTTTTGTGGCACGGCATTTGATGAGGACTGAGTCAGATGCCACCGTGACCCTTGGAACATGAATATTCATGAACAAAAGCAGAATGATGCATTGTCAGAATTGTGAGTATGTGCGTGTGTGTGTGGGGGGGGGGGGAACAGTGAACAGTTCTTCTCCAAAAATAGTATGTAGGCAGTTGGCTGATGGCTAACTACGGTACTAGCTACAGCTAGCAAAAGAAAGCTTCAGAGCGCTACTTTTCGTCCAATAGCACAAACAGATGGGAATCAAATGCACCACCCCAGTCCCAGTCAAGCTAACATATCAAAGTCCTTAAAGCTTTTTGGGTCAACACCTGCTAAAAGGACCGAGAGCCATGTTTACTTCAAAGCTGCGTAACTTTTTTCAATTTTCACGCAAGCCACGACACAGTGCCGATTAAGCCTCTCAGCTCCTCTAAAATCTTTAAGTATCTTTTTGTATTTTAGCTTTGATATTTTATGTCGACTGGTGACACCCCATTGCTGCCGCAGCACAAATTGTGCATTTTACCTAGAAATGGGAGGAGCGTATCCTTGTCTCTCGTTTGTTAAAAGCTAACTTAACATATTACTTTGCGTTTCTGAAGCGGAACATAATTCAATAATCACCTCTTCTTTTTTCCTCACAGCCTTTCCCTCAAAACAGAATAAAAACATTCTAAAAATCACACGATGAAGAGGCGGGTGCTGGCGGCGTCATATCAAAGCGACAGCCCTCTGGTGGTAATGAAGAATTCCAGTCTCAGGGTGTAGCTTTAGCATAAATGAAAGTAGTTTAGAAGGTTAAAAAAATTGTTTGTTATTCTTCCTCAAGCTGCTTCATTTGAGGTTTATGATACCTTATATAATGGTTTTGCAATGATTAGCATAAGTAAACAGCGTTAGTTTCTTATAACATGCATATGCAACATTATCAATGTGGGGGAAGAGTGTCTGCTGCATGCACCACGTGGACAGATCGGCACACTTATCGACAATTTGATTTCTGTGGCGTGCTATTGAAATATTGCCTCCACCAGTGAAAATGTGTCTTCATGGTGATTCGCTTTTCTTTTGAAACTGCGCCGCTTGAGAACAAGTTGCCACTCGTCTAGATGCAATGCAACACCCTAGAGCCGTAATCCTGGTAAAGAACGCCCAGAGGCCTCTCAGAACAGAGGTTGGGGTAAACAGTGTTTAATTGTTTTGCGCTAAACTGACTTAATCATCAACTCCCATCCCTGTAACCGTTAAGCTTTTAATCTGGGAAATATACATGTCTGTTCTTATGCTGTCGCCTTAACTGGTGGGAAAAAAGGCACAATGACAAAGTGTGCATTTTGTTTTCATGGACAATACAGCCGGGACAGATTACTGTGGAGGTGACATAGCCACTTGGAGGAGGAGGCTGCATCACTGCCAAAACAAATAGTCTGGACAACTCTTATTTAGACATAGATGGCCAGAGAGGTCAAAATGGAATACAGGCTGATAAAATCACAACAGGAAAAGGAGTGGTGTCACATCTTTTTCATCGTAAAGAAATGCTTCACTTACTGAATGGGGTGGAATATTCCCAGAGGGCCAAATTAAGAGCAACAAGAAAACATTTAATTGGGTGCTTACCTTGCCAAAGCAAATGTATGTATTTACAGAAAGAATGCACATGTGGCGGAACATATTAGGAAGATTGAAAAGGGGCGTTTGCAATAAAGTCAGTCCTTATTACAAGGGGGTCTGCACGCCCGCATTAATCCAGACCAAAGGGGACAAAACCAAAGGGTCAATTCTGGCTTCATCGGAAATGAAATTTCCTCATTGCGTGTCTAAGCACAATGCATCCATGTAGGAACGTGAGAAAGCTCGAATACAATATGCAACTTTTAAACAACAAACCATCCAGCCATTGTTCAACAGAAGACACAAGCTCAATCACCCGGCTCGTTTTTTTTCCCCAAACCTCTGCATTATTTTTCTGCTGACCAAGCTTACTTCTCTCGGTACCAAGAGATCAAAAATATATATTTGTATTTAGCAATTTATAGCGACATTCTCAGCTGTTAATTTGGAAAGTAGTTCTTTCGGTAGGTGCCGCCGGTCGCTACTTCGTAATCAGTTTTATGAAGTTGTCAACGGTTTCGATATAGCGACGTATTTAACATTTAATAACCTGTCTGAGTGAGACAGAATATAAAATCAAGTCAAAGAAGTCCGTACTTACTCACCAATTGCTAGACTTCACAAACTGTCGAAGTCTCAGTTTACTTGTTGCAGTCAAAACAGACGACAGCACACTAAAACAGCGAGCCCGTGTGGGGGAAACCATCATTAAATGGGTGTTTGCGTTTTTAAGTATTGTACAAATTGCATAAAAGCGCAATTTTCGGCTAAGTTTGACTCCCCGTTTATCCTGTTTACTACTATTTCTTCTCGAGCCATCACTGATATTTTATATTTAGCAACATGACACTTTGATTGATAAGCAAGTAACCTATAGGTTTCCCACAGGCATTTCTCACAGTGGTTCAGCCCGAATCGCACGAGTCGCTCTTACCGATGTTTGGAAACACTTGACCAATTTTTAAACTGTAATCAGTAATCAGCACTTAATAGCATTTCTTGCAGTATATAATTTATAGAACGTATAGTGCCCATGTGAGGTTGAGTCTACCACTTGCAGAAAAATATTTAGATTTAGTAGTTCTGGTAAATCGATGTTAACTGATTGGTATCATTTGGATATATATATATATATATATATATATATATATATATATATATATATATATATATATATATATATATATATATATATATAATTCACTCAGAAGTATGCATAAAACTGGTAATCAGTGCAAAAGAAGCACTGACAACTATCAAAAACGTTGGTGACCCCTGTAATACTATTTATAATATTGGCTTAGGTTAACAACATATTCTAACACCCCCAAAAAATACATATAATATGAGTCAATATACTTCCCCATGTCACCGTTGAGATTCTCCAACAACCTTTTAAAATTAATCTGTTCTAAATAATAACACAAATGATTTGTGTTTATTTAACATATTCATAGAAATCCAATGATGATGTTGATGTAGAATAATGTATTATTATTATTATATTTTTGTATTGTTGTACTTTTACGGTTGGTGAGGTGTAGACGCCAGGAGGCTTCTGAAGTTCTTTAATTAAGAGATTAATTAATTGAGCATGTGTTCGTGGTCGATGTTTGTCGATGTCTGTCTTGTTGACAAATCATCATTGCATGTCATGTTTTTTGCATCCTGTCATGTGATTTCCTGTCAACCGCAGACTCCGGGTGTACTTTTCGATCAGATGATGCATATCTGACGTCTTTTCCACACAATGCAAAGGGAGCCCTTCAAACGGGACTTTGAAGACAAATGCTAATACTTAAAAAGCCACTGAGGAACTTTGAATATGATTCAACGGTGCAAAACGGGATATTTCTGATTGAGATTGCGGAACTAACTTTTGTGAAGGCAAGGTAGCTGCTGAGAAGAAAATGATTTCTTTATGAACATTTTTTCGCGGGACCGACATTGCGTGTTCGTACATTTTGTGACCTGCGTGACAAGCTAATTCATTGAGATAAAATGGAAACTAATGCCAACCTCTCAAGACTTTTATCAGGTAACATGACATTATATTCCAAATGTACTTGTTATCTGTGTGTGGGAGGCTAGATGATATTTTCCCCTGACAAAAAATGCAAAGAGTCAAAGCAAAAGCTCTCTCATTTTAGTTGTATTTTTTATTTTATTTTGGTTGCAGAAGAAAGCAATTGTTCCACCCTGTCATCAGACTCCTGCCAGTATTATCATACAGAGATATTCGACCAGTTGCCTAGCATCCAGGTTTTCCGGCCTCGGCAGAGCAGACAGAATGCTTCAGAAGCTGATGATCGTCTCGGACCCGTGTCCAAAGGACTCAGAGACAAGATTTCTACACAGCCACTAAGGAATCTTACCATGTGCATTCAAGCAAAAAGACAGGCCAGGTGGGCAGACTTTGTACATGAAGCTGCATGCTTCCTCTTTCTTGTTTTTTTCACTTTGCACTGCAAATTTACATGATCCTGCAATAACTGCTTCATAAGACATGTGCAATCTTGTGCAAATTATTTTTTTTACAACTTTCATAGAAACAGAAGGAAAATGCAAACCAGCAACATTGGTTTTTGGACATCATGGAGGCGGAGCCAAACTACCAACATAAAGAGGGTGTGGTCTAAAATGGGAGGGGTTATTCCAAGACTGTTACCATGGCAGCACACGCTACGTGTCATTGAAGGTATTGAATCGATTGTTCGGATGAGTTGCGGGAGGTGCATTTGGTACCTGATGATGATAAAACGATATTATATAATACAATAACCTTCACGTTGATCTTTTTCAGGCCGGTTTGGCGTTGGCGTAAATGCCTATTTTGTATTCCTCCGATATCTGATATACTTGAATCTCATCCACTGTGCTCTCATATGGGCTTTTATTCTCGGGCCTACAACATTTTACGGTAGAGGCAACAAAAATGGTGAGTGAGCTTTCCGAAAGAAACCACAACTGACTTAGATTAAAAAAAATGACAAAATGATGTTTGTTGTGTGTGAATTCACAGACCCATTAAAGTTTGGAGGCAATGACTCAGTTCTGGATTTCTTTCTGGGATCGGTAATGTTCTATGTGTTTGTGTGCGTCATGTGTTTTTTTTTTTCTTTTCTAATCTAACGCTTTCATTTAATCTGCTCAGGGCTACCTTGATCGTTCTCCAGTTTTTTATGGTTTCTATACACGTGGTTCACTCAATTATCCTTGCTTGACTACTCCACTGCTCTACTTCATTGGCATCCTTGCTATCCTCCTCCTCAGTGTCATCGTGGAGGTCCGTAGGTCAGTGGTCCAACAAATAATTAGATTTTTTTTTTTATATACTGGCTTGTAATAAGTGCCATTGAGTTTTCTTTTTGTGCTGTTGATTTTGGAACAGCAGCAGAACTTCAGTAACACCTCTCATGTTGCGTTAGCTTGAGTGCCATTGCTAATTTACGGTTTTAAATAACAATATCTGTTCTGTCACACATGATACAACTATAAGTGCCGAAATGAGAAACCAATCACGATTGGTTGTTATCTGAGAACGCAGCAACTGTGATGTAAATTTAAGTCGAGAGAAGTGACAAAATGGCCGCCCCACCTGACATGGCTAAAAACGGGTGGACGTGTTAATCACAATGCCATGTTTCAACTGCATCAAACAAAAATTTCTTGGGGCGAATGTTCACAAAGTATCGCTGTTGATATTTCTTTTTTTTAACAAATAGAACAACCGTCGGCTACAAGCACACATGGATGCTGGGAAAGCGTTCCAGGATGAATGTGAGCTATAAAATCTTTTGCGGCTGGGATTTCACCATCAAGGAGGCGGATGCAGCCACGCTGAACCGCAGCTTCCTGAGAAATGATCTCAAGGTGAATGGACACCTAAACAGAATCTTCATCAATGTTGACAAATTTAAATTTAATTTAAATGTTCATTTAAACTCTCAACTCATGTCTACATACTGTAGCTCCTTAGCTCGAAGAGGCCATTAGAGGGCGACAAAGCACTACTGTTGTCTAAATGAATCTCCTTAATTCACTTCAACCTCAGCACCAAAATGGCACCAAACGAATGTTGTTGTTTTGCTCTGGCCTGAGAACAAAAGCAGTGAAGTGGTGAGTTTTTCAGCAAACTACAGAAGATAGGCTCCGAAAAATATGTCATTTATGACTTTGTGAGAACCATTTTTTGGCAGAGCCTTTAAAAGTCGCTGAACCCCATGGCAAGAACTCACAAGGGAGTCGGTATTACACAGTTACTCAGCTGGCGATGTTAATGTGTCACTTGGCACATGTTGATAAATCACTAACTCATTACAAGTTCAACCTTTACACTTGGGTGCTTGGCCAACCCTTTTTTTTTTTTTTAAACCCTCAAAGGCCTCTGTACTGAGGCTAATACGACTCAGGAATGGCAGTTCCTATAGTGACACAAGTTATATGACACATAAATATGGTATCATGTGGTCATTTGCATAATTAAACTGCCAATTCCGTTGATCTTCATTCAAACAAGCTACATTCAGAGGAGACGATGGACATCCGCGTACACCAGCTATAGCAATGCCTTAAAATACAAATCTAGAAATCCAAATCAAACCTTTTTATCCACATCCATCAATTTCTATAGCGCTTGCCCTCATTAGGCTCGTTGAGTGAACTCGGGTCGGCACGGTGGATGACCGGTTAGCACGATGGATGACCGGTTAGCACGATGGCCTCACAGTGCAGTGGTCGTGGGTTCGATTCCGGCTGCGGCCTTCCTGTGTGGAGTTTGCATGTTCTCCCCGTGCCTGCGTGGGTTTCCTCCGGGTACTCCGCTTTCCTCCCACATTCCAAAAAACATGCATGGCAGGTTGATTGGACACTCTTGAGTGTGAGCGTGGATGTTTATTCGTCTCTGTGTGCTCTGCGATTGGCTGGCAACCAGTTCAGGGTGTCCCCCGCCGACTCCCCGAAGACGGCTGGGATCGACTCCTATAATAGCAATCAAATCAACAGCGTGAGGGTTGCTAAAATAACATTTGAGGTTTAAAACTGACCATGACGCTCACACACGTTCTTTATCTTCTCAGCTATATTTGGAGGAGCAGCGCTTCTCCCAGTATGAGGCCAGGAGGACAGTTTGCCAGCGGGTGCGGCTCTACCTGCTCCGGATCATCCTCAACCTGCTCGTTCTGTCCCTACTGGGTGGAGCGTTCTACCTCATCTATTTTGCGACCGAAACGTCCCAATCTATCGGCAAGGTAGCTGGAGTTCATGTCGACTTGTCGGTGAAAAGCCTCGTCTTTGTGATGTCGCTTAATCTCCGTGTGTTCTCCAGAACAGTCACTTCTGGTTGGTCAGTCTCCTCCTCCAGTACCTCCCGCCCATCACCATCACCTTTGTTAACTTTTTCCTCCCTCACATATTCCGAAAGATTTCATTTTTTGAGGATTACTCCTTCACCATGCAGGTGAACATCACGTTGGTGAGGTAAGAAGCACGTCATGCTGCACACAATGTAAGGAATGGCTTTGGTGCGCGCACGCACGGCTCAACTCCGATTGTCTTTCGTCAGGAGTATCTTTTTGAAGCTTGCCTCGCTGGGGATTTACTTATTTTTTGTCTACACAGCAACATATGAGCAAGTAAGTCATGTTTTACTTTCATGGTCATTTTTGAACCAGCGCTTTTTGATTGTCTTCATTCACATTCTAGTTTGCTTAGTTTTTAGTATTGATTGATTTGGAGGCTCTCAATTTATCCCAGTAATATTGATTTTGGATTATTCATTAATGAGCATGATAGATTACAAATAAAAATAAGATAGACTCTAAGCCGCAGCAACAGAACACACCCAAGAGTAGAAAAAAAATTGAGATCTATTTAGCGTATTTTCTGAACTCTAGAGCGTCCCCTACCGGTGAAAGAAAAATGCACAGAAAAGCCTCACCGTTGTAATAGCCACATGGTTCAAAATCTATGATAAAAGTAGCATCTTATAGTCCGGAAAATACAGTAAATTAATTTGACTTGACTTAGTGCACCTTCTTTTCCACATTGCGCATACAAAAAAAAATGCCATTTCACCTTTGACCTTATTCTGTTTTATAGTGCACGGAGAATCAATTTGGAAGAGAGCTGTACAAGCTCTGTATCTTTAACTTCCTTGCGACTTTTTGCAGCGCCTTTCTCGTCAACTACCCCAGGAAGTGAGTTTGTTTTTTTTTTTAAAGTCATCCTTGCTTTTTGAACTTAAATATCAATTGTACCAAGCAACTTGGTTCATCTCCTCATTCTCTGTATCGACTATCAGGTTGGTGCGTGAGAAGTTCGGCTCATCATTACTGGGCCGGTTATCAGGGAAGCAACATTTCTTGGTCCCCTTGAACGTGCTGGATCTGGTCTACGGTCAAACTGTGTCTTGGGTGGGCGTTTACTTCTGCCCTCTGCTGCCTCTGATAGGAACAGTCACGCTGATGGTGACGTTCTACATCAAGAAGGTAGTCTAAAATGTACAATGAACTTCATAGAAACACTCCGAGGTGAAATACACTATTTAAAGGGGAAGTCAAGCCAAAAATGTTCTATGCCCCTTCACTAGTTTAAACATGGTATTCTGATTAATATTGCGTTTATGAAATATGAGTTAAGAAAAAAAAAAAATCCCCGCATTTTTAGCCATCTCAGGGTGGCCATTTTATCACTTCCTGGTGACTGAAAATGTTGACTTCCCCTTTAAGATTGTTCAAGAAGAATGTTCACATCTTCACCCCTGTGATGTCAGTTCACAGTCTTGCGATGCTGTGTGGCAGAACAGAAGATGTTTCGAGCCTCCAACTCCTCGGTTTTATTCCACTTCATGTTGCTGCTCGGCCTTGTCATGGCTTCCACCACGCTGGGCTTCTCCCTCTTTCAGCAACAAGCCCCGGAGGATAAAAACATGTACTCCTTTAGTGAAATCAAAAGAGTTTAACTTTGAGTCTCATTATTGCATTTGTACTCGACTGATCATCTTCGTGATGTGTTTTTCCTCATGTGTGGCAGATTATTTCAACATTCCCCCTGTGGCCCGTTTGGAAATGGACAAAGTGTACTTAATGAGGCGGGCGTGTGTGTGAAAAGTCTTCCGAGCCTAGCACAAACCATTATCCACTACCTGACCTCTGAGGTCTTTGCACTGCCGCTCATACTTGCCGAGATGTAAGTCACCCACTTTCTCAGTAGGTTGAACTACGATCAAAGGCCTCTGCTATTGCATATGTGGCCTATTTATGTCAATGGATAAAAGCAACTTCAGAAAGCAGCGCACAAAGTGACTACATTTCTGGCTGGTTGACTTCCAAGCTATTCTTCTTTGAAACTCAACAATGTGAACTCATTCACTCCCATTGACGGATATAGACGCCAAAAAGTACATTTAGTTTACCTGGGCTGAGTGAATGTGTGTATGTCAACTTTTTCCAAATCTAACCACAAAGTGACTTTAGAGCACTTGATTAAGAAACTTAGGATGATTGTGACGAGTCACAATTAAGATGAATTCTACATAAAATTCGAACAAAAACTCTTCCAAAAATCTTGGTAAACATTAGAAAAGATTTTCCGCAAAGAATAGAAAAATATTGAAAACAAAATCCACAAGTATGCAAACCCGTGGGGGTTTTATGACCTAAAATCTGTAGACTAACTAATGAGAGAATTGTTCCAAATAACATCCAACCAAACATAACCTCATCAGAACTGCTTTCGTGCCTCAAAGTGAAACGTAACATTTTATTTCCTCAGTGTTATCTTAACCTCCTACGTGTCACGAGGACGAGCCAATCAGAAGACAATCGAGAGACTCAAAGATATGCTGGTTATGGTAAGTCGAAATTCTTGTTTTGTGCAAAAAGTACATTTGTTGTTTTTTAGAAATGCTGCAATCATGCCAGATGAATATTTCTCTGTGTGCTTATAAGAATACAGCCAGGGGGACGGGGACCGAACCCTAATAATGAAAATCCACAAGTAATTTGTTTATATTTGCCCATAGATTCTAAAACAAAACGCTACTTTTGTATTAGACAGGGCTATGGCATGAATGAATGGCGCTCCTCATCACTCTTTACCATAGTTCCTAGGCAACAAGATGTCTCTCATATTAGACATGGCTTTAGCCCAAAACAGCGAGTAGGGAAGTTTTTCAACAAATAACCAAGGTTAGTTTCCCAAAAATCAAGTGAGTAAAACGACCGGAACTTGTCAAAAAGGAATGGAACTCGAACTAATGTCATATTTTTTTTTTATATAAACAACTTCAACAGACTATTTTTTTTTATATAAATAATACACTGTCTATTTTTCTTTGCCTTCACAGAGCAGTTCAGATAAGCGTTTCCTGGTGAAAAAGCATGCGACGATGCTCCGACGTAAGAACATGCTCTCTCTGCATGATAGGAGAATGCCCACTCAAGCCACGTGAACCGGACTCTTGGCCTTCCTTCCACTGAAATGAAAACATTTCATGTAGCCACACCACGCTTGAGTATTACTAAATACTCTAATATAAATTGGAAAGCGTTCAGCTAAACAGAAACATTTTTATTTGCTTGTACTTTTGTAACAGTTCTGTTCAAGTACTGATCATTAAAGCCTCCCGTGAAGCCGAAGATGACGCCTGAGTTGTTATCTATTTCTAACATGCGTATGACAGCAGTAGAATTCACGCGTGCGCGTGAAAACACAGAAAAAAAATGTGTCGCGGTAAATTTGGAGCAGTGTTATGAGGACTCTACACACACTTTTTTTGTGGCCACTTCTGGGTGAGTAAAAGAAAAAAAATTTGAAAACAAGATGAAATTATTTTGTCGTATGCTGTTTTAGTCCAAAAAAAAAAAGAATCTATGAAAATTAGAATGAAGTAATTATATTGACTTCCGAAATAATTGGTTGTGTAGTGAATAAAAGCAAAGTAACATTACTCAAAATGCCAATGGACAATGTTCTCCCAAAAAATACATAGGTTATGAGAAACTCAAATATTTCGCATTAAATCTTTTTTTTTTTAAATATTTTGACCAATAGACATAGTTGCCAATCAAATTAAAAATGAACATGGCAGGTCCTCCTGGATATCGCCGTCACAACTCTGTTAAGGATCGAACTTGTGAGCCCATGGATAATTTCTGAGTTGTTGATCGCCACACCATCTGTTTTTGCAGCCATGTTTAAATTGTTGAAGTCAGACACACATTTTTAGCAGTGTCAAATGTGGTTTCAATCATTTTGGAAGTCATTGGACTATTTCTGGCTTTTCAACAGCAAATAGAATTTTGTTTTACAATTAATGATTGAGAAAACAGACTTTGACAGTACAAATAAAATCTCCCTCAAGGACTAATGTAATTCTATTTTTCAGCTTGGGGAAATACGACAATATAATATATTTTATATATATAAAATATATATATATTTTATATATATAGCGCCTCTGCTGGCTAAAGTCAAGTAGTGCACTCGATTTGACCTTACTTTCTTCAGTCAGTGAATTCCACGCAATTGACCAAGTTCTTAACAATGAATTAATTATGACAGTGTTGTTCCCATCTCCACTTTTACCAACATTTACATGTGAGTAACTAGTTGCAGTGCATGACATGGATTTCCTCAGGTGGATCAATAGCTTCTCACCCGGTGCTGACTGGTCCCGACATGGCATACCCTGGTTCACGAGTGGTTCTCCGTTGTATGGCGCCCGACTCCTCTCCACCAATCACATATGAACTGAGAAGGGACGGTCTCCTGATTGACGGTAGAACGCATCTCCAAGAGAACCAGCCGGCATCATTCTTGTTGACGGTGACCGTGACATCAGGAGGGTTGTACCACTGTGAGGCAAAAACTGAAGGAAGCATGAGAAGGAGCAACAGCATCAGAATCAGTGTCGCGAGTGAGTATCAAGCAAAGACACGCTCACATAAATTGATGTCCACTCTAATCTTCCGCCATCAATACCCCACTTGCAGTTCCACCCTCAAACACCAGGGTGAACTCTGACCCCTTTCCCGCAGTCCTATACGAGGGGTCCAGAATGGTTTTGAGTTGCGACACTGCCAGGGGCTCCCACCTCTCCTATAGTTGGTTTTTCAACAGGAAACAACTTGCCTCTGCAATCTCCCCTCGGCTTCACATCACTGGGAATAAGCTTGTGATGGAAAAGGCGACTCCAGAGAATGCTGGGCACTATTCATGTATGGCATGGTCCAGGGTGCGGGATGTCCAAAGAATTTCCAGCAGCTCAGAAGTCAAAGTGGTCATCAAAGGTATAGATTGGTTTTGAAATTACTCGATCAAGTGACAATGATCATGATTTTGTGGTTAAACATCTGCACAAGGGCAAACCGGTGTTGTGGCAAGTGGTGGTTAGCTTTCAATCTAAATATGACCAAAAAATTAGCCAATAAGGAAGCAAGATGAAGCTTGGGCTTTTGCCGGGCTCACATTGTAGAACGTCATTCATCACAATAGAAATGACAGAGAAGCTTGTAAATGTAATGTGCTGATACGTTTTTTTTTTTCATTTCTTCTCCTACTACTGACTACTGTCCTTGTTTCTATCGATGCATCGTGGCACCATGCCGCCTCTCACAGGTCAAACTTGGTACTGTGTTTGACATCTCACGCATGCGATCTGTGATGTATTGTGTTGCTCGTCTTGACTACCTCACTGATTCTGTTTATGTACTTTTATGTGCATTCACAGTACAAAATCGTTCTGTACATGCGAAAAACAGCAAATGTTTTTCAGCATATAAAATGGCGGCTTATAGCCGGTGCGGCTTGCATATCTTTTTTTTTTCCCTGAAGGGGTTGCTGCGGTTTAGATGCAGGTGCGTCTTACAGTCTGGAAAATATGGTAAATGTAAATTCCGCCTTTTTTTTTTTTTAACATTTTCTTCCTTTTCATTCAAACTTTAGTCCATCTTTTGAAACCGGAGATCTCGCTTTCCGTCTTCAAAGAGGGAGCGAGTTACCGTGGGAACGTGACCTGCTGGTCATCCAGAGGAACTCCTCCTGTCAACTTCTCTCTTTCGGTGGACGATAAGATGGTGGCCTCCGTTGTGGCTGCTGATTCTGCCTCTGCCTGGTTCAATGTCGCAGTGGTCCCTGGGTTAGATATGGGCGCGGCTCGATGTTGGGTGAAAAACGAGGTTCAGGAGTTGATGAGTGAGCCTTTGACACTGGAAGTGGGTATGAGCTATTCTTACTACTTTTTTGTGTGTTTTTTCCTTTTTGTTTTTTTTACGAATAATTCCTTCCCTGCTTGTCCAGTCCCAGTTGGAGGTGACGTAAACATTGAAGTCGAATATCTCTACAAATCAGACTCCAAACTGGCGGCAGCCAAACTGACGTGTCATGTCAGTCGAGGGTCTTTTCCTTTAATCTCTTGGCTTTTTAATAACGCCACACTTCCTTGCGAAACGCAAATGGTTTCCACGGCGCAGCAGGCCCGGTATGCTCTGACGGACTGGAAACGTACTCTCATTTTAGCCCAGCTGGACCCCGAAGACTCTGGTTTTTACCAGTGCAGGGTCAGGGACGGATATGACGAGTCCGGTTCCTGCCTGGAGAGTGAAGCCGTCTTCATCCAAGTTAAAGGTGAAAAGTTCACGTCTACGATTCGCAGATTGTTATTGTTTTGAATACTCTGTCAGAAATGCAGAGGTGGAGCTCAACACTGGGGTTGAAGTTATAAATTACATGTACAGCATAACAATGACCGAATCATATGATAAATTGTCGATTCTCTGCAAATGTTGAATGAGAGAGATGAGATTTGAAGTTGCACAACAAATCAATACTTTATCCCCCTCCCTGCTATATTTAATAATATATTTCAAAAACACCAAATGATGCCTTGAATAGAATCTGACACACGTTTGATTTCCTTTTTTCTGCACATTTTTTTTTTTTGATGATGCATTTCAATTCTTAACCAGACTGGATGCTTGACAACCCACCCCAAGAAACAGCGTCGCCCGAAACATCAAGTAAAAAGTTTTTATCCGAGCTTATGTCAATTATTTAAATGCTGCTTTCCCACGTACGCAAATTCAATAACTGTTCTTTTTTTTTTTGTACCACACAAGTGACCATGGAGATCATTGCCATAATATTCTGCTGCTTTCTCCTCCTCACTTTGGCAGTCAGCAGCTACTTCGTGTATGTGATGATTGACAACAAAAAAGGTGTGTGTGTGTGTGTGTGTGTCTGCATGAATTTGTATAAGTGAGGGGACATTTTCCTGGCTGCAGAATTAAATGTGATTTTTTTTTTTCCCCTTGCCAATCTAACTCAGGTGTTCACCCCCGTTCGGCCCCAAAGTAAGTGAATATACTTTGCTGCATTTATTATAATGACCAGAAAAACACGGTTTGTTCAAGATTTTTCCTTTCAGTTCCACTTCTGATGCACTGCCTTTGTCTATACCTAAATTCCATCTGGAGGGCCAACAGGCTGATACAAGATCAACAGGCTGCAGTATAAACACTCAGGTAAGAAAGTAAACTGGACTTAAAAAAAATATATAAAAAAATGGAGAAAAAAAATAACAGTGTAACATTCACTGACCGTGGCGCCAGAATTAAAAAGATGATATTTTCTGTTTTAAATAGAAACTCTAGATCAACTATGAACCAACACAATTAAAATTTTTTCCTTTTTCTTGTTCTAGATTATGGAGATCGCTGTATGAGAGTGCACATTTCATCAGACTCTTCAAGCATATTTTCATAGTTTCAATACTTATTATTAAAATTGTCATTTTCTGATGCTATTGTAACACAAATTTCAATTCACCCTTATTGCATAAGAGGATATTAAATCAATTCTTTCTAGACCAATTTAAAAGACCAACGTTACTGTATACTGGCAAACAAAATCAAAAATAAAAATTTCCAAATGAGGTGTTGTTTTTTTATATTCAGGAGACATAAATTGTTGCTCTTTTTCTGATACTGATGTTGCAGGAAAACAAAATAATAGCATCACAGCATGAGCGGATTGGCTCGTGCTGCACTGTGACAGAGGGGGTGGTCGTGGGAGGGAGGTGTACCATGCTATCAGTTATTTGCACGTTTCAATGAATTGCGTATGCGCGCATGGGTGTCTTCTTGACAAACTCTAAAAGCTCATGCCTCACGCCATCTTATTACAACACAGCATAAAGAAAATTTTAATCAAGAATGTTTCTGTGCCTACTTGTGGGAATGCTTCTAGGTAAGTGGAAGAATTTAGAGTAGACTGGAGCACTCGTAATTGATATTTTTTGTTTTTAAACTGATCCTGTTCTTAGGCTCATGCTGCTGCAGCAACGAAGGCAGTAAGTGAAGTCACAAATGTGTTCATTCTGTTCTGTACGAAAAAAAGCAGGTCAGAGGCATTGCACAAAACTCAAGTCATTTCAAATGGCAACTTTCTGGCTTTAAAGGGGAAGTCAACTCCGCAAAAAAAGTTTCAAAAATTATCTTCTGTGTGCCTTCACTCATCTAAACATAGCATCCTGATAAATATTATGTTCGTGGAATATAGATTAAGGACCAAAATCTACCTGTTTTTCTCGGGGTGGCCATTTTGTCAATTCTGTCAACTGAGAATGACATCACAGTTGCTCATCTGTTTTCCGAAGTGTTTGAATTAGAGCCCGCCACGGAAATGGCTTAGAAATGAAAAAGTTTTTATGCAACAGGACCAACACCAAGTGTGTTCGGGGCAGGTCAGAAAAAGTGGTTTAAAAAAAACATAACCAAAATCAGCCTTCTTGACCCTAATTCTATGTTTATTTGTTATCTGTGTAAACACGGGTGGATTTTGCTGCTTAAATCATCTTCCACAAATGCAATATTAATCTGAATATTAATCTGAATATGTTTAGACGAGTGGGGCTACATGAAACATCTTACGGCAAAAAACACGTTTGGATTGATTTCCCCTTATAAGCAGAAATGACTTTAGTTTGTTGTCATATCCATGATCTGCTTTTTTTTCCCTACAAATTGAAACAACTGAACATCCTCTGAGTTTGGAGATTCAGTCATTTTTGCCAGCGTTTGTATTTTTTGGAGGTTGTAGTCCCATTTTTCATTAGGTATAACATTGGGACGTCCAGAGTTGTTTGGTCCTTCAGTGGCTATGTTGAATGACATTGTCATCTTCAAGTGTGTGCTGTCGGTCTACCCAAAGAATGAAACCATCCTTCTGGAGTTGTACAAGTGCGTATTTTATGATTAATAAAAAAAAAATAAAACATACTAAAATGTTTTCACTCATCGACAAATTTTCCAATCCCTCAAATTTGTTCTCCCAGGGAGGGAAACAGGAACAAGTTGCTGGGGTTCTACAGTTCCCCGGATGGGCAGGTTGCGTCCTTCCCAGTTATAATCAAAACCTTTCATGACGGCAACCTTGAGTGTGTGGCCAGAGCACAGAACAATTCTCACGTGTTGCCGTCTGACAGCCATACTCACAACCTCAAGGTCATAGGTAAGTGTTTCTCCCATACAAGGGAAATATGTTACACATTGCACACATACGGCGATCATTGATACCTTTGCGTTAACGTGCACCCTTGCTATTCCTTGGAGATACGTTCTCTATATTAGTTTTACAGCTATCAATCATCTCTTGTCATCAAATATTTTAAATGGTATTCAAATTTGTGATGAAAAATAATAGAAATAGCCGATCCACTGGCTATTGCACCTTTCCTCATTAGTATCCAGTGGCGGGCGGTCACGGCCTTCAAGGCCTTCTCTACTGGCCTAACATAATCAAGAAATCATGATTATATCCTTCACATTGATATACAATTATATCCTAGTGTTGAATTTTTAGCTTGGAGTTTTTATCCAATCAGAATTCAGCTTGTGTTGCCAGGCAGATTTCATGACACCAGTAGCAGGTACTATTCGTCCGAGGCCTTCAGATACAATCGTCCGGGCGTCTCTTCTGTGTCTCAAGGGGGCTCTTGCCGTTGATAGACAGTTGCGATAGCCAATCAGATCACGAGTTGATGACAGTAAGGCCTTTTTGCTCGTTCTGGTTCTCTGGCTTAGCTGTGGATTACATGAGGTGGAATGCAAACTCGGGTTATGACGAGAACTAGAATCATATGCAAACCATCTGATGTTAACCAACTCCAATTGGACATTCCCGGAAAGCAAATGACAGCTAATATGATCCAGGCCACGTTATCAGTTTTTTACTACATCTGTTCTACAGAGCCAGTTGCAGGTGCAAAGGTCATCATTCAGTCGGATGCAGAGAAGCTCTTTGAGGGGAAGACACTGGAGCTGAGGTGTACTCTTGCAGCTGGGAATTATGTCTCTTACAAGTGGCGACTCAATGGTCAGCCTGTCTCACAGTCGCCGCTCCGCAATGTTACACATGACCAGCTTTTCATCTACAGGTCAGCCGTCTGCCAATGACAGGCATTTTTGTCTGCGATAAACTGACATATCTGAAAGAAGACGTATGTAGCAAAGTGAGTTAAGATATGATGATGTGTGTCGCCCTCAGAACCACCTCTGCAGACGTTGGCCGATACATGTGTGTTGCTACAAACAGCTACAACACAACACAGGTCTTCACATCCTATAGCTATGAAGTGGAAATCACATTCAAAGGTTAATTTGATGTATTATTATATTACATTAAAAAAAACACACAGGGCAACAGTTTACCAGTACTTGCATCTCTCATTTAAAAATGTTTTAAAAATCTGTTGATCAATGTTATATGATGCACACTGGTCTGGCCGCAGCCCACTTCGATGGTGATGGGATCGAGGAGGTTTACTATGCCCAAACGCAGTATGGAAATTTAAAACTAGTCCAATTAATTGAAGTCTAAATGGTATAAATTGGCTTGTTTGATTGTGCCCTCAAACACTTTAATAATAATAATAATAATAATAATAATACTCCCTTTATTAGTCCCACAATGGGGAAATTCGAGATTCGAACCCAGGCCTCCTGGGGAGACTGGGTCCGGAACGCGGCGCCTTAGACCACTCGGCCATCCTGGCAGCCAACGCACTTGACTAGCACTTTTCCACCTAATACATATAGTTTTCCAGGTGTGTTGTACCGGATTTCTTTTGACGAACCCTTTTCTCAACATCATCCCTCAGACACGGTGTCCGACGCGAACATTTCTTTCAACGTGCTGAAGAAGAAATCCGACAACTATTTCGCTGTGGTCACCTGCGAGTCAACCAGCGGGACACTGCCCATCACCTTTTCCCTCTACAACAGAACAAAATTGCTTTTCAATATGACAGTTGACGAGAGAAAAGTAAACTTCAAGGTTCCATTGGTTCTGACCAGTCACTTAGGATGGCTCCAGTGCCAAGCCAATAACGGCGATGAGGTTGCGTACAGTCGGTGGTTGCCCTTACAAGTTGGTAGGGTTTTCTTTTTAGTAAGGTCCTGCAAATCCCGCGAGACCGACCACTTTTAATGTCTCTCGATTTGTCTTGCCAGTAAGTGTTGGTGGGCCAGTGAAGATGCACTATGACTATGACATCGGACAAAACTATGCTGTAATTGGTCTAAGGTTCTACTGCAAGGCAACAAAAGGATCTCATCCACAGTTCCGATGGTTCCTCAACCAAACTCTTCTCCAAGATCGTGGAAGCTTTTACTACACGGTCAATCAGCCACCAGACCAGTCCATCCTGCTGTTATCTGTCGGGAGCAGCAGTGCAGGGACGTACCATTGCGAAGTATCTGACATCTTTGACAACACCACCGCCATCAGCAGTAATAAGCAGTACATAGACGAAAAAGGTAAAGCGATTCCAGTCCTTTTTTTGCTTTGATTGGATTGAATATTTTTTGATCTCACAACTTTTTTTTTTTTTTGTGCCACTAGTGCTGAATCATCTCCCTGTTTCTGTGGTGGCTGTTGTCTTTGGATGTTTCACTTTCTTGGTTGTCCTGGTCTGTGCTTGTTGTTTCATTGGAGTGTTTTTTCGTAAGTCCACAATCAGTCACAAATGTTTGGTTTTTTAATTGCTCTGGTTTCTCTTCTTCCAGAGTTGTGCAATGATAACTTAACTTTAACTCTTTTTTTTCAGGGAGAAGAAAGAGTAGAGAAGTTTACGTGTGAGTTACCTACATATTGTCGCGCTTGTACCTTCCGGTGCGATGGCGATGAGTGCGTAGACACACGACGAAGAATCTTCTCTCGTCAACTTGACTTGCCTCCAGTAACAATAAAGTTACAATCACAGCTGACATTGGTTGAGATGATACATGATGTTGTTTCGGTCCCTAGCTCGGGCACAGACAGCGTTTTAGCAGTGTCCATGTAGTGAGCCGCGATTACCACGCAACAAGAATCGATCCAACAACAGTCTCGCGATAATAAACGGCACTCATAACATCGCGTTGCATTCACTGACCAAACATAGGCTGGGAAAAAACTAAACAAAATAGCACTGCATGTTCCTAGGTTAATTAACAGGTTAAGTGCACCACACGATTTTTTTAAACAAAATTGTCCATAGTACATTTATTTATAGGACGAATTTAAAACCCTAGGAAGTTCTTATTCTGACATAATTATTAATTTGGAAGTTCTGTGTCTAACTTAAATCTGTCACGCATTGATACCGTATGTCTTGTATTGGGGCATCTAAGTTCTGAATAAATAAAATATCATCCCGAATTTTAAACGCAAAATAATACAACAAATGTCAGCCAATCATCTGTGAGTTCAAAGTTTATTTGTTTTGTATTTTTCTGCTTTTATCTTTCAGGGTGCGCCAGCAGACAGAGACATTTGCTGCATACGACGATGGCCTGGTTTGTCACATTTCTGGATCTTTGTCGTTAGGAAAACTTATTTCTTCATAGTGTCTGATCACATGGAGATGTCAAGCATATTATTGCATATGTTAAAACTATTACTTATATCGACACTTGCAGGCCATGTCAGAGTACTGCGAGAACAATGATGTGGTGAGGTCAGCCAGATGTGATGAGTTTGATTGGGTAAGACCAAACACAGTTCCAAGAAAAAATATTTGGAATGACATGGATTTCTGCATGAATTGTTCCTAATTTGTAATGAATATGCTAGCTCCTTCTTAAAAAAATAAACAAAGTCAGGAGTCAGCGAACCGACAGTCCAATTAATGTAACAAGATCGGAGGTGTTGGTTAAAGCTGCCCACACACGCTAGCTTGCTATCCTATCAGATGAAATTTTACGACCAATTGAACCAGTAAACCAGGTCGAGCAATTCCAAAGTTTTCGTATGTTTTCTTGCAACTTTAAATGTCATCCTAACAAAGCCGGTGGCCTCTTGAGTGACTGAATGTGTGTTGCTTTCAGGCATCAGAAGCCTCTGGAGATGATGCGATGTTTGCGGAAGAACCAGCTGATGAGGCCTGAGAGATCAAACTGTTGTTGTTTTTTTTTCAGTCTTTCTCACAACAAAGTGGTAGCTTAAGGAAGTGTATGTTGCAGAGTCTAAAGGAGTTTGAATGTTAGCTCAGGACTTTTTCTGTGCTGGCCAAAGGTGTGTCTCGCCTGCTTTTGAGCGTGCCGAAGAACGCCTAAAGTAAATCTAAGCACCACCAAACTTTGAGAGATTTAAAAAAATTATTACTGTGCGTGCCTTTCAGTCACACGGAATAGTACAAGGATATGTAACAAATTTTTGAACTTTTTTTTTTTTTTATCATTACCAGGCCTAATTTCTGTTACATTTAACCATAGGTCATTGTTTATGTTGTTTAGTAGGAATTATTTGCCACTTTTTCCTGCGAGGAAATGTTACAGGAGTTTAGATTAAAGAGCACTGACCTTTTTGAATTGCAATGAGAGAAGCACGCTTTTGCCGTGAGCATGTGTGTTAATATCAAAGTCAAGGAATGACTGACTAGCAAACTGAATGATGCACATTATCGCTGAAACTCCTTTTGTGTAAGCATGTGTGTGTTGCGCATGCATGGTGTGTGCATACGTGTGTTTGTGAGGGTGTGTGCATGTTTCTGAGTGGTAAAATGTGAAGCGCCCAACATCCCCCCCACCAACCGAGTTCCCGTCATTTTGAATGTGCTCTGGTGGCGAAACTATCAATAAACTTCTGATTCTATAATCTCCCACGATGAAAAATAAATAAAAACATATGTCATGTCTACCTGTGCTGTGGAAAACGTTTTATGGTGATCTCATCGTCCGTTCTCTACGGTGATGGCAATGTTGCCCTCTGCCGCAGGTTGCTAGCATTGTTATGATCATGGCTGGCAAAAAACAACAACAACAATATTTTACTGGGCCTCGGGCACAACATAATGGCCTCCTATACAAGCTCTTATGTTGTTGGGTTCTAATTACAATATGCCCATGTGACCAGGAAACAGAATCTGAGTTGTTCGGGATGGCTGCTAGCAAACAGACACAGACCATTTGTTCTCGCTCTCTCTCTCTCTCTATCTCTCAGCATGGTTGTTTCTCAACCTAGAGGTTGTGGGTTCAATGTCCGGCCCTCACAAGTGTCAGAGTGTCCAGTAAAGGCACCATGCATGTTTTTGGAACGTGGGGAGGAAACTAGAGTACCCGGAAAAAACCCACACAGGCACGAGGAGAATATGCAAACTTCGCAGAGGAAGGCCGGAGCCCGAATTAAACCCTGCACCTCTGAGCTATAAGGCCATCGTGCTAACCAGTCTGTACCGACCTTAAAAATAAAAATAAAAAAATAAAAATAAAATAAAAATAAAAATAAAAATAAAAATAAAAAATATATATATATAAATTAGTTATTATTATTATTATTATTATTATTATTATTATTATTATTATTATTATTATACTGTCCACACAGTCGTCAGGCGCTCCTTTCTTTCCCCTCCGGCACCGCAGCGGACGAATCTCCACCTCCTCAACTCCTCAACTCCTCTTGACGCCGTCAAATCAGACAACCCGGCGGAGTGAGGAGGCGGTATTTGCCTGTCACCCTCAAGACTCCCGACTAGTCTGCCTCCTTAGCTAGCTTCAGAAGGAGGGAGTTGCTTGTCAAAGGGGACAAACATGGAGGAGACCGGAGCCACGAGTGCGTACGGGCTTTCGCTCGCCGCAGGAGGCTTGGACGTTGGGAAGTTTGCCCGACAACCGCAAACTATTGTGCGGCTACTGAGCTGGGTGAGTACTTGGATGTGGGGGAAAAAAAGGTAGTATGCAAGGTCCGACTCGTGAGATTGAAAAAAGAAGGAGGAGAATCGTAAGTCAACAGGTGCAACCGTCCACTCGCCTGTGGAGCTACCAGACCAGGGCGTGTTTTTTTTTTGTTTTTTTTAACGACTTAGCTTAGCTCGGACACAAACGCAACGAAGCGTCTTAAATGTGGCGTCATGTTGCAATATGCAGCTGTCGGGTGACAGCATGCACATTGCACACACTAAGGACAAAAAAAACGTGTGCATGAAACGATATGCTAAGATAACGATGATCAGCTTGTCATTACATGTGCAATACTTCATTTTTCGACTCACTTTCAGTCGGAACATTCTGTAATTCTTAATTCTGTAATGTTTAAAAGTTGGCTAAAACGCAGACGTGGTATATTATCACTTTGTGGTTAAAAGTAGAAGTACACATTTTTGCTTTAAAAAAAAGATTGGTAAAAGTATAGATTCAACTGCTGCACGTAAGTAAGATTAAAAATAACTACTACGGTAACTCTTTAATGTACTTTCGTATAAAAGCAAAAAGCCAGCTAGCATTGGCTCAACCTCAACATAGTATGGAAAATGCTTTGTCACAGTTCCGACTGTTGTGAAATGCGCTATATAAATATAAATAAAGTATTTCTTTATTTATTGTGTTGAAAGTAGGGCTGGGCGATAAGACCTCAAATCAATATCATGATAAATTGAGCATGATAACAATCAATGCACGATAAATCATTGGAAAAGACCCACAAAAAAACTTTTATACTGCACCTCACATTTTGACAAGTTAGAGTTTTTAGCTAAATGCAAATTTGGACCACCAATCTGTAAAGTAATTGCCCGCACCATGATCAATCAATTTCTCTGATTGACTTCAAATAATTTTCTTACTCAGTGTGAACTTAAGCATGTTAAGTTGAACACAAAGCTGGTAGTCGCAGGAAACCACTACTTTTTCTGTTTTATGAATGGCAATAATTTGCATAAACGAGTTAATAGTACCTTCTGCTAAGAACCGGAAAAGCATTTAATTGCTCTACCTGTCACGATATGTCGCTGGCTTAGATTGATGGACACTGATGTAACTGTAAAAAATAAAGAAAATATTTTCCCTGCACACCTGGAAGGGTTCTGGGAATGGTCACGCTGCTGATCATCTGTTACACTTTTTTTTTTTTTAAAGTCTGTATCCCGGGTCCCATTATAGAAAGTCCAAAATGAACCACAACCTGGCAAGCTAAATAATGCATGCTGTCTTTACCCTGACTGATGTGAGGAAGCAGGTTGTAGGATTAATGTTTGAACTATTCCGAGCACTTTCATTCCAATGTCATCTATCCTCAGCTTGCTCTCCGTAGTGAATTTCACAGACTTGTGTCACGAAGTTAAAAATGTTACCCTTGGTGGGTGAGGACAGAATGTGCTTTGAGCTGTGAGCGTTTGTGTGCCTGGGGATGCAGTCAATGGTGTGTGTCACTTGTAAACAGGTAAGGTGATATCTGCGCCTGGCTGAACCTCCGTTCCAGTTTATGTCTCATCTCTATTCCACTCTGGAGTTGCCCACGATGAGAGGCGCCTAGCAGGCCAGGTGTTGGCATACTTATCAGCGATAGACCGATTATCGGCCGCCCGATTATCAGGGTTGATATTCGGCCTTTTAATTTTCAAGGCCGATAAATGAAAAGCCCGTTTATTTTGCAGATCACTTCTCTCTCTCTCCCTCGCTCTTTCTCTCGCTCTCCGATGTGCTGGTGCCCCCGCCTGCAGAAGCAGATGGGCCCGCCCACAGCAACATCTGATTGGTTACTTGCTTTTTCATTTTGTGTCAGTTATCGGCCTCCATGACCACTAATAATCTGTATTGTATCGGTCTTTCACTAATACTTTTTCCCCCTCCTGGCATGTACTTCGGGGTTCGCCTCTGTGAACGAAAGAGTGACCTCGTTCTGCCTTGAGTCGGGGGGTTACAGGACCTGACTGTTGTTTGTGACTTTTAACAAAGCATTTTCACACTGCTTTGCTTAGTCGTACTTGAAATGAATCCCCCTCATGTGAAGAATATGATCACGATTTCTTGATTATGTTAGACCAGCAGAGAAGGCCTTGCAGGCCTTGACGGCTCACCACTGGATTCCACATACAGTCCAATATTCCCACCCCGCGGCTCGTTGTCAGGATCTTTTGTCTCCTCGTCCCCACTAGCCCAAAAGCCCCTCTCTGTCCTCCGCCCAGACTTCATTATGAGCATTATTAGGGAACTGCTGGAGTCACAAGACTGGAAGCGGCACTCAGAACGAGGTCACATGATGAGGTGGTTTGCAAATGTGGACGGCAACAAACCACGGGATGGCCCTGGGAACCAGTTCAGTTAATCGCTAAATGATTTAGGTGCTACGCTGTGTTTTATTTATAATGAGGCCATGTGCGTGACGACCGCTCTTGGAGCTGAGTAGTTAGAAAATCACAAAATAAAAATGGGAATCCACCACGACAACAACTTTCAGAAAATTTGTTGCCTGCTGCCGACAAACATTTAACAATGGGAATGCGGTCACACATTTTAGTTTGCTTTTCAAACGGGAATTGAAAGTAGCCGAAGGGTAAACATTACAAACACTTTACTGAGACAGGTGTGTCTTGTTTGGTGGTAAAAAAAAATAAATCTGTGTTGTCTAACTGATCTCGTTTCTTTATCTGACTGCAGTTATTCGCCATTGTGGTTTTTGCCTGCATCACCACCGAGGGCTACATCAACCCGGTCTACAGTGCTGAGCCAAAGTGCATCTTCAACCAGAACGACTCTGCGTGTCACTACGCCGTCGGCATCGGTGTCATTGCGTTCCTGGCCTGTGTGGGCTTTCTGCTTTTGGATGTTTACATGCCTTTTATGAGCGACGCACAGCAGAGGAAATACGCTGTCATGGCGGACCTGGGATTCTCTGGTGAGAACGTCACTTTTATAAATGGCTTTAATAGTGAAAGCATTTTTGTGTTTCTGGTTTTGCGCTTGTTGTTGATTTGAGGTCAAATTGGTTGCTTACTGTAAGGATTAGGAATGTAGAAAAATGTGCTTGTCCTGATTGACCTGCATTTGCTTCATCTATTTTCTTGCTGCTAGCACTCGTCATCAGACCATGACACACACACACACACACACCATGTGATCGCTTCTTTATTAATGTAGTATGATAACTGTCACATATGTTTCTCTCAGATTGCACATTTACGTCAAATTTTTTTAAAATACCGTAAGTATGGACCAATCTATACGCTTCGCATTATGTGTCACAACTACAACTATTGAACTGTATATCGGCTATTCCCACTGATCGGGATGTAACCGATTTAAAATCGATTTTAAACTGCTTGAAATATGCATCGATGGAGAAAAAAAATGAAAGCATTGATTGGCAAGGCCAGGTTGATGCAACATAAATGCAGATGTTGAAAGTCAAATTTTTATTTAAAAAAATGACTATTTTTTTTATTTAAATTATTGTATTTTGGTGTTTAATTATGGCACCAATGAAACACTGATAAGAAAATAATGCAGTTAAATTTGAATAATGTTGCAATTTTTTATTTTTTTTTATAAACTTGCTGTTTGTTACATAAACAAAATGCAGATGTTTAAATAAAAATAACTAACGGTTATATAATGAGTCATTCATTTTCATTAAAAAAAAAAAATGAAATTGAGATTAGAAAATCGAATTACCCACTGTGGATTTTTTTTTCCTTCATACAGTATCGCATTTCTTACAGCGTTGGGAGATGCTCGACGCCACGAGTGATCATTTCTTTTTTGCCGATTTACCGCTGGTCCTCTCCTCCCTTGACACCCGGTCTCATACACAGATCCTTTGTGTTCCATAATGCCAGACAAACTACTCAGTGTTATCCTTACATCACAAAGTGCATTATTCATTGTTGCAATCAGCAGCAGATGATGCTGAGTGAGCATGTCGGAGGCCGAGGATGACCTCACAGATCCTCTTTAAATTCATCGGCTGGACATGCCGGTGTTTGTGAGACATTCTCTACGGAAACAATGACGTGCTACTGTGAACCTTGTGGTCATTTAGGATAATTGCATCAATTTGTGTGAATTTCTTCGGAACAGGCTATCCTTTTCATTTCGGAGCGTTTCGCTCGGCTTCACTGCATGTTCGTAAACGATAGATTTTTTTTTTTTGTACGATTAGATATCAGCCTCTATAAGAGCCTTTAGAATCACTACTGCTGTTTTTATTTTATAATTTTATTTTTTAAGCAATTAGACTGTAATGTTTGCCCTCAAAGGGTCATGTGCTACTCTGAAAGAGTAAAAAATGTAACCAAATCTGCATCAATTGAACACTTCCTAGACATTTTGGGCTCATTAATGAGGTTTTCAAATCTGTACGCCGAGTTGCGCTTTTGTTATGATATAAAAGCTTGGTGATGTTGACTGTGCTCTTTTGTCATACAACAAAACACGGTTACATCATCAGCTCACAATGCAATGCATACCAGAGAGATGGTGCCCCCTAAATCGGTGACGTTTGAGTTTCTCATGCAGTGACTGCGTCTGTGTCTTTGTATTCTTATCAGGGACATGGACCTTTCTGTGGTTTGTGTGCTTCTGCTTGTTGGCCAGTCAATGGAGTCGCACACACGACGTCAGTGGAATCCCCCAGGATGCTGCGCGTGCAACAGTGGCTTTTTCATTCTTCTCCATCGCTACCTGGGTGAGCACGGCCGCAGTTTTTTGTTGTTGTTGAATCGATTCGACACGCGAGGGCATGATTCGATTCGATTCACTTTGATTGATTTTCGATTCAATCAAGGATTTCATGCAGTACCAATTTTACTTCCATCGGGTAGGTATTCTCAGAAGAACCAATGATGTAATTAGGTGCATTAGTAATATTTACATTAAAACTGCATGCACCCCACTGTTTCATTTTGCAGGGAATCCTAACCTACTTCGCCTTGGGTCGTTTCCGCCGAGGCGCTGAGGACGTCGCCATCCCGACCTATACCGAGCAGCCTTACGACGAGCGCACGCCTTACCCACCGACCTACGCCCCCGCCTCCTACAACCCCACGCCGTACACCCCCACCACCTATAGCGCCTATCCCGACTTGAGTCAGCAGCCGACCTTCACCCCGAACCTGCAGCCGACGCCCGGCTATGAGCCGCCTAATTACTGACGCAGACGCCACAGCAAGACTCCTCTCTGTTGGTTAGCAGCCGATCCAGCGTGGTCGAGACATTTCTCCCTTGATGATATGGCTTCTCGTCGGATTTAACACTTCTCTAATTGTTAAACCTGAAAAGTTAACGATTGAGACCTGCATGCGAGCGAATAGAAGAGGGACAGGGACATCTTCACATCGGACTGCACGCTGACATGAGGTGGGATCTTCGGATCGGCTGACCTCTGCGCTATGATGTAACGCTTACCTCAAGCAGGATAATGGAGAGACAGAATGTACGCAGAATTTTAGACAACTTTTGACGCTCTCAACGACAGTTGCAATCCACACCATGTTTCTCTTGGATTTGTACAGATTTCTTCCTGAAACTCTTGCCATTTTAGTTGCTGTGTGCGACAATTTGTTTTCATCTCCCATCAATTGAATGGTCTTTATTCGCCGCAAACGTTATGGCGATATCGGTGCAAAGTGTTTCTTCTGTTTATTGTTCAGATTGTGCAGTTCAATTAGTCATCTCATAAATCATCCTTGAGAGTTTTTGAGTTCTTCTTAATAGCCTTTGTTTTCTCTTTTCCTGCAAAAAAAAAGAACAATTGTCCAACTAGACCTGGTTGTATGAAATTGCCCTTTTTTTTTTAAACTTGTGGTTTCGATTACGATAGTCAAGGTGGGTGGGAATGCAGAGAACGAATTGCCTGAATGCTGAAAGCATATATTGGAGTCTTTTATTTTTTTTCATTAGTTTATTATTCTTATAAGTCCCTCTGACTAAAAATTTGTCCAAGGCACAAATAAAATGAAATTCAAATCCAATTGAAATCAGTAACTCTTAATTACAAGTTAGTCACGCTTAGTTTAACCAATAAAGTGTGTATTTGGTTTTGCTTTACAACACTGCAGGTGATAGATCATTCCAAGTGCTTGTCAGCTACCTCCTGGGAGGCTGTCAGCACATTATTTTGGGCTACTTGCACAAGACAATAAAATTAGAAACCGGACTGCCAAATAATTTAAAAAATTTAATTAAAAAAAAAGAAAAAAAAAAGGGGGGCCAGTAAGGGACAGAGTGATGAGAAACCAGCACAGAAACATATCCCAATATAATTTCATTCATAAACAATGTACATCAAATCATGTCCCGAACTTAATTTCTAAACCAATGCCCGGTCCATTTATACACAGACTGTATTTCACGTTCATACGCAAGACCTTACGTACCGGCGGCTTTTAGAAGTTTCTGAATATGTTAATACTGTCCATTAAACCACCAAAAAGGCCGTCTAGATAACAAAAACAGAAATGCACCCAAAACTAACCATCTCAGCAATACAAAGTGGACCAAGTTGTGTTAAAGGCAAAAAACATGAAAAACAAAGCCCTCACCTCAATAACTTACTCAAATAAAACATACAAATATCAAAGTTCTTGTAGTGGTTACATTGATAACGTATAAAAACACATCATCGTCAATGTAAAAGCACAATTACCATTTCTTAACGGAACCTAAATAATTTCCCCATATCAGGATTTAAGTGGGCGGGACTTCACCACAAATCTAATTCATTAAATCGAAACTGTGTGTAAAGAAATGAAACTGCTTCAAACGCACAACAGCTAGACTTCACCTCTGCGTACTTTTGAGTGTTCAGAGGTGGGGGGAGAGAAAAGCTTCCTGGGAATTCCTGAGTCCAAAAGTTGTCCATTAAGTGCTTGTTGAGGAGTTTCATTCCTGAGCGGAGGTCGGTTCTCTTTGGTCGCCATCAGATCTCCGTAACACTTTCGACAGACTGCCTGATATTTGTCAGCACCGCCGATCACTTCTACCTGTGTAACGCCGGAATCATGACGGGGAATACAAAATAAATTTATTTTCTCGGGTGCACTGCACGCTCACCTCTTTCTCCGCGCCAATCCTCTTTGTGTAGGCCGCTTCTTTGTAACACTGCATGCAGACGGCGTGAAGCTTCACCACGCTTTCCGCCAGAGGGACAAGGTTCAGGATGTTTCCGAATGGCTACCAAAAAAAAAAAAAAAAAATGCACGAGAGAGTAGTTGACGCGTGAATAAACGAGGGGATAATCACCAGACGGAACAGAGATGTCTTTGTAAAAGAACAATGAGCACATTTTCCTCCACCTTGACCGTTTAATGCGCCGAAATTCCCACTCCGTCGCTAGACTCGACAACGATGTGCATTCGTTCGGAAAAAAAAAAGAAAGTCACCTTTCTCTGGAAGGTCGCATCCAAGGCAGCGACGATAACGATCTTGCCCAAATTGGCCATCTCCTCACAAAACTCCACCGTGTCCGGGAACTTTAGTGACACACACAAGCAGTTGACACACCAGTCCATCCACAAACGGTGTCAAGTTTTCTCAGTTCCAGGCAATTTGCAATCCACCTTTTGCACAAAATCATGGTCCAATTACAGTGGCTTGCAAAAGTATTAGCCCCCCTTGAACTTTGGGGGTTCACATTAGTTTGTTTTTTTTCCCTCTTGGCCAAAAAGGCTCAACTTTGCTTTCATCTGACCAGAGCACCTTTTCCAAAAGTTGTCTCCCAGGTGGCTTGCGGCAAACTTCAAAATGTAACTTGTAATGGATTCCTTTGAGAAATGGCTTTCTTCTTGCCACTCCTCCATAAAGGACAGATTTGTGCAGTGGACGGGTAAAGACAAGGATTTTTTTGAAATGCTGAAAGAATTTTATTTTTGGTGGATATTATTTTATGAAGATAAATAAAAATAATTGGGCATTTATCACTTTGGGCATATTGTGCCTGTAATATTGTGATTCTCCTCCACCACTGGTCAAGAATCCAGTCCTCTGAGGGGGGAGGTAGCTCTTATGTGATCACATACAGCCCTACTACAAACATAGCACTGTCTGCAATGACATTATTATTCACTTTTTTATTTTTAATTGTTATTATTTTCAGTCCGAAAAAAAAATGTACAGGAAAAGAATTGCACACTTACAAACTGCCCTTCATCAATTCCAATGACACAGCTTCCCAGTGCCAACGGGCGCACATCTCTGAGACAGTTTGACGGAACCGCCTCCATTGTGTTTCTAAGGAAAGCTCAAATGAATTCTTTTTGTGATCTACACTCCCATCGATCATGCCAGATGCATGCAATGACTAAGACAGAAGTTCAATAATAGCTGTCAGTTTGGTGCCGTTGCCATAGATGGAAATTGCAGAAAATAGTACAATATAAGATGATGCTGCAAAATGTTTTGCAAGACAAAACATAGAACTATAGCAGGTGGCTTACCTATCATGTGTGGCCATGCCAACATCCGAGTAACGTGTATCCTTGGCGTATTTGATCACCAAGCAGCTATACTGGGCTATTAGGAAACGCCGCACCCTTCGCATCAATTCAGTGCTACAAAAAACAGACATCAGTTTAGTTAATTCAATGCAAATTGCACAGAAAAAAAACATGCTTTGTGCAGTGATTCTCAAAGTGTGGAAAAAGTACCACTTGTATAAGGCCAAGCAATTACTGTATTAAATACAAATACAAATTATAGCATGGAATACAAACATATTAGAACAACTATTATTCGCTGGCCACATCGTAGATATGGGTTCCCTTTGAACACATTTGAGTGAAAGAGAGCGGGAGAGAAAGGAGTTGAGTGACGTGACGGATGAGTGAAATTTACTGTTGTTGCCACACCCAATTTAAAACACATTTACTATATAAATGAATGAAGCGAGGAACGATGACGATCGTGACATATTGTATGATTTACCTTTTGCCTGAAAACATCGGTCCAAATATGACCTGTGGGAATACATAGGCAGGGACAGTTAGAGAACAACAAATTTACGGAAATTACGGAACACAATCTCTCAACGTGCAAATACATTGCTAGCACAAACATGTCAACAGGATTACATTAAACATTTATGTTCGCTTTGATGGAAAACAAGGCAATACAGCTACGACAAACCTGGATTTGCCCTTGGGCTTTCCTCGGCGAATTTGGAAAAACTCTGGGAAAATCTACACAGTCCATTTCTTTTTAGAGCACAAAAAACTGTTTAAAAAAAAAGTAAACTATAGCCGTTACCAAGTCACAAAAACAGCTGCATTCAAGCAAGAAATTCAACGAGCGCGCGCTTCTGAGTGTATTCGCCCGGCCAGTTCGCAACCGGAAATGAATTCGACCAATTGACAGTTGTTTCTTAATATCACATGATTCTTTTAGCCAATGCGGGCTGAAACCGTGCCACTGCCTGATTTTTTAAACTTTACTCGCGCAAAAAAAACACACACAAAAACATGCTGTTCGAAAATCATCTCAGAGCACCCGAATACACACAGGCACCCACACGAACATTGGTGTTACGACCTCAAGAAGAATCCGAACGCACCCAAAGTCGCACGCTACAAGACGTCCAAAGAGTATATTTTTCTTTGACAAATCTATGGTCAAGACTTAGAATTCCAAATGTAGTACAAATGAATCAAACTGACAGAGAAACAATTATGTGACTTATCATGACATTCAAATCAGAAACTCCTCCAGATTGTTATGAACTTCAAGAGTATCGAGGAGTACGGTATACCCCTTTTACGTTTCAAAATGGTCTGTCTGGTGGGAGTCAAGCGACTAAAGTCCAAAGCAATTCTCCCCACTGCTGTTCACAGTTTGCCTTTGGTCATCTATCAAGAGACTCGCAACAAGGCTGCTTCAAGAAAGGAAAATGATATCCTGGACCGCCATGAAGAAAGATGTAAGACTGTCGTTATCTTATTACTCTTGGCCTATGAGAGACATGAGCTAGAGAGTGTGATGATGTCATGTTAGAGTTTCAGAACATGCGATAATGCAATGCTGTACCTGACTAACATGGCGGATGGCCACACCAAATCAGCAGAGGGCGCTGTTTTCCTTGTTTACCGTATTACTCCGCGAAGTGATGGCAGATGCCCGGTGCGGTTGGGTTCGCCTGACACCGTACTGAATCACTGCCTGTGTAACTAGGAGCTCGAGAGGCAGTATTCACCCAGCCGATGGTCACACAGGATGGCGGCGGACGACGTGATTAAGGCCCACGTCAAGGCTTTAAAGGAAGGTCAGTCGCTTTTAAAGTGAAACTTAACCTCGATAATATACAGTAAGTAGCTGCTGTACACAGAAGCCTCGTTCACGTTGAAACCATCGAGACGTGCAAGAAACAGGGGCGAAATCATTCATTGTAAAACCGTGTGAAATATTGCGCTGGTCTTGAGTATTTGTAGCCCATAATCGCCATAAAAGCGAGAGGTGTTTTCTGACCAATACATAACAATGGAATACTTAATTTATAAAGCGCATTTCACAACAGCCGGAGCTGTAACAAAGCACCTTCCATATGATGTAATATAAATTAACAAGAAATTAGAACACAAATTAAAACACATCAACACATATACAGTAGATACCACAAGAACAACAGAACAGCAACAGTCTCTTGTTGAGTCGAAAGCCAAAGAATAAAAAATGTCTTCAAACAAGTTTTTCAAGTGGACAGAGATGGCTTGCCTAACAAATAATGGGAGGTCTTTCCATAGGATCGGCAACAGAAAAGGCACGACTGGCTGACTCCAAAATAAAGTGCTTAACAATCTCGAGCCTACATGTAACAAAGGCATGGATTACTGTTTTGAAGTGCTGCTGAAAAACAAAGGGCTTCACCTTAGCCAGCTGCCTAAAATGAAGGAAGCTGGATTGCACAACAGCAATGATTTGTGTGTTATGTGTTGATCAAAACTTCAGCAATTTAAATGACTCATATGCATAATGGGATTTTGACTTTGTAGTTTTTTGACATTCAGGTACGGACCGTGCACGCAGTCTGGCTCAAACTCTACTCAATGTGCCCTATGGAGAAGGTGAAGGGGAAAGACTCGATGCCTACATACCCACCACCAACTGTCTTGGTATGCATCTGTCACGACTCGCCAACATGGTGTCCGATGAGTGCTGATAATGCACGTGTGTTTTTCAGATTTGCCTCTTGTTATTTACCTTCATGGAGGATACTGGCAGTTTCTCAGGTAAGCTCGTCACAATTTCTTGACAAGTTTGTGGTTTTTATTTTCGGGACACACGGTGGTTGCCCATCTGCCTCGCACCTGAGAGGTCTTGACTTCAAATCTGATCACAGGCCCTCTTCAAGTATGCACGTTCTCGCCGTGCTTGTGTGGGTTTTATTTTTCATTCGTTTTTTTTTTTTTTAGGTTAGTTTTTAGGTTACCTTCAGACTAACTTTTTCAATGGTGTTAATGTGAGTGTAAATGGTTGATTGGCTGGCGAGCAGCCTTGTGTGTGCCCTTTGTCTTGCCAAAAGTCAGCCGTGATTTGTTGCAGCTCACCTGCGACCAAAATGACAACACTTATTATATAAAAATGGATTGATATTTTTTGTTGTTGTAGTTCAGTTTTTTTCATACTGATGCGTTGTGTTTCGACAGTAAGGAGGAGTCAGGATTCATGGCAGTCCCGCTCATCGATAAAGGTGTCGTCGTGGTGGCAGTTGGGTACGACATCGCCCCGAGAGGTAGAGTCTGTTCCTGATGGATGTCCGTGTCTGGATTTACACTGCAAGGTTCAAGTGACACAATTCCTGAAAAAATACACGGAATTGGATGGATGGTATGATAAACAAAACTTCGACATCGACTGCAAGAATCAAGCATTCTATTCTAAAGACAGATTCTTATAAAATTTGTATTCAGACATGAATCTTGACCATCCCTGTCGACCTCATAGCTCTGGCACTAATGTGGATTTGTTCAGTTTGCTGTCTATAATTAAAATGGATTAATAGACCGCTCCCACTAAATTGTGGGCCAATCTCTTGAGGTCAAATGGAGGAAAAAAGTCATTAAATAGCATTGCGTCATCTTTTAAAAACTCCCACTGTAAATTTTGTACCACAGCAAAAGCATAGACCCGCAGATGGAGTTCAAACTTGGTACATTAGAGGCACGTCAATCGCCCAACTGCGTCCAGTAATGTGGATGTTACCCTCATTTAAATCTGTGGTGCAAAGAGTCAGCCCAAGCTTACTAAACATAATCTTATGTTTTCTATTTGTAATAATTATGCATTATCTGTCGTGTCACTGCCCAGTCTTGATGCTGGTTGTTTCATGTGTCCTGCAAATGTAAACACCTAGATCAGCAATGCGTCACTTGAAATATACATGGAACGACTCAAATAAATCGTGCATGGGCCGGCATTAAATCAGAGAGGACCACTTAAATGTGCAGTGTAAATCCAGCCCTGATGATAAGATGTTGGACTGCGTGTGAAAATGTTTCTTCTCTTAGGTAACATGGACCTGATGGTTTCGCAAGTGCGCAGGAGTGTTGTGTCTGTCGTTCAACAGTATTCTCATATCAGGTACCCCTCACGCTCGGTTGTCTTCAAAAACGCCACGTGACACTTGTAGGTCACATGATATGTCTCTTATTAGCGGTCTGTACCTGTGTGGCCACTCTGCCGGTGCTCACCTGGCTGCAATGGTTCTTTCCACGGACTGGTCGCAGTTTAGTATTAATCCTCAAATCAAAGGTGAGCAGAGTGTTGAGTTATTGTCTTTGGAGTTAAAGGAGAATGAGGGAAAAAAGGTTCACAATGTTTTTATTTTTCTTGAGGTGCTTTTCTTGTCAGCGGTATCTATGACCTCTTGCCCATCCTGTCTACCTACGTCAACGAGCCTTTGAAGATGACAGAGTAAGTATTTAGATGGCTGCCTGCCACTCTTGGCCTGCTCTCAAAATATAATTGTGAGCGCTCAGTTTTTTTCGGGATGATCATTTAGGTTTGTTTCAATTTGTATGTTTGATATGAATACAAATTATTATTATTATTGCTATGCAGATGAGAGATTTATTTATTTATTTTAACTTATTCCAGGGAGGTGGCCATAAGAAACAGCCCGAGCAAGCTGATGTCTCAGGTCAAACTTTCGTCCGCCAGTTGCCAAATTGTTTTGGCCGTCGCTGAGAACGACTCGCCGGAGTTTCGCAAGCAGTCGGACGACTACTACAATGTTTGTATTACGTAATTCCTTGTTCTGGTTTTGCTGTTTGTGAAGATGCAAAATAATTATTCACAATTACCATTAGTTGTTTGTTCCCCAGTGATTTCAGTGACTATGACTTTCATAAATTAAATTTCACACATTTTCTTATTTCTCCGTGACAAGCCATCTTTAATTTTGTCCCTCAAAGACTCTGAAGGCAACTGGGCTGAATGTGACCTTGGAGGACGTGTCGGACACGGACCACTTCAGTATCGTAGAGCAGCTGGTTGATGGAGATTATCACCTGACAAAGGTAGTTTGTTGCAAGTTGTCATAAAAATGAGGGCTCCGAATCAGAAATTCCCAATTTCTTGAGCAACTCCCTAAAGTAGACAAATGTTACCCCAGAAGAACAGCGCTTGAAATTCAGCACAATTGCTTTCACTTTTACTCTTGCAGCTCCTGTTGAAGATGATGGGCAAGTGCTGAGGTGGAAATGGAGATACCTCTGAGGAGACGTACTTGTTCGGAAACATGCACTGTGATGATAAATGAATCCCAGCATCAGGTTAAACTAGTATACAAATATTCACTGTAGTTACTTTTGTGTTGAAAATGCAGAAGAATATTTTATCTCTTGAAGGAACTGGGGAAAATTCATTGCATTCATGGCTACTTGGATTCTCTGGCATTTTTCTCGTTTTCATTGTGCTCAGCACGCAATTTATTGTTTTATTTGGTTCACATTCAAATGTTGTGTTTGTAGCAACGCTTAAGAGCTCAGCGTGGGCCAAAAATGCCTGTAGTTTAGATATTGTCCATTTGCAACCATGTTTTGTTAGATATCAACAACACAGAGTGTTGCCATTGTACTCTGTCATCATTAGTTTGTCTGAGAAAACTCAACACAACACAATGGGAATATATTTTAATGTCATTCAGGGATTGTTAACTTCAATGTAAAAATGATAATCACATGCTGTATCTTTATTGTATGGTTATGAAATGGAATGGTCAGTGTAAAATGTCTATATTTTAAGTGGAAGTACGGCGTAAATAAAATCTTGAATAGATGCACACAATCATTCACCACTTTGATTGCACCTTAACTAATGACGTGATTGTTTACACTTTGTCCTATATGATTCGTTGTCGAAATAAATAGATATGTATATTACTAAATGTGTTGATGTGGTTTGTAACGGGACGGGTGGTTCACTTTTATTCGAGATGTAGGCTTTTAAGATTTGTAATTTACTTTTATAGCGCATTTTGTAAGTAAGCGCTGGCTGCAGAGCCACGTTCCAAGCGTCATGGCTCAACCTAAAACGTATGACCCCGCCCACATCAATTATCGACATCTTTTTCCTGAGTGGATTTAATGTCTTATGACGTCACTTAAAAATTCACATTGAAAAAAAACCAAATAAACTATCAACGGACAGAAACCCAAATAACCATGCAGGGGAGTTCGCCCTCTCCTGCAGACATGCGGTACTACATATTCTTTTCATTTCTAAGTCGAGGAAGCCTTTTGACCACAACTTTTGAACCCAACACTCAGAATCAAAACTAACTCCCTCATTTGCACGGCCCCTGGACACACTTTCCAAGCTTTGGTGGCTCTATACAACCCTCTGTTGACCCAGAATGGACGTCAGATGGCCGTTTCGACCACTTCCGTCAACAGTTCATAGCTCCGCCCCGACTGATTGAGAGTTGAGAGTTTGTCATTTTCGATATTCACTAAAGTGTTAAAAAGTAAGCTTGACATCATAAGACGACACATCATTAAAATCACCAATTAAATGGTTCAACAAAAAATAAAAAAGGCGATTATGATGCATGTGGGCGGAGTCAAACGTTTAGCCACGCTTCTGACTGCGCTTAGCAGCGAAGGCTACTAGATTTTTGTTGCAGTCATGGTTGCAAATTGCAACCCTTGCCCTCGTTTTTGACTTCTACCGGGAATTGTTCCTGATAGCGACGTGTAGGAAACGGAGGTCGTTAAACTCGTTTACTGTCAGCCCAGATAAAAAGAATGTACTTTTTGGCTTCTCTACTTGTCAATGGCAGCGAGTGAGTTAACTCAGGCCAGGGGAAAAGAAGGGCGTTCGACGAAGTCGCCTTGAGACGAGACTGCAGGAAATTCTCTAACTATTACAAAAGAGGTAATTACAATTTACTAACACGTCGATGTAGACTGACAGACATGGAGACGAACACCGACACCAGGTAAGCCAACAGCTTTTAAACATCGTGAAGTTACTTTGGGGGAAAGGTGCTAAAGTCCAAATGGGGCTATGGGAAAAGTTTACACTCGGCAAACTTGTCAACGAAGCTGCTGGCTCACGTTAGCACGATGGCGACACCGTTTTTCGACCGGGTTCGGGTTAACTAGCCTAACAAACGCATCAAGGTGCTTTTTCTATCCTCGGAGTTTAAACATGCCACGTCGTGACTTGATTTCTTCTTCTTTCCTCCCCCCAGATGCGGTTTTCAGTCAAACATATTTCTTATAATTTCGTCCCACTGGGAGTTTTCATGCATCTATGGTTACTATTATATCGTCAACAAATGCAAGGAAATATTTGTAAATGCTAAATAAATTACCTAAAAAGGGTAAGGCATATTGTGGCTAAAACTAGTGGTTCGTACGTCTGTCTCTGTTTTTTTCCTAGCAACTCTAGCTCCCTCCAACATGCCCAAAAAATACGTTGGGTTAACTGAAGTCTAAATTTCTTCTGTTTTTTTTTTATTCACTGCCAAGTGTTATTGAAAATGGATGGATGCTGGGACTCAAGAAAAAACTCTGAGGACCCTTCCAGACAACACTCATCTAATCAATCGGATCGATCGATCAATGCTACCCCCCCCAAAAAAAATATTGTTAATACTCATGTATTAGCCTTCATACAATGTGTAGTGAACAGCCCGAACATCTTAAGCAACAACATGATATCTAATCTGTTGATGCCGTCATCTGGTCAAATTGGACCACAGGGGAGGAGAGTCGGTGATGGGCAGTCATGGCAAATATGGGTCGTGCTTACACTAGTGACAACAAAGCAGGCATTGTTGGTTGTGTGTGGGAAAAGTTGAACAAGCGTTTGGTGTAGTTGTGTGTGCGAGGAACATGAAGGCCAGAACAGAAGTACTGAGGATCAGTTGTCCTCAAGGTTTGCATTTTGAAAGTAAAACTTCTTATCAATGGAAATTATATTCTAACGCAAAGCTGTCCATGTCATGAAATGTTTAATTGGATAAAAGTACAATTTTTGTTAACATTTTGTAGCTGTTTTTTTTTGTGTGTGAAAAATACGAGGGCTGAACGATTTTAGGGAAATTCTGAATTGCGTTTTTTTTTTTTTTTTTTCTGACACCAAAAATATAGTCAAACAGCTGTTAAGGCACCATTAATGCTGAAAGGTTCACGCAGGTTTTGGAGAAACACGCTGCCATCCAAGCAACGCCTTTTTCATGGACGACCTTGCTTATTTCAGTCAGTCAATGCCAAACCATCGATCACATACCTTTTCCACAAAAAATGATCTGATCAGGATGTGTGGCCAATCGACGGCAGCGACCCTATTAAAAATGTACCAAACAATGAAATTTCTCTAACCTGGCCCTGACCTCTAAACTTCTGATCCTAGAACCGTCCCTGCATCCTTCCCCAGTTTGAAGTGCACAATGAGGATGAAGACGATTCTTCTATGAGGACTTTTGGCATCGACGTGCGAGACCTCCCCTTGGCCCTGTCATCCATGACGCAAGCCGTAACCTCGGACTCCCGCTTCAAGCCCAAATGGCGGGCGATCTCTGTGGCCACCATGCTGGCTTTCACGTTCATGTTGTACCTGCACCGCACGGGAAGGGACGGAGACGCTCCAGCCAGCCAGTCCTCCCGCAACACTTTGCAAATATATCATCGGGGTGATGACCACACGTTCTGGGACACGCAGAGACAAAATATGTTGCACTTCTCCCATTTGGAGAAAAGGGAAAAACCGTATAATGACACGTACCCTCTAAGTCCGCCTGTGAAGACCAGCAATGGCGTCCGGTACCGCATCGCCGTCATTGCAGACCTCGACACGGCGTCACGTAACCCGAAGGACCAGACGTGGTTCAGCTACATGAAGAAGGGTCACCTGACCGTTTCAGAAAGCGCTGACGCACTGGATGTGGAATGGGACGAGGAGACGATCACACTGGAGAGTCACCTCGCAGAGAAAGGACGAGGTGGAGCGACAATTCTGACGCCAAAGTGCACGTGTGCTCCGCATTGACTAATTGAGGCTCTTCTGCAGGTATGGAATTGTCGGAGCTGCTGGTGTTTAACGGGCATCTGTACAGCGTGGACGACCGCACAGGCGTGGTGTACAGGATTGAGGGCAGGCGGGCGGTACCCTGGGTCATACTGCCTGACGGCGATGGGACTGTTTCTAAAGGTCAGTCAACGCACTCACCGCATGTCTTGCAGAGCCAAGTGACATCTTCCCATTTCTTTCCCGTACTGTTTTTTTCAAGCCAATATTCATTTGTTGAAAAAAAAAAAGGGATAAAATGGTGTCAATGTTTTGAAAAATAAAATCTAAAAAAATTTGACTTAGTTTAAATGCGTTTAACCACATGTTTATGAAACAACTTTAGTCATTTACAACATGTTAAATATTTTTAAAAGTCAAACAAAAATTGCATGGAGGTCCCATGCTCAGCTACATGTTTTTCTAGTTCAATGAAAACAGACAGCTTTCTGCTGATTGGCTGCTACACGGAACCAATCAGATGGTGAGGTGGGCGGGCTAATCTGCTTCTGCAGGCAGGGCCACCAGCACAGCAGGGAGAGAGTGAGAAGTGTGCTGCAGCAAGCCAAAAAAAGAACAGCTTTTAATTTAGCGGCCTTGAAAGTAAAAAAAAAAAAAAGGCAGATGCTGATAATCGGCAACATGCCCGATATTGGCCCCGATAGTCGGCCCGGCCATTTTTCCCTGCTGCAACACACCTGATTCAAATCGAGGAACAGGATTGACAAACCCAGGTTTAGATTATTTTATTTTGACTACACTTTCACTTTTGTTGAAATATTTTATAATTGCGTAGTGATATTTTTAGTCAGTAAGCCCAGGTAGCAAATACTGCTGCCAAAAGTTCCGATAGATTGTGTCCTTTCTCCTGAGTTGAGTGTTCATGTGTGCATTCGTAGGCTTTAAGGCAGAGTGGCTTGCAGTGAAGGACGAGCACCTATACGTCGGCGGTCTCGGCAAGGAGTGGACCACCACCACGGGGGAGGTTGTCAACCACCACCCACAGTGGGTCAAAGTCGTGGGTTACCATGGCGACGTCGAGCATAAGAACTGGGTGTCCTACTACAACGCCCTGCGGAGCGCTGCGGGGATCAAACCACCAGGTTCTGATATTTCTCAGTTCCGTTCAGTCTCACGGACTCCATCGTACAATGTGCGCGTTGTCGGTTTGCTTGCAGGCTACCTTATCCACGAATCTGCAGCATGGAGTGAGCGGCTGCAACGTTGGTTCTTCCTGCCTCGACGCGCCAGTCACGAGCGCTACGAAGAGAACGCAGACGAGCGGCGCGCTACCAATTTACTGCTGTCCTGCCGGGCGGATTTCAGCGACATAACAAGGCGCCGCGTTGGGCCTCTGAAGCCAACCCACGGCTTTTCCTCATTTAAATTTGTGCCCGACACGGATGATCAGATTATTCTAGCCCTGAAATCCAAAGAGGATGCGGGCCGCATCGCCTCCTACATTGTTGCGTTCACGCTCGAAGGTCAGGTGCTGATGCCCGAGACAAAGATCGGAAATGTTAAGTACGAAGGCCTAGAGTTTATTTGAAAATGATGAGACTGATGTTTTTTTTTTTTTAAACATTATGACATTTGTAATAATGAATAATAAAATGCACAACTTAAAAGGGAAGTCAATCCAAAATATTTCTTAATGTGACCCCATTACTCGAAAAAATTAACAATCAACGCTCATCTTAAACAAAAAAAAACAAAAAAACAGGCACGTCGTGATTGGTCGTCACCTGAAAAACCGCAATGATGTTTTCCGTTGATAATAAGCGGCAAAATGGATAAAAAGTGGGTGGATTCGGATGCGGAATTGATTTTGCAAAAACACAATATTAATCAGAATATCGTGTTTAGGCTATTCGATTGTGTAAATAACCTTTTGGTGGTGACTTCCCCTTTAACAAATACAGGCAGACTGGTATTCGATCGTCATCAAATTAACTCTCAAAATATGCAATTTGTCTTCCGTGGGGAAACTGCTGGTCAGACTCTCAGGAGTAAAAAGTTCAAAAGCCGTCTAGCGTTTGCACACTGCTGAATGTTCCCGAACTACTTGAAATGGATGCTCCTTGGTAGAACTTTGTCTTTTGATTTTCATCGTTACACTGACCAGATTTAATGTTTTTATTATTGTAAGTCCTACTTAATCAATAAAACAAAAAGTTATTTAATGTAAAAATAAACCATTAATATATTTCTTTTGTATCACAGCCGCACAACTGAATAAATGTATCCCATTATGAGTGATGTCTAGGCTTCCTTTTTAACCTTTATTTTTTTATAAAAACATTGTAGTTGTGGTTAATATGAAATTCTCATTTCCAACTTCTGATCGTTCAATTTCTTTTTGGCGTGACTCAATCATTTCAATCGCCTGAATTTTGTGATTTATTGATTGAATCACGCAATTTGGGTCAGATCAGTCTCATTTTAGACTCATCACTTTGAAAATGTTCATTTGATATTTTCTACCGGATTACATTAAGATCCTTTTTATATAATCTTACATTTTCTGAAAAAGAAATTCCATGGCTCACTCAAATGGAATCAATTAATCGACTTGATTTTAACAAGTTGGAAATGCATACCATTTGTCGACCATGAACGAGAATATTAAACCGCGCAACAAATTAATAGCAACTTTTATGGTGTTGAAAATTAAAAATTGACACGACAGATCTACACGCATAACTCAAATCTGCAAAAGTTTATTTGTCGTTTTTATAGAGCTTGTTATGAAAATGCATTTTTCACAGCAGGTGCTGACTGCCACTAAATAACATTACAATTGAAGAGAATTTTCTTAAGCGATTCGAGATTAAAACCTCGTTCCCATGGCAATGACATCAGGAGGCAAACCGGACAGTTTGAGGGATTGGAAGGAGCTACTTTTGGAAAAGAAGTCGAGCATCCTCCGGTCATTGTTTCTCAACTCGCAAAATACGCCTTTGGAACCTGAAGAAAAAAAAAAAGTGTTTTCATCTCTACCTTAGTCTATGAAAACCTGCTTGTTTTTCTAATTTGGAAACGGGGTGTGTAATTCTTTTATAGCGAATAAATGCTCACATTTCTTTCCATAGTGATGCCAATTTCAAAGTGACAGTTTGCCACACTCCAAAATTTCATAGATGGAAAGTTGACCTTCTCATGAAGTGTGTCAACTTACCACAACTCCTGATGGTGGCCAACAGCTGTCCAATCATACGCTTCGCCGCAGAGGGGTCGGTGACCCTCGGCAGAATTTGTCCAGTGATTAATGAGGGGAAGTCCTCAAATACGCTTGTGTCTCTCTGGAGGGAAGAGATAAAGCAGCAGCATTTGAGATTCTTGTTGCTCTCCCATTTTGTTTTGGGAGTTGCCGACTCCAAATTGTTACCTGAATGGAGGCTGCGGCTGCTTTGGCATCGGCGAGCGCCAGCATGTAGCCGCATAGCCCCATGTCGTCCTCTAGGACGAGTGCGCACTGAGCGCTCGGGGGGATTTCACCTGTTGACAGACTGCAAAGGACACGATCACATTAGGATGGGATGCATTTTTTTTGGGGAGGGAGATTTTGGTTTGAATGAGACGCTGCACAATCTGCCTGCGCCTCAATTAAATCCACCAAAATGGCGTTGGACCACCTGCGCTGGAGTGCAACCAAAACGCAAATGTACTTGAGCACCAATTGAGTCGTTCTGCTTTAAAAGGCAGAATTTACAAAACCTCCAGCGGATATCTTTCATCACACAATAAAAGAATAATCACCGAGCAACTTACATGTCGCTCACAAGAGGGGCGTCTGTCATGGAGGCGACTTGAATCGGTCTCTCTCGTTGCATCTTCACGAAAATTCTCTGGACTTCCATCTAGAAGAGACATCAACGGAACGTGAGGTTGACAAAAAGGAAAATTGAGCAGGTTTAAGGCGATTGATTGAATAATCTCACTTTATCCTCCGCGCAGTAGGGCCGTATGCAGTACACCGACGTCGTCTGCGGATGTTTGAACAGGTCTCGGTTTCCATGGCCCGGCAGCATTCTCTGCAAGGACGTAAGCGATGTTGAACGACATTTGACAGCGAGCCACGCCGCATCTAACAAACATTCATAAATATTTTTATCACCAACCCAAAAAAGTTTTCAATTGCCACAAGATTGCGCCAAAGCACTATTTTTTTTTTGTAATAGACAAGACTATATAGCCTGACTAAATGAAACACCTCTCATTTCCGTCTTCCTAATCTCAAAATGGCGCCAAAGCAATAATTTTATTCTAGACATGCCTTTGGCCTGAGCTTAAAAACTGAAATAATTTAGCTTTTTCAACGAATAACAGGAAAGTTAGCAAAGATTAGAAAGCATTCACATACATCACTCGCAGGTGACAAGGAGCTCAGTTCACCTGAAACTCTCCAGAGAGGCCTCCTCTGAATCCCCACGGCTCTGGATCAGCACCCATGAGCTGGGCCGACGGTTTGCCAAGTGCTCCTGTGGCGAGCAAATGTTAAGGTTAAGTCCCGAGCGTTAAAAATATATTCCTTTTCGTCCTTACAAGGCTATCATTTTGAAGACACAAGTTCCCAGCTAGCTTTAGCTGCTGCAGCATAATGAGCTGCACATATTCTTGGAAAAAACGTTTTGGGTTGACTTCCCCTTTAAAACTCATTCACCGCCAGCCCATCTCCGTAACGAGTATGTGACACCATTCTGTGTTTCTCACCCAGCGATTTGACGTACGCTTGAGCCAGACTGACGCCGCTCTTGATGTCGCAGATGTAGTTGTAGAGGTCATACAGAATGCTGCGGTTGGGCGCGTTGGACAAGCGGTTGAACATCCGCACCACCGCTTCGCACATGTCGTCAAACTGCTGCGCTCTCGAAAACCACTCGGCGCTCTAGAAACACAACAGTGATGCACTTAATGGGTCACGTTTGAGCGGCTTTGACATTTCGCAGCAATAGAATAAGCAAATCTGACCTGCTCCGTCTTGACGGCGGCATCTTGATAGCGGCTCTTGAGCCAGTGGAGCTCATGCAGCATGGTCTTTGCCGTGGAGCCATATTCATACGGCAGGTAGAAGAGGTCGGACAGCAGCTTCAGGTCGTCTAGGGTCAGCGGCTCGGCTGTGTAAAGTGGATTCTCGTCCGGTCCGGGTACATACGAGTGTTCCCCAAGGTCTGTCTGCATGGGCTCCTCGTCCAAAGATTCCTTCTTCGAGCAAACTGGACGACGGTGTCATGGAAAGTTGTTACAGTTTGACTTCTACTCGTTTTTTTTTCTACAACAACAATCAAATCCAAAACCTACCCGTAGGCTGATCTGTGCTCATAAATTCCTCCAGCCAATCAGTGAGGGCCAGCGTTAGGGCTTTGTGGGGGCTATAGCAAGGGTCTTGTTCTTCATCGCCTCATGTTGGACGCACAAGAGTGAGAATAGAAAAACACGGCAAATTTTCTGTACAACTATCAGAGCAAAACAGCAAAGCTTACCCATTTCCACATCCCGGGGTGCTCCATCAGCAGAAGCTTTGCACCACGTCGCCAAGGTGTGGATCGCCACAAAATTCGGGTGGAACTCACAGTTGGGATTAGTCAGCACACCTCTCAGTTTGGGGATCAGTTCCGTTGGACGATCCTGAATGGAAAAGAAGAACATTTCCAGAGTGAACAAGCCAGGGGGAGTTTGACTAGTCAATGCTTTTTTCCACACAGCGGTTAGATTGGTTAGATGTCAAAGTCCCCCCCCCCCCCCTCACCCCAATCAATCAATCAATATTTACCTTATACGGTCCCATGAAAATTCTTTGTGGGTCATAGTCATTGGCGTGTATATTGTCCCAAATGACTGGCGCCCTCTTGAGGATGGAGGACACCTCGTCTATGGACTCCACTGAGATTTTATGGGATACCACCTTTGGACCTAAGATCAAATATTACTTGTGATAAGGTGGCGTAATTTTTTGATTAAGGGTATAAAAAAAAAAAAGGCAGATGAGAGACACAGACAGAACTTACTGATGTTACTTCCATTTTAAAAGTAATAAATAAATAAATAAATTAATTAATTAATTAATAAATACATAAATATATAGATATATAAATATTTTTTAATTTTTTAATTAATCAATTCACCATTTATAGACTGCATTTAATGTTTAATTATGTGTAATCTTTACAAACTCCGGATGACTTTAAAGATTAAAGAAGGGAAACCTTTTAAAAAGAGGCAAATACTGTATTTGTTCCTGTCAAAGAATACCTGTCCACAACACGTCTATCCCCGGCAGCAGCTCATCTCCCACAGTGTGAAGGTAAGATGACAGTGACACATTTGGGGTGCAGAAAGCAGCACAATAATCTGGAGTTTTGGACAAAGAATATTGGTTAGTAGGCGATGGTGCTCCGTCCCTAATTCTCGTTAATAGAAGGGATTCGCTGTGAATAAAATTAGAAGCATGAAAAAAAAAATTGATGGGCACAGAATTTTCAGTTTGGACAAATTCTCCAATGTGACCTGTAGGGCAGAAGAGGAAGGTGTCCGGTTCTCCCAAATGCCGGTACACCTCATTGGTGATGGCCACCTGCGCGTGGGCGAAGGAGCTGAAGGCTTGCTTGTCGGCCGGACACATCTCCGTTTCGATGTCGTCAAACAGTAATGAGAAGGAGCTGCAGCCAAAGTCTCGAACCTGGAGAGGGTATGGGACAATTTTTGCACAAATTTCAAACTTGCAATAAAGTCACTAAGACTGCACAAAACAAGCACATCGCATGACGCATGGCTCCTCCTTTTGATCATGCATACAAAGTCCTACCTGATCCAGTTTCCTCTTCAGGGCGGCCACCTCTTTGCGGTTGGAAAAAGTGACGTCCAGGCCGGGAGAGATTGCATAGATGAAGTCAATGTTGTGCTGCTTCGCTGCTGATATCAGGGCGATGAGTTGCTCTGCACATCAGACAGGAAGAATATTTTTCACAGAGTTTGAAGTCGGAATGCATGATCACTAGCAAAAACTGTCAGACCAGGGGGGAAAAATGACATGACAAAAAAAAAAAAATAATAATATATATATATATATATATATATATATATATATATATATAAAAAACTGGAGCGATGAGACGACTCAAATACGCCCAAATTGGTTTAGTCATTGTCTATGTGAGCCTCAGCCGCATGACGTAGCACGAAAACATGGCACTGCACCAGCCTGTCTTTTTTTTTTTTTTTTTTGTAACTCAGTCTTAACCATCTGAACAAAGCCTCACCCTTCTTTAATTGCGCCAACATGCAGTCGGTGCTTCTAGACTCGTTCTATCATGCGGGATCGTTAATTTACCTTAATATGCAACATCGACCACAGCAAGCTCAATATTGGCAATTACTTCGAATCCCATTAAGTCCCAAATGCATCCACAAGATGGGAACAAGAGTCTCCTTAAGCGCACAGCATGAGGAGAAAAAGTTTTACTTTGCACACGACTTGAATTGTTTTCATTCTCATGGTAGCATTCCAAATTTTTGTAGATGCCTCGTTCGTCTTATTATGGAGCTTGGTATCACTTCTCACGCTCATATTATGAGTGGACCAATTTTGGTATTAAATACAGATGTCTATCATGTTCATCCACACACCTCTTACACTTTTAAATGACACTGTCTTGTTTTTTTATCAGCACAAGGAACAACCAGGCATGTGGCTTGAGACACTCATTTGGGTCAAAGTTTAAATCAACACCTCTTCAGTGTCTCCGTGGAGATAATGATGACAGAGGTCGTAATGTTTTATCAATTTAGAAGTAGATAGTGTCGGGTTGGAGATAAATAGTCTTGGAAGCCCAGTTCAGAGTGTTTTTTTTTTTAGAATAGTATCAATTACGAATGTTCAATGTTTATGGCTGAGGAACAGTGCATAGCAACAACAAACAAATAAATAACGCGCTGAGTCGTGGTGGTGACTTGGACTCACCCGCCTCCTCGGGGGAGTAAAGGTCTCGCCAGTACATGCGGTGTTTGTAGTCATCCTTAGGAGCGTACAGGTACGTATTCAAACCCCACTTCTGTTCCCTGAGAAAGTAGGAGATGCAAATTACTTCACATCACATGAAACAGCTTTGCATACCAGTAGAAGATAGTAAAAAGAATGTATATATTGATAATTGGTGATGATTCAAAGTGATGTAGCTTGGGTGTGTTTGGATCCCATTGTACCTTTTGAAGAGCTCTGTTCTTTGCTCCATCGTCCATGGTCGGCCATAAAATCCTACGACAAGTAAAGATAAAATACGACTTGATAGAAATAATCCTGTCAGTCATGCTGCATTTGTAAAAATTCCAATAATTATGCTCATGCATCGGGGCGAGGGTCGTCGGACAATACCCGGTGTCGTATTGTGGGAGGGGGGATCGAACCCGGGTTGCTCACCTTCGACTACGCCGCCGATGAAGCGCTTGGCCCCACTCGGTGCTTTCTCGCGGACCTCGCTCGAAGTTGCCATGACTGTCCGTCCCCTGAAGGCGAGCTTCTCTTATTGTTTTCAAGGTGTCAAACGCTCGGACTGTCAGTCATGGCATGGAGTAAAACCAATACCACCCTTTAATATGTCATCTCGTGCGCGCGCGCGCACGCATACGCAGTTACGTAACGCGGACCTTGACAAGCTATAAAGTCTACACTTGTAAATATGAAGCGCATAGACCATCACAAGTTAGGATGAGTGAAGTTGACCACGAAATGGGCCGCGACTCCGGGCCAGCGCATGGACTCGACGTCACTTGCTGCCGGATGAACGTCTTAAAGGGACAGTGCATCAGCTTCTTAAAGGGACAGTACACCGCCCAAAACAGTACTCTTTTTTTCAAATGTGTTTATTCAATCATCGTGGGAGTCTATATCCCTAATGCATGGATTTATTCTCTAGGATAAGATAGCTAGATCACAGAAAAATAAACCACATTTTGAGGTTAAAACTTTTTATTTGTTTTAAGATATAAACATTTTGTATTAAGGAATGCAACAAACATATTCAATAGACTCCACTAGTGCATGCTGTGATAAGTGTGACATAATGAGTACTACATCCAAAACAAGAGCTTGTACAGGGGTAGGGAAGTGCGGGCAACGGAGGCAGAGCCTCAACTGCATGTGAAGAGTATTTTCGGAGGGGAGTAAACAAAAAAAGGTTTGCTACATAAATGTGAGCAAAAAAAAGCTCTGAGGTTGGTGTCTTTCTCTCTCCTCCTGTCCTCCCCTTTGCACTGCTACCTCAGCCCTCTTTGGGCTTGTTTCAGTAACGAATCAAAGTCGAGCTCCTGAATCTTGCCCTGGGCTGGAGACGGCTCTGCATCCACTTTTGCATCTGAGGAACAAAGCAAATCCAATATTTACACTTTGCCATGCATGGCATTCTGGAGGAAAAGGGGTGCAAACTGCATTCAGTTGTCTAACTTTGTGTTTGTCCAGAACATCATTAGCGCAAGATCATTTGTGAAATGGACGTTAAGACGTGGCAAACTGTGGGTGCAAATGAAGTTGTAATTAGTTGTTTACATTCTCACCTAGATCGGCATAGTCTGAATTACAAAATTGTCTTCTTCCTCCAAAGCAAATGTCAAAGGGCAGCTCATCAGGTCTTCTTAGTTTTCCACCATTGTCGATGGCTGCAAACGCGTCATCCATGTGGTAGAACGTGACAAAGCCATAATGGTCACTTTCGGGAGCAAACAAAATCATACTTTAGTACGTCACAATATGTATAGCACGGCTACTACAATCTTTTAATGTACTCACCCTTTATCTCGAAAGTGCAGAGACACGCATTCTACTTCTCCAAAATGAGAGAAGCGCTCTCTCAGTTCGTCGTGCGTCATGGACCTGCGAATGCGGCCGACGTACACAACTCTGCGCTCATCCTTTGGTGGAGGATTTGAGATGTGACTTAGCACGCGTTGGACAACAAATAATTGCAAAGACACCAGCGGGTATGACAGTAATGTCAGACTTACTATGGCTTTCAGCTTCTCAAGTCTCTCCTTGTGCTCCCTCTTGAGCTTCCAGGACTCTCTGCTGAGGGAGAAATTAGATGTTAGAACGGATTAAAGGCAACTCAAATCATTTCATTGGGGAACATTTATTTGAGAGACAAGTAAATAGTCAAAGTCCCATTCAATTTTCAGCACTAATTGACTCACCTGTAAATGTTTCTCCGTCGCGTAGGGAAAGTTGGTGAGGAAGGGGACGGTGACCGGGAGCGAGACCACGATCGGGGTCTGTTACATCTTAAACGCGTACAAGACAGTTTGCGGCGCCGAGGCGGGGAACGGGAGACGGAGCGAGAAGGGGAGGAAGACCAAGACCTGCTTCCTGAGCGCTCGCGATGGGACCTGGCAAAACACGCACAAGTGTAAATAAGAGTTGAGCACAAACTTCTAACTTAAGCTCGAGAGAGAGCACGAACATGACTACCTTCGTCTTTTTGGGGAGCGGGATGCAGAGCTGGAGGATGACGACGATGAACGACAACTGTCCGTGAGGGGCGATCTTCTGGAGTATCGCCTCTTCTCTCGTCCTCTGCTCGGGGGGCTGGGTGGAGGTGTAAGCGGGGTACATGGAGGGGCTGCATGTGTGCGTGTGGATGAGGCGGACTGGTATTTCTCGTCAGTTCTGATGGGAGAGTCACATTCCATGATGGAGGCTTGACTGCATTTGACAGAAGAGGAGGTCTCTTCCACTTCACGAGTGGCTCTTGCATCCAGAGGCATGCAGTAATCGTGATCTGCCGACACCGATGAACAAATGTGAGAAGGTGCGGCCAGCTCTGAAGCGTTCGTCTTCCTGGACGGCAGAGGGCGAGGATCAATGATCTGAATGCCCTTGGATGGCAGTGTCCTCCGTCTTACACCGACTACTTCCTGAGTGTGGAGAACGACGTCAGTGCCGAGAGGCTCAGGAATAACGTGTTCCGACTTTCTTTGGCGCTCCGGATAATTTTCGGTGATTTTTGGTTCTATCGAGTACAAAGTTCTGACAGGTCGGTGCGCATCTGTGGAGGTCTGCATTAGCGGAGAGTTCCTTTCCGTGTCTTTGTGTAGATTTGAGGGTGAAGCATTTGAAAAGATCGCTGGGTCACCTTCTTCAGCTGAAAAGGAGACAACCACAATAGGTCATGTGTGAGCATGCGCATGATACAACATACCAAATATTTTTACAAGCACAGCATTTGAAAAACATTATTTGCCATTCTGTCACCTTGTTTCTCCTCAAACTGCTCCAACAAGCTGGTAAGATCACAGGCTTCAATTCCTTAAACGGAATAAACAGACAGCAATGTCAAGCATTTCCTTGTTTCTGGGTTGTACGGATATTCATTTGAAGAAAGTCTTGCGTGTGTTTGGGCGGTACCTGATTCAGCTGGAGCAATCCGCTCGTGACAGGTTTGTTGCAGCGATGGTCGCGGCGTCTCGAGAAGAGAAGATCTTGTGGGGCCGTCTGGCAACGCTTCCCTGACTGGGTGACCTTGATCACATGTTACTGGGTCCGGACTTACTAACTGAGAAATCTTTGGCGCTGGCAAGAGGTTTTGTGCTTTCCTGCATTCTGAACTGGGTTTTGCTTGAGGTGTAATCGGGAACTGGCCATCCGCTTCTTGACTCGGAAGAGGTTCCGTGGCGGACCTTTGTATTTGTGATAGTGCAACTGAGTGCTCAACACTGGACAATATTGACGAGTGACAATTTGACGGGGCGGGTGTCGCGCTAACGGGCAAGTGAATGATGACCGGGTTCGGGGGGTCAGTGCTGAGCTGTGTCGGATTCTTTAATGGACTTTTCTCGCTTGCCGCTCCTTGACTGTGCTCATCGCTGCACTTCGAGCCATCAAGTGAGGCGTGTTCCGATTCAATTTGAAAAGATTTGACTCTGCGATGCCGAGCGGCAAACAATGGCTTTTTCTCTGGATGGCGACATGATGCCGATTTCATCTCACAGAGGTTTTGTCTCTGCCCATGTGAACAGAGAATGGGGGTCAGCTCTTTGGGGGGCCGCGGAACGGAGGGCCACTTGGTGGCGTTGCTTCGCTTTTTCTCCGCCAGAGGCTGCCTTTTCTGTCGCAGCTGTCTGTACTCTTGGAGGCTTAGCGATTTGGCTTTGCATTTTGGCGGCGGATCCTCGGCCTTGTTATTAATGTCTAACGACAAAGATGCTGTTGTTGGGACTTTAAGTACTTCACCATTGGGCGTATCTGCAGTGGCGACGCTGGGGAGAGTCTTCTCGTTGAATTCTACTTCCACAGACTGATCAAAAGAAGCCACTTGAACAGGACCAAAACTGACTCTTTTCTTTGCTCTGGGGAACAGACCTCCGGTTGATTTGGCAGTGAGTAATGCGCTTTTCAGGAGTGTGACGCTGTCTTTTTTTGCAAGCCCCTCTTTGTCCTTCACCGTCTCTTTCAGAGGTGCATCGTCATCATCATCAGATACAACATTGATATCTTCATCGCTGTCTTCAGTTGGCTTTTTATACTTCCATATTTCTCCCTGGGAGAACATTGTGCGTTTCTTCTGTAGTTCGTCCCAGGGCGATTGTGACGGTCCAGCTGTGATCCAGTGGTCTCTCCCCTCCTTCTCCTCCTCCTCCACATGCATCTTAAGGCAATAGGGGTGCATGAGTTTCACCAGGTTGACCAGAGAAGACGAATTGAAGACGTTCACTTGAGGATCTTCTTTCTTATTTAACAATGTCCGACTTTGTTGTTGAAATACGGGCTGAAGTCTGGCTACTTGGCTTTTGTCTTCTTTTCCTGCGTCTTTCTTGGCTCTCGGTCTAAGTTTGGCGGCAAAGGATACTTCATCCTAACGTGAGATGGGAAAGAATACAAATGGATTTTCGCTATTCAAGGGCTGACCTGGTCCCTATTCACCACAAATTGCAGGGGTGGACTGTAAATATATCATTTACCCAACAAAAAAAAAAAAAACATTTTTGTAATTAAAATTATAACGATAAAACAGAATTACTGCTGTTACAATATGTGTGTTTGTGTGACCAGTAGTTTCCGGGTTCCGTATTTAAAATATATACTATGTTCGATTTATGGGGCACTATGCTTTTATTTTATTTAATGAGTTATTTTTGAACAAACATGAACTTTATGGTTGTGTGTAAATTAATGACATCCAGGTCCAATTCCTTGTACAACTTGTATTCATCACCCAAGTAAGCACTGTTTGTAAAAATCAATATTTGCTTTGTTTTGACAATGAAAAATGAAAATAATTGTTGCACTTACAGTAGTCATGCTGTTCCCAAACTCTTGACAGCTGAGGAGCTTGGAATCTGGCAAGGTGTCAAAGGGAGAAAGAGTGCTGCCGACATCATCCTCCACACACTCCAACATCTGAGTCAGAGCCGACAGCAAGGTCTCGCTCTCTTCCTCCGCTTGCCTTGTGTCCTATAATGAGTAACAAAAGCAATTGATTATTTTGGTCACTTTTAGGGAGCGGGTATGAACACATAAAAACAAGTCTATTCCGCAGAGCTACTGTCATTCCTGGGTTGCACTCTGACCTCTGATGAAACAGTGGCATCCTCAAAAATGGCCAGGATAGAGTGCTCCATACAAGACCGCGTGTCGATATCCTCCCCACCAATGTTGCCTCCATATGTGCCAATCTGCAGATATATGGACAAATATGTGAATGCATCAAAATAAACATACTCACAAAAAAAAATCCAAAAATAATGCGGCACGTTATACACAAGCAATGTTTCAAACACGATTGAGCGGGGTACACATACTGAGAATTGGACCGAATTTGAGGCCCCCCCCACTCTCAATCAAGAAAGAATTATCATATGTCTTGAAAAGAAGATGCTGACCGGCTATTCTGAGGTGTGTTGCATGATTTTTTTTGGTGCATCTCACATTTAAAAGAAAAAAAAAATGTTTAAAATCTGTACTTGTGTGCACCGCGCAGCACATTGTCTCGAGTATAATACAGTATAACATGATGCCATTCAGTAATCCAAATTGGAAGTGTTAACATTTTGATGAACATAGTTTTTTAATTAGATTTCATATTTGCTTATGTGTAACATAATATAGATATGACAATAGTCAGGAGGAAAATATAAACTACAAAATAATAACTTGTGGCACTGAAAAGAGTGGAGACTAAAGCGATTTACAACGGCAAACCAACTGACACAAAAAAAAACTTTCTGGTCTATTGGGCTAACTCATGAATAATATAAAATCGGTGTCTGGATTCATAGATCTCAGTGACATATTGTGATACAAAGACAATACATTTTTCAAGTGAAAACAGGCCGTCTACATGATCAAAAAGGCCAGCAAATGTCGCGTTAAACGAAAACCGGCACAATGTGCCTGATTCAGATGACTTCAATGAAGAGTGTAGTCCGGAAATGCAGCGCTGCTCCCTTCCACCACCGCATTACAGTTTCAGTTACGAGAAGCACAACGAGAATGCCCCGAGTGTTAATTACACGTGACACCTAGCAGTTTCCGTGCTTTTCGAGAGCCCAAAAAGTGCTTTAGAGGTCCATCTACAGTTGATCGCTAACCTTCTACACTGCAGCCCAGCCCGTCTCAGCCACGTGTCGCGACGCGCGCATGTGCCAGCGAAATAAGCCCCACTACGACGCCCCAAAACCGCTACATATTCCCACGTGAGCCCTATAGTAGCTCAACTGGCGAAAGCGATACCTGGCAAGGGCTTCTGGAGCTCAGAAAGTCCACGTTGCCGGCATTTAAAGCCCCGTCTATGGGCCTCCACTGCGCCGCCATCTTGCTGCTCCACATGGTCGACTTGGCAGTACTGGACACGTGGTCACCGGCAGCGCGCGAACAGTCTGGCTGACCTGGGACCAGTTTGGCGCTCACAGCAGATTAGGGTAAAATTTGAAATCTGATCCTAGGTCGGAGACCTCTGTCGACTTACAATGCCATATGTGTGAAGGAATATTAATCTTTCGTCACGTTGGCGCGTTTCTGATAACGTTTGTTAGAAACTGGTATACTTGCATCGTGGTTAGGCACATCACAGTCACCATATAATAGCTTCTCTTTAATGCACGTGATTTTGATTGCGCCGAAGCGACATCTAGCGTTCAATTGACAGTATCACTGTTTCATTTACTATACATGTACTGGTATTTACATTATGAAAAGGGCAACAATAGTGGAGGACTATAAGTGCCAGAAATATTTATCTATTTATTTATTTTTATTTAAAAATACTTATTGGTAATTTAATTAGTTAATGACACATTGGTGGTGCATTTATGTATTCATCTGATGTATTTAATTCCATATTAAATGAATGAATGAAACAATTAATTAATTAAAGACAATTTTAAAGAAACAAGTTATGGTGTATTTATTTATCTAATTTTGTCACTTTCAGTCCTCCATAAGCAATAGGGTAACCAATATACTTACTATACTTGGGTAGATTTTTCCGGTATCTGTACTTGAATGTTTATTCTTTTATTCCCGCCATTTTAAATCTGATAATTGTTCTTTGTAATCCTTGCTTTCTAAAAATTATCTTTACTTTTTTTTTTATCAACGACGACTCTAATTAAATTGAAAGAGGTGAAGTTTAGTCAATAGCGTTTTAATGATAATGCAACATATTGTATTTGGAGAAACAAGATATTCCCACCCATAGCGTAATATAAGATAGATCTTTGATGTTGATGTCAGTCTATGTGTGAATGGTTGTTTGTCTAGCCAACCTGGGTTCCGAATCAAGAGACAAGATTAGGTTATTCAAGAAAACTCGACACTACAATACTTCTAATATGGGCTGGTTCTCAGTTTCTCCACTAGATGGTAGTACTGGGCTTATACCCTTACATTCTTCTGGCACCGCTTTCTACCTCTCAAAAGTTGTGAGTTTGTACATAAGATGATTGCCCCAGCCACCTATCCCCAGTAAATACCAATCAGATAGTGAATACATAACGAATGCAATGCATAACAAAGCGACATATTCATTGGCTCCTTGTGCTTGTGGCGTTATCTTGTATTATCTTCCCATTTCCAAAGAGGACGATGCATGTGTCTGGCCTCTTATCTCTTGCATACCAGCAAGGGGTTGACCTTTCTTCTGAATGTCATGCCGGTTTACAGAATGACTGTGCAAGATTTATAGGAAATGAAATTTTGTCACAGGAGCCGCTTTTATAACCTGGTGTGGAAGCTTCCTCGCATTGTCTTCTGATCGGTTGCTTGTTGTGTTCTTGTCATGACTTCACCATTTAGGATTTCATTGCTGTTTCTTTTGGGAATTTTCTAAAACAACATCGCCAATTTCCACAATCCTGATTGAATGGTTATAGTAAGCATTCATTCAAATGTGGTGAGAATCCAGATCAAGGTGAGGATTTTTTTTAATTTCCCCCTATGTTAAAATGAATATTGCTGTCTGCAGAAGCCATTTGGAGGTGATTTTTTTTTTTGTTCAACTCGGAATGTTTTTCTTTTCTTTATAATTGTCTTTTTCATTTAAACCACCAAATTCCCCCGCTACTGCCACTCCAGAAGCTTTCACTCATACACCCACACATACCCATGAAACACATTACTGTCTGAAATGGGGCCAAAGCCGCCGTCAGTCTCCTGCGGGTGCAGTATGTTCAGGAGTATGTGGGGACTTGTGTTGAGGAGGGGCAATTCAGTGTAAGTGGGTCACCTTACTGCAGCCTTCAACACTAAACAAGCACATCAACTCACACAGTCACATACAGTATAGTGTATTTATCCCACCGGGACCAGTTTTTTTTTTTTTTGTTTGCCAATAAACTCACAAATGGACCCTTTTCCAAAGCGCTAGTGCTTAAGTGACGAGCAAAATGAGTAAAAGCCTCTTTATTTCCCATCATGTTTCTCAACTCCTCACTCTTGACCTCCCAGGACTCCCTCTGAGCTTGTTTGAAGAACCTGTAAGGTCTTGGGAGTCATGTTGCCGCTTGTGTTACACGCCCCCTCTGTCTGTTCTGTAGCCCCCCAAACGCCCCCCCCCCTCTGATGATTTCATGAAATTCATGTGTGTGAACTTCAGTGCCCTGCAAAAGCACTCGGATCTTTAACTCGACACCTTCTCTACAGGGAGAGCAGGATACTCAAGCATTACTTGTTGCGCCTCTGTTGTCCTCATTGGACTCGTCTTTTTGCTATCACAGCGGAGAAGAAGAATGCCCTCCCACATGGCACAGCAAACATTTATTGAAAACAACCGAAGGGCTGGGGGGAACACAGGAGAAAGGGGGGGGGGGTGGTTAATCGAGAAAGAAAGATCAAGACAGTATGCGGGCAGAGATGAAGGAGACGTGGAGGAGATCTTGTTGACAGAACAACAGAAGTGGGGATTCAAAGGTGCACACGTTCGCATACACACAAACGCAGCATGGTGACGGAAGCCTGAAGACTTAAAAGAAGCAACATGCCCGTTTTATACCGTATTATGTAAGAGTTTGCGGCATCAGTGCACCCTGAAACGGAATGCACAAAAGTAAAACACAACACGCAAAGGCACAAGAACAGCAATAAAAGCTATTTCAATAAACTTTACGGAGCTATCTTATCGGGTTACTTGATATATATTGTATAACTGGTGGAAAAAACTTTGAAATTGTCAATTTTGGTTTCTTTGTCTATATCACAAAAAAATGGCATTTCAACAGGGGTGTGTAGACTTTTTTTTCAATGACCTTTTATCCAATACTCAGAGCAGATGTAATCAACAGAACATTTATAAGCGGAGGGGTCAAACTCAAATACACAGTGGGCCGGAAAGTAAAACTTGAACAAAGCCACGGGCCAGCATTTAATTTTTTTAAAAATAATATAAATGCTGATTTTTTTTAATTGATTTTTTTTAATTATAAGTGGTTTTATTAACACAATACAATGATTAGTCTTTAAAATTACTATTATCATATCAAATGTAAAATAATAGTAGTTATTTGGCCCACGGGCCAGAGTTTGACACCCATGATTTATACCAACAGTAATGCATAACCAATATGATATTTTTGCACAAAAATACAACTGTGTTAAATAATTCAATGTACATTTATCAGGGCACGGAATAAATCAGAACAAGCAGTTGAGGAAATGTGGAAGGTGAACATTTGTCAGAATAAAACTTAGATAAAGGAAGTAAATGTTTGGCAACTGTGATGCTTCTCGATTTTTTTTTTTCTCCGCTCTCCTTTGTCATGATAGTCACTCCTCGTCCTTTCTTCCGATTCTTGCTTTGTGCTTACTCTGTCTTTTACACTTTTCTGTGGCATCCAAGGACTGTTATTTGTCTTCATTACTGCGGCTTTGACTGTTCATCAGTGAATTTTTACGACGTGGTTTGATGTGCTTGTATGAAAGTGACGTCGGTAGAGCAGCTACTCTCGGTCATGTCACGTCTATGAACTTGTCAAAAGCGTCTGAAGAAAGTGTTGATGTGGGCAGATGACAATTTTTACTGGCAAATGTGTGTGTACGTGGTCTTTGAGAAGCTGATCATGCTTGTGCTATCCTTTTTCTGCCACATTGCCATGGCGACAGTGCCCTCCCGGGGTAATGGGGGACGAGTGCGCTAGAGCTATTTATTCTCCCTCCCTCACCCTTGCATTTCCTCTGTCTCTCGCTCATTCCATCTTTGCCCTCTCCCTTCTGCAACCTCTCCGTCGCTCTCCTTTCGCCATCTCCCTCCTTCCCTTTGCTCTTTCTTCCCCTCTCTGATTGGCTTAGCACTCCCCTCCTCAAAATGAGATACTGCCTAATGAGACGAGGGTGAGGACAAGAGCAAGGGAGACAAAGAGCAAATGTCTTAAAAAAAAAAGAGAGAGAAAAAGAAAAAGCATGGGGGGAGGTGATCTATGCAGACTTACGTTCTTCTTTGCATGTAAAGCGCCAACCTGTTTCAACACAACTCCGCGATACCGTTTTGAAAGCAAACAGTGGACAATGATGATAACACTGCCGAGATATGTGACCTCCTTTCTCTCACGTGTGGAGTATTCGCTCACAGGTCACATCATTAGGTACATGTGCACAATCTAATGTAGTAAAATACAAAAGCTGTGTAAAGGTTACCTTTCTCGCTTTTTTTTTTTTTTTTTTTTTTAATTACAGTTGTCCTCCATCCTTTTGTGGCCTTTTTACTGCATCGGTTAAGAACAGTTTGATCCGGTTTCTCTCTTCCATTTGTATGCTAATTTTGTTTGATTCCTTCCTGTGACTTTTCTGATATTTAACAATAGATACATGAGCCGGGGAAAAAAAATTGTGCATGCAATTAACTGGCTCAACAATTCCAAACTTCTGACACAGCCGCATAAACCACATGCAAAGCTGCACATCTCTAACCGGGAGGCACGTATGCCATAGCGATAGGAGACAGATTATAAACAGTGGGAGGGAAAAGGAGAACAGAAGAGCAATAAGGGAAAAGAGAGGCAGTGAGTGAGGATGATAAATGTCAGAGGAGGAGAGAAAAAAAAAGATGAGTGAAGTGAGAGAGCAGCACTGTGACATACTGCAGACAGAAAGACTAACGGAGCGAGAAAGGGAGATGACAGAGAGGGAGAGAGAAAAAGAGAGAAAGGAAAGAGCTGAGGCACGTCAATCGCCCCCACCTCCTTGCTCCTCCCCCTTTTTTTTGTCTCCCCCCTTGCCCTCCCTGCCGTGTAGCAGACCTTTGCTAGATGGTAACAAGCCACTCAGACGGCTGCAGCGCACGTACACAAACACACACGTGCAAACTTGGACGTCACTAGATCCCCTGAAGATCATGTGAACATGCATGTGCGCACGTTCTTGCGCGCGCGCGCGTGTGTGCGTGTAGCAGCATACTCTCTGTACATATTTAAAGGGGGAAAGGACCCACGTCACATGGTTGTTTTCGCTCAAATCTTTCAGGTCACTTTGACACACACGCACACATACAGATGCGCACTATATACACGCACCGTATACACACGCGCACACGCTCTGGCACTCGGCCTCATTCCCTCCCTTTCTCTCCTTCTCTCCTCCCACCTGAGCTGTAATTTGCAGGGCTGATGAGGGCAGAGCAGAGGCAGGACTGAATTCTGCTCACTCTATATAACATTCACACTCTAACACACACATCCACACTGCTCTCTTACTACTGAGAGAATCTGATCCTTTGTGTCTGTGTGTGCACGTGCGCGTGTGCGTGCGTGAGTGTGTGCAAGCTCTCTTTTTAACCTCTTCTTCTTCTCGTCTGTCTCTCTGTTGCGTGTTGTCACTCTCTCGTCCTCCCTCCCCGCTCTCCCTCCATCTCTCTCTGCTCCCCGGCTGCGTGTGCGTGTGCGCGTGTGTGTGTGTGTGTGTGCACGTGTGAGGGGGTGCGTGCGTGTGTGTGAACCGTGGGGAAAAAAACAGACGCTCATGTGAGCAGCAGCAGTGACTGGTGAGAGACAGGAAAGAGGAGAGGAAAAGAGCAGGGATAACAGAGGCAACACCATCATTCTCATCGGATTCCCACCAGACATGTGAGAAGATGTCGGTGGGCGGCTGCGCGTGTCCCGGTAAGTAGCCGCCGTGCCGATGCTGGCCGTTGACGACATCTGCAACGGCTGCCGCTGCCATTGTCTGACTTTTCCTTTTCATTTGCTGATGTATTTGGAGTTGGCGAGTGCTGTTCCTGCTGTGGCGTGACTGAAGCGTAGAGAAACAGGGAGCGCGGCGCCCTGGGGCCCCGGGCTCAGTTTGCAAAGGCTCATGGGATGTTGCCTTGTGTGCTGGCCTGAGAGGAGGGACGGAATAGACGGACGGGGTCAACATTTAGCTGTTTCTTTGCACTTTTAACTTGAGCGTAACTTTTTGCAGGATGTTACTAGAGTTCCGAGATTGATCATGGACAGATGTTTGTGACACGCAGCCAAGAAGTTGTTGCTATGGTAGCGCCAATATTCCTTCATTGTGCCTCGGCCTGTTGTTGTTGCAGATCATAACTGTCACTGAGTGAGTTTTTCTGAGGTTGGTATGGATGAAGGCTTGAAAATATGGACTTGGGAGAATGTGACAAGAAAGCAGAGGTCAAAGGTCGCACTGATTGCAAGACTGGCTCAGTTCAGTTCCAAAAAGGCTACGTTTCTATTATTTTAAATTTCGCATTGATGAAGCTAAGCCAACTCATCGCTTCATTTGTGAGGCCTTCAGCAGGCTGTCAACATAGTCTGACGGGTTGTCGTTTTTTGTTTCAGGGTGGAGGAGGAGTAATTAGCGTCGTACAATGCTGTCATTTTCATTATGAGGGCATTCATATGAAATGTGAAATTCTTCCTGGTTGCCCCCTTTAATGTTTTTTTTTTTTTTCAAATTAAGTAACATCAGATTCCTTCCTGGAAGTTCAGTCACAGCCAGCGACTTGGTGGAAGGAGCATCCATCATATTAACGTACTATATTGGAAAGTGTGTGATTTGTCCACTGTCTTTGAAGGATGAGGAACTCCCTGTAGGCTACATATGGTTGTATTTGGGTTTGGAAAGTCTGACAGCAAACAGATAACTCCACTCATTTTTATTGACTCTAATCACACATGGTAGGAAAGAAAAGGTCTAGAAATAAACCCTGCGCTGGTGTGCCCCAGGCGATATATTATTAAGTGTTAGAGCGATTTATGTCCCGCTCCTCATAGCACGTGTAGACATGAAATAGGCTCTAATCCCATAGCTGGAAATGTATTACTACATATTACTTGTACTGTCATGCAATATTCATCCAAGGGGGAGTGGAAGTCAGTGTGTTTTCAGTCTTTTGGAGGGTGTAATATCACCCCGACATGGCCTCTCGTCTCCCCCTCCTGATGAACAGACCACAGTGACTGCGGTGGTCAGAGGACTGGATGAACACCGAGACATGTGGCCAGCCGCAGACTTTAATCATGAGAAGGATCGAAAGACTAAATAAGCTCATGTTTTGTGGTTTGGAAACGACTTGAGTGGTATTTTTTTATTATTTTTTTTTTTTGTGAGGCAGCCACTTGAAAAGGGGCAGCCAAGTTCAGAGACAATGAATCCCGATGGATGAACAAATAGCCGAGCATTGTTGGGCACGATACAGTAGAGGCAGAAATGTGGAGTCTGGCTGTGTGATTAAGCCTCTGCATGTGTGATTAAACCCGCACGTGTGTTTCCAATCTCTGGCCCCTGTGCTACACAAGGCAAATAGTGCTGCCTCTTCAGCCGTTAAACAAGCTTGCACAGTTGAGGCCGGAGCTCTTGTTTAGAATACGTCCTTAGCTATCCTTGCGGTCAGATTGCGTACTTAATCAACATGGTCATGGAAATTTCCAAAAAGACGTACGACGTGCCCTGTGGTGAACCTCCCCCTTTTGCTCTCATATTGTTTTCTCCAGTGTTTCAAATCACTTCTTTCCACCTCATACTTTGTATTATCTGCTTGCTTTATTTTATTTCCATTTCATTCACACGACAAGTTATTAGCTATAAAAAACTATAAAAACAATTAAAGGAAGCTTGTGATGATTAAAAATGGTTTGATTATCTTATCTGTAATTCAGGGTGCGTCGCCTCGTGACCCTGAGCAGGAAAACCCAATATTGAAAATTGATAGTTGCATGGATGGTATGTCATTCAGCAGCACGGTGGATTAGTGGTAAGTTTGTCTGGCTCAAAATTCTGAGTTTCATGGTTTGATTCTTAGCTCTGATCGTCCTGTGTGGCATGTCCATGTCCTCCCCTTGGTTGCGCAGATCCTCTATAACTTCCTCAAACATTTCAAAAACAAGCATGTAAGGTTAACGCCGTGCTTTTCAATTATTACCCCCCCCCCTCTAGGAGGAAGAAAACAATTCGCGCCCCCCCCCCACCACCACTCACTCTCCGCCACAACTATAAATAATAGCATTTTGGTTGCAAACCAAACCTACACCGTAGAGTTAATACTCGCTGCGCACAATGGGCAAGGAGAGCGCCACTGCCAACTACTGGAGTGAATGTGTAATTACACTTTATTGTTTGTGGTCCAAAGAAGAACAACAAAATGACATTGACTATGGACTCCATCCACACAGACGTCATCAACGACATTATTCTGCTCAAAACAGCACAAGCATCGAAACAGGAGTTCAGAACATTCACATAGAATCACCCACGCCATGGGAATTTCCCTCACAGTCAATCAAGAACATTTAGTCAACCCCAATATAAATGAGACACTTCCACTAAGTGAGGCCAATGAACGGTGGTTTGTTCCACCCATCCAGATGTGGCGTTATCCACGACAGAAACGATCAAACTACAGTCGCTGAATAGTTGGGCCCATCTCACTCTCCCATTCTGGATTGTTTACATTCCAGTGCCATGTTCAACAGCAAAGGGTCCCTCCCCTCCTTCTTGTGTGGGCTCAGCGTTTGTGCTGGAGTGTGTGTGTGCATGTGGATGCACACGCAGCATGTGCCCCAGCATGTGGATGACATCAACACTGGAGCAGAATGTGTGGGGATGTGGTCAGATCTGTGACAAGAGAAAGAAACGATGTGTTATTGTGTCTGAAAGAGCAGATGCTCCGATAATTACATGAAATGATCACCCCCACACACACACACCCGACTTGACGTGTAGTCTCACCCAATTCTTTCTCAACTTTGTTTGTTTGCCACCCCCCCACTGCTCCGTTCTCATGTACACTGACTTCATACTCCTCTTTTCTTTTTGACGCCCCTGATTGCTAGCGTATGTTGCCTGGCTTGTTGGCAAGATGGAGGGGGGGGGGGGGTAAGGAGGGCGGGAGACAGACCGAGAGAAGGGGTGGGAGGGACTGTGGCCTCTCATGCAGGGAGTCACATGGTGTCCCTGATTGGAGGAAAATGAGTAAAGACTGCAGCCTGGCTGAAATGGCAAGAGACAAAAAGGCACAAAGGCTTAGCTGTTTGGAAACGGGTTGCACAACAAGAGGGACTGAAGAGGAGGGTGGGGGGGCTGGGATTATGAAGGGAAACAGAAAGCGAGAGTAGAAAGATGTGATTTGCGAAAGGAAGCGTTAGAGGGAGGGCTGAGATAAGAGAAAACAGGAGAGGGTGACAGAGGAGGGAGAAGTAAGAGGGATGAGGAGCAAATGGGAGATGAAGGCTGCAGGAGTGCATGAGGCGTGGGGAGGGAGGGAGCTTGAGACTGGGAGAAATCAGACTGTTTCGATGTTTTCTGCAAGGCTGAGCGCTGACGTGATTGGCTGGAGGGGGGTGGGTGGTGGTAAAGGGGGGGGGGGGGCAGACCTGACTCGGAGATCAGAGGCAGACAAAATGGCTCCCAGAGAACAGAAGAACGCAGCATCAGGCCACTGTTACATCCCCTCACACAGCTGTCAGCTGACTCGAGTCTCTAGCAAACTAACACACGCTCGCACACGTCCACACACACGCGCACGCTCAAAGGCGAAACCACCTGCTAGTGTGAGGGAAGAACGCTGACAATCACGCATTACGAAGATGATCATTGTGTTAGTATACCACATCGGTTTCTTTTTTCTTTTGCTGTAATTTAAAAAAAAAAAATACAGTTGTACTGTAAACTCACCAAGCACAATAATCAGAATTGAGTACTATTTTCTTGGCAAAAGCAACAACTTTGTTACAGATCTTGTTGGATATTGAAAAGGTGGTCGTAATATCGTGGCTGGTCGGTTTGATTGTTGGCATTCAACGCCGTGGTGGTATGTCGGTGCACACCTGAAATCCTGAGCTCGGGTTCGTGAGAGGGGCAGAAAGATACTACTCAAATCATCAGGAAACGCACATACACAATGCGGCCACACGAGGGCGCTGCTACCAAGGGCCTGACCGACAGACTTGCCTTCTGCCTTTGACAGTGTTATAGCTAATTTATGGTCTTCCCCACAGTGAAGTAAGGATTTCCTACTCATCAATCCATTGTCTATACTGCTTATTTCGTTTATGGTCATGGGTAGCTGGAACTTATCGCACCTGACTACAGGCAGACGACACCCTGGATGGGAAGAGTCAGTGCTTATATCTCTTTTTATTCTTAAGACTCACTTTTATCACATGGTATTCTCTCAATGGTGCTATTTATTATTTTGATTATTTTTAGATTGCAGTTCTATTGTATTTTTATTATTTGTATTTATTTATTTATTTATTTATTTATTTATTTTACTTTGTTGAAAATGCTCACTGGTGTTATTTTGGACAATGACTTGTTTTCATGTGAAACACCTTGAAACTTTGTTTTGAGACGTGATATATAAATGTATATTATTATTCATATTATTCATATTATTATTATTATTATTATTAGTAGTAGTAGTAGTAGTATTTAGTATTATTAATATTATTACTGTTTATAGTCACACTTGCACACCAAAGTTACGTGAATGAACAATAATACAGTCAGTAACACACAAAGGATGTCCTAACCACAAATAGAGTGGACTGTAGGGTGATATTTGTTTCCCGGGCGGCATCATTGTCTCTCGTAATGGGGCTGTAAAGCTCATTTGTGAAGCAAATAAAATAAACGATTAAAAGTTCCGCTCTTTAAGTAAGATTGTCATATCAAGACTAAAATTGTGAGCAATGGACTGAGTAAAAGTTGCATTATGAGCATGGATTTTTAATCAGTGGCTATGTTGAAAAATAAATAATATATTTTGTTTTAGGAGTTGATTAATGTTCAATCTATAAACTACACCAATATGGCTGCATCAGATCATTATCCTCACTGAAAAAAAAGTTGAGTGAATTCAAAATTTCAACACCATAAACCTTGATAACATTTTAACAATTAAAAAAAATACATTTTACTCACGTGAAAATCTTCTTTCCTGCATTTTTAACAAAGAAATTAGAGTTTACAGAACTAATTGTCCATTGCATTATCCCCAAAGTTAAAGATAACGACTAGCTAAAATCAATTCAGAAATTTGTTTCGGAGCAAACCACTTTGTTGCTTTGTTGTTGCTGCCATGCCTGTAAACAATTTTTATTTTAAAGTCGTCCCGACTTAAACCGAATCAGGTTGAGCTGGAGCCTCCCCCCTAGTTGACCCTGACCGGATTGCTAATCAATCGCAACGCACAAACTGACAAACAACTCTTCACACTCGTCCACGCAGGTGCAGAGATTCAAACCCCGAGTAAAACATCATCCATCCATCAATTTACTGTCCTGTTCACGATCGCAGGAAGCCGCAGCATCTTAACTTGACTTGGGACAATTTCTGTCAATCACATAACTGTTGAGTCGAGGAATAAAATAGTGTACCCCACTCGACAAATAGAGGGGTTTTCACAAAATATAGAAAGGAAAAAATAAACTTAAGAGTATTCGTTTTGGATTAGTCAGCTGACTTGAGATGAGTGCGGAAGCGCGTGTTGTCAAGGGAGGGCGAATGGGATGGTTGTTATCAGAACCGAGGCAGACATTCAGTTTCCTGTTGACTAGTGAGTGGAAGTGCCCCCTCCTCACCCAGCAATGCCTCTGAGCTGAGAGTCTGGACACTGGAGATATCACAGAGAGGGAGAGGCATGAACGCACGACACACAGCGTGTAGGAGTTTGAGCAGTGTATCGCAAGCAACGTGACTTTATGGGTGACAAAATGGCCATGTCACAGCTAGAAACTGAGGGAGGTAAGATGACCTTTTCCTTGTGGCCTCTCGCACAGCTGATTCAGCAGCACATGACTCAGGAAGGTTGGAGCCAGACGGCTTTTTTTTGCTGTGGCTTCTCTCCGCTCTGGTTCATTCTCATCTGCTTTATTATTATTTTTTTTCCTCTTCTTGTGCTTTGATTAAATTGGATTAAAGAGAGAGGTCAACTTCACTGAGCGCACATCAGGGAGTTTACTCACGGTGTGCCCACCTTTAATCATTTTTATCAAGAATATTAAAAAAAAAAAATGGTTGCACACCAAGGAAAATGTCAATGCGGTCTCTTTCGGTTTGATCAATTGGAAATCAATTTGTGGGACTCATCATGCCTACCTTAAGGCAAATAAAAACAATTAGATGGCCACTGGGTTGTGTGAATGGCAAATTAGGGACTGAAAAGAACCGTAAATCAGACAGACACACATGAGGGAATTGCTCCATAGAGGATCATGAGAAATGTTTGTCTTTGCACATAATGGGCTCTGTGTTACATATAAAATATATTTGATTATAGAGATTTCGTTAGCAGTTATGTGCAGACAGAACCACGCACAAATTGTTTTCCTGACGCTTTCATTGCCTCAGCTCATTCACTACCAGCCGAGTAAAAAAAAACAAACAACAAAATGGATCGTTGACGTCTTTAGCCGTCAATGGTCGTAAATGAGTAAATTGTTATTATTTATGCTTTATACTGTTACTTGGACACGGATGTCTTTGATCACAGAGTTTTCGCATTTTGGGATACAACATGATCATTTATTGTGAGCTAAAGTTGAATTTTATTGTGTTTTAATAAGAAAAGTCAAGCTATCTTTTGCGTGGGTGTGTTGCTTTTTGACGATCACGCTGATGCTCATTTAATGCCCATTCTTGACAGAGCGCACGCTGTTGATTGAAGAAACTGCTACTGTGTAAAATGTATTCCGTCAACTATTTTTTTTTTTAAAATCTATTTTTTTTTCCATTAAGTGATATATTCTGTTTACATAGTACTTGGATTTCTGGCTTTAGCTTTGAGGCTAGCCAGTGTAGGCAAGATTCGGCAGCTTAACATTTGTGTAGGGGTGTGTGCATGTGTGTGTGTGTGTGTGTGTGGTTGTCGCTGGTTTGGGTGCTGCTTGAAGATAAGGCTTGCCCTGTGCCTCACAGCGAAAGAGACGGTGTGTGTAAGCCCTTAAAGCCTTATCCTGATCCACCTCCCACCCCCACTGCCTCTCCATCACCCGACTCATACACTTGCTCTGTGGATTAACCCAGTCATGTAGCATTTCAATGGCCAAGCTTACGACACACACACACACACACACACACACGCACACCCTCACACGGGATTAACCCTTGTGTGCCCATAGATGATTCTTAGCCACTCTCCAGTTGTGAAAACTTGCTTGTGTTACCATGGCGACTGTGGCCATTGAATGTAAGACAGACAAATCCACATAGGTCACACATTACATAAACACACACGCACACACACACACGTCCAGATTCACTGCCCTAAGTGACTACACTACACTCTGGGACTAGACACCTGACAGAAGCCTCCTGAGCCATGACTGGAATTGTGTCATACACTTATTATGTTTGATGAAATATAAACACATAAAGTCAAGCGCAGCATCTTTTTCTCACAGGTCGGGTGAGTGGGGTGGCTTGAAAAGAGTTTGTCTCTTTAATGCAGTGCTTCTCAAATAGTGGGGCGGGCTCCCCTAGGGGGGGTGCAGTGCGATGCTGTTGGGGGTGCGTGAGAACCTGGGGAACGTGCTTTTTTTCCCACTGTAGTACAATAAAGTGTAATTGCACATCCACTCCAGTAGTTGGCAGTGGCGCTCTCCTTGCCCATTGTGCGCAGCGAGTATTAACTTTACGATGTAGGTTTGTTTTGCAATCAAAATGCGATTATTTATACTTGCGGTGGAGAGTGGGAGAGTGAGGATGAGCAATGAAGAAAACGGATTGATGGATGGGGGTGTTTTCACTCCGTGTTCTTGCAAAAAAAAAAATAAATAAATAAATCAGCACCCTGTGCTGGTGGGTCATGGTTCTGGCATGACAGACATACACTCAACAATACCTGTCCTTTTTCGTCTCCAACTTTATCCATACGGGTGACTCCTTTCTGGCTGTGATCTGAATATCTGATTATATTTTGAGGCGATTTAAGCAGATTTAGAGGCCATGGGAGTCTCCTTTAGGCTTAATGCTTTGTGTGAGCGTGTGCATAAGTGAGCATGAACGTTTGTGCGTGTATATGCGTGTGAGTGTAAGTGTGTGTGTGTGTGTGTGTGAGTGACTAGAAAAAAAGAGAGTGGGAGAAAAGTGATCCCTTTCTAATACTTTGTTGGTTCTAGTTCTGATTAAATCAAGAATCACATAGTTTTATGAATACAAGATGTCATCATATTTTCACTCCTCTATATTAGAAATGAAAATCGGATCAAAGGTTTTTAGAGACAGCGAGCGCAGAAGACTGGTTTTTGTTTTAGTATATATATATATATATATATATATATATATATATTTATTTATTTAGTATATTGGTTTAGTAAGTTGTTGGAAACTAACGGTATTGTATTAAAAAAAAAAAGATGACAACCCCGCTTCTCACCCGAAGTTGTCCACACTAGTGAGGATAAGTGGTGTAGAAGATGGATGAGTACTACAAAAATGTCGTAGTTCAAATATCTTTGCCAGCGAGCTGGAGTGACGGGCAGAGCAATTAAATTAAATTAATAAATCAAGAGCAAAAGGTACACAATTAACCTGTGTGTCCACTTTTTGTGACATTTTGTATGACATTTTAAAATGTTGATTTAAAAAAAAAAGTTCTTTCTTTCTGTCTTTTACTGATGCACCTCGGTTATTTGCAAAAGCTGATGTGCACTAATTAGGTGCACGTCAACATCACTTTGCAGTCAACATGATTTTCATTTCCACTCGTACTTCCAGTTCGGTTGTATTAGGCCAATTCTCATCTGTGTCATTTAGAAAGAAGGCATGGGATGAAGGAGGAGGAGGAGGAAGAGGGGAAAAATGCTTAGCAGACAACCTTTATGAGCATTGGAGTGGGGTGGAGGAGTGGGGGGGTCGACTGGCGGTGGCGGTCAGGGGAGAGAAGAGCAAATATACTGCGGAGAGAGAGGAGGAGGAGGAGGAGGAAGAAGAGGAGGAGGAGGAGGGCCTAGAGCTATTGTTCATGTCCTCCCGTGAACAAAGGGCTCATCGGGGTCCGTATGTAAACCCACAACAGGCTTCAGCCCTCTGACAAGGCCTCATGCGGGACAAAACATAGCGGTCACACTCCCGCTATTTGGGCCGTATCGCTTCTTGGGCCGTATCGCTTCTTGGGCCTCACAGTTGGCGGAGAACTGCATCGATCACGTTCATTGGGACGTGTTGTGTGGGTACGTTGCGCCTCGCCGTTCATTCAGCGGGCCTATCGGAGCGTACGCACGGACTCTACCACAGATCTGTAAACATTCGTTTTCTCACCGGACTTCAGTGCAGGTAAACGCTCGCTCGGCCCGGTTAGATGCTTCTCATCTTTCTCGCGGCCGGTGCCGTGATGAGTTACGGCTGATCGGCTAACGTTGCTTGGATTTATTTGGTTATTTATGTTGGTTTGTGGTCTAAACGGGGATTTAATACGAAGGTGTTAGTAGAGCAGCTAGCGGTGGATAACAGCTGCCATCTGGGCTTGCTAACGTTAGCTTGGCAACCAAGTCCTCGACGTGGTCGAATTTCACCCACTGGCGGTGGGGGCCAGTGGAGGTGTTTGTTGTGAATGTTTACAATATGTCTACCTTATTTATGGTTTACTTCCACGCGCGCCTGAATCGTCTTTTGCCTCGAAATGTACCAAGCTAACGTTTCAGCTAGCTAACTGCTAATGGTTAGCAGTGTGCGCTTGGTGCCTTTTCTAATTGCCTTTGTAACCTCTCAGTCCCTTTTAAAATGTGTGTGGGCCGATTTAGCAACAATAAACGTTTCCACGATGCCTTTACTAAGGTGCAAGTTTTAACGAAACTCACGTTTCACAGCAGGTCTTGTTTTTAGGAAAAGTTTATGGTTTGTTTGTTTCTTTGCGAGCTGCTGAGTGGTCGAAATCTGCGTCACATTTATTGTTTTAACACGAATAGGTAACGTTGTGTACAGTTTTTGTGCAGTCATATTTTTGGGGGAGTTGGTCATTGGTGTCATACAACGTAGTGTTGAGCCTCGACATATGCATGTTCAGTGTGTGTGTGTGTGTGTGTGTGTGTATATTTGGACAGTGCAGCGTCTGGTTGTTGGACAGAAATGAACAGATTCCCAATGGAGGAAGTGGAATCCTGCTGATGTGATTGGGACTGCCTGTCATTAACCACTAACAGGGGAGGAGAGGAGCTAATGGAGCTCTCACCAACTAATGGACACATAACATCGATTATTTATTTATTTATCAACTCCATTTGTGTTGTTTTTTTCCCTGCCTCTTGTTGTTGCACCCAGCCCATTGCACAGTACCGCTTGCATGCATGATAAACAGCTTTTGTTGACAGTGAGGCGTAGTTTTGTGGTTGAAGTTGTAAAACTCGTTGTAGTTCATCACAAAACAAGAATATTGTGTTATTACAGCTGTGGCGTATACATATGGTACTAAAGAAATAACACGATGCTGGCAATTCTATACGTTTTTTTTTTTTGTTGTTTTATATATACATCTGTGACATAACTGTCTACCAGTGTTGTTCATATGGTCAGTTGCCTTGTACTGTATGACGGCAATGTGAATTAAACATTTTAGACAGGAAAATATTTTCTATTTTGTTGTTGTTTTTGCACAAGCATAAATCCTCTTTAGATGTGCTTGAAAATCTGTCACACAAGGACATGGGCAAACGTTTATTATGGTGAGACAAGACATGAGGCGGGGCTTCACCATGGTAACGGCTGGGGTCGTGACCTGGTGACTGCTACTCTGGATAGCCTAAAGAGCGCTGGCCAATTAGTTTAATATCAAGTGCGAGAAAGAGACGTTATGTTTAGCCATGTCTGTTGGTACTTGTGGACTTTATAATAATCATGTGTGTTGCAAAAGCACTTGGACGTTAGGCATATGTGGATGCGCATATTTTTAAAAATGTTTTCAATGCTTGCCCCCTCTCTTTATTTCTGGCTGTTTTTCGCAGAAAATGCCTAACAAATGTTTATCAGTGGGCGTGTGTGTGCGTGCGTGTGCGTGTTTTTTAAGTGTTAAATAAAAAAGCAATCCAATTATTTCAACTAACATCCAGTTCACTGTTCATAGGCCAGTCCGTTCCCAATCCCCAACGAATAGTGTGGGTCCACTCTACAGGAACCCTTTCTCCCTCGTAATGTAGGATTTCATACTGCCAGTTGAGTGCATGTCCCAGAAGTGTTGTACATCTGCACAGTTTTAATGCTATACTATATGTCTGATTTAGGTGCCTTATGATAGTATTTTCGATTTAACATCTACACTGTAATTTACCAGTGTTTCCTTTGAGTTGATTTTTTTTTTTTCTCTTCCCCTTCTGCTTTCTCTTCCAGGCTGTTCCTCCAAGTCGTTCAAGCTGTACTCCCCCAAGGAGCCCCCCAACGGTAGCACTTTCCCCCCTTTCCATCCCGGCACCATGCTGGACCGAGACGTGGGGTGAGTTTTTTTAAATCATTTTGGCTATATGGAACGCCTGATTTTGTTTGCTCTCAGGAGCTAGGCACGGTCGAGACGAGGGATGGGTACTGAGCACCGGTACTAAACCGGCCTCGGGGCTGAATTATTAAAAACTGCAGTATAGATAAGTTCCACCCTTAATGGTTCTGTTAACGATCTTGGAGATATTATTAGTAAAAATCTTTTTTGATTGTTTGAGTTGATGAATGCTATTTTGCATCCTCTCCCTTTCCGATGTCGTTTCTAACCAGCAATAAAATTCTATTCGTTAAAGATGCATGTTCACAATCTGAGGCGAGTCATCTCGCCCCACTGTGTTGTCGCGCGCAAGAGGCACCTGTCATTTCTTCTGTGACAATGTTGTGCTGCGGTAATATTTCACATAGGTGGTCATTTAGTTTTCATAAGAGCGTAAGTTGTACGTTTGCGGAAGAAGTTGATTCGGCCTTGAAAAATCGCCGTGGGTCATTTTCATTGAGAGAAAAATGATGCTAAATTTGTCACTGTTATTCTGTTTATTACAACAATTGTGGCCATGAAAGAATAATAAAGGTAATGTCTTGAGATGAGCTACTAAGGGGACGCGTTATTTTCCAGAGCAGTTCTTGAGGGCTCTATTAAGTAATGAGAAAAAAAACATCTTGTGTGTTGCCGAGAAGTGTTAGATTTACTGTGCCAACCTGTTTGTTACACTTTTTGTGATTTAAAACAATCTCTCTTTTTCACTTCGCCAGTCCAACCCCAATGTATCCTCCCACATACCTGGAGCCAGGCATAGGGTAAGACGACATTAAACCGCTATTCCGATAATGTTGTGGTCTCCTCTCGCATCCAATTGAGCATTAAAGTCTGACCAGGCTAAATGAGGTCGTTAAACAGCTCTGATAGTGCCACAGCTCCGAATTTCCCGTCTGTTTTTATTACCACAAGCCAACTGTTTTACTTCTTTTGTTTTCACCTCCTGTCTTTTTATGGCGTAGGAGGCACACACCATATGGCAACCAGACAGACTACAGAATATTTGAACTAAACAAACGGCTACAGAACTGGACAGAGGTTTGTGAACGCTCGCACAAACTCTTTTGGCTCTGTGTGTGAGTAATGGAATCTTTGTCTCTTTTTCCAAACTGTAGGAGTGCGATAACCTATGGTGGGATGCGTTTACTACGGAGTTTTTTGAAGATGATGCCATGTTGACCATTACTTTCTGTCTGGAAGATGGACCCAAGCGTTACAGTAAGCACGAATGCCATATGAACAAATCCTGCAGACGTTCCATCCTGCCTATTTAGTAGGGGTGTGCATCTCTCCACAAAAAAACGATTTAAAACGGTTAATTTTGAAGGACGGTTTGATTTGAAAGAGGAACGATTTGACTCGGTTTGACTTTTAAATCAAAATAGGATTTTTCCGGTTCAAGCCGGTTTTGTTTCACCCCTGCTATTAAGCCTCATGACCGCTGTATAAACTAACTTATCATTTCTATTGTCTTACCCCTTTTGTTTCCATTCCACCCATCAAGCAATTGGTCGGACGTTGATTCCAAGGTACTTTCGGAGTATATTTGAGGGTGGCGCCACTGAACTCTACTATGTCCTGAAACACCCCAAGGAGTCATTTCACAACAACTTTGTCTCACTTGACTGTGATCAATGCACTATGGTCTCTCAGAATGGAAAGCCAATGTTCACGCAGGTGAGTGGCCCCCACCTCTATTTTGTTGATTGCTGCATCTGTCTAGGACCATACGGCCCACTTAAAATCCTTTCATTTTCTCAAGTATTGACAGTGGGTCTTGTAATCTCGTGCAGCGGTCCCTAGCATTTTTTTCCGCCGTGAGCCAGTTTATACATCGACATAACTTTTGCGGACTGGGTGCTGGCGCTCGCCGATCTATGTGACGAGCCGGCTTCCTTTGTGCTATCGTTACTCAATTCGCTAACTTGTGTGTTTAACATTAGCATAAAGCGACAGAGACAATTAGCATCTTGACATTTTTTTTCCCCACGTCCCAGTGGTTGGAGACCGCTGATTATGAATGGATTTCCTATTAGGGCTGGGCGACATGACTGAAAACAATTTCGCAATATAAGTCGAGTCGTTGTACACCACGTATCCATCAGGAGGAGTTGAAATCGGGTCGGCTCTGCTTTGTGCACTGGGATACAAGAGGCGGGCCACAGAGTTGAAAGCATATGTCTAATATGTCTTCGTAACATGAAGAATTAAGTTTCTAGAAATAATAAGGGCCCTAGTCTGTAATCCCAGTTAATATATTTGTCTACTTGAAGCATCGTTGTCGTGCAAAGTCAAATAAGGTAAATGCTCTCTGTTGATCTCTAATCAATGTAAAGGACCAATAAACCAACAAGCCTGATTGTAAACCCTTCTCCCATGATGGAGGGTGAGATGCAGCAATCCATTTAATGATCAAACTCTGAATACACTCATTCCAATCCTTCCCGGACTTCTCTTCTGTAGGTGTGTGTTGAGGGGCGCTTGTACTTGGAGTTCATGTTTGACGACATGATGAGGATAAAAACGTGGCACTTTAGCATCCGGCAACATCGTGAACTCATCCCTCGCAGTATACTGGCCATGCACGTGAGTAGATGGCACTCCGGGATCTTTTACATTATGTTGTCGTCTATTTACTTTGTTCTGTTGATAACCGTCTCAGGCCCAGGACCCGCAGATGCTGGACCAGCTGTCCAAAAATATTACAAGATGTGGCCTGTCAAACTCTACTCTAAACTACCTCCGAGTAAGTCAAACGCAAAACTTCAAGCCCTGCACTTTTGTTTTTTAAATTTGACCACACACCTAAAGGAGCGTCTTGCCTGAAGAGTACCATGCCGAGGAGTATGTGTCTTAGTTTCTAATGATGCATGTACAAGTCAAACTGGGTCTGCAAGTTACGTGGCCTCTGAACAATGTTCACTGCATGAGTCAATTTCTGGACTTTGTCTAAACAATGCTTCTCTTATTTGTTAAAAGTGCCAACTAAGAAGCATTACTTGACTCGACATTCTTGTTAATTGGGTGACAAAACGTATTCTCGGTTATTTGATATATTGCGTTTTGGATGCAAGGAGTTAAAAAAGCAAATGAAAGCAAATTTTTTTTGAAAGAGAAAATGATCTTGCAACAGTTCCTCACAACTCCAAATTCTTAGTTCAAACAAACGAAAGCAGAATACTTGTGGATGAAAAAGCAGCATATTCCTTGAATAGAAATAGCTTTGTGGCTTTATTTTCGCCCTCGGCTGGTTTTGGAACACTGGTGAATTACTTGCTCCATTACTTGGATCGAGTTGTTGGTGAGAGACAAGTGACGTTGAGAACTTACAAAGTCCTTAGTTGTTTAGCATCCCCACACTCAGACATATTTCCATGCATGCTTGCGGGTGTGCTCAGCTGTGTGTGAAGTGCAACAAAATTATGTCCAGTAAAGTATGCATTTAATTTCCACTCATTTATAATGACTATACGTAGATTGTGTTTTTAAAAATGTAGCTGCACCTGGCAATGCTGTGTTGCTTTTTGATATTAGTTACTCTAACGTGAGCAAATCCGAACTCCATTGATGATATTTTGAGTTTGTGTAAATTAATTTGAAATAGTTAACTAAAATTATAATTAAGTTATTTGTACTCTCTTGAAAAGTTGACGTTAAAAATATGAACACCAGCCTTCTACCCGTGTCTTCTGTGCTCCAGCTGTGTGTGATCCTGGAGCCCATGCAGGAGCTGATGTCCAGACACAAGACGTACAGCCTCAGCCCCAGAGACTGCCTCAAGACCTGCCTCTTCCAGAAATGGCAGCGAATGGTGGCGCCTCCAGGTAACACACATACTGTATGCCAACATATGACAAGACGTTAAATACCCACAAATATTTCCATACACGTAACTCTTCCCGTTTCCCGTGTGTAGCCGAGCCATCAAGACAGGCCCCAAGCAAACGACGGAAGCGCAAGATGTCGGGTGGCAGCACCATCAGCGGAGGAGGAGGAACTAATAACAACAACAATAACAAGAAGAAGAGTCCTGGCAGTGGCTTCCCTCTACCCAGCCAGGTCCCAGTAAGTACATCAGCGGAATCCTCTGTGTATGCTATCGGTACTCGACAAATAATTGTCTGCCCCGGGACATGCACCTTTTTATTGGCTCTTCTGTATAAATGGCACAGAATGTGGGCACACAATCCAAAAGTCCACATTTTGAGGTAGTGTCACAGTCGGGGTTTTGTGTGATCGTCGTACCTTGACTTCCAAGTGCTCTAAGTTAGTTAACTTGGAAAAAAATAACCAAGTGCCTACACTTGGCCGATGTTTTCTGTCACATTAAAATTTCGAGAAACCATTACAACTCCGTAAAAGGGGATTTTGAGCACAAAAGTGTTTCAAGCCCGTACGAGTTTTCATCCGCTGAAGAAGCTGCTTGAACCATTAAAGTCGTGCACGTGTGCATGCACTCTGTTGGGTATGCATGTTCAACTGACATGCTATGAAATTGTTCAAATGAGATGTGATCTCCTGCAAACATTGGTCTTTACTCTCTATATTGGCTATAAAATGTTTTATTTTTTTTATTTGGACTCGTAAGATAAGACATTTTCTTGTTCTTTTTAGATTGACAGTAAGAACAATTTCCTACAAACAAATGTGGTTTTATTTCTCCATTATTTATTTATTTATCTTTCAACAACCCTCCCAGCATTCAACATTTGATTTTGTCCGTGCAGGATGTGATGGTGGTGGGAGAGCCCACGCTGATGGGAGGGGAGTTTGGCGACGAGGACGAGCGTTTGATTACTCGGCTGGAGAACACCCAGTTTGATGCAGCCAACGGCATTGACGATGAGGACAGCTTCAACAACTCCCCGGCTCTGGGATCCAACTCGCCCTGGAACAACAAGGCACCCTCTAGCCAGGAGAGCAAGAGCGACAACCCCACCTCACAGGCATCGCAATAGAGTTCGGGCCCCTCCTCCGCAACACAATTCCCTCGCGCCCTCCTCTGAGCCTTCCCAAAGACAAAAGTCACGAGAGCAACAGGTTTCTTAGCAGCCCCCTGACATGCGTTTTGAGCTCTGACTCTTCCAACACGCGGTGCCTGGCGGAGCTCCGTTAGAGCTGCCGCCAGAGCGTCACCATGACTGTGTGACTTCCCGACTTAAGGCCCCGTGGCCCCAACACCCCCTTCTGATCCTGTTCCGCGTATCATACTCAAAATGTCCTGTCTGCTCTTGTTAATTTCCACTTTGGACAGCGACATGATAGTTGTGATGAAGGAGGAGTGGTGATTAAATCCAGGAGAACTAAACCACACTAAACCCAACAACGCGACAAATCGGTGTGGCGTGGCCATGGTGGCAAGTTGCTTAGGGACAGCTTGTGCACCAGCCGCTAAACAACTCAATTCTGGACTGCTCTGATGGACCAAGGCACTAGAAACCTTTGTTTAAAATAAAACAAACACAAAAGTGTGTGTGTGAGAGAGAGAGGCTCACGGTCAGTGAGTGCATGAGAAAAGTTTCCGGAGAGAAGAAGCCTAAACACATTAGTGTCTTTGCCAAATCGAGCAGGCCAGAATTTAGAGACGTCTTGCAACATTTTTGAAATTGTCACACTTTTAGTGTGAGGCGCAACAATTTACACTAAACACACACTTAACCACACACATTCACACACACAAATAATGGAAGGAGTTTCAGTCCCTTGGTGCGTGAGCCATCTCTGAGTAGACTCCGGCGTGAGCAACATACACACTTATACATTTTAAGAGTTTTTATACAGTATATATTTCCCTAGAATGTTTTTTAATTTCTATTAAACATCTTCAGTTCAATTGTTATGTTATTTTATTTTTTTTACCAATACTGAAAAGCTACAGACCAAGGAGCACCACAGGACTTTTATTCCTCCCCTAAAATATATTGTTTTTATCTTTTTGTGTTTATAAAATGAAAAATTATTTAGTGTGGATGTTTTATTTTGTCTTTCAGTTGCTTTTGGAAATTTGAAATTTTGTGTATTTGTGCTTGTATATTTAAGGTAGTAGCAAAGTTCTGTCTGACTGTAATAAGATGTATTCTTACTTAGATATACCTAAAGCCATCTTGATCTAATGTAAAGAAACAAAATAGGAGAAATGAGGAAAAAAAAAACACCCTGCTCTTTGCTCCTCCCTCTTTTTTTAAGGGTAGTGTAAATGAAATGACAAAAGCCCTGAGGGTACAATGGCACCATGGGAAAATGTTTCCTGTGTCTTTTGTTTTTCTTCTGTATTTATTTAGGACGTTCAGAAATTCACGCAGCTGTTTCATGTCTACATAAATTGTTAGTTCTTTTCCCCTCCACTGTCAGATGTTTTATGTATTGCGTAACCTGATTCAACCCGTGTCAAGTGAATGTGCTGAAATGTTAGCCAACGTTCACTCCAATCACTGGCTTTCAAACATTATTTCCCCGCAATGTTTTAATTTGTGCCATCTTCAAACATGTTCTAAAAACCAGCTTAACATGTTCATCCTGCATAGTTTGTTAACAGTTTAGTCCATAAATTCCACTCATGAGTCATAAAAAGTCTGAAAGAAGTCCTGCTGTTCTTGATTTGGCCCTTCTGGTATTCATTGCGACCATAAGTGAAGTGGAATCTTTGTACATTTCTATTTTGTTACACTTTCAACCCATTTAAAATTGAGTTTGAATGGTGACTTGTACCTTCCTCAAACCCTGTAGAATCATTGTTTGGTATCATTTTTTTTATTTGGTTAGTTTCTGCCCTTGCTAATTAATGTATGGTACCAATAAAAAAGATACATTTTCACTTTAGAGATTGTTTGAAATTATGAAGTTATTGCTAAACTAACAAAGTTGGTACTTAACATTGCGACATTTACCAAAGCAATTTTAGATTTTGCATTTATTTTTTTTAAACATATGTGCCAGTATATAGTACAAATTGGTGATGAAAACAAAACGTGTGATACAGAGCTAATAGATTTTATTTTTCAAATTTATTTTAATTACATAGTCAAATGACTCAGGAGCAGTTGTGACACACCCACTAATCAACATATAGAGCACAACCAAGAAAGTAGTGGCGTGATTAAAATACATTTTAATTTAAGAATAAAAAATATTTTGCATATTGGTGTATGTGGTGTATACAAATGGTCTACGCAAATACACTTAATGATGCTATAGTAATTGATTGAATTATTGAACATGTAAACAGTTAACAAGAGTTATATATATATATATATCATATTTTTAGTTAATTAATTTAATATTCGATTTTTTTAGAGTACAAAGTAGATGCAATTATTGTTTGAGAAATAATTAACATGATCTGTGTCGTGACATATGACTTATTTGGGCAAATGTGTTATTTCAGAAGTGTTACCCCTTCACATATTATTAGGACTATCTATAGACAACATTTTGAGTTTACAGACTGTATTTTATCAGCTTTTTAAAGTCAATATTTTTAATACATAAAAAGTCAATGATTCATTCTCACACTGTTTAGACTTATTGTGCCATAGAGGGAAAGAAATCACTGAAATGAAATCCCTCAATAATAAATTTTTAGCAACGTTTTTTTTTTTTTAGTTTATTAGTCCAAATAAGTGCGCAACACTTAATGTGTGTATCGGGGTGTAGTGACACTATGTACCGGTAGAAGGCTTAACACTAGTTAGCAGCATGCTAGCTGAAGAACAACTGTTGTGTCAAGGATTCATGAGCAACATACACGGAAAGTGAGGTGAGAGCGAACACTTGTATCTTTACGGAAATGCGGATAAATAATGCAACGCGATTTTGATGGCAATTTCCACGGCCACACATTGCTTGTGACGGCTCATTTGATGGATGCGACCGTGTTTTTTCTTGACAGATTTCAGCAAGCAAGCATTAGCTGTCGATTCGCTAATCGAGGATTCAAAAGCAGGGTGTTATTTGAAAAGTGTTAACAGTGGAATAAAATGCTCTTGGTAACATGATGAACGGAGCGTTTTATTCGTAAATCAGGTGAAGCCTAGACTCCAGAAGACTAGTTAGCAAACATTGCGTTTTAAGCTAACGCTAGTTCATTAGCTTCCCATCCCAATTCATCCTTAATGATTCATTTTTAGCCAACGCCAGTTGGTAAACAAGTTACATGGCATAAGTGCGAATTTAAATTAAGAAGAAAAACGTTGTTAAACTGTCAACCGACTGACAGCAAAAATCAAGAGACGGCCGAAATATAGAGAGAAGGGTGGGTTGGTTCTTAGGGCAAAAGCACACCACTTTTCGGCATGCCTTTGCTGTGCCCCATTGCATGCCCCGTAGCACAGGTTCGAGTTCTTAAGAGCTGCTCACGTCAACGTCTCACCATAAACATCTCTTTACACCTTATCGTGGCTTTCGCTGCTGACAGTGATCTTATCGGAACCCGTATTATTCAAGTCCAGACCATTTGTGTTGGACTGAATCACATCTATGGATGATGATTGGTGTCCTCGAGCCATTACTCTGAGTCAGCGTCTACCTTATATTATCATCTGTAATGAATATGTATGTGTCCGTGTCCTTAGACCTCGCCATGTCTCAGGTGGAGAAGAAGGCAGGTTTGTTGAGGAGGACATCGTCCTCCAAGAAACCGCTGAAGGAAAAGGTGGTGTTGATGTATGATGAGATCTTCGGAGTGAGTATCATACGTCACAAATCCCCATTACATCAACGTTTATAGTCATATTATTTTTGTAAATAATGCGTTGTATGTTTGTTTTAGAAAGAGGACCCAGCTAAGAATAACCCTCGCTTCTGGGATGAGCTGTTTCTGATGAAGGTATATTTATGGAGTCAATATTAACATAGACAGAGACAATTAGCATCATGACATCCTCTTTTTGCAGGTGAACCTGGAGTACTTGGAGTCGAAGCTGGAGAGTGTCGATGGCGAGGAGGTGCAGCGGATTCAGGACAACATCAATTCTCTCTTCCATCACAGTGTTCAGGCTCTCGGGGAGGAACATCAGATCAAAGTGGTCAATGCTCTCCAGGTGACTTTTGGATGAGTTTTAGACTGCGTTGTGTGCTGTATGTTTCATCTCTAACCAAATTCTGGCTTTGTGCTACCTGTGTTGTACTTCTCTGTTCTCCCAGACTCTATGTGCACTTTTCAGAGGAGTTCATCAAAAGAACAAGTCGGCATCTGGCTTTGACATCATTAATATGCTTGTGGGTTTTGACAAGGCCGAGCAAAGGATGAAGGTATTCAGTCAGTCTACGACGTGAAAGACAAAAACTCTCTGTCATGCACATGGATGGCAAATGCATGAAAAGAAAAGAAGTTCAATCCTAGCTGTGTTTGCTACAGGACCTCATGGAAAGACTGGACAGCCTCCTTTGTGGGGACGGCTCGGAGAGTCTGAAGAGCCTTTGTCTCAAACTTCTGCTGTGTCTAGTGACGGTGAGACATCATAGCAAAATTGACGAGTGCAGTTGCTGTTGTTACTATCAGGGGTCATTTTTAACTTGATTAAACTGCGTGTGTTTGCAGGTAACGGACAATATTAGTCAGAACACCATCTTGGAATATGTGATGATCAATAGCATCTTTGAAGCCATTCTGCAGGTAAGATGGCGTCAAAGGAGAGAGAGGCGTGAACATGTCAATTTTGTTTTTGGAGTGAAAGACCACTTTCAGTGCACAAATATCCCACCCTTAATGTATATTGTTGAAGGGGAAGTCAATCCCATTTTTTTTTAATGCATAGACTAGTCTGCATAGAACATCTATGCTGACTAGTCCAAACGCAGCATTCTGATTAACATTGCGTTTGCGGAATATGAGTTAAGCAGTAAAATCCACCTGTTTTTAGCCATCCAAAGGGGCGGCCATTTTGTCATTTCTGTCAACTGAAAATGACATCACAGTTGCTCAGGGTTCAGTTTAAAAAAAAAAGGAAGGAGGTGATTGGTTATTACCTTCGCCCTGAGCAATGGTGATGTCATTTTCAGTCGACTGATGTGACAAAATGGCTGCCTCGTGAGATGACTAAAAACAAGTGGATTTTGCTTCTTAACTCCTATTCCACAAACACAATATTAATCAGAATGTGATGTTTAGACTAGTCAAGGTGCATGGTACATTTTACATATTAAAGATTTTTTTTTTTTTTTTTTTTTTGGAGGTGTGGGGTGTTGACTTCCCTTTGTGTTGGAGGGTTTTTTTCCCCCTCGTTACTAACATACAATTAGTAACGTTGCTGGAGTTTTAAATGTGAAATGGGATAAACCAAATACCAGAACAGCAGATTAAATCAGTCTCTAAACGGGCAAATCCAAATGGGGGAAATATAATCTGAAAGTTGGTTGTTTTACCACTTGTTAATATTTAATATAATATTTAGTCTTGACCTTAAAGTCTGTATTGTGATTATTTTATTTTTAAAACATGTTATCAGTGATTCTACCTGGTCTCTGCAGATTCTTTCTGATGCGTCCAGTAGAGGGCAGCATGGTTACGATGCCGTCGTTCTTCTTGCCCTTCTGGTCAATTACAGGAAGTATGAGGTTTGTTTTTTTGACTGACTTGATGCACTCAATATTTGCAATATAACAAAAACGTTTACCTTGATTCGACTTGTGCAAATTGTGTGTATTTCAGTGCAAAATGGATGGTAAAATTCTTTCAAATGCTTTCTTTTTCTGTTTGTGTCAGTCGGTAAATCCATATATCGTGAAGCTCTCCATCGTGGATGATGAGCCCACACTGGATGTAAGTATGTCTAGTACGGTGCAGTGCAAACGTTTCAAATGACCTTTTGCTTTGACGGAATAAAGTTCACTGCGTCTCTTATTTATGATTAAAATCTTTGGTTCTTTTATCTCAGGAAGGTTTTTTAGGTTGTAATTTACCAGACATGTTTTGATGTGGATTTTGCTCTCCTCAGGAACATTTTAGTTTTCCATATATTCCATGCAGAATTGGTCAAACATAACATCTAACTGTGGCTCAGACATGTATGTCACACAAATAAAATAAGCGTTCATACAAAACAATCTAATATATATCCTTGTTTTGCTCTTCTTTTTCCGCTCAGGGAATGGGCCTGGTTGTCCACCACGCGCTAACAGAATATAACAGGTACGATGTAATCCTTTACATGTACAAACAAAAAACAAGGCACCATAAGTTTATTTTTGCTGTTTTAAATACATGTCTGAAGGAAATAATGAAACAGTTATTTATAGCCTGCTGTCCTTTGTCAGCCATGAATGTTTTTGTATGCAGCAATGATTGGAATTTCAATGCTGTTTCTAAAGTACGTAAGCGGTTATGTCACTTGACAAATGTGTCCGAGTAATTAGTGTCAGCTTTGTTTAGTCCATTGCTGTGCATACAATGCATCAATCTTTTGGTTACTTTGTCTGACTCTACCTATCATTCTGTCAACCTTTTTTTACTTCCTTCTTCCTGTTAATTGTCCCACTTTATTCTCTCGCTACAGGCAGTACAAAGACAAAGAGGAAGAGCACCAGGGTGGCTTCTTCTCCACCCTCACTAGTATGGTAGGTATTTCCTTAGTACAATTTATTGAAAGAAAGGATGTTCAGTTTTGCACTGATGGTCCGATTTGTTGTTCTCTAAATTTGAGCAATTCCGCATTTGTCCACAGGTGGGCAGCATGTTTATTGCGGATGCGGATGAGAAGCTCTCTGTTCAGTACGTAACAATCTCAGTTTTTGTGTTTGGGTTGTTTTTAACTTTGCTGGAACCGATTGGTAATATTGCTGAGGTTGTTGCAAAAGTGTGATGGTTTCTCTCTGTCAATGACTCTGCTGGCTCCGACTTTGAATGTCCGTTTTGTCTGCAGGACTAACGAAGCAATTTTGCTGGCACTGTACGAGGCCGTCCACCTCAACCGCAACTTCATTACTGTATTAGCACAGGTAACGTTCAGACCTTTTCTATGGGTTTGCTCGTCTGTCGACACACTGCTGCACGTTTGTGCTCTTCATTAAGATATCATTTTGTTAAGTTGCACAAGCAGCTTCATGTCTTATTACTCATTTATAACTACCGTTTTTTTCTCAGTGCACTGAAGGAAACAGCTGGTGTTCACTGAGTGACACCTTTATAATATCTTCCATGTTTTTGGTCTTTCCTCAGAGCCACCCCGAGATCGACATTGTCGCTACACCGACCAACCAACCTCAGACGACACCAACAACGCCACTTGGCACAACGCCACCTTCTCTCGACAGTATGTCGTTCTCCTTTTTCTCCCCTTATCTTTTTCTTCTCTCTTGTTCTTATAGCCGTAGAGCTGTTGTTATTATTTTTTTGCAATTAGTTTGGGAGTCATACCACAAGGTCTAACATGCTAGATTACTTCTAATGCCCTAAAACCTTCTGAATTTCGAGAATGGAAAAAGTAATTTCCCTTGCAGTGCCCCCAGCAAACTGCAACCCTGCTTTTCAATTTTAAGTATCCCAGAGCCTCCACTGGAACTATGTATTTACAAAAGCTTCAAACCACAAGTTTCCCTTTAAACAATTTGGAAGTACCTGAAGGGGTCAGGGGATGGAACAAAGTATTTTGAAAGCTTTTTAGCATTCTACCTCGTTTCCTCAGTTTGAGCTGAACTGTGTTGCAAAATGCATTTTTCATGACTACTTTCCCCGACATTGCGACTTTGTCCTGTCGTGACCAAAAACCCTTGGACACCCAAATGCACCTACACCGGCAGCCTTTTCAAACATTTAGTAGTTTGTTTTATGAAATGGAGATGGTTCAGTTAACAAGACAACTGGAAGACAACTCAGTAGTGATGTTTCTCAGTGGACCAAAATGCTTCCAGTTTAGTTTGCACGTCGGGTTCATTTGGGATACACTTATGTTAATAGGGGCATGTTTCTATCTCGGGCTAGTTGTCCCATGGCTACGAGAGCCATTTTCTGTATGAAATATTAACTCCTCCGTTAAGATGAACCTGTCACATGCAGCCTGCGTTAAAACATGATCACACGTATGCCTGCAGTCCGGAATATCCAAGCGCGTTAGAACTCCCTGTGATGGAATCTGTACTGACAGTGTGGAAATGTTTCAGTCCTGTGGGCCTGCAGTGAGCGCAAATAGAAATGGCCGCGTCATCATTAGTGAAACAAGCTATTGTGAGAAAAGATTTTCAGTGGGTGAAAATACCGGTCGAGACAACATAGCAGCTTCAATGATGGATTTGAAACTTACCTTCTCTTATCGTTGTTTGCTTGAATGAATATAACCACTACGAGGCGGTATGCTTACTTTAAGAGGGCCAAGTCAGAGCTCAGCGATATTTATTTATTTATTTTTGGATTAGGTTATCATGGGAATGACTGAACTGGAACTGACATGTGTTGAATGGTTTCTCAGATTCAAAGTTATTCGATAGGAGCTTTTCCATGCGCTTACACCCAGATTGGCTGAAGTTTTAATTGTTCATGTGCTGTCTAGTGATGAACAACCCAGAGCTGCCACTGGATCCCAACTTGCAGACAAGCAACCTTCTCATCACCTTCCTCAAGTACGCCTCTATCGTAATGCAGGATACTAAAGGTAAAAATAGCACATTTCCTATTCTGTCCGCTTTCTTTTAATGCTTCCTCGCAGTCCTCATCTTTCATCCATACAATATATACTTGCGTGATGTGTGCATATCCTTCCATGTTTATGAATTTTCTCCGATCTTTTTCCACCAATTAAAACCTTACATGTTTTCAGATGAGCATCGACTCAACAGTGCCAGACTGTGCCTAATCATCCTCACATGTATAGCCGAGGTAGGAGCAGCGTGCATACTTTGACATCCTTCATCACTTGAGCTCTGGATCTCGGTCGTGTTTACCACGTGGTGTATGTGTGTGACAGGACCAGTATGCTGATGCCTTTCTGCACGATGATAATATGAACTTCAGAGTCAGTTTGCATAGAATGGTGAGTCCATGGTGTGAACATGTTGAGTGGTTTACTGTGTATGTTTGTGCTATCGCCTAATGTGTCCTAAATGTCATGAGGTTTGAAGCAATTTTGAAAATCTGGTCCGAGTGAATTTGTTGGCATTTTTTATATTTCTTTGTTTGTTGGGCATTTCTTTGCAAAACTGGTGATTTCAGGTAGCTGGAGATCTGGGTGATTAAGGCAACTATGTAATAATAGTCCAGCCAGGGGCACCCCCACAGTTGTCGCTAGGAGTTTTACAATTTTTATTGTATAAAAAACAAATAATAGAACGTAATTTTGGATGAAGGCAAGGTAGCAGATCATTGACGTGTCAAATGTATTCCTTTTGCAGCCCATGAGGCACAGAAAGAAAGCCGTGGAGAAGAACATTCCTTGTTTGCCGCTAGTATGCGCCGTTCTGGGTAAGATGTTTTTTATTAGTTGTCACATTTGCCTCATCTTCATCAAATTCCTGTTTATAATTATTCACTGTAATTGGTGATTACTTGGGAGTCGTACGTGTAACAGAAATATCACTGACAGTTATTTTAACACGCATTTGTCTCCTTTTGTTGGAGACATTTTGCAAAAAGAGATCAGCTTTTATAATTCACTTTTCTACTGCTTTTTTTTGGTACTTTCTACAGATCTGATGGTCGAATTTATCGTCACACACATGATGAAGGATTTTCCCATGGATTTGTACTTGTGAGTATATGCAGGACTCAATGCCCACAAAATTGCATTGATGTTAGTCACATTTTTATTTTATTTTTTTTTGTTTGTTTACGTCCTCATCAGGCGCTGTGTTCAGATCATTCACAAGCTTCTCTGCTACCAGAAGAAGTGCAGAATCAGGTTACACTACACATGGAGAGAGCTATGGTCAGGTATGCATCATTTCCGAAAAGGAAAATCAGCTGTAACATTACATCAACCAGTCACCATAACAATATGACCGCGATGAGCTGAGTAAAATATTCTGCCTTTTGCAAATGTGATAATGTTGACTTTTATTTAATACAATAAATCTCTGACATTGTCAATTAAAACGGAGCCTCACAGGCAGGATATTTTACACATATCAGCATAGTATTAAGTATCGTCATTAGGGCTGGAAGGTAAATCAATATCAAAAGAAAATGCGTTCCATAAAATGTTCAATAGGAAAAAAAATCAGGACTAAAATCCTTGTTTACGGTCCTCGTTTGAACAGTGCACGTCTCATTAATAAGGGGCGTGGCTTCGGTCAGACTCAAGGGTTTGAGGGAGCAGTGAAGTCAAGTCAGACGACATTGAAATTTTGCAAACCGTTTTAGAACTGCAAACTTGCTCTCTAAAGTTGCATATTTTTGAACTCATGACTGGATTTTGCTGTCTTTCATCTTTTTTTTTTTTCCCTCCCTCTCAGCTATGTTGACAACTACAGTTTTTCTTTTTTGTAAGATTTGTGTTGTAAATCTCTTGATGCTTACATTTGTTGTGCATCAATGTTTAAGAGTTTACACTCATTGCAAGCAAAACGCAATTTCACTCCGAAGTCATTGCCATGTGCGTTTGGAAATAAATTGCATCATTGAGTTTGGATAATGAGTCTCTAAAGAAAGCACAATCCATCATGGTGGCCCTGGTTTCAGCCTGGTCAACACAACACAGGATCACATTCCACTTTTTAATGGTCCCATTGCGCTGTCTCTCATTAGAATACTGATTCCTCTAATCAGACCAATAATCGGCTTCATTCTGTGGATGGCGCCGCTTTCCCTGCTTGCGGTAATGATAATAAGGAGAAAAGAAAAGAATGAGTCAAATTAAACCGGTAGATGCTTATCTTTCAGCGTCTTACAGAAAGTATTTTTATTTATGCTTTTTGCATAGGTTTCTCTAAGTCCTATATTATTACATCTTATTAACTCATTTACTACCATTGACGGCTAAAGACGTCAAAGATCCTCTTTTTTTTTTAACTCTGCTGTTAGTGATGTGCAGTACACTGAATAAAGCTTGGTGCCGACATAATTCTCTGCTCAAAGATGTCTATCAACCCTCTGGATATATATATTTTTTTTTCATTAACGACTTCTTGTCTCCCTCTGCATAGCGCTTATCAACCTGCTCAAGTTCCTACTGTCAAATGAAACCACACTGCTGGCTAAGCACAACATCTTTCATCTGGCGCTACTGGTAAGAAACACCGACTCAATGTTACTAAGACAAAAAAGGCAATATCGAAAAGTGCCTGACAGTCTTCTGCGTGACTAATGTGCACAAGATTGAATTGCGAGATGTGTTAAAAAAGTTCCAAGACTGATGTTGCAAAAGATACATTTAAAACACAAACTACTACTACCGCCCCCCCCCCCCCCCCATCCCCACCACTTTTGCTTTCGCACACTGCATGTGGAGAGGCGAGTGTTGTAGCAGGCCACCTTGTGGCTGCAGCTTCACCATGACAATTCATCTGAGCAGCCAACAGTAGTTGGCCAAGAAGATTATCGTGCTGGAGCAGTCTCTGCTCACTCAACCTGCCTCCGTGTGATTTCCCAACCCCCTCTTTCCAAGCTTAAGGCTGTCATTAAATACCTGTTTCAAAGACAAGGAAGACATCAAGATGGCTGTGATGACAGCACTGCGGAGGATTCGAGAAAAATCCTTACAGGAGTTCTTGGCGTGGCAGAGAAGGGTGAAAAAGTGTGTTAGCCTCCCGGGGGATTACTTCAAAGCGGGGAATTTGAAGTGTGTCTTATGTGACACCCGTCCTGGGATATTTCTGCTACACCTTGTATTGCTTTAGGATGCAGATGAAGTTAATTCGATGTAATCATGATATTATGTGGCATAAATGTCTGTCTTTGGATTAAGCATGCTGTAATGTTTAATGGTTCTTCCTTCCTGTCTCCGAATCCAGGTGGTCAACCTGTTCAACATGTTCATCACATATGGTGACACATTTCTGCCCACGTCTAACAGCTATGATGAGCTCTACTATGAGATTGTGCGAATGCACCAAGTGTTTGACAACCTCTACTGTATGGGTACGTTTAACTTCTTGAAGCATTTCCAAACCCAAGTAAAGCTGAAGTTCTTCTGCAAACGATAAAAACTTGCTAAAAGTCTTAACTGATTCCTGACATTGACAGTAAAGAATTTGTAAAAAAAAAAAACCTTTTAATTTAACAGAATGAAGCCTTTAATGAAAGAATTACACTCGCAACTCAAAGCAAAAAATTGACTGAGCCACGGCTTGTATCTTATAAAAATCGGAAATGGGGAGGTTAATGTCAGTCGAGGCAACACTGCCTTCTTTAAACCTGCAGATAGATATTTGGGGAAAAAATTACATGCAGCTTTACTTTTTACTCAAAAATGTGTTCATCAACCAACACGGCCAATAATTCTGTCTCCAGATTTTGCTAATTATGAAAAATTGTGACCCTATAACATTTTTTTTTCAAATTAGTACACAATAAAATCATGCAACTTGTTGTTTTTCAGTGCTGAGAGTTTCAACAAACACTGGCCAGTGGAAGGAGGCTGCGAGTAAAGTCACACACGCCCTTGTTAATGTTCGGTAATAAAACACACACACGCACACACATTCTTGACCACCAAAACTGTATGCAAGAGGAAAGAGTCACATTGGCGTGTTGAATGAATTTCAAAGAAGAATGTGGTACAGAAAGTTCAAAATAGTAAATCATTTATTTGTATTTAATTTTGTTTCGGGATCCCAACCTAATTCCTGTTTGAACGTCTTCCACCTCTCCCTCCTGCCCTTCAATTAGATTCACACACGTACTGTCTTTTCCCAGTGGTAAAGTAATTCCTCATCTATGATCCTCTGGGGTCACCCTGGCTTTGAGTTGTCCCTTTATGAGCTGGTTTCTTTCACCTAATCAGTTGCGCCCTCCAGAGAGCTTCGGCTGCTTAAATTGGCAGTTGTAAAGGCTGAAGGGAAGGCGGCGGGATGTAAGTGTTGCCGAATAATTTACAGAGGAATAAATAAACAAAGGCAGGGAGAAATCAAGAAGTCATATCGTCGATGGAGAAACTAAACCAATTGGATTTCTTCCCATCATCCCTTTCTGACATTCAATGGCTATTGTTTTCTTCATGCTAAGGGGGGCGTAACAGAAAATAATTGAGAAGCACTGGCAAAGCCCCTATCTTGTCAAACCTGCTCACCGTAATCCATTACTTGGGTGCACCCGTATTTGAGTTTGCAATCTGCAGTTTAGCAACACGCCATAGTTGCCTCCTGTACTTCACTGCAGTGTTTCCCCAAAGCACGCAAGCACATTGCAGGTGGTACGAGGAAACAATTTGTTGATAATTGTATCAATGTAGTCAAATCAAAGTATTTTTATATGTGCTTAAAGATTCCCATCTTGATACGATTAAGTCCGTCTTTGGTGTGCCTCGTGCCCACTCTGCTGCAATCTGCTGAGGCTTGACCTCGTCTCCCTTCTCGGAGATGAATTGGACTCAGACTGTGAGCCAGGTCGTCATCAGTGCCGCGCGGCCCTCCTAATGCTCTTGTGGGTGTTTGGGAGCAAATCCCCGCCAGCCTGCTTCCAAAATCGCAATGAAAGCTTTTGCAGCAGACTGGCGCAGAAGATTTCATTTCTGTAAATAGTGAATGAGTTGTTCCGTCACGTGTCGCTGTACACCCGGTAACATGCTTGTTTTGTTTTTGAAGGGCAATCATCAACCATTTTAACCCCAAGATTGAGTCATATGCTGCTGTGAACCACATCTCGCAACTGTCAGAGGAGCAGGTAACAGCACGCAACAGAATTTCAAAATCTCATGGGCATTTGGCCAGGATGTGGCATTACACACAATGTTGATTTCAATTTATTTGTGTTGTACATTTCCTGTTTACATTATGCGTTCAGTTCCCACTCAGACAGTGTGAAATGGTTGTTTGTCTATATTTGGACGGACAGAAACCTCCTATGTGCAAATTTGGTCAATTTAATATTTTTTCACATTTTGATAATGTTGGTCAGTCTCCGTGCGGGTGGGTCTGTTGTTTTTACAAATTTTTGACCAATGTAAAGCGTTGAAAATGGCTTACTGTCTTTGATAATACAATGTTACTGGCTCAAAAAAAAAAAAAAAAACGTGCCATTTTTGGTTTTCATGAAAAGCAAGAGATGAGGAAAAAAAAAGGCAATTCACTGAATTTTTCCTGCTTGCTTTTCCCCTCTTAAATTCACATTGTGCTTTGCAGCAAACTGTCTTGAAACATTTGCAGTGAGGCAATTTCAAACACAACTAAAAATCATTAAAGCACAAACACATATACAGTTCAGTTTAAACTTGTTCACGTGGCATGATTTTAAAATTGTTGGCACACTTACAAAACTTGAGCGACCCCACACACGATTTAAAAAAAAACAAAACAAATCAAAGGCATATCAGTTAAAGTCATCACATCGTACACCTGGTGTGGCCTGAAAATGTTTTGTGATTTACGTTAAGAGATCATTACTCTCGCCAAACAGAAGACAAGCAATGTGTCGAATGTCTGTGACTTGCTGCCATGCTATTGCCCTGACATGTTTTCAGTTTACCTGCAGTGATTGCCGGCTGCCATACAAACCAAATCTGGACTTACTTATTTGATCTGTTTACAAACATAAAATGAACCCTTTTCCCGACACACACGCACGTAAACACTAAATTACTTCTTTTTGTCATTAAGGAAGCGCTGATGAAGAGACGAGCTCATTAAAGTCAAAGCGAGCACAGCGAGGATAGAAAAAACATTTTTCAAAACGATAAGAGTGATGGATATGGTCATTATAATCCCGCCATGCTCTTATCTGCTTGACTTAAGCACAACAAGCAAGCGAGGAAAATGGAAGTTTGGTGTGACTGAGCTGCGAGATTCCCATTGCGCGACCAGGAGTTTCAAATGAGAAGAAAGAATCCCGATGGATTCACTCGTGCTTTGCACATCAGCCTCAATGTTGTCTTACATCTGACTGCGGGCTGTTGACTCTGTTCTGACACTGATTGCTTTCGAGGATCATTTAAACTGCGGATTCTCAAATGCAGCATTAAGTCTTGAGTTTCGGTGCTCTTCCTCGAGTGAACACACACGCCACCTGTACACCGTCAACTTCTTGTGTCTTCATTCCCGAAAGTGACACAAAAAGATTGTTGTCCAGAACCACGGATCCACATTAAAATGCAAACACATCCTAGCATGGGGGCTGCTTGCGTTGCTTGTTATTTGAGATAACAAAAACACGAGGGGGACGTGCCTGCTTGATGATGCCGAGTTGTGTTTGCGGGCTAAAGCCTCTTTGCTCAACCGTCACGTGAGCCGGCTTGCAGCCTCCTGTCTTCTCTGGATTCCTTTTTCATGCTCTGTTTGCTTTCTTTCCATTTTTTGTTTTTGTGCTTCCAGCCTGTTTGTCACAGGAGGCACATAAACTGAGGTTATCATTCAAACGTGGAATTTTTCCATCATAATGCCGTTTCATAAATAGAAATAGGTGGAGCGCTTCGGATTAATCAAAGTAAAATGTCTAAAAGTGATGGCTCAGCTGTTTTGGACATACTGCATTCCACGTGGTGAGTGCATGCAATAAGTGGAACCCCACCACACTTAACATCGATGTGTTTCCAGTCATCCACATCAGCAGCGTTTTTATTTTGCCGAGGAAAGCGTTCCAAGGCGAACGTTTCATGCTGTGTTTCGGGGTCATTAATAAAATAATGAAAAATGTTGGCATTAACGCCTATTTCATGGCTGAGAGGGTAACTGTCAGGGGAGGAGCTGTGGAGCATCTTTGCATAATTAGCTCTGATTTCACTCCAGCTTCTCATCTCAGCTGGACGCACACACACACACACACACACACACACACACGTCAGCTTTTATCATTTGGAATACACGAACTGAGATGCCAAGTTGATCATGCACATATTGAGACTGAAGAGTGGAAAAGAGAAGAGCTGGAAATAGCTTAGAAGTAGCCAGCAGACGATGGTGACGATGCAGCGCGTGATCCCTCATAAATAAAATGTTTTGTTGAAGTATTCAACCCTGATTAATATTTGACTGTCTCAGTTATGCGTTCATGTCATGCAATGTGTCTCTTTTGCCTGCGGCTGCGTTAGGTGCTGGAGGTGGTGCGCTCCAACTACGACACCCTGACACTCAAACTGCAGGATGGTTTGGACCAGTTTGAGAGATACTCGGAGCAGCCCAAAGAGGCGGCTTTCTTTAAGGAGCTGGTGAGACGACCAAAGTGTACCTCAAATTTCCAGCCTTTAGTAATGCTTCCATTTACGCTTGTGCTTTGTCAATATGAATTTGGATGATTTATTATTTTGTCTATCGATATAAGATGCTCCTGGCCTCTTGGCTTTTCCTATTTTTTTTTTTTCATTAATGTGCTGTCCTCGCGACACGTGCCTATGTGCAGCCAGACAGCCAGGGAACTAACGAAGAAAACTCCGTAGACATGGCGTACTTTTCTTGCTTTTATGAAGTTCTCTTGTCCATACAGACAACAATTTTAAGCATTTTTTTTAAATATAAATATAGTAACTGCAACAAAGAAGAAATAACCAGAGTTAATATAGTGCAGGTCTGTACACGAGCAGTTAGCTTGATGAAATAACACATTCCCATACACTTGCGTTCAAAATAAAGTACACACTTGACCTAAAATAAATGTTGATGAAATAAGAAACACTCACAAAGACAAAAGTCTTCCAAGGCTCGAGTGTTTTGGAGTACGTTTACCAAGTCATGAGCCTCTCTTACGCTAATACGACTCTCTTTTTCTTCGGAGGTGAAATACGTCAAAGATCCACTATTGAAACAGATGCGCTAACATCAACAAATTCCAAAACGATCCACAAAAAGAAGAGTTCTTACTCTCACACTTTTATCGGTCGTTTTAACAGCTTGCACTAAGCAATCGAAAATAATAAACTTATTTATGAGGAAACGTGAACTTATTCAAAATCTTTGACGAGCACAAACTTGTGAAATATTAACGTCTATGCAAGACATGACAGTTAGTCTTAAACAATTGCAAAATAATTAGACGTCATTATTACTTTAACAATGGCGTGACCGGCAATTTGACGGCTTGCAGCGCAAGAGCATTACGATACAATGGGCGCTCCTCTAACTGTTTCTCATTATTTCATACGTCAATTTACATTAAAAGATATTCACAGCTGAATTTCAATGAACAACATTTTATTCGACACTCGAGCAGTAAGCAATAATCATTTTAGTCGATGAAATCATTGCTGTTCTCCCCGTACCTGTGTGGGTTTTCTCCGGGGACTCCGGTTTCCTCCCAAAAATATGCACGGTAGCTCGATGTGATTGTGAGTGTGAATGGTTGTTCGTCTACGTGTGCTCCGCGATTGACTGGAAACAGTTCAAGTTGTATCCCGCCTACTGCCCAAAGACAGCGCGGCTCGGATTATGGATGGCTGCAAATTCGTCAAGCTTTCATCAGACAGCGACAAAAGCCAGCTGTTCAAAAGCCACATCCTATGTCGCGGCATCACTTAGCTGTGACTGCACTGACCAATACGTGTCCCGTGTGTGTCCTCAGGTGCGCTCCATCAGCCTGAATGTGAGGAAAAACGTGTCCTTGAACACCCTGAGTCAGGATGTGCTTCTCAAAGAGTTCTCCACCATCTCCTGAGAAGCATTCTCATGCACTGACGGTGTACAGACGCGCACGCTAACACCAACTAGAACATGTCTTCTTCATTCCTCTTGGACTATTGAAACTTCTCTCACGGGCCAGAAGCACTTTGCAGAAGCTCTACCATGTGAGATGCGAGTGCGGGTGTGGCTCCTTGTGTGCAAGCTGCAGTATTGGCTGGACTGTTAACATGCCCTGAATTTTTGGATGGCAGATAATTTGAAGAAGTATTTTTAATCCACTGCTGGTGGCGTCTGCTGTGATTGGGTGTGTCTAATTTATTTCTCTACTTTGCGCTTCATGTTCTTGTACGTGTTCAATTACATTTCAAGTATTTTCACTTGACACATTTTGCTGATGGTCGAATAGTAATGACGTTGATGCTCTGGAGTTACCAAAAGGAAGCCATGACTAACTACTGTGTATCTTAACAATCATTTCTTACTTAAGTTGAATGAAACTGAATATGGTGATTTTTCTTTTTGTTGTTGTTGTTTTTCTAAATAGGTTTGTGATCCCCCCCACATGGTTTGGTTTTTGCTTCAAGTCTGACTTAATAAAAAAATATATATAAATATATTTCGGTACACGGGATTCCTCATTTGTTCACTGCCTGTAATTTACAATGGCTTGTTCTATTTTCCTTATTTCATGTTTTATTTGTTCATGTTTATTGTTTCGATAAAGCAAACCTCTGCTCACGTGGGCACAATCAGGAGACATATTGCGCACATACTGATATTGTCCAGCAACTTAACTGCGAATTTATGCTTTGTACGTTTTTATGATCTGATTTCCGTGTAGTGGTCCACTCGCCCGACGTCACTCCAGTCAGCGTGCAATCAGTTCCCATAATCTGCCGATGTGAAAAGTTGCTTACCCTGCGATGCACCGGCCCCGCTGTAGTCTGCCTTTCGCCAAGCTAACCTGAAGGTTAAAGAATGGATGTGTGTGTTTAAGTGCAAATCAAGCCAGACGTTTTTACTGCGACAATCCATTAATGCTGCTGAGTATTTGGAATGTTGCAATTGAAGCATATCGGCTTTCTCATCAAATTTTCATTCAGACGGAGATTGCCTACTTTGTTTCTACTGATACTCCCCCGTGCGCCCCCCTCCTTCGTTTCACTTTGTGTGTCCTGGACTGCATCTGTGTGAGCACAACGCGAGACTAAACACTCCTGAAGACGTTCGGCTTTACTGTACTGATTTTATTTCACTTTTTGGCATCATCACGAGTCAAGCTGTGAGTTTGCTAACTCATTTGTGTGCATTTACCCCACTGTATTTGTCACCTGCTATCAGTACTCCATCTTGAACCCTGTTGGCACTGTACTCGAGTACAGTGACTTGATAGTTAACAGCTAATCAAAAAATAAGCATAAGGCTGTTGAATGCTTCTCCCGGTTAAAATTTCAAAATTCACCCAAACAGCAAGGCACTGCTATCGTAATGCTAATGCTAATTAGCCTTTATGTAACCCTTCCATACAAGCAACAGAATGCATATAAATGGTTTCGCAACATGTAGGCAGATGATATTATAGTATTTCGTGGCAGATCTCCTTCATCCTCTGCGTAGAGCGACTAACATTAGTGCCGTACTGATGAACTCAGAGGAGTTGAGGTGTTATGAATCCCACTTGAGTTCCAGGCAGGTGAAATATATGGCTGCTTGCAAAGAGGCAAGGAATGCCAAGACTCAATGGAGCGCTATAGTGCCTCAATGAATAGTAGATCCATGTTTCTGTCCTACACTGTCCCCGTGGCAAAGGAGGCGCACCAGAAGGACCAGCATTTTATTGATCTTGTTTTATTCTTTTTAATTGTCATTTCTGTACATTTTTACTAAGTACAGTTTGAGTGTTTTTTTTTCTCTCATTAGTATATGCATTTCAACATTTTTTTTTTTTGGTGGGCTTGACCCAATTAATGGCATTTCCATTATTTCAATGGGAAAAGGTGATTTGGTTTCAGGAACAGATTACACTTTTATCTCTGTTGACCTAATTTTCTTGTCTTTGAGAAACCCACAAAAATTGAAAAGGCTTTAGGTTGAAATTTCAAGATGAACTTAAAAGCACGATGAGCTTTACGGGTGAACATAATATGATATTCTCTCAAATTTTCACTGCATTTCTTCAGTGTTTCAGTTCTTGCACAGCTTGCTGGCCTCATTCATGAATCCAACACCTTCCCGTTCCGCTCCTTGTTAGGGAACAGCAAGATGAGCAAAAAGTGATGAGACATTCAACAGTTTTGGCACATGCGTTCAAAAGTTTATACAAAGTCAAACATTTTTTATGAAGTGTTCTCTCCTTTTCAAACTCGCTCTCCATCCAGCCAGCCATCAATTTTCTGTACTGCCCCTCCTCATTGGTGAGCTGGAGCCTATTGCGTCTGAATTTGGGTGAGGTAAACGCTGCTGATTCAATATTCAAAGTGACTTAATTGATCTCCGAAGGTCAGTCCAAGTTTGACACTGGAGTGTGAGAAGGAAAACTGGAATATAAATATGCTTAGGCGATCTGTTGGTTCGCCATCAATAAGACGTCAGAATGACACATAACCCGTCTGACTTTCTGGCTGGCCGTTTTTTTTTTTTTCTTCCCAGATGGAGCTCAGGCCCTTTGTCTGCACTCCCCTATTTACATATGCATTTATTCGATATCGATATTTACTATGCTGCTGAAGCATTTTCTTATCCTTCCCTGACAAGCCATAAAGCCATAAAACCCGGAGGGGGGACAGGAGGCTGCCGTTATCAAAGAATTTTACAAGGTGGCAGCCCTCTTGGGAAGACCTGCCCCTGTCTGCACAAGTGATAAAGAACAGAGGAGAAAGGAGATAGCACCATGGGGGAAACTGGATTTGAGGTGATGGGATTGGACATGTGACCATTCACAAATATTTCTTGCAGTCTGCCTATTTGGAAGTTTACAAGCAAGAATGAAAGCTGCTCTGGTTGATTCAAAGAAATTCGACAATGCGTTGCTGCAAATGAAAGTCTTGCATGGGAATTTGTTTTTTCTTTAGTGCATGAATAGGAGAATAATGAGAAAAAAATATTTTGAACTCAGTTGAAAAGATGATTTCATCTTGTCCAGTATTGTCTTTTTCATTGCTTTCTGTTTATTCCACACTTTAGTCAGTTTGTGTCATCTGTGACAAATTGACCTCGTACCTATACTCCACCTCTTCAACAACACAACAAAATAATTTGGGGTATTTTTTAGCAGAAGTGAGTTGTGTCCACAGAAGTTGCTGAAGTTTCCAAAAAGTTATTTTTTCTCGTATTTTTGGGGAGATGGGGAAAAACATTGGCCAAATCTTTTCTGTGATTTTTTTTCACTAATTCCTATGTAGTTTTCTTAGTATATATATATATTTTTAAAAGAAGTAGAAGGAAACCAGAGGGATCTCTATGAATTAAGGATAAGGTTGAGCAGCAGGTGGATTTTCATCGTTATAAATTTCAATGCATAGTAAAATCCTCATTGCGCGAGCGTTTATTATCAAATTAAAACACACATACACACACAAAAAAAATAAAATATTGTCAAACGGAAAAAAGGAAATCAGCGTGAAAGATAAATCAATATCGCAGTAAAATATTATTATTATTTTGTGAACATTATTAAATGAATGCAGTTTTTCTATTTTCTTGATTGAGTCATTTCATCATCGTCATCATTCATCGTACTGAACGAAGTGACCAGAAAATGTGCCGTATGTAACAAGCTGCTTTTTTTTTGTCGCTCATCTGCGTGCATGCCCCCCCCCCTTCCTTCTCGTACACGCGCGATCCGACGAGCGAGGCGATCAGACGTTCTTTTTGAAAGTTCGTGTGAAAAGAGGAGCAGCTGAGATTGGACGAGCAAAGGAGGAGGGAGCGGGATCATCGACATAATCACACTCGTCCACACTTTGCAGCCTTGGCGATGTTCGGGAGATGAACGCGCACGCGCGCACAGTTCGCGTGCAGGTCCAGCGGTTCCACGGGTCCTGTAAAGTCGTGGGCCAAACATGAAATCCTCAAGTCAAGACCACAGCTTGTCGGAGTCTACCGAACTGGACCGATCTTACGACCCGCTCACAGGTACGTGGATCTGTCTTGATTTGGGGAATGATCTATTTCATGAGGCAAATATTCCACTCAGTTCAGTCCCAGAAATGGAAAGAGGAGGTTAAACCATACATATGCGATCAGTACTGCTCGTGTAAAAGCTGCATGCTTTCATATATTTTTCATTGATTATGACTGTATTAAATACAACACAAATATCTTTAATATTCTTAAATCGTGATGTTCTACAAGCAGTGTGTTTTGTTGAGTCAAGGCAAATATTTTATAAAAGAAATAGTGAATACACACAAAGGTCACTTCTGTTCAGTCCTTCAGCCATCTAATAGAAGAGCATTTAATTGTACTGCCTGTCACTATACGTCGCAATCCAAGAAAGTTGAAAAAAAGGCGCATGATTTGCTTGTGATGCAAAATCATTTTTGGACCGATTTCATAAAGCTAAATATTTTTTTTAGTGAATCTTACAAGGTGAGTCAATTTTTGCATCACAAATTTGATGAGATTTTTTTCACATTTGCAGTGAATCTAATTATTTTTTTTGTGCATAATATGACATAATATTAAATGAATACCTTTGGTAGTGTCAATCAAAACTTTGAGTTTGATAGTTTGTGATGGTCGATGTACGTCTCGCTGTTCCGAATTTCGGTTTCTAATCTCAGGTTCAGTCTTCCTGTGCGTAGTTTGTCTGTTTTCCCCGTGCTTGTCTGGACTTTCTTCATGGACTGCCGCTTCCTCCCCCATTCCAATAACCAACAAAGTTAATTGAAGACTCTAAATTGTCCTGGACTATGAGTGTGAATGTTTGTGGAAATGTCCCCTGCAATTTGCTGCCGACCAGTCTTGGGTGTCACCCGACCTTTAACCCCAAAGTCATTGCCAAGTGACCCAAATTAGGACTGTAGAAAGTAGATGGCGGCGTCTGTTTTTTGCAATGGTTGGTATCAAATGGTGCAGGTATTCCCACCAAAGTGTTTACAGGGGTGGCAGAGACATGAGCCTGCAAAAACATTTCATCCAGGCTGCGATTTCACCTCAGAAGAACTGCAATAAAATAAAAAAAAAGAAAAACACCAAAATGTTCAACTCAATTCGAATGAATGAATAGAATGAATGGATGAATATATAATAATCAATTGTATTTAACGACTAAACTAATTGCTGTGTGATCAGGACGATAATGCCGCCTTAACTTTTTTAATGAAGATATTGCATTGCTGTGATATATATATATATTTTTTTAACGAGATAAACAAGTGAGCATGAAGTGAGAGGCATCAAGCAAGAAAATGGAAGGCGCTTGCAGGAAATCAAGTGAAAGTCTTCCAGCATCTCTTGTCATCTCTTCCTCATCGTGTTTGGAGTGTAATTAGATCAGTGAGACGCTCTTCTCTCTCCTTCAACGCAAACCATTTATTTATTTATTTTACATACTTGCAAAGACAAGCGCACTTAATCATCCCTGTTAGATCATCCCAAAATAGACTTTGTCACTAAAAATAACCGAGTGCCTGCTCTTATAATAAATCTTTGAATAGAAGTGTGCGCAGCTGGCTGGTTTGGTAGACGATTCGAATGAATGTTTAATTTCATGTTTGTCACTTTCTTCTGCTGGTGTGCTGGCCATTCAAATGTTTGATTAGCCAAACAGTCAACAGGTGCATCAACACACTCCGCAAGACACACCTTTGTATGGATAGGGATTAGATGACAGCAACCGTGGAAGGCATTATAACAACACACGCACTCACGAATACGATCAAGAGTGTTTGATGTCACGTCTAAAAAGGTTCCTCAACGATGGGACTTTTGAAGGAAAATGAAAACCTTCCAAGTTTACAGAATTTTAATTGAATCAGTTTCCTTCTTCTGTGAAGATTTTCTCCAGTGTCACAACATAAAGTGCTACCAATTGCTAACAATGCTAACAGATAGCATTAAGCTAACTTGCTAACGTGGTCATTTTTTACTCCGGTGTCCTTCTTGTCGTCACATATACAAAGTAGAATCACTCGAATGAGAGTTGCAAATATATTGAAATAAAAAAAAAGGGTGAGTGCGCACGGTTTGTAAGAAATGGTCCTCCGGAATGTGAATGTCGTCCCAGTAAGGATTACTGTAAGCAACGTGATTGATTTAGCTGGGCCTAACCCGTCTTAAGCTGCCCGGACGTCCCAGAGGAAAGAAAGTCAACATCAACACAGCGCTGCCCTCTCACAAGTGATTATCAAATCACAAGATGAGTTTGGCACCTTCAAGGAAACTGCAAGAAGGTCTTATTGTCGCCAACTTGTGATGTCATTGGCTATCGTAACTGTTAGCAACTGTTAGAGCCCGTTCACTCACACAGCAGAAGACACTTGCACTGTTTGACTCTGAAGGCAGCGGACGAATAGTACGTGCCACTGGTACTATGAAATCTGCCTGGCAACACAAGCTTGCTGAATTCTGATTGGATAAAAACTCTCACCTAAAAATACAACACTGCGATATAATATGTCATGAAGGTGAGGAATAATTTTTCCAGCACACATTTGTTCCTAAACACTTTAGAAAATTGATGGATGGAGGAAGTATAGCATTTATGCCAATAGCATTTTGATGCTTAGAACCTTACAGCGATTCAATAAAATACATTTTGGGTAATAGGACTTTAACACCTCATTGAAATATCATCATATTGATCCCAAAAATGAATTATTGCCTGCGGCCTTGCCATGGCCTGGAGAGAATCTGAATGATGCAACTCCTACATTGCTTGTGACTTGAGGAATGTTCCAATATTTTTTTTTTTATGTTTTAAGATAATGGGACAAAATCAAAACTCATTGAGGAAATTATTAATTTTAGCAAATGTATTTATTTATTTATTTATTTTATTGTTATTTTATAAAAGAAAATAATCTTTAAGTATAGTAGGGGAAAGGGATAGCCAACAATTTAATTAAATGTATTTTTTAATTTTTAATTTTTAATTTTTAATTTTTAATTTTTAATTTTTAATTTTTAATTTTTAATTTTTAATTTTTAATTTTTAATTTTTAATTTTTAATTTTTAATTTTTAATTTGTGTTTTTTTTAATTATTTTTAATTTTTAATTTTTAATTTTTATTTTTTTCTGTAGAATTCATGACAAAAAACAAGACCCACTCTCTAAAAATACGGATTGCATTTTTTTTACTTCCCTGCCAATGTATATTTTCCGACTGTGTTTTTCTTCTCATTTCTCTTGCCCTTGTGCCTCATCTCATCCTCAGCTGGTAAAAGAGTAGATAAGAGTTTTTTAATTGTGTTAGTCGCAGTAGAGAGGAGTGTATCGATCTGCCTCCGTGGGCTGCATACAATGAAATTGATTGAAACAATCAAAGTCAGCCCGAGGGCATGCACAGGTCCAATCTTTGAGGGCGAAGTGTTTTGGAAACACATTTAACCACTTTATAGACATGAACATGCCTAAATGTGCTTGCTTGTGTTGGTAATTGTGTTCAACCACAACATGCACTAGTAAACACATTCCCCAAACCCCGTGTGTGTGTGTGTGTGGGGGGGGTGTGCGTGGGGGTGTGCGTGTGTGTGTTTTGATCTCTTCAAATTCCAGTGTGATCAATGTTCTCTTCTAAAAATACTTGCCGGGAGAAAGAATGACATTGGCATGGAAACTTTTTCTTCTCTCTCTGGTTAAATACGCTCAATAGACCCCCAAAAAAGATTGCATCATTTTTGCTGTTCTGCGTCATAAAGCTGTCAAGTGGCGTCCTTTTTTTATTTGCTTTTCCATTTCTTTATTTGCTTTTCCACCCGGCTGCAGCTGGCGTATTTGAACGTTTGATTGACATCTCAACAGCAAACATCATCACTGCATGAAGCTCTCGATGAATAATAGCGGCATGCACATGTGCAATCAGCACGTAGCGTGCTCATAAATACGCTTATACAACTTCTTAGCCTCCTATTAGTATAAAGGTGGTTTTCAAATTCATTATGTTTATGATCATTAGTCTGTCTTGTATCTGGATTTATTACAAAATATCTCTCATAACACAATTTGTTATGTATAAGATGCATTCAATTTTTAAATAGTTTTTGTGAAGCATAACGAACAATAAAATTACATAAATAAAGCGGTCTGTGCGCCCGCCTCACCATCTGATTCTCTGTTGGAACATCACTGTGTGGAGTGTGGCTGATCCTAAAAACTTTCCTAAAATCTCTATCTTTCTATTTCCGTCTTTTTCTTTCTTTCTTAGCATTTCTCTATTTCTCTTGACTACACTGCTTCCAGTATATGTATGTTAGTTTTTTTTTTTTTTTTTTTTGTCCAATCAGATTTCAGCCTCAATATGCTGCCATGTCCTTCCAATCTGCCCAAGGCCTTCAGAATTAGCAAGATGATGTAAATTAAATATATTAGGAATGACTTTTGCTTTCACCAATCAGATTTGAAATTAATCCTCACAGGACCAGAGAGCTGGTACTTAATAATTTCAGCGTTTGTCCCTTCCTTGGTTAGGTTGGCCACAGCCAAAACACATTTCGCAATCTGTACTTCTGATGAGTTTGATGTATTTTGTTTGAACATTACAGTTTCATGAGGATTCTGTTCTCTCTTTTTGTTTTCAGTTTGACTGCCATTGATGTGTCAAAATCAAACATGTCACCCACACAGCTTGGCTATGGCTGTTAGTGGAAGTGGAGATGTGTCATCAGCATCAGGCTTAGGGTTATCCAACATGTTGGATGTGTGTGTGCCTTGTGTATGTCTTGTGCAGTAGTATTTTTTATTGGCCACAGTTTCTCGTGTTGCGCTATGGAGCAACATTGCCCTCTGCTGGCCAGATTCATCAATACACCGTCAAGTTCGCTGCAAACGAGTTACAATACATTCATCGTTATTTATATCGCGTTTTTGCTTTTTAAAGAAGAGAATTAATGTGACGAATTAAAAATAATGTAGGACTTTACATTATTACCAATTTCAATTATCTCTACTGGAATAACCTGAAAGTTTATCCTAAACTTATGGAAGTGATCTGACATTCAAAATCTCTGCGCTTGACAACAACGTAAATGCGTAAATGGCTGCTTTGTTATATAGTATGCATTTACTTCAAAATAATGAATGTTTATTAATCTATTTATGCTCGCGACATGTAGTGACAGGCAGTAGAATTTACTGCTCTCCCACTAGCGAGGTGTCTCTTGATGTGTATCCACTTGTTACCATTCATACGCAGCATAAAAGCTTTGGGTTCCACTATTCTATTCTATTCTATTCTATTCTATCCAGGTAACCCTCCAAATAAAGCCTCCAAAAGGAGCATCAAGCAGCGCTTCCTCAAACTGCTGCCCTGCTACCATTCTGGCTCGAGCCCGTCCATCAATCAAAGCAAGTGGCCCTCGGCGTCCCGTTACGCATGTAATGCATCTCCTGCGCTGTCTCAATTTGTTTTGTGTTTCCCTGCTCGAGCAGATAGCGTGAGCGACGAGGCCGAGCTGTCGGCGGTGCGCTACCGACCCGAAGGCCTCGAACGTCTCATGGGGCAGACCAGCTTCAGCAAGAAAGAGCTGCAGATCCTCTACAGAGGGTTCAAAAATGTGAGTTGCGTTGGCAACATTTGCTCTCGCCTGCGATCACTTTCAAGCGCGTCCTTATATCTTCTCATTTCAGGAGTGTCCCAGTGGTGCAGTGAATGAGGAGACGTTTAAAAACATCTACTCTCAATTCTTCCCTCAGGGAGGTCAGTTAGAGTATCTTCTTAAAATACAACTATGCTGTGGTTAGCAAACTCCAAATATGAAGACGGTAATTACAAAGATGAGCAGAGAAAAGAATCGAACAAAAAAAAAACAAAAAAAAAAACAGAGCAGTCTGCGTGAAAGGGTCAGTCCCGTGTCATTTTCAGCGTGGGAATTTGGACATTTTACAAGAGTGGGATGACATTTTTTACTTTGAGAACAGTTTTTTTTTTTCAGTTCAAGAAAGCACCCAACTCATTTGTAACAACAAACTTAATTTGCGCTGTAGTCCGTCCATAGAAAAGTTGACAGCTTTTATTTGATTTCAAAACTAATGTGTGGGTGTGGGAAACACCATCTTATGCTGGATATAATGGTAAAAATGTTTTTAAAAAAGACATGTATCTAACATTAGCATTTATGCTAGTGCTAACAAAACATAAAGTGTGTGATATGTGCTTACAAAATGTGTATAGTGATCATATAAAGTGCTCCTTTTCCAGATACAAGCACGTATGCGCATTTCCTGTTTGAGGCTTTCGACACTCACAACAGCGGATCTGTCAACTTTGAGGTAAAACAGTAGCGTGTCAAATGGGTCAAAAGATTTCCACACAGCTAGCTTGCGTGGCTTTATGCGGGATGTGGTTTAGAAGAAAAAACAAAGTTGTGTCAGATGTACACTTCACTTCTCTCTCTTATGTCCCATTTGTTTATTTTTTTGTGTGTTTTTTTTTTTTTTTAAATCGGCCGTAGGACTTTGTCCTAAGTCTGTCCATCATCCTCAGAGGTTCCATCACAGATAAACTCAACTGGGCCTTCAACCTTTACGACCTCAACAAGGACGGCTGCATTACTCGAGAGGTGCCGGTACTCTTCATTCCATTTTTTTTTTCCTTTTAATGTTTTACTTAAAGCTTTTGCCGATGATTTATTCTGGTCAGGAGATGACAGACATCATGCACGCCATTTATGACATGATGGGCAAGTATACGTACCCCTGCATGAGGGACAGCGCTCCCAAGGACCATGTGGAACTCTTCTTCCAGGTTGGGAACAATAAGAATTATAGAACAAATATGGAGGCAACACAGTGACATAGTTCAAAGGTCAGCTTGGTGTATAAGATCGGTACACACGTTAATTAGTACCCAAGAAAAATCTTACCGCATTTATATGAATATAAATTAACGCTGATGCTGTGTCACCTTGTAGAAAATGGACACGAACAAGGACGGCGTCGTCACCATCGACGAGTTCTTGGAGACATGCCAAAAGGTTGATTATTATCATTTTAAAAAAAAATCTTATTTCCAACTTGAGTCAACAACAACTTGTCGTGTGCCTCCCCTTCTAGGATGAGAACATCATGCAGTCCATGCACATGTTTGACAACGTCATCTAAAAGTGGAGACCAACATTTCTACCGTCGGAGCGCCACCTCAGCGCTGCAGTGTGTGCGTGCGTTCCTGCATGTGTGTGTGCGTGTGTGTGTGTGCGCTTGGTGGACTTGAACACCTTTGTCACCTCACAAAGTGACAAAATAGATCAAGATAGATTTGTTGGAGCCGTTCAAGACTGAAGCACGACCGTGGGACAATTTTGTAGGAAACGAAGGTTCGGTTTGCACATCTGCCTCATAGTTCTGATGTTCAGGGTTTGAATTTGGCCGTCCCATGAGGAGCTTGCACGTTCTCCCCATACTCGCTTGGTCCAAATATTTCCTTACTATAATATCAAACTCAGACTCAAAGAAAAAAAAAAAACTGTCTAAAAAAGGAAACCTTGCAGAACGTTGCATTGCACATTTTGTCTGCCCATATTGTATTGCATGTCTCCTTCTTATTTGATATTTAGCATTCATAAGGCGCTCGGATAAAAACTGTTCATAAAGCCGAAAAGCAGTCTTTGCACATCACGCTCCAGTAGTTCCATGGACAGGTGGAGACCAGCGGCGTCATCTGTAGACGGTATGCAAACTGGAAGGGGTTAAACGTGGATGGTGGAATGGAGGTGACATGTTATTTTATTCGTCTTAACAATGATTTCTTAATAGTGGAGATGATCGCTGCCGGGTGATAATCATCCAGAGTAGTGACAGTGGATCTGTTGGGGTACTGGGACGATAGTGGCCATTTTGAAACATACAGGCACAACTGCTTGACTCAGGGAGATATTAAAAAAATGTCTGTCAGGATCTAATATGTTCGATGCGCCCCCGCTAGTCCAAATGCGGCATTACATTTTGTTTGCGGAATATGAATTATGCAGGAAAATCCTCGCATTTTTATCCAACTCTGGGAGCTGCCTTGTAATCACATTTGCAGTCAATTGAAAGTGTCAAAATGGCTGCCCCCTGAGATGGATAAAAACCGGTGGATTCTGCTACTTAATTCATATCACAAAAATGCAATATTAATCAGAATTCCGTTTTTAGATTAGTGGGGGCGCATACAAAAAAAAAAATGTAAAGAAAATTTTTGACTTGACTTCCCCTTTAAAGACTTTATTGTCTATAGGTGTAAATGAGTATGAATGGTCATAGGTGTCAAATCCAGTTCCAGAAAGTCAAAACCCTGCCACAATTCGGATTTAGCCACAGGTGTAAACACCTGCAACCTGATTTGTCACCTCGGGACTTTTTAGGGAACCTTGTGATTATCTGAACACCAGTCAAGATAGTACACAGGGCCCTTGCTAATTTCAAATGTCGGCAAATACTATTTGACATAACTCGCTATATCATTTCCTCCTCAACCCTAACCCTGTCATATCTGATACACACATGAGACACGAGGCTGTGAACTCATGCGATAACGTGGTCATGGCGCTAAGTCACTTTCCTGGATATTGTGAACCTCTCACATTTATTCGGACCCTCTCGTGTCTGCATGACGTGCGGTCACACAAGCCGTGTGTTGAAATATTTTCCATAGGAATGTGATGATGATGGATGACAATAAAACCTCACAGTTAAGATGTAACAACTGCTCCTCTGTCCTTTAGTACTTGCCAAGTTTGATACAGAAGACTTCGAACCCAGGCCTCGCTGCGTGGAGTTTGCGTGTTCGCACTCTGCACTCCGGCGTCGAGTGTATTGAAGGCAATAAATTGTCGTTAGATTGAGGATGTGCGTGTGTGGAGTTATGATGAGCTTTCGTGTGCTGAGCGCCCCGTTTCTCAACTGTTATTTTCACAATTTATGACATACAAAATGAAAATTGTATGCTATTAAAATCCTGCACTCATGTATGCAACAGGTTAAAACTGAGCTTATAGTGTTTGACGGAGAACGAAAGTTGTTGGAAAAAAACCCCCCACAAACAAGTAGTTTAATATATCCTTTAATTTTATTTAACAAAATTTCAGTAAAAACTCTTAGTAAATACAAATGTCCCTGTCAGTAGTGTTTCTCCAGCTGGCGTCCCGTCTATATTAAATCCACAAAAAAGAAATCAGTCAATCTGTTGAACCGACGCGTCTATCAGACTTTTGACATCAAATCGTAAATAGCTACAGACACACACGAGCTCTTCTTTTCGGTTAAAACTGACACGCGTTATTAATCTGGCTAAGCAAAGTATGCAATCCTTTTCCCATAAAATATAAAAGAATAAAATGTGAGAAACAATTGATAAAAAGAAGCATCTCGTTTAGCCCCGCCCCCCCTCGCTGTAAAGGCGTTGTGTCAAACTCGAGCAGCGCGGGTCTTGACACTTCCGGGTTACAGCGGGAGAAAGCCAACGCTTTATCGTCAAAATGACTCTTTGAAAGGCATTAAAAAGAAAGGTGAGCAGGTTTACACTGTTCCACCTGCGGCAGTGTTGTCAACTAGTCCTCTTTTTAAGAAGAAAAAAAAACAACCAAAAAAAACACACAAAGCAATCTATGTGATCTCCACAAATTGAAATCTCTTTGGCATAGATTACCCACCCAAAAGCAGAAAAGCACACACAAACACACACTTTTAACTTCTATGCACACTTACACGCAATCTTAGAACCTTTTTCAAGCGTGAGTAAATGATCCTCAGCATTGTTAGGATAAAAAAACCCATATGTAAGCCCTGTTAAGATTAGGAGTCCCATACTCAATGATAATTGCATATATATATTTTTTTTTACATATAAACGGAATCAAGATCTTTGTTCCATTGTAGCCCAGCGGCCCACTTTTTGGAAAGTTTCTCCTCTCATGGTCTGTGGAACGGAAACGCAGGCATGAGAAAAAAAGAAATAGGCAACAACATATTTTCAGAGGTTACATTTTTCCAGTCATCTTCAAATAGCAAAATACAGTAAATGAAAATTATTTATGACTGGATGGCTTTAATGTGAAAGATAAAATGGGAGCAGATGGATGGAGTGTTTTGGTTTTGTGAAGAGAAGATTTATGATTAAACTGATAAGGTCAGTCCACACGCGCTGTTATCCAACGACAACGACATCTGCGGCATATGGTCCAGCGACTGCACATTTATGTTTCTGAGCTCTGCTGACCTTTAATAAGGCTCAAACTGCTGTTGTCTGTCGTAGACCATGTTGGGGGCGAAATCGTCATGCATCAAGTTGGCGTCCACCGTGTCCATGGGAATGTCACCTGCGTAGCCGCCAAAGTTTTGAAACGGAGCGTCCAGCTCTGCAAAGACATGAGCACATTTTCCATCTTGATATTGACACCAGCTGCTCCTGCTCTTGATTTTGTGATGGTGGAAGGAAAAAAAAATGTTTCTGATGTGCGGCCACGGGGAGGAAAAGAAAATACGGAAATCTGGGTATTTATTTGATAATGCTTGATGTTCCTCTTCAGGACCATGTCTGATCTTTGCTCTCACTAGTGCGACGATTCGGCACACTCATAGAATGATTGTCCTGCGAGACAAATTTCTTGCACTAATGTACGATATTTCTGGACAGTTGTGGGAAAAAAAAGACTAGTAAAAAGACATTCCACTAGTGCACTGAATGGTCTTACTGGTGAGGACAACGAATGTAAGCTGCCTATCAAGGATTTCGAAATAAATCTCCAAAAAGGTTTCCATAAGAGAACACAGGATGGTGCTGGAAAGTCCAAAAAAAGGACAGAGAGGAGAAAAATCGTTGCTGATTGAAGACAGAAAATGTAACTTCTGTAACCCAGAGTGACCTTCTGACTAATCAGATGCAGAATTAACATTTGGTTTACTGGAAGATCGCCCCCCCCCCTTGTGTGACTTTATGTTGACGATGATGTATCGTGTGGGTTGCTCTTGCGGTTCATGCTGAGCGATATGTTGTTGTGTGCGCACATTCCAGGCGCATATCCTCACCATCTTGGTAGGACGCTTCCATGGTGACACTGTTGTGAGCCTGCAGACAGGTCAGGCAAGGTACGGTAAGACAATTTGGCACATGTCGTCCATAAGTCAGCGAGTGATTGACGGAGGCGGCGGCGGCACACTCACCATCTCCCAAGCGGCCGGGTCGTGCTTGAACATGGAGTGTGTGAGCTCCCTGGAAACTCGCTTCTTGTGCTCGGCGCTCTTATCCTCGGAGATGCGGAAGAGGACAGCAGCGGCGTATGTGGCTGAGGAGCAAATCAAAGAGTCACTGTCTGCTCTTGTTGGGAACACCAAAGTGACGCTTTTCTTTGATGCAACAACGATTATCTGGCTGTAACATTTAAAACAGAAAATTAGAGATTACAGCGGTTATTTTATTTTAAAATAATTAATGGTAGCGGGCGATGTTCAACGAGTTTCTGCAGCTTCTCTTTGAAAAGTCAGTAATTCAAAATGAAAGAAGGTAAAGCGCCGTTGTTTGAAATGAGCGAATGCCCCATATAGCGTGACGTGAAACGTGAAGTGACCTACCGATGCCCTCGTTGTCTGAGTGCAGCAGCTCCATCAGCGGAGAAGATGCTCCCTCGCCATCGATGGCCTCAGCTGATTGTTTGTCCAGAGCCAGCTCGCAGAGGACGCCCGCCGCCACGCGCTTCACATTGTCGACTGGCGAGTAGAGAAGCTGGCAAGCGGGAGGAGGACATTTTAGGATAGCACAAAAAGAAATCACACCCAAACAGAAAAATAACGAAGTGGGGGAAAAAAAGAATGTTTGGCTTCTGGTACCTGAACAAAAAGAGGAATGGTCTGCAGGTTGGCGATCTCTGCTTTGTTGACAGGATCTCTGGCCAGGATGTGCAGAGCTCCTGTGCAGCCCTCCACGATCTCCTCCATCCTCACGCCATCCTGACGCCACACATGACAAGAGATGAGCACATCCGGCACGTACAAACACGTCGAGACATGCGCAACATGTACCTGGTATGTCTGCTGGTTGGACGAGCCGTGTTTCTGGGCATCCTGGTGGGCTTTGAGCAGCAGGTTGACCAGGCGGGGGATGGCGCCCGCGTCCCTCAGCGGGGCTTGGTTGTCCGGGCACAGGGCCAGGTTACGGATCAGGCCGACCACAGCCTTCAGGACAGGAAAACAAATGAACAAGGCCTTGATATACTTCCAGCTCAAGGTAAGACAAAACTTTGTTTCCCCCAGTGGCGAGCAGTGCATTTCATATGTAGGCCTTCGGTGAAGTCCTACTTCGTCCTGCTTGAATCAATCCCCTCATATTAGCATCATTTATGACACCACGGCTTCACAAATAATACACGGAAACACACTTACGCACTACTGAGTGAATATTGGACGACCTAGCTTCTCTTGACTTTAAAAGAACCGACGCCCGCACGATTGTATCTGAAGGCCTCGGACGAATAGTGCGTGCTACTGGTATATTGAAATCTGCCTGGCAACACGAGCTAGCTGAATTCTGATTGGATCAAAACTCTAAGCTAAAAATTCAACACGAGGATACAATATGACATTCATGTGAAGAATACGATCAGGATTCATTCATTATGTTCAGCCACCAGAGATGGCCTTGACCGCCCACCACTGGTTTCCCTCATTCCCGCTACCTTAATAACTGGCCAGTAGTACGGCTGGTTGAGGAGCTTGACGATGGCCGGGATGCCGTAGTGCCTCCTCACGGCGTTCTGCGCCACCTCAGCCTGCTGATGGCGTGACGTCAGGTGACGCAAAGCGCAAATGGCGGGCTCGGTCACATCCTCTTTCTCGCCGGCGCGCAGGATGGCGTGGATCAGCGCCTCGATGCCGTTGTTCTGGGTGACCAGGGTTTTATTGTAGGCGTTGTTGCATGTGAGATTGGACAAGATCCCGGTGGCGCAGGTGAGCATGTTGATGTCATCTGAGCTCAGCAGGTTGACCAACACCTGCAGCAGGCTGTCCATTCCCTCCTGCAACACGACAGAGAGATATATTGTCATGTGATTCAAAAAGCAAACCTATAACTAAACATTTAACTTTCAGTTTGACTCACTACTTCCGCCACACGAATCCATAAAAAAAAAAAATGCTACTCAAGTACTGACTGACTGTTTTAATGTTCCATGGGAGCCCCGTAGTTTTGACGGCGCCTTAAGCAGGTGCCTAATTCACTTATGCCTTGGCCGAGCTCTGTAAGGGGCAACATTACGCTAAAAGCGAAAACACACCTGCTTGGTGGCCGCATCAGACAGGTTCCTGAGCGTCCAGAGGCAATTCTGCATCAGACGCTGGCTGCTGCCAGTCAGGTGTTTACCCAGAGCCTGCATGCCACCTGGAGGGAACGCAGGCATGCGTCAGCTGTCAACCACACCATCTCATAATATGTGCAGTCATGAAACGTTGCGCTTCATGAGAAGCCATTAGCCACGTCTCTATGAACAAAGAGTCGCCACACCCGCATAACTGGCTTATGCACACAAGTGGGGTGTGTGTGTGTGTGTGTGTGTTTGTGCACTGAAAAGACATTTCTCACACACCAGCCTCTACAATGGCAGGTTTGTTGCTGGGGCACACGGACAGGACTTTGAGAACACGGCTTGTGGTCCACAGCAGCTTTTCGTAGTTGTAGTTCCTCATGATGTGAACAAGACCCTCAGGACCTCCGTTGGCGAGGATGATGAGCTGTGACAAAGACATATTAAATATATAAACAGACAGACAAATAGATGAATGCATTGATCCAAAGGAATGTGCAAAGGGACATGAGGTGCGTATATTTTGGAAAGGAAACTTCACTTGTATCTTCAACAAAAAAAGCTGTTTAAGGACACTGATACTGATTAGTGTGTAGACTGAATACGGCTGTGATCTGTCCAAGCATGCAAAATAATTTCACATTAGACGTTTGATTTTACTTACCACACCCAAACCTGACTGAACCTGAACCGTGTACACACGCCACACCCAAATCAAACCCTGCCTACGCATGCACGCTTGACAAAGTACGGCACTCGACCGCACCAGCATGCGCACGCACGGAAACACACCTTGCTCTCCTGATTGCCGTAAGACAGCAGCTGCAGACAGTCCGTGGTGATGGCCAAAAACTTGGGGTTGCTTTTCTTCAGGAGGGGGACCATCCTCTGCAGGCCGTCAGCCAAACGGACGGCCATTTTGGCTCCCTCCTGGTGCAGGAGCAGGTTGTGCAGGGTTGTGATGGCATAGAAGAGCACTGATTCCATGGGAGAGCTGAAGGGACAATAAAGTACCCGTAAGGAACAATTGCCCTAAAATGTCACTACCAGCCGAGTAAAAAAAAAAAAAAAAAAAAAAAAGGGATCTTTGACGTCTTGATCCGTCAATGGTAGTAAATGAGTTAAGCCACTGTGATCAAAACAAATCAAAGCCTCCAGAAGATCCTGTCCGGAAATAGACATCGTCTGATCACCCCAAGGTGCCAGGAAAGTTTGTACGTACATACGTCTACACAAACTTGTGAACAGCAAGGCTCAAACAACAGGAAATGCTTGGGCTTGGTCCACTAATGGTATCCATATATTATCAGACTGCTGGTGTGAGTGCAGATGAAAGCCAGCGAAGGTACCTGAGCATGCGGACAAGCGCAGGGATGCCACCAGACTTGAAAATGGAGAGCAGGCCCTCCCTTTTGTGAGAGAGATTGTGGAGGATGCTGGCCGTGGCCCGGGCGGTCTCCATGTCGTTGGTGTTCTGCATGGCCCGCACCACGGCAGACACCACCTGAGGCGACTGCATCAGCGCATGGCGGGACGCCTCCTTGCGTGTTAGCTGGTTGACAATCTGTGCCGCCTTGCTGACCACCACCTGATGGAAAGACCATTATTCCCATTGGTTGAGAGTGCAAAAGTCTTGAGTAACATTTCAATATAACAGAGACGCCATCTTCAATTGCCGTTAAATAAAGTTTCATTTGTTTTTTTCTTTTTACTCTCACATTCCACTGTCAGAGTTTTTAAGAATTAATGGACTGACCGGTGATTTTCTATTCTTCCGTAAGCCGGCTCAAACATGTTTCATACATTGCGAGAACGTGGCTTTCAAAGGAAGCAGGAACTTTCAGGGCAAACCTTACTAGACAATCGAGACAGGGAGCCCAGTACGGCAGCACTAAGAGCAAATTCATTCAAATTAAATTTTATATATGAACCATTTTAAGAGTTTAGATGTATTTCCGTGTTCTCGGGAACACATTCATTAATGCTCATGTATTGTTGTAGGATCAAAATAGTTTCTTTTTTTGGTACAAGCAGGTTATTCATTTCTTGAAACTTTACGGTAGTGCTTTTGTTTGTGTGCCTTTAAAGGGGGGGACTAAAGCCAAAGTCTGAGGTCACCGGACCAAAAATGACTAAATCTTCCAAGGACGTCGCCCAGATTGACTAAAAGTTATTGTTTTAACTCTCTTTGTTATTTTCTGACAAATTCTTACTTCATGTACAGCAGACACGGTTGTTTTAAAGTGCTCCACGAATAAAGTGAAGTCACAAAAGGATTTTAAAGCAATCAATTTTATGCTAGCACTAGCCAAAACAGCGCTCGAATTAATCTTTTTTTTTTTTAACTTAAAATTAAACAAGAATAACATATCAACAAAAAGAGGGCACTAAATTGGGCGAAATCATTCTCAGATACGCTACGGTAGCGTGGTGACCGCTAGCTAGCATAGCGCGCAATTGAACCTGTTGGAAGACACCATCATGTGACACTCCGAAGAAGACGAAAGACTGTCGCTGAAACATGTCAGGTAAATGACACGCTAATAGGCGGTCTGTGATAAAAGAATCAACGAATTCAAAAAGTCATTTGTTGCCGCGGAATATTTACTACTATACCTGATCTTCATCATTGAGCAGTTTGGTGAGCTCAGGCACAGCACGGGTGGCGAGCTCGGCATCATCTTGGTAGTTGATCAGATGAATGATTGCCGTCTTAAGCATCTGGGAGGGCTCGGCCAGACGTTGGACGTTGGTCAACTGGGACGGATCTGTTTGGGTCGTCGTCAGGATGGTCGTGCTGTCCTCCAACGTCTCCGGGAACATGGCGGCCCGCACCCGCTGGCCTCTGGTCAACACGTACTGCGAGTCTGGGAACGAATGACGACGCGCTTCAACTAAATACCCGAGAGGTTGCGCCCGATGGTTGGATCGTTTTCGTGTCATACCTGGCGGTTCTGATGTGACCGTGGTGGTCACGGTGTACTGCTTGGAGGTGGTTAAGTCGCCGTCGTCATCTCTGACCGTGTTGGCTCCAGACTGGATCCCCGAGTCATACGTGTATCTCGTCTCCTGCCACTCCTTCACCTTCGATACCCCGCCATTGAGCTCACCCACTGTCACATACCATGTCAGACCAAAGTTCTCGCTTGTGGCTTATGTCATTTTCAAATGTCATTTATTCTGCTGCACCTGATTGGATTTTGTGTTTCTGCATTATGTTGCAATCCAATTACCGCCAACTGACATTTTATAACATCAGCTTTTATTCTTAGTTTCTATTCGGAATAAGAAGCTAAATGAATGATAACGCATCCCTATTGCCATCATCAATATTTTGGATTTAGATCCACATCAAAGAATTGCAAAAAAATGAATGAAACATTGGAGACACGCACGCACAAAAGACGGGAACAATAATTCAAAATGAGACTTACATTGCACGGACATTCTCGCCTCCTGTAGTCAAAAACCTGAAAAAAAAAAACAGGCCAAAAATATTAGTACTTACTCCGTATGAATGACACCACACTTCATCATATCCGTGTTGTACGCACACAACTTCCTTTCTTTTTTTTTTTCATTCACGTAAGAGTGTATTTGGAGATGTGTCCAACCCTTCAGCAAACAAGAGCAAATCATGGGTGAGCAGAGCGAAGTAGGAGAGATAGAAATTAGAGACTTCTGCAAATTAGGAATGCTAGCAGGCCCTGCTGACCGCTCACCTCAAGCCTACGCCCAAAAAAAAAAAAAAGTTGTGGGAGCAGCCTATTGCTGACACATCGCAAACCGAAACCTGTCCTTCTGGTTTTGGGTCAGAGTGTGTGCATGTGAAAAGACAGTAAGTGAAATGTGTGATGCGATTGTGAATGTCGCACCCAAGCTTGTCTCGCGAACGCCTGCAACTTATCGCTCAGAAATGACTGACTAATATAGAGAATGAGCTCACCATGCAGACGACAAGAGATCAGACACCACAGGGATTTTTTGGAACTGTTGAAAATGTGTTTTCTCAGCATTTCAGATGATGCAACAGACATTTGTCAGAGCACGTCTGATGTAAACACTTCCCGTCTTTACGAATCACCCTTTTCATGATCAAATTCTCCTTCATGTAGCAACAGCTTTATTCAATTTGTGATCCAGTTCTCTGCATACATAAGATAATTATTTCCATCCTACTGTTTGCTTTAAATCATATCAACGGTTTGAGTCAAACCAAAAAAAAAAAAAGAAATAAATAACAGGCTTGAAGGAATGTTTTCCTCTTGCCCATTTCTGCAGCTGCGACATTACCCACATTACACAGTATCTTCGCTCATCACAGAAACATCTGCATTTTTAATAGCAGTCTGCCTCAAGACGTTTCACTGATAACACAATGCGTCCACTGTGCTGTTTAGTCTTTTGAGCATTAGCACGTTCGCATCTACATGACATCACATATTGGATGTCTTTTTAAGACTTTTACTGAGAGGAAACAAAATTGCCGTAATTTACGGACTATAAAGTGCACTCTTTTTTGAAAAAAAAAAAAAAAACTAACAAAAAAAACGACATGAAAGCCACACCAGGCTAGAAGCCACAGTTTTGTATGTTGAAAAAAATGTGTTGTTTACTGGATGTACAGACCGATTTTGTACTGTGAATGCACATAAAGGATTCTTAAAACTGTGCCTTTTAACACGGCAACAACTTTGCTAATCAAAAGAGATTTATTTAATGTATTTTCTGCTGAACTATAGAGTGCACCTTATAGCCCGGAAAATACGGTACACTGAAATGATTCCGGCCGTTTGTAAAAAAAAAATAAAAATAAATAAATAAAAAAAAAATTATAATAATAAAAGAAATAAATACATAAAAAATAAAAATAAAAATAAAAAAATAAATAAATAAAATGAAAAAAATAATCACCACCTTCTGTGTGACATGTGATTGCAGTGTGTAGGTTTATAGCACAGATGCTAGCAAAGTTAGCATTTTGTTGTTTAGCTAATCAACTCATGTTTGTTTAGTTTCCCCATATTTGAAACTTTATATGGGTTTCACAATACGGTACTCCCGCAGAAGTACTAATTAAAAATGTTGTAGTTCAGAAACATAGCTATTTGTTTTTGCTCTGTGGACTCCAGATGCCCGAAGCAGTGCCTCGGCAGTTGTGCGGAGCCGTCGATCCTGCCTAACCAGGCCCCTTGACTACTTGCAGTAACACGCTACATGATAAGGCAATGACTCATGTGCATATAAATCACTTTTACAGGGTGTGGGCTCTTGCCCATTAGGTGGTAAGTGACCAAAGTCTGTTTATCAACCCAGAGATATGCATCCACAGAAACATTTTACTGATAAACAGCACTGGAGACAACACAACAACAAGTTTCCTGTAAATCCGGGGGAAGCGCTTAGTTTTTGTTTTTTTTCAGGGCGAGTCAGTGGGTTCAGTGAACTGTTGCAATGCTGCGACACACCCGCATATCACCTAGGTAACCAAAACTCTGCATGGCCAGTGGTCCACGGTGGGGATTTTATCTGCTCGGAATAAGGGCTTGCTTGCTTATTTGCTACCCACAAATTCTCAAGTGTCCCAACGAAAAAACAATGATAACACAATAAAATCAAAGTTCAACTTTACTCTCATGTACTTCTGAGCGGACTTTGCTCCCTTCCAGTTAATCAGTGATGCCTCATTTCACCCTCACTGTATATTTCTCCATCAGCACAATTACCGCAAATAATTACAAAATAAAAAACACACTCGACTCCCTTGACCAAGAAGGAAAACACCCGCTGTCTAGTTTAGCAATGTCGCACAAGATGAGGGACTTCTTTTCGGTGGAACGCAAAAGCGGGGCAGATGAAGCTGCAGGTGAACAAGTCGCAACAGAAACGCTTGGCTGACGTTGTTCAGCAACGCTGCTAAAACGCTCCCGTGACATTCCACACACACGTAACACATTCAGACTGTGCACTGTGCAGTTGCTCATGTTCGCAAACCTCACTTCCTAAATTTAGCTCAACTGCTTGCTCATTAATTTATAAAGACATTTCAGCAACAATGGAAAAATGCTCATGATGTGCTTAATCACGACAAACTTTCTGCTCGCCTTTCACTCAGGCATGCGAAGACAGGGAGTGTCTCCCCACTCCCCAGTGGTGACAAGCTCTCAAAAAGGGGTGTGGCATCAGCATGTGGGGGGGGGGGGTGCACATGTGTGGAATGATTGGGAATTATACACCTAAAAGTGCACTCAAGCGCTGACAATTAACCATTAAAGTCTCAACGATAGAGAACCAAAACGCGTGTATTTCCACACTGAGTGTACTTATAAAAGACATTCCGGCGAACCCGATTTGGACTTTGCTGGTCTAAGCGCTTCTTTCTGTCACAGCAGGAATGAATCAGCTCGGGCAGGAGGCCCAGGGGGTTGGAGATGAATGCTGCTTCGACTTCAGAGTGGATCCCAACATACATACTGCAATGATTTGCTATCGCACTCCTACGGTTTTGGCAAGAATGGTTGAAAATAACATAGCGCTGGAATATTAGCGTCTTTTCCGTCCAAGCTTTTATTTTCAGGCATGCTTTAGTCTTTTCAAATTAGAATAAAGTGACACAAACTGGGAGAAGCAATCTGATGTTATGCTAAATGTGTAACTGGGGCAGTTTTATTTTAGCTTAGCATGACAAAAACATCCCTTAAAAATTACCACCCCCCCCCCCAAAAAAAATGATGCACTAATTGGGTTAATTTGTCTCAACAGCCCAATTTTAGTTTTTTTTTGGGAGAAAGTTGGGTCAAACTGACCCAAGTAGGGGCTCAGTCCATTTTTGACCCAAAATTGTTTTTTGTCTTTTTTTTACCCAAAATTGTGTTATTTTTCCATCCAACTGTCTGTGGGTCTGGAATTTTACACGGTAGCAGCATAGGCTGCCAATTTTGTTTTTCCGTATCGTGCGTGCCCACGCTAAAAACTGCACGCACATCTCCCCCATTTGTACATATCTTATATTTCCATTCACCAGTTTTGTTTGTGTTTCACTTTCGTTTTGAAGTGGTTGCATTTGCTTTTCTCCGATCACAACACAAGCAAAACACGCTAATGCGAACCAATAAGGCACCTCGCTTAGTCTTGATTTTTTTTAACAGGCTTGCTAAAATGTCACGTTTAGACCGTCATGCGCATAAAGCAGATTATGTTACCACACATCTGTAACGCTTAGACCATCTGCACGAAAACAGATCAAGTATTAGACATATCGTCTGGCTCCACAAACACGCGACTCCGGACCCGTGCGGTAGCCCACATGCCCCCCCCCCCTCTTGACATACAACACAACAATCTCTTCCTTTAAACCATTTCCAAGATGACTTAAACGCAACACCACTCACACCGCGTCGTCATCATGACATAGCAACAGGCTGCAGCAGACTGACAATCTGCACATCAGCTCTCTAGGGAGGATACGGCTTGACACGCCGCGAACTTTCCGAGTCCCAAAGCAACAGAAAGTACGCCCAGGACAAGCGCAACAGCAGCTTTGGCGATATAACGGACCTTGAAGGGGTTAACTGGATAAATGTTTGTTAACGATCAATATGGGAGGATGTGAAGTGGTGCACAGCTAATGGGTTCACAGTGACGGGTGACAGGAAGTGGTCGAAATGGCCGGACACCAGTGCTGGGTCCATTTATTAGGAAAAAAGATGCACTTGAGCAAATGTTGATAGGACACAAAAACTTTGGGGGGGAATCATGTGATGGGCTTGTTTCACAATTGCTGGCCTTAATTTTGTAAAAACACTGCGAGAGAGTGTTTTTGTCAATTGACTAAAACAGGCAAGATGATGGAAACCAGAAGACAGCAGGAGCAAGACGCCAAGAGCTCAGGGAAAGAATGAAAAAAACGACATTCTGATGCACGGTTGTGCAACACTCAAATTAAACGCGTCTAAAAGTGGCAGAAACAGCAACACTCGCTCCGCTTCTTTGACTGTTCTGGAAAGATTCCCAGCAAACACACTCAAGCCGAGCAAGCACAACAGTGAATAAACTTAAGCAGTCCTTTCTGTCAACGTGCTACTGAAAATTTGGTGGAGTGGCTGTGGCCAAAAGAAGCAGTTTGGCGTCTGCGTTCCAATCTATTGTGAATCAAAGGAAACGCGAGTTGTCTCCGAGGAGGGGCCCCATGTGTTGCGCAGTTTCAGATTACATGAGGTTGATAAAGGAGAACAGAAATGGTGAGAAGGAGTGCATTTGGCCCGATTTGCGTGGCTCATGCGAACGTTCCCGAAACACTCTCAGATTGTTTATATCCGAAGGCTACTGTGTTGTTACAGTTTGTGTCCAAGTTCGCGTTAGAGGGGGAAAAAAAAGCCGCAACAACACCCTCATAAGTCAGTTTCAAGACTGCTTTTCCATGTGTTACCACTAGACTAGAGTCGCGTGTTTACAGCAACAACTCCAAGCAGTGCATTTTGTCTCCTTTTTTTTTTGTTGCACTTTTTCTTTTCTTTCGAATCAATTTGTCCCACTGCACCACGGCAAACAACATTGTCTCAACCAGACCAAAGTGACTGGATCGCCAATTAATTAATACTGAATCGTGGAAAAGTTCATGTCGGTCATCCCGCGAGCCTCAACAATGACACGGCAATAAAATGCTAGCCATAACAAATCGTACCATTAAGTGGAAAGGAGGCACCAGTGAAACAGACTAAGCACTTTCATTAGATACATGATCCGGAGTTTTTTTTTTTTTTGTGCCCACCAGAATCGGGAGAAAAGTTCAAAGGTGCCGTGATGACCCAGACCAAGATCTGCTGAGAGATGCCAGCTTGCTTTCCTGACACCGCCGGCAGGCACCACTTCTCCAATAACTTCACCTAATCTCCATACGCAACTTTGCTACCAACGTGTACGTCCTAACACTAACAATACTAAGAAGTGATTTATTTAAAGCAAGAGACAAAGAGAACAAGATGCTGTGAAGTTGCGGTAAATAAAAAGAGAAGGAGACAAAGGCGTGTTGTGTCTCGTTTACTTTCCGAAACAAAACTGACAGTTTTCACATTAGGCTGTCAGCCACTCCCTTTTAACTCTTTCAAGAGTTAAACATCAGGCACTCCACTTCGAACACAGAAATATGTACAACTCCCTCCCCTTCCTTAAAAACACAATACATCTCTCCCACGTGGGCCATATTGAAGTGAGCCCAACAATTATTTTATGTCTTTGAAGTTACGTCAGAGCAGTTGACATCCAAGGAACAACACTGCGATGTACTCCGATACTACAACACTGATACCACACACAAGGCACCATTCATCTCCACAGGCAGAATTTTAAGATGAGGAGATTTCTTTTTTTTTTGTGCAATGAGGCATTTGCGGCTTTGTCCCAACCCACCAAAGGTTTGGCTTGAGGTCGCAAGGAAAAGAAGAAAAAGTATTTGCTTGAACACAGAGTGACTGTGTTAAAGATAGGAAAAGAGAAGCAGTATTGTCCCAGTTGTGCTGTCACGGTGAAAAACAACCTGGGATTCAAGTGTCTCTATTGGTTGCAACCAAAGAAGCAGAAACGTCTGCGCTCACGGGCCAAGCGTGCTGGCCAAAGCCATGGATGGGAACGGACAAGCACTTTGAGCTCAAAGCACCACTCTTGCGCATCAGCGTGTGGCTGCACGATGAGGCGATTTGACAGATGATGAATTTTTCAGGGAGAATACAATCGCAGTAGAGACGGACCGCGAGAACACGGTGAAAGTGTCACGGAAGCTTCAAGAATGCGATGCTGGAGTCCAGTTCATCTCGGCTGACTCAATGATCCACCAAGAACGGTCGGTGTCTCGGTTGATTTCAAAACCGCGCCCTCCTCAATTAGGAGATGAGGACGAACGGAAGGAAACGACTAGAAAAAGACACCGTGTTCATTATCAGGAACAAAAGGCGCCAAATAAACCGAGTCAGTCAAGTGCAAAATATTCAGCATCAAGTTGACGCCCTCCTGCCTGGATACACGGCTCGTAACGACAACAATGAAAACGTATTCATGAGGTGGATATTTCTGTCTGGCACATCAGCCAGATGGCCCCTCTAGCGTGGACTTAAGTTGAACTAATTAACTTTACAGCGATGACAATTTTAGATTCAATTCCATCACTGGAAATCTTGAGGTATGCTGTTCATTTACGTTTTGGGATCTGCTAGTCAGGAAATTGGTAGCTGAATAATATTATTTTAATCTGCCGGAATTCCTCCGGCTGTATCCTGACTTTGATGGCGATAAAACCACCTGCAGTCGGGTCAAGCCTGGAAGCCGTCCAGAAACTTTATCGCTCGGCGTTCCTATTTTACGGGAACAGCAGAGGCAAGGTGATATGCAAACACAGAACAGGCCACACGACATGTACGCTGGGCTGCAACTGAGCCCTGTGGAACGTACCCACCCCGGCACCCGTGCACACCCAACAAGGGGGGGGGGGGGGGCGCGACACTGACGCCACAGGAAAACGTATTATTCCAAGCAAACAAAGAGGTTAGGCTATATGCCGTATAGTAATCCCCTTTTGCAAAGTGTAGACCGATTTATAAATGCAAGGATCTCCTGGCCCCTTGCTCTGCTAATGTAGGACAGTATGCGGGAATTAAGCAGGACGGGAGAGATTATCACTGTGCCATCACAGCTGTATCTGTGAAATCTAAAGCAAGTCACCCCCTAGTGCGCTCCCAGCACCCATCTACCCCCCACCCCACCCCCTTCCTCTTTTCAGGGCAGACGGGTGTAGCTTTCAGACCAGGGGGGCTGGGGGGGGGCTTGTGTGCTTACGCACGACATGGCCAAGGGTTGGCTTACATGAGAGACACAACGTATTGGCACCCGAACTCTTCGTTCGTGCGGTTATGTATTCCACAACCGACGCTGGACACACAACAAGCTGGACTCCATAAAAATGTATTCACTGCCAGCCGAGGTAAAATGAATGTACTTTTTGGCGTCTATACCCGTCAATGGCAGTGAATGAGTTAAAAGAACACTTTTGTGATGGTGCCACTTGCAAAAGGACAACAGGCTTGTGTTTCACGCCACTAAAGACGATTTGATTTGATAAAACGAGTATAATATCTCATTACACGGCAAATCATGCAAGAGTTTACTGAGACAGATGCAAAAAAGTTGGACGCCACGAGACTTAATCGCATCGAAAAAGGCGGATAAGATGAAAGTAATTTGGGCTCGATGCTGATTTCAGTGGAATTACTCATAAAGCTTACTCATGAAGCTAAATGAAAGGAATGTGTGCTCCCGTGGCCACCGCTAAGCAGGATTGGAAAAATGTTTTCTTGTCAAGCCTGGAGCAACAATATCAAGGCCAGTTTGGCAGCAGCGTGAGGCGAGACGTTTGGGTGGTTAAGAGTTGTAGAAAGACCATTTAGGGGATGATTCATTATTTAGTGTCAGGAATTACTGAAGTGTCACGCTCCCGATATGGAATTAGCTGTTGAGGTCAAATGTGGGGGGTTTTAATTTTGCGCCTCACATTATTTTGAAAACAAACTAATCTCCAGACTATTACTCTTAATGTGGCTCGTCTCGGTGGTGCAAATGACCATCACATTTTCCATGAGCCCAAAACAACAAGAAAAAGGAAAACAGATTCCCCTGCAAAGTGGATCTTTCGTTACGGAATTAGTTTTCACTTGGCGAGTTGTAAAATGATCAACCAGCGTCAGAGTCAATTCATCATTACAGTGGAGTAGAATGCAATTTCAAATTGTAAAGGATGCAATAAAATAAATTTTAAAAAAGTATATATATATATATATATATATATACTTTTATTTATTTATTTTTTTACACTTCTTCACGACCTTCATATAAAGATATTCAGTTCAAAAACTGGCACAAGTTACCAAAACTATCAACAGTGATTTGCGACCAATGAATCGCAATAGTTTCAGCTTCTGTGTGTGGTACATTTAGCGTGTAACTCAAGTTAAGCGATATTATAATGTATTGTCATTTGACCAGTTTCCACCTGTTTTGCTTTCTTTTTTAACTGATGCATTTAAAGGGTTAAAGACCTCTTGTTTACATGAGAGGTCTCAGCATGCCACAAACCCAAATAGTCGTGGCGGATAGTATTCACTATTCCATTAAATTCACACAAATAACAGCACAAACCCATGTTTGTTTTTTTATTTTAATTCATGCATTATATATCCAATATTGGAAACAGTCAAATATGGTGATTGATTTTACCTGGGATGGACCGCCATTTATAAGAACAACCTATAAAAAAAGTGTGTTTCATGTACATTTGTCTTTATTTTAGCAAAAGCCTAAAGTATAAGACCAAAACCTTGATGCATGTCTGGCATTTCTTATTGTAATAGAAACATGTTTATTGTTTGAGGACCATGAAAAAAGTGAAACATTAAATTGCAATCAACAGTAAAGTTAATTCAGCCTGTTGTTGACATATTGGCAGGTACAGAAAGTACTCTTCTGGAAACTAGTTTCTAGTTAAACCAGTCCATAAAATGGAACCCAACTTCTATTTAACGTTAGAGTCCTCATATAAACTTTTATACTGCTTTAATACTGTTTTGTTTGTTTGTTTGGTTTTTTGCTCCGTGTAGTGGTTTTTTTTTTGTCTTTGTCCTCTTCAACTTCTCTCTCAACGATTGCACTTCCCTTAAAATACAAATTACATCACTACATACATAGGGAGCGGTTCAAACTCCCATGCTGCGCTGATAAACTGGTCAGGCATAAAAAGGCAGACATGTCCACGATTCTGCACGACAAAGCAGAAATACTGGTACAAAACAAAAAGTACAGAAAAAAATTCATCGGAAAAGATTACACGAGGCGTCCAGTTATTCACCTGCCTCAAGCGCACACAACTTTGCGAGCGCTTACAATGTTGGGAGTTTATTGACAAGTGACGTCAAGTAACAATCGATACTGAGCCCAAGCAGAAAAAAAATCAACAGAGAGAAGTCTGGAACACTGTGACCGCGAAAAAACAATAGTAAAGTGTCGATGACTGCAACTCGGTGCGAGCCATGCGGAAACAAACGAAGCTTCATTTGAAATGTACAACGCGACAGCAGACAGACGAGTAGTTATATATCACGTCACTTCGAGGTGCCCATTCACGCTAACAGTGAAAAACACGACAAGAAAGCACAGTAAGCGAAAGGTTCATTTGGCGAAACTCACCTGTCGAGTTTTGCAGAAGAGCGATCGAGTTTATTCCAAGAAAGTCTTGTTAGATTTCTTTTCCCGACAGGATGGCACACAATCTTGTATTCTGCGCAACTTTCCTCCACTCTCTTTCTTTATTGTTCTTCCCCGCAGCACTGCCGTTGGAAGTCAACGTCCTCACGCTCACTCACTCCAACAGACAAGAGAGAGCAAGCGGCAGCGTCACCTCCAAGCAAACCCCGCCCCCTTCGCTCCAACCCCACCCTGCATTGCGCCGCCTTCATTGTTAACAGGAACTGTTGAATAGGAGTGGATTACCTCGGTACAACAATACTGAGCAGTCGTTTCATGGTAATTACACCCACATGTTTTTTTTAATAACTTCATCTTTGAACGACCTGCGGTCAATAGCTGTTGTGTCAGGACAAAAAAACACCAGCTTCCGTATTTTAAAATGTTACTGTGCAATCTGGGGGGTAGTGTAAAGTGTATTATTTCACATAGCCGCAGCTAATTTGTATTTATGATGTATTGCCTTGCTTGTGGATGACCTATTTTTAAGTCTTGATCATCCTGTCATGGTGCATCAAAACTGTGCATTATCCACTGCCCCCCCACCACCACCTCTCAGTAAATGAAAAAGATAAACTATTCCTCTTGTATAAATTCCATCCATTATCCAAGCCGCTTATCCTCACGAGAGTCTCGGGCACTTAAGTACATTTCTAGGGTCTCGCTTACAATAAACCACGCACGGAGATGTAGTGCTGACACGGCGTGTGATGCGCAAGTAGTGTGCGCGTCATGAAGGCCACACCTCGATGGAGTAACAGCGAAACCAGACAACCAAAGTGAGTCACCACAGTCGGGAAAGGAATTACGCATACATTACTTGGTGATACCATTGATTTTTATCGTGTGTGGGTGTGCGTGTGTGTGTGTTGCTGTATAGTGCGCTTCACAGTGTGTGGCTGTGGTGGGGGGCGTCAAACATTTGGGTTTAAGGAATACACATTTGGTTCTAAACAGACAGATGGACCAGGCCATTCGTAGATTAGATTAAAGCAAGAAAAAAAAGGCGAAATCATTGTTAATGTCAATTAAATTGTCTTAGGCTGCCAGGATGGCCGAGTGGTCTAAGGCGCCGCGTTCAGGACCCAGTCTCCCCAGGAAGCCTGGGTTCGAATCTCGAATTTCCCCATTGTGGGACTAATAAAGGGCAAATTATTATTTCAAATTTCCCCATTGTGGGACTAATAAAGGACATCTTTATCTTTAGTGATAAAACTATGATGCACTTATCCTGTTGCGAGTTGCAAGGAGCTGGAGCCAAGGTCGGGTCTAGGCGCAGGCAAGAGGGGGCCTGGCCCCCTCAAATAAATATGCCCCCCCCAACTAAATCCCCTAAAAATTTATTTAACATATTTTTATTATCTCATGCCTCTCTCCTCTGCTCCATGTTTTACTTTCTCAATGTTTTGCTTGCCCCCACAAATAAAAAATATATAAAGTTGTTTCTTGTGTCATGTTTCTTGATTCATCTCCATATCCCTCCATCTCCACTTTTCACTCTCAGATTATTGGCCTGCTGTGAGGGATAGCTCTCTGCGGCGAGCGGAGACCCAACTTCCAATCACCCTTAAATGTGCCAAGCATTTGATAATGTAGTGCTTTAAAAGGCACGTGTTTGGTTCAGTGTATTAACTGTAAATTTAAAAAAATATATAAATCAGTCAACTGTGCTTGTGGCCCAACAAACTGACTACAAACATACTCGTTCAGTCATGTTTGTCTCACTGGACACCCATGTATAAAAGTGGCTTGTTTTGCCCCTTTGACTCTTCTGCCTCACACCCGCAGGAAATGGTCCCATTGTCCTTGGGAGAGGAAGTGGCCTGAAGCCACTAGCTAGATCTATGGAGACTGTGGTGAATTATTAATCATTGCTTACAAAGTGACCACACACAAAGAAGGCTTGTGTTGCCTGCTCACTGTGAACTATTTAAACTGCAGACCTCTGGAGACACTCCCATAGTTCATTGATATTTGTAGTGTTGATTGACTCAACTTGATTGTTGATTGACAAATACAACATTTTAAATCAAACAAAATCATTCCCCCAAACAAGGTTGGATACTTCGAACCACAATTCATTGCAGACTCATATGCAGACACAAATAACAAAAATGCATTGCAATTTAAAAAAAAGTGTTTTTTTTATTTGTCCTACATACACGCTTGTGTTTATATTAGAATAAAAAATAAAATACTGTGTGCATATACATAAACATTAATGTTCATTTAAAATTATTGATAAATATCAACATTCTATGAACATAGACTAAATAATGTATTGTATTGTAATGTAATGACAAATATACTTTGTTATACCGATTAGAAACACTAGAGGGAGCCAAAAAAAGAAAGAATCCCTTTCCACCCATCCATTCTCCAAACAGTGTATCCTCACATGGGTCGTGGGTCACAAATCATATCGATAGGGACAATTTTGAGAATTCACTCAACCTACCATGCATGTGTTTGGAATGTGGGATGAAACCGGAGAAAGAAGAAAGAATTTCTTGTTGTTCTATGTCTGTGTGTAGGTAATTATGTATTCATACATGCATCTATCTATCTATCTATCTATCTATCTATCTATCTATCTATCTATCTATCTATCTATCTATCTATCTATCTATCTATCTATCTATCTATCTATCTATCTATCTATCTATCTATCTATCTATCTATCTATTTGTCCGTCCTTTTTGTCCGTCGGTCCAGTTTGCATAGTTTGAGTGCAGTTAAAAAACTACAATACCCATAATGCCCTTCAAGAGTGACCAAATAAGACACAAAATAGCGATTAAGTCGCAGTGACAGTTGAGTTTGAGTTTTACTGAGAGAAACTTCAACGCTGACAACACATGCCAAAGAAACATGTAAGTATGACATCCTTCTTTTTCGTGACATTGTGCGGACTGAGCACGTTTAGACTCGCTTCAACATAGTTTGTTATTCTCGAGTGACCAAACTTTATGAGGGTAATTTTCCATCCGGAGTGTTGGGTGGGTGTGAAAGACACGGTGCGCACTGGCGCCCAAAACGGTCTTCTTTCTAATAATGTTAATCAAAGTGAATTACAAACATGTCGGTCGTACGTCGTGCGGATTTTATGGTGGGGAAATTGAAAGGCTAGCGACTGTATAGGTGTTAGCTAGTTCGGTTGCAACTTGTCTTGTTTTTCAGAGTACCTGGATTCACCTGGATGCTATCATTTGACAAGCTAAAGCATTTTCATCGAAGCAGTTTCATAACCGAAACTTGTATTTTTATTTCTAGAATGTATACGGCCAATACTCATGTTTTGAACCACTATTTACAAACACTCACATTTCACAACTTACATAAAATATAAATAATAATCAAACAATTGTACTGGAAGTATTTCCATTTATTATTCTTATTCTCAATATCTGCAATTTTTAGTATGTGTTCTTTCCAAAACTAATTAAGAGGAGAGCTATAACTGCATAGACGAAGTAATTAAATAATTAGATTGCAATGGGATGTAGCTAATTCTCAAAATGTAATGGAATAGAATTTGGGAGAGAATAAACATAAAATAAAAATCATCCATGGTTGTCAAATGCCAAAACAAGTGTCTCATTATCTGGACTTCTAAAGCAGCGATAGCCAAACACGGCAACATTCACATTACAAGTTTGATTTCCAGAAGAACATTTATGGATGCAGATGTTGGAATTCAAACCCGTTGACCAGTTGTTCTCAATTCTCGGTTGCCTTTTGGACTGTGTTCTTTCGATTGCTCCACTAGTTTTAGGATTTCTTTTGTAAAGCACAAAACCAACATAGTGTATTAGTGTAAAATATTTACAGTGTACTGTAATTTGTGTTAGGATGGATTAGGAAGTGAACGCCTCCCTTCAAATGTTTACGCTGTTGTTTTATGTCGATCAGGTGTACATAGGATGACATTCGCCATGATAAAGGACCTTGCATGTATCCCTGCACGTCCCTCCGATCTCAGTCCGCCTTTGGCCCCACCTCCGTCTTTCCTCACTGTTTCACTCTCCTCTTACAGGACACACATTTGGCACCCACACCAGTAGGCCGGGAAAATCGCTTCAGGAGCAAGGAATGTTGAATTGATGGGCTCACATTCAACAAGATTGTGTCCAAACTGCACAGACTTCTTATAAGAGCACAGTAAGTCCTCTTAAATGTTTTCATGTTGAGAAAATAATACGGTGGAAGGTTGTTGTGAGTAGTGTTTTCTTTTTTTTGAAGTATAATAGCAAACTGTTTCATTGTGACGCTCAATTTGGTAAGGAGTTGCGATGCAGCACACAACTCTGTTGTTTCGTCATCTTGCTCTTTTCATCCTGTCAGCGTAAGTGAATTCAAATGTGGTGTCTTTCCAACTGTGCCACGTTATGAACCGCCCGTCAACCAAGCGACAAGCTGTTTATTTCGACAACCATCACAAGTTCTGTTCTGTTTCAATTCAAATATTCTTTTTATGAAGACACGTGACACAGTGTGGGAGATAATCAGCAGGTGATTTTTCACTTCTTTGGGTTGTAATTTGATCTGTTATCTATCGGGATGAAAATGGAGTCACGTGTTTATTAAATGTGTTTATGGCAGATTTTTACAGTAATTTAACAACTCCACCATTTGAAATTTCTGTTGAGATTCTAGTTCAGTAATTTGACAAATTATCAGATACATTCATACCCACTCATATCAGTTAAAAACTATTTTTGTTTGTAAAAACGTTCCGGTCTTTGTTTTCTTGCTTTCTAGTCAATGTTACTTTGGTGAGTGCCGAGCAGATTGACTTTTATAGGACGAGTAAAATGGTCCGAGGGGATATTTAGTCACACGCTTTGTTTTCATGTGAACTTTCTGTCCACATATAGCTCTCACAGTTGTTAGGGTGACATTCTTGTTAATGTTAATCCTTCTATGCCCCCTCCTGTTGTGCCCCTCGCCCTTTGACTTTCTGTTTAAATATTTCAACTCTTTTAAAAAAGCTACTAAAGTCTAAAAAATTTGTTTTTGTTATCTTTGTTCTTTGTTTCTTTATTTAGATGTTCATGTTGTCCTGATATTCGCTTCTGTTTGTTTGCTAACATTTAGGTTTTATATTTTGATTGTGTTGTCATTTATTAACCTCATTAAAGCAAATGTTTGCTTGAGAAACATAATTGTGCTCTAGCCAATTGAGACTTGTGGGCAAATGAGACCAATATCGAGTGATTGAGAAAATGCTCGCCCTGAAAAGTTACAGACTTGTTTTACTAAAGACAAAGGTAAATACAAAACGTGTTGTCTTCAGAAAAGAAAATAAATCATTGTGTATACATGGCGACGAGATATAACGTGCCAGTTATGGTCTTATCTTTAGAATTGGCCTTTAATCAGAATATTTTTTTCCCACATTTATATCAACTTTGCTCGAAAAATAGTTTGTGGCTTTGGCTTCTAAAATAGTTGCCAAATTAATCTAATGAGAATTTGCCCTTTTGTAGTTTGTCTCAAAGTCCTAATTATTTGGCTTCTTTTGACATTTTACAAGCAGTCATAAATAATTGATATCATGTGACCAATTCAAACTTGCTTTGACCTTTTTTTTTATATCAATATGACCTCTGATAACACACTACACAATAATTTAAACCAATGCTACAGTTTTTTACATAAATGACTTTGAATTGCGATGTATAATTTAGTAAATCTCCACAACTCAAGATTTACTATTTGTGTTTGAAAGTGAAAAGCAGAAAATTATTCTCATCTTTTGTTTCCCTGTTGTTGTTGTTCAATGGGTATAAAAAGTCTACACACCCGTGGTCAAATGCTAGGTTGTTGTGATACGAATAGCTGATCTGCATTTTTTTGTGGCTGATGCAGATTTTTGGCAGAAAAGAAAATACAGATTACATCGTAATCAGATGATTAATTAAAAATATTATGCACAAAAATATAATTTCACATTAGAAATTGATATCTTTCTGGGATAATTTTTCTTAGTGTCATTTTAGTACATCACTAAAACTTTGGTGTGTATAATTATTATATCTACGCCCCCGTATATCTCTGATTGACATTTTACTTGACGTCCTATATTTCGACAAATGTAAAACATCAAGCACAGCTTTGGAAAATGTATTTACGTTTATTTGCTGCTGGCAATTTGCATGTCCTTTGGTCCCGAGTTCTGAAAGTTGTGTAATTTTTCCTTATTAAAGGAGATCTCAGCAAAGTCTCCCATGCATTTTTTTTTTTTGCAGGCTGTTAATCAATATTTTATTCTTCTGTCCTTGCCAAGTGCCACCCCGTCACTCCCCCCCTTGCAATGCTGTGTGCTTTCACTCACGTACACACCCTCCTGGAAGGTCATAGCATTCTTTGCACCAAGTGCCATTGACGATCTTGTTGAGTTTAGTCCAGTCCACGCTTCAAGGTCGTAGGCTGTTTGCACTACCTAATGGTAAGGTGCAAGCATTATTATGGCATGATTAATTATTAATTACCATTAATTAATTAATGATTAAAATCATTTGTATTTCTTTTTTTACAATTCAGCCACAGAGAACATCCTGGAATTGACTCAATTATGTTGGCCATTATTGTGCAATCCCATGCCGTATACTAAAAAGGATTGGTTACGCAAAAATCGTGTTCGCTGTGTCGCTCCAGAGTAGACAACAAAGTCAGACTTGACCACAGGTGTCGTAATCCAACAGCTTTTTGTGTGAAGCTTGAATATTCCCATGCACACACTGTTATGAAGACTCATGGGCTGCAAATAATGAATACATCTTGGCCACAAACCAACAGTACGGGGAGAGAACCAGACAGACCAACCAGGAAAAAGGGAAGTGAAGGGCTTGTGATAGTGAATCAGTATGTGTGCTGACAAGGGAGGTTGGGGGGGGGGGGGGGGGGGGGGGTCAGGTTATTTATGTCTAATTAGGTGAGTGGTGTGTGTGCACCAGTGTCTGCATTCTTCTCAGCCTTGGAGTGTAGCCTAACCCGTTGCCCCCTGGAAGCATGTGTAATTGACTTGAGGTATCGGATGTCGTGTTGTTGCCACAAAGCAGAGTGGTGATGCCATGTCATATTTATTTATTTATTTATTATTCTGTACCAAATTTAATGAATTGAATATTACTTTAGTTTTTTTGGACTGGGCCCAGTGGCCTCTGCTGACAGAAATAGTATATAAATAAATACAGCACACGTACTTGAAGTAATTTAACCCCATACGAAAGCACAGCTGTTTGGATGTCAGAAAATTATCAAAGGAAGCACAATCTTTACAAAGAACTCATTATTCTGATAATTACTTCGATAAGGCGCCCAACAATCAACATTAGCTGCCTTGTTTATACTTTTGTACCTGGTTTATTTCAGTCTAGTGTCAAAATAATTTCAGGGTTGTTATGCAATCACTTAATGTTTGTGTCAAGCAGTATGTTAAACAGGAGCCATCACTTCCAGAAAATAGTCTTAAAGTATATGGGACAAAACACTTGTTGGCTCTGAATTGCGCATGTAGCGCATAGTGCATCGCATGTCCATGGGTGTGGTGCAGTCATGCTGAGGAACCTGATCTGTGTGGCTTCAGGCGGTGGTAACTCTATATGAGTGACACACATGAGGAGGCCCAGCCCTCCTGCACACCTAGTGAAAGGCTCTTTTGATTCAATTAAAAGGTTGTATTTTGAGTTTGCTGTTGACTCCTTTGAACAACGCAATAAATCCATGATATGACTGCAATCACCTGTATATGTGTATACTCAAATGCTTTGCGCCCATGTTTGAATGTTTCCCCCCCCTCTTCTCTTTCCCTCCCACTTTCTTTTCTCCTTTAGTTGTTGCTTTCTTCCCTCATCTGACTCTAGTGTCCTGTGCTCTCTCTCCGTGAGCCACCAGGGGACAGAGTTGGCCTTTACTTTCCAGCTTCTGTCAAAGTGTCCAAAACTACTCTTCTCCTTCTTCTCTTTCTCCTCCCCGCTGGCTCATAGAGGTCCACCTGGACTCCCAGTCAGCCCTCTCCCTCCATGGAGGTTGGGGGGAGGTGCCGGGGGCCCTGGATGTGGACCCCGACCCTATTCAGTTCTGCTCCGCTCAGGCAGAACTGGGACAAGCATCTTGCCTTGATGCATCCACTCTCACGGGTAGGTCCGATACAAATGGTTACCTTGTTTGAAAATGATTTCCTTTGTTGATTTAAATAAATTCCAATTCGTGGATATCAGCTTACTGTTCATTTGTTTCAAATCAATAAGATGTGCTAAGCTAATTTATGGACTTCCTTTGTTCAGACCTCTGCGCAGATCTGCCAGAGTTGGAGATAGTGAGCCTCCTGTCAGAGGGTCAGCCCAACTACACTCTTCGAGCAGACTGTGTATTCGGCTACGCCAATGACGACTGGCTGCACACCCCTCTGCTGCAGCCGGAGGTGGTCCTGGGTCTCACACACCAGCAAATTGAAGAGACCTTCAAGTACTTCTGTGAGTTTTTTCCTTTCTTTCTTGATGTACAGTCTTACCGACGCCACCTTGTCTGCATTGACCCAAACTGCCCGAAGATTACGCTGGACTTGACTGGGTCTCTTGCTCACACTGCCACTTCAGTGTGCCACATGGGTCAGCAATGTCACCAAGCTGATTAACCGTCTGTCATTTGGCTTCCGAAACCGTTTCAACTATAGCTCTGCAGACAGAATGGCCAAGTGGCCATGTTGATGGCATGCTGGACATGCTAGAAATACGTGTGCATTGATTCTTTCATGGAAAGAAGAAATAATGTGTGAAATATACTGGTAGGATTTTCTGTTGTCGTTTGACTTTTGGTATTTTGCAATTATATGTCTTGGAGTGACCCAACCATGACTTATGAGTGTATTGTGGTGTGGATTAGTTTCTGAAGAAAAGTCAAAGTATTTCAGTTTGCTGACACATGATGCTTTAAATGAGCATTCGGCCGAAAGGCACATTCGCATCCCTCTTAGTTGATAAGTTGTCTAGAGACCGGGATTTCATGACATGAAACGCACCCCGAGTTAAATGAAAGTAAAATACACCTGCAACACAAATCCAACCAGACAGGAAGTATCAGGGAGCATTGCATGTCTCGCTTGCTTTTGTCCGCCGCGCAACTATAAGGGCGTTGCTTCGAGCAGAAAAGGTGGTTAATGTCCCCTATGGAACAAATCAAGTAACTTGTAATCTGTAATCAAGTAATCAGCAAAGTCATTGAGATGCTTTTTCAAATGGCATGCATCTTACAAACACGTGCAAAGATTATTTGGCCAGCTTCACTTGATAACTATGACTTGGGCTTTCATGGGCTGCTTCTTTTGGCTGTTGTTGGCTTTGCAAAGAGAAAAAAAAAATATTGACGTACAAAATTGTGTAGGTGACTTTGATATTTCTTCAGAAAAAACAAAAAGCACTGAGTGCCACCATCTTGAAACTCTTGATGACCCTTTGGAGGGACGGGAATTCAGGAGCTTATGGTGTTGCATCCTCATAATGCTAGTGAGGATGTACTTGAGCAGGACAGACTAACCTGCAGACTCAGCCGACATATGGTGTTGTTTACTTTCTGTGAACCCCTCTGTTACATCTTCAATGCTGCCAACATTTGGGATGACATCTGAAATCAGATTACCGTATTTCATCAAATAGACGCCTCCGTTTTCCCCCCCTACTTCAGTTCACGACATCCACACCCAGACGTTAAAAAGTTGACTGCTGAGCCTAGTAGAACTTGGTTAACAAGACGCATATAAAGCACATTTCATACACAAGGCAACGCAATGTGCTTTAAAAGCCTTTCCAGTTTGAAAGAAAATTCTACAATTTTTACAAGGTATTTTTTTTGTCTGATTTCAATCTGAAAAAGAAAACTCAAAACATATCTTTCCACCAGAATCAAACGTCTGACATCTCAATGTATTCCCCCTCCAGCCATCAGCCTGACACCAAGTCAGTGGGTGTGGCTTTGTCTGCACCAATCTTACGCAGTGCCCCCCTCTCTCTCTCTCTCTCTGGTGCTGGCATTACGTCTGTGTGGTGAATCCGAGCGGCCATTGACATGCTTGGAAGCTACCATCTGATGTTTCAGGGGTGGGCGGGCTTACTACCACATCATTATCACAACACCAGTGCTCCTATTTTTAGAATTTTGTCCCATTCCAGGAGATATGACGTTTTTTTTTAACAAGTTCCTGAGGCCAGTGGGCTCGACCTGAACTCTTCTGGCTTGTGAATTAGACCTTCCTTTATCCATGACCCCTCTTCCTCCCCCTCTGTCCTTGCCCGGTAGTCCAACGTGGCCAGGTGAACGTAGGCAGGAGTGACGACAGATTGGCCTTACCGGCTGACGGATTATGCATTAGCACCAAGAAGCTCAGAGTCTTTGCCGCAAACAAACGCAGGTGTGTACTGAGAGGCAAGAGGATCTCGTTTTTAACCGTACACACGAGCCCGCGGCATGATGCTGGAGAAACGAGTGTGCGCAGGGAACTAACGGTAGAACCAAGAGGATTTAACTGATGGATGGCAAGACTGAGGGCAGTTTTTCTGTGGTTACCATGGAGGTGTGGAGCTCCTCTGCATCCGAGGAGGAGGAGGAAGAGAGGAGCTCTGTCAGTATTGCGCCGGAGGACGAAACATGCTGCAACAGCAACAACAACAACAACAACAATAACAACAACAACAACCTTTGCAGGGAGGTGAAGCAAGGTGAGATGAAGATGATGATGATGATGAGAATGATTTTTAGGGATCCCTGGAGGAGACGCTTTGAGGTTCGTAGCCTGTTCAGTAGATCTAGTTCGCTGGCTCGTACGCTGAGGTTTGTATTATCTAAGAGCTTTAATACTTAACTATGTGCAGCATGTACTGCAGCGTGCATGCTGTCGAGTCATCTCGGTGAGGGTCATGCAATAATTGACAGTTGTTTTCAGGTCTATTCTGAAAATCAAATATTGCGGTGAAGGTCATTAAGCGTGTGTATACTTTACACGTAATACTTTATTGTGGTGCATTTGATGTGTAATTCTTATGGTTCTGTAGAAATATGAAATAATTCTAATGCTTGGTTTTCTAATAATACTTAATATTTAGTATTTCATAGACGTATGAGGTTAACCTAGATGGTGTGAAAGGAAGTTTACCGCAAATTAATTGGACTAAATAAAATGCTCAAACTGTGGCCCTTTTTTTTTTAAGGAATTTGAACTGCTGAGGTTTGTCTATGTGTGAAGGGGATTTATTTTTGGAGGGGGATGAGGGGTGGCTCATTTAGTAGGCCGACATTATGTGTACTGCTGCCCTACATTCTCACCTCAAAGTCATCCATGTTCATGTAAAGTTCGAAGCACTTGAATGTTGAATCGTTTATTATAGCACTGTTGCGCAATTTATATTAGTACAAAATTTCATCTATTAATTTAATAGCTTCCATGAGTGGAGCATTTCCTTTATTCATCCTCCATGTGGCTGCTTCCCTAAATTGCCATATTGCTGGCGTCAACCCCAGCACTGCGACACGGGCACCCCTCCGAAATAACTGGACGGTGATGTTGCATTTCTGTTTTAAAAACATCACTATAAGCATCGTATTGATGTCATTTTAAAATCCTGCAACAAATTCAAAAAGCTGCATAATAATGCCAAGACTTCACATGACAACAGTAGATGGAGGAACAATGTGAATGTCAGCGTCTGAGTTTATTCTCGCCTGTCTGATCCCCCGCACTCTAACAGACGTCATAAGTATGCCTAAGTCAGCTATGCTCATCCTTAGGAGAACAGTCAGGCTATTGGTTTATGTAGCTCCTTAGAATTAGCACCCGCAAAACCCGACAACCTTTAGCTGTCAAATCTCTTATGTTGATCTCCCTGCACTGCGCGGTTGGCAGGTCAACAGGAAGTTTATGGTGTGTTCATGCTGAATGCAAAATATTCCGCCGATGATGATGGACGGTAGACCAATGAGGAATGACCGACCGGCAAAATGTACTTCTGCACCCACCTCTGCATTTTCAGTTCACAGCAAGTGGAAAAATGGCCAACCCTGAGATGAATATAAAAGCGGGTGAATTTTGTTGCTTAATTCATATTCCAGAAATGCAAAAGTAATCAGAATGCTGCGTTTTGACTAATGAGGCCACATAGAACATGTTATTGTAAAGGCAATTTTTGAATTGACGTCCCTTTTTTTCCTTTTTTTTCTCTCCATGACACTTCGTAAAAAAAAAAAAAACTATCAGGTTGTGGTCCAATCTTTGACTATTGTTTATAACTGCAGTGTTTAAAAGTATAGTTTTGTCTGTACACAATTAGAGTACCTGAAATTTAATTGAGCTAATCTCTCCGAGTCCTTTTTGACCTGCTCCTGCTCCTGCGCTTGAGAGGAACAGGGTGTCCTGTCAGCCAAACTCTTACATAGCCGCTACATCTGCTGCCAACTCTTTTAAAACTTCATGCTAGTTGGTGTGCTTTGAAAACACCATGTCCATCCTTTTGTTATCCTATCTGCAGCGTGTTTATGTCATTGTCTACGTCTGCTTTTTTTTTTTTTTTTTTTTTTTGAAGCTGCTGTACCCTGCAGTAAATCAGCACACACAGATGTCATTTGTGTTCCAGAACTCATGTGCAAAAATGGATTCCAGTCAGCCAAAAGTTTAGATTTTCCGCATGAGCCTTTTTAGTTACTGCGACAGCTACACTAGTAAAGTGTTGGGCAGTTGCATCCAAGGAGCCCAATCTAATTACTGTGTTGTTTGACAAAGTGTTGCTAAGAGAGACCACACCTCGTTACGGTTATTCTAACTTATGAGCATGTCCAAAGAATCACTTTGACACCGTGGCCAAAGTGTTTGCATGTCAAATCCAAAAAAGGGGTCTAAAAAAATATATATTTAGGGTGAGCGCACCACCAATTAATCTTGTACATCAAATTACCGAATAGGTCACAGATCTGATCAGACAATAGTGAACTGGAAACGCCAAAGTCAAACGCCAGCCGCTGTCCAGTTTATTCTTGGCAGACTCTCCCATTGAGCTATATCAGTATCCAGGCGAAACAGGTCTTTAGAGGTGTCTTAGCTCGGCTAAAAAGGATCAAGCTAAGAGGATTGCTACCTGACTGACCACATGGAGTTGTTATGGTCTGTCGAAAGGGGCTCCACGTTAAAGAGTCAGTTAATTGATGTTGTAGTTCATTTAAAAAAAAAAAGGGTATTTATTTAATTTTTTTCAACATCAACTCAGTCCTCTCAGACGTCCAGAGTTGCCCAATTTCAATCAATGATGAGGTCAAGGAATATTTTTTTCTGAAGCATTAATACAAATAAAAGTAAAGAGAACATACATTTGCAGTTTGACATTATATGATTGCATGTCACTGTGTGCTCACAGTGCTTATCCGGGGTCGAGTTGTGGGGGCGGCAGCTTAAGCAGGGAGGCTCAGACGTCCCTCTCCCCGCTTTTCCATGGCCTCAGCAAACTCCTCCCACGCCCGAGTTTTTGCCTCGGCAACCGCTCAAGCTGCGTCCCGCTTGGCCGGCTGGTACCTGTAACTCCCTCCATGTCCCCCGCCTCTCCTGGAACATGAGAAAAGTTCTACCAGAGATGCGAGTTGAAACTTTTTCTGACAGAGTTCTGCCAGATGTTCCCAGCAAACCCTCACAATACGTTTGGGTTGGCCAGGTCGGACCGGCATCTTTACACCTTCCTCAGAAGGTACTTCTATACCTTGACACCAGCTCGGGCTCCTTCTCTGCTAGAAAGATGACATTCCGTGTCACATAATCTAAATCGGACAGCCAACGTCCCGACAACTGGTGTCCATGCGTAAAATGTAAAATGTGTGACGCTCGCAGATGGAGATTCTGTTCTTCATTCATGAAATCTCTTTGCCTCCCTCACTCTCGCAGTGCTGTGCTCCGACAGAGTTGGCCAGGTCACCAAGACCTATCATGACATTAAGGCAGTCACACACCTACTGGAGGAGGTAAGAGGCCCCAGATGCGCACGCACACACACACAATCGCACTCGCACAACTGGATGTGCAGCACTTTAAAGAGGATTAAGTTTAGCACACTTCTTCCTGTCAATAAATGAGTAAATTGCATTTGGGTCAAGAAAGCGCACCTCCCGTGTTGTGCTACATTGTCACACTTTGTATGAATGCAATCCTTTTTTTTTTTTTTTCTTTCAGAAAGAGCGGGATCTTGAGTTAGCAGCACGGATCGGTCAGTCGCTCCTGAAACAGAACCAAGAACTGACAACTCGAAACGGAGTACTAGATGAGCAGCTCGAGAGTGCAAAGGAGGAGGTACAACCAAAATCGATATGCATTTGAATAAAACTCACTTCAATTGCAGAGACAAACTCAAGTTATTGCGGCCTATTTCCCAGATTGCTCAACTGCGGCATGAGCTTTCAATGCGAGATGACCTCCTTCAGTTCTACGCAAGCACTGACGAGATAGAAAACGCAGAATCACACTCACCGTGAGTACAACGTGCACAGAGAGAGATGTATACATATAAAACATCCACGATAACGGCCCTCAAGGACCAGAATTGCCCACCCCCCGGTTTTAGCTGATCTGAATTCAACTTTTTGCAAACTTGATTCAAATTAGGAACGACACATTATTTTTCCTTATTCAACGATCGCCACGTTTAGACCACATATAACTTTTGTACGTGTATTCATCATGTGAAAAAAAATGTTTTTTACAGAATAGAAAGAAATGAATCGAGCAGTTCTCTCACCAACCTTGTCCACTATGACTTCATGCAGCAGAAACTGAAATGTTTAGAGGACGAGAATCGCAAACTCCGACTGGAGGTAACCGGATTGTAGTGTGCACTTCTAACGTATGAACAAAAGAGACATTTTTGCTTTCATTTTTTTCATCCATGGTGACAACAATTAAAATGTAGCTTTTATATACTATACCGCAGAAGTCCATTGAGTGACAAAAAAAACAAAAAACTCATGAGCCCAAACATGTTTGCGCAGGCCAGTGAGCTCTGCACGGAGACAAGCAACTATGAGGAACAAGAGCAGGAGCTGATGATGGTGTGTGTGGAGGAGCTTTGTAAGTCGTCTCATTAACCAAGATTGCAATTGCAACATTGTGATTGCACTAAACACTCTTTTATTCAACTGCAATAATGGCACCTGTTGTTTTTTTTTTTAAGCCTCTGTCAACAAGCAAGTAGTGGACCTATCAGACGAGCTAGCACGCAAAGTGGAAGACTCTTTTCGCCAACAGGAGGAAATCAGTTTGCTTCTTGCCCAGATTGTTGACTTACAGGCCCGCTGCAAACGTGTGAGTACAAATTTTGAAAGTCAATAAAAGAACGCCTGTATCATGAATGACACAAAATTCCCTGCTTCCACAAATGGTACTGCCTAGTTGCAAACGTTCAAGTATTGTACTTTTTTTTTTTTTTGGTCTCTCCAGCTTTCCAATGAGAACGAGGAGCTGAATCAACATCTGAGTGCCTCCCGAGAGAATAACTTGAAAATCCAATCGGAGGCAAGAAATTCAAACTCACTTTTGATTCTTCTGCCTTTTTGTATTTTAAAATGATGGGAATTGAGCAAATATATGACATTGTCTACCGTAAAAGATTTATACTTGACATTTCTGTCTCCTATCTGCAGATCAAGGACCTGCTGGACAAGTACTCCCAGTGTGAGGACATGCTCCACGAGGCTCGAGAGGACATAAAAAATCTGCGAAATAAGAGTCTGCCCAACAGCACGGTGCAGCGCTACACCGCTCTGGCGTCTGTCCTCCCCATGGACAGCCTGGCAGCGGAGATAGAGGGCACCTTCCGGAAAGGCTTGGACACGCCTGCATCGTCTGAATACAAGTAAGTGTAAAGTGTGATCCTCACCGAAGCCATTGGCGTGCGTGCGTGTGTGTGTGTGTGTGTGTGGACGGATGCGTTCTTTCTCGGATGCAGAGTGAATGTCTAAATGTATTCCCAATTCTTTCTCAACAAAAAGCTAACAGGTGGAATAGTTTGCTAGAAGGAATAATAAAATATATTAGATGCTGCTTAGTCGAACCAAGCCTTTCTTGTATAGGTAGGTTCTTTTTTATTTTATTTTATTTTTTTTTTTTATCAAGAATTTTTGGAATTAAAAAAAAAAAATCTATTTTTTTTCACAATGCATTTCAACGGCCATCTCACGTGTGGGTTTTTGCCCGCTCCTTATCCCTTTTGTACCTCTGGTGATTAGACTGATCTCTATGCATCTAAATTCCCAAATCTGCTCCCAGCATATATAAACTTGTGCGTATTCATAAATATGACTGTTGGTGAATTTGTAATGTATTTATTTCCAACATAAACCTTTTTGGGACAATTGGTAAGATAGGCGCAGATTTTTTCTATTTGTTGGCAGAGCTGGGTTTTGATATCCCAGCATCGTTTGAAAAACGAGCACACCTGCACAATGTCAGCAGGCCTAATTCAAGAGTCTTTAGCATAATCCAATTTTTTGAAGCATTTTCTTTGGTGCAGCTGAGTCATTATTCAAAGCACGCTGAGAGTTTGAAATAATCAACGTGGTTCTGACCAATCATTGAAGTATGATATATTTTTTTCGATCGCATTTATGATGTCCGTTTTCTTTCTTGCAGAACCCACCCGAGACGTGTGTTTGAAACCGTTCGCGTGGTGAACAGATCGGTGAGGCTGCGCTCTCTGTGTCACTCTCCGGCGTTTCCAGGTTCCAGCCCGGCGTCCCTGCGCTCCACCTGTACCAGCACCCCCCGGACCAGTTACTACGGCTCTGACAACGCCAGCCTTACGCTGGAGGACAAGCCCAGCTGCGATCCAGCCCAGAAAGAGGAAATGTGCGTCAGAGAACCAGAACACACTCTTGTGTGTTCCTGCTAGTCATTCTTAACGTTGTCTTGTTTTTTTTCTGTAGCATCATTGGGCCAAAGCGACTGGGCCAGCCAGGCACCCCGGGAGGCCAGGACCTTGAAGCCGCCTTGCGCAGCTTGTCAGCTCGCCAGCAGAACCATTCTTCCGAGCGACCTTTCTTCGATGTGGAGCGCGAGCGGAAACTGCGTGCCTTAGCAGCAAACAGCGACGGGGATGAGGGTTCGAGTGGCTTCTTGACGCCAAATGACAGCCTGGGCTCCAGCCCGGTGGCGTCAACCGACACCAACTACTCCAATGGAAGCTCCCGCCACTCCTGTGACTCCTCAGGATCCAGGTCCTACCTGCCCGACCGTTTGCAGATCGTCAAACCTTTGGAAGGTAGTTGCTTGACTGATCATTTCCGAGCGTGTATACATTCAGACAAGCGTCTGTTGTGAGCAGCGTCGCAACGAGAATGTTAATCATTCTTGGCATGACTGTCGAACACTAATCATCCCACGCTTAAGTCTCTTCAAAGCTGACATTGTTCTTATATCAAAGGGGTTTCGCTGTCTCCTAAGATGAATGTTTTAAAGAACAATAACCGTTTGACAGCTTAATTGTTGTATTTATTGGTGCTTAGAGAGCCAAGTAAAACCAATTTTCCTACACCGCCAAATTACAATTGGTAAGTTACCTCTATTGATAGCCTTTTTTTTCCCGTATTGTCATCGTTTTCATTTTTAATACAGTGACCACCCTCATTCACATTTACAGACTCAACTCTTTGCATTTTTTTTTTCTCCGCTATCCGCTGAAAAACTTCACCGATCTCTTTGTACTTTTGTGTTTTTTCTGACATGCCCTAAGACGCGACAAGATTTTGCCAAAGCTTTCACTAATAGGAAAGTAGTAACTGTTTCAAGGAAGTAGTGCTGTGCAATATTACAGTGTATATGATAGAGCTTGATAAAAATGTCGACATCATGATAATTACCCCTTTTTTTTTTTTTTTTTTTTAATATTTTTTTAATGTGTGGGCGACAGTAATGTAGCATCCAAGATGGATACAAAACAACAGTGGCCTACTTATCAGATCATCATTATACCTCACTCACCAAGTATGACAAAACATTGTAAGATGTGTAGCAATTGGATTATGCATGATTGGATTGGGCTTGGCTGGAGAGGTGGGTGTAGTGATGACGTGCAAAACTTATTTACGCTGGTTAATAAACGCAGTCTCTGCACTATCAAGAGCTTAAATTTACACAACCTGACAAAGTGTTGTCAATATGCTAACCGCTCACACTCGCAGCAGTCAACTTTAATTAGTGACCTAATAACCGGTTGTCTGTGCATCATTGACACGATGACAAGTCCCAGTATGGCACGTGATGACCCAGCTGAAACACAGAGGCCTACAGAACATGGTTTTTCGCAGCACACGATGAATGGCTTGGTCAACGGCCTCCTGGGCTAAGTGCGGCGTGCTGGTACAGTTAAACATTGTCATTGCAGCTGTTTACTGCATTTTCATCAATTGCAATTATCGTTCCAAAATGCTAAACTGAGAGAGTTTAACCAAGAGAGAGTGTGATCCGGTATTTTACTGCATGGTAACGTCCCAGTTTGTTTCGTTACGATAGTAAAATCGAATGAAAAGCCAGCAAATTGAAATAGAGGTCGGTTTTGTGGTTCAGGTTCTGGGTTTGAATGCTCACTCTTACAGATTGCATACCCCCCGCCCCAACCCCCAAATTTGCTTATTGCAGATCATAATATAATTATTTATTATTTTATTATTTATGTGCCCTTTTGATTGACTTTAGGGTGTACCTGCCGCACGGATGGATGACTAGTCTACCTCACAGTCGAGAGGTTTTGGGTTCAAATCTTGACTTTGGTATCTGTGTGTGGAGTTTACATTTTACCGTACTTGTGTGGGTTTTCTGCGGGTGTGCTGGCATCCTCCCACATTCCAAAAGCATTTGTTAGCTTCATTTAAGACTCAAAATTTTACATGTGGTAATGTGAGGGTGAACGGCTGTTTTTCTGCCATCGGCTGTTGAGTGTGTACCCCAACCTCTTGCAAAAACAATTCCGACTTCAGCTCACCCACAAAACAAGTGACAACATGCGCTATAGAAAATGTAGGAATTAAGCGTTCGATTTTTATTTATTTATTTTTTTTTGTTTTAATGTCTGTATACATCAACAGCCACGACAAACGTTAACGTTTCAGGCCATTTTGACACCAAATGTATTTTCATGCATCCTTGCCTCTGGTTCGCCTCCTCAGGCTCGGTGACTCTGCACCAGTGGCAGCAGCTGGCCCAACCCAACCTGGGGGGTATCCTACACCCTCGTCCCGGAGTCGTGACCAAGGACTTCAGGGAGCTTGAAGTGGACATACAGCACGTGTACAGTCTGAACGACCTGGAGGAGGATGAACCTGACCTGTCGCTGCTCTCGGGAGCTCACAGCATGGGTAGGACACGTGTGAATCATGCTTCATCTTTTGCACTCCAGCTTTAAAGTCAGCATTTTTTCATGAGGCATACAGGGCAGGCCAATCCGAATTTAATTTCAATTCAATTTATATAGCGCCAGATCACAGCAGGAGTTTTCCCAAGGCACTTTACAAATGGAGTACGTCTCCGACCACACTGGGATTAAATGAGTTAATATAGTCGCAGCTTTTCATCTATCACGGGCGAGTCCGCTATGTATCTTACGCACTGTAAAGTTCCTCCTACTTCATACACTTGCTGTGGTACACCGGCAGAAACTATTTGAGTATACAGTGCACCATTTCTACAACTATAACCAATTTTTTTTAAGATGAATGCAGTCATTGTTAGAAGTTGACATTTTCCTTCCGGCCACTCACAGTGTCTCCATCAGATCCCAGCTACCCTCAGATCGTTCCCACTCCCACCATCACCAACTGGCAAGACCCCCAACCATCCCTCCTCAGCCCCTCACTCCCCTTTAGGTAAGAACCCGTGTAGTACTCTTACAACTTTGACACCAGCGTTCCTTTCACGGCTCGTGAATGATTTGATTTCTTTTTTTCCAGGCAGACAGTTCTCTTCTTAAATCACTATCTATTTTGCTCCTTTGACCAACCTTTTCTCTCCCCTCCCCATAGTGTCAAGAAACGTCTGTCCAGACTCTTTCTCCAACTGTAGAAGGAGCAAAGTAAGAGCCGGTGGCTCCCGCTTGCATTCTCCGTTGCTGTTTTGAATTAACAACAAGCGCGGCACAAAACCATGTCTGCCTGTTGTCTCGTGTCATCAAAATAACATCTTCTCATTGAGGGGTTTTGAGGTTGAATGTCACAAATTAACCATGAGCTTGTTCAGTCACTCCTGCAGGTTCTTGTACTAGTACACTCTTGGTCCTGTCTACAAAGACAATTGAGTGCGCTTGCAGAACATCCCTGTCTGAACACACCCCACACTTTTGCTTGACATTTCTGCACACGAGTAAAACAATTACTTGTGAATCAAACTAACTGACATGTGCGCTACTCGTTGAATTGTATGTCACGAGTGGCACTAGTAGCCGGGCAAAGAGTGTCGTAATACGTGGACTTGCTGAATGTCAAGGATATGGAATAGATGCTCATTGGGCTTTCCGCGGTTGTGTTCTCTTTTGTTTTGTTACATATCTTCAGCTCAAGTTCACATCTGTGCTGAAAGCTCGTTGAGCTGTTCCATCCGCTCTAACTTGTTTGTGCACCTCATATTCGTGTGGCTAATGAATATTTTTAACGACTCTTTCATAACAGTTAACCGCATGATCGCGTTGCCTCATCAACCTGTTTGTTTGGGGTTTTTTTTTTTGTTTGTTTTTCCACATTTCACCCCAACTGCAATCCAACCGAATGAAATTGTTTGCACCATTTTATACTCATTTTCATTCTCGTTTTTTTTTTTTTTTTTTCCCCCCGCAGCCATCACCTTATCAGCCTGCCATTATGTCCGAACTGTGAGCACGTGAGAGCTTCGCTTGTGTCAGGCCAGCAGCACTTTGGCCTCACAGACCGCCCCAACCCGAACATAAGCCGGTCATCGCCAGGACTCCTGCAGATTCTGGAAGAACGAGGTATCTCCGCCTGCTATTCGCCCCGCCAACACGTACACCACATCCTCAGCTCTCCGGCGCCGTCGACAAACGCGGAGGCTCATGCACGGACCCTTGTGGGACACGGAACATTTTCAGCTTGACCCTTGTTGGAGAAGCTTCGGTGTCTGATGCGGCTCAGTGTGGAAAACGAGAGGGCACAGTAGAAGGAATCTGTGGGACGTCCACCTGATCTTTTGACCAGCATCTTACACTGCACACTTGTTTTGGTGCGTGTGTCGCATTTTCTGTTGTCGTGGCAACATGCATTTCTCCAACATGTTCATCTCAGGACAATCATCCAATCTCATGCTACTTGATTGCGGCAATCGCTTCTTTTTACACACAAATAAGGAACGCCAAGCAAGCTTTTTTTTATACCATATGTTGTAGAAGTTATTTCAACTTTTGTTTTTCTGTTCTGTGGTTGATGTCAATTTCATGCAATAATTTATTACTGTCTCACTGATGAAATTTCAAATTGCACTGAAACACATTCTGGTCTTCCTGTATATTACTTGCTGTATTGTGAAAAGACACGTATATAACATAATATTTCATTAAATTAACGGAGCTAGATGACGATGCACTGATAGGACTGCACTAAATGTTATTGTTATTCACTTTGCACACGTGGTTCCAAAACACTCGTTTTAAATCAACTGAATGAACGCCATGTAAGAAAACACAATATTCCTCATTGCATCAGACAGAATTTCATCCTACTGACTAATTAATGGCGTTTGGCATGATTTTGAAAGCCATATGCAATCATTAGAAGTAGAGTAATTGACAGAGTTGTCTGTAGCAAAAAAACGGCATCGGATACTGTCGTTTTTTAAAGGGAATAAAATGAAAAACACAGGTTATCGTCTCATGTGCTTCAAGTTAACACAAACACTTTGGTCTGCACTTTGAATGTGCTGTGTGTGTGTGTGTGTGTGTGTGTGTGTGTGTGTGTGTGTGTGTGTGTGTGTGTGTGTACACCATCCCGCTTGTGAATAAAATCTTATATTTCAGCCGTCACCAATGAGTTTTCTAACTTTGCAAAAAACTTTATTCCTGAAGTTACAAGTGTAGTAAATCAACACAAAACATTAGCTGAACACTGCAGCAGCCGCGGCCTCCTCTCTTTCATTCTGCGTCCCGCCGTCCGAAATCCACCCAGCCTTGATAGTCACGGTTCATCATGCAGTCCGAGTTGACCATCTCTGTGAACAAAACATCCCTATATGAAGCGTATGACCCGTTTCGTACAAACGCACACATGGGAGCATCTCTTGGGAGGCTGCTCTCACCTGGAACCTTTTTTTTTTTTTTCCACACACCCCAAACCAACAGCATACCTGAGATTGCTTGCATGATTTGCTTGGTCATAATCACACGCTCGTCCTCCGAAAGGTGTGCCCGTCTCACCGTACGTGAGGGAAGAGGCTCCTCTCTGGCTGCAGCGCTCCTTGCGGCCTCCCTCCCGGCTGGGAGCTGCTCCACTATTTTGCTCCCACTTGCAGCAACCGTGGCACATGCGAGCAAAACAAACACCAGTGCAAACACTGCCATCCTGTTCCCTGACATGACCACTGAACAACCTGCTACTCACAGCTATCCTTTTATAACACTGGTTAGGCAAAGACCAATATCAATAAGTGCCCCTGCCAGAGCTTTCAATTGATTGGGCCACAGGTGTTCTCAAGGAAATGATGCATTGCTACATCCACAAATCCATTATTATGCTTCTCAGTTACCTGCTTGAAAGCTTTTTGCGCTGCAATAACAATAAAACAAGTCAATCTATTTACACTTGCAATCCAATAGTTCCTTGGTACATTTGAACCAAAACGCAGGCTTTGTTGTAGGTGGAGAATTTTTACAATCACTCATCTCTTGGAAGCTTGACTACAAGCGTGAACACTTTTTTTTTTCTCTTCAAATGTTTACACATTTGACGCAAAAGCAGACAAAGAAATATAATATGACACGTGTGACTCATCTTTGCATTTATTTTGATAATGCCTGGGCTGCTCCAAATGAATGTCTTGGTGACATTGTAATTAGAAACACGGTATTGTGTAAGCAACTTATTGTTGCATATAAATGATCAACAATTGCCGGTTATTTCAAATTCTAAAGTTTTTCCAGATTCCGGGAAAACAAATGAAAAAAAGATGGCTTATAACTCAGAAATAAATGCACACACACAGAAAAAAAAATGTGCATTATGTGAAACAGCAGATACTGTAGCACAGGTGTGGGCAAACTACGGCCCGGGGGCCACATGCAGCCCATGAACGTTTTAATCAGGCCCACCGAACTTGGAAAAAAAATTAAATGAATAAACCTCGTTAATGTTTTATTTTCTAAATACTGAGGTGTGTCAAAGACACGCACATATTTTGTTGTAATGCTTTTGTCCATTTTCTTTTAAAAAAAAAAAATTTTTTTTTTTTCTCCAATGAGGTGAGGTTACCAAAACACTCCATCCATCCGCTCCTGGTCCGGCCCCTCCGTCAAATTTTAGACCCCATTGTGGCCCACCAACCAAAAAGTTTGCCCACCCTTGCTGAAGAACCTCAGAACTCTGCTTTGACAAATGAGATTTTGAAGTCATTCGAGTTTGAACCTATGAACGCTCCATGTGAACTTTATCGAATTAAATAATTACAATCAGGTGTACAAACCCATCAGTAAAATCTCATGTATGCGTCAACAACCAGAGAAAGTTTTTTTTTTTTTCCCCTTCACCTTGTTGCCAGCTTGGCGTTACAGCACACGCACACACTGTCAGAAAATTCCACTTGCATTGCATCAGTACTCAGCTCCGTGACAACTTGATCAATGTTCTGTTATGTTAATTGTCTTTACATAGCGCATGATTGAAATGCATTTTTTGTAAATATCTGGGGCTAAAAAAATGCATCTGTGCTTGTTTCAACAGAAATTCACAGCATTGCAGATGACAGTCACAACAAATCATGAAAATGATTTTGTTCTCCTTAAGAGAAAATGAGCATAATCATAAATTTACTCCAAGCATCTGAAAATTTGGTGAAGCGGCCTGAATTGCATTGCAAGAGCGCGAACGTCGAATTTCAAATGTCATGATACCGATGGAAAAGAATACCACACATCTGTGTATTTAATTGTAATTTAATCTTTAAGGCCCATGTTTTTTTTCCTTCTTCTTCCCTTACACGTCTGAACAATAATCTCAACGTCGATACTGAAAAATGTACATGGACGCGGAATAAGTCGCCGTGGCTGCATTTTGACACGCCAAGCTTTCCCTTGCAGGGTGTGCCACACCGCAGACATACTTTTCAAATGCTCGATTCACTAAATGCCTCTTTGAAATGTGTTTAATCGTGTTTCCAGTGTGACAGGTGCGACAGTTTGTTTTAACTCTGTACCAAAAAAAAAAAACAACACAGACTGACTTTTGAGCCATTCGAAAAAAAATCAATCCAAAGCCATTTGTGGCCGTTAAAAATGCCTCTTTAGCAAAGTTCTTGCTCCGGTGCACAATGCACAATATCGACGAGGAGCGCGATTGCAGATGCAAGAAGTGAATACTACGTCGCCGAACCTGCCCATCTGAGGCGGTGATCAAATGTCATGTGGCATGGGCAGTTGAATGTGGCTTGGCAGCAATGAAGGGCGTGAGCCAAAGTGGAGTGTTTGTTGAAAAGGTTACAAGAGGCCACTGAAACCGCCTTCTCTTTGCTGTGCATTGATTTTGGAACCACACAAATTAGTGATGCCGAAATGTACATCATGACACTAATTCAGTGTGTCAAATTGGCAAAGGCTTTTTAAGGTTTTTAATTTTTTTTTTTTTACCAAATCATAAAATGCTCTGATGAAAATTACCATCTTTGTGTTGCTAGGGTCAATTTCAACCCGGTTGGTTGTTTTAACGTGACACACCCCGACTGCACCCATCAACGGCCCGCGACCATGAATGTAAATTAGCCGTTTTTGAGCATTTCAATGCTATTGGTGGTAATTTACACGATTGGCAGGGTGCGTCCCAATCCGAGTCTACACAGAAAACGAAGGGTATGCTGTCAAAAGAAAAAATTATTTTAGCGGTTTTGGACAAATTACAGCACCGAGACAGCAGTGTTCACAGTTTTGAATAATATTAGAAATCACAAGAATATGAGAAAACTCAGTCCTGGTCTTACTGGATCTGAGTGCAGCCTTTGATACAGCAGGCGAAATTAAACTGGCTGCACAATACGGTCTGGCTCTTGGGTACTGGTTTCAACTGGTCTGAACCTGACTTCACTGGCAGAGAATTTTTTTATCACCATCGGTGAAGACTCCCTGTCAGGAGGTCCCAGGCTGGATTGTGGTGTTCCGCAAGGTTCAATTTTAGGTCCTACATTTTTTTTATTTGTACGTGTTGCCAAATGTTATTCATTTCTAAAACTCTTCATAGTCTTGGCCCCTCTTAATATAGCAGACCCTATTTTATTGTCTGTGGAGCCTCAGTACCTTTTTAGTAATGCCTAAAGTTACTTTTAAGACCCACAGTGCGGCGTCATTCCAAGTGCAAGACCTTCGTCGACCTCTTCCAATCGACATGGTCCTCTTTATTTCATTACATACGCTATACCTTTATAGTCAGTACATTTATGTTCAAATAAAAAGCCATCAAAAAAAGAAAAATTTTAAAAGGGAGTCAGTAAAGCTCGCCGATCAAATTGTTGTCCAACCAGTTCGGTTCCATTTAAAACATTTACTCCTTAAATGTCTTATTTGGCTTGGCTTATCGGCAGCAGACATCAAGCTGCTGAACTTGATTGTCGAGCTGTCACACGCAATTGTTCACACCTTGAGCGCAGAAAACTATTATCAGCATACCGAACATAGTTGCGGCGTCTGCAGGGACTCTCTATAAAATGTCCACTCGCGCCGTCCGCAGTCACTCCTCGTCGACTGCAGCTTCAGTCTCCACCTGCACCTCTTCACCATGTCTCTCATCGTAGGCCGCCCAGGCACCAGCGCCCGCAGCATCTCCTCTGCCAGCTCCATGAGCATCAGCGGGGGCCGAATGCCGCTGGGTGGGGGGAGCCAGATGTCCATCTCCGGTATCTATAAGGGCCGCGCACCCAGCGTGTATGCGGGCGCAGGGGGCTACGATACCCGCATCTCGCAAGCCAGCATCATGCTCCCCTATGGCGGGGTCAGCTCGTTCGGGTTTGATGCCGTGGGGGTCAGCGAGAAGAGCACCATGCAGAACCTCAACGATCGTCTTGCCACCTACCTGGATAAGGTAAGACATCGGAGGGGGGGCGGCGGGGCAAGAGCAGGCTGCAACTGCCCCTCTTCATCCACATATGTGCACACCTGCCACAACACTCGGGACATCCGCAAAATCAAGTGCAGTTGTTGCCATTCAGTGTGAAATTTCATTTAGTTCGTGTGAAAATCATTCAATTGTTTCATGTACCGTCGTTGAAAAAAGTTTCATTGTTTTAAAGTATTTGTTCGGGGGACAATTTAATGTTGACAACAAAATTAGCTTGTTTTTTTCTTGATAATAACCAAACGTTCTTACATCAATAACTCCAATCCGTGGATTCTTTTCTGTCTGTCATTCACTTGATATGTTTCTAGTGGTGCAAAGTAATTAAGTGAACAATTAAGAAAACAAAGTCGTCTCATAATATTTTCCAAGACTTTTTAATATTTACCAGCGACGCATAGAGACAGGCGCAACAATTAAATCCTCTTCAATTAGATGGCCATTAAAATGTTTATAATCTTTTGTGACATTTTAATTGGTAGCGTGCTTTGAAACCTTTTTCCAATATAAAACATGTGCCTTGGTGCAATTAAGTTTGGGCAATGCTGAGCCGCAATAGGAGTGAAGCATCAAAATATTGTCTTTGCAATGACAACTCTGCATGCTATCAAAGAGTTTGTTTTAAAAACAGGATTACTGATGTCTGATAAGGTGTCACCGCAACACTAAATAATAAACATGTTTTATTGATTCAAATAATACAATGTTATCTTTGCAAAGGCATAATGTCTTATGTAACAGGATCTGATTAGTCGTAAAAAAAACACACAGTTGACCTTAAAATGAGACTGGACAGTTATAAGAATTAATATTCAAAAAAGAAAAAAAAAGTAACTAATGTGTATGAATTTGTATGTGGAAATGCACATTGTGTTTAAATTAGTGATATATTAACGGCAGAAAATAAAGTAAGTTTAAAACCAACATTCATAATGCCTCGCTAATGCTCGGTTTATTCTTATGTTCATTTCTACTGAAATGTTCTCAGGGAAGTGATTAATACAACGGAGGACTTAATGACTTGTTGATTGTCTGTAATTGCCGCTTGTGTGCAGGTGCGCTCTCTGGAAGCTGCCAACAGGAAGTTGGAGATGCAGATCAGAGAGTTCTATGAGAAGAGGTCGCCCATTTCCAGGGACTTCACCGCCTACTTCGTCACCATCAATGAACTGCGAGCCCAGGTGACTATTCAAGAGATGCAAAAAAAAAAAAAAAACAAGGATCAAAGACCAAGTCTAGACTCATCATCCAACAATAGACTTAATGAGGAACCGGTTTAGGTGGTTGCGAGGAACAAGCTTCTCAGACAGGATTTTTTTTTCATTTACATATTTACACAATTTACAGTTGTCTGTTTGTGTGTGTCAGACAAATGGTTATTTGAGAGCAGCACACGAGCGCTAGACACAAAAAGCTGCGGGGCCAACATCTGGAAGAGTACAGTACACTTACTTACTGCCTCAGCTTTATTGGAGTGCCGATTGATATTCCGACCCTCAATAAATTAAAAGGACACGTTGCTAAGCTTAACATTGGCACTTATATAATAGGTTTGCATGTAAAAATGACATCAGTACTAAAATACCCCCCCCCCAAAAAAAAAGACTGTAGTGAGTTCCAATTTTTTTGGATTAGGAGATTTACGACATATTGACACGCCCCCTTTTGAAGCTCGGCTTGTTCGCGATGTCATATTGCTCGCTTTCTCAGTTCTGGCTTCTAAAACGGCACAATAATTTGGATTTATTGGCATCAAACGTGAGCTCACGTGATCACCTCCACAAAATCAAAATTACCGTGACGGACAAGAGCATGAATGTTTCGGACAATTCGTGCGCGAAAGTCGTGTCAAGTCGAAGGAGACAAGATGGCGGCTGGCAGCGGGCATGGCTCTTTTTCTATCTGTGCGGCCCGCTACGGACCGGTCCATAGTGCTTTGGGTCCATTGTTTTAGGAGTTATTCCAGCTCCGTGCTTCCGGTAAAAATTTAATTCTTCCATTTTAGATTGCAAGGAGGTATGCGGAGAATCAGAGCATCATCCTGCAGATTGACAATGCTCAACTGGCGGCGGACGACTTCAAAATGAAGTAAATTGCTAGATGAAGTGGTGGCATTCTTGGTTGACAAGATGCATAAAAAAAGCAAGCGTTTTTCTCTGCAAGATTTGAGGTGGAGGCGAACACGCGTGCACTAGTGGAGTCTGATTTGGCTCGTCTTCGAGGCGTCCGCGACAACATGGTTGTTGCCATCGGTGACCTGAAAATGCAGATAGAGAATCTGAAGGATCAACTGGCACAACTCAAGAGGATCCACGAGGAGGTCAGCTCATCTCAGCTCATGCGCTTCTAATGAAATGCTGCCCTCTGCTGGTTGTTTCGCGGTAGTAGAAAATGTGCGTATTTTTTTTCTTTCTATGATGCAGGAGATGAATGCAGCAAGGCTCCAATATACTGGTAACGTGAACGTAGAAGTGGACAGCGCGTCGTCTGTGGATCTTTCCAAGATCCTTCAGGAAGTCAGGGATCAGTATGAAAATCTGGCATTGAAGAACAAGCAGGAACTGGAAAGATGGTATCAAACTAAGGTAAGATGGGAGTCGAATAAAATGCACCAAATGATGACTATCCTGAAGCAGGGTCAGCAAAGTTTGGCCACATATGGATCACCTGTTTCTTGCCCATCAAGCATTACCATCAATAGTATTCCTGCAACATTTGTCCAAGATGTTTTTCCCTAAAGCAGTTTATTCAAAATGTATTTATTATTTTTTTACGACAACACAAGCCGAAGAAAATGGATGTAAAGTGTGCAGACGCGGAATGGAATGGGTTTGTTTACGTGTGTTATAGATGGAATCCCTCCAATCCGAAATTAAAGGTTTCAGCACAGAGGTAAAGACCTTTTCTTCCCAACTTTCTGAGCTGAAGCGGACATACCAGTCTTTAGAGATCACATACCAGAGCATCCTTGCAGAGGTAAGCCGACTTCCCTTTCGCCGCATGAGCCGACGCACAGCCGTTCCACTCAGGCATTCCTCCTCCGCCATGCAGATAGAATGCCTCCGTCAGAACCTCGCCGATACCAAATTGCGGTACGGTAATCAACTCAGCCAACTGCAACTGACCATCAACAGCCTGGAAGTGGAGCTACAGAACCTCAAAGTGAGCATCGAACAACAGAAGACCGAGTACAACCTGCTGCTGGACATCAAGATGAGGCTGGAGAAGGAGATCGCCGAGTACCGCCGTCTGCTGGAAGGAGAATCTTACGAGCAGAAAAAGTGAGAGACAATCCAGTCAGAGTGGACGTATGACGTGTATGACTTTACTCATGTTACACCGTGCTCTCTCTAATTTTTTAAAGGCCTTTGGTCATCAGCAAGGTGGTGCAGCTGGAAGGTAAGCGACTCTCACTCCTCCATCCTTCCCTTAGAAATGACGGCACATGTTGTGGCCAATGTTTTCGTAAACACTTTTCCCTCCACTTCTGCAGAGCACAAGCCCCATATAGAGAGGAGAGTGAAGACCATTGTGGAGCAAATCATCGACGGAAAGGTGGTGTCCACCAGCGTGGATACTCAGAGACAAGATATTTAAATGGTTACTAATGCTCCGAAATCAACCATTAGCTCCTCTTGGTATACTCTCCCACCTGTGAAACACAAAATGAAATAGCGCTGTGTTTACTTTCCGACGATCTCCTTTTTCGTTTAAATACATTAATGCAGCAGTTGAAAGGAAAATGATCCGCAACTTTCGCAGTATTTGAAAAAAAAATATAAATGAATTAATGAAATCAAATGGATTCAAATACATCACACAAGCACACCACAATGGGAATCTTTGATAGGTGTTCAAAAAGTTTGTTTTTCAAAGTATTGTTTTGAACAAAACATGGACAAATCGATATTTGAATTTGTGCGATGGAAAATTAGCGTTTTTGACACAAAAACAACAACCATGCGAATTAAAAGTGTCTTGCTGCAAGTTTATGGTGTGTCTTTTGTATTATCATCTTGATGCATCTTCTGGGAACAATGACATTGACAAGACAATTTTGACAGTGTTAAAAGTGACATCATCAAGCAGCCGCCAATGAAAAAGGAGCCACCAGATGACGTCACGCCGAGGAGATGAGTTTGTTTGCGTGTGGTTTTAGCTGGAATGGCTCCCCCTGCTTTTGTCATTTCATTCAGCCCGAAACGCGACGTTAGGTAAAAAGTGATTTCCTTTTTTTCATTTGTTATATGAACAAAATCTATAGAGTATCTCCCAAAAATGTACTTTGAACAAGTGGTTTTAGTATCTCTCAACAAGAGAAGCCACGAATCCATTTTAGAAGTTGGCAAGTTAATTGACAAAAAAGGCATAATCGCTTTATTTAATTAGGGCAAGTAAAACGTTATTAAAAAACCCCCGAACAAACCTACAACTAAGATTAAACTAAAACTAAGTGTTTTTTTTTTTTTTCCAAAACTAACAATGTCACTCTGAAAACTAATTACAACAAAAAATACGAAACAAAACTCAAAACAATATTAAAAACCAACTATGAATGGGGATCCCATGTTTAGACTAGTGGGACTGCATAAAACATATTGTTACCTTCCTCGATCACCAACACACGTCACACGCCACATTGCTGTCCCACGCTAAGCCTGGAACTATATTCTTGTAAAGAACATTTTTGGGTTCAGTACAATTCTCTACTGCGTAAAAGAATGAGCTGTCAATCTCTGTCAAGTGTATGGGGAATTTGCGCCCCATTTTGAAGCCGAATTCTATTCTGTACAGTGACTTTAATAGTAAGACCACTTGGCCACCAGGTGGCAGTATTGTCTTTCCAAGCCAAAACCGGACCTTATAGCCACACCCCTTTCTGGGGGGCAGCGGGGTGGGGCGGCTGCGACTATAGTAAACCGACTTAGTCATAAAATGCAATATGAATATCCGAGATGGGAAACTTAATTTCAATAGCATATTCAAACCGATATAGATTTTATAACTGATTGCACAAATGTACTATATGCGCCCCGCCTGGATTATTAAGACTCCTAGAATTGTATTTTTTTAAGTATTTTTTTCCCCACATCATTGTTAAAATGTGAGAAATTGAAATAGTAAAGCTAATATTTTTGGGTCGCATATCCCAGAAATTATATGTCTGTACAAGTTATTATGATTATTTTCAAGAAAAGAAACACTGTAAAATGTGTTCTTCATTGGTATTGTTAAAAAGTTCAAGCGTCATATTTTTAAATTGAGCAATGTGATCTTTGCATGAGCGATCGACGACAACCAAAGGTTTAAGCCAAAGAAGTGTGCATGACAGCTATCACATTCACATTAATATGGAAAGCTGCTTGAGAAATTATTTGATTATTATTAGTCTTTGTGCTCACTTGTAAAATAATCTAGCACAGGAGAATGTGTTTAATGTTCTCCCCACTACTAGTGGCACTTTTGGCCACCTGTTTTTTTTTTTTTGTTTTTTTTTTAAAAGAAAAACCTAGGGCTTGAATGACTAAATTTTTTTGTTCTACTGTGAATACATTCGTAGGATGATTTACACCCACGCCTTCATTATATGCTACTAGAGAAGCACTTTGTCACATACTCCTGCAATATTATTGATAAAAATATATAATATTACTAGCCATTTTACCAATGTATCCCAGTCATTCTACTAGTTTACTGAATTACTTTACCAGTGAGGGCAAAGAGCATACAAGATATAGGATATTCAATAACTGCTCATAACGGCTTTCCGTACATCTACGGAACCTGCTTCGACAAGACAAGGCTGCTCTCAGGCACGAAACCCGGAGGCGTTCCTCGTAAAGAATGCACTTCAGCCTGTCTTCGGCACAAGAAGCAGCATGTTGCATGACACCTCAAAACCAATGCTCATTTACTCTCAATTATATATATATATATATATATATATATATATATATACATGTGAGAACTGCACGATGAAACAAATGGTTTACATGTGCAGAAGTGAACATGGATGAAAAGAAGCAAAAATAGCCAGCAGCCCCAACATGCGGTAAACAACAATTGCAATTGTGCATCTATTACAAAATGCCAGCTGCAATAAACATCAGCAATATTATGAACCGTGACAGCTTGTACAAACAAGAAGTTATGATTTAGTTTTTATTTGTATAATTGTTGCAAGTGAGTCGACAATAGATTTGCTCACGTCTTTAACTCTCTCTGCTGGAAATTTCCAGACCTCTGAGAGCATGCGAAGAGTGCTGCAGAAATCATTGAGAGTAGTTAAGGGTGGAGCCAACACCTGCGGGCTATGTCACCGTACCACACAAACCTGTCTGAACCTGATTTCAAGCGTACGGTACCTTTCAAAAGGCCACAAAGAAAGCAGTTCCTGTTGCTTCATTCCCTCATTGCAGGCTTGACATGCCCCCCTCCCCCAAAAGTAGGCAGAAGATGAAATATTGTTTCATTGCTATTTGTATCTCTGTCATGTGAAGGACTTAGAATGAAAAAACAAACAAACTGTAAAGCTCGCAAAAGATGTTGCACTGACTTTACAACTTCTTGTGAGTGCTCAGAGCAATTGGTCTATTTTACTCGGATGGGGGAAAAAAGAAATATTTTGCACTTTCATGTCTTATGTTCCATTTTGGCTCCAACATGAAAGTTCCACACCCAGCTAAAAGCGCCTCAGGCTCCCTCTGACTTGCAGGTCAGAGCACAAACCACATTTCCGACAAGCTCCAACTGCTTTCCCCTGAAGCTGCGATTATTTTTTTTTGTCTACTGAGTGAATTGGAACGGACTCTGAACAAGACGGCGAATGTGCAGCATGCAACCCCGTTTAGATGCAATATAAAAAGTGATCCCGGATTAATCCATTTTGCAGACCCTGTAAAGTGACATTTGAAGATATTTGCTGAAAATGTTTTATACATGAACTCATTCAATCCATAAGACATACATATACGTTTTCAAAAACGTAGTCCCTGCCTCCCAAAGACGTATTTGTACGTCTTAGCATTTTTTTTTCTTTTCTCCGACTTTTTTTAGCATTAGAACACAATATTCTGTTGGCCTCGCAAAATCAGTCAAAATACAGAAAAACGCTGGAATTGAGGGGTTTCTTCTCGTGAAATTTCTGGGATTAAATGAGTTTGAATTGTACCATTTTAAAGTCCTCAGGGTTGAAGATTTTTACAAATTTACATTGTAGAAACATCGCATTCATGTAGTGAAGGTGTCAAACATTACGCATTGTTTGTACCGCTCCTCTTTTTTTTTTTTTTTTTGCAATATAAACACAGGTTACAGTGAATTCTTGTAGGCGTCCCCCCCCCCAAATTTCTGAACCCCAATTCGCACGTAAGCATGGTAATACTAGCGTTTATTTCTCCAAATGCCCTCTATTTACTGCCAAACCTTTCTTTCACATGCGCGCACATTTACGCATCAACTCAATTAGAGTTGTCCGCAACGAATTGAAGGAAATGTGTTGAAGGAAATGTTAAAAACCTCAAACCAAATTGCTAGTTCGCTTCACTCAAGAGATTCCAGCCACACCTTGCACTAATGCCTCGCATTCCAACATGGCTGCTCACTTTGGTGCAAACCTGGTGCGTTCAAGCAAGAGCGTGTGCGAATAGTCGTGAGGCTTCAAAAAAAAAAAAAAAAATGAACACAAGCTCAGTTTGAAGCTCAGGACAAAACACAGTGGAGCATACACACAAAAAAAATATAAAATGAAAAAATCTGGTGTATTTCTCCTGAACATTTCCTGCTATATGTCCTGCAGCACCTCCTTCCAAAATCTCTGCAAGGACTAAATTTCTATTTCATCCATTTTTTTCCCGACAGCCCAAGGGCCCAATTGTATGTGACGCTGCCTTTTAAAAGGTTTGCTAATAAAGCTTTATGACATGGTGATGATTGCCCAATAGTACGTGTTAATTACATCGTGCAACCACCTTAGCTTGATTTTATTTCGCAATCAAGGAATGCTGACACTTCTTGACGTTGCAAACGGTCTGATAAAATGAGCTACGTTATCTTTGTTGTTCGGGCTAATTTGTGAAATTTTCCAGTCACTTGTCAGTGCAATTTTAATGAAATTTTTATGTTGTTTTGTTTTTTAGCGTTGTTTTTGAAAGGTATATTCATGTCTTTTATTATTCTATAGTAGAAAAAAAAATAGATGGATACTGAGACTATTTGAGTTTGTTGTGCATTTGCAGTGTCACCAAAAATCACCAACCAATGACAAACAAGCCCTGCAAAAATACGATCAAATTTAACTCATATATAATTGATTATAGAAACTGAAATTTTTAAATCTTTTCCAATTTTTCATGCCAACGCATTTCATTCTCATGAGAACAAGCTGCACAGCGTCGCAAATTGTGAAATCCTCAGGTAGCAACTTGCCGGCTTGTTGTTTTAATTAACATCTCATGTTGCTGAAACCAACTCGACCAGCGCAACATGTTCGGATCAGCCTATAGCCCTTTTGCCACACCCACCAGTCACACAAACGGTGTCCTATTACGGCTCTTATGCAATCGTAAAGTCATGACTCGCAGTGCAGCGCAGAACTACTTTTTACAACTGGGAACATTGCAGCCTCATAAATTTCGTAGAGTACATTTTACTGAAATCGATGAAAATTGTACTCTAAATAAAGTCTCAGTCCAAACAGAGTAAAATTTACAATTTAAAGTATTTAAATTGTACCCAAAGCAATGGATTATTTGTGCACCAAATGATTAAAAAAAAAACTTTCATTTCATGAGAACAAATGATACTTATTCACAATTTACACTAATAAGAGAAGGGGGCGGGGCCTCATGTACACAGAGTGAAGAGATTTTGATCCATTCTTACATTTAGTCCCGCTCTAGTGCCCGCGGGAGGATATTGTGCTCCGAAATGTTTGAATACAACTGAATTAAAAGGGGGGGGAGTCTGTAAAAATGACTAATTTTACTCTTTATGTGATATGGTTCCTTTTAAAAAGTCGTGTCATACCTAAGATTTTACTGATTCAATACAGTACAATATTTATGCATCTGATTGACCAGCCTCCGTTCTTAACAGCTGTGTTCAATTTCGATAAAAAGCCCTCAAGAAACTAAAATTTAGACATCGGAATTCACCAACGCCTCGGGTGGTGAAAGGTGTAAAAGTACGAGTAAAAGTCGCGCGAAACTGCTCGACTCTATGTTAAGGAATTTGCAGTCCTTGTTTCTTATATAACATGTTTTTGCCATCCGCCCACAGGGTACGGCTGCCTCGCTTAAGCATGGCAGAAATTCAGCAAAGATAGATCATCTGTCAGAGCTTGACACTTCAAACTGGTTGGATCTGACTAAGCAGCCTCAGGCTAACACGGCAGGGTGCGGCCCTTTCACTATTCATACTTTTAAGCGATAAACTATCGTTGTTTTAAATGAAAAATCGCTTTTTCTCTCATCTGGAGTTGAAGACAATACAGTGCGAGAGCAACAACAAGTTTTGTATGTGCTCTAAATGTTAAAAATCAAACAAAGAAAAGAAAGGGTTTCGAGATCCACGTCCCACTTTCTCCTTCATCTACTGCCGGGTAAATTAACCCAAGGGATAAGTGTGAAGGGTGGGGCTGGAGATCTTAGGTAATGCTACTCCCATCTACACGCCTCCACTTGCACCAGAGGCCACCTTGTGTAGCATAAAAGGGGGAAGCAGGAGGAGCTGTGTATCTCACTCCATCATCTCCTCTCTAAGGCAGGCAGACACTACCGACCAGTCATAATGACAACCATCAGCAGGACCTCTTTCTCTGGCCGCTCTTACGGAGGCGGAAACTTGGCCGGCAGTATTCGCAAGGGCCAGGCTTTGAGTGTTTATGGAGGCGCAGGTGGATCCGGCTCAAGAATCTCCACCAGTTATGGCATGGGAGGTAGTGGTAGCAGTTATGGTTTTTCCATGGGAGGGGGCTCAGCAGGCTACGGCTTTGGCGATGGCTTGGATCTCCATGTTGGAGCAAATGAGAAGGCCACTATGCAGAACCTGAACGACCGTCTGGCCTCCTACCTTGACAAGGTGCGCAGCCTTGAGAAAGCCAATGCCGAGCTCGAGCTGAAGATCCGTCAGTTCTTGGAGAGCAAGACCTCCCCCCTCGCCCGTGACTACTCTGCTTATCAAGTCACCATCAACGACTTGCAGAAAAAGGTAAGAGTATATGTCTTATTCGAGACGTAATCCGTGGTCATGAAAAGCCACTGACATTCTCCATTTCGTAATCACGCAGATCCAGGATGCCACACGCATCAACGGCGGGATCTATCTTTCCATTGACAACGCTAAGCTGGCAGCCGATGATTTCAAAACTAAGTAAGCTTGAAGACGACCATTCAAACTTAAAGTACATATTATGCTTGGTGTAGCGTGATTTTTCTGATCGCTTGCTGATCTCTTCCAGGTATGACAATGAGCTGGCTATGCGTCAATCAGTGGAGTCAGATATTGCCGGTCTGAAGAGAATGTTGGATGAGCTGACACTGGTCCGCTCAGACCTGGAGATGCAGATTGAAGGCCTCAAGGATGAGCTTGTCCACCTCAAACGCAACCACGAGGAAGTGAGTAGCAAACATTTACATACGGTGTGTCTGAGTTACAAAAAAGTCATTTCCCTCCAATGTCTTACCAACATTTTTATGTGACAGGAAATGGCAGCTATGAGGTTACAGATGACTGGACAGATCAACGTAGAGGTCGACGCCAAACCACAGGTCGACCTGACCAAAATCATCAGTGAGATCCGAGATCAGTACGAGAGCGTGGCCGCAAAGAACCAGAGAGAACTGGAAAGCTGGTTCCAGAGCAAGGTAATTCCCACGGAAACGTTGTTGATCGTTCCAAAGCATGTGCTGGAGCATGGCACCAACACTCTATCATGTCCATTGCAGATCGATGCACTGAACAAGGAAATGGCTGTCAGCACAGAAACTCTCCAGACCTCCAGGTCGGAGATCTCCGAGATCCGTCGCACCCTACAAGGCTTAGAAATTGAACTACAGTCGCAACTTAGCATGGTAAATAAAGCAGAGCCTTCTAGCTGTACACGCCCAAGAAAATGTCCACTGGATCCAATGTCCCCATTTGCTTATTCGTGAATACTAAAGTCTCACTTGTACACGCTCCTCCAGAAAGCATCCCTGGAAGCCACATTACGCGAAACCGAAACCCGATATGCCATGATTCTCCAAGGACTTCAGAACCAGGTGGTTTGCCTTGAAGAGCAACTGCAGCAACTCCGTGCCGATATTGAAAACCAGAGCAACGAATACCGCATGCTCCTCGACATTAAGACCAGACTTGAGCAGGAAATTGCAGAGTACAGGAGACTGATGGACGGAGAGGGAAGGTAAGACAGAATTGACTTAAGGGTGTGTTTGACCAGATAAAAAGTGCAGGCATCAGATCGGAACCACATGCGTTGTGACTGGTGTTTAACGCATGCATTTTAATTGTCCTTCCCTAGTATTGGTACCAGCAAAAACACCTCTGCCAGGGTGATAATGGTCACAGAGGAGTTGATAGATGGCAAGGTCGTGTCCTCCAAAACCACCTCCGCCTAAGCTGCCTCACACAGCAAACAACAGCACAAAGGAGTGTGACACCTGAAGACTACCTTTTCATCTCTAACAAATGCAATGATGAAATAAAAGGCTCCTTGTCTGCCAACCTACTCCTTGTTTCGGCTGAATCATTTGTTTGACTTGTTTGAATGTACAAGAGATTTGCTCCAATATATGATCGATATGACATCAAAATGTAACATGGAATAAAACACAAAGTCTTCAGGGTGTATTAAAATGGTGATATCGTTTCTCTTCAGTGGTTTTTGTCCCAACACATCCCCAGTTCCTTCTCGCCCTGATTGAGAAAGCTTTCATTTCACCTAGTGCATGCTGGTATGTATTCCAGTCTATGAATAGGACATATTTGTTGCTATGCTGGCTAAAATCCGGCAAAAGACAGAAGACTCCACTCTGGACTGGTCTTCAGTCAATCATGGGGCACATATACGGTACATTCGAGACACTCTCCAGACGCTAGACCAGGGGTCTTCAATCCGGTCCCTCGAGTGCCTGTCTCTCCATGCTGCAACACACCTGATTCAAATGATCAGGATCGTCATCTAGCTTCTGCAGACCGTGCTGATTATCTAATCATTCGAATCAGGTGTGCTGCAGCAGGGAGAGATGGAAAACAGGCTCGGCACCGGCCCTCGAGGAACAGGACTGAGGACTCCTGCACTGGACTAACCTCTTGCACTGGTTGCACTGGTGCACCCAACTAAAGTGAGATGCAACAACGGCATCACCTTCAACTCTGGTGGACTGGCAAAATACGGTAAAGTGCCCATCTATGTGCATGAATGAAGAATGTGTCTTCCTATGCTCTCACTTACGGCTATCTGTCACTCGAGGGGGGGGGGCATGAATATGCAATCGGCACTTTATTCATTAGAACTTCTGGTCTTGATAAAGACAAGAAAACGGCAAGTGATTTTTCTGATTATTTGTGTCAGCAGCTTTAAACTGTCAAATAACATCTCTCAATCAATTTTTAATGAAAGCACACACGAATGAACTGAATGATCTTTATTGGGTCGGACGTAAGGAATGCCCAAATCGGCTCGTTTTACATGTTTCCCTCCTCCAGCTGAGAAACATCCAAAACATGCGTGATAACGGCCCTCGGAGACCAGATTTGGACACACCTGGGTTAGCGTCTCCCTGCCAACGTTTCACTCAATCTGATCCACATCGACATCGACAGTCTTGCTGCTGCCAATCACCCTCCCGTCCACGACCGTCTCCACCACCGTGATGACCTTGGTGACCACTGGACAAAAGAGAAGAAACGTGAGCAAATGTTGTTCCTCTATCACCACCATTGTTGAATGTTAACGATGCTTTTGAGGATGCTCACCTTGCTTTGAGCTGGTGAAGAAGAAGAAAAACAGAACATGTTAGTTCAGGGTATTTCTGATGTTCTGGTTCTGGTGTCGTGGTACCCCGGATATTATACAGAGTTCAGTCTCATTCTCACCTTTCATCCTCGCCATCCAGCAGCCGTCTATACTCGGCAATCTCCATCTCCAGTCGCGTTTTAAGGTCCAACAGCATGTCGTACTCGTGCTTATTGCTGGTGATGTTGGCGAGGAGCTGCGAAAGCTGGGCCTCTAAACTTACGACCATGTTCTGCAGTCCTGCTAGCTGTGCAGCATAGCGGGATTGTGTCTCGGCCAGCGTTCCCTCCAGGGATGCTTTCTGGCGGGGTCACAAAGAGAAGACATGAGCAAGCAGCCTGCAAGGCAACGTGTTTGTTTGAAAACGCGAGGTGGCACATACCATGCTAAAATGGGACTGCAGTTCAATCTGAAGCCTCTGGAGCGTACTCTTCAGGTCCTTGATTTCCGAGCGGGATGTCACAAGAGACTCTGTCTGGGTCATCACTTCCCGCTCGACTGCTGCCATCTTGGCACATCACAGACACAATGCGACATGTTAAGGAAATCATTTTTTAAAAGTTAGCATTAGTTATGCCCCTCACCTTGTTCTGGTACCAGGACTCAAGTTCCTTGCGGTTTTTAGCAATCATAGCCTCATATTGGTCTCTGATCTCTGTCATAATCTGGTTCAGGTCTGGAGAGGGCGATGCGTCCACGGCCACGTTAACTTGACCACCCATTTGACTCCTGAGCAGAGCCAATTCCTACAAGGAGTCAAAAAAGAAATCTGTCATCAATTAAAGATTGATAATGCGTCTGTGGAATATGAATTAAGCAGCAAAATCCGTCTCAGTGGGCGGCCATTTTGTAATTATCTGTCGACTGAAAATGACATCACAGTTGCTCAGTGTTCAGGTAACGACCAATCACGGCTCACTTGTTTTCTGAAGTTGAGCAATGATCGGTCATTAGCTGCGCCCTGAGCAACTGTGATGTCATTTTTTAATCGAAAACAAGAGACAAAATGCTGAGAGGAGTGCGTGTGAACCTGCGGAACATGATTTTTTTCCCACCGTATGACAATAAAGTGTAATTCCACCTCCACACCAGTAGTTGGCAGTGCCGCTCGCCTTACCAATTGTGCGCAGCAAGTATTAACTCGACGGTGTAGGTTTGTTTCGCAAAGGAAAATGCTTTTATTCATAGTTGCGGTGGAAAGTGGCAGGACACCCTCACCTCTTCGTGGTTTTTCTTCAGCATGATGACCTCATCCTTCAGACCGTCCACCTGGCACTCCAGATCCACTCTGAGTAAATTCATCTCTTCCAGCACCTTCTTCAGCCCGGCGATGTCAGCCTCCACGGTCATCCTCATGGCCAACTCATTGTCGTACCTGAGAGCGTCGCAGAGCTCGGTGAGTTTTAGGCGTTCACTTGGCAGATGTCAACGATGTGAAAGTGAACACACGCTTCACACTCACTTCATTTTGAAGTCCTCGGCAGCCAGTTTGGCATTGTCAATATTGAGAATCGTCTTGGCATTGAGCCTCGCAGCGACACGGATCTGACAAGGAAGCAAACGAAATAAAAGAGCTGATTAGTCAAACGGTACAATTAATGAATTCATTTGAAGGTAGCGGTCAGGGAAGATTTCTTTCCTCAGGGACAGTTCTTTCTTTTTTTTTTTTTTTAGCGATGTAGTACTAGTGTTGCTTTTATTCTATTTTATTTTATTTTGCACAACAGTAAAGAATTAACCATCCATCTTGTATTGCAGTCGCCCTCATGAGCGACCCTTGCACCTTATTATGGCGTTTTTGGATTCATTTGCCATGTATGTTTCCTTCTGAGTGCCTTAGAATCTTATATTTCTGATTGATCCCAATGAACTATGCTTCAAATAAAAAAAAATGGCTGCAAATGTATGACATGACCTCGAAAAAACAACGAGTCATCTACAGCACCTTCTAAATTCATTCGTGATCCATCGCATTAATACCGTAAGACACAGTACTGTGTAGTTTTCCTGGAATCGAGTAAATTAAATTACCGTATTTTCCGGACTATAAACCGCTACTTTTTTCCCAGATTTTGTACCATGCGACAAATACAACGGTGCGGCTTTTCTGTGGATTTTTTCTTTCACCAGTAGGGGGGGCGCTTTATAGTTCAGAAAATACGCTAACTAAATCTTGAATTTTTTTTTTTCTTGGGTCTGTTCTGTTTTAATTAGCAAAGCTGTTGGCGTGTTAAAAGGCACTGTTTTAACAATCTGTTTATGTACGCATGCATGGAGTGTACACGTTGCTGTGTAATTGATATTGACGTGATGAAGTGTCGCACTTTGGAATGTAACTTTACTTTCTGTTTTCTAACCAGAGTGGGTGGCAGTCGTGCATGTCACCATATCTCAGCTACGTCCAACCCCCACACTCCATTTGGCATCTCATCCTGGAATACCACGCCTCTCACCTTATCCTTCAGGTCATCAATGATGGCAAAGTAACTGGTGTAGTCGTGGCTGATGACGGTTCTGCTCTGGTACCAGTCTCTGATCTGCTTGTCCAGGCGCTCGTTCTCCATCTCCAGGGTGCGAACTTTCTCCAGGTAAGAAGCCAGACGGTCGTTGAGGTTCTGCATGGTGGTCTTCTCGTTGGCGCCGACGTGGAGGTCCAGGCCGTCGGCGAGGTTGAAGCCAGGTGCGGATGCGTAACACGACTGGGCGGAGGAGATTCTGGTGCCGTAGCCGCCGGCTCCCCCGTAGACGCTCAGCGTTTTGTGTCCGTAGGATTTCGTGCTCAGAGACATGATGGACGATCTGGATGTGGACCAGGTTGGAAAACTGGAGATCATCTGCAGTGGTGAGCATCACTTTGCTCCTTGTGTTTTATATATAGTGTAAAAGGGGAGGGGTTTAAGTTGAAAGGGAAGAATGTGTCTGCCAGTACTCCGTGCAATCACTCCATCACCACACGGGGTGGTGCCGAGTGGGTGAGGGGTTCATCCGCCCTCATGACAGGTCAAACTTGTGATTCCACATTTTATCATTTCTCAATGAATGACCATTCTTGAAATAGTTCTCTTGCATACCCCATACCCCTTTAGGAATGCATAACTGCCACCTTCCATGTTTATTCCCAGACAAAACAAACAGTGCGAGCTATCATACACACCTATCGGAGAAATGCCGTAAAACGTTGACGGAAAATGTTTGCTCGCCACTGTGACGCAAATTAAACACAGCGGTGGCAATTTCACATCAGCCAAACAAGGGCCAAAGGTTGAGACTGCGGGGGTCATTTAAGTCAAATATATCAGTGCGGAAATGTGCAAGATTGCATTTACTGATGCTCGTGGAATCGTTTCTCATCAACGTTTAAGTTCTTTCACGTGCAAGTATAACACACCTGCATCGGACACAGAGGCAGGGTGGACTGCACATACGAGACTCATCGGCGAGAAAATACATCACGCATGTTTGAGTGAGTCAAAGTCTGCATTCCTGTCATACGTTGAGAGGCCATCTGGGTTATGTTTACAAATACCGTTCTTTGACATATATTTGACAAGTCAAACTGAGTGACACTTATTGTAGAAAAAGGGAACATTAAAATGTTTCAACTATTTTCTTGGCAGGATCCTTTTCTCTTCATTTTTTTAACCAACAGGGGAGATTCAGAACTGCATTTTATTTTGAATCAAAAAAAGATGTTTCGCTAAGCAGCAACATGTCTGGAGTGATGACTCAGTCATGAGGTCCGGTCAGTGCGCTCAAACATAACTTGCACTTCCGTGATGAATGATTGTTTATGAGCAATGATTGAAATGCTCACTGCATCATCATTGAATTCCCACGGGATGACGTCTTAAAGGGGGGAAAATAAATGATGTGCACCATTCAAATGTTTGCATGAAGCTGCTAGATTGGTTTGTCTTGATTGTCCAATTCTTTTATAGGGTTTATTTCAAAATAAAAGAAACCAAAAATCTGTGCTCTACTTCTTTATACAAAACACAACCTTCCTGTCTTAAAGGGGAAGTCAACCCCAAAAAATTATTTACAATAAAATGTTATATGTGCGTTCAGTAGTCTAAACTTGGCATTCTGATTAATATTGCGTTTGTGGAATATGAATTTAGCGGGAAAATCCACAAAATTCCTCCGTTTTTAGCCATCTCAAGGGGCGGCCATTTTGTCACATAAATATGAATAATAAACACGAAAATATTTCAATATAATTTTTTTCACCAGAGATGCTGATTATCAAATGGGCAGACAAAAATCTCACTGTCTCTCCGTTGGAAAATGATCACTTTGATATTTGCGTCTTGAACGTCTCGTCTTGTTGAGCAACATCGCCGCGCTGCTTGACTGCTGTTCGCTGTCATCATTGACAACTTCTCTCGTCGTCTGTCAGCCCACAAAACGAGGTGACACCTCGCGAGATGACAGAGGGTGCCGACTATCATAAATATTGAGGAGAATTCATGTGCAGGCGCAGTCATCGCTTTTCTTCATACAAAGACTTTTTGGGAATGTTGCGCTAAGAATGTTCGACTGACATGACAAGCAGATTGAGGAAAACTCTCAACAGCAAACACACACTTTAAAGTACTCTTAAGGGCTAACATGGTTAGCAAAACGTATCAACACTTCTGTGATGGTTATTTATTTCAAGGATATTGATTTTTTTTTTTTTTTTAAATATGTTCATTATTTTATAAAGCCAAACCAAATCCAATAAAACGGAGAATAAATTATACCACAAAAATGACATTAAAACTGAGTTTTTGGATGGTGTGATATTTTTTCTGAAGAAATGCTCTGGATCATATTGCAAGCTTTGGTTTTTGCTTTTTTTTATATTATATTTGGCTAATTGTGGCTAAATAACCGAGTAAGCAGCACTGTAGTTCTACACTAATGCTATCTCCAACCACAGTTGTATTTCTTATCTGGATTTTGATTTTTTTTTTCTTTATGCAGATCTTGCACTAGATCTGATCAGAATTCAAGAGACTTTACTAGCTTTGTTGTGCGGAAGCATTGTTTATTGTCTGCCGAGAAGTCGTTACACCAGCTCAGCAAGTACAACAAAAAAGGCCGCTGAGGCATCAAACATTTAAATGGAGCAAATATGCTTTTTGTTTTTGGCAAATGTTTTTTTTTTTTTTTAGATTTAGTTGATTTACATGTGATAAATATTGTAAATGATCTAACAAAACTGGTTCGCACAATGGCCTCACAGCTCGGAGGTGCAGAGTTTGATTCTGGCTCCGGTCTTCCTGTGTGGAGTTTGCATGTTCTCCCCCGAGCTCGTCACATGTTTCTGCAGCTTGTTGCGGAACTTGTGAAATGAATTCCATGAACATGAAACAACACAAGAAAATGTGCTAGTTAACAAGAGTTTGTTATTGTCCGTACTTTAACTTTTATTGTGCAGACTAGCCTCATCTCCACCACAGTTGTAATCTGGATGTGTGCAGGCTTCGATCCTCTCCACTGATGCAGAAACCCGATCGGCTTGGCTGACCTGTAAAATAACTTTTTTAATCCTAGGCTTTTCTTTCAGGGGCTCATTATGGAAATCTTTTGTCCTGTGAGATACTCACAACAAATATGTTGCCCTGCTTGCCTGCTAATGCCAGAGACACACACCAACACCCTTTAGTGTAGCCATCAGTTCGTTTTTCATGATAGTATTCTATTGGGTAGGACATTTTGGCAAGTGGCAAGATGTTAGCTTTCAGCTAGCTAGCTAGCGTGCGCATGAATCCCAAACATAAGCGGCTTGCAGTCAAGTTTTTTTTCTTTATCGTGGTCTAACTAAAATATCTCTTATATCATTAAATATTATGACTTCAAAGGTAAGCAAACCTATTGCTTACAAAGTGCTCGTTGCAGGCATGAGCTCAAACTATGGATTGGACATGCATTGGTCTGCATGGGAGATTTTACTCAGCCACTTCATTTGCTATTTTTTAGACATTTCTTTTGTCTCCGGGCCCTGGTGTATAATTATTTTAGGAATTCATAAGAAACATTATCCCTTGTTCTCTTGGCATTGTTCCATAACCACAACACCCAATGACGCAGCAAGAGTGTACCATTTTAAGAGTAGCCGATGGGTCCTATTGCGCTATTTGTAAAAACGGGTGTAACTTCATTTTCATGCCAGCGCAAGCCCAGTCTGCGGTGCGCCTGTCTGGGTGTGCCCGTTAAAGGAAGCAGCCTCGTCCCCGACTCACCTGAAAATTTGTTGTAGTCCGTGCTTGACGCAAAAACGGGCGCTTTGTCATTTTCGTCATCGACTCGTCATCAAAACTCGACCCATGCACAGGGATTCGCATCTCAGGGACGCAAACAAAAAATATTAAAATATAAAAACAGCACTATAAGATCTGTGAGACATGTTTATTCAAAGACGCTTTTCACTATTTGACCATTTCTCTGCATTCAATACTAGATAAAACAATGATCCAGAGTCAAGACTTTTTCTACTCTAGCGCCATCTGCTGGCCGCGTGTGGTGGGACACTGCGCTTCTTGTTCCTTGCCTCCGAAGTGCCATGACCTCATGTTGTCGGTTCTCACAGCTGCACATCTGAGTGTGACAAAGTAATACTATTGAAGTGGACATGTGAAAACTTTTTAAACGCAGGTGTGGCCTAACACGTTAATCTGCAACAGTGTTATTGAAACACGAGACTTACTCGTATGATTCATCCACTCAGATTTGTACGGCTTTAAAAAGCCAGAACTTAAGACTTATAATTGTTTACAAAGATCCACCGTTTACCGCGGGAGATTCCCACAACCACGTGATAGGTGAAGACTTTTTTATACGTATGCTCCTCCTACACAATTTAATGTATTAAAGCACACAAAATATTCCTTAGCGCCTATTTTCACATAATATAGAAAAACTATTTGAATAACGCAATACACAGTCCTGTCAAAGAAGAAACAATAAATGAGGATGAATGTCTTGATTACTAAAGCAAGAAACACAATGACCTTTAGCTTCCAATACATTACTTCCACACAATTCCAAACCTATACACGACAATACAGCAGTTCACAATATTTATAAATATAAAACTTTAAATAAAATACATCATACACACCAGAGATGTACGTAAGGTTATTGTTCCACTCATACGTGCTGCTCTAAAAATGCACAAAAGAAAAAGATCTAGCTTAAATAAAATCAAAAAAGGCAAAACAGGTTTTCTTGAAAAGTGTGTCTTGGAAAGGATTTTTTAAGCGCACCCAATAAGAAGTACAAATACAGCTGAACCAAACAGAGGATGGATACATGCAAACGTCCCTCTGAGGATCCATGAAGACGCAATGATAAATCTAAAAGTTCCTAACAGCATTGGGTTATTTTTTCCGCAATTTTGACCCAGCAGATAAATTTGGGAGAGCTGTAGAGCTGTCGAGCTGCAGCTAGTATTCTTTGACAACATTGTGAAACAGTGCTGACTTGGTGAACAGGGTTCAAATTCTGGTCAGGGTAGACTCAAACAATTCTTCTTGAAATTCCATTTGGGCCAACATACAGTACACACTGGCCTCAATTCACACATGACTCTCGTTCAAAGGGCGAGCAGTGTTAGGGAGTCAGGCGAGTTTAAAGAATAATGGCACAGTGACCAATCCTGGCATCGTATGCGTCAACGCCCCCCAGCAGGACTCCACGCCCACTCTTCCTCCTCTTGACAAAACAACCGACAGAATTAATGTGCATTTCAAACAGAACAAAAGGCGAGATGGGCCTCTCTCTTCTCAGCTCTGAACTTACATCTCCCTCCGACACATTCTGCAGCTCCTTGCTGCGCACACGCAGGCGTGCACACTGTGGAGGTTTTCTAAAGCATACTTTGAGTGTGGTTGTGTGTATCGCAGGAAGAGAGAGAGAAGCTCGTCCATACTGTCATTTGTGGATTAATCACTTCTATGTCTTTACTTGCTCCACAATGGGTTCGTTCTGAGGGTGAAGTTAAAGATCGCACTTGTAATTTGCCACTCAGAGCAAATTTGAGCTTTCCCCTCCCTATAAAGCAGTGCTTCTCAATTATTTTCTGTTACGCCCCCCCCTCCCCAGCATGAAGAAAACACTTAGTGTGACATGAAATGGAACGACATAAATTTAGTAAGCGACCTGAAGCTTGTATTGTTGCCAGACTCAAAAGGAGGCGCAACTGGTTGTGTTTACTGTTAGCATAACTGCATCTTCACCACAGTAATTACAACTACTACTACTACAAACGTACAACTGCTATGACTGGGGCTCCATGCTGCCTCTCACAGGTCAATCTTGGTACTACGTGTATGCCACACAATGGTGGTGCGCGGCGGCGTAAAGATATACTTAGAATACAAAAATATTGCTAAGTGGAATGGTCTTCTATTGTGTATTGTATCGTGCATGACGTGGGGAATATGTGTCCCTCCCCCTGTGTTGAATACATTTGGGAACGTGAGATTGAACCCTCAACATAAAATAAAGCAAGTCTAGTGGCTTGAGGCATCCACAAGCTTCTCTGATTCATTTTTCTTGGCCCGCCTGCATTTTATGAACTGCCACTAGAGGAAGCTGTGTCACAGTAAAAGTCACCTCCAGTTTTCAAGCCTCTGATCACATGAAGGGTGTGGCACTGGGACTCACTGATGTGTTTGTCAAGTCAAATAAAAGTATCTGGAGAAAATACGCTGACTTTTCTTTTTTACCTTGATTTCAATATAATATATTTCTTATCTCGCTACGCTACATTACATCGTCAACAGCAGCAGGAAGAAGATCTTAGGAATCTAAAGTAAATATCAGCTTCTTCAGAGCAAGTTGTAGATACAACCAGAATCATTATTCAATTATGATTAACAATCCTAGTTTTTATCTCGATTGACTCAAGCACACAACTGTGCTTAACTAAAATAAAACAGATGGTGGCTGTGAGTACTTTGATTCACATGCTGGTCAATGTTTAACATAACACACACACACACACACACACGCGGATTGTGCATGTCAATAACTGTGTGTGCTGGACTTTTGGCATAGATGTTGCATGCCGGGAAGTTATTGCGCAGCGCAGTCCGAATAGTTGAAAGAGGATGTGATAATGCCTGCAGTGGGGTGCGGTCCACTGACAGGAGGCTATGAGGAGTGTACAGCAGAGCATGCTATGATTCACTGTTGATCCCACAGAGAGCTGCTAACTCTGCTCGATGGGAAACATGTGTTTAAAAAGACGTCTGCCACAAATGGTGCATGGGGAAAGTCTGCAAAGTACTCTTAATTTGTGAATATATTTTGTCTCAAGAATATCCAATTGATCTAACCTGCAAAAGGCTCATGTGCTGATCTGGATGTGTCTGAGAGAGAACATGACACAACAATGATATGAAAGGAACAATGTTCATGTTTGCTCAAGTGAATGCAACCAGACCTGACGACAATTGGTGCCATTCAAGCATGACTTGTGAGTGACACGCTCGACTTGTTGCCGGGATACAACAAAATAACAGATACTGTTTTGAGCTTATGTTCACTTGAAGGTGTAATACCGATGCAGACAATAGACTTCCTGTTTTGATTTTCTCTTTCATTCACCGGGCTGTGAAAAAAAAATCAGTAGACAATGGACGGAATGTTTCATTTGTGACAAATTCATATTGAGTCATTAGCCATACTTCAAAAACATGCAGCAGAATCTCTATGAGTTTGTTTTTAGAAAGAAAAAGTTCAGTATTTCCGTTATTTTTATTTTTTTTTTAGACTGAAACACATTTTATTTTGAAGTGATCGACTTCTCTCCGTAACATCCATCTATGATGGACTCTTGAAGCATGTCAAGATGCGAATTGTCTCAGTCGCATTACGCTAATACAGTATTTTCCAGACTATAAGGTGCACATGCATATAAGCCGCAGAAACTCTTTTTGAAAAAAAAAAAAAAAAAAAACACACACACAAGCCGCACCAGGCTATAAGCTGCAGTTTTCTATGTTGAAAACATTTTTTGTACTGTGAATGCACATTAAGGTACACAAACAGATTGTTAAAACAGTGCCTTTTAACATGGCAACAACTTTGCTCATTAAAACAGAACAGACCCAAGTGAAAAAAAAAAATCAAGATTTATTTAGCATATTTTCTGAACTATAGAGCGCCCCTAGTGGTGAAAGAAAAATCCACAGAAAAGCTGCACCGCTGTATTAGTCGCATGGTTCAAAGTAGAAGAAAAAAGTAACAGCTTATAGTCCGGAAAATACGGTACTTAAACCCCCAAGTTGATTGTCTGTGCTGGTATCACACATTTTATTTTTCATAAAAAAAATAAACATCCCTGAAATGTGAACAAATCAGAGGTCCACCAGCATTCCAGAAGGGCTTGTCTTCAGCCTTGGAAGTTCCACTGGATTCATTTGTCTTCTCTCCCTGACAACTTGCTTATGATCTTGCAGTCTAATGTCAACGATAGGATAGGAATGAGGCATTAAGGCATTAAATTTTCAGGAAGAAAATGAGACAAGAAAAGTAAGCCAACTCCAAATCCGCTCAGGTCAAAATGTGTTTGCATTAAATTAATGTCGGCTTCTCTTGACTTCTTTGTTTGAGCACTGGCATTAGAAAAAGGGAGCGGGCAGGAGATTTTTCACAGAGTCCGGCAGTTTATGACAACTGAACACTCCCAGAAAGTACACAAGGATTTTGATAAAGTTAGCAGGAATGTTTTTTTTTTTATAGATTTTTGGGTGATACAATAAATTTTCAAGACAATGTGTTGATAATATTTAGTTTTGCGATTGCTTAAAGGATTGCAATCTTTGCGGCTTAATTCTACGCAATCATTACGACATATACAGACTTTGCTCCAAATGTTGTTGAACTCATACTGATGTCGTAGGAAGTTTTGAAGTTCCCAAGAAAATCAGCACTGTTGCAAAATCCCTGCGCACGAAGACAATGAACGGAGGCCTGACACAACAGAATTAACGCAATCCGAATTACGATAGCAGTAAAAATAAGATTTCAGTTTCTAAATCAACGTAAGCATGAGTCGTCTTTGGTTTGGGTGAAAACGCCCACTTTCCACATTGCAGGAAAATAGTGTGGCGGCAACGTGGAATTTGGCCATAACCAAAGAGGACCTGAAAATGAAGGTGACCTTTTGAAAAGGCGGCGTGCACCCTGGAATGGTCACTCCACAATTGTAGGTCTCACTCTATTTTACTAATTAGGATGAAGTATTTCTTGTTACAATTGTGAGGCAAACCTGGAAGCTTTGGTCACATTGGAAAAAAAATATTACAATTTCAAATACATTTTGTACCTCATATTGATGAAAATTTAAGTTGTAAAAACATAATCAAGTTTTTGGGAGTTCAGAAAAGAATGTTAAAATCCAGAGACGGGAATTCGGGCTCATGGATGCAGCTGTGTGAAGAAGCAATTGAGAGCCAAAGAAGCGCTTTCAAAGGATGAAGACGGACATGCACAGAGAATGATTATTTTTTATAAATAAGGACAGAGGGGTCATGACGGAAGGGTGCCCATTTCGGGGACTGGCAAGTCCCCATCTACGGTAAAATCCTCTTTGCAGCACTGCAATTTGAAAAGAACATGGAAAAAGTGAACTTTACCCCACGGACTTTACTCACGAAACGACTGAACAGGGTTTCATGAAACACAGCAGTGAAAGATCTCTCACAATACTGTAGAGTGAGAGCAAACCCTGCTTCTGCAACCAATAAGAGGCATGAGTCACTTCTCCCTTTGGCTGAAGGGTGACGACCCCACAAGCCTCTCCCATCTCCACCGGCAGAGAAAAGTTGGCCCGGAGCCCAAAATGGAGATAAGGAGTTGCGCACACACGCTTGCACTCCAAACGGCCTGCACACACACACACACACACACACACCCGCACGCACACCCCCACACGCGCACACAAGAATGACACACAGTCCCTTTCTACGCACCATTTCCTCCGCAAAACAGGTCGTAACAGGGGCCAAAATCAACACACTCAAGAACATGGACACACACATTCATGTGAGCGCACACACAGGAACTGAGAGGGGATGTCGAGCGTGATATGCCGAACAATGGGGGGCGCAGATTCCTTTTTCATGGGCTTGTTTAAAAAAAATATATTTTTTAAATTCAATGTTGGCCACAAGGTCATTGGCACAAGTATCGTTACGAAACTCCCATTCCTCCGACAGAGTGCAAGGGTAAGTTTTTGATAGCGACAAGTTGCTCGCTTAAGTGGCTGATAAGAAAGTCGCTAACGTCAGAAAAGTAAAGCAGCAAGTGACTTCATATTTGCATGTGAATATTCAAACTGGTATGAATGAGACTAGACGAGCAGGTATTTAGATAAGCATTCAGAATTTTTAAGTGACATTCACACACACATTTGTGCAGAACTCGAGCTCCCTCAAACATGAGCACAAAAGCAGCAACACACACACACTCACACATTCCATGAGAGTGCCCTCATAGGGGGGAAAGGGAAAAAAAAACACATTGGTCCTTAAAGGAAAACAAATGGTGGTTGTGTCAAGCCAGTGCTGATCGCAGAGCAAAACTCCCACCTTCTCTCCCCCCACCCCCTCCCTCCTCCCGAGCAGACCCGCCCCAAGTCCAGCACTATATCAGGAGCCGGCTTGCCGCTACCCAACTCCACTCCTGGTTCAAGCGGCTCAAACTCCTCTCGTCTCCTCTCTCGAACGACTCTCAGCCATGCAGTCCAGCTACAGCATCACCGGCGGGCCCGTCATGATGAGCCGGCAGAGCTACAGCTACTCATCCAGAGGCGCGCCCCGGGCTCAGAGCTTGTCCGGCCTGAGCCTGAGAGGTCCTCGCATCTCCTCTTCCTCCATGCGCAGCGTGTCATCCGGGTTCGGCGGCGGCTACGGCGCCGGGGCGGGTTCCTTCGACCTGTCCGGCGCCTTGGACCAGAACACCATTCAGCTGAACGAGAAGGCCACCATGCAGAACCTGAATGACCGTCTGGCCAGCTACCTGGAGAAGGTGCGCTCGCTGGAGGCCGCCAACGCCAAGCTGGAGAAGCAGATCCGAGAGTACTACGAGCAGAAGGGGCCTGCAGCCGACAGGGACTACAGCAACTACTGGGCCATTATCAATGACCTGAAGGACAAGGTAGGATCGGTTAACGCCAGCAAGATGTTAATCATTACCATGTTGAACGGAAACAGGTTTTAGAAATGTCAACTTGGTTCATACGTATGGTTGTGTCAAATAAAAAAATAAAAAATCCAAATTGTCAAATTGCGTTCCAATTCAGATCATGGCCGCCACCATCGGCAATGCCAACATCCTCCTCCAGATTGACAACTCCAAACTGGCCGCTGATGACTTCAGAACCAAGTAAGCAAGACCTGGACGAGCATGTTTAATGGGCACTCCAATTCCAGAATTCCAAGTTCAATTTTTCGGGGACGAAATCCAACAGGTTTGAGCACGAGCTGATGATGCGACAGTCTGTTGAGGCCGACATCGCCAACCTGCGCCGCCTGCTCGACCAGACCACTCTGACGAAGGCCGACCTGGAGATGCAGATCGAGGGTCTGCAAGATGAGCTGGCCTACCTCAAGAAGAACCACGCAGAGGTACTACAATCGTCACATGTGCAATTCTGGTGAGATCGCCCTCACTGAAGATTTAAAATGCTCACTTTTTTTTTTTTTTTGCTTTTCAGGAGCTGGCAGCGATGCGATCACAGCTGTCCGGCACAGTCAATGTGGAGGTTGACGCCGCACCCCAACAGGACCTCAACAAAGTCCTGGAGGAGATCCGCGCCCAGTATGAGTCCATCACAGATAAACATCGTCGCGACCAGGAAGCCTGGTTTAATGAGAAGGTAACCCAATTCATTGCTAAAAAAAAACTAAACAACAACTTTGAATCAGACTGAGATGTTCCTTTCATCCTTTTCTCTCACTAGTCGACCGCCCTGACTAAGGAGGTGACCATCAGCACAGAAACCATCCAGACGTCCAAGACAGAAATCGGAGACCTAAGACGTACGCTGCAGGGCCTGGAGATCGAGCTGCAGTCCCAACTCAGCATGGTGAGAGACGAAAGCCAGGCGGCCTTCTCGCAAGCTCGCCTTATATGAGCAAAATTCCCAGATGCCTCTCTCGGCATGGGAAAAGCAGACAGTGATAAAGGGTGCAGAAGGAGGGCTTTACTGAAGAATTCGTTTGGGGGAGGGGAGGGGAGGGAGTGAGGTTGGGGGTGTGCAGGGAGAGGAAAACATTTCACAGTCTGGTCAGATTCTGGTAGATATAAAGTGCTCAAAGAGAAAAGGGAAGGAATGCAGAACATGACGCTCTCGTAAGCCCACAGGTCATGAGAGTTCAGGAAGCCCCCCTCCCTCCCCCCTTTTGTGGCTTTCACGACGAGCCCAAAAAGGATTTTAAATAAAAAGACAAAGTCTTAACAACGTAGTCGCAGAGTCAGACACAATAAGGGGGCGTGGCTTGTCTGCTTGAATTTAACATCCAGTGCGACAGCGGTGCGACTCCCCATGAGCTTGTTTGTTGGAACCATCTCTAGAAAGGAGCGCTGGAGAACACAGTGGCAGAGACGGAAGCTCGTTACAGCGCCATGCTGGCCGGCTTCCAGAACTCAATCAACATGCTGGAGGCCGAACTCGCCAGCGTGCGCGCCAGCATCGAGCAGCAGGGTCAGGACTACAGGATGCTGCTGGACATCAAGACCAGGTTGGAGCAGGAGATTGCGACATACAGGAGCCTCCTGGACTCAGAGGAATCCAGGTAGATAAAAACGGGGATATATTTGGAGAGAACGTACTTTTCCGAACACGCCGTTCATTTTTTATTTTTCTCTTTCCTTTTCTCAACTAAGGCCCATTGGTTCAGGTAAGTGATGCTTCATGCCACGCAAGGATCGATTACATAAGCGCATGGAAAGTTGAAATTTGTTTTCTTCACAGGGAGCTCCAAGACCACAGTCACAACCACCACTGTGCGCACTTCCAGCTAAAAGGCCAAACGGACCAGCGGGCAGGACAACAAACACATGCACGCGCACTCACACACATACACACTGTTACACCTGATAAGTGAAATTATGTGGAAAAAAAAAAAGAACGGACAGACGATGAAAGTTGAAGGCCACGCTAGAGACCGAGAGGAGACGGAAGGCTACTATTAAAGTTCAAGAAACGGAAACCAAAAAAAAATGTCTGTATGTGTGTGTTTGCACGTGCTGCCTAAAAAAAAAAAAATAAACCTGCTGGTGAAGACAAGCTGTGTCATTTTTTAGACTAAATCTTAATGTGATGACATCTCTGTTTATGCGGTTGTCATAGCAACGGAGCGACATGGTGGGAGGAGGGAAACGGGGCGGTGGAAATGCGCGTTACGTAAAAAGGGCGATGTGGTCAGGAAAAGGGTGAACAATGGTGACTGATCTTAAACTTGATGACCTTAACTCATTTACTACCAGCAGAGTAAAAAAGAAAATCAAATGAATCTTTGACGTCTTTATCCGTCAATGGCAGTAAACGAGTTAATGAGCAAAAAAAAAAACTTTTGAGGGAAATGAAAACTAAACAGAGCAAATAACCCGTGGACTTACTCGGACGACACACCCTAAGGGCTGACTAATCTTTGCCCGCGAGGCTGTCAACACTTTTACATTAACTCCTGTGACCTGAGTAACGAGAACACGTACCGCACTTGAACGTACACACCGACTGGGAATGCAAATAGTGACAAAGTGAACAAAGACAAGCATTGTTCAAATGTGGCATCGGTGCTGCACTTTGTACCCGTTTATGATGTAGTGTGTAAAACTACGGGGCAGCGAGGGGGGGGCCTCGCCTTTTGATCACTGCTTGGTACTTAATGACATAATCTCATCTTTTGACACGAATAAGGAGCATAAAATAAGGCACAGTATAGACGTGACATATCGTGCACAGTAAAAGCTTCAAAATCCCAACGAGGAGTTCACATTTCTCCAACAATGGTGTCATGTTTGCTTTGGACACACAGCGATTACGCAGGAGGTGGGTGTGCGGAACCCAACCCCCACCGTGAAGCTTTACGGGCCCATATTTGGATCCATTTGCAGCACCGTGTTACATTATGACACTGTTTATGGAAAAGGCCGTCCAACGATGCTCTTCAGATGCGATAATAATGTCAAAATATTTGCTTCATATAAACATTAAGACATGCAGCAGTCGCGTTAGTGACTAGTCAGGAGTGCAGTGGTAAGTGGAGAGTCAATACAAGTTTTAAGGTCATGGTTCTGAGTTGAACTTTTTTTATTCTGAGCTAAACAGTCAACTTCTTTTATGTGCCTTTATGATTATTTAGGAATAATAATAAAAGCAAGAAATATATTAAATACAGCTCAGCGCTTAAGCCTGAGCATGTTTTGATTATCACATACCACTATTTTTAGAGCCTCTTTTTGTCATTATAAAGTAATTTTATCTTGATCTGGCACCGAGCCAATTTCACCTTTTTCCACCAAACACGACGCAGTTCTTGCATAATAATGCACTACACTGCTTTTGCATTAAAACTCATTCACTACCAGCCGAGTAAAAAAAAAAAAAAAAAAAAAAGGATCTTTGATGTCTATAGCCGTCAATGGCAGTAAATGTCACATTTTCTGCAGAGTATAATTTTATTGTAAGATGGAAAAAATCATAATGCTGTATTATTCGTACCAAAACTTTTATAGAACAATGTTGCAACTTTTTTTACAAGGAGGCTTAAGGGTGCCACGGATAAAGGGTAATCTAATAATCAGAAGATTGCCGTTTTGACCCAGTTTCCCTCAAACATTTCTAATTAAATATCCACGAGGAAGATAGTTATAAAAGTTATAAAAGTTATATTTCCAGCGTGTGACTGCAAAGGCGTTTAACCCGCTGCTAAAAGAATCTACGTCGATGTAATGTATGCCACATGCTGCAAAGCTGATTCAGAAAATAAGAATCCAGTGCAGGCCCGCAAAAGCCAATGAACAGGTTCTTCCTAATCCTGATGACTTTACAACAAAGCCAAGAATGTTGAATTGTACTGGACAAACTATAGTTTGAAAGGTTGCCTGTAGTGAGTGAAGTCCGCATAAATTCCATCAAAGAATAAAGACAGGAAGCCGTCTTGATTGCCCTCTCCCTTGTCACGGCCGTTTGCTGAGGAAATCAGAGTCGCTTGGGATGGGAGCGTAGGCACAAAGACATTGATAATTGGATATTATAAAGCACGAGCTGTAATAAAATTCAAACCCGGGCACTTTAGATTTTTTGCCAAATGCTTCTAGAACATTCCCGCTATGTTATAACCTTTTTTTTTTTCCTTCGGTGTACATCTGCCGCATGTAAGATGTGTAAGCAGAAAAGTGACTCCAACACCCGCCTGCGAAATGTCATCATGGAATGTTCACAAATTCAAATTGATCTCTCATATCAGTGACATATTTAATGCACCTGCCAAAGTTTAACCAAAGACGAGACGGCACGACCGAGAAGGAATGTCTCAAGGTCCTGGAGTGATGCAAAGTAAGAGCGTTCTTCATGTGGCTATTTTGGATCTGAGTTAGCTTTGACGCACCAGCTAAAACAGGGGTGTCAAACTCATTTTTGTGGACGGGACACATCGTAGTTGTGGTTTCCCTCAGAGGGCCGGTATGACTGTGAACCCATATAAATTGATTGGAAAGCCAGTTTTGAAATCAGAAGCTAGTAAGTAATTGTTCAACAATTTTTCAATTTATTTTAAAAGGGGAGGATTGGTAACAAATAAATGGCAATATCTCATATCTCAGTGTTGTTAAAAGTGAAGAAAAAAATGCTTGAAACAGGACATTGATGCAGATGATTTGCCCTTTGCGGGCCACATAAAATGAGGTTGCGGCCCAGATCTGGCCCGCGGGCCTTGAGTTTGACACATGTGAGCTAAAAGGAATGCCTAACTGCAAATGCTCTTGCGATCAAACGTCACCGTGAAACCTTTCAACATAGTCCTGTCAGAATTGAATATAACCCCCACAAAAAAAAAAAAAAACACTTCAAATGCTTTCAGGTTTTGCCAAGCACGAGGTCGCTCTTTTTTGCATATGTGGGCCTCCTCTGCAAGTTGGAACTAGCCTCGTTTGTCCCTCGCCATCATTAGAGAAAAGTACATTGGTGTCAGCCTCAACAAAACATGCAAGGGTGACTGAGCAGTGCAGGACGGCCGGTGGGCGGGAATTAAACAGGTAGAGCTGGCTGGAGAGACCACACCCACTTTTAATCCGACTAGGACAGACGTCGGGTAATTGGGCAGGGCTCGTATAGTGCTTGGGATCGTTCGACAAGATTTTATACACAATTCCTCGTGTCACTAGAACAGGGTTTACGCAAAGAAAGGCTTAGATCACGCGGCATGCCACATCCACTTGTAAAAACCTTCACTGGGCTGGGTTTATTTATTCTGGAACACATCCCAGTTTGAGCTGGGCGGAGGAACAGTCGTAGTATGTATTGACAGATTTTTGTTCCGACTGCCATGGCTGCGTGAAAGAAAGAAGCTGTGCTCCAGAGAGGCAACAAGAGGCACATTTTCCCTGCCTGTCAAACGGCAACTGGGTTTGAATATGTTGCATCATGAGTCTAATTTTCCAAAAGCTCTGCGTGGATGTGCCTGTCTATTACGCGTACAACAAAAAAGGCATTCATTGAGCCGGCTCCAGTGCACTTGGAAAGCTAGCCGGTTGAAAAACAGACAAGCTCAGCTCAAAAGAATGTGTTGTTTTTTTTTTAAAGCAAAGCAACACAATTGGAATGGCCTGTAAAGCATTTTTCTTTTACAATAGTAATAGTGTTTTTTTTTCTTGTAAAGCCATGAATAAAGTTAATCAAGAGCCAAGCCTTTTAAATGGGAATAATGCCGTTTTGATTGACACTGTCAGAAGGCATTCATTTGAAAACATATTTATCATTATTAGTGTGGGACTGTCTACATCGTACTCATTTACTAATACAATATACTATAATTCGATATAGGGCTGTTCGATTCTGAATTTTTTTTTTTAATCGCAATTATTTTAGTAAGAATTTAAATCACGATTAATAAAACGATTATTTTTTTGGGGGGGGGTGAAGGAGACTATTCTTTTAATGTAAACAATTTTAAGACAAATTCAATTCTTGGAAACACTATTTAAATACTTATTGGATTGGATTGTTTATAAAAACTTTTTTAAAGTAAATAAAGGTGCTCAATTTTTGAACTCAAGTACAGTATACAAAGTATAATATTAGACATAATTTTTTATCAATGTTTTATATATATATATATAATATGTATATAATAACTATTATGCCAATTTTGTAATCATTGAGTGCAATAATCAAAATCGCTATTGCATTTCAAATAATTGCATGATTTATAGCTCGTGATACTCAGGAAATTACACTTTAAATTAAATTATCCGTAAAATTCCCATCATAAACCCAGATTATAGATTTATGCAGCATTTAGCCAGTCTCGTGAATGAGCGGGCAACTCCATTAACTACAAGTTAATGCAATACTGCCACCTAGTGCTTATTTTCAGTAGTGCGTGTTTTGTTTGGTTCAGAAAGTGTTGACATTCAGAGTATTTTTGTGCTTTCTGTAATACCTTAAATGCACCAGAGCCCTGGCCAATAGCAAATCGGTAATTGGCGTCAAGAACTCAATCAAGAGATGAAAGTCTTTGTATTTCAGGGAAAGACCTACATTTTACCGGAGTTATTGGGGGAAGCTAAAGAGTCTTCCAGGTGAATGCCCAGGCACAGATGTTCAACTATTAACATTCACACCAATGAACAATTAAGACTTTTCAAGTAATTTAAAATACTCTTTTCCAATGAATGACACCGTACTACTTGATGAAAAGCAAAAGCAGAAAGATCCTTTTTTTAAACTCAGCTGGTAGTGAATGAATTAAAAGGTGAGATGACACACGCCATTCATCATGACTTTTATTTATTCATTTTTTTATATAGGGGAACCACAAGTACTTTAAAAGAAGGTTATACAGCGCTGTACACTTGGGAGCAGTACAGAGACTGGATTAGTCTTATCATCTCCCGTTAAATACTATTTATTTAAATGTTCTATAATCTTATCCTGATACAATGATACAATAAAAGCTTGTGTAACTGGTCCTGCAGCTTTTCTGATATGTCAATACAATTTTTGTTGGGACTGTTATTTCCTTCTATTTGTTTTCCAAAAAAGGAAAATAAAAGCAATGATCAAAAACCATACGACAGGCAGAATCTGCCACGTTGTAAGACTCCCAATTCACTCACACAATAGAGAGAAAGAGAGACAGAGTGCTGAGGAGAGGGGGCAAGTAGAGATAGTATCATCCATGTTCTTGAAGGCTGGTCCATGGTGGAAAATCGACATCAGTTCATAGTGACGTGCAGAGAAACACAAAAGATCTTTTGCACCTTCTGCAACCACCACTCTTCCTTTGTCCGTCCGCGGTCTCACCGTAAAGCTCACTTCCATAGCTGTGTGCTCAGAGTTTGGCCGGATCCCGGCGCCGCCCAACCACCCATAGCAGCTGGAGGCTGAGTGAAGGCCATGTGTCCGGCGGGTGCGCCGTTCAGATGCAAGCCTGACATCTGATGGCTCACCTGAGGGTGGAATACACGTTACAAATCAACACTCGAGAAGGAAAACATTACCTAAACCATTAGTCCACAATCAACGAGCCAATATGCAGCACAGACCTGATAAAAAAAATTTCATTGAAGAATAAATGAGATGAAGGTAGTCCTCGTGCTTAAAATGGACTTTTGTGCACAACTCTTTTTCTTTTGGCTTTTCCTCTGAACTTTTGTCAGCGTGTGCCCGCCCTCTAATGGTCAGAATTACTACAGCAGCTCTAAACAATATCAGGAATCTGTCAAAGCTTTTACATCGTCTTTCCCTGTTGGGCGAAACACTTAAAGAGTTCGGCAGGGACATTTATCTGGTGTAGTTTTTAATACCACACCAAACGTAAGTCTATGGAAGATTTTTTTTTTTGTCCTATAAGATTTATTTGCTGCAATGTCCATCTAATTTGCCCATGGGGCTTCAGAATCAGTAGTGCTCGCCGAAGTGACAAAACATTAGCAATGGGACTGTTTCTTTAAACCAATCAGATATCAAATTTGTCTCAGAGGTGCAGGTAGCTGGCAGCATTTTTCAATCCTGTAAACGGTGGGGGTGAGGGGCAGTGATTTAACAGAGCGAAAGCGTTACACATTGATACCTGAGCCATGTTCCACTGAGCTTGTTGCCCAGGCTGGATGGCATACATGCCTTGGGCGGGCACCATGCCTGCAGGCATGGCAGCGCCATGTGGCGCCATAATTCTTGGGGCCATGCCCATGACGCCGCTAGCAGGGGCATTTCCCATGAAGCCATTGGGCATGGTCATCCCAACCATCATTCCTGGACTGGGCCCCATCATGGCTGCTCCACTCTGTGCCATCATGGCACCCATGACGGTCGTAGGCGGCATGCCGGTGCCCATGCCAGGGAAGGCCTGATAACCAGCGGAGGTCTGGACAGGAAACTGCATCTGAGAGGGTCCCATGAACATGCCCGCTGACAGAAAGAGGACAAAGAGCATTGCGCAAATAAGAATGTTAACGTGCCGTGACATACAGGTTTGCTCATGTTTAGATTGTACACGAGCCAGTAGGGAAGCACGCGCAAGGTGTCACCGGTACGTTCTCCTTCCGGCTTCTGCATGAGAGATGCTGCTTATAAAACCAAGCAAGTGTCTACACATATAATACTAGCTAAACTAATGTCAGTTGATCAACGCTAATTAATGCAGTGCAAGTGAGTATTAGTTGACTACGCTTACTTTGCATGAACACTGAATGAAGGCTAAACTATCAACAGTAGTGATTTTGGGTGCATAACAAAACTTGCTGTCCTCTTACCAGCTGGAGCCTGAGGCGACATATTGTTGGTTCCATAAAGTGACAAGATGGAGTCCTTGGACAAGGGCTTCTTCGCATGATCTTCCGTCTTAGTTGCGCTGTTGCTGTCACTGAACAGGTCAAGATCGCCTTGTCCTGAGCCTGACGTGGCTCCGCCCACTGCTGCTGCCGCCGCTGCTGGGGCTTGTGTGGGAGTGCCTGCAACGCTGCTGGAGCTCACCTAGATGGAGGAAAAAAGACAGAAGAAGTGGTGTCGAACGATTTGGGCAGCCACTGTTTGGTGTAGATGAAATACAAAATTGGATTTTCATCTGTTGGGCTATGGCATTTTTTGGGAAAGTTCAAAAGGTACGACTAAATTGAGAATTCGCTCATGCTCTCATGGTCAATGCAATAATAATGGCTTAACAAACGTGTTTGTTTGTTTCTTTTTTTGGTCTCCACAAAAGTGATGCTTTTGGAGATGTGAGGATCCCCCACCCTTATGCCAGCAATTTGGCAGGTTGTACCTGAGGAAACTGAGAAGTTGACGCGGATGATGGCAGGGGGTTGGATACCATAGGACCAAATATGTCCAGGTCATTGTTGTTCTGGCTTGTGCTCGTGATCCCATTGTTGCTCGGTGCAGCTGCTGGTGCGTCTACCACAGAAAAGTGAAAAGACTGGTTATACAGGTGGAAAATAATCACACTCGGAAAGAAAGCGGCGTCAGGCACGGACACAAACTACAAACTAGAATTCTCCCAAAACTAATGGAACATTCACTCACTCAGTCACACAATGATAATAAATAACTATAACCTCCTACGAAATGTTTCTCCACTAACACAGACTCAGTCCAACTTGCGCTCATTGACCACAAGACAACGGCAGGAACTTGTCGACTCTTTAACTCATGCAATTTATCAAGAATTAAGGAAATGAGGTCCTCCACTGATGTGACTCTAAAGCGACCATTTCCAATTTGCCATGTTGACACATAAAAAAGTCTTAAGTCAGCAACAAGCGTCCGTGGTTGAATCAGCAACTTCAACTTCCTGCCAGACCAAACTTACAGTGCTTCTCTGCTTCAACATTTCTGCACGACTAAGCAGCGTTTTCTGCAGTTTTATCTACTATCTTTAATCTATATAGACACGGCTATTGAACTTACATTGTCAAATGTTGTGAAGGGTACAAAAATTCTCAAATACTGTTCCTACAGGGTGGAGCTAGACAAGCTGTAGTTTGTTGATTAGTCAACAATCTTCACTTGTGTGCAAAAACATGAATGGGAAGGACAAAAAAAAATGTCGTTGCCACATTATTTTTGTTGTACTGAATAAATAAAAAGGAGGAACAAAAAAATGCTGGATGTCATCCACTGTTGGTGTTTGTTTAGTCTTTCTTCTCACTTTTGTTGAATTAATTAACAGGTTGAAGTACGAAATTACGTCATACTATTTACGTAGCTCACACAGACATCGCCATCAGGGTTTAGTTTCCGCACTACTTAGCAAGCTCAATTGAAACGCGCAGGTAGAAAATGGCAAACCGGAGAGGATTTGAATTATTTTCTCCGTCAAAGGCAGTTTAACTTGGTATGCTGATGCTGCGCAAATCCCACGCCAGTACAAATTATGTCAGATAGGCACGAGCCTCCTCACACGACATTCCTTTGTACACTTTAATCGATGCAAGGTTGATAAAAAAGAGCAACGGACTCACCAAGTGCTAGTAGGTTCACTGAAGGTTCTGATGTCTTAACTGGGCTGATTTTAGGGACAGGCCTGGACTCATCATTCTTCTTAAAATAAGAAGTTAAAAGTCATTTAAGAGGATAAACTGGTGAAAGCTGAGAAGGCTGTGCGAATGCGTACACGAGAACTCACCTTGGTGTAAGATGACACCTTGCTCCCTCGCTCTGTTTCCTTCTCTTTCTTGATACAATCCTTAGGCTGAAAATAAAACATTAAAAAAATAAATGAATCAGTTTGAGCCTAGAAAAAAAACATGAAGTGCAGAGTGGTCAAATAGTAACATCCCCCAAATAAAAAAGGAACGTACACTTCCGCCATTGGTCACATTCATGTTGTAGTATTTCTTCTTCTCATATTTATCCCTGATGAAGAATTCAACTGCTCTGAGGCAAGAGTCAAGGAAAAAAATAGCTTTACACACTGGCCACAGTTTGAGGTACACATTCGACTTTGACATTGGTTTGTCGTGGTGTAGCTTTGCACTTCAAAAAAAAAAAGATTTTCAAGACTTCCCTTACTTCAGTGGTTCTCTTTTTTTTTTTAAATAAAAGCATGATACACACCAATAGTGTGCGGTAGAGACATGTATTCAATGCAAGGTATGAATTTGCCCGAAGGTAGAGATTTGGACCTTACAGGCAATTGATTATGTCTTTGAATCTTCTTCCGTGTGCACTGCTCAGTGTGACAGAAATGCCCGAATTGTACAGCTACATTTATTGTGAATACTTGTTTCACACTGTTTCCAAGCCTCACGAGCTGCTTCCGGAGCTCCTTCAGTTTGTTTGGGCTCATTTTCCGCGCTCTTCTTTTTTTACTCTATAAAATTAGGGATTTTTTGTTTTTACAAAGCGATCCATTGCTGAGACGGACAGCAAGCTAACAAACTGTAACCTAAGGTGTGTTCGGTACTCCACGCCGACACCCGTGCACTACTCTTGAGTGTGGGTGTGTTCGGTAGAGTGCATTTGATCTCATTAATTTCCGAGCGCAGCCAGCACTGGCATACGGGGTCCCCAGTGGCACGTCGAGTACCGAGTGCCGTTTTTTTGTACACTTTGGGATTATTTACAAACTAAAATGTGGCCCGTGGGTTAACATTCATCAAGTGAGATTTTCGGGGAAGTGCAGACAGTGAAAAGATACTGGTCCGTTTGAGGTCGTCTGAAGTTTGCTGGAAGGTCGGCCTCATAAAGCTGCCTGGCCTTGGTGTTTCCCATATCCTGTATGCGCTGAAAAAAAAGAAGAGGGCAGAGAGGGGTAAACGCACTGAAACAATGCACTCCTTCATTGGCAAATTTAATCTTGAACTGACAACGGACCACAGATGAAAATTAGCCATGAGCAATAATATGGATTTGTAAATGCTCAAAGCCACTGACACTTTAAAAATATAAAAATAATAAAATGTATTATTTGTGAACGGAAAAATCCATAGTAACACGACATTCCTCGTGCTGCTTACTGTGAAGGTCCGTCAAAATACCACTCAGTAGTCACTATTACAGCGTACATTATTCAAAACTATTACAGAAACATTAACACAACCATACCTGGATTTGATCTGTGGTCCATTGGTCCAAGTTGACTGATTTTACTCGGGATATGTGGACACCGAGATTCCTGTGAATGCCCGCACACCGAATGCAGATAAATACTCCCAGGTTCCAAGACGCCCATCGAGGACCTGACAAAGTAAAGAGGGACCCCATGGTGGACCAGACCAGTAAGAGAAGACCTAACACCAAACGGTAGAAACGCTACAGATCCCTCTGTGACGTGACAATGAGGCTTTAGAATTGTCTGATTTAGAACATGATAGACATGCTGAGTGAGTTTTATATAAGTAGACACGGATTCGTTGAGAAAGGACATAGTTCATGTTCTTACGAGGTAAAAAATGTTAGCATGCTAGCTAGGCGCTTAGTTTAGCTTCAAGGGACGCGGAGTCAGCTGACTACCGGAGCCGCTTCCGTACCTCGGAGTCGCCTTGTGTCGGCTAACAGATGCTACAATTGTTCATACCGCGGACGGCGAATGTTTGTGTGGTAAAAAGTAACAAATACTAAACGTGGTGAATGTCGCACCTTTCGCCTCGCAGTCGGCACAATACTTGTTGTCTTCCTCTCTGAGCATTTTGGACAGGATGGCCTGGTGCTGCTCGTTCAGTTTCTGGGCCTTCTCTCTCTCTGAGCGGGTCGTCATGTTCGCTTCTTCCGTTTAACCTATCGAATAAAATAGGAACTACAAAAATCCGTCGATAGTCAAGAAAAGTTTCCGATAAAAGATCATAATCAGAAAGGCGAACGCCTCCGACTGGTATGAAGACACCCGGAACCGGAATCGCTCCTCCTCTTGGATGGGCGCGATGACGTCACGTGACGCACGAAGTTTCTTCACGTTTCGGATCAGAGGAAAGATTACGCACGGCTGCAGAATGTTCAATTTAATCAAGTAACTTTTACACAATACAATTACAAATCATGACAACCATTAGACAATGGAGGACTGAAAGTTCCAAAATTGATTAAATAAATACACCGTGATATGTTAAATTAAAATTGTCATTAATTAATTAATTGTTTCATTCATTCATGCGATACCATGAAATAATTAATTAGATACAGAAATAATATGTAGATATTTTTACATATAATCATTGGTGATTTAATTAATGAATGACACATTGATTTATTCAATTCCATATTTCATTAATAATTTAACATTTAATTCATGATACTTCTATTTAATTATTTAATGGTGCATATATTTATTCATCTGATTTATTTAATTCCATATTTAATGAATCAAACAATTAATTACAATTTTAATTGAACATTTCATGGTGTACTTATTTAATTTGGGCACTTTCAGTCCTCCATATTATACGTGGAGGATGGTGTAATGTGAAAAAACAAGACCTTGTATTGTACACTACAACCCCAACAGTTGGGTTACACGCTTCATTAGGTACACCTGCAAAATCTAATAGCAGAGCTGCAACTAAAGTGATACCTTGCCCCAACTTATGAGTTTTTTGACTAATGAGCCATCACTTGGTCAATTTTTGTGCTTTGTCTTGCGAGTCACAGTTTGTATTGAGAGCGATCATTAGATACGCCTCTCTTCAAGTGAAGTGAGCAATAAAAAGGAGAACAGTCGCAGATGCACTTAAGAGCCATTAACTGAATGGCTACTGAAACTCGAGCACACAAATACAAAATGAAAACACTTACAAGGAGCAGGCAAGAAGATGCCAACAGAACTTACTTAATTGCAAATGGCCAACAGAAGCTGGCGTTCGAGTTGATTCTGTCACTAGTTATTTAAAAAAAAACATTTTCGGATGTGCTGCAACTGATGAATGGCATTTCAAGTCATTTAAATTGCGGACAACTGATTCAATTAAGAGTTAATTGAGTTACAAACCTGTTGGTAATGGCTGTAATTTGCAGTGGTGTAGAAGTACCATGCATCATATGTAATTTAGTAATAATATAATAATAATTTAAGTGTTTTTTCCCCTGAAATGTCGGACCCATTGATTACAACACAGTGAAATCCGTATTGAGCAAGCTTTTATTTTCAAATACAAAAAAATATTAAATAAATATCTCAAAAACTAAATGTGTTACAAAAAAAGCAGACATTTTTAAATCAACATCAAAGATGCATTTAGTGACACATAAAGCCATCGCCGATTTAAAAATTTCTGTTGGCCAGTGTTTTTATTCAGCTCAAAATGTCAATTTAAACTAGTTAAGTATTGTTTTTGAAAAGACACTTTCATTGAACACCAATATAGTATCACTGAAGGCATTGTAGCATACAAGTACTGTATAGAATATATACGAAAGCAACACTAATATAAAAAAGGAATGACAAGAAAAAACAGGTTCACAATTGATCCAGTTCGTATAATGCCAAATACAGCACAGCTTCAGAAAAAAGTTTCCAAGCGAATCTTGAAGTTATTCTCCTGATGCCTTACAGCGATACCATGGCGGAGCAGCATCTCGACATACGGTGGCCAGAAAGTGGAATCTATTGTCACATAAGGGTCATGTGGCGTGCTCAGGACCTTGTTCATGAGCAGCTGTAAGACACACGGGAAGCAGTGAATATGGTTCAACACCCTCTCCATCGACAAAGAAAGAAGCAAAAAGCACTTTTTAAACTCTGATCTCATTTATGCTCTGCTAAAGCATGAACAGAAGCAGTTGAGCTTGATGCCTCGAGACATTTTAGATTACTTGACTGTGCAGCTACGAATGAGTTGCTCTGTGTGGTGAGTTGCAAGTACTACCATGGGGGAATGTACCGTTGTGCATTTCGTACCTTTGCAACGCAACTCACCTCCAGAATTTCATTCAGGGAAACTGAGTCTTCATTTAGATCATCTGTAATATTCTGAGGAAATGGAGATCATGATGAGCGACAGCAGATCAGAAACAACGTAGACGTTTGTGTTTCAGCTGCAACAACATCGTCGATAGCAGGAGAAAAGTGAGCGCACCTTCTTGTTGGTGTTGAGGTCGCCGCAAGGAGGAGGGACGTGTTTTTCTAGGATGTCTCCTAGAGAATCCATCAGCTTTTCCTTGTAGTCTTTCATTTTCTTGATCTTCTCCTTAGTTTCCAGCAGAACACTGGAATCCATGTGGACACACACACAAACCACAATAATTAGAATAATTTTGGACTAACAGGCATTTTTATTCGTTTTAAAATACTTTTAGATTAGTGTAGTAATATCTTATTTTTGGAATGTTAAGTGGCAGAAAACCTAAACCACTCACCTGTGCTCTGATAATATCTGACTTTGTTCTTGTAGTCGCTTTGCATGATCAGTGGCAGCCTTTAGCACTTGTCCTTTTTCCTCCAACCACTTCTCTTCACTTAAACACACAATTGACACAAAAACCTCAGCAAAACGCATCACGATAAGAAAGTAATGCATGCGTGCAAGCTAAAAAGGTTGCGCACAGTTCTTTAGTTTCTCGCAGTTTGTCTCGCTTTGCTTCATAGCAAGAGAGAACCATCTCAAGTTCAGAGCATAGCTTGAGCATCTGTGGAAAAAAAAAAAAAAGAGTGGGCAAATCAGAAGCAGAATCCGTTTTCGATTATGTACTTTTCTTGTGCTTGTACCGTACCTCCTCTTTTCCAGCTTTAAGTAACACTTCAGAGTTTTCTGCCAACACTACATGGATTAAAGCAAATATAGGAAGCCATAATGATACAATTCCCACAACTGACCGGCATATGCGTGAATTTATTTGTTTGTTGGTGAGGAAGTCTATACTCTACTTTAACTATATAGTAATTATATAATGTTATATTACATAATTCATTATATTTATTTATATGAGCACATCCATTGTGTTCATAATGTCTCACAATAATTAGGGAACAAATAATTATCAATATGCAACACTTGATTTCAGTAAATCACTGCCAGTGTTTACATGTACGGTACGCCACAAATGATCATCTCAGCTTGAGACCGTTAGGTGAGCCGTGACATGTGATGTCATTTTCAGTCGATAGCAAAGTGGCAAAATCTGTTTTTAAAGGTGTTAATTCGATATGGAAAATAATGATGTTATCAAATTCATTATAGGCAAAATATCAACCTTTTACTGCTGAAAATTGCTAAATTAGTAAACTATCCCTTTAGTGCTGACCTTGGCAGACATCTGCATTAAGTGTTATTCAAGTATTCTGATTTATTATGATCATCAATGAATGATCTTATTAAAACTGCTTCGGCATATAACTTCTAAAATATGTTACAATGAATATGCAGTCATATTTACATCTGAATGTTACAATGGTTACTTACATCTCGGCTCCACTGTAAGCCACTGCTCCATTTCCGCTTCTGTTGTTAACAGCCGATTGACAGACTAAAAACATTACATGAATTCATTAAAAAGAACGAAGCCACATAGAAACATATTGATTAATCTTAAAAATAAAATGCAGGAATGCGAGATGCAGGAAGTTGAAAGGAAATGTCAGGAAACTCAATTATTTCCGCCCACATTCAACATCAGAGGTAGACTATAAAGCATCTGAACCGATTCCACAAAATCAACATGCGCAGTCATCTCACCTGATCTTGAGTATTTTCACACTGGTCTGGTTCACATAGTAAAATCTTGTTTTGAAGCTGCAACGGGGTAAGTATTTTGTTTAATTTCTACAGAATTGTAGTTTAATTAATCAAGAATCAACATGCAGTGTAAATGCAATGTAAAATCACCTCATCAAGGTGAGCAAACTGTTGCTCACATTGGTTCACTAGCTCCATCTGGGCAGCTTCTGACAGTTCAAATAGATCCTCTTTGCCTTGTGAAACTCCATCCTGTATAGAGGCAATTTCGAGCGTAATGTGAAGTCACGTCAATAGTCAATGCTGTGATATTTCCACTTTTACTATTCAACAAACATGAACTATCTGCCCAAGAGTTCCCCTATGCATTTTTTTCAAGCTGTGCAGTGCCTTGAAAACGTATTTACCCAATTCCACGGTTCTAAACATCAAGCCAGGCTAAACTATTTACGGAATAGTTCCCGTATTATACAATTAAACGTATAGTATACAAGTTAACATAAAACAGGAACTCAACATTTACCATATCTGACGAAGTTGATTGACTGAATTGGCAACAAGAAACAAACCCTTCTTTTTCAAAATGCCGCCAACAATGATGACGTCATATACGCGACAGCGTAACTACAAAGCATTGAGGAGCACCACTGCTGCGTCCCTCTGCGCATTCGTTTTTTTTAAGCGTAAGGTGCGTCCTTTCTTCAGCGCACGTGTCTATAAATTAGCAAGATCCATCAAAAATAAAGGATAAAAATATAACCTATAAGAAACGTTTGAGCTATAAACTGTTTGTATGCACTTCGCGTTCTTTTTAACTACTCACCACGTTGAAAAAAATCAGTGCATTCGTGACAATTTATGCAGCTCCAGCTGTTGTGAAATGCGCTATATTAATAAAGTTGTATTGCATTGTCTTGTATTGTCTTGTATTGTTCAAGTTCTGCCTCTGTGGCCACTTTTAACTGCTATTTTCTAATTATTATTCTTTCACTAGTACTCGTGGTTAAAAATGTTTTTAAAACCACATTCCTCTGCTAGTAAAACAAGTGAACAAAGTTTACAAAGCAATGACCTGTCACATAATGTCACTATTATTATTATTATTATTATTATTATTATTATTATTATTATTATTATTATTATTATTATTATTATTATTATTATTATTATTATTATTATTATTATTATTATTATTATTATTATTGTTGTCGTTGTTGTGAATTCCATATAAACGAGTCTTGAGCTGGTCAATGGAGTGGGCGTACATTTTCGAAATTGGCCAGCAGGTGTCTCTGTTTACTCGTCCCCTTGCCGCTTGTCTCTCCCTGAATAATGCATGCTCGCTGAAAACAAACTATGTCCATGAATCACAAATATTATGTCGAAAAAAATCCTTAAGAGAACAAGCGAACGTGCCTTCAGGTTATTTACTCATGCAACGAGATATGGATATTTAAGTTAAACTTTGCTATAGTGCGCCAAACATCTTTAATAAGACTAAAATAAACTCCTAATCTTAAGCGATATAACTTAATTTATTGTAAAGAAATAATATACGTAATATTTATAAAGAATTACAATGTCCTAATTAAATGCATTCTGATTTTAACTATAGGGGGCTTCTGTCCTTTGATAATGTTAAATGCATTAATCATCTTTACAACAGAATGTTCCGAGCAAATTGAATCTCTCTGCAGAGTGTATTTATTTGATTTTATTTTGCTTTGTTTTACTCTGCTGTCTGATTCCAGGTCAGCATTGCAAATGTGAATCTATTCCCAATTCCCTTGCCTGGTTAAATATACTAACGTGGAAAATTCCAATTATGTTACAGTCTATGTGGCAAACTACTATATGTACAATTACTCTTACCGCTGCTTTCCCTAAAATTGTGCCACTTCTTATATATGACATTAGAAAAAGTTTATTATTATTATTATTATTATTATGATGATGATATTATTATTATTATTATTATTATTATTATTATTTTATTAAAATAACACATGCAGCGTCACTGCATTTACTGGTCCTGATTGTGCTATTTTGTTTGTGTTTTTAAACAGATGTTTTAATTCAAAGTGCTGTTGGGTTAATACACCAATTGACTGCAGCTCTTTATGACAAGAATGTTTAGACATTTTGCTTATTTTGCTGCCATCTAATCATGTTTATCTACCAGGGTGTTTATTCCACTGTGTTATTGGGTTCAAATACAAGGTTTCAAATGTAGCAGCTGCAGTTTGGGAGAAAATATACGGTGTTCCTGCTGTTTTAAAGCTTCCTTAAAAGTCCAACTATATATTATTTGAATGATCAACTAGAATTTGATTAATATGGAAATTTGCCAACAAACCGTTCCGTGTGAGCCTTCAGCGCAGCCTAATTAATCAACAGTTAAAGGAAATTAATACATACATCAATTCTGTCAGAAACATGCTTAGCTCAATCGCCCGTAAAATTGAAGTTTGAAGTATTAACTGGCTCTGCAGGAAGGCTATGATTAAAACTCTGCAATCCCACTCCATTTAGATATATAGAGTGATTCAACTCCGGGCAAATATAAAGTCGTTTACATGTCTATTGTATTTTTTTTCTTTTCTTTCTTTTTTTTTTTTTTTAACAACAAGGACAATGTTAATTGTGAGAAAATGTTTGTGATTGTTAAAATAATTATTGTTGCTGCTCATATTAAAATACCTTTAATGTTTTTTTTTAACATCTAAGGTCTTTATTTGGTAATTAATTTCATCATTCACACTTGGAAAAAAAAGTAGTTCAACCATTCCATTGCATTACTGCAATGCTGTCATACGGCCATCAGTGGCTCAAAAATTAATTTAGCTTTGCACCTGAGACTGTTCACACAAGGTGCAAATAATAATATAAAAGGGAGTGGGGGGAGAGAAACGAAAGGGGGGCCAAGGGGAGGACTGTACTATTGTTTCAGTAGGGACTCTTGCATCAAACTTCAATTTTCCGGACGATTGAAGTAGTGATTTTTCCCCCCCATCTTGAAGTGAAATACTGAAATACACTTAAGACCTCCAGATTAATTACCATGAAGTGGTCCCACAGACTGTAATATTACTTATCATGGGGCCTCCTGACAAGCCTTCATAAAATAAACAAGTGAAATCCATAAACTTGGGTTGCCTTAACACTCTCTCCTTTGATTTTTTTTAGCACTTCATGACATATAAAGAACTCATTGGCCACTATTTTAGGCACAGTATAATCTTCATTTAACAATTTTTGTTAAGATGCATCATACACATTCATTTGATGATATTATTTAGTGGCACGAAAAGACCAAAATACTCTGGTGAAAGTAGTTTTGTTTTTTCCAGCTGTGCCTAATGTTATGGCCCAATCATTATTTGGCTTTCAATGAGGACATCAAGTTGACTACTTGCAGTATATAAAATACCCATACAGTCCTCTAAACTTATTGAAGTTTTAAGATGGGCGAAAAAAAAAGGCAAACACCATAAAACAAGCCCGATCAGAGACAGGTCTACTTATCATTTCTTTGAACAAAGGAGGTTAAACGGGAGGCAGCCTTTTCAGTTGCTGTTCGTGACACTCTCTCTTTCTCACACCACCATGTTTTCAGCTTCATTAAACCCCTTAAAGACAAAAGGAATAAAGAGGCAAAAGGAAGAAAACAAACAAAAGGCTCCCTAACCAGACTTTGGCATCAATGCCACGGCCTCAACTCTTTATAAGCACCCTACTTAACATTAAAAACACTTTCAAAAAAATCCATTTCTTGTTTAGAAACCCTTCTTGGACAGAAGTCAAACATATTATTCCGCGGCTAAAAGCGGAGAAAGACAAGCGACAAAAAAAGGCCACTTTCATTGTAATTCATTGACTTGTTCAAAACGGCAGGCAAAGAAAAGGGCCAGACATTAACTGCCGCAGATGCCCTCATGAAGGGAGAGTCTATGTAGGCATTATGGCCTTTGTTCGCACTCACTTCAACTGTTTAAAAGAAGGGTTAACTCAATCCATCAAATTGTCCCAAATTGTGAGGAAATTTCAAAAACCATATGGCCTCCAAACGTTTGCGTCCTTTTTGTGCGGTGGGACACACTTGTCTCAGTATGGCAGGCAGCGGGGGGGCGGCCCTGCGCCTTTGTGGCTCGGCCCATCGGGGAACGCAGCTCATTTGTCCCCACTTTTCATGCTTTACGCTCGAAATTACGGCCCGGACCCGCAGAACAAAAAAAGCCCCCTAAAGGACGGCAGAAACTGGGCCAAAACTTTGTGTTTTCATGGCATCATCGGCTTTATTTGCCGGGGCCAGATTTGTGTTTCTCACATAAATTTTTGGCCCGAATAGAGAAACACGTCTGCGGGTCAAGAAGCCACGATACGCATTTAAGACGTGAAAGGACACGGGAGATTCCGAGCCACAATATGTTTAGAGCATCCTCGTAGAAAAGGACACAAAGGGATTAAATAGTGCAGTATAATACGTTTGATGGCTTTACACGCCGAGTGGCGTGTCGTATAGCACGGTTTTTATTTGTCTGCATTCGAGAAAGTAACAATTGTTGATTAAGAATTACAACGTAAAGGAAATATTCAGGAAAAAAATGCCATTTTATTCCCATTGTTGCCTATGTACATTGCAGTCTGTGCATTAATTGTTTTTCAAATCCTGATTTTTAGAAAGGCACTTACAGGTGTTCAAATAATAACAAACGGTATCCAAACAAATTCATAATAATAATAAAAAAAAACGTCTTAAAAATCACCGCAATATAAGGTAGTTGTCTCGCCATCAAATAAAACCCATCATCACCTGAAAAAAAAAGTCCCCAATTTTCATGCACTGCGGCACAAGGTGAAAAGAGGGGTTGGCTCGCGAAACACAAACCTTTTAAATAAAAAATAAACAAATGGTAGGGAACAACGAAACAAATAAATAGAAACGTAATCAAAAATCAAATCATGCATTTGCATGCAAAACATAAGCCGGTGAGGCCCTTTGAAAAGTAATGGGACGAACAAGTGTGTACGCGTGGTGTGAGCGCGCGCGTGCGTGCAAGCGTGTGCGTGTGTTCGCGTGCGTGTGTGTGAGTGTGTGAGTGTCTGCGCCCGTGAGGTGAATGTGGCTTGGCGTTGGAAAAAAAAACAACAATTAATAATAATAATAATAATAAGTTACATGTGTCATTTTTGACCATATTGCTTTGATTGCAAAGACTGTTTGTTACATCGTGAATGACCACTGCATATTTCTTCATGTTGTGTATCCATGCTTATCCACGATGTTTGTCCATACAAAAGTATAATTACATTTTGGTACATGTTGAGAAAAGTGGTACACAATATAAGCAGTAAGTTATACAAGTAAGTCCTCGACGGGGTGTGTGTCCATCGTCTTTTTTTTTCTTGATGAATTGTTTTTTTTCTCTTTTTTTTTTTTGGCTCTCTCGCGCTGCGGCGCCATCAGTCATCCACGTCAATCTCCACGTCCTCGTCCTCCGAGCACTCTTTGCTCGTTGTGTGGTCTGAGAAAGGCGACAGCGGGGACCTCGTCACTTTCTGGCCGAGATCGAGCTCCTGCTGGCCTCCCCGCGTGGGGGAGTCGACTCGCGGATGGCCCAGCGTGCCGTTGGCGCATTTCTCCAAGTCGGCCAGCTTGGCCAGCTTGTCCAAGGGGACTTGGCCGATGGCCTTCGCCGACTCCACGTCGGCCTTCATCTCCTCCAGGTCCCGCTTTAGCTTGGCCCTGCGGTTCTGAAACCACGTGATGACCTGCGCGTTGGTCAAGCCGAGCTGCTGTGCGATTTGGTCCCGGTCGGCCGGGGACAAGTACTTCTGGTACAGGAAGCGCTTTTCCAGCTCGTAGATTTGATGATTGGTGAAGGCAGTGCGGGACTTTCGACGCTTCTTCGGGGTGGTTCTCTGGCCAAAGAGGGTCATGCCGTCTCGGCCTGCAGAGGAAAGGAACGATTTAAAAAAAACAAACAAAGCAATACAAAGAAAAAAAAAACAATTGTTGCCTTAAGAAAATACTAATTTACGGATATGTATGGAATTACCACACTAAATGCGCAGCATGACTAATTACACAGTCACCAAACTCAATTTTGATTGGCATGAACGATTATTGTGGTTGCAGTCGTTCATATGATACTGGGAGCTCGCGTCTCGTAATACTACAACTCCTTGAGGTAACCAAAATGATTCAAACCTCTCCCAGTTTGGTGCGGTGCACTGCAAACAGCAACCACAATTATGCGATTAATAAATCTCAGTACTAATCTTTCAGAGGCATTCTCTTTTATCACACGCCAGTAGTGATGCAGGTGTACCTAATGTTATGACCAGTGAGTATATATTAAATCGACAGCAAATGTGCAAGGCTCAGCGAGAATATATTAGCATTCAGACAAAAAAATAAAAATAGGATGACTTCAAAAACAACGAGGCTGTTTTGAACTTGCGGTTGTTGGCATCCGTTTGCAGATGTCTTAATATTTTTCCAGAATTGCATTTTTATTCTGCTCATTTGTTTTAAAATAAAATCACACATTTGAAGCGCGTACCTTCTGCTGCTTGTAGCACGCTGACTTCCAGCCCCTTGAAGGTTTTGCTGGCCAGCTCTTCCAGAGCGCACAGCGGCGAGGTTTGGGTGAGCAGAGCCCGGCTGGCCAGAGGCAGGCTGGAGGCGCGATGCTTCTCGCTGGTCGAGATGAGATGAGCCGTGCCACAAATAGTGTAACTTCGCTTCACGGACGGCTTGTTGAGGATGTCCTCGATGCTGAAGGGAGTCAGCGGCTTGTTGGAGTTGGCGGGGGGCGGCAAGTGGTCCAGCGGGCTTCGCCTCCTGTTTTCCCCCGCATCACATTTGGCCACTTCTTTGGATGTCATCACTGGTGGTGAGTTGGACTCGGTCGGAGTGGGGGGGGGGGAAATCAGCTCTTAAAACGAGTGAGGCTATGCAAGGGAGAAAGGTGGCAAAAGTCACATAACAGAGGTGGATTGGAGATAGACAATCTTATTCCAAAACGGGATGCCTTCAAAGTGCTCCTCCTGAGTCCGGTGCAGCGAGAAGCCTCCGTGAAAATGGCGAGCTTCAAACACTTGACGATTACTAACAAGTTATCATTGACTGGTAGCTAATCAATTATTTCCACTGGCACTTTCGCCTTCTTCCCTTTCACTCTTTGACTATGTTGCAGTCCAGCGCGGAGCTTTTTGCGACTGGGGGGGGGGGGGGGGGGGGGGGGGTTGTCCCATTAATTAGGATGCATGGCTGGAAGGAGGAGGAGCCCGGCGGAATTATCATGCGTTGTACTCATATCATCTTTGGTCTAATTTAGTCGTGTGGTGACTTACGAGAATAGCTTTGTGGAGTCAATGAGGGGGGAGGTGAGGGAGGGAGGGGGGGGGTGGAGAAGGCGGGAGGGGGGTGCATGCGGGAGAGAGGGAGAGAAATCACAATCCGTATAGCCTATTTAAGCCTTTTTACGCATAAAAGTTCACTTTCAGATGGCGTCACTTTGCGTTCTTTCATTTTTGTATTCTAGAGAGGTTGGATTATTCGACGAGTGGACTCAGGTTTGTTTCAGTTGTCGCAGTTAGTCACTAGGATGTTATTTTTTTCACCCCTTCGACCAAAGCTGGATGATTCTTTCTTTTGTAAAAGGTAAAGTCGAGCTGAGCCATATATCAGCTCTGATGATGCCTCCTCTGGGGCGCTCGAGGAGAGCAGCATGCGGCCCTCTCAGCATCACCAAAGCCCGCTCATAATTCAGGCAATGGGTTCTTTTTTTCCCCCCTTTGCTTTCGTTTTTATTACTTGCAAGAAATACTTCATCTTCTCTCAAATGTCCCGTCGCCGTGCAGGATTGGCATCGCAGGTTTGCGAAATGCAATTCGAACGGGATCATAAATGTAAATTTTCGACATAAAACAATATGCATGGAGCTGTTTTAATTTTCCACCAAATTGTTCAATTTCATTGTTTGTGTTTTGTTGGTGTGTACATTTTTTTTTTGATGATGTTCTATTTGCCAAAACAAAACAGTGTTGGTGTAAAGATTCGTTATTGTTATATCGGGGTTTGATATTATTATTATTATTGTTATTATTATTATTATTATAAATGAAATATTGTATGTTGTTTGCATTAATTCCAATATCGCACACCGTATTTTGTTGTCTGAATGCTAATAGTTGTTTTTCTTATTTTCACAGGAAATATTAAAACGAAGATTAAAAGAAAACAAAAGGGAATAACAATAATCTGCTCGGTTGAGAATAATAGATCCCGTCAGATTTATTTGCTGCTGCAGGCGCTTGAGGTTTAATTTCAGAGGTAACTGCTTTTGTGATACTTTGTTGCGAGGCGATCTATTTTCTGTCGCTTTACAAAATGTGTTTATGCACAAATGTCTTTTGGGGGTTCATATATAACGAATAATACAGGTTTTATATCAACACATTTCAATCCCTGTTCAATAATTCAAACCAAATTTAAAATTTGGATTATTTTTTTTTCATGATGCAAGTCTCAGAATAATTCCATTATAAAACCTATAAATAATGTTAAATGAGAATTTGATACTAACTCATTGGGCTTATTGCTGTATTACTCCATGACATATTTATCTATAGGAGTGATTGTTTTTAATTAAGAAATAAGTCATTATACATTGCATAATTACCAAGCATATATATATATATATATATATATATATATATATATATATATATATATATATATATATATATATATTTCTCTCGCAATTCCTTTTTTGTCAGTCCGATGCTTTTGGTTCTGTAATCTCAATTGACTTGTTTTCAGTCCAAGCTGATGTTTACCATCGAATATGTCTGTAGCATTTCCCAGTGCTTCTGTAGTCTGCACAGCCTCTCCCCTTTCACCTTTTCCCAACCAGGTGTTGATTTAGGCCGTCCACACTGCAGTCTGTTAGCTCCAAGCTCCATCCTGCAACGCGTTAGTGACCTCATGCACGGAGACGCAGCACCCACTGCAGGCTTAGGCGGCTGTTAGTTGACAGCTGCAGGGGAACAATCCACGTTGTAGCCATTTTGTGAGACCCCAAAGTTGGGTGTCAGATCTCCACTCTCCCAAAGGCCCCTTAACTCCCACCACACCATATATAGATAGCAAGAAATAGAGACAGAGTGATACTCGGCTTGTGTCTCTCTGTATAAAACATGTACTGTATAAATCACATGTCATTACCAGAGGGTCAGTCTCTGAGGCGCACCATTGGGCGCTTTCTTCGCAAGGGCCAGTGTGATTGGAGGAGAGTGGATTTATCTGGCAGTCGGCTCTGTGGAGAGGCAACCATATTTTATGTGACTGGAGATGTAATAACAGGCCCCTAACAAATCCCTGACGGCCCGCCTTTTCCTGCCGTGCAGTACAGTGGCAGTGCTGCTGGAAGCTCACAACAACAGTCCGATCAGTGTAAGAGCACTGCGCCTCTCAGCACACCTTTTGTCTTAACTGGATGCTACTGTGACCTTTACGACGGCCTTGTCCAAGGTCAATTCACTCAAATCTATAGTGGTGTCTAGACACTCAGGTGTGGATTTTTCACCTCATTTTTTGTCAAGCATGATCACAGTGGCAACACTTTTGTTTTGTTTTTCATAATCTTACAAGCAACCAAAGTATCTAATCCCTTTATGAATTCCAACACTGAATACTTTTGAGTATCTAAACAGCAGAATATAAGAATATTAGTGATAAATAGATGATATTGAGCAAATATATCTTCATAGGATATACAATATTTTTTTGACAGTATTGCACATTAATCAACTATTACAAGTGTCATCTAGCTACATACAGCAATATTATTGTTTTCAGTAAAATTTCAATTAAATATGATATACCATACTAAATGAAGGCTAAAAATTAATAACCCAATTTTTACATGGCATATCTCTTAAAATCTTCATGAAAAAATAAATATTTGCTTTTCCTGGAATAAAAAAAAACATTTTTTGATATATTGCAATTTATGCAGTCGGATAGGAAAAATCATTGATAATAGTTAAATTATTATGTATAGGCCTAAAACTAAACAATATCATTAGCCTAATAGCAGAGTTGCCTCTGTCACATTTTTTTGTGGAAACAAGCAAAAATCCCCCCCCCCCAAAAAATAAAAATAATATATATATATATATATATATATATATATAAAATTAAAAAAAAATCAACAAATGAAATGAACCAAGTTGCCTTGATTCAACCCTTGTGGATTACAATGACGAGGAGAATCTACATAATTTTTTTGCCGAGCACATTAGTATTTTTTATTTTTTTTTATTATCGATATTGTGACACAAAGTTAAAAATGAATACAGACAATTATGCTATTAGGCTAATGATATATATCCTGCGTCTACTTTTTAAAGATTCTTTCACTAAGCGGATTCACCGTAATCTGACATGAAATTGATCGGATATCTTTCAAACCCCCTGAAAGGCGGTTGAATGGATAAACAGGGACATAAAAATGCAGCTGAACACAACAGTCAATAAATTACAAGTCAGGACATTTTCCCCCCAATGTAAGGAAAAGCACAAACAGGTGCACAGACTCCCAAGAAATACAAGAAGCACAGGCGTTGCCCCATGGGGAGTGCATAATGCAGTGTTACTCCCTCTTTAAAGAAACCTTTTCATGGCTCTCTGGAAGAAGGACAAAGTCACCGTTGTGCATTTTGCCGCGATAGCTTCAGCCAATAGATATTTAACAATAATGTTTGGACGTGATGAACAGAACGAGCATGAAGCCCACACTGGAGGGTGACTTTTCTCCGTCAGCCGTGCTTGGCGTTACAGCATGTCCGACCATACTGGTGTGGTTTGGGGCTTGCATGTCCTCTAGTTGTCAGCGAAGCATGAACGAAAGCATCATACCTCCTTTAAGAATGAATTATTAAGGACGTGTGACAATGCAGTACACTCACTGATTGCTGATGAGTGATTCCTTCATTTAGTAGTATAATCTAAGGAGACATAACAGTCCTACATCAAACCTTAATGGATAATAGTGCAATTTCTAATTTGATATTAAATCAGGATATTTTTATTATTGTAATTGTAGTTTGCAGTGATGCAGAGCTACACTGCACACAAGAGATGATTGTTTTTTTGGCTTCTTTTCCATTTACAAAGCAGTGGCAGATAATAGAACAGACACTGACAGAGAAATATTAATTTAATTATGTTTATGAATTCAAGTGTTATCTTGTAAAGGTAAAATTTGATGCACCACTTTCCAATGAGGCCACCCTGATTTAACTGCCTGACTTGCTCACTGTTCTTAAGGGATTATTAGAAATATATGAGCTAAAATCACCAAGAGTGACATTTTGCATTTTGCTCTGCCTAAAACAAAGATGCGCACTATTTACAGTAATTTAATAGTACACTTAATGGCATGGAGCTATTCACAGTGTTGGCAGGATTATAGATGAAAAAAAAAAATATAATAAATTGTGTCAGTTGCTTAAGTTATACCAAGTGAGCCAGCAAATAATGATGCTTAACGATTAAACGTCTTTATTTATTAATGATTTAAAATCCAGCTCCAATGTCATCAATAACTTTGTAATAAATCAGTTCGGGGTACCCTTCAAGGTTTTGATCGGGCTCTTACTCTGGATTTCACAAAATTAAGGTAATAAGATAATAATCTGTCAAGTAAATGTAGATGACATTGTTCAGTTTTCCTGCGATTCTCTTCTCTGCGATATTTGAAAGCTATCCTGCAGCAGCGGCGGCGGCGGCGGCGGCGGCGGCAGTGCATCATTTCAATGTTTTTTCGTTCTCATCTGCACTTCAACATAAAACACAGTAAGCCGTATTGCTGAAGGATTGTGTTATTTGGGATGGCCTGCATGGTAAAGATTATTCACTGCCTTTGCTAGTAAAAACTGCCAGAGGAGAACTGGAGAGAATTATGACAGCAATCCTTCAGTTTTCGTGTGCGCAGCCTATTTTTTTTTTTATTTGTTTGATGCAAAGACTTACAAAGTAGAATGAAGATGCCTTGAGGTGGAAAGCGGGAAAACAAGTCTGGCGTATTAATAGAAGGAAAATTAGTGCGGTATCTTTTTTTTTTTTTTCACAAAAGAAATATGACGCCTCGCAAGTTATTGTTCAGCCAACCCATTGTTACCTGCAGCACCTGTTGTATTAATTATGGTTTCTTTTTTCCCCCCACATGCTATACAATACATATGTCAAGTGCCTCTATGTACAAAATTGCAGCTTCTCTAATTCAAGCACGAATTAAAAAAAAAGGGACTCAACTCTAATTACATACATGAAGTAGGATTGCTTTGAGATCATTCAAAGCCCATTTGGGCTTTTCCAATATGGCCGCCTGGGAACAAACATTGAGAGGTCAGCTGTTCTTTCTGTGGGGGCTACAATTTTTTTTTTTGTCCTCCTTCTCCCCATCCCTCGCTGTTCCTCATTTTCTCCACCCTTTGACACTTGTGTTCCCCTTGTTTCGCTTCTTTCAGCCACACACACGCATAAATACAAACAAACACCGAGAGGTGGCCTCTGTCTTTCAATTAGCCTCTTACAAGGCTGGCGTCTGGCGATTTGGGCCCGTAGCAGATGCTGCTGCGGAATGGCCGTTCATCTGCAGCCTGAAGACTGTATTGAATAGTCATTAGGGTGGAGCTGAGTATTCATGAGAAGGGCCTTTGTGTGGAAGGGGATGATGCTGCTGCTGACATCTGGATTTGGCGCTTCTAAAAAAAACAAACAAAAAAAAAAAAACACTAACGAATGATTCCCACTGACGATCAGGTCCAGCATAGCGTACGATAGTGAGTTGTACCTCTAAACAGCGGTAGTGAGGAGCAAACGTAATACGCCCACCCAGTAGGAAGAAGAGGAGCCACGAGCCAGACTGTCGCGTTTGTGTATGATTTGTCGTCTCTCAGTGGGTCCGATTATGAAGCACCTGGCAACCCTGCGCGGAGGAATATGGTGGCTGCCATGACCATACAGCAACACTCACGCAACCATATGCCCCCATTGTCATTCCAATCACTTTGGACAACATTCACTTTCTCCCTCCTTTCACTAAACACTATCAATACAAACCCCATGTGGAGGGCCCTGGGTCAAGAGGGACGCTCTCCTACAAAGTGGCTGATGACACACATGGAGGCACACACACACACACACACACACACACACCAATGTATTCATAGCCCCACACAACACTGCCTCCCTCGGGTCCCCCCCCCCCCCTCTCTGTGAAACCCCCCGTAGGCTGGACTGAGGAAATGTGAATTAGCTTCATCAATGCAGAGGTTAACATTGCGCAAAGATGATGTTGACCTCTCGTTGTATTCTAGGTTTGATGTCTTTCTTAGGGCCAAATGCTTATGAATAAAAATGGCAAGGGGAGAGGTTGACAAAGGGATTTGTCTGACTAATACCAAAGGAAACCCCCTCGGGGAAAGCCTGGTTAAGCCCACCGCTATTGAGCCCCCATGCGGTATTATCAATCACTGCACGGCGCCGTTATTGTTTTTGCCATAATCGTGTCAAGACAGCTTTCATTTGTCTTTAATGAAGTGCTTGCATTCATCATGCTAATCTAGTGACATGAATATTGCCGCCTTAAATATGAAGCAGGTCGAATATTGCATGTATGGAGTCAAGTGGAAACTGTGAGATATTCGACTATTTTATTTCTGACTTGATCCATTTAAAAAAACTGTATTCACCCATGAGATTAAATAATAATAATAAGAGTCTGAAAGAAAGTAAAGTGAAAAGTCTAAAGCAAAAGCCTTTCCTGACACGGTCAGAGATTTTATACGATTAAAAATTTGTTAGAATATTCATTCACTACCATTGACGGCTAAAGACGTCAAGATCAATTTTTAAAACATTTTTTTTTTTTTTACTCGGCTGGCAGTGAACGAGTGAAGGGACCATGGTGAAGTCGTGGTTAGTGTGTCTTCCTTATTGTAGCAAGGTTCTGGGTTTGAATCCTGAGTGCACTTTACACGTTGTCCCCTTGTGCATTCGTGCGCAGGTTTTCCTCTTCTAATCTTCCCAAAATCATGCAGGTTGAACTGAAAACTCCAAATGATCTACTGGGGTGAATGTGAGTGTGAACGGTTGTTTATATGTGCCCTGTGTAGGGTGGACGCCCGCTTCTTGGCCAGAGTTAGTGAGATGGCCTCCTAAAAAGGAGAAATCATATCGAAAATGGATGGATGTGGATTATTGTGGGCTTGTCGTGGTGTAGAAATGCACTGCACCGTACTGAGTGGAGGTGGTGGGAAATAAAATAGTCAAACAACAAAACATGAAGCATAAAGCATTCTAAAACAAATCGATGTATATTACAGATATTATACGTTTAATTTAAATAAAGTTGAACTGAATAATACATTTTGAGAGTGTTATTCTTCTGCCAAAAATTGTAATACTGTTGGGAAATAAAGCTATAACAAGGAAAAACCCTCAAAATCTTTTTGAGATTTTTACACCTTTTCTGGGTCAACATTGCATCAAAACAAATGCAAATAAATGCGGTATATGTAAAGTCTCGATCTGCAAGAAGCATCGGTAGGCCTATTTCTGAATTTGTACAATTTTTTTGCTCATCCAAATTGGGATAGTTTAGTCTTGAGTGGAGGTCTGTACTAAAAAGTGTGGCATTGTAATTTTCTCTATAAAGGCAGCCTTTTTGATGCAACTCTAGTAATTCACACGCAAAAGAAATCTTAAAAATGTATTTAATTTGAATTTATTTTTAATCAATTTGATTTTTCAAGTTTCTTTTTTTAAATTGCTTGTAACCAATGTCTTTACATTCTTTTTTTTTTCTGCGTTGGAGCCGATTGCGCAGGTGTACTCAATGAAATATCCAGTCCAATATTAGCTCAAATAACAACTCAATTCGGCAAAGTGCACGACTGACTCAACAGAATCAGCATTCATTTTATAGCCAATTCAAAAAGGGACTTGATGGCATCATCCATAAACGTGTCTGTAACAATGACCATTGGTGGTAACATAAACAAGAGAAAACCTCAGGCGAGAAGGGTGAGTTGGGCTCTCAACCTTTAACCTTGACGTAATTGAAAAGCAATTTCCACATTTCTCAGAAGAGACGACTCGAAGCTTTTTGATCCACGGGCATGCTAATGTTACGTTAACTTGCTTTTGGGGATTGCTGTTTTGTGCTCCATTTAAAAGAAAAAGAATGTAAGTGGAAACTCCAAAAGTGAAAAACTACACTCAGACTCACTTTATACAGTACAGTACTGCCTGGCGTGTTTTAAAAAAAAGATATATATATCATTTTTTATTAATGTGTTTTGTTACATACAGTTTGATATTCTCCCCCCAAAGAAGCTTCTTCCACTATATCACATGATTATTGTAGGTAATTAAGACCAAAACATGGTGTTATTACACAGCGCCAGTTGCGCATAAGCAAAATTGACCATTTTAATTGGAACGGATCTACTCGCTTGGACTTTATCTAGCATGAAAAATGGAATTATTCCTCTTAATATTGAGGTAGGCCGAAGTCCATAGAAAACAACACAGCCATTCATTATACTAACAGTCCCTTTTAAAATTGAATGCTAATGAGACACAACAGCTATTTACTTTGCTTTAATGCTGGTAGCTAGAAAAGAGCCCCCCCCCCCCTGCCCCCCCCTTTTTTTTACAAATACCCCACTGCTGCCCCAAGCCTTTTAAATCTCCTGACTTGTTACACTGCAAAATATCACTCTGCATTAAAAATGTAAGAGATGCAATTCTAGTCCGAATATATTCACCTCATGCTGATTATCCAACTAATCAGTAAAACGCTGCGTCTGTTTTTCAATGCTTCTGTATGCACTGTCGTATTTTTTTTTTTCTCCATCAAAGGAGCCACCTCATCAGTCAGTCATCATTTCCAGTCTCATCCTTGCTCGTCGCCTCTTTTTAAGCTCTCTCCGTTTTTCACAGCGAGCTCAATAAGCCAAGCGTCTCCCTCTCTCCCGCAAAAGAGTGTGGCCCGGAGGAGGATGGCCGCCATTCATCCACATCTGTGCCTGTTCCTGCCGTTTAAGCCCGAGCAGGCTCGACTAATGCCCCTTCCTCACTCCTCTGTCGCGCTGCTTTATAGGCTTTGTTCCAGGCGCCTCCCTTACTTCCCTCGCAATCCATCTTTTTCATATTTTCACCTCCTTATTCTCCCCATTCTTCCTTCGCTTCCCCCTCTCTCGCTTTTTTTTTTGTTTTCCGCTAGACCCCCTTTTCCTTTCATTTACCTCTTTTACCGTTCCCGTCCCTCCTTAGCAATTTCTCCCACCATCCCCTTTGGAAAAGCGCCTTAGACGAGGAGTCGGTGGCGTTGAGCCGAGGAGGACACACTCCACTTAGATAAATATCCCCATCGCTCTGAGCAGCGCCAGGGAGATTTATTCTTCCGCCGAGCTGGCAGAAAATTGACTTGTTTCATGGGGGCAGGCTAGTGACGCATTGCTATGAGAGGCAAAGAGGCAGGAGGGAGAGAGGGAAGGAGAGATAAAGAATGATAAAGAGCAGACGGAGAGCGGGAAGGAAGGAAGGAATGCGAGAGAAAGGAGTGGAAGGGGGGTGGGGGGGTGGAGAAAGACGAAAGCGATTTAGGGAGTGCGGATGGAGAAAAACGATAAAAAGAGATGCGAGAGAGTGATGTCCCTCCCCTTGTACCAGAGGATAAAGCCAGTGGGGTGGTGAAACAGTGATGAGGGAAATTGTACAGTTGACATTTATATAAGAGGATATTGATGAAGCAGAGACAATAGCAGACTCAATCCACTCCTCCTCTTCCCCCCTTTGCCTTTTCGTCCTTGTTTACTACTTCTCACTCTTCTTCTCCCTCAACTCTCTCTGTCTTTGCACTGACATAGTGTACTTATTGGCCACTCTATCCTCATTGGGCGAGAAGGGCCGCAACCTTGGCTGACTTAAAACTACAGCCGCCCATGCATCAACGTAATAATCTCTTATTTTCCACTTCCCGCGCCGCATATGCGCTGCAGCTGCACGGTCCCTCAACAAACTACAGTGTTCCCAGTGCTTCATATTGAGTCCGTGCTAACACAGCAAACAGCGCGGAGACTTACGCTGCCTCCCCTCGGCTTTTCCAAAGGGGTGCGGTGAATGAAGGTGGATGAGGGGGTGTATTTGTGTGCGCGTGTTCGTGTGCTCAATGCGTATGAGTGTATGTGCACTGGGAGCGATGGGGCGTGCAAGATTTCTGCTTGTATCAGCACCTGAGCTGCATCGAGAGAGAAGTATACAGTGAAGAAAGATGGGGGAAGTGTGTGTGTGTGTGTGTGTGTGTGTTTGTGTGTGAAAGAGAAAGAGAGGGTTGAGGCAGGCTAATAGGAAGCAGAATATAATTTAGTCGCACCGAAGCTCAAGGCTCACGTCAACCTTGGGTGTGGACCCTGGATGATAATTTGAATTGGGAATTAAATCACCAATCAATGGTTCTACTCATGCTGATTCGGTGTTTTATCAAAAGAAGAACGCTCGATCATTCGACTGCATGCGGGTGCATGATCACACTCATACAGAACAGACGCCCGCAAGACTGTATCTGAAGGCCTCGGAAAGAATAGTGCGTGCTACTGGTATTATGGAATCTACCTGGCAACATGAGCTTGCTAAATTCTGATTGGATAAAAACTCTAACCTAAAAAAATCAAGACTAGAATATATGACATCAATGTGAAGAATATGATCATTTTGTGAGGCCAGCAGTGAAGGCCTTGACCGCTCACCACTTCTTTAGCGGTAGCACCATTGAGACATTTTCCACCTTTGCTGCTGACAAAATGGCTTGGAACACAGAAACTGAGTGGTATGGTCGAGAAAATGTTGCTTTGTGAATATGCTGTAATTTACTGTTCTCAGAGTTAATTTTACGCGGAAGATTTCAAAATTGTCAAGAGTAAATTTTACACTGAATATTTTACTCTCAAATTTTTGTCATTTTAGAGTAAAATTCACTCTATGAAATTTACTATGTACCAAAAAGTCAACGTCCGCATGAATATGAAAAAAAAAAAAAAAAGTGTGGAACCCAAATTACTGTGCTCCAAGGTAACGTTACCATATTCATTGCCAATAGAGGTACAGGTGTGGTCCCGAGGTTAACCAACAAATTTGGAAGGGATTACCATTGTCACGAGGGGAAGATGGCGTGGTGACGTGGAAGCAAAAACAACAGGTGGACCAAAGCACAGGGAACCACTCCTAAACAAATAGTGTACCGTATTCTCCAAAAAAAGTATTACAAAAAAGACACACCAAAAAAAAAAAAAAAAACATATATTGACAAGAAATGAACGGCTGGAAAGAGAATGAAAAAGGCACACATAGTTAAAAGTTACAAATGATTTCCACTTTTAAATTATTGTCTCCAAGAAAGAGTTAGGCATCCCAACTGTTCCATATAATCCCTCACAGGTGGCATAAATGTTTCTCTCTTGGTTGTCAAATAAGAACAGCGTGAAGTGAATGTGAACATTTTTAATTTCATTATGAGGCGTTTAGAGTTTAAATTTAGAGGATGTAGCGTTCTGCGGTTTGATATGCAGGCCGAACAATCACTCATAACGTGTCCCAACTGTATAACAGCCCTGAAGAAACAATTTAAAAACACATTAGTTGTAAAAGACCTCAGGTTTTCTTGAAAAGTGTGTGTGTTTGTGTGTGTGCGTGTGTAATTGCCACATCAAGGACTATTTGGCAAAAGTGAGTGGCAGCCGTGTTGAGAGGCAGCATGACCGTAACTCAATCAGAGCTCAAGTCGTGACACCTTAACCCCGCGTGGCAGGAAACGGACTGACTCCAGCACTCAGCTAATGCCGCCACTAACGGCCGTGACCGCACTACGCTCATATCCCACCACAAGAAAAAAAAAAAGACACTTCGCTACTCGTGCATTACACGTAAGAGATAAGCCTGTTTTTTTTTTTTTGGGTGATTCATCGCAAATTGTGTGCTTTGGATGACAAGTTCACAGGTTACCAGCTCTCACATTACAGGTTCATCAAGGGAATTAATGATGCTTCGGCAGCAGCTGGATTAAGAGAGTATCTGCTTTCCCTCCAACCATGCTCTGCGGCAAGTTCTCTGGAAACACGGTGGAGTAACTGTGATTATTTTAAGTGACCTGAAAGTGGAGAAAAAAAGAACATGAGCCTAAAAGGTGGCCTTAGGTTAGGTCAGTAACACTTGTAGATGTTTGGATAAGGGAATTGAGCTAATCTTATTATATGGAGTTCATCACTGACTAAATTTTGGGGCTCGGCTGTGTTTCATCAGCTGCTCCCCGGAACCACACAGCTTGTTGCTCTGCTCAGAAACACCTGCAAAGCGTGCATGGACATGTATATTTAAGAATTTGAACACACCAGCTTGCTTTCTTCACGCCCAACATCAATATAATAATAATAATTTTGATGATGATAATAATAATATTTATTATTATTTGTTTTTTATTATTTTGTTTATTTTATTTCATTTTTTTATTTCGCTGTCTGGCAGAAGCCTGAAGTTTTTGTGCAAATTCTGACTGGTCTTTGGGAATGTTCATGATTTCCTCCACCTTGACTAAGGCCCGAGTTCCCACTGAAAAAAAAAAAAAAAAAAACAGCCCCAAAGCATGACTGTCCACAGGTATGGTGTTTTCTTAGTTATTTACAAAGCTATGTTTGCGCCAAACATACCTTTTGGAACTCAATGAACGAAAAACATTTTCAAGGTATCAAGTCAATTTATATATTTTTCCCCATCGTGTAGAGTCACATTTTTTTTTCATCAATTCTTATTGACATTGGTTTCCAACAGACAGTCCTCTCATTCGGAAGTCAAACAAAAGTAAAAATAGATAACTCGGCCTTGAAGTGAATACATCTGGTAGAACAGGTGCGAGAGCAACCGATTCTGATATATTCTCCCTCTGAGTCCAAAATCGTGACAGGGGACAAGGTCGTTCCAACGGGACGAAAATGTTGATCCCGCTCGTAAACTCCAAGGTGCCGCAGATAAAAGGAAAATGTAAGAAATTCACGTGTGGAAGTGATGGAGAAGTCTGGAATGTGGTGTCATTGACTTCTGTGTGCTATTTCGGTCCACTGTCACTTTTTAGTGGTTGACCATGGAACGATGGCGCAGGCAATGTTTTGAATTGGATTACACGCTGCAGCAGCGGATAGGAAAAAGATGAGGAATGTGAAGCGGTGCAAGCGTGCAGTCTCATGAACATAACTCCACACCGATAATGCTTCCTGATACTCTCTGTTTATTATGCAGACCTGTTTGGGAGCGGGCTTAGTCGCAGGTCAGAGGTTACGGCACTGGGATTTCATGGCTACCTCAAAGAGCGGCCCACTTGTGAGAGAGCGTGCCCTCGGAGAGGTGCAAACCAAACGCAACCTCACACTGGACAAACAAATAACACAACATGGAGAAAGGAAAAAAAAAATCCATGTCATTTGTTCTTTTTCAATGTGCAATTTGGAAATCTAAATCAAAAAGTGACTCATTATTTTTTAAATTTTAAAAAGAAAAACAGATCTCTCATGAAAAAGCGACTTAGACGGATTTTCTTATTGAATTGGTCATGTTTACGTAAGCAGGCAGTTTGGTGAAGCGAATCAGTAAAGCTTTGTTAGCTTGTTAGCTGCCACCATTAATTCCTGTTCACAAAATTGCTTGCACAATGGTTGAAAGAAGATTGAAAATGATTTTCTTCAAGTAAATTTGGCCCAAACCCAGCTGTAAAATAATGTGATTGGACAGAAGTCATATCTCTCTGTTTAAGAGTCACACATTTGTTTTCCTCTCAATGCTGGTGGCAGCTAACATGCTAACATGTCTTTTTTGTTCTTTCTGACCAAATGTACACCAAATAAAATTCAGATTTCAATTCAGACCTGTGGCCGTTTTATTAATTACCGTATTTTCCAGACTATAAGCCGCTACTTTTCCCCCCTAGATTTTGAACCATGCGGCGAATACAACGATGCAGCTTTTCTGTAGAATTTTCTTTCACCACTAGGGGCGCTCTATAGTTCAGAAAATACGCTAAATAAATCGTAATTTTTTTTTCTCTTGGGTCTGTTCCGTTTTAATTCGTAAAATTGTTGCCGTGTTAAAAGGCACTGTTTTCTGTTTATGTGCATTCACAGTACAAAATTGTTCTGTACATGCAATAAACAACTCTTTTTTTTTCCAATATAGAAAACTGCAGCTTTATTTAGGTGCGTCCTTATAGTCCAGAAAATATGGTCTTTTTTTTTTTATCCAATGAAATATGAAATTCTTTATATTTTCCATTTCTTTTGTAATGGGTAAAAAAAAAGTAACAACCTAGTCAGTCACTTGCTAGTTTTTTTTTGTTTTCGATTGCCAATTGAAAATGGAACAAATTAATGATATTACACTGTTAAGAAGTATTATGTTAAGCGTTTTTGTATAGTATGAAAAAAAACAAAAAACAAAACCCATAAAGCATCCAGCAGTGAACACAATAAATATATCGACATATTTACTGCCTGTCAGTGGCATCCTCCAGATTTACATCTTTTTGTTTGAGCTGTCCATTTGTCTGCTGGTAAACATAATTTAACATTCGTATAAATTCCAAATGGAAGCCTGATGCGTGCAATAGATTTTTCCTCCGACTCCACCAACGTTAATGTCCCTCCTCACCGCCATTCAGCGGAATAAATCTCTGTTTTGCTCTTTTTGCCTTGAATCATTGGGATATTGAATTACTCCCCGGCTTGCGCACATCGAGGCATTGTGCATTACATTGACTGATAAGCTGTCAGCCGCAGTTTAACTTAGAGACATTCAAAGGGTAATACAGCGGTTGAGGATAAACTAACCGCAGTGCCCCCTCAGAGAAAGCCGTGACGCTGTCACCATGAAAAATATGACGGGGGCATTTCATATAACATGCTGGCATCGGAAAATAAAGGAAAACACCTCTGAACAACGTTTTGTTTATGGCGCTTTTCATACAGGGCGACAGTTTTACCCTTGAACATGAGGGAACGCTTGAATCACAACGCCAAAGGAGGACAAAAAGCTTCTTTTGTTGACTCTCATTTCCTTTTTAAATTGCAAAATATTAATATTTGAGTTAATTAAAAAAGAATGATGCGTTTGGTTTTACTTTTGTAAGTATATTTCGAGCGTGCGTCTTGTGACTTGAGAGGGATCAGTCCTCTGTTTTCCCTCGTCATACCGTATTAGGAGCAGCTAAAGGGCCTTTTCATGCTACAATCTGGGAACAAGCATTAACACTTGGAGCTCAACCAATGGGAGCCATCAGTCTCTCAATCGTCTTAGCTGGCATGAGCGCGGGCCGATCCATCATGGCGTGTTTGGCGGCACTGAGGCTTGTGGTTCTGAATGCCACGTTGCTTCAGGGTGGTCTGTCCAATTCAACATCTGCATGCGAGACTTTGACTGGAGCAGCTGATTGTGCGTGTGTGCGTGTGAGTGTATTAGCACAAACACTTGTACGGATTTGAAGAGTTCTGGCCGCTCGCTCCAGAATCATGTTAACATCCAGCACCAACTGGCAAACAATTTCTTAAGTTACACTCACGTAAACCTATTGCATACTTCATGGTCGTTTGTACTGTTGCAGAAAAAAAAATCATAAATGAAGGAATAAAGATTTTGTATGCATCCAATTTCTATGTTGAAGAAAATGTGTTGTTTACTGCATGTACAGAACGATTTTGCACTGTGAATGCACATCAAGGTACATAAACAGATTGTTAAAACTGTGCCTTTTAACACGGCAACAACTTTGCTCATTAAAACAGAACAGACCCAAGAGAGAAAAAAAAATATCGAGATTTATTTAGCGTATTTTCTGAACTATAGAGCGGCCCCTACTGGTGAGAGAAAAATCTACAGAAAAGGCACACCGGTGTATTAGTCGCATGGTTCAAAATCGAGGAAAAAAGTAGCGGCTTATAACCCAGAAAATACGGTAAAGTACATTTGTAGCAGTGGCATCTTTTTTAATATACCATTGTACTCTCTTACATTTTGCAATAATGTTCCCATCTGCTCAGTAACTGGTCACAGCGACCACAGGATTAGAGAGATGAATTATAAAGTGCGAGTGAATCTTCCAATTTATGAGCCTCCACTTATTGTTTATTGACAACAGCTTGTTCGGGATTTACAAATCACATTCGCATTAATAACTGATTTACAAACAATTTCTAAAACTGCTGAATGAACGTGTAATCTTTTAAATATTACAATAAAGAAAAAAGAAAAAACCCTGGTATCTTTTACATCCGAGAGGTCCTAGCGTGACAAAGCACCACCTAAAACTAAAGTAATAAAAACGTGATACAGCCGAGGACTGCCACTGAGTGAGCGGACATAAACAAGACAGATGTCCATCCGCTTGAATATAACACAAAGAGCGAGGCAGGAGAAAATAAAACACCTCATTGTAATGAAATGCATTTACTGTCTGGAAATCAGGCGGCGCAAATGTCAAAAGAGTGGCAGAATGAGCCGGCCTGATATCCAATCCATTTCCTGTGAAAGTGGCGGTGTAGAGGACATCAAAGAGAGTTAGAGGGGATTTAGTGAAAGCTGTTGGGGTGGCAAGACAGTGAAAAATGGCACATTTGGTTCCATTGCTACACCCCCCAGGCATTGTGCCTTTGGAATAATTAGAGCCTAATTCTGTCTAATTAACGGACTCAATTACTCCTGAAGAAAGCTCATCAAAAAGATGGCGGGAATGCAGATAAAAAAATGCTCATGTTTTTTCTTTAATTAATGAACTGAGTTGAATAACAGCCATGGAATTAAACATTCCCCCAAATGTGTATGAATTGCAAATTGGAGCCGTGTATGTTCAGTTTTTTTTTTTCATTTATTTTTTTAATTTAGTTATTTTTTTTTTCCAGGACCGCAGCGGCCCAGGGGCGACTATTGTTGTCAAGTATCTTAAGAAAAAGTCAAAGTGCCGATGCAGCACGAAGAAATGATTTAGGATTACCGTCTTTAGCGCATGCGGAGGTTGTAACGAAGAGCGGTGAATTAATATGCCGTCTGTGAGCTGGTGCTCCCATTGGCCACGCGTTTCTGATCCTACCCGAGCCAATAAACTCAGCACCAGCGTGAACTTTATGGAGCACCTTTTTTGTTTTTTTTTTCAATTTCCGAGCAAGTGGTTGTGTGTCAGTTGCGTATTTCACAGCCTTGAGACGTTGATACAAGTCTTGTTAAACTACTCAGCTGAGATAGAGCCCTTCATACACACGGGTGTCCGGGGGTTGAAAACTTTTTATGTGTTTTCAGGGCCCAACGTGCATGTGAGTGTGTTTGTGCGTGTGTGCTGTGCTGTGCTCAGCAGCTTTAAAGGCCCAAGGGTCGGCTAAGCTAACTGACTAGCTCAGCAGTCTCTAGCTCAGCTACTCAACACATTCGCTGAGGTACAAGGAAACAAATTTAAAGGCCCGATATAATCGCCCATATGTAGACTGGGAGACCGCGAGGCGTTCAAGGCCAACTGGAAAACTGCAATGCGTAAATGTACATTACTGTACGACATGCATTCATACAGTAAAGAGAAATTATTCAGAAATAAAAAAACATTATGCTCTCCATTTTCTATCAAATAAAATAAAATAAAATCATTTCTTATAAAATGCTTATTTATTCCCTGAATAACTAGTACCAAAAATAAATAAATGAAAAAAAATAACAACAAAGCATAATCAGCAAATGCAAACAACATTTTACTAGCGGATGTATTTTTGATATATATTTTGCATTTGTTAAAACCACTTAATTGTTTGCGACTAATGTGAAAATGAGCCGAACGAATTCTTATTAATAACAATTCATCTTTAGTTTTAGTCATTTCCTGAAGATGGGCCTTCGGGGGGATTGTGCCTTTCACTCAAGTCTGTTAAATGCTCTTTCTTAATATCATCTGTATGACAAAGCAGCACAATATGTGACGATGTGCCTTCTGGGATGAAGTCAAAAAAGGAAATAAATGGGGAAAAGAGCGTTTTTATTAGCTTTGTTCATTTGTCATTAGATGTGCCATGACACGCCTTGTTTACATTTGGAATTGGGAAAAAGGAGTTTGAGCTCATCCAATTAAAGTTGTAACCCTCCAGAGACCCGGTGCCCTTCCTCTCCTCAGATTATTGGGCAGCACCCACTGAGAAAAAGCATTTGACTGCATTAACCGCAAATGAGCCCAACTTTGTTTTGTTCATTAAAGCGCCATTCTGAAGATGGTAAAATTGATAAGAGTCACCGCCGTGCGTTTGCAAATGCGCACTCCTAATTTGACATTTGTCATGTTTTCCGAGATTGGTGGGGGTAATTGAATACATTTATAAAAACAAAAACAGATACTGTTACAGTTCAAGTCGTGTTATAAAAAAGACTTATGATAGCCTGCTATTTCAGCACCGTCTCCAATGATCATCGTTTAGGAGCACCTACTGTGTTTTTAATATCCTGTAAATCTAATTAAGAAGCAATACTGTGGTTTTGGGCTTGTGTGCAAACAAGCATTGGCACACAGTAACAATGCGGATGTTGAAATTGAAATTAGAAATAAAACCGAAGAAAACAAACAAATCTGAGGCCTCGTAACGCTTTATGTCAAGATGTTAAAATCAATAACAGGAACGTTTATTAGCTCGCCGCTCACTTTGTTCGAACGGCGGGGCTCGTATCTCTTAACGTTCTGTGTGTTGTTTTAAAGTGGCTGAACAGGTACAGAGACAAACAATTTTTCCACCTAAATGCATCTAAAACAATACAGATGGCTGTTGTGTCCCATCTGTTAAAGAAATGGTGCGATCTCATTCCTGAGGGTTATTTCACTTTTAGACGGAATAGCATGTGGCAGGGCATAAACGGTATCCTAGCTTATAAAAGGCTTCACTGGTTTTACCATTTGTAATTAGCAAAAAATAGACACCAGTAATCTGCCCTCTCGTAATAGCCTACAAGAAGTCATTAGTTCATCACATTAGTTTGGGAAGTTCAAAGATAACTCTGGACAATGCGACGCTGGGAACGTATAACTCTGAATGACAAGCTCTTGTTTTCTTTTCTTTTCTTTTTTTTCCGAAAGTGTTGCTAAAGTATAAATTAGATTGGCTTGTTTCAGATTCGATTACGCTACCAGTAACGACTAATAGGTGTGTGTTTTTCTGTTCTTCTGTACAGGAATGTGTCCTCTAATTTGTTGTATCAAGTGCTGGGGGGGTTATTTACAAATGTATTCTGATACAGTGACAAAGTTACCTGTATTAAAAAAATACAGCTAGTATCATAATATTTTTTTATTATAAGGTTAAAGTAATCTAACCTGATTACTTTCAATGAGATATTTAAAAAAAACAAAAAACAATTTCCTTGGACTAAAATTAAACGTTGTTTTTTTTGCTTCAGTTTAACACAGTATTTATCATTATTACTTTTATTATTTATTCATTTTACCGAGATCGACAGCTCGCCACATTCTGGCGTGAGGTCATTTTGCCGTGAATCGCGAGGAACTTGATCGATAGAGTCGTAATCAATGCCCAAAAAAACCCATATAAATTATATTATATATTTTATACATTATTAGCTATTTTCGCCTGGTGTTTGCTCGTGAACTAAAATATCCCTAATTGTTACCCGAGTCTTTACGTAATGAACTACGTTTTCGTCTCGTCTTCATTAGGCCACGAAAATGCACATTGATTATGTCCCAGTTATGGTTTATTAATAAAGATTTTAGTGTAGTTGTAGCCTGGTGCAGAATGACTTGTCTTTATCAATCTGTCGCTACACATTAAATTTTGAAGGCTTTTATTTTGGGTTGCTGAAACACAAAATATTAACATTTATAAACAACGTTTGCTTTGTACTGCTGTTAATATCTTATGTGTAGCTCTTCTTCGCTCTAGAATGCCAGGCTAATAGAAATGATTTAACCAATATTTCACTCAATACAAAGCCTCAATAAACTTACACATGCATTCAATGCAAAAATACTTCACATATGTATCATATACACAACGCCTCAAACTTACACATGTATTCAATACAAACAAACTTCACAGCATTGTACACGACACTCTCGCTATTTCAACGGCAACCTGTTCGACTACTTTAATTACAAAGTTACGTCTCGAACGAAAAGCGTCAGTAAACACTTACTTTCAATATATCACACTTACTATCACTAAACACATTTACACATCAATATATGGTATTCGATCTCGATGGTCTTACCTGAAACACAAAATATTAACATTTATAAACGACGTTCGCTCTGTACTGCTGTTTCCAGTTTACGTGTAGCTCTTCTTCGCTCGAGAATGCGAGGGTCCCATTTTGCCACACACGCAAAGCAGCGAACGCTGTCCTCTAGCGGTCAAAGTTAGTCATTGCAACTAATTTTCAATAATTTCCCTCGCAATAACATGAAACTATCACCCTCTTAACATGGCTTGCAGTAGTAATCCAAACAAAATATCTGTGGAAACAATACAATTCCAAATACAATAATATTGAATATGAATGTATGCCACATAGTCTAGTTTCCATCCGTGAAAAATGTGCGATGACGAAAATACTCTTATCTAATTTTCGTTAATGAAATTAACAATAATGTACAGTGTGTGTGGTGTGTATACTTCTTTCAAACATTGAAACACGTTTTAACATTTGCACTAAAACAAAAGAGAAGTTGGCTGCTCTTCAAATGTGGTACTACCATAGAAGGTGACCCAGGGTCAAGAAGGCAAGAATATTGTTTTCTCATCATTCCAAATGAGCGCACCATCTCAATCACAATGATGGATGGAAGAGGATTTATTTCAAGCTAAAATTGTTACATACTGTTGAACTGGCAAAGAAAAGTACCAAGCACACGTCTACAAAAAAAAAGGGACAGGTTCCACTAGGGGCATCCATCTTATGGTAAGCACAGCTGAACCATTAACCTCATTAGTATAATGGTCACACATGAGTGGAATGCAGCGCCATGCTTCATGATGGCAAATTGATGTTGATAGACTACTAATGTTTCTTTGATAAATACAGGCAGGAAGAGGGAAGGCACCTGAAACTGTATATATTACGGTTAATGAAAAGAAGTGTCTGTTGCAGGGGAAGTCTCGTGCTCTATTAGAGGAGACTGCCTCTGAATTTCTGGATAGAAAACAAGGTGATTAATGTGAGTAAAAAGTAGAAAGAGTAGAAATTGACGATTTACTTTTTTCCTAGATTTTGAACCATGCTGCTTTTCTGTGGATTTCTCTTTCACCAGTAGGGGTGCTCTAGAGTTCACAAAATACGCTAAATAAATCTTGATTTTTTTTCTCTTAGTTCTGTTCTGTTTTAATTAGCAAAGTTGTTGCCGTGTTAGAAGGAACTTTTTTAAGAATCTGTTTATGTCCCTTTATGTGCATTCACAGTCCAAAATCGTTCTGTACATGCAGTAAAGAATTATTTTGTTTCAATATAGAAAAAGGCAGCTTATAGCTTGGAGCGACTTTTTTTTTTCCCCCCAAAAAGAGTTGCTGCGACTTTTATATGGGTGTGCCTTATAGTCAGAAGTAGTCAACAAACAACCTTTCCAAGCTCATGAAGTCTACACTTCACTTTTTGCCCAAAGTGACCGGTAAAATGATCAAAATTCTGGGCTGCATTCACAACCCCAAATGGAGTCAGGCTCACACTGCGAGCCGTTCGAAGCCACGCAAAGACAACGTCCACGGTGCGCTGCTCGGCCCGTCTACCATGACGGGGAGTGCGCGGCTCTGGCTGCGACCCGCTGTCCTGCAGGCACCCTGTTAAAAATGTCACTGCAGGGAAGGAAATGGCCGCCCCTGGGCATCACGGCCCCCTTTTTTCCACAGAGATGGAACACAAATTGCATCCTGGCAGTCAGGATGGCGCTCCAAATGTTAGATATCAATATCATTTCCTCGGTGCAGTGGCCTCGGAGAATATAAATAAAGAATATGTTTATACATATAAATACATTCAGAGACGTGTCCGATAGGGTAGAAAAATGATAACGCAGTCAGGAGCCGTGTGGAGCGTGTGTTTATCCCTTTGGAACGCGACGACCTCTATCCCTCCTGACATTTCCTCGCCGCCCATCCCCAGTCAACACCAGAGTGGCTAATGTGTGTGTGTGCGTGTGTGCGTGTGTGTGTGTGGGGGTGTGTTTGTGCGTGCGTTAGTACTTTACAAGAAGCCAACACAACATGGCCTCGAGAGGTACCCTTTTCAGCGAGAGCCATAAAAACCACCAGCTTCAGCAGGCTTTGGAATCATTCAGGATGAAACATCGGTAGTTTGCTATTAAGTGTTTTTGATAAATCACTTTTATGAGAAATGTTTGGAAAACAAAGCAGGGATAAACTGCGGTGGGCAACAGCGAGAGAATTGAAGGAGAAAGATGGCCCAGCTGCATTCGAAAAGACGTGCTCATTAGTCTTGCTTGCTAACATATGGCGCCAGGATGGAACAGATCTACTTGTGTATCTTAAAGATCTTACTGGAATTAAGAGTAAAGGCAAAAACAATGAGAGAGCGAGGTGATAATACGAGAGGGGTGGAGTGGAAGTGGGTCGTTGTGGTACTGCTGCTCCTATTTGGCCCTTTTCCAAGGCTCCACTTTGGGTTCCATCCCTGAAGCATTAGCATCACACGTTCAAGCTGTTCCAACAGCCTGAGTGCTAACGGGCTAATGGGCTAATGGCTAATGAAAAGACGGCTTCGTAGCTACGTCTCGCCGATAACACGCGAGAACAACAGGAACACAACGACCCAGAACCACAACCTGAGCGGTCATCATTTAATCTGCAGACATACAAATTTAGTTCACCACTGCAAAGTTATTTTTGTCCTTCAAACGCAATGTAATCCTGCACGCTTCAGTCATATTCTTGTCGGCACTCTCTCACTGATTTTGTTACTCTCTATTGATGGACGAACAACTTGTATAAACACCCGTCCTGTGCGGGAGAAGAGATACGTTTATGGATTATCATGATTTGTATTCATATTAATTATTGATTTGCCTTGACAGCGTAACCAATCAGGTGTTAGGACCTGCCTACTAAATTTGGATGATTAAATCAGATGGGATATTTAAATAAATAAATAAATAAACACTGCAACCATGAAATAATTGATTAAATAATTAAATACATACACACATTTCTTTGGTTGTTTTTATTTATTTATTTTGTACCTATTATCATTGCTAATTTATTTAATTTGTGGAACATTTAATTAATGACACGTTTATTTAATTATTTAATGGTACATTTATTTATTTATTTATTTATTTATTTGATTCATTTAATTCCATATTTAATGAATGAATGAAGCACTTAATTAATTACAAGTTTAGTGAAACATTTCAATTAGTATTTGTTTATTTTATTTTGTCTAATCTAATAGTTCTCCATAGAAAAGAAGAGCAATTTTGCAAGCCAAGATACAAAAAAAAAATGCTATGCCTTGTGTAACGGCTATCAACTTATATTCATCATGTTCAGACTGAGTCTATGAATCATTTTAAAAGGATAGAAATTTGATCAATTTACTGGTCTGAGTTGAACCCTAATTTCACATTTTTCTCAAATAAATCCAAATTTTATGACATTATTAAATTGTAAGATTTGGATGGGGGGACTTTTCAAATAAACTTTTATTACATCAATGGATATATTGCTATTTTAAATAAATCTAAAGGAAATTATGTGTACTAATAATGATTTGAAAATATACTGAAGCAAATTTAAGTCCTTCAATTAAATATGAACAGCATTTTTTTTTATTCCTGGCAAACCTTTGATTTCAAACTGATAGAAGAATGCTAGGAACGGAATATTTCACTCATATCTACACATCACTGAGGCTGTCATATTTCAGTGCAATACAAAGCTCAATACAGTTGCACGTGAAAAAAGCATGGATGTTTGGACTCACTTCCTGAGCCCTTGAGCAAGGCAGTGAACCCCCAAAACTGCTCAGGAGCACAATAGTACTACTACTTTCCCACCTCCTTCATACACTTGCCGTATGTCATGAAATGCGTCGAATGCGTCAGGACTGGATGTTGTATAATGAATGGAGCACCAGCTGTATCTCTATCTCTATCTATAGCCATAGATCCAAAATGAGATCTGAAATTGTTGCAAACCACCCACCCAGTGAAGAATGGACTGCTTAAGATGTCAGTGGTGTAAACTACTGCTATCTAGTGGTTCAATGATCCATTACACTGCAGTTGTGCACTCCCACAAATGACCAGAACTTGACCATTAGTCATTCACTTACTCCAAAATATATATATATTTTTTTTTTGCAAAATAAAATACGTTTGTCACCACTCAAAGTGAAATAATTTCATATTAGAAACTTGTGATTTGTCATTACTTCATATTATCAACAATATGTTGGATTGGTAGGTGACTGGTTAGCACGTGTTTACTAAATTTTATTTCGTCAAGTGGGAGCATGAAATAAAATAATCTGGCTCCAGATATGTTTTAAGCAGACTATACATCTGCCGATACGTCAAAAATGGATCAGGATCCAGACGATTTTGTTTTGTGCAAACCCTTGCTGAAAAAAATCATCCCAAAACCTTTTTCAGATGTCTTGTATTACGTCACTTATTTTCAAGTTCATCCCATGTTTTTTTTTTTTTTCAGTGATAGGTTCCAACTCAACATGATGAAAAGTGATGGATCAATAGTCTTGTCTCATTATACCAAAGTCTTTATGTTAATATTTCTTGAGTACACACTTAACTCATTCACTGCCATTGACGGATATAGACGCCAAAAAAAACAACTTTAAAACTTCTGTCATTTTGTTCCCCTAATTCTCATCGAGAAAAAAATATCACTGCCTTTGCCATGTGACAACCAGCAACCCCAACACGTTCATCCACAGTGACGTCTCCATTGTGACCCTCCTTTGCCCGCCTCCCGTGCTGCTCTCTAACTGAAGTGTGGCAGGGATGAGTGATGAGCCAGTGTTTGGGTTAACGACAGGGATGGGGTGTTAAACCTGAAGTGTTTAATTAACCCCACAACGGGCCTGCCTGTCAGGCTGCGCCCATTCTCTCTTGATTGAGACTTCAGCACACCCACTGGTTTGCACGCACACACACACACACACACACACACCCCCACAGACCCCCACACGCACAATCACAAGCAAGTGTGCATACAAACTCACGTGAATAAACTCAGGCCCATAAGGCCTCTGAGACGCGCACACAATAGCAGGTGCACACACACAAACACCCATACGCACATGCACAATCGCACACACCAGCCCAGGAGGGGAGGGGAGGGGAGTAAAGTGATAATGTTCCTCCACTAACGCAAGATTGCTTCCCCCCCGCCCCCCTCTCCTTCTCTAAAGTCCATTTTCTGGGTCACTGCATTGCATTCATTACTGTCTTTGAAGACATTGGCCTGCAAAAGAATAATGCTTCTCTTTCACTGAGAGCGGCGAGAGTTGTGACTACCAGAGAGTCAGGACCAGAGGCCTGGGAGCGAGGAGAGGAGGGCGGCAACGCAGTAATATGCGACATCTTTATCTGATTTTAATTTCAGTCATAAATATTGAATGCTTTATTTGCTCATCTGCAGCTGCCTCCACGCAGGCGGCGTTTTTGTCTTTTCCAGTTCCTGCTCATCCAGCACATGCCATGTTTCTTGTGTTAGCTAGGGGGCAAAAAAAAAAAAAAAAGACACTTTTCCAAATCATCTTGGACTTCAGATGAATGAAATGCTCAAATCTGTAACTCATTAGCACATTTAGCGATGAACTGGTGACTTCTACCAGTCATTCAATTTTGTTACTCTTTGAAAATAAATAACCGTTAAAAGGAGACTTGAGTGGTCAACATACTTTAAATGAATTAATATAAATATATATAAATTTACTTAGAATATTTGTATATGATTGAAATATGAGAATCATTCCCATTTTAATCTTTTACGACTGCATATCAACATATTTTATTTATTTGGAATATTCATTCATTCATTACAATCACCTTTAGTCAGCCTTTAACTTTAACTAACTTTTGGTTATTTTTGAAAATAATTACTTTGTCGAATAACTATGATAGCATTACATGGCTATACATACATTCATGTATTAACAGATAAATACATTTTTTTTATTATTTGGAATATTTTCTTTACTATCCTTATGTTCTACTGTCTCAAATATACTTTGACTAGCAATCTAATTTATTATTATTATTATTATTATTATTATTAGGTATAGTGCAAGCATTATAAACAAATCAACAATAGCGGTTTTGCTCTTAGAATAGTTCAACATACCGCTTTTTACTTACCCGCGTACTGATTTTTAGTCTGCGTTCACTTTTAACTACCATAATTGAAAAAAACAGCCTCGTTATAAAGCCCAAGACTAAATTTAATAAAGAGAAACTGTAAAACCATTTATAAGGTAAAGCAAAACATAAATGAGGCAAGCTTCAAACATCTGACGGATTGAAGATTTAGAAATACAGTACTAAGCAAACCAGATACCCTTAGCAATCTTTCGTACTCTTATTGAAAAGGGATGCAGCATTTTCTTGAGAGAGAACCTTATCTGGAGCTCCCTGACAGGGTGACACTGACATAGGGAGCACCTTGGGAGGCATCTCCACCCCTGGGTGAATCAATACGTGCCATGTGACAGAGGCTCACCCATCAAGTGGCGCAGTGATGGGGAGTGCTGCTGGAAATTTGCTTAAAGCCTACACCAATTAACTTCAACATGACGGATCCAAGCAGCCAGTGCTGCCGCCTGCCCCGCACTGTGGGCACAGAAGGGAGAGCTCAGCTGTTGGACTGCTTCGATCTTTTGTGCGCGCGTGACAGTGAGAGAGAGAGAGAGAGAGAGAGAGAGAGAGAGAGAGAGAGAGAGAGAGAGAGAGAGAGAGAGAGAGAGAGAGAGAGAGCGAGAGCGAGAGCGAGAGAGAGAGAGAGAGAGAGTGAGAGAGAGAGAGAGACAGAGAGAGAGAGAGAGAGCGAGAGAGAGAGAGGGCGAGAGAGAGAGCGAGAGAGAGAGAGAGAGAGAGAGAGAGAGACTCATGCACACAAGCATGAACCCGTGTGTCGTTGTTAAAGTGAGATGCTGCCCGTGTGGCGTGTGCGCATGAGCCGGCGGGGGGAGTAAATCTGCAGTGATTCAAGCTCTGCTTGCTCGGCTCCTTAATGATGATGTCAATCTGTGAAAATGCATGCACACATTGGAGCTGTCAGGGCCTCATCAATCACGGAGGGGTTTGTCAAAGGAGCCCACGCCCAGATTAACGAGGCGGGAACAATGAAGGCGGGCCATTTGCATCGAAAATGACCCTGATCTCAAGGAAAGTGATTGTGTTTTGGACTAGAGGCCCACAATGAAGATGTTTGCGATATTGTCGGTTGTATTATTCATGAAAGGGACGACTCCATCTCTGCTTTTAGATGACCGTGGGAGTGTCATCACAAAATATGACTGGAATTTATCATTGAATATTTACCCTCAAGTGCACGTGAACGACTTGTTTTACTGGAATTGTGTAACAATTTGATGTCGCAGGATTTATAGACAACCGTTGAGAGACAACTCACTGAAAGACTTTGAAATTGAAGCTCATGGAGAGAAACTGTAGGGTCATTCCACTGTTTAACTTCAAACCTGAAAACAACGTTGGCCTATTTACAATAAGCCGTCTTTTTTTTGTGCACTTTCTGACTCAAAGAAAAGTTGTTTTACTTAAAGAGGAGATCAGGTGAAAAAAACTCTTAATATAATTTGTTCTATGCAGTATCATTAGTCTAAACACAATATTCTGATTAATATTACTTTTGTGGAAAAATGATAAAGCAGCAAAATCCACCCATTTTTATCCACTTCAAGGGGCGGCCATTTTGCACTTGCTGTTGACTGAAAATGACATCACAGTTACTCAAGGATCAGGTAACAACCATATCATCACATGACTCAACTGCCGATGCCGCAAGAAGGCCAGGATGTCTATCAGGTGGCAAACTGATGTTTTGGGCGGGAACAACGGTGAATGACATGATTGAACCTTTTAGAGCAGGGTTGTCAAGATCCAGTCCTGGAGGGCCGCTTTCCTGCATGCTTTCAATCTCTCCCGGCTGCAACCCACCTGATTCAAATGATCAGCTCATCAGCAAGCTCTGAAGAAGCCTGATAAGTATCCTGCTCATTTGAATCAGGTGGGTTGCAGCTGGGAGAGATGGAAAACATGCAGGACACCGGCCCTCGAGGACTGGAGTTTGACACCCCTGTTTTAGAGTGTGTGAACTTGTCAAATTGGCCCTAATGTAAAATATGTGGAATTTGTCTTTGATCATTTGCTGCATGGTGTCCATCAACCCCTATTGAGAGGAGCCATAAGGTTGGACGGTTGCTGAATAGTCACGAAAGGAGAAAAATGTTGTGTCTTTGATAATGGTTGAATAAAACGTGACGCAAACTGCAAAAATGCAAAAATTCCCGCCCCAAAAAACAATTAAAAAAAAAACAAAACGTAATTTTCTGTATTTGATTTATTCTTCTGCTCATCATTATTTGTTTTCACCACATTGCGCACAGCCCTCTTTTCTTTGCTACGTGTCCATTTCCTTTTTCCTCCCAAATGAGACAGTGATGAATCAAGTGGGTTTAAGCTTCATTTTTATGAACTGCACCAAGAATGCACACCGAGTCCATCTTGAGCCGCAGTCCAAGCGAGTGCTCCTCCCTCCCAACTCGCACCATTGTCGTGACGAGGACACAATTGTTGAAGCTACATATTAACTCAGCCTGTTGTTAAAGCCTTTTGGCCTCTGCTGCCATCTGCCTTACTTGGCGGCCGCCTCTGCCACAGACAGAACAGTAAAGGTCACGTCACCTGCAGGGAACATCCAGGAGACATTTAGACACAATGTTCGGGTTTCAGTGTGTGTGCTGGTGTGGGTGTCTACATTTGACTGCCAAAAAAAGGAATGAGGAACTCTTTGTGTGAAGTGGGATGCTAACACCAACATATTATTATACACAGGTGTGTAAAATAATATCTCGTATTTGTCATTGTGCTCGTCCTTTTACTTACATTTCAGAGAGAGTGCGTGTGTGTGTGTGTGTGTGGGTGTGTGGTGGCGGGGGGCCTTCCTCATTGAGCGAGAGCACGACAGTTAAGGTGTCAGTGCCGTGATGGAGAGGGTCTGCCTTTGCAGGAGGCCAGCAGCTGCCAGCTTTTCAGCAGCTTGCGCCGAGGCCATCACATAAGTTAGTGGTCAGAGCTTTGGCTAATGTGTAAAGAAAAGGAGGGAGAAAAAGAAAAAAAAAAGAGGAAGATTTACAATGCAGGCCGAAGGTGAGAGGTCGAAGCGTGCAAGGTCAGAAAGTGCATCTTCTCTCGCACACTTATAGACACTTATCAAAATAGAAGCATATAAACGCACATCTGCATTTTCAAAATGACCAGCGCAGTTGCTGACATGTCATTAATTTTTTTATTTTGTCTATCTATCTATCATTAATTAGACTTTTCAAAATATTTTCTCCCCAAAGTAATACCTTTTAAAAATTACTCAGTTTTAATTTAGCAACAATTATACACAATTACACAAAATTGATGTATTTTCTTACATATTAAAATGGCATTATTATTATTATTATTATTATTATTATTATTCACAGTGTTTAACTGCCTTAAAATGAAACTTGATTCATTATTTTTTTTCTCCAGTTTTAATATCTATAATAATAGCATAAAATTAACAGATAAATAAAAACTATTTTGAGTTTTCATCCCTACCCAATTATTCCTGAATATCAGGAAAATAACAGCTATAAATTTGTCTCAGGATTGTTCCCCCTCCCAAACAATTCGTGAATCTAGTTTGGTTAAAATGGAAAACAATATAATAGAACATAATTTCCACAGGAAAATTTTAAATCCGATCGGCATATTAAAGTATGTGATTATTTACAGGACATGATTTAATATGCATGTTGAGTTCATAGATGTGTTGAAATAAGATACATTTAGACTTTTTTGGAATTGTGTTTTATTTTGTCACCTAAATACAAAATACACACTGCAATAATTGCCAAATTTTGTTTTTTGTACATTCATTTATTCATTTACAACATATATTTTACATCTACAAAACAAAAGTGCTCCGAATCCCAAGTAGCAAAACAAACACAAAAAAAAACATGACACCACATTCACTGGCCAAACCAGTAAATGAACATGTTTTAATTTCAAACCAAAATATATACGAAGCGGGTTTATGTTCTTCTGACATCTGCATTTAATATAAACAACTCCTGCATATTTTGCAAGTGTAGTTAAGACCAGTAAATAAATAGATAGCATCATTAATCAACTCTCGATCAGAGCAGTCACTTAAACACTCTGGCAGTTGACTTGGCATCCCCCCCCCTTATTACACCGTCACGGCCCAATAAACACCCAGGCCAGCGCCAGTCCACCAATCAAACATCTGGCATCTGCAGGTCGTTAAGGAGGACAACGAATCAGATGGCTCGCTCTTGCGAGGGTAGGGCGGGGGACGCCGGTGTCGGCTCGGTGCCCGGACCCTCCTAATCTCACCAATGGGAATGCAGCTCTCCTTGTAATCCAATTAAAGGAGCGTAAGCGGTTTGTTAGACACTGTGTGTTAATGTAAGCACCATCCAATATACCCTGGACTGGTAACAGCATGGCTGGGGATACACTTTGGTCCACGGAACATCGAAGTAGAATACAGCTGGAGGCGCTGCTGCGGTAATATCTGGATCAGCAGATTTCCATGGTATTTGCTCTGGCCTTTTGGAGTCTCATTTGTACCATCTCAAACCAGGCTTGTGAATTCAGCGGGGGGTAAAGGTGGGGGGAATAGCACTCTGAATAATAATACTGCTGACCTTGGTTGTTCCTTTGCAGATCTGATGACCAAGGCAAATGTTATCTTCAAGGAGGAATAAGACAGGTTGTGCGCAAAGTCAAAGCGCAAACCTGTGCAGGTTGGGCCGAACATGATTGGAGAGCATCATGTAGATTGTTATTCTTGTACAGAATCCAAGCCATCTGAAATGTTTAAAACATCACCCCCTCTGTGAAGTAAACCGAGGGAGCTTAATTGCACTTAAGCATTTAATATTTGCACAGTGGCATTTTTATATTGAGAATGGGGCAGCATCCGCTTAAAAAGGCCACATACGGGGAAAACTACTCTCCACTTGCTTTTTTTTTTTCACTTCAGTTGTTCTTTTAAAAGCATCGTACAAAATCACACAAACACCAAATAATCACTGTGAAGATTTTCTACGAATTGTATTAATAACTCTTTTTGTCTTTGGTTGCTATTAATGTACTTACGGTATTTGCATGTTTTAAAGTATTTATTTTCCGTATCACTTTAGTTCTGTACATTTGGAAAGAGATATCAGCACTTTCCTCTCCCTGAATTGACGAGAGAAGAGATGATGATCAGGAAAAAAACAAAAGCACAGAGAAGTAGAGTCGGCCAAAAATGAGAAATTGATTGATTAATAAAAAAAAAAGGGGGGGACAAGGACAACAGCAACACGGAGGAACGTGAACCAGAGCGTATTAACAGTGATGACAGAGAGGCAAGATATTCCCCATTCGTGGCTTTATTTAAGAGAATTTTGGGGCGTTTTCAGCTACAGGAAGGATTTGTGTCAACTGTTTTTTTTCTCTTCTTCTGAGCATGAGCACGATACAAGTTAATAAAAAAGGAAAACAGTTTGGTGTGCAGAGAAGTTTTTTTTTTTTTTACAGTATGCCAAGTTATCAGAACGGTTATTTTATATAATGACAAAAAAATAAATGTATCGGTGGTATTTTTCAATACTTGTGTATATATATATATATATATATATATATATTAAAAACAACAAATTTTATGAGACATTATTTGAACGGCAATCATTTTCCAATTTAATGACCAAGCACCATCTGCTGGAGCTGGTAGGGCACTGCCCCACTTGTCCCTTATATAAATCCCCCATCGTATTTGCATCATTTGCTGATGTTAAAACAAGAGTTCTCACTTTTTTTTTCTGCCCCTCCCAACCCCTCCAATCCAGCAGTCGCACATGCTCGCGACACTTAACATGGAGGAACTTAATCATATCTTCCTTAGTCTCTTTCCCAGATGCTCGTGTTTGAACTTAATTAGATGCTACATCACCTCAGCGAGGGTCTGCACAGCAAATCTTATTAAGAAAAGCAATGTGTTTCTCTTGTGCTCGCTGATTCCTTTACATCTCATCGTCTGCAAGGAGAAATCCCGCCGAGGCATATTCTCCAGCCTCTGTAACTAATGACGCCACTGCCCAGATCTGACAGTGAGCTGTGTCTGTATATTGTGCTTAATATCATAATAATAATGAGAGCAAATTAGAACAATCAATTTCCATGGGTGGTTGTTGATTGGAGGAGGAGGTGGAAGTGACAGGAGGTGATCCATCATCCTTGGCCAGTCACATTAAGCAGAGCGCCGCGGAGCAGGTGGGCTGGGCTGGGGGCCAGTCGCAGCCAATGGGAATGGGCTCGAATGGGAGGAGGGAGATCCATTACACCCAAATCAACTGCTAATGTAGTTGTGAAGTGGATAAAACCGCGAGCAGGGGAAGAAAGGGAGGAGAGAGGATGACAGAATGTCGCTGAGACTTATGACTGCTTTGAGAAGGCGCAAAATCTACACGTCAACAATCTAGTACATACGAGAAAAGTTTTTTGGTGGGAGAAGTTTCTCTTTTCTCCATTCAAATGGAATATGCAAAAACTATTCAGTGTTACGCTTGCAATGTTAGTTGGAGATTTTGGAAGGAAGCTTTATGTAAATGCACACCCACTGCGTTTGCTTCTTGTTATCGCAACTTGTCTTTTGAATCACTTTTTTTTTTTTTTTTTTGCATGTGTGGGTTTTGGGCAGTGCTTCTCAAATAAAGGGGCGGGCCCCCCTGGGGGAGGGGCGTGGTGCGATGCTGAGGGGGGCGTGTGTGACTCTTGGGGAATATGCTTTTCTTCCGTCGTACTACAATAAAGTGTAATTGCACCTCCACTCCACTAGCTGGCAGTATCGCTGTCATTGCCTGTTGTGCGCAGCGAGTATTAAGTCTACGGTGTAGGTTTGTTTTGCAACGAAAATGCTAAATGCTATTGTTTTCTTCTTGCTAGGGGGGGCGTAACAGAAAATAATTGAGAAGCACTGACGTAGATAAACACAATCCATTTAGTCTGTTATTGTTGTTTGGTTGTCAAGTACTTCTGCATACTTCCACTGAATTATTTAGTTCAAACTTAGTTAAGTTTTTGATACTTTCATGGAAAACTTAAAGTTGCTGTGTTTTTTTAAGCTTAAACTCTGTTGGTTAAAACCAATGGTTTGGTTCTTTTAAGATGTTTACTCCTGTTATTGCTCTGTTGATACAGGGGAACATTGCCATGTCACAAATGCATAAAGACAGTCCCTCCTTGTAGTTGAGCGCCGTCGAGCAATCATGGAGTCTTTATAGTCTCATTTGCTTTGAGCTCGGCAGACCTTTCAATTATTCATCAACTCAATGAGCTATTTTCTCTCTCAGCATCAGTGCAACATCGTAGGTTGGCCATGGAAAGCTTTAGCTTTCAAGTCCTGCCTTTCCATTTTGAGCTCTCGATCACCCGAAGGAGAACTTTGGAGCCGAGTCACTCCATTTCATGCTTTTTTTTTTCTTTTTAAATGTAACAAATCTGCTCAGGAAGTCACACGCTCACTCACGCATCAGCTGTCTTGCCACGGCTCATACCTTACAATTCTCATGCAGCAAATCCAACTCGGCAACATTAAGGACATTTGCATACTTTTATCAGCGAGCGTCGTAGTCTTTGTCTCTAATTCTGTTTCTGCTAAACGATGACATGTCGCGACGATATTAGATTTCATCAGCAGTCATCAATCACGGGTGCACTTAACATGATCAGCTCCCCACATTGTTCGAGTGAACAATGGGGGACGGGCCCATCCTATCTGAGCAAATGAGGAATTTAAATACTGCACAAGAGAAGAGTGGTTCGGAGGGGGCTGGCTGATTAAAGGCTTCCCTATCTACTTTTGTGAGCAGATGATCTGTCAGTGGTATTCAAGTGGAGGTTTATTGAAATAATGGGCTGTTAATTTGCACCCTCCGGCGCACACATCAATGCTCGCGTGGATTCAGGTTGCAAGAAATGTGTAGGTTTTATGAACATGAAGCATTTCTCCCCCCCCCCAAAAAAAAATCATTCCTCAGCACAGCCCCCCCCCCAAATGTTTCGTATTAATATAAGCGATGGCCTTTTGACTCGGTGTGTGTTCTCACTGTCAAATTTTCTTATTGCTAGAGTTCCCTTAAATAGTCTGACAGTCATAATGCTGAATGCCGATCTCACGGTGACAATTAAAAGATATTTAGAGATATTCATTAGCTGAGTCGGGAGTCTTCAAACTCTGTTTACGCTTTTAAGACCTAAACTCCGGCTTGATGCAGACAGAATTATGTTTGAGTCAACACCTTTGTGAAGTTAATTAAAAATATATACATATGAATAATGAATCACTTATATGAGTTTATTTAGTACACACAGAAGGTCGTAATGTATTTAGGTCAGATTTATTAAAAGTATTTATTTCAGTTTGAGTGACAAACAATTTTTTATGATGCAATCACAGAGGCAAAATCAATTAGCTATATGAATGAGATAAACAAAAATGGGCAATCGCTTTTGATTTAAATGATTCAAGTGCATTATATTGATTTAAAATCTATCAAGAAACATATCAAATTGTCTTTATTTGAAGGAAATGACACATTTTATAGTAGCCTACCGTCTAGTTTATTCATAGTTTTCATCATATACTCTAAAAACAAAAATTTAAAAAATAAAGTTTTTGTAAAAAAATAAATAAATAAAAAATAGACAGTTCCACTATATGAGTTAATCCAAATTTAAAATCAACCGTGCTTGAATCGTGTATTGAGATCTGTATCAAATCATCTTTTATGGGAGAGATGCACAGCCCTATATGACCTTATTTTATTATTTGAGAGAATTCAGATAATTGTCACCAACTACGCCAATTACTCTCATTGATGGCAATCTTGTCGATTACCCTCATCTGAGTTTTGGTTGTCATAATAAACTAAAAGACAAAAACACAGGGACATTCCTGATGAAAGTCAGGGAGGAAAACAGACTCACGTTGTATCTCTTAGGAACTAAAATATGGATTTTTTTTCTCTCATGTCAAAGTGGTGCTGATTGTTTCTCTTGCATCTGGACAAAAGTAGACAAAATGTGCCACTATCAGAGCCACCAGATCTAAAAAGTGACTTTTGCACTTTTCAAAGGTCATTTGATGTCAATGCGCGTATCGTACGTGTGTAAATTATCCTCTTTGTTGATTGTCGTCTGAGTTTGCAGAAAATGTGATTTTTCGCACCGAAGTAGCATGATACTCCAATTTCACGAAGAGACACGTTAGAAGGCACGAGGCATTTCACTTATCTGGAAGGCTCACGATGGCAGACTGCAGCAGCAAAATCTGATGGATGAGTAGACAGGAAATTCAGAAGATTTAGGGAATTAGCTCGCCGATTCCGTGAAGACCTCGGACTACCTCTGATTTATAGATCCATCACTTGGGGCCTATTGTTGCCATGTATAAAATTAATTCCCTCCACCAACTATGTTATATCTCTCCTTGTAGAATAAATAAAAAAAAACAGCATGCTTTCCAAAATTGCCACTAAAAAATGTAATTGTGTGAACATACTGTCTCCTGCAGAGGTCATGTGTGCTATACGACTAACTCGAAATACGTAAAACATAATCAGGAAGTGACTGCAGTGGTGATGGTGGGTCACATGGTATGTTCTGAGCAGTAGAACTAAAGGAGGCCATTAGGAGGCCTCCACATGCCACATCACGCAAGACAGTCATGTGCAGAAATTAAATGTGAGTTTCTCCAGATAAAACTGGACAATCGCCGATGACTGACGGCGTGATGCAACCATGCTTTGATTATGCGGAATAATTTGACGTCATTTATGTAGAATAGTGTAAATCTATACTTAACTATTTTTTAACAATGGGATTTCTGCTTTAAATTCTAGATCACCGGGGGATCTTCTGTTAACACTCATTAGTATCCAAGACTTCACATAACTTAGTCTAACAAAATATTGGTTTTAGTTGAATGATTACTGCCAAGGAGAAAGTCATGAAATTGGCAGTTGTGATTTGTTCTGATACGCGCCCAACCACTCATTTTCAAAAGCAGTTGGCCTCATCTGTGTCACAAGTGAAGTGGAGCCCGTCCCAGCGGACTGGATTGTTCCCAGTCAATCGCAGGTTACGTACAAACTATTGAGACGAATATTCAAGCCTGGACAATTTTAAGTGTTCGATTAAATAAAAATTTATGTTTTTGGAATGTGAGACAAAGCTTAATCATCCAGAGAAAACATATACACAAGTATGGAAAGAACAGGCAAAAATATTCGAAAACTGCATTCACTTTGAGTGTTAGAAATCCGTCTAGTCCCGTTCGACCCCCAGCAGCAATTTATTTATTCATTTACTCAAGTTGAAAAACATTAAAAAGTTCACAAATAGCCATTGTAGTCCAATAAAATTCATATCCCCCTGTGTGTCAATCTTTCAGTTAGTTGCAGGTTACAGTAAGTACATGTTTGAACGCATTTACAAAGTCTGCAAATGCATTCATAAAATGTAGGCTCAATGAAGATAACGCAGCATTTTTTCCCCATAATCCCAAATGGAAATCATGTACCGAAGACATAAAAACAAAAACATAAAATTGCTAATGAACTTTTAAACTACATTTTTAAACGTATTGATATAAAGCACGCCCAATGCTAAGAACATATTTTTTTACTTGCACATGTAATGGTATTTTTACTAGAAAGATAATTTGCAAGATGTGCTCTTCGACACATTCATGTAGCCTCCCGAGACCGCATAACCGTGGTAAATTTGTCCAAGATTGATATGGATTTCGGCACAACGTGCGGTCGAACCCCACCGGAAGTGACGTAGTATAGCCGAAAAAGGAGGCCTGTGAATTTGGACACAGCAACTGTCAACTGTAAAAGTTGGTGGGAAAAACACGGATAAGTTTTCATTAGTCTTCCGAAAATCATTACAAACCAGGAATTTTAATGCCCTCCCAAAAGAAAAATCGATGAGTCCACTTAAAACTACTAGGAGATAGCGCTGCGTTTGATGGTGCCGGGAGAATTTCGAACGTCAAATCATGTCTTTTGCTGCCTCAATTAAAGCAAGTCGCCCATCGTGCCTAGAACATTTTGACATTGAGGAGTGTCATTCTACACTTCTCAAACGGACTGTTGTGTCACGTGACGTGAGCGTGTGCCCATCCATTTGGAGTTGAACTATCTTCCGCCCTCTACACACCCCCAGCAGTGTCACAACGGCGGGGAAAGTACAAATAAGCTTGCCATAACAAAGTCGAGCAAGAGTTTCACTTGAGCATTCTCCTAATTTCATACGGAGGGATTTGCTTTTCATTGACGAAATGGTGGAGGAACTGTTGGTGTTGAACGAGGCTAAATTCAACTCGGTGAGTTCTAGAATTATATCACTTTTCTCACTGAATGTTTTAACACGATTGTGGTGTTTTTCTTTCGCATTGCAACTTTCAGCCGAGTGATTTTGTGTGCTAAACACTTGCGTGAGTTTCAACGAACCCTTAATGTGAACATACTCTGGAAAATTCAAAATAGAAGAATGCCGTTGAGTTTAGAAAGAAACATCAATGAGGGACTCGAGGAAAAGACATAATTAAAACAGCAATATATTAAGCAACACACTTTAATTGTATTATTTTTTTTTTTCCAAACAAATTTCGACTTCCAAAAATAAAAAGTACTCATCTTGCTGGTAATGAGGCAAAATCAAATGCTGACTGGGCAGCATTATTTGCTAGCACGTGTTGCAGTTTCTAAATTTCTAAATTAATTTTCTCAAAGTGTCTATGCATGAACAGAGAAGGTCTCTGCACCAAACTGTATCTTTCTAAGGCCGACAGCTAAAAAATGTGACTTCCCCAATTAGTGCTGGACTTTAAGCATGGCAGTAAAAATGTAATGGGAAAGCGGCTTGGCTTTTGATTTCTTCATTGAGCTTTCATATTTTCATTAGTTCCCTCTGGAGATCGGGTTTACATCGTACTAATCCCAGTGTTGTCTGATTGAACGGACTGGCAAAAGTATCCAATTGTATTGCGGCATTCAGCCACGAATTTGAAAGCCATCTTTTTTCATTCATGGTTTTTGACAGCGACAACACACTTTTCTTCCTGCTAGCTTTTGGGACCAAATCACAATTCATACACAAAACCAGGCGTGGAAAAAGTTCTCACGCTGCACTTATGTAGAAGTACAGATGCATTTGGCTACTTGTGTTTTCAAAAAAAAAAGGCTGATTAAAAATAGAAGTAGTTCTGATTCCATTTCTGTACTTAAATAAAAAAAAATCTGACCCTCACATTTTCATAAGTCGCCCACCGAATTTATAGTTTTTAATGATAACTCATTATACTCGTCGCATACTGGTTTTCAAACATCCCTGGCTCAGCTGTGATGCCAACACATGTTCACATAAGGTGCAAAGTTATTAAGTTGGTAACTGAACCACTTGCTTTTAAGATTTAGCTTCGGCACGCACACTTTAGAATTCCCCTCGACAAGCAATTGTGGAATAAAGTATCATTCTATGTCTGTCTGTAATCTATCCTCTTCTCAGAACCTCACAAAGTCACTGCTGGCAGTGGCTTTTCTGGCGTCGTTCGGCAGCTCCATGCTCTATGGATTTAACCTGGCTGTGGTCAACTCGCCTGCGCAGGTTTGTATCGCTGATACGTGCCGGGACGATGTTTCGGATTTTCATGTGGGGTCATGTGGCTTTGCGTGTTAAATTGAAGAGCACTTCCGTCATGTGTCTTGATCAAGCCACCAATGCTGAATTTGATACAGAGCTGATCTTAGAAAAATTCCCGTTTCACCCCATCCTGAGGCATGGGTGCTTCATGGTTGGTGTACGGTGCTAAATCAAGCACGTTATATTGTACGATGATATGCAGGATTTGACTGAGTCTGGGCAATACAACCATCGTCATTATGTACTGATTATCCGGTTTAGGGTCACTCAGATGCTGGAGCAATAGGGGCGGACGATATGAGCTAAAAAAACATTTTTGAGCTATTTTTTCCCCCCAAAATTTGCTAACAATAATTGGACAATATTCAACAAGAAATATTCAAAAATCTGCATTTGCGTCCCAGAACATTTATGCATAAGCAGCATTTGTGAATAGTAGCTCTTGTTTATATTATCTATTGTTTCATACATCTTCTGCAAAACATTGTTCAATGATATTGTACGGTAATATTTAACAATGAACATCTTCAAATTCTGTCTAATCTTCCATTGGTTTTTGGAAATAGTTGCCACTTAAATGTGTCAGATTATTCCAAAATGACAGAGATCATACATTTTTGAGCTGCAGTAAATCTTGAATCATTCGCAGAATGAAATTTGATCACTTCCTCCTCCTTTGCTGACGCGCACTGATTTGCCAAATGTCTTTTTCACCGCTTTCTCCATCGACAGACTCATTCCTCTTTCCTTTTCGAGGCAGTATAAGTACTCGATAATTGATAAATCGATTTCTAGTCATCAGGAAACCTATCATCCAGGTGTTTGGAGTGGAAAGAAACCCAAGTAGCCGGACAGAACATACGCCAGCAGAGGGGGGAAACATGTAACTTCAACACTAAAAGTTCAGAGCTGAGATTGTAACCCAGAAGCTTTGACTGTGAAGCAAACTTAATAACCGCTCATGAAATAATGTCACCTTCATAATTGGGATAGTTTGGAAGTGATTTTTTTTCTCTCTGAGGTCATGACCCTGAATTGTATATTTCCCAAAACAGCAACCCTCTGCTATAACATCTCATGACTTGCCTTTTTTTTGGGTGTCAAAGCTTAACACAATGAAGTAGCTTCTTATTTTTACGCACCACGTCTAGAAAAAGATCCCAGAGACCTGCACGTCATGCAGTATTACAAATTGACATGCTTGTGATGTGGTTAAGACAAAGCTTTAACCACAGGACATGTGACTTGGAGGAGTCATTATGCATTAGTTATACCAGTCTTGTAAATTGACAACCCTTCATGCAGTAAATCTACGCTTTAAACAAATAATATTAATAATCATATCATGTTTTAACTGACCAATAACGTAATAAAAGTCTTGAAACCATAATGTAATAATCTGGTACACGTTTGGCCTGGTAACCGAGACCATAATATAATAATACAATAATATCACTTTTTTTTTTTTTTAGCACCATCTTCATATATGTTCTGAATTCACGTGAGGGAGCTTGTTTGTCATCATTTATATTGCCTTTCTATGATGCTTGCTTGGTGGACGGAATACAGCAGTAGCATTGACTCTGATTCTTTTTTTTTTTTTCCATTAGTACATCAAAGACTTCTACAATGAGACGCTTCGAGAAAATTATGACTGGACTCCAGATGAGCGCCACCTCACAGTTTTGTATTCCCTCACTGTGTCCATCTTTGCAATTGGTGGGATGATTGGAGCACTGTTCGTGGGACGACTTGTAACCAAGTATGGAAGGTTAGTGTGTTAATTGCATGAGTGTCATACTCAGCCAACATGGCTGCAAGCAGTATCAAATGCTTACGATTTGGGGGTTAAAATGTGTGCGTCTCAACAGGAAGGGGACCTTGGTGAGATCCACTGTGCTTGTGTTTATTGGAGGAGGTCTTATGGGCCTCAGCAGAGCGTGGAGGGAGCCATCCATGGTCATCATTGGGCGCTTCATTGTTGGAGTACACTCCGGTAGGCCTGTCTATTACCTGAATATAAAAAATAAATAAATAAAAATTGGCAAAAATTCCCAAAATGGTTTGAAAATGTTCCTTGCGCTGTGTTATCGGGGTTGCTTAATTTATGCCTAGGGGGAAAACAACTTCAATCCGCTGATTGAAAAAGAACAAGGATTTCAATTAAAGGGGAAGTCCTCCACCCAATTTTTTTTCACAAGAATCTCTTCTATGTGCCTCCACTAGTCTAAACACGGCATTCTGATTATTATTGCATTTGTCGACTAAAAATGACACCCCAGGGATCAGATCATAACCAATCATGGCTAAGATTCGGAGACCAGGTGAGCAGTGATTGATTGTTACCTGAGCAACTGTGATGTCATTTTCAATCGGCAGAAAGTAAAAAAAAATTTCCACCTCCTGAGATGGCTAAAAAACGGGTGTTTTTTGCTCCTTAACGCATGTCCCACAAAGGCAATATTAATCAGAATGCTGTGTTTAGACTTGTAAAGGCGTATCAAATATTTTCTCACCAAAAAAAAAAAATGCTGTTGACTTCCCCTTTAAAGGCCTGTGTTACGTTCTCGCTCTTCAATGAACAGGTATCTCACTCAGTGTGGTGCCAATGTACCTGGGTGAGATCGCACCCAAGAATCTGCGAGGCTTCTTGGGTCTTATTCCAAGCATCCATATTTGTCTTGGGGTCTTCATTGCTCAAGTCCTGGGGCTCCAAGAGCTGATGGGAAAGGTATCGCCATTGCGTTTTTCCAACCGGAATGTTCAGTATATGCGCTGTCTTCTACTGTACATTTGAGCTGGATCTTTCCTGACAGGAACATCACTGGCCTCTACTCATGTCCTTGATTGTATTTCCAACCCTGGTCCAGCTGATGCTGTTGCCATGGTTTCCTGAGAGCCCACGATACCTCTTGATAGAAAAGGGGAATGTTCACGCCACCATTGCAGGTTTGAAATCATCTTCTGTTCAAGTATCCATTTTCCATAACTGGAGCCTATCCCAGATGTCTCTATGTGTCTTGATAACCAATATTGAATTCAATTGTTTCTTCAACTACCACATTGTAAATGCCATGTCGTCTGTCCCCCAGCTCTCAAGTGGTTCCGTGCTAAAGGCAACATCCAGTTGGAGGTGGAGGAGATGCAGGAGGAACAACGCTCTTTGTCCTCCATCCAGACTGTATCTGTTTGTGGACTCCTCATGGACCGGTGTGTTCGCTGGCAAGTCTTCACCATTATTGTGGTCAACATCGGCATGCAGCTGTCTGGCATTGATGCGGTGAGTCGGGAAAAGTTGGATTGACTCGCTCATGTTTGTGCAAAGGCTGTGCGCTTTTTATGGCAGCTACCCGCAAATCTCCCCCCCCCCCCCCCATCTGTGTGCCTTCCTGTCCATACGTCACAGTCCCACTAAGCAGGGGGCAAACAACCACGCCTCATTATCTTCAGGTCTCCTCTCTCAGCGCTCACCCTCATTGGAGGGTTGACCCATCTACATTCAGACAACACACTCCGGTATTCACTGCACTGTGCCAGTGGAAGCTGCAGGCATGCTGGTTCACGGGCGAGAACAAAATCCCAGCAGGGGGACACCCCGCTGGGTCTGCCAGTCCCAGATGTTCCAGACTGCCGCACCGGAACATGAACAAAGTGTGTTCTTCATTTTCAAGCATTCATAATGAACACATGTGATCCATCCATCTATTTTTCTGTCCAACTTATTGTTATTGTTGAAGAGTGATGGTTTTAAAGGGCTTCACACTGTGACCAATATGCTTGCAAATGCACGACTTTGCTTTGTGTGCTGTGAAAAAATGGAATCTGGTCGCTCAAGTGAGTGCATGTAATGCTCATACCGGTAATTTGCTTGAGGGGGGCGTTAGAATTTCAACAAAGGCGCTTGGAACTCTGTGTCCGTCTGTCAGACTGCGCACAAAAAGCGTGTTAGTGATGCACGTCAGGTTAATTCCTTCCCGTATGAATGAAATAAATAAATATGCAAGCCGGAATGTATACTTGCCACGTTAACGACCATCTAGCTTAACTGGCACTTATGTCGCTTGCATTCACTGACGCACTCACGACCCGCTCTGCATTTTGGGAACAGAGACTGCCTGCTTGTCTAGTCTCAGTGGTACATGTTGAATTATCAAGACTGCAAACTCCTGCTGTTGTAAAACATAATATGTATATGGTTGGTTGGGTCTCGAAATATCCAGCGATCGCGAGTTTAAAATGCGGAAAAGGATATTGTGTGTGTTTGTGTGTGTGTGGCTCTTGGATCACTTGGGCCATTTGTGCCATTGTGGTTCAAATGGATAGCTTCCTAACATTTTACATTTTTTTTTCTGTGTGCTTAATAATGTAGCAAAATTTCTAAAACTATTAACATCTATCGCAAAACCATTCACAAAGTTTGCAAAACTGCTTTGAAACAAACACTGTTTTGTTCACTCTGCAATCAGGCAGAAAAAAAAAAAGCAGTTCTGTCGGCTGGGGCGTAGAGGCCATCGTGAAAAGATCGTTCTATTTCCGGGCCAGTATTATTATCTGAATATCAAACTATTCAAAAACTGCAGCGCTGCTATAACATCAGTTACTTTCCGAATTTCACAATCTGTTGATGGCTGGCGACCAGTCCAGTGTAATTTACATAACCCATCCTGTACAGCAAAAAAAAAAAAACACTGTAATGTCCGAAAACTGTGTATTACTAAGAAAAAAAATCTACGCAATTAATTAAATGGATGGAATTCCACATGCACACTTCACACCCACCAAATGGTGTTGATCCCTGAAACTGTCAGCAGCTATTAGAACTGGAGTTTCTCACGTGAAGTTCCATCTGTCGGTGTACAGACGTCTTTATCGTTAATTGGACGTGTAAGAAAGCAAAGCAAGGCGCATGGGTTTAAAAAAAAAAAAAAAATGAATGCCATTAACTTCACCGTTACCTTTTGAGTGTTAAACTCTGGATCGTGACCTACAATTTCATGATATGCACAGCAGCACGCAGCTCACCTTTCCCTGACAGGAAAGTTATTAACATGATCCAAGTGGCGCTTAGAGGACAGTTGGGTCTTGAGTTTAGAAGATTCAGCTGAGTGGTTGCAAGCAAGTGCCGTGAGCCCTCAAGGCGCCTTCCTTGTACTGCACCTTGAGGGATGACATCTGCCCAGGAGCTGTTCGTACCAATCACTGCTTGCTTTGTTCATCCTGCTGCAACAATGCGACTTCTCTAAAACTTAAAGATGGAGTCCAAGTTCATTGTATTGACAATGAATCATCAAATCTTTCTATTTGTTTTAATTTAATCGTGCCACGTTTTTATTTTCCGTTGTCATTTAAGCAGTCAAGGCCTTCAAGGCCTTCTCTGCTGGCCTAACAAAGTCAAGAAATCCTGATTATATTATATCCTGGTGTTTATTTATTTATTTTTTTGGTTAGAGTTTTTATCCAATCAGAATTCAGCTAGCTCGTGTTGCTAGGCAGATTTCATAATACCAGTAGCACGCACTATTTGTCCGAGGCCTTCAGATACAATTGTGCGGGTGTCTGTTCTGTATGAATGTGAGGCTTTTACAGCTGATAGACAGTTGCGATAGCCAATCAGATCACGAGTTGATGACAGTAAGGCCTTCTCGGTGGCCTTTACGTTGAAGGTGATCAACGCGTCTTGTGATTGGATACCCAACTGAATGCGAGGGTTGTGTGACGGGATGATAATGATCACGATGACGAATCGTATGGAAATGAGACGACGAACGTTGATTGTCATGTTGTTCTCAATTTCAGATTTGGTTCTACACAAATGATATATTTAAGAATGCTGGAATTCCAGAGCCCTATATTCAGTACACCACAGTGGGAACCGGCGCCATCGAGGTCATCTCCGGAATGCTGGGTGTGAGTGCACACATGCTGAGATCATGCTAACATCACGATCATGCTTCACAACCTATCACATGAATGACAATTAAAGGCAAATATAATATTGTGTTGTGCGGTTGTTCTAGAAATTGAAATCATGAATAGGTGACTGAAAATGCAGCTCCTGGTTTCTCATCTTGCAGTGTTTTGCAATTGAGCGTGTCGGTCGGAGACCTCTGATGATTGGTGGTTACGTCTTCATGAGCCTCTGCTGTGCTGGGATCACAATGTCGGCCCACTTCCAGGTACACCGCCATCCAATTTGTCCACTTAAGATCAAGTTTTTATCTTTTAAAAGGATTTTGGGATTTTCATTTTTATGTTGTATGATTCTTTAGCGTGTATAATAACGGTTGACAGTGTGTATTTTTCGCCTACACACTGCAACTAAAAATGACATCCCAGTAGCTCAGGGCCCAGTTAATGACCAATCATGGTCCAGCTTGCAAACGTCACATGACCAAACACTGCGAGTGGTCATTACCTGAGACCTGAGCAAATGGGATGTCATTTTCAGTCGACAAAATGCTTAAGCTGCTTCCCTTTGCGACCGGATAAGTGGAAGAGAATGAATAATAATTATTATTATACTACTAATAATAATTATTTTTATTTTATTATTACAAATGAAAACCTACAACATGAAATACTTGGGGTAATTTCTAGAAGCTTTTACACATCGCTAAGGTGGAATGAGTTTATGTGGGTTTGTTTCCTGACTTTTTTGTACGTTCCTGTCGTTTTAATGTATGATCAATAAATATTTTAATCGCAATATAATAATATGACAACTTGTTTGACCAATCACAGGAGCAGCTGTCCTTCATGCGCTACATCAGCGTGGGCTGCGTGGTTGGGATTATTGCCGGCTTCTGCATCGGTCCAGGTGAATACGAAATCAAAAATACTATTGTTCTAATAATACCGTAATTTCCGGACTACATCTTTGTGGGACAATCCCACGGTTGTAATGCATTATAGTGTGGCATACGCTTCTAATCAATAAATAAGTTCATGCAATATTGCAGGATGACTCCAGATATGCCCAAAAAAAAACATTTGGGTTCAATGCAAACAATTTTAGACCAACTTGCAGGGTCTTTCCCTGTACACAAGGTAACACTGCCTCCTCCTGGTCGCACAAGCTGAAGATGCAGCCTGGCATCATCCCCTCCCTTTTCGACTTCTCGCCTGCACACAGATATTGTATTTCATTAGTCTTGTAAATTAGGAAGTCTTAAGTGCCACACTACATCCATTCCCGCAGTCATTTATACAAGAGAAAGAGTTGAGTGAAGTGAATTAAGAGGCAATCATTTACAACATTGGGAGCCATGTAGAGTGGACCTGCGAGGATGATGAATTGGGGAGAATCCGGCATACACAACGTCATTCGTCAAGCAGGCCAAAATCTATACTTGAGCGCACAGATGAGGGTTTGCGTTGCCGCAATTAGACTTTTAATGGCTCATTGTTCATCAGCTCGGCATGATGAATGCGGCTTCCGTCAGACTAAAGCCTGCGCCGCGCCGTGACGCCTCCCATACATACCGCAGATGTTGACAAATTATGGCCTCGTTATTAGCCTGACAATATTAAAGCTTCATCTGCGCAATTATCATGCGCAGATAACGAGGACGGCATTTGTAACACTTAACGTTCGAGCATTAGGGAGAAAATTCTCCATCACTTTTAACAATGAAGAATTATGGATTCAAAGCCAACGGACAGAAAAAAATCTATGAATACAAAAAAAAAAAAAGTACTGACTCAGGTATTTTTCTTATAGTTTGTTCTTCATGAAATGAAGCACATATTGAAAAAGGAGCGTCATGTTTTTGCCCTGATTAATGTCAATGAAAAAAAAGTCACTTTTGATTTCAGGAAAACTATTTGCTGCCTAATTTCACCTGCTGTGACTTTTTCACAGGACTGTCTGATGTAACCTTAATTATTTACAATTCTGTACATAAATGCGTGTTTTTTCCGGATAACCCGTTTTCGTCCCACATTCCAAAGACATGCATGGTAGGTTAATGGAACACTCTAAATTCTCCCTAGGAGTGGTTGTGGTTGTGAGTGATTTTGGCATTCTGATTAATATTGCGTTTGCAGAACAAGTGACAAAATGGCTGCCCTCTGAAATGGCCAAAAATGGGTGGATTTAGCTGCTTAACGCATATTCCACAAACGCAATATTAACCAGAATGCCATTTTTTAGGCTAGAGAAGGCACGTTGAACATTTTATTGAAGAGATATTTTTTGGGTTGACTTCCCCTTTAAGGTACATTTTGGTTACAGATCAAAAGATGAATATGGGGCAAAGGAATTCCAGCGTTTATTTCATGGTATTTGCATCTTGATGTGAATTTATGACAAAGCACATTTTCTTTTTCTCAATAACATTTAATATTTAATATAACCCTTACTTTCAATAGCTGTATCAATCCTGTGATATTGATTTCAACCTACTGGTGCATTCTTCATTTGAAATACTTTTGCTGCAGCTGCTTTCACTTCTTGATTGTTTCTGGGGGTGGCGGTTCTTCTTTCAATCTCCTCTTCAGGAGGTGAAATGCATGTTCTATTGGGTTAAGGTTTGGTAATTAACTTGGCCAGTTTAACACCTTCCACTTTCGCCCCCTGCTGAAATACTTTGCCATGTTGGCAGCGTGTTTTGGGTCATTGTCTGTTGTATGATGAAGCTTCTCCCGATTGGGTTGGATGCATTTTTCTGTAAATTGCCGGACAAAATGGTTTTGTCGACCTCAGAATTCATTCTGCTGGTACCATCATGAGTTACAGCATCAATAAAGACAAGTGGGCCCATTCTAGAAGCAGCCATGCAAGCCCAAGCCATGACATTTCATCCACCAAGCTTCACAGATGTACTTGTGTGTTTTTTTTTGGATTGTAAGCAGATCCTTTCTTTTTCCCAACTTTGGCCTTTTCCGTCAGTTTATTACAGGTTAATCTCGCTCTCATCAGGCCATAAAACTGTGTTTGCTCATTTCAGAACTTCTTTGAGGAACAGAAAATGAAGGACACCTGGTTTAAGCAATCAATCTAAATGGCAACACCTGAACAACTAAAAAAAAAAAACTCACCAGTACCACCAATACTTTTGCTCACCTGAAAATTGGGTGGCTTCAAACAAAAGTTGCTCTGTCACACATCTTGATGTAAATAGCACAAAATAAAAACTGAAACTTTTGTCTCATTTTTTTAAATCCAAAACCCGAATGTCTTCTGTATACAAAAAAATATATATTTAAGGAATTGACCTTCCAATACTTTTGAAGGCTTTTGTAATTGTCTGCTATGTGGAAAACTGTATCTTAAGAAAGTTGACATTTTTCACATTCTCTTCCAGCCGGCGTTCCCTTCCTGATCACTGCGGAGCTGTTCAAACAGTCGCACAGACCAGCCGCCTACACGATGGGAGGTTGTCTCAACTGGTTATCCAACTTCACCATTGGCTTCGTCTTTCCCTTCCTTGAGGTCAGAACACATTCACGTTTGCACTCTTAATTATTCATGAAAATACATTCATGATTATGACATAAAACCAACAAAAGACCTTTATTGGCAAACCGTTTGGTTAATGCACATGTTAAGAATTACATTTCTGAATAAAAAAAAAAAAAAAGCACACTGAATTTCTTGCTAGTAGTTGATGTGGAAGTGGTTACTACATCTGGAACAACTGCTCTTCTCTCTTCTCTATTTTCATTGTCTGTCTTGGAAATCAATTTGGGTGTTCTCTGAAGCAATGATATTCAAACTAGATTTTAAAAAAAGGGTGGGTTTTGCTGCTGAATTCACATTCCGGAAACGGTATTAATCAGAATATTGTTTTTTGATGAGTGGGATTGTATAGAATGTTGTAAAAAAAACAAAAAAAAAAAACAACATTTTGAGTTCACTTCCCCTTTAGACAAAGAAGCCATAAATTAAAAGGGATTTATGTCACGGAAATTCCTCATGCGTCTGAATTAACATTCTTATTTAAAAATATATTAGCCTGTGCCTTTGTCAAATGGTTAAACCGAAAAATATGGACAAAAGTATTGGGCCTTTTTCCTTTGACTATAACTTTTCATACAATACATAACCTCTGCTGTTAATTTTCATCTCCCCCTCTTAGTCAAGCCTCCTCCTTCTTTTGAGATTAAGTCTCTCAAAAGAAACATTCACAGTCCCTGCAAAACCCGAGCGTCGTTAATCGCTCGTGGATGTCTCGTGTGACATGCTATCTTCTGTGATGACAACAATTAAAACGCTGATGCATGTCCTGCGCTGAAAAACGAACAACTATCAATCAAGTCGCGTTTAATCAACTCCCGTTTATTTATATCGCGCTTTCACGACAGCTGCAGCGGCAACAAAGCATTTTCCAGAAACACATGTGATACAACACAACAATGTGACCAAGAGATTAATTTCCTCTCATGTGCCCCCGCACAGCTGGCGACTGGTCCTTACTGCTACCTCATCTTCTGCGTAATCTGCCTGGGAGTGGCCGTCTACACCATCTTCATCATTCCTGAGACCCGAAACAAAACCTTCATGGAAATCAGTCAGATGTTTGCCTCCAAGAACAACATCCTTGAAGAGGAGCTGACATCCAACGGGCATCTGAAAATGTCGCACATGAACGGCTACGGGACGCTGGGCCATCGGGATGTAAAGTAAGTGGCGGACCTGCTCACTCTGGTCCCGTGTCGCCGTGGCAGAGGTGTAGACGGTATAAACAATGGCTATTGTAAAGACAAAAGTACTTTGGGCTCAACTCATGCGACTGGCGTTGAGTTTTCCAACCGAATCTTTCCAGCGTGTGACTTCAAGGTCACATGGCGACGCGTCTCTAATCTAGCGTCCAAGCATTTTAATCGCCATTTAGACCAGGACATTTGTTCCCCAAGTCCTATCTTCACACATCCCATGACTGTTCATGAGCGTTGATGTCATATGTAAATAAATATAACACCTCAGAAGAGACATGTTCACTTTCCTGTTCGTGCATTTTGAGTGTCTTGACCCCCCCCCCCAAAAAAAAAAGTATTTTTGTTCTTTTCTCACATACCAAATGTGATGTTTCTCTTTTTTTATTTAAGAGAGATGGATATTGTGGCTACTGTAGTAGTCATTTTATTCCTTGAGTTATTTATCAACATGCCTGTTGGTGTACAGTATGTTTTAAAATACTTCTTTGTATAAAAGGAATGTGTAGTCAGAGACAAGAAGTATGAAATAAAATTAAGAATTTATAACCCATTAATGTTTCAAATGTTTTACAACTTTTTGGGCATTCTCCTCTTTGTGTCACTTGCCTGCAAGTCAGCATTATTGCTTAATAATGCTCCAATTCTACAGCTTTCGTGAATGTTTTATGGCTTATAAAATCTCATTCCAATAAATACTTTAAGTAGCTGGTCAGAGCACATTTATTTATTCATCAGCTGTGGACTTAATAATGAACGAACGGAATAGTTAACCCACCAACAGTTCATAAAAAAAAAAAAACATAAAAAATAAATATATATATATATATATATATATATATATATATATATATAGAAACAATCCGTGAAGCACCCAGAAAAATATATTTTAAAAATTCTTAAAATATTTCAGCTGTACGGAAAACCATTCAGACTAATCCAAACCGCATACTGCCGATTTGAATTTTCCCATGTTACATTTGATGTAATGAATTCAAGCACGTGACAAACCAGCATGAGGTCTACATATATGCGAGTCAACCATGTTATTCCCCCATCGGTGCGGCAATGCGACATTAAAACATAATGTCCACCCCTGCTTCACATTGTGTTGCGCAATCTTGCTCTCTGTGTGCGAAATCCGCTGTTATCGCAAATGTGCTCGTCTGCAGCCTGTATAACAAATGCACCATGTGTCATGTGACGTTGACAGCCATACAGAACGCTGAAGGATCTCTTTCCGTCTGCCTTGCGGCTAGTTGATCCATCTGTCACCCCCTACCCCTGCTGCAGAACTAACACACACACACACACAAACACGCGAGTACAAAAGAATAATGTCACATGTTTGCGTGTCCGGCTTACTTAGAGAGGACAAAGTAAGAGGCAGCGGCGGTCGGTACATAATTCACGATTACCACACACACATACCTGAAATGCTCTCACACAAGAGCGTTTCGGTTGTGTTTGAGCGTTTCAGAAGGGCCCCAAATAAATGTATAATCCTGACAAAATAATATGTAATAAATGTCCAATTACCAGTATATTTCATTTACAATGCATTGTTGGCAACAGTAAGTGTATTTGTTTGGGAAACTTTCTCAACGCCTCCAACTCTTCATTTGAGTCAAATGTTTCAGTTCACCCGTCACAGCCTGCAGAAACCGACAGCTTGAAGTCTGGTAGCCAAAAACGGAAAGCGAAGAAGATTAGGCGGGACAATTTGTCACCCAGTTGTTTCAAAGGCAAGGTGGATGAGTGGTTCATGTGATGGAAGGTTCTGGAGCAACAGCTTGTTGATTCTTGTTCTATAGATGGTAATGTTCAAATTACAATAAATCATAACAGGTAATTGGCCATTTTGTTTTTGGTGGTGTTTGCAGAGATTTTATTGGTTTTTCCACAGATTCTAATTGCGTTTCATTTGAATGAAAGGGGTTATTTAGCATTTAAGTTTTGAATTTTCTGGTTATTAATCTTGAGAATTGTATGTGCTATTATTTAAAAAAAAAAGAGATGGTTTTGGGATCTAGGCTCTCAGTCTTGCAGCAAATTGAATCTACATGAATTTCAATACATTTTCAGTACATATGTCAGATTCTTTTCACAAATATGGGAATAGTCAAAATGTCTATAAAATGCATAGTTTTATGCAAAACTGTATCTATATTATCCGTTGACCTAATGGCCAGCTGAGGGGGTGTGGGCGGGTAGGTAGTAATACTTCATTTAATGGAGCCCAAAATCCCTGGCAGCGCCCTTGACCATAAACATCAGCTCATTTTGTCTGTTTGACCATACGGTCCAATAACTGAGTGCATCTCAGCATTTACTGCTACAGTCCGCTGTCACATAAAGAATGAATGAAAAGGGAGGGGGGGTGCCAAAAAGGAAACTAGTAAACCAACCTTTGGAATTGCAGGATGTTGAATGACAAAGTGTTTCCGTCTATGAGAGATGACCACAAACTGTGGCTGTACATAATAGAAACGTCCTGGCCAACAAAGTGTTCTTTGTCACTCAGGCTGCACTGAGTGCGCGGATAACACGAGAGCATTATGGAACACGTGAGCGCGCGCGCGCGCACAGGCCTCGGGCAGACCCAGTCGATAAATCAGCCAAATAGCATCACAGGCTGGCGCAGGAAGAAGTCCAACAGATAAAATGCTCTCCCACACAACAAAGCCACACTCACTGTGTAATTAATTGCAACAAATTACCTCTTCCTCTGCCTGTCTGCCCCCCCCCCCTCCTCCACCACCCCTCACGCTGCACTAACGAGCACACTCCTCGCGTGCGTGTGTGACGGAAGAGCACACGCACGGGCGCGTGCACATGCCCGCTCTGCAGCCTTCATAAGTGCCTTAATGTGGCTTATTGCGGTGCGCGGTCCCCTTAGCCGTGGAAATATTCGCGTGACGGATGTGCTTTGTCGCCAGCGCTCCCCAGCGGAGGGCCGCTGCTGTCAGGGAGGAGATGATGACATTAACAGGGAGGCTAGGCGATGACAAATGCCTGTTATCAGCGAACGAGGCCGGTGACAAATCGAACGGCAGCGCCCAGGCAGCCCCGGCGCGGTGTAATAAAAAAGAAGATGGATGGCACACCCAGACAGGGCCCGCGTTAATGCGATTTCCACTGCTCTCCCTGACTCCCAATTAAGGCTGGGGGGTGTCGAGAGAGGAGATAGACTGTGTGTCTTGTGGATGGGAGTGTCTCAGGATGGTGAAACATGAGGCGCGGAAAGACTCAACACAGGCCTCCACCAAGGCTATTGTAGCGTAAACTTACAACATTTACCCGCTTGGGTTTGTGCCCCTGCTATATTGCGTATTTTAAAGCAAATCATTCTTATGGGTTTTTAGTTTGTCATGCGCATTCAGTGTAGTGCCACCTTGCGCAGCAATTTGGCGGCCATTCGCTGAGCTTCACTGGATGAGATGCAGCACGAAGAAGAGTCAGAGAAGACCCCTGATTCAAATAGGTACAGCAAACACTAAAGTTTTTCTTCAACGACACCCGGAACCAAATTATATAGCCAATGCTACATTGCACACCTGAGGCAAATCACCAATCACAAGGTAGAGCAAGAGAGGGAGAGCGCCACCTGTCACCTTCGAAGCCCTCCCCTTGGTCCTAAAACCCTCCAGTACAGAAGGGTCATAATTAACGTAACATAACTCTATATATACTAATAAGTGCCTTTCTGTGTAGAGTTTGCATGTTCTCCCCGTGTCTACATGGGTTTTCTTCAGGTACTCCGGTTACCTCCCACATTCCAAAAACATGCATGACAGGTTGATTGGACACTCTAAATTGTCCCTTGGAGTGTGAGTGAGGATGGTTGTTTCTGTACGTGTGCGATGCGATTGGCTGGCTAGTTTATGCTATCAGGCAGTGCAAAATGCCAGATGTGCAAACGAATAATAGTAATATAACAATACTTACAGGCGCATATTCTTTATCCCCTACAATAAACAATATTACAGCAGCTTACTGAATCACTTGAAGGAGTTGTGAAACGTTTCCTTGTTTGTGTCTGCATGTCTGTATTATACTGCCCCCCAGTGGCCAAGTCAAACACCAGAAGGAAACACTTTTTTTCCCTAAGGTACAATATAATAGAAGTCTATTTTAGTTTAAAAAAAAAAACTTAGAAAACATTTGTATTTTGTATGTTTTTTTTGTGTGTGAGGCAATAGACTAATTAATTTATAAAAAATAACTTCAATGGAGAAAGATGATCTATGTTTTTTTGATGACCGTGATGAATGTCAAATTTTGATCTGGATCAAATCAGGAAGCTAATTGGTTCACATCTTAACAGATATGGTCCACTTGGAACCTGGTTTGACGTTATAACATCTGAGTCAATATACTGGACATAATATAAAATACAATTTGATAAACTGCATGAAAAGCAGATTAGGGAAGTTGTATTTAAACCCCACAAATCAAAACACTCGTGCAAAAGTCACTCCTTTAGTGGAGTTAATGAGACAGAGTGAACCTTTACAATCGTTTAAGAAAAGCTTGCATGTTAGGAAGAATGACGCCGGGGGCTGAGATCAAGTGGAGGTGGAGAACACGCCACTTTAATTTTCTGCAGGGCCCATCTGCTCCCTCCTTTCTTCCCTCGCTTTTACTCACATCTCAATCACAGTCATGCCTCAGAGGTAGTAGGTTGTTATGTGTCTCAGTGGCCAGGAGGAACATCATTAGAGTCTCTCAAACAGCGACAGTAATGAACAACCCCCCCCCCACACACACACACACACACACACCTCCACGCCTTTACCCTCACACGGTGACATAGATTCATTCAACAGACAGGTTCCACCGCTCATCTCGAGCTACTTGATTAGCACTTATTAGGCGCGTCAGCGAAAAAGAGCAGCTCACATCGCGAGCACTGCTCTTTAAATCAGCGCTCATAAAGAACGAGCTGACAGACAATCTTTGGCTCATGGCAGACAGGCCAGGAAGAGATGAGCTACGATTCTGTCCAGGCTGTTGGAACTCCCGTCCAAGGCCCCAGATGTTATCGTTTTCGAAAAGGATCAGTTTGGGATATTGAGAAATAGCCGTAGGATGAAGGTGCACCTGTTCCAGGACACCCAAGGGCGGCTGTTTTGTCACTCTGACAATGTTTTATAAAAGGCAGAGGAAGCTCAAAAAGGCTACAGAAGCAAAGCCATATATCAGCGGCTATTACATTCAGGCTAAAAAAGAACGTCTTGAAATGAAGTGAAATATAGTCGTGGCTCAAAGGGAAGAAAAGAACAGAGTCTAAAGAGGGATGGCGGAGTCTCCTCGGGAGCCCGCAGGGCCTGTGCTCCAAATCAAAGACAGATGAGGCGCCGTTGCAGACACTAACCCGTATCATACTGCGAGCTACGCGGCGAGGAGAGGAAGATGTGTGGCTCCGAGTGAGCTGTCTTCAGAGAGACGAGCCCACCGCTGATGATATTAGTTTGGAAGAACAAGGAGAAAAAAAATTAGAAGCCTGCAGGGAAGGAGCATGCGAAAAGGAAGGGAGGAAGCAAGGTAAAAGTCCAAACTCAAACTAATAAGGTGTCATGTGGATGGGCGGGCCGGGCCGAAACATGACTTGGAGTTATTGCCGGGGCTCGGCCTGATGGTTTAAGAATTACAGTACATGGATCATAGCTGGATCGATAGGTAGACAAAGTCATTACGGAGGGGCTGGCGTTCAACGTCTCCCGATGGGGGCTGCGAGCAGGGACTGAGGCTTGATATTTATCACCATGGCGATGGTTAACACACTTTAACACACAGGTGGGGAGCTGTGCTCATATTTTGCTTGTTGCTCTTATTTCCAAAGCTATCTGTTCCAGCTGTATTGATCGTTTTTGCCATCCTGGGTGCTGGGATACATGCAACTCTCGTACCCTGCGAAGGATGCCAACCATACAGTTTACAGGTAAGCGTCAGTGTCCATAAATCAACATTCGTCTTGCCTTTGCAGCAAAAGAAGCAAAAGGGATGAAGAGCATGAGCAGGGCAGCATTGATCCTCTCCCTGCCTGGAGAAATTATCCATGAAATTAAAGCGCCCATCAATGGCTGTCACCTGATCCGCTATTATTTATACGCCGTCGAGATGATGATGATGATGTCTGCATCACATGGATGATAACAGGACAGACGGGAAAGGAGGCAGCCAGCGAGAGCGAGAGGGAGAGAGAGAGAGTTTCCGGCCTCCATCCATGCTTGCGACTGACCTGCCATCATTTATACTGCCAGGGCCCAAGTGCAAGGTTAGCGCCAGTAGCGCAGGCTGTCATCAATCACTGGACGGAGAGAGGACGGGGGTCAATGCGTCTCCCAGCCAGCCTCTGCTGATGAGAGAGTATTTATAGGTCAGGAAGGAAGAGAGGAAAGAACAGAGTGGACGCGCCAGTACGTATTTGCCGCTTATTGCGTGTGCGCAGAGAAGCACATATAACACATTCGTAGTCAACGAACGCCTCATAAGTGTGTGTCAAGGAAAATGCATGCATCCTCGGCATGTTTGCTAATGGTGTAATTATCTCAGTGCATTGGTGGCAAGGGCTTGTAAAAAGACGAAAAGCCAGCAGGTGGAGCCCATTGCCCACCCAGTGCGTGAGAATGGAAGCGCAATCCTCGTTGCAATCTGTCGATTGATGCCCAACTCGTTCTGTCCCGCCACATTATATTTCAGAGTCCACTAAAGCAACTTGAGTGTGCTTACCAGTTTCTTGCTAAATGGATTTGTCATTTTTATTTGATTTTTGGGAGGGGGCTATAGTCTCACACTAACAAGGACAAACCTTGCAATCATCACAACGGAATGCCATTTCTTATTGACTTCAGCAATTTGCAAATGTCTTGTCTAAATTTCTAATCAATAATTGATTAATAAGCAGTAATTGTGAATAGTTTCTTTTGTGATACTCGTGCACGATGACAAATAAATGTTTTTTTGAATACGCGTACGTAGTGGGAGTAGTGAGAGAGAGAGAGAGAGAGAGAGAGGGAAAGAGAGAGAGGGAGCGAGCGAGGGAGAGAGAGAGAGCGAAAGAGAGAGAGAGTAAAATAAAATATTCTTTTCAAATATTCTCAAAATGTGTTCGTAATATGGTACTGTATGTCTAACTTTTGAGCTCTCTACCTTAGCCAAGTTGTATCAATCAACTTCATTCCATGACAATAAAATACAGTAATTGATTCAAATAATGTGGCTGCCATTCTAAATCTGCAGAGAAAAAAAAAGAAATAAACTACCATGATTGGCACTGATCGGAAGACCAAGACCCGTCAAATGTGAAACATTGATTCCATTGAATGACAAGAATTACTTTAGTGAAGCCCCCCCCTCCCCCTCAGCCCCCACTTACCCAGCATCTCCCATTACAGCCTCCGCACTCAAAGGGCCCTTCTTAGGACATGAAGGTCAGCACAGCAGATAGTCGGGGTGTTTGATCGATAAGTCCCACCTTCCCCTTGGTCCACTGACAGGTTCTGTCAAGCATCCGGCAGGACTCGAATCCCTCAGCTTCACCTCCCTGCCCCCATTTTGAAGGAGAACTGTCACGAGCTGCCACTGTCACATACCAGTCAGGTGCTTTCAACGTACTGATAATGTGCCAAGGAATTTCACCGGGCCTGTTATCCCAACTGTAAAGAGGGAAGTGGGTGGGAGGTGAGGGGGGGGGGGCTTGTAGTGTGTGTGAGGAGGCGAGCTGTTGAAAGTTGTGTGTTTGTGTGTGTCTGAGTGCAGTGTAGCTGATGTTTATTCAACACAAAGAAACAGAACAGTGGGATTGATGCTCAGTTTCAACTCCTCTGGACATTCTCTTATGGAGCAAAAGCCATCGAATCCATCCGGACTGGTAAAAGTGACCGGCTCGGTTGAGTTATGATGCTGGAAACAAATTCATTGGCTTCTTGTGAAAGAAAGCTTGCTTCAATCCATTTTTCCGGTGCTCCTCAGTGACCCGAATCACAGATGTTGGCGGTGGCCGAGTCTCGCCCAAAAAAGGGACCACGTTCTTTAACGACAATATCCTTAAATTGAGATGCGGCAAACCAGGACTGCCGTTGCGAGTGGAGTATGCACGTTTGTGTGTTTTTAGTGACGAAGGGAGGGTCGGTGGTTAAGTGACGAGGAGATAGTGTTGCTGATTGACATGTGAAGTGGCAGAAAAAAAAAACAAAAAAAAACGGAATGCCCCCATCTCCCAGCGTCCCCTGTTGCTTTGCGTCTGACGGCGAATTGTTAAAAGCATTCCTGGCAGTTAGGGTGAGGGTGAAAGGAGACGGTCTGCTGCCAAAAGAGGAGTCTGTTTACGCCTATAGAAGCTGAACCGTATCCATGCAGCCTTGAAACATAATCATACGCGAAATATCGCAGCTTGACATTGAAAAAAAAAAAACGAGTCGAATTCTCCAGCGATTGTCATTTGAACGAACACAGATTCTCATCCGATGACTTTCAAAGCGTCAACTGAGGATAGCAGTTGAAAAGAGGCTTGGTGGTCCCCTCCACCTTCCCCTTGCCTTCCATAACCCCCCGCCCCCCTCCTCCCCCTTTATCCCTCGAGTTCCCCACCATCTCAAACCCACCCACCGAGCCTCGGAAGGTGGTGGTGGAACTCTCGAGCAATGTCCATTTGGAGCGGCAGGTTAAACCGACCACACGACAAGGGCAAAAGGCCCCCACTTACAAGGTCTAATTGGTTTCACAGGCTGCAGACTGCACAGGAAAGAAGGGACGAGAAAAAAAGGGGGGGGCGGCGACGGGGGACGCCACAACAGGGATAGAGACAGATAAATGGTGGGAGGACAGGGGGGGGGGGAGGTCAGACCAGGAAGGAGCGATCAGACAGAGGCAACATGGACACCAAGGGGGGACACTTAAGACAGAGATAGAAAAGTTGGATCGCGTGGATGGAAAAGACAGAAGGTTGGAGGATGAAGATGAGGGAAGGTTGGAGGTGAAATAGGAGGACTTAGACTGATAGAAAACGCTTGTTCCCGTGATTAAGGTGTTTGATTTTACGGTGACTTTTACAGCAGTTGAGAGACTAGTTGAGCCAGTGAGAGCTTGCTGGATTAGTCGCTTACCATCCCAGGTGCATCGCTTTAATAGTGTAAACATTTGGATGGACGAGAAATTTACTACAGATGGCCTCTTTCATCGCATTAGGCGACATTTCGCAGTTTATTTTGCAGATGGCATCAATTAGCATTGGATCAAGTCAAGACATTGAGCTCCATTTTGGTGCCGAGTGCAAGTTTTGAGCGAAGCTTGGTCTATATCTGCGCAGGGGCTGGTTAGACCAAGTTTTGGTATTTTTTGCAGATGCACGCTGCTTGGTAGTTAGAAATGGGAGTTTTGCGCTGTTGCACGTGTGAACACGACCGACTTGTTTTACCGCCATTTGAACAGTGGCGGGCCGTCAAGGCCTACAAGGCCTTCTCTGCTGGCCTGACAAAATCAAGAAAAAAATTATCATATTCTCAACATTGATGTCATATTATATCCGAGCGTTGTATTTTTAGGTGAGAGTTTTTATCCAATCAGAATTCAGCTAGCTCGTGTTGCCAGGCAGATTTCACAATTCCAGGAGCACGCACTACTCGTCCAAGGCCTTCAAATACAATTTTGCAGGCATTTCTTCTGTCAAAATCAATGAGATTTCAGATTTGTTAGACAGTTGCGACAGCCAATCAGATCACGAGTTGGTTACAGTGAGCCTTCTTCGCTTTCGTTACGCTGAATTTCACAAACGCATTTTGTGATTGGATCCTCACTCGTGAGGGGGCAGGGCTAGGCAAGTCCGGGCCCACAAAGTAAAAAAAAAAAAAACGCCACAGTTTGGCTTCAGGCAAATTATGCTTCTACCCAATCGGCAGATAAACGAGGTCGCGACTTCTGTTTAAAATACCAGAGGGATCCATGAGCTGAAGTGCCAGGATGATGATCTGTGATCACCTTGACCAGCTTGACATCATCCGCCATGGAGGTCTGCTTGCAATTTCTTGTAAACGTACTTTGCGCGCTGCGAACTCTTGCGTGGATTCCTGGAAATCAGTTGCTGCTTCCGTCATGTCAAGGACTGAGTCTATCACGCACCAATTTTCATGGGAATCAGAGCAGTCGCTTTGATTGGCTGTGGAGCGAGTCGGTTGTGTTCACACCCACTACGGTGCAAACCTCCTGTTTCTACCTACGTCCCAAAACTAGTGTACCGATTTACACCAAACTGTGCGCCAGATTTGAATTTGACAGCGATATAGAGCCGAGGGTCTTTGATAATTCTCTTGTCAGGCTTAATAATATTTGCATCAGAAATTGTCACACAACTCTAATATGCTTTTTTTTTTCAATATTCAAAATAAATGACGCCACAAGCTGTGCTCTGACAAAAAAAAATTTCTTTACGTGCGTCAATCCCCAAAACCACACATTTTATTACCTTTTGCCCCCCCAAAGTGCAGGTCAGAGAGCAAAGCTGGCAACACATCAGCAGGAAGTCGTGAAGTCTTTAACATGCATCGACATGCAAAATAAACACGCAAAGTAAGAACACATAAACTGGCAACGCAACGGCTCCCAACTGTATGTGGAATTTTGACATCTTTTTTTGATATGCGAGTGCTCTATGATGATTTATTCCGGATGGAAAAACATCACAGTAATGTTCTGAATTTTACTATAACCTCATAAATGTCAGACAGGGAGCGGGGGGGGGATGAAATTGTAATTCCAGTTATAATTTCGGTACCTACAGTACACAACACAAAAGTACAAACAAAAAACATATAATAATTAAATGTACTTAGTTGTGTCATTTTTTATTTTCGTTTTTTTTTTGTTTTTTTTGCATTACATTGCATTTCACAATTGAGAGTGGAAAAGAAACCAACCAGAGTGCAAAGTCCAAAATCTGTGATAGCTTTCAGAGGGAAGAAATCTGGAAGTGCTCAGCAGATGAAGGAGTGACTTTGTGAGTCCTCAGAGTATTTATTTCTTTTTATACTCAGATGAGTGTCGTGTGTATCATTGGTAGGTACGGACCAACAAATGGTATTCCCAGAAACATCATGCTGGATGCTGTGGCACTGCAGGAAACCTTGCGAGTCTAATTAAAAGATCTGCAATTTTTTAGTTTTCAGATGTTATGAACGACAATGTTATTTCTTTTGTTATTTAACGCGCAGACTTTTCCCTCATCGTGACACCTTTGCCATCATTGAAAGTTTATTGCTTTGGAACATGTCCATGTCTCATGTCTATGACATTTGTCCTCAACTGTCTAGACCAGACTAATAACACATATAAATTCCTGAAGTGACTGGCATTCCCATTCAATGTAAAGTGATCTTCCGTGCGCTCGCCAGGAAGGAGTGAACAAGACCACTCACGCTCCTCTTTCACTATTCTATGAGAGACTTTGTCATTCTTATTGTTCCAACACTTGATTATGCGTTTCGACGTCGTTATGTGGTCGGGATCACGAATGGCTTTTCAACAAACAGCACTTTCTTTGCAGAAGAAAATATTTCAGTTTCTTGTAATTATTATTATTTTTTTAATTATTTCTGAATTCTGGTTCTTTTTTTAGCCATCTTGCGGGGGATACAGATTTCTTGTCATTTCACCCTCATGATATCAAACAACTTTCTGACGAATATTCTACAACAAATTATTAAATTTTTTCTCAACTTTTTTTTGTGGCTGAGGCCTACTTACTATTTACTGCTATCATAATTAGTACCATTTCCTTTTTTTTATAACACTAATGACAAATTACTTGACACAATTTTTGTGTGTGCAATTCTGAATTTATTGTCGCCTATGTTCTTCACAATTACATTCAACTAATGTTGTAAATTAAATGAAGTATTTTGGAAACATCTCCAGAATCACAATTTTAAGCTTTAAAACTGATTTGGGCATTTGGACCTGTAGAGTAAATTCAGCCGATGAGACAAGCATTAGCTGTTGCATTGCATTCTGGGACTTGAAGTACCAGCAATGCATGAGAGAAATCAGTGTCAAACTGTGGCCCGGGGGCCGAATTTAGCCCACTGTGTAATTATATTGGGCCCGCGAGGCTTTACCAAATGACTACGATACCATTTTATGTTCTATATGATAATAGTAACCCTTTTTCCCTTTGATTTTTTTTTATTATTATTTATTATTGTTCAAATTTTATTTAATAATCGAATGTCATAGATGTTTGCAATCTGAACTATTAGGTTATATATTGTATAGTAATAAGTGTTGCTTGTTCCAAATATAATGTTAAATCCAATCTTATTTGGGTCCGTATTACAAGGTTCATTTGTTTAAAAAAAAACATATCTATGATTAATAAACTTATAACCAATCCTAACAACGATCACCATCATTGTTATCATCATCCGATTATAATAAACAGCATTCCCGTCCAATTAAAGTACACTTAAAGTATACTGTGCATAAATTTAGTGCAAAGAAAATAATTCCAAAATCTTCCAAGTGTTTATTTCGGTTACAGAGCGTAGGATCACTGGCGTCCACATGAAGCGAGTGAAAGTTACTTCATTTTTTCCACTTTGTTGCTCCCACTCGCCAGATTCAAACTATTCAGCAGACAGCAAACATGAGTCCAGCCAAAGACGCCATTGTTGGCTCTCAAAGTGTGATGGAATGAGACACTTTGTCTTCCAAAAGTGGATCGCGAGAACATGAAAAAGACACTTTAAGGCGCACAAAACGACACGCCGTGTCTCGACGCTCGCGTGAGCAAACTCGGGAGAAGTGTGACAGTGAGTTCCGTCGCGGGAGGTGAAGACTCGATAGGTGCTCGCTGGGAGGTGAAGGGTTAACTTGTCAGTTAGTTGGGGGGGTGGGGGGAGAGATAGAAGTTGAGAGCAGCCCATGAATCTTGAAGTCTCTATAGGCACAGCATGGTAAAATAATTAGGCTTGCCTTTGAAGCAAACTAAATAAACACAACAGCACTCAACACTTGCCCCGTCCACTCTCTGTCTTTTCTCTCCCTTGTCTTCAAGTGGACTTTGCAGATCCACTTTCCCACCCTTTTACCTGACGCACTTAACCCCTCACGTTACCGCCCGTATCCCCCATCCCTTCGGCCTTCTGTGATCAGCGTACTTTCATGGTGAGGAATGGTGGAGAGGAAGAAGGGGGGGGGGGCTACCAGGTGTTCCGCAAGGCATTTTTAATAGCTTTGAAGGGATGGATTTTATACTTGGGTGGGTGTTGAAGGAATAGTGTGGCTGCATCGTTTAGCCAGGAATCCAAAAGCGTCATGATACTGTGACGGGTCTCCGATTGTCTTTTAAAGACCCGATAACAGCGGGATGAAAAAAAAAAGTCTCAAGTTCAGAATATCGCACTTGCGTAGCAAAGAATTCCACTTATGTACTCATAAATGAAATGTTTTGGCAATCCAGTCATTTTCAGAAGGAGTACGCCTTTCGTTTTTCGAGTCACTAAAAAACGAGTTGTAATGTATCCGTTTTGCTTTGTTGCGCTTCATAATGTGCCACACATTTTAAATGGAAGACAGGTTGGGACTGCAGGCTCCAGAGGTCCGACAGTTGGATCAGAGAACTTTAAACGGAACAATTACGAAGAAAACGGGCAATTAAAGTTGCCGGCATGTTTCTCAATTAGATTTATTTACTAATTTATTATTAATTTATTTATTTTTAATGAACCACACCTTTTGGAGGATTGTGAGGAATCTTAAAGTAGGCCAGTGATCTCAGCAGAGTGTAGACTGATGGTGATGATGCATGAGGGACATTACGTTGGGCTACAAAACTGCAGGTCTTCTTCTTTCTTTTCGAAGAAGGTGAGAATGAAATATAGCCGTGCTACAATTTGGCTCTCAAGCTGCCATCTGGGAGGGTTGAGAGTCATAATTGTATTTCAGTTCTGCCAGTTCCCCCACAGCCATGTATTATTATTATTATTTTTTATTTTTTTATTTTAGCTTTATATTCTCTCGGCTATGTTTTAAATATTGTATCAATTTCCCAGTTAGATTTTACCATTTACAAATGGTACAGAAAGAGTACAAGATTACATGCATTCACCATTTTCTCATTGCCTCATTAAGATAAAAAAATAAATAAAAAATAAAAAAATAAATAAATTATATATATATATATATATAATAAAATAAAATAAATAATATATATATATATATATATATATAGTATATATATATATATTATTTATTTATTTTTTTATTTTTTTTTATATATATGAGAGAGAGATTTGTGAAGGGTAACACTGGCATTTATTTTCCAAAAGGTGTATAGTTATCCAGAGTATGCGCATTCTTTTGTGTGGGAGCGGGAACAGGCTCCAGGAGATCAAGTCCCATCCTGCAACTAAAACTTGGCTTCTATGCTCCTTGAACACAATTTTGCTCTTGAGTACTTACTGTATATTGCAATATATTGAATTTGGCATACTTTATTTTTCAAAGGACATTCATCCCAAATATCACAATCCCCAATCCCCCAAAAAACATCACACAATTATCATGTGACTTGCTCGGGTCTCGCCACTGTCATAAACTGCGATATATAAAATGTGCAGCTGTTATTATTTTACACGAGCAGCGCTTTGCTCACCACACCCAGGAGTTCAAATGTTATTGAAAGATACAAGTTGATGTGATTACGTCAGAGTGTGAGGACCACCGCAGGTTGCACCAGGCGCTCATGCGGGCCACTTTCAAGTGACAGCTGAAGTCTGACCATCTGACCACACTGTCTGAAACACGACATGGAAAACAACAGGTAAGCAGAGCTGCAATGATTTTTTTGGGGCTGGACAGATTAGATTTAGCACATACATGATTGCTTGAGGAAGATGTCGATTATATGAGGGCGATGCGGCGCGTTATTTTTGTTTAATTATGTATCGACATATATTGGTTTGCACAGTGATTAACAAATTTAATTCAATGGCTTGCTACACGGTCACTTTTTTAAAACTTGAGTCTTTGTGCTTCAAGTGAGAAAAGGCACGTTCTCCTTGCAAGTCATCAGCGGAGAGGCCAATGATAGATTGGTAAAGCTGCAAAAAAAAAAAAAAAAAGAAAACCACAGGACTCAGAAGCTCGTGCAACAAGAAAACATGTAAAGATAAAGATCCCGAGAATGATGAAGGTAGAGATGACTGAACAGCACGGGGAGCTTTGTTTCCCGAAGGGCCACTGAATTTCTTTTTTTTTTTTCTGCGCTATTTCATGGTCCTTTCACTCCCAGGTCTGCACAGCTGTTTGCAGGCCAGGGGCTTCTTTCTCTAGAGCCCAGATGAAAGAGCTGCCATAAGCAGCCCTGCAGGTAGGTCTGCTAAAGCCATTGCTTTCGCTGTCCACTGCCCACCGCATGAAAGACGAAAAAAAAAAAAAGACAGCCAGGGAATGGGAGAGCCAACCAAAAAGGAGAGCGATGGAATTTTGAGGGTGAGAATGAAAACAAGGACACTGTTAAAACAGATGGATGAAGAGAACGTGAAGAGTTGAGAGCGAATGATGGAAGAAAGGGTATGGATGAGGAAATGTGGAGATGGTGCGATGGAGTGAACGGGGGCGGGAGGGGGATGAGGGAGGCCTGGATACCTGCTCTTCGGCGGCCCAGACCTCCCGCCTCCTCGCTGGCCACCCCCAATACCAGGAATGATGTCTGCTTTTATTGACTTTGTTAAAGCGTTTTCAATGCGACTTCCTACGTGTTTACAAGATAGTAAATCATGGCCTGCGCATGATGGAGGTAATGTGGCAAAATATAGAAGGAAATGTCAAGATGATGGACCGGAGGAACATTTTGGACACGGCCAACAACAACTTTGCAGCTTTCGGCCTCACTTGGAGCATTTCACGCAGCGTGCGCACCTTTCATCGCTTCGTGTTCATCGAAATCATCGGCGACGAGTAAGACTCACAATTTGGATCCATAAATTCTCAGCGGCTCTTTTAGTTACTCTCTCCATTAAAACGATTACAGGCAGCATCTTCGCTGAGTGGACTCTTGGGGTGTCTTTATTGAAAATCACGGCAGGTGAAGGAATTCACTTCTCCGTTTAGGATCTCATAGTGACAGATTCTATTAGAAGATTTTGGACATTGCTGTGTAAAGCCTGAAAATCAATTCCATCTGCCCATCCATGCATTTTTTTTAATTATATTTGACCTGATTAGGGGCGGCACGGTGGACGACTGGTTAGCAAGATGGCCTCACAGTGCAGAGGTCGTGGGGTTCGATTCCGGCTCCGGCCTTCCTGTGCGGAGTTTGCATGTTCTCCCCGTGCCTGCGTGGGTTTTCTCCGGGTACTCCTCTTTCCTCCCACATTCCAAAAACATACCTAGGTTGACTGGACGCTCTAAATTGTCCCTTGGTAAGAGCGTGAGCGTGGTTGTTCGTCGACGTGTTCCCTACGATTGGCTGACAACCAGTTCTGGGTGCACCCCCCGACGGCCCGAAGATAGCTGGGATAGGCTCCAGCACCCCCCGCAACCTGATTAGGGTCGCGAGTAAGCTGGCGCATATCCGGGTTGACTTTAACTCATTCAAAACCAGCCGAGTAAAAAAAAAATTGATCTTTGACGTCTTTAGCCGTCAAAGGCAGTAAATGGTAAGGTCGCCAACTAATTGCATTACCTAACGTAAATCACCGTGACAAAAGCTAATGAGGCTAATCCAGGAGAAATTAAGTCTCTTGATATGATGCATACCTAAAATAAATCACATAAATCTCTTTGGCACATTTACTTTTTTGATAATGACCATAACGAAACTTTGAAAGGAAAGTTTTTTGGTTCACTTAAACTATCGAGTTTCTATGTAGCTGCATTCAATTAAAAAAAATGGGCAGTTTTATTCCATATGGTCCCGAAAGAAATCCAATTTCTCAATAAAAAGGAGGTGACGCTGGCCTGAAGCAACTTGTTGCGGTTGTCGCTGGTGTCGTCATTCAGCGAAATCCTTTTCCAGTCCCCAAACTATTTTCCCGACTTGATGGCAAGCATGCCGAGCCAATCATAGAGGCTGAACCCAACTCCAACTCGATTTTTTATAAATCGAAATAGGTCGATATTAACATTCTTAACTGATGTCCAAATGTAATTTATTATTATTATTATTATTATTATTATTATTATTATTATTATTAAAGATAATAAAAATGCACAACTTTGGGCTATTATTCATTACCTTCCGTTTAGAAAATAGCTGAAACTAAAAACAAAATTACAAGGTCGACAAATTTACTGCAAATGTATTATAGCAGACATTACGACTTGAGAATATTTTTTCTTCTGAGATATTTCTTGGTGATTTTACTGAGCTGTGAGGTTCGGGACTAATTTCTTGTGTCCGTTTTTGGGTCACTTGTGGAGATCTTTATTTCCTAAAATGACAATATAAGTACCATCATATTAATGTATTTTTTTCCTAAATTTTGTATTTTCAATTTTCTATATGTAGTTCATTCTGAGTTCGTCAATAAAGTGATTCCAAAGGCACTTTGAACACGTACGCATGAAGATACATTTTCTTTTTAACTTTTATAGATGTGGGTGGCGCCTTAGCGATAGTGCTAATAATGACTGCCATTATAAACACTAGATTTTTTTGCAAAATTAAAGAAACATTTTTTTTTTTAATGAAGATTGTGGTCAAACTTTGAATGTATGTTGTGGCGTTGATGGTCTGCTGGTAGACGTTACATTTGTTGGAATTTAAAATACACTTCAGATGGCCGTCATACTGTAAAATACTCCATCGGCTGTACATTCAGAGTTTTACTATTTTTAACTGTCATTGTGGGGGCCATTTGTAATATAATAGTTCAAAGTTGACTCGCAGCGGGCTGGAAATTGATTCTCACTCAATGCCTCATTGACAATTTCTCGCGATTGACTGGCGACTAGTCCAGTGTGCAGTCGCCCAAAGTCAGCTGGGATAGATTCCCACCCATGCTCGTGACCCTGAACAGAAGAAGCGACACTGGAAATGGATGGCCGCAACTATCATTAGGGTTGGTCGCTCTCGAATTTTTTTTTTTTCATAAACCTTGGATCATTTACGTATTATTCAATTGCGGAACTGATTTACTTTCGAGCTTTTGCTGCACTTCATGTCAGTGCCCTGAAAATACAGTTGAAGCGATGATATTCAGATTCATAACTGCTTTGTAACAACATCCTGGTGGCAAGGAATTTTATTCAGATTTCCATTTTTTTTTATTTAAACATTTTGATGCTTAAATACTTGAAGTTCATGTTATAGTAAAAGGAACCCTGGCAAGAAAAGAAAAAAAAGAGCAGCTCAAAGCAAACGTCATGACAGGTTTCAGGAGACAGTTTACGACTCAAAGCCGTTATGCAAAAATTTTTGAGTTATGGCCACATTGGCTTCTTGAAGCACTTCTACACACGGGGTGGTTCCCAGACATGCTAGAAATTTATTCAAGCTCTGAGCTCTGCTCAAACATGAGTGCGCCGATCATCTTTTGGTCATATAAACACTTATTTGATTTTTTTTGTGTTTTTTTTTAACTGTTTAGATTCAATCGCTACCAAACCGATCAGCGTGATGGAAAAGTAGGCATGCACCACGTCCCCAATTCATAGTGATGACTTTTTTTTTTGATGGCGGATGATAACATCTCTTCGATTAATCAGAAACGCTCGTCAGCATTCCAAATTTATTTTCTAAAAGTGACAACTTATTAGAAAGGAAACAGCCAAGAATATTTTTATTCAAATTAAGGTTATTATAGTCACCAAAAAATAAGTCAAACTAAAATTTAAAAAAAAATGTAATCTAATTAATTAATTAATGTAATGGTTTTAAAAAAAAAAAAAAAAAAAAGAAATAAAAAAATAAAATCACTGAAAGCAACTTTAATTTGTTTTGGTTGTACATGAGGCTTTGCCGTTTATTTTATTTACCTTTATTTTGAAATTGCTGTACATCCGTGCAAAAGAAGGAAGCTGAGGCAGCTGTTTGACAATTATAGTTTAGTTTATTACACAATAATGAGTGGCGTTTTGGGCTTTTTTTTTCACGCACTTGACAAACAGTCCATATATGGGAAAAAAACTAAAACTAATACAAATAAAAATAAATGAAGCATTTTAGAAAAAAAAATACAAAAAAAAAATAATAATCATAAAAATGTCAGTAATTGTGTTGCGCTTGTGTGGTTTCGGATTCATGATATCATTTGTAATGCTATAGCGTTGTTGTATAATTCTAACAGGTGGTCGAAGCTTTCCACACATAAATGTTGGACGGAGGTTTGGGGCGTGACCGCTACGGGCGGACGCTCACGTCAATAGTCGTCGTTTCCATACCTTTTGTCTCCCTCCTGACTGTTTCTCTCTCTTCCTCTATTGTATCCACCTTTCCACTGGCCTCATTTAAGAGTGTGTATTTTTATGTCTCACATTAGCGAGGGGAATGATACCTCTCACTTAATGGTCGTCTACTCAAGTGCAGTCTCAGACGTTCAGTCAGTCATCCCCGGAGAATAAGTGCAGTGCATCTTTGCCAAAATGTTTCTCTCCTTTTTTTTTTTTTTTTCTAAATTCCCCAATGATCTCTGTCTTTGTCCTCACTCGCTGATACAGTACCTTGTATTCGTTAGTGACGTGATCCAAATGAGAAAAGCAGCATTGGGAAGGCCAAGAGAAAAAGGGGAAAAGAATGGGGATCTGTGGCAAAACTTGGATATGTTTCAACTTTTCTGAAGGCCTTGAAGCTGAAAGTTTTTTGAGGGAATCCCACGAGGCGGCAGTCAGTTTGGTATGTCAAATATATTTATACACTCACTGGACACTTCATTAGGTACAACTGCTCGGCATTAAAGAGATTAATACAAGAGCTATGTCGAAATGTTTGATCGACAAAAATAATAATGGTGATGATTTTTTTTTTTGTTTGTTTTTTTTAGCAATTTGCTCATTGGATACACAAACTACGGAGCTAAAATGTAACATTAAATGTTATGTAATTAAATAATTGTTTGATGTATTTTTTCAATTCTTTTTTAGAAGACATAATTTTACTTTTATTCAAGTATTTCTTGTTTGATGTACTGTCTTTTGGCTAATTATAAAAAATTATTTTTACTGACAAAAAAAAAAATAGGCAATTTCAGTCTGCATACATTCGATTACCGCAAGTGACGTTCTAGTTTGATGTGGTTCGATATACTCTGCGTACATTATTTGACAGTATGCCGGTGTTGACATGTTCCATTGTATTGTGTTATGCTTTCATTTTTAGCTTGCTTCATTAAAACCACCAATTTTGAAACCATTTTTTGGACTGACGGGCCTTTTTACGTGAGTTGAATTTTTATAACCAATATTAAAGCATATAATTCAGGAGTTGATTTTAGTACGCTATCAACGGGTGTCAAGCTACAGCCACAATAATAAGCACAGTGGAATCTCTGGGGTTGAACTTAATTTATTTTGGGGGCACTATTCAATCTCTGAAAAAAATTTAATAATTAACTCTCTGACTGATCCTGAGCTGGACTGTCAGTTTTAACAGATAAAATGTATTTTTTTTTCTTGAATGTATCAGGCAATGATGCTATATTAAATGTAAAACTCAAAAATCTACTTTTAAGCTTCACTGATTCCAAATGTGAATGTGCCAAAGTCATATATTTCAACACGAGGACTTAACTTTACTGAAAAGAAATGGTGCATAAACTCACTTGATGTTATGATGAGTTATCAAGCATGTGGGTGGATTGCTTGAGGGGGTGGGGGGGGGGTTCAGGGCGGGGTGGCGGGGTTGGGGGGGGTCAGCACAAAGCAACAAGGTGCTGACTTGTTCCAGGTGTCAAAATCCATTGTTTCCAGCATCCCACTGGAACTAATGAGGCAGGTCCATTTTCACCCCTGCATTGCTTAGAATGACTGATTTACGACTACATGACAGCTTCAACTCACGTTCTAATATACATTTTAGATTTAACTCTTACACAGCTGCTTTGCGCGGGTGAAAAAAATGGGGGCTGCATTTATGACGCAATAGCAGAGGTCATATAATGCGCTAGGGCTCATTTGGTCGGTAAGTCTCTGATTTGATTTGTTTGTAAAATAAAAATTTTATTATGTATTTGCAGGAAAGTCAATCAAGAAATTTAAAATTGTAATTAATTTAGAATCTCCAAAATACATCTAATCATGTTTAAGTTCAGAACTTATTTGAATGTTTCAGTGGAAGTTCCGATCACGAAAAGGCAGAGTTCCAGCTTCCAACAGAGCCCACACAAATGTCGAGCCGAGGGGTGGGGGGGCTCTCCGTGCATGTCTTGGTCATCGTGGAGCAAGTGTAACTGCATAGTTTCGATGCACAAAGCAACAAAAAAAGCACCGAGAGGCCAAACTTCTGAAAATCAAACTCGGATTGTGATAAACTGCAGGGAATCATTGGGAGAGAGCTCATTCGTATCCATGTGGCGATATGTCATGTGAAAACCATTTTGTGTCATGTGTTCACATGGAATACATATTACTTACATATGTAGGATGAAAAAGTACATCGAGGTCTGCCCTATGGGACAGGCAAAGCACCTCTAACCCGCAGCCAGGGAATATGTTAATGTAACTGGAGATGTTCGTAAGTACATGCCAGGAAAGTTTTCCGCGTGGACGTTTGCGCTAATAGAAAAACAATTGCGATGTGATTTCGACCTGGATGAAGATACACTCGATTGTCGTTGACATATGGTTCAAGCGGTTTGTGGTCTGCATGGGAAAGGGGGCACTAAATGATACATGCCATGCGGTTGCATGGGAAGCCACAAATAAACTCCGTGGTTGACTTCTCACCTGCACTGCTGAGACAAATCGATGCATGTAAAGATTTTAAACAAGTATTCGGTTTCAAATGTGCTCCAGCTTGAAGGCCCCGCCTGCTCTCGCCGAGGATGTTGACTTTCCCGCAAGTTTAGCTATTTAAATGTCGGGGGGAGGCAGATGCTGCTGGTGGACGGGAGAGAGAGGGAACACGCACGAGAGCACGCTGACATTGGACTTTTATTATTTGAACAGCAGACAGCATATTGAAGGAGACACAAAACGAGAATTTTTGTGATTTTTGTAGATTTGTAATCTTTACTGTGAGGATTTCTGGTGCGTAAAGTTTCGCGCGTACGCTACAGAACTGTCACAAGGATTCCGATATAAAGTAAGCCACGTTTTTGGGGGGGACGTGGGGGGCAACTTTTTAAACAAGATTTAACACAAGTGTCACGTGACCAGCAGCGCTCATGCCGGACTTTCATTTTTGGATCGTCACATTTTTTACCGATTTGAATGAAATGGAGCTGCAGACCCTCGATCACCTGAAAGGGACTGAGGGGTTTTGGACCTATTAATTCCCCACCAAACAAGTCGTGCTTTAAGCTGACAGGATTCCGAAGCAGGGAGAAGTTAATTTTTGAGACCTTCCAGCAGCGAATCAGCGGAGTATTCATGAATCAATATTTGAATTACTACAAGATGAGGCTGAGAGCATCGAGGTTAGGTTATCTGTAAGTAGATAAAAAGAAGAATGAATCTAATTCTTTTTTTTTAAATTTGTATTTAATTAACGGTGGCCAGGCCAGCTAACTTATTTTCGTTCTTTTTTTTCCCCCAACAGGTTACTCCAGTTCACAGCGCTTTGCTTTTACGCACAGGTAAGATTTTTTTTTTTCACATCAGTTAAACCTCTTATTAATAATTAAAATAGTACGATTAACTGAGTCAAATCAAACAGGTAGGTAACACATGTGGGCGCGTTCATTGCACGTCTGCACTGGGTTGCAATAATGAAAAAAATATATATATTGGGAGAGCTACGGCCATTGGCAAAAATTCAAACATCTTGAAAAGTGGCAAGATCCCACTTTGACAGGTGATTGTTAAAACATATGTGGACGGCTGTATTGAGGGCGCGGGGGGAGTCGAGAAGGGGGTGAAAGATCACTGCTGGTAAAGGAAAAAAGGAAAATAACGAAGAGGGGAAATGTCATCCCCGAGGGTCCCCGAATGAATCCTTAAAGAAGCCGCAAACGCCACTGCCCCCCCCCCCAAAAAAAAGAAATCTACATCATAATAATAATAATTAAACTATCAATTCGATTAAATCGCTTACCACCGTGTGGTTCTCCCACATTTGCTGAACGTTAACAATGAAATCAATGCGTGTGCTTGCTGTTGTCCTGCAGAACACAGTGCAGTCTCCTCCTAATTTCAAGCACCATGTCACCGAGCAGAGTCGGCTGTCGGACCGGATGAGTCGCCGGTTGACTCGAACCTACCAACTGTACAGTCGGACCAGCGGGAAACACGTCCAGGTGCTATCCAACAAGAGGATCAACGCCAACGGGGACGACGGAGCGGCACACGGTAAATGACAACCAAATAATTGCCCGTCTACACTCGGAGGATGGAGAAGATCAATTCTTAAAAATTATGTGTTATGTCTACAATATATGGAGTCAGAACTGCGAATTTTCACAGCGTCAATAATTTATTAATGTTAATTAATGTGATTTATTAATTTGTTGGCAAAGAGAGGCAAAAAAAAAAAGTAATACAATTAAAACCGGGAAAAAACAACCAAAAAAGTTTGACACCTCCATGCCAGGTGCACCTGTGGCCATTTATGTCATATTTGAATAAATATGAATATTGAATTTGTTTAATTATATCAGACCTTTCAGGGCCACTTGGAATGATGGCGCAAAGTCTTTCATGGCTTTAACAGAATCTTAGAATCAATTCAAAAGTTTTGGCGGCCTCTCGAAGAACGTTCGAAATAGAAGGACCAATGAGTGATTGCAACAGAAGCTTGAAGTTATTTTATTTGCTTGTGGTCTACTTTGACAAAACCTGGGGGCAGACTCTCGTCGAAAGGAATATCGTTTGTTGCAAAAGTCCTGACCCCAAGCGGGTTCGGTTATCTTTCCACCGCAGCCTCCATCCATCGAGTGAATGTCCGCTTTTTGGAGACTCATTATATAGATAAATTATTTGGCTTTTCTCGTGAACTCCATTTATACAAACAAGTGAGGACACCTTATTTGCTTCCTTGTTTCTTGTGCTCGTTTGACTTTTGGAGATTTCACAAGCCACAACACTTCTAAGTGGTTGTCACTCTTGCAAGTGGCCCAAATCAGCCCGGAGAGATTTTCTTCCTCCCTCATTTGAAGTGCATCACAGCACTACATTTACTGACCCTGAGAGGCAAAGCATGCCAGCTTTGCAATTTTCAAATTTCAAATTCAATTCTCAAATCTCAATGACATGACACATGACATTCTGTTAAGAGTTCATTCTGAGAGAAAAAAACCCGACTGCTCATTTGTGTCATTGTAGCGTCACAATATCATTGCTTTTGCTGCATCTTCTCATGATTTGTTTTGTTTTTGCCGGCGCAGCTAAGCTCGAGGTGGAGACAGACTCTTTTGGGAGTCGCGTACGGATCAGAGGGGTGAAGAGCGGATACTACATCTGCATGAATAAGCGAGGGAAGCTGATTGGAAAGGTAAGCCACACGGTGATTTTTAAATGATTTTTAAAAATGGCGTGGCACGAGCCACTTTGCGATAAAAAAATGTGGCACGGTTCATCGGCTTGGAAAAAGAATGCAAACACTGGACAATTCAAGAAAATCTAAATCCTGTTAAATCATTTGACTCGGATTTGTTCCGATAAAGGCATATTAAGCAAAGTTTCTGAAGTGCCGGAGTATCGTTTTTTAAGAGAGCAGCTGTTAAAAAGCCACTGATGAGCAGCGAGAAGGTATTTGAAACTCTTTGCTGTCTCTGGAGACTCAATGCAATGCAGGATTTTCCCAAAACTTGCAGTCATGCATAAAACTGAATTCCGGCCACACCTAACCACTGCTCAGAAGGAGAAACTGTAGCAGAAGGCCTCTGGAATACATCGAGACTATTTTCAAACCGTTTGATCCATGCGGTGCGACGTTGATTGTTTAAAGAATGATGAAGTTGTTAGATGGTTGGCGCAGGGCCGCATCGTTCCAACATGGCTGTGACGTCAAAAAGTATGTGGCGCTGAGACGTTTTGGTCGGGAATAATAGTGATCTTGAGTTCCTACCGTGGTGTAAAAAGAGGCATAAATTAAAATCATTCTCACCACTCCAAGATGCAAAAAAATACGATTGAAGCTGACGCTGCAAAAAAAAAATAAAAAATTGTAAGGCTCAATCACAAGTGAGGTGGCTATGAAAGGCAGAAGGAAAAAAAATGTGCATATTCCAGCCACGCCCACCGAGCGCTTTGAATGACAAACTATCTGACAGAAACAGGAATTTGGACAGACTTACTCCACAGCACCGAAGAGACAACTTCATTTTTTTTTCAACCACTACTGTGAATCAAATGTAAAGTAGCCGACTAGGAAAAAAAAGAAACCCAAGACGTGATCTGTCTGAAATACACAGCAATTCCCACCACATATTTGCAGCTGTAAAATCAAAGTATTGCTTTGGTGCCATCTTGTGGCATTTCGGTGCTATGGAACTCATGCCAATGTGAGTTGAGGAGCTTTAATTAGATAAAAGTAGTGCTTTGCCGAAATCTTGTAACGCCTTTGGGGGCATAAAACACTTGCGGATTTTGACTATGCCGCATTTTCAGGACTATAATGCGCACCCGCATAAAAGCCGCAGTTTTCTATGTTGAAAAAAAATTGTTGTTTTCTGCAGGAACAGAACGATTTTGTATTGTGAATGCACATAAAGGTACATAACATGGCAACAACTTTGCTCATTAAAACAGAACAGACCCAAAAGAAAAAAAAATCGACATTTATTTCGCATATTTTTTTAACTATAGAGCGCCCCCTACTGGTGAAAGAAAAATCCACAGAAAAGCTGCACCGCTGTAGTAGCCGCATGGTTAAAAAAAAAAGTAGCGGCTTAAAATCCAGAAAATATGGCATGTCAGGGTTCTGTCCCTTTATTACGCAAATAACGGTGGGAACGACACAATGTAGTGTAACAACCTGGAATTTTTACAACTTCAAACTAAGTACTTTCATTGTAATTCAATTTCCACTCTGTCAAAACCACATCTGCATTATGCCAACTTTTCTTTTTTTTTCTCAGAAGAAGGGAAGAGGCAAAGATTGCATCTTTACAGAGATTGTTCTGGAAAACAACTACACGGCGCTCCAGAACGCCAAATACGAGGGCTGGTACATGGCTTTCACACGCAAAGGTCGTCCAAGGAAGGCCTCCAAGACCAAGCAGCACCAGAGAGAGGCCCACTTCATGAAGCGGCTACCAAGGGGGCACTTGCTGAGTGAGAGAAGACCATTTGATGTTCTGCCGCTCTCTGTTCTTCCTTTAAGCAAGCGGACTAAACATTCACATCAGCAGCGCTCAGTCGGCCGCTGAGGGCCGACAATGTGGACAAACCATCATGGACAAAAGGAAAAAAAAAAATCATCTTTCACAGTCAAATGCCACTTTATCTCTCATTTTGTGGACTGACTCCTCATGTCATTTTTTTTTGTACACATTGACTGTCTAATATGATGATTATTTCCAATTTAGTGAGAAGATGTTGGATAGTAATTTTCTCATTAAATTAGCGGGAAATTGAATTGATGGAACGAGATTACCGTATTTTCCGGACGATAAAATGCTACTTTTTTCCTAGATTTTGAACCATGCGGCTAATAGAACGGTGCGGCTCTTCTGTAGATTTTTCTTTCACCACTAGGGGCGCTCTATAGTTCAGAAACTACACTAAATAAATCTATTTTTTTTTTCTCTTGGGTCTGTTCTGTTTTAATGAGGAAAGTTGTTGCCATGTTAAAAGGCAATGTTTTAACAATCTGTTTATGTACCTTTAAGTGCATTCACAGAAAAAATCGTTCTGTACATGCAGTAAACAATTTTTTTTTCAACATAGAAAGGCTTGTATATTGTTTTGATTTTTTTTTTTTTTTAAATAGTTGCTGCGGCTTATATACCGGTGCATCTTATGGTCCAGAAAATACGTTACTTGGTTCAAAGTTCAGTGGCAAAGAATGTTTAAAGTACAATTAAGCTAAACAAGGCAGCTATCTCTGTTTTTACTGTTACGGTCAAAGCATCTGAGTTTCAGTCGACATTCTAATTTCCGTCAGGAGGCCATTTTGGAATTTTTTCAACCTCTATGAATATATTTTTACTGTAAAAATGTAAATCAAATGGATATTTATTGTAGAGTGTATATTAAAACCACTAAAGAATCCACTCAAAGGAACCTTGGCTTGGCTTTTTTCTCTCGTGATTGTTTTTGGAATCGAATGAACGTTTGCCCCTCCAAACTTGTTGTCAGTTGGAGACCCAGATAACTGAGGGGCAATATCTGTGACAGGCCACAGAGTTGAATGTGCTCAGCAAGTGAGACTTGGACCTGAATGGCTGGAGCCACGCATTAAAAGCGATGAGGTCAGCCCACCATTTTGGCCCAAACAAAGGTTACCACCATGTAGTTGCATTTCTCACGATCGCACACCGTAACCCTCTGATCAAATGAGCCTTTGTGAAAGCTCATATAAAAGGGCATGTTATACAATAGTGGGTTCGAATAATAACACGAGGAGGGGTCAGTTATCAAAAAGAAGCCAGTCACACAGGGGAGGGGTTGGAAGGGGGAGGCTGGGTGCAAAAAAAAAAAAAAAAAACATCAGGGAGGCTCTGTGTGGCGAAATGTGGCATGGACTGAAAGAGGGCGAAAGGCTGGGAAGAGGCATTCGGGAGTGAAAGGGAGGCAGAAAAAAAAAATAAAGGAAGCCTCTTCCCAGAAGCAGTTGAGCATGACCGTCAGAGGCCAAACGACAGGGAAGGAAGACGACGCTGAACACAAGGACCTGGCTGCATGCGCTCACAATGCATGAGCTGGATGCTCAATTTGTTTGGGTGCACGATGAGATTGGAAGAGCGGAATGTCGTCGAGTTTTCAGGGGGGGGGGGTGACGACAGCTGTGTGGTACGGGATGATGAGGACATCTTCAGAATCAGATTAAATGAGCGGGCATTTCTGTTTAGAAATCGTCAACAGCAATCTATCACATAGCATGTAAAAAAAAATATATATTTTTGCACAATAAACACAATAGTGAGAGAGACCAATGGGTTTAAATTTCTCCATCAAGTATTTTTATTTCGTACTATGTTCCCTTTGGAAGAAAACAACTCCACAATATTGTTTGTTTATAAACCACGTGAGTCACTTAAGACATAATAAAGCACTACATCAAGTTCATTATTGGATGTTTGTTTGTTTTTGTCACTGCGCCAACTTGACGAACTCCAAAACATCGGCGAGTCTCGTCGCAAATTAATCCACAAACACGGCCAACATGCTGCGCTGAAAACAATCATCATAAGCCAACGTTTGATGAGGGTTTTGCCCGGAACATGTTGTTATTTTTGTATCGTTCATATCTCTTTGTTTTGGTTAAATCGCTTTCCCCACAAATCGCCCCCCCCCACCCGATTAATCACAAAGATGTGGATTGTTGCTTATTAGTCATAAAAATCAAAGCAAATCCTTTGACAAAACTTGTCGATGTTACGTTTAGCTTGTCCGCTTTTTACACAGGATGCCCTTCTTAACCCATACCACGCATTACTTGCCGGGTTTAGCGGTAAATCAAAACACGTTTGGGCTGTACGAAAAGCAGCAGCATGTACCGAGTCCTTCCGTAGCACAAATTAAACAAACAAAAAACAAAACATAAGAGACATGGCGTAAATTTGCTTTTAATTCAAAGCATTTGTGGGGACGGCTAAATGATTACCAAATTGTAGAAGATGGATAGTGGATGGATAAATAATCTTAACATCAAAAAGGTTGTTTGGATAACCCCAAAAGGCAGCGTCATCAAATTAAAGGCCACAACTTGTCACCAAATATCATCCTAATTGCTTTGGAGAATGTCAATGTCAGCAAATGTTGACAAAAAAATACGTGTGCCATGTGGACAACAACGTACTAATAAACCGAGGGTAAAGTGAAAACATTTCGACATGTACGAGCTACCTTGATGGGCAAAAGTCCACTAATGGCTTTCAGGGTGGCCCACGACACGCAAGGAAACATGAAGGTATTCAGTTGACACAAATGGGACGTGCTCCGAACAGTGACCCTGGAACGAACAGGGATGGGTGATTGGGTGTTGTGAGTGCTTTACAAGGACATCAATGAAAAAGGAGGCTGGCTAGGTTGTGGGACTCCCGTCAAGACCGCAGCGCGCCGGGTTTGAGAGGCAGACAGAAAGCATGAAGCATCATATTCAAATGTTCTGATCTCAACGTTTTCAAGAGAGCAACATTTATTTGGCGAGGCTTGTCAGTGGTTTGAATTTTCAAATCGTGGTGAACTGGAAACCACATGAAATAATGCGTTGACCATATGAATGGGAAAAACATGTCAGGAGAGTCGAAACAAACACAAATTTAATACATTTAAACATAGATATACAAAAAAAAAGACCACAATGTGGAATTCTTTCTGTCCTTCGAAATTCACTGCGTTTTGCAGTCAATGTCACCTTCACTCGTCCCCTTTAATTTCTTCAGCTCCTTCATCAACTCCTGCTCGAGGGTTAAAATCTCTTTGGGTTTCTTGTACTGTACAAGAGTGACGACAGAGGAAAATTAACACAAGGGATCAATAAAAAAAAAATTTACAAATGCGTGGAGAACGAAGAATAACGATGCATTACCACAATTCAATTCCAGTTATGCTTGAGGATAGGGTGGGAAAAGTCTGGCCACACGTAGACGAACAACCATCCGCGCTCATTTTCACTTCATTCAAACTTCACTTCTGACTTTTCCGTCTCAAGTTTGCACGTTTTCCCAACGTGTGCGCTTATGTCAAACATGCTAACATGCACACTAAGTAGGACTAATAATCTAATCGATGTGAATGTCATTGGTTAACTCTCTTTGTGTCAGCTCTGTGATTGGATGGTGATCAGTCCAAGGTTCCCCAGCTTGAATAAACGCCATTTTATAAGCCACAAATGATATGCGCGTTGCAGAAATGCAACTTGTAATGAAAAAGTATGAGGGCGGTGTGAGTCAAGTCTTAATCAAAAGACTGTCTGGGAAAACTGTCAGCCGTCCCACAGAAACGATGCTTGACAATAATAAGACATATGAAGTAAGGTCGGGATACATGAAAATTTCTGTGTACTGTACACTTACACTGACAATCAAAGTGTTGTTCGCATGAGTGAAGCTTAAGGCAGAGCTGTCCAGAGGAACTTCACTGCGATCCAAATCCGGAATGCCAAACTTCTTGTAATACCTGGAAAAGAGAGTATGGCTTTATGTGCAATCTCAAGGCCAGCAATTCCCAATCAGTGTGCCTCAGCACGTTCGTGTGCTGTGACAGATGATCAGATACACCCTGAGAAATTATTGTGATTATTTCATTTAATTGATCCAGAAAATAAAAACAACACAACTATATATTTGTTCAATTATCTGTCCAACATACAGCGACAGGCGAAGCAATGAAATTCTCTTCTACTTGATCACAGAAAGTACATATTTAATTGTGTATCCACCTGTTGTGACTTTTTTGTTTGGCAGTGTCCAGTGGGATTGTTTTTAATGTAAAATACATGCATCAGCTCAAAAAAGGTTGGGTAAACCTTATAGGTAAAGGCATATGTAGAGCGAACAGTGCCATCTATTGGAATGATATAGGATTACAACAAGTGGGAGTGTGAGCGTGTTCAGGCATAGTTACTTTTTGTTGGAAGTTTTTATGACAATACATCTTTCAGCTGTTTGCACTGAAACATTAAAGACGTCTTTGGGGTGGGGAAGGTTCCGGATTCTCCATTGAAAATTGCTCTTTGTATCTTTACGCACAAACACAGGCTGTGGGGGGGAAAAAGAGAGATGTCTCTTCAGTCCAACTGTCATGCAGCATGTTGGAATCAAGACTGCGGGGAGAAAACATACATTGGAGCAGTTCTCTTTTAGCATCTCAGCATCCAAAGAGGCGACAGAACCGACAAGGGGCTCCCCAACTTCTACCTGCCATTGACCTTGAGCTCCAAGTGTGTTTTTGTGACGCCACTTTCGTACTGTAAAGCACCAAATGTTCCACAAAATACATCATCTTGTGGTAAAAAAATCATGGTTAGTGGATGACGCTTGTCGTGCACTGCTTACCAACAAGTTCATCTGTTCTCAAGTCATACTCTTCGGCCATTTCTTTTCCATCTCCAAAGAGGTAGTGGATCTTCCTTTTCCCTTATATATTTGGAAAGGCACAACTTTAGGAAAATTAGGAAGCAAATTGAAATATCATCACAGTCCTCGGTACACGTAGCAATATTCACTCTTAAGCCATGATCCATCAATATCGCTTCCATCAATGTTTTATCCCGCTTGTCCTCATTAGATTGCAAGTTAACTGGAAACACCCAAGCAGTACTCTCGGTCAGTCACAAGCTTTGGCCTTTGAAATCTTATTTTGCTTGCCATCATTAAGTCAAGTCAATGGTGATAAGCAATATCCAAAGAGTGACTGCACACTCAAATTTGACGATTAGATCTATTTAAAAAATGGAATGTAACTACGTTGAAGCTGATGACTAAATTGGCTCTTGTTATTAATTTTATAGTGTGCTCTTAGTTATTTTTACGATAGCGTGTGATTTGTAACCGATTCTACACCAATGGCATTTGGAGAAAAAAAAGTGAAATTACAGAATTGAAGTTCTGCTCAACCATTGACATCGAAAACACATTCTAAATTCTACAAAAAATGTCGTAATTTGTACTCACCATCGTGAATCAAAGCAGTTTTCTTCGACGATTTTAGGTTGTCGATCCAGCTCTGCACAGCCATGTTTGTGTTGTGCAGAGACACTTCCGGAATTAAACCGTAACCAAGGCAACTCACATTAACGAAACTTAATCAGAGCTGCTGTTATTAAAAGTATGAATTTATGTCAATAAAATTTAATTTCACAAGTATATGAATGAATATTTGTGTTTTCACATCACTTGTGCGTGCCATCAGACTTAGAAAGAATATATAATACAACAACACAAAAAGCATGTCAAAACAGTGCTAAAACCTTAACCCGGAAGTGTTTGCTGCCCAACGTTTTTGTGAATGGGACCTTTAAGAGACACTATAAACATAAACATTTTCAAATACTCTTTTTTAAAAAAGCATACAGTCATAAGAGAATACTTTTTTTCGATTATAGCATTTATCGAAAGAAAATGGCAGGGAAACAAAAATGCTAATTTGTGCTAAAACAAATAAACCGGAAGTGTTTGATACTCGACTTTTTCTTTGTGGATGTTTCATTTTACCGACACTGTAAACATAAAAATTTCCAAATATTTTTAAAATAATACAAAACATACAGTAAGACGAGACAATTTTTTAAATTATAAAATATAACGGAAAAAGGGGTGGGGAAACGAAAATGCAAATTCGTGCTAAAACAAATGAACCGGAAGTATTTGCTTTCGACTATTTTTGTTAACCAGTGGGTAAGTAAAACATTGGAAATCATTTTTTAAAACCGCTCGGTACATGTTTATTATACAACTAGTTGACCGATTCCTTGTGGACAAACGTATTGAGACACGTATAAGTGGTGCTCCGAACATTCTGCCACTGAGTGCGAATGACCGATTATCGTGGAAAAGTACATGATCAGAATCAGAAATCCCTTTATTGTCATTGTACTCAAGTGTGCAACGACATTAGAGAGCTCTCCTCTCCAGTGCAATACAACAATAATTCAGATAAATATATAAATTAGATAAATAAGAGAATAGTTAGTGCAATGTAAAATAATACTGAATAGGATATATAAAAACACATCACGTTGCTGTTCTGCAAGGTAAGGGTGGTCGTGTGTGTGTGTGAGAGTTTAGAATGGAGATGGCTCTTGGAAAGAAACTCTTTCTCAGTCTATTGGTCCTTGATTTGATGCACCTGTAGCGCCTGCCAGAGGGCATCAGGTCGAACAGGTGTGAGTTTGGGTGGGTATTGTCTTTGACGATATTGAGAGCCCTGCTGAGGCACCGGGCGGTGTAGATGTCAGACAGTGAGGGGAGAGGGCAGCCAATAATCCTTTGCGCTGTTTTGACCGTCCTCTGGAGCCTCACTCAGGCTCTCGATGGACGGCATGTCTATCAATTCCTGTCGATGCTCACAAAATAATAATAAATAAGTAAATAATGATATTAACTTGTAGTGCATAGTTTTGTTTTAGAATCATTTTGATGACTGTCCTATATTTATAGAAATGCCTCATATGGCAAACAAAAACAACGTGAAAGATTTAACTATTAAAGCATTTTCTGATATCCAGCTGGATTTTGTCTACTTTTGTCTAATTCATGTTCACTTGGCAGGCCCCTGGCTTGCCCTTTTCACTCTGAAGATGGAACCGTGTCAAGGGATTATGAAAGCTTTCCCAAAAGTTAAAAGGGCCCGAGATTCTCAAGGAAAGGCTTCTCCCCCTTTAAAGAAGAAATCGGATGAATTTGATGTCACTGGTTCGTATTTTTTGTGTTGGTTGCAAGTCGCATCATGTTCCACATTCCATTTTATTCTTTTTGTTTCCCTTTGCTTAGGAAATACGTTTAATGGTACCTCGGTGTACATCCTGCCTGCGGGAATCGGTAATGCAAGATGTCAAATCTTTCAAAAACAAATTCAACAGAACGGAGGCCAGACTGAGTCCTCGCTATGTGTTGGTGTCACTCATGTTGTTGTTGATGACAACATGGAGTGTGACAGGGCTCTGCGTCTCATCAAGGTGGATGTGATGCCTTCTGGGGTCCATCTTGTCAAATGCAGCTGGTTAAGCTCGTGTATCAGTGAGAAACGACTCTTTGATGAATCAAGCTACAGTCTTTTACCAAAGAGGTAATGCCTATCATTGCTTTGTCTGCTGTGGTTAAAATTAAGGAGCAAAGGCAGATCTACATGCATTTACACCTTATTGTATTTCAGTCTGTATTTGTACAGGCACTCCGGTTTTATTGAGAGTGTCTTCTCTACATTACAGAGGAGCCCGTTTGACTTGAGATGTTGTCTTGGTCCTGTTATTGTATGTCCTCTCTCATGTTAGGGATTTTGAAACTCAACAAGAAAAAGACTTGCAGAATGACAAATCTGAAATTGAAATTCTTCCCACGCTAGAATGTGATCAAAGCAAGCAAGGGGAGACATCAGACACGGTCAGTGGCTGGTACATTTGTAGAAAGGTTTTACGCATTGTCCAAGTAAATGTGGTCATTGTCAGAATGGACAACTCCTTATCATAACCACCTTATCTATTTCAGAGTGTATCAGGCAAAGAAGAAGCACGAGGAGAAGATGACGCCGTCAGTCAGAGTCACCTGGAAGCTCTCATCACAGGCCAGCGCCCCAAAGAAGAAACCACTGGGCTCAGCCTTGAGCCCGGTCGAGACACTTCCGCTCGTACGGTGGTCTCAGGGAAGTGGGTCTGTGCGCAATCTTCTCAGTCCAAAAGCAATAACTTCAACAAACACATCACCGACAAACTAGAACTACTGGCCAAGGCTTACACACACCAGGGAGACAAGTGGAGGGCGTTGGGGTATTCCAAAGCTGTCAATGCACTGAAGAGCTACCACAAGCCCGTTACATCGTATCAGGTAAGCTAATGAAGATGTAAGAGATACTGTAGCCATTCACAAGATGCAATGATCCCATCAATTTCTCATTTTGTTCTTCCTCTCTTTCAGGAGGCATGTCTCATCCCAGGAATTGGCAAACGAATGGCAGACAAAATTGATGACATCATGGAAAGTGGTCATCTGCGCAAGCTCGATCACATCGGAGAGGCTGTGCCAATATTGGAGCTTTTCTCTAACATTTGGGGTGCGGGAGCGAAGACAGCACAGCTTTGGTATCAACAGGTGAAATATCCACTCTCTGTCCTCCTTTTTATGTAGCGCTTATTATGTGCTGGCTCACAGGCGAAGAAAGAAAGCAGCTAAAATTTAAGACTCAAACATTCCTGTGTGATATGAAGATGTTGATCACTTTTAGACGTAGAACAAAAACTAGGCATGACCAAATAACAAGCTTGAAATTAAAACAGTCATTTCACTTCTTGAGTAACTTTTCCTAGAAGTAGTTTCATCATAGTAATGATTTACAGATTGTAATTGTTTTTGAAGTGTCAGTGTTGTCTTGGATTTTTAATGTTTTCCTATTCATCAGGGATTCCGCACTTTGGAGGACATCCGCACAAAAGCCCACTTGAGCAACTCTCAGAAAATAGGACTCAAGCACTACGATGACCTCTTGGATAGAATGCCCAGGGAAGAAGCTACAGCCATTGAGAAAGTGGTAAATGCATAGCATCGTGCACATTTCCGACGCGTCTGATCGCTTACATCGCAATTCTTGGTCATGCAATCACAGAAACCCGTTTATATCGGGTTGTAAATTCTCTGCAAAAAAAAAAAAAAAAATCTTATTATTTCTGCCTATGTGCAGGTGAGGCATGCTGCCCAAGCAATCGATTCTGGCCTGGTGGCAATGGCATGTGGCTCGTACCGTCGAGGAAAGAGCACCTGCGGAGATGTTGATGTGCTTATTTCACATCCAGATGGCAAATCCCACAAAGGTGTATTCAGAAAAGTGCTCCAGAGCCTCCATGACACTGGTAAACTCTGTCCGAATGATTAAGTAGACGCTTTTGTCATCCATGGATACTCAAACGAGTATTTTATTTTGGATTATTTCCTCAGGCTTTTTAACAGATGATCTGGTGAGTCACGAGGAGAACGGAGAGCAGAAAAAATACATGGGCGTCTGCCGCCTGCCAGGACCGGACCGCCGCCATCGCAGGCTGGATGTCATTGTGGTGCCTTACAATGAGTTTGCCTGTGCTCTTACGTACTTCACCGGCTCGGCATACTTCAACCGCTCCATGAGAGCCCTGGCAAAGACAAAGAACATGAGCTTATCAGAGCATTCGCTCAACCAAAGTGTGGTGCGTCACGGTAGTGCCAAGGTGTATGCTGGCACTCCCCTACCGACACCTACGGAGAGCGACGTTTTTAATCTTTTGGGTATTCCATACAGGGAGCCTTGTGAAAGGGACTGGTGACGGTTTTCAATCACCGCGCTATATTCTTTTTAAAATTTACAACAGGTTCAATCTGTTCACTCGTGACTAACTTCAACGTTGATTTTATTCAACGGCTCAAAGGGAGCGCCTCCTCTGAAATGCTATACAATAATGCACAAATGTTAAATACTAGATTCACAATCTCAGTATGTCATGACTTGATAAACATGCAAAGATAATATATTTAATTCTGTTTTTATACGCACGCTATTTTTTGGGGAGATGATACAATGAAATATCGAGAATTTGCTGCGTCTTAAAATGAAACAACTAATCATGTACGATTTACGTATAAATAAAATGTATTCAACAATGTGTATTGTGTTTTGGAATTAATGTACAGGTGCTTGAAGGTTGCAGCTGCAAGACTATCAACCTGCGTATCTGCAAAGGAAACCGGTGAACAAAATATTTGAAAACAGGTGAGTGACGTGAAGGGAGTTTCGACACTTTAAAACTTTACCATGCAAAGTGAAAGCTATATACAAATAAACAATATTCAGATGCTGTGGTCTGACAAGTCCATACATTTGTTATTGGAAATCACGGATGCCTTGTACTTAGGTCTTGGTGCGTTGAAATGTTTTGAGCTATATTTTACACAACACCCCAACTTCAATGCAATCCAATTATTACGGGATTTACCAGTCGGAGATATTTGTTAAAATATCTAAGAAAAACTTCTAAGTGCCATTTTCGCTACGGTCATCTGATGGGGTGCAAAAACAAGAAAATAATGGGGTAATCCGTCTACACAATCTGTAAATTCTCTTTAAAGTTGTACTGCAGGAGCCCAGGGAAGACGTTTTAGCTGAATCAGTGAGTCTGTCCGTATCAGAACACTGGTTTTCTGGATCTTTGTCTATGCAGTCTTCCTCTTGCACATCGCTCATCATGCTGCAAGCAGAGTTGAAATAGTCACTGCACTGGTGGTCCGGGTCTTTGTTCAGGTGAGACATTGTAATGAACGGCTGCAGCAACGCCTGATGGGGCGAGATCCTCTGGTCCCCGTCGAGGTGCAGCATCCATTTCAAAAGCTCCACAAAAGCCCTCCGGTCATCCACCTCCGACAGATCAGTCTGTACGGGATAAAAGGTGATAAGAGCATCCAGAGAGCTGGGTGGTTCGATGAAGCCGCTCCACTCAAGAGGTGTAATATGGTTGACTGCTTCATACTCCTCCCGTGTCCTCAGTCTGTAGCGTAGACCTTCGCTGTTTTCCTCTTTAACGAAGAAGCATTTGGTGTATTTCCCCGCACGAAGCAGGTGGTGCTTTGGCTGACCCAGAACATCCACCATACACTTCATCATCTGGTATTCACAGTCAACGGGGAAGAGGTTGTCAGCAATGTAAAGGAAGACCAGGACGCAACCGACGCCCCAAACGTCTACAGCCTCAGTGAAGGGAAGGCCAAGGGCAGCTTCTGGAGCTCGGTAACCTTTTGGCTGTATCCTCATACCGGGATGGACGCAGGAGACCACCTGAGCAAGACCGAAATCTATTAACTTTACCCTGAGGGGACAGTCCTGCTTGTTGACACACATGATGTTGTCTGGTTTGATATCGGTGTGCAAGATGCCAAGACGCTTAAGAGCATCCAAGGCCACCAGCAACTGTTTAGCAACTGAGCGGATTTCATTCAGAGACATGGGCTCCCAATCTCGTCCTATGAGCAAGTCGAACAGGTGACAGTCGAGCATTTCAAAAACCAGACAGGTATAACCCATGCAGTCAAACCTCTCGAAGAATTTAATGATATTGGCGCGGTCTGGGTTCAAGTCGCTGACCAGCTTCAGCATGGCTAGCTCCTTCTCAGTATCCCTGATGAAAGCAGCGCCCTTCTTAATGATCTTTACTGCCACTGTGTCCTTGGTGGTCTTTTTTAGGCACTTGGCCACTTTTCCAAAGCGGCCTTCACCCACAAACTCCAGGATGGTGTATGTTGAAGAACCACTGTTTAATATCTGGCCTGGCGGGACGTTACATGTCATCAGCACCACTGAGGAAAGGCACATGCAAAGAATACATTGTCATATTATGGTCCAGAAAAACATTTATAAATAATGATAATAAGATTAATACATTTAAACTAACGTTTGAAAGTACCACAATATCACACTGGCAGTGATTAATCAAAGTGAATGGAGAATGTTAAAAGAAAATTGATTTTTAAATGAATCTCTATTTAGGCTCGTCATAACGAACACCAAGCTGCAATTTAGACTCATTTATAATTTGTCAATTTTTGATAAATTAACAAAAATGCAAAAGAAAAGTAACAAAACATTTTTTAGCATAAGACATAAACACAACGCGAATTGGAACCACGTCTTCCTTCCATAAATAATGGAAAAATACATTTCTATTTGTCCAGTGATGTAGACCAGAATTTAAACTGTAGCTACGCTGGTCCAGCAAAGAAAATGTGCCACAATTCATACTGAAATCCAGATTTTTCTTTTATTGCTCCTCAATGTTCCATAATCGCATTACAAAATCAGAACATGTCATCGAGGCCATTCCCAAAATACATCTCAACAGAACATGCACAAGCACTGTTTAAATTGTAATTGGGAATTATTATTTTTTTGGCGAGGGTAAAATCGTCGCTCGTCGCAATTATTCACCATACGCATACGGCGACAGAAAGGCAACGTCAACGTTGTCGTTTCGGTTTCATTTAATAGAACGCGCATGCGCACTTCGAGTCAGTTTATCAAACAGGACTATAATCGCTACATTTAATTAAGGTGTTTGTGTTTGTGAAGATAACCATCGGTTAGTTTAATGTGGGAGAACCTGAATCAAGACGAATTAATCTGCGAGGCAAAATCACAACAAAGCTATCAAAGCATCTTCGGCATGCGATTCTCCAAGAAACTACACGTAGGATGAAGGTAGTAGAATTTATTAGTCTATCAAGTGTGTTGTTAACAACTAAAACCTTTGGCCATATTTAACTCTTACCTGAGTCACATGATGTGCCAGAAGTTAGGGACTTTATGCACGATGACATATTTTTAAATTAGGAGGTCAGAAAAAAATTGCATATTATACATTTCAAGTTTGGCAACTGGCCTTCGCCGGCGGAGGATTTTTAACTCCGAGCAGATCCACCTCAGAGGTCTGAGGTTGGGAGTTTGGCCCCGGCTCTCCGGTTTCAAATTTTCATGGTTGGATTGGGTCTTTTGTCAATCTGTGCCTGTCTACCGAACCGTCCGGTGTACACCGCCTCGTGCCCAAAGTCCACTGTCACCAGTTAAGGAGGAGCGGTCATGAAAATGGATGAGTGGGACTCGTTCTGCTGTTTTGATGGTCGTCCACTAATTTCGACAACTGAAACTCTATGTGACGTAGCAGCAGGGGCGGGGCTGGATTGCTGCTGGATTACGTATCCCAGAGGCATTATGGAGAGTGCTTCAGCGTGCTCACCTGTCGTTTCATGAAAAGCGTCTTCATGGAATTGCGGTCATGTAACGCAGAACAGCTTCGCGGTGCTTCGTTATTAATTGACACTTCTTGCTCTGAGTTGGGATGGGAACTGATCACAAGTCAATGCAGGAGACGAGCACACATAGAGGCCACCTCTCACACACTCTTATACCTCAGGGCGTTTTTTTTTTTAATCTTGAATTAATTGAATATGCATGTGGTTTATACTTGAAGGAGGAAGAGTGGCATGAACACTGACAGCCGAGCAATATTTTCGGTCTCCCGAACATCTGGCTCGTACTAATAATTCCAACAAGCTCCTCTTCCTGGATCCCCTCAGATACGTTTGATATTTCGCTTTGTCAATTTCTGACTGGCTTAATACACTTTCTATGTGGAGCTCTGCCAAAATTGTCTTGGAATGACGTCACACTTCTGGATTTGTCACTCGGCAGAATCTCACTTCGGGAAAATTGTTATTTTGTCATACTATATATCAAATAAAAATTTTACGCCATGCTTTATTATTTATATTAATTTTAATTACTTGTGACGCAAAAACATTTAATTTGGCATTTTACGAATTTACGTCACACTAGATCTTTAAACCCACGGATAAACGATGTTAGAACATTTGGAAGTTGTATGCTTGAGGGTTAATAAGAAACGAGCTGTATTTTCTACATGAGTTAATATGGGAAAGACGCATGATTTAGTGATTGGTGAGCTTCCAGTGGAATATCCAATGGCGTCGCAGTCCGCTCCACAGTACCAGCCACGCAAAAGTGAAGTACGCCCTTCACGTTGCTCACATGGATCCCGTCGAGGTGATCACGCCACACCCCAGCAGAGCAGACACTAGGCGAACTCTCCTGCGGGGAGGAACAAACAGATTGTGTAACAGCTGCAAGAACCGTGGTCCTCGACAGGAACCAGTTGCTCGCTAAGGTCCATTCCACGATGCCGGGGAGGCGGCGGCACTCACAGCGGCCTCTAAGCGAGACATTGCCCGAGAAGTAGTCGATGATATTCGGGTGAAGTTTGTCAACCACAGCGGTTGCATATTTTAGCCTTAGACGTTGCAACTTTTTTTTTTTTTAGGGAGGAATGAAAGTCGCTTCGGTTGTTAAAATGGGATTGTTTTTGCACAACGTTGCTTCTGTCACCCCCACAGCTTCCCCAACAGACAAGGTAAGCTGTCCTAAGCGAGCTCCTTTTCTCCGTGAGGGCTGTTAGCGAAGCTGCTAATTACCTGCTTAAGTTAGCGCAGGCAGTGTAAGCAGTCACTAGTTTGTTAAACATAAAGCTAACGCTGTCGCATAGAAGACGTTCTAAGATTTATTGATGTTGCTCGTTGGCTAGCTTTTAGGAGACTTTGTCAACGCCAAAGCTGCTCGCTAGTAGCTTTTTTTTGCTACCGAAACCTAGCATCGCTAAAGTTAAGGAATCCCGGAGGAGTCGGGGCCTTGCTTTCGTGTGTTTTAGACTCAAGATAGTTGCATAAACTTGGCGTGAAAGTCGCTGTGCTATTTGCGATTTAATGAGGCTTCTGTTATGGAACGTCCGCTTGGCATTCCTTTTTCGGTACATTCCTAATGCAGTTGTCATTTAATAGACACGACGTTATGATGTAAACTGAACTCGACAGCTATTGCTTGATGCACTTTAAAGTTGAATTGATCATGAAGTGTTTGGTTATACAGGAGTATATTTGGAACATTATGGTTTAGACGTTTCATAATCACCTCACCTTTAGAGACAAAGACTGAGTCACTATAATATATTTGCATAATGGAATGCATTAATGCAAGAGTGCAGTACAGCTGACTCGGGAGCAAAGTACTAAAATGAAAGTGTCAAGTTGAGTTTCATGTTTTTAAATGAATCATCCCATCCAACTAAGTTAAAACTCAAGGAATCTTATTGTTGGAGTCATTTTAGGAATGACGCAAAAAAGACAAATTAATTTGGAACGAACAGAAAGTTGCATTACGCAACTCAAGTGTGAAATTGATGTGGATTGACACAAAACAATAGCCAGGTTTACACGGAGCCATGTGTTCAGATTATAAAGGATCCGAATGATGAATCGGAATGAAAATGCTCCCCATAAACATCTCAATCGGAATAAAAAGGCTGAATCAGAATGGAATTTCAATCGGATTCATAGGGGTGGTATATTCCATTTGCCAATCTGAACGATCGTCATGTAAACGGTCAGATCGGAATAGCCAGGCTGCGTCCCGTCTGCGCATGCTCTGTCTTGACACAAATACAATACAATTCAATACAACTTTATTTATATAGCGCACAAGCATCATACAGAGTCCTGACATTTCAAGGTTACTAACGACACATAATGAACTAGTTTGCACTTCCACAGTGTTGGAACCATTGTTCGTTTCGTAGAGACGCGTTACGTCACTCTTGTAGACATGAAACTCGGTCAAAGACTAAGGACCACCTGTACTTAGCAAACGATGCATATCCTCGCAGCCGTGTGTTTGCTGTGTGTATATTTCTTTTGTTTATGTATGTAATTGTAATGGCCCTTGACCAGTTGGAGGTGTCACATGGCTCAGGCGACTTGACGGTTGACATATCAGCTGTGTTTTATCAGTGTATCGTCACCGTCATAATAGTTATCAACACTTATATATGATGATTAACTTTTATCTAGCACCAGAATGTTTACATGTCAGACATTATCCCGTTGCACAAATTGGTTGTGGATCAAAATGGGATTTGTTCAGCGAATCAGAATAAGAGTAAAGTGATGCACTGTGTGTATGTGGGGAGTGCGCATGTGGTGGTGTGGAATTAGGATACACAAAAGAAATTTCAGCCAGAAATTGCCCAAAAGTGCTTTTTCTGCTGCGGGCAGAACGTCACGCCGCCATGGCCGCCCTCGATACAACTGAATCAGCCATGCGTTCGGCGACAGTCTGATGAGCAGAAGTGGGCGGTGCGGATATTAACCCGGCCATTAACCTGCGTGGAGAAAATTTCGGGCGCACCAAATGATGGCCTCTCTGGGAGCTACGAGCTTGCATATCCGATGCTGATTGGTCACTCAGTGAGTCACGCTCAAGACTGCACGTTTTGAGTGACAGCAGAACCACTGTTTTCCATTCGCTGCGTTTGAATTTTCATCTTTCCTCTAAACACCAAATTTGTGGAAAGTTGTCCGAATTAATCGAATTTTAATCATTTTCTTTTTGGCGTCTCACAATCTCAAAAACATGATAATCAAAAATGATTAGTATGCTTCGTGAAAGTTACTTGAATTCACCATGAAACTTGCGCAGCAACTGTTTGACGTGGATGTGACGCTTCCCTCCCTGAGTGTGCGTTAGATAAGTTGCTTATTCGTTGACATCAATTCCGTCGACGCATTGTGTTTTCCAATACTGTTTTTGCAAAAGGACCACCACCATCAATACAAGAGCTTAAGACGCAAACAAACTGAATGGTTAGATTTGGAGTATCAAGTGGCAATAAAGGCCCAGGTGGCCATGTTGAGAACATAAGCCAGCAGATCAATGAAAACAGCTGAAGTTATCTGAGATGTCGTGTTTTTGCAAGTGTGTGTGTGTGTGTGTTTTTCATTGTCTCTGTTCAGCAGCATTTTGGAACATGTAAAATCAGTTCAAAAGATCATCAAAATTAGGTGAGAGATGTCGACGCTATGGCTGTGGTCAATTTAATGTTAGCAGTTGAGTTTATGACGATCAAATGGATTCTGTGGACTGGTCTCAATGCTGTTGCTTGGAAATTTCCATCGAGCAATCCTTGCTGGGCTCGATCTGTGTGTACGCGCGTGTGTGTGTGTGTTATAGTTGAACTGGGTTGGTGTGTGAGGCAAGAAGGGGGGAAGAAACAACACTGACTGTTTGAGAGCAGTTTTTGTGTGGGAGTGTGACCGATGTGGTGGAGGGACCGGTCCGGGATTTTGGACCCAGGATTATCATGCCTTTCAGTTCGGGTCGCGTGCTGGTAATCTAGATGGAGAAAAGTCCTAACTTCCTACGGATGTCTGGCTATCTTAAAAATTTTAATTTAAAAGAAAATGTTTCCCTAGATGAATGCATAAAGCTTTCATGTGATTTTATTCCCATTTTTCTTTCTTTCAGTTCTGTCATCATTGATTATGTCTTAAATGAATGCTTTGTGACGTTTAGAAACATTCAATATGAATTGTGGTTCTGTGCATTTTTATCGTCTTGCAGAGCCTACTTCTATGCGAAGGTGTCAACAACCAGAGCTACATGTGTGAGTCGGGTCACTGCTGTGGAGAATCTCAGTGCTGCAGTTACTACTACGAGCTTTGGTGTAAGTGTCCATCGATTTTCTTGCTCATTCTGTCAACACATAAATATGCAGGATTTGATTACCATATTTGATTTCCGATGAAACATTTTTTTTTTTTTATATGATTTATAATGTTCCAAAAAATGCTTTGTTGAAATCATATTTATACAACTTAGGGATTCAAATTTAGATACTCCAATTGATGGGCAATTGGCTCAATTTAAATAAAAAAAAACACTGGTGGGGAGTTATCTTCGACAAACATATTTGCTAAATTTTCACAGAAAGACCGTTAAAAGTTTTGACAAGGTGTGTCCGTGTTTTTTGCAACGTGGGTCAGGAAATATGACAAACTCGTCCCTCTTATGTGACGCTATTATGAAAATGTGATGAAACGGGCTATTTTTTGTTGTCAAACATGATCACTGCATGTGGATTGTGCCTTGTTGCAGGGTTTTGGTTGGTCTGGGCTATCATCTTCATTTTGATCTGCTGCTGTGTGTGTCACCATCGCCGCACCAAACACCGACTGCAGCAACAGCAGCGACAACACAAGATCAACCTCATTGCTTATCGTGAAGCACACAACTATCCCTCCGTGCCCTTCTACTTCAGTAAGAATTCTTCTTCTTCTTATAAACGTCTTGCTTCCAATTTGTTGGATCATTTTATTGCTGCGTGGTCCTGACTTAATCACAGTTCTGATAAACCTTTGAGCTCGACAGCGGTGGTCCTCCAACACCGGGCCGCGGTCCACTTTGGACCGGGCCGCACAAATGGAAAAAAAAAAAAAACAAGGACTTGCCGTACTTCCGGTTTATTTATTATTCGAGGCCTCAAAATATTTAATTTTGAAAAATGACTGACTTCTCTCCGTTACATCGGACTTTTGACGCACGTCGAGATGCTAATTGTCTCGGTCGCATTACGCCGGTGCTTCTTTATTTCGTGCCGTACTACAATAAATAAATGTAATTGCACATCCACTCCAATAGTTGGCAGTGGCGCTCTCCTTGCCCATTATACGCAGCGAGTATTAACTTTATGGTGTAGTTTGTTTTTTCTTGCAACAAAAATGCTGTTATTTATAGTTGCGACGGGGAGTCGGAGGTGGGGTGGGGTAAGGGCGCAAATTGTTTTCTTTTTGCTTCTTTTAATTGAGTAGCACTTCATTCCACTAATATTAAACCCACTTGCTAGCAAAATTAGTAAAAAAACACATCACGTACATCATACGAAGACCGCTCTGAACAGCATGCGCCCGACCTCAGTCACTAAAACTTCTGCCATCACATTTGCAGTGACGCTCATTCAGTTCATCTTTACTTATTTGCAATCAAGCTAACTGCATCGTCGTTGAGACAGCTCTTGACCTCAATCTCTTCACTCATCTTCCTCTCTAGGGTTTCTACCAAGCTACCTGTTGCCAGATTATGAAGAAGTCGTGAACCGTCCGCCTACTCCTCCGCCACCCTACAGTGCCTTACACTCAGGAGCATCGGCAGCCGTCTCGCAGCCTCACCCCGAGCAGCAAGATGGACGCTGTCCCGCCGTTCAACCGGCCCCGGCGCCCTCCGACTCGGACAACCTGTGCAACAGGCCCCGTCGAGAGGAGCCGCAAACAGCTGCTTTAGATTTGCAGCCAAAGGCTGACGACAAGCCAGCGCAAACAACGCAAGATTCCGGCATGATACTTTTGTCGGAGGGTATCAGCGGCGAGAGACTCGATCACGAGGATAAGAGAAACGACTGCAAGGATCCTCTTTTGAAGGACCTGTCAGACGACAAGGATCGACTCCCGATTGGTAGAAGGCGACGATTTACCGGCGACTCTGGGATTGAAGTGTGTGTGTGTGGCTCGCGTGGGAGCAGTGGTTGTAACGGAGCAGGTGGTCTGGAAGGCAAGGAGTTGCGGGAGCTGGAGAGCCTGCTGGGCCGCGAGGGAGATGAGGAGGAGGCTGGAGACTTCTGTGATAGTTGCGTTCACCGGTCGTCCTTCGGCGTGGAGGAGGAGCCGGCGCTCGGCGGCTTGGAGAGGCGCGCGGCACCCGGATCGTCCCAGCCGGCGCACCTAACGGACAGCGCCTCATTGCACCCTCCGGTGTGCCTCCTCCACACCATCAGTGAGCAGGAGGGTCTTCACCACAGCAACAGCGCTGAGCCACAAGGTTGAAACGCACACCGTGGAACATAGAAGATTTTTTTTTTTATGGGGCACAAAAAGGGCTGCAAGCCTCAAAACTTACTAAAGTGAGTATTGGTGCAAATTATTTGTGGGATCCAGAAGTAACATTTCCAAAGTGACTGATGACAAAGAGCTGGTCTACACACCGGACCTTGAAGTGGGCTTGGCTGACGACAGTTTGTGTCAATGACGCAGATCGCACAGTTGTTACCTTTGCAAGCTCCTGCATATGTGATACACATGGCAAAGATTCGACCGCTGTGACGTCAGAAAGCGGAAGATGGCTAATCTCATCTAACAGCTGCAGGAAATTAGTTACTACAAGACGCAATCAACAGGCCCAATAAATGTGTGTTTGAGCAAGCACGTGTATGCTGTAGATTATCTGAAATGGACCTGAATATGCTTTCTTTTTTTTTTTTTTTGCTCCCTCCAGCCATTTTGAAAGAAAATGCTTGTGTTTTTCTTGTGCTTGATTCTGAACCACTAGCTCGAAGCGCATTAACAAGTCTTTACGTGAGCAATTCCTATTTTGCACAAAGAGTATTTATCTTTTATAAATGAAGCGTTTAACTAAGACTATCATTTTGTTGTTCACATTTACGTCTTAAGTTGCAGCTTAGTGACATTTTTCAGGGGTTCATGTGCAAGCGATTCACTTGTTGGTTCGTGTCATTGCCTTTTGGTTAACTTCCTGAATGTTTTCCTGAATCTGTGTGTGCCTACTCGGTGAGCTGATAAGGGGGTACAACGGCCCCTGCGAGTCGTTTGAGCAGATTTATTTCACCTTCACCAGCAGTACGCTATCGAAAGCACTGATCTTAGTTGCTGCATTTGAATTTCTCGACGCAGATTCTTCTGCGATGGTATGAATAAAGTTACTGTTGAATATTTGCGTGTCGTGTGGAGTATGACACCAATCACATTTACAGATGATAAATTGCACACAAAAAAAGTTAAATATTTGCCCACATTTTATAGTAAATTGAGGTATGAATTGGCTTGTGCGTTCCAAAACACATTTTTTTCTTTGTTTTTGGGGGAGTTGAAACGGTGTTGGTCCATTATGAAGCCATTTCATCAATCGTTTCGCATTAATAATAATCCTCAATGCAATTTTTGCCGAAATGACAAAATGAGACTGATATGAGAACAGAAAATAACAGTTGTAGACTGGAATGGATGCTCTAACTATATAAATATAGAAAGCCCTGAAATTAATAAAATGAATTGTGTGTACGAGTTACATGTGACTGAATGTCAGTTCAAGAACAGACGAAACATTCCTTGGACGGGAATGCAAACAGATTTAAGTTATAAATGATGACAATGCTGCACTACAAAACCAAAATGGCTACATGTTAAAGATCAATTGACTGGTCTCTAACCTGCTGGTAGAATGTTGCACATTTGCCCCCCCGTCGTTATAAATTTCCCCCTAGTTTGAAAGATGAAGAATGTACCTGCATAAAGGACACTGATTACACTTTGAATATGATAAAACTTTACAAATGGACTTTGTTATATTAATACAACTTACAGACCTGTGGAACATCCAGCAGATTCTATGAAGCACAATATTTTCATTTTCACTGAAACAATTAAAAAATGTGCCGTCACTAAAAATAACTTTTTTTGTGTTGAAGTTGTGTGAAGGGTACATGATGATTGAACATACTTGTTCAAGCCAATCAGGTTAAATCATGCCAAAGACTCGCTTACTTCATCACTGTGTGGATGTCCACATATCATTTGAATGTTACTATGTCAACACCAAACAAGATGGATGTACTTTTAATAAACATTTCAAGTTTAATCCTAAATGGTCTTGTTTTGTACTTTCATTTATTACTCTTTCTTGTTACCTTAAAGACAGAATTGTTGCGCACGCTTGTGAAATCATCTTGAAGGAACGCTTCATTGACGTTAACATTGGCACTTATATAAAAGGTTTGCATGTAAAAATGATATCAGTACTAAAATGACCCCCCACTCCAAAAGAAAAAAAAAGACTGCAGTGATTTATGACAAATTGACACTCTCCCTTTTGGAGCTTGGCTTGTTATCTTTTTCCTGTTTCAGCGTCTAAATCACAGCAGGGAGGCAAGCGAGGTACTATTGCTGGCTTTGTCAGTTCTGGGGTGGGTTCGTAACTGGGTTGGGGGCTGACAAAAAAAAGGGTCAAGTGCACAGCTCTGATGATTTCCAATGGAGAGTTTGTGATCGGCCCCTTCAATAACTCCGACCGAAACATGGAGAGAGCAGAAGGGGCGTGGTCATATTCTTATTAAAGTAGGCGGTTTTTCAAGTTCTCTCATTTCCTAATTTAACCCAAATGAAAAGAGAATAACTAATTTAAGTTTAATGATAAAAAAATATCTTAAAAAGCTTGTTAGTAAAAAATGAGCCATCTTGGATTTTGTCCTCCTTTAACGCAATGAACACTCATCTAATTTATTATAGTGAAGCGCAGAGTGAGGTGCGGTCCAGGAAGTGAACTTTGACCCCTCCTCCTTCCTCAAGCGGACTATTTCGCTCGTCCTCTGTCTCCTGCGCCGAATACCCGCAACAGGCTTTTTATTCTAAACAGGACACCGATCTCACTTACCACCCACAATGGCTGTTAAAACAAGGTAAAACAAGCCTCAAACATCTCGTTGCCATTTCGTTTAGCTTAGCTTTTAGCATCGCGAGCCCGTTGCGCTTGTGACTTTAGCCACAACTTGTTTTTATACGACACGTCTGATTTTAATGACAAAAATCTGTAGTGCAGCAAACGCGGCATATGCTTTTACTTAGCCTTATAACAAGACGGCTCGATTTACAATTTGCTTTACAACAAGCTTTTCTTTCCGTGGGACGAAGCACGCTGTATAATGCATTTAATACTCTTTTTGAAGCTTTATGGACACCACCGTTCACCTGGATGTAAAGGTAGGCTAAATTTATAATTATACGTACTCCAATGACTTCCACACTTTGCCCGTCTCGTGTTATTTATTAATTAAAGTTGTTGTTCTCTTAGAAGTACCCCGACCCAACATCTCTATCCCCCTTTTGTGACATCAACTTCTTTGTCTCTTGTTAGGATTATTATGGAAAGAAGTTGCAGAAGACCTCAGATCTGAAGAGTAATGCTTGTGTGGCTCCAGCCCAGCCTTACCCCAAATTCATCCTGCATGCTCTGGAGAAAGTACACCCTGATGTGACTGACAGGTTTGTTGCTGATTTTTAATTAACTTTCTTGGCACAGTATCATTGTCAATATTCTGGAATGGCGTTCCTGTTTTCTCAGATACTATGGATGTGGTCTGGTGGTGCCAGAGTGTCTGGAGGGCTGCAGGATTCTGGACTTGGGCTGCGGGAGTGGCAGAGACTGCTACATGCTGAGTCAACTCGTGGGAGAGGCTGGCCATGTCACCGGCATCGACATGACTGAGGATCAGGTATTTGTAGAATCAGTGGCGGACGGTGCATTTAGTACCCTGGGCCTTCAGTGGGGATTTTTCCAATTTACTCCACCAATGTATTATTTTGAAATGTTTGGAGAAATATTTTTTTCCATTAAATAAAATCTACTATCTGACTCTCATAGGTGTTTTTAAGCTTCGTTTCAAGACAGCGTTATATTAATATATTAACATTTCCCTTATTTTGTCCTAGAGCGATCTCATAAATGTGATCTTATATTGGAAATATTTTCTCCTTCGTCAGCCTCTTCAAAAGCATGTTTTATGCGACAAATATGGAATTTAGTTTGTAAATGTTGATCAGTGCTCCTGATACTGAATAAGCGACAGGAGAAAGCCTGACTGCCCACAACTGTGTACAAGGCATTCGATCCTACAAATGAATATTTCTACTTAGTGTCGTGATGACTTGACTAAGACATTCCTTCCTGTATCTAAAAATAGTCCTTAGTTTATTTATCATATAATTGGACGACTCAGACTAAATCCAAATCTCTTCTGTTATATCTTATCTAGCTTGAAGTGGCCAGAAAACATGTGGACTTTCACACGAAGAAGTTTGGCTACAAGAAGCCAAACGTTACCTTTGTCCAGGGCTACATCGAGGCCTTAACGGAGGCGGGTCTGGAAAGTAACGCTTTTGATATCATCATGTGAGCTGAACTTCTTGCTTCCTGCTCTCACCTTGTAAAGATGCATATTTCTTTTTCCCAATTATCACTCTTTTATCCCTTAGCTCCAACTGTGTGGTGAATCTTTCTCCAGATAAGAAGCGAGTCCTGACTGAGGCCTACGGTGTGCTAAAGGTACATATTTACTCACTGCCTAAATGGGTCAACTGCATATTTTTTGTCATTTTAATTCCCTAAGCTTTCCATGGTAAGTTTAATGGGACTTCAGAGTTTTTTTTTAAAGTGGGACACCAGGATTATTTTAAATTTCCAGTGTAAAGTCCCATTTTTGTTTTTTTACATTGACATTTTTACAGCCCTTGTCTAAAGCAGTAAAATATTTGCATTAACCATGTACTGCACTTGCTCTGCTGATGATTAGGATGGTGGCGAGCTTTACTTCAGTGACATCTACAGCAATGAAAGACTACCTGAGGAAATTAAAAACCACAAAATCCTGTGGGGTGAGTATTTGTGATGTTAGACTGATATATTCGTACTCGCTGCAGACGAGAGGGTGACACGCGACTCGCTACTTAATGCAACATTTATTTTTCACCTGCACTCTTCTACATTAACTTTTGCACAAATGCGGCCACCTTTTGCAATCGGTGACCTGTTTTTTTTTTTTGTGTGTGTGTGTGTGGTATTTGCTGATGCATAGCCATCTCAATTGGCATACCGCAGTTTCAATTCGTTAGTTACGTATCCCGTGGGATTCCTTACACAGCGGAATATCTCAATGTATAATCTCATGACAGGTGAGTGTATAGGTGGCGCACTGTGGTACAAAGATCTGCTGCAATTGGCCGAGGAAGTCGGATTCAGTCCACCGAGGCTCGTTACTACCAGCATCGTCACTGTCGACAACAAAGAACTGCAAGCCATTCTAGGTATGAGAATCCGATCCGTGAAGATCATTCTGTTAAATAAACAACACACAAACACATTTCTTTTCATCTGTTTTGCCTTACAGGGGATTTCAAGTTTGTCTCTGCCACATACCGCCTATTTAAGGTCCCGAAAGGCAGCCCAAAGCCTTGTAAAGTCATTTATAATGGAAACATTACAGGGGCAGAAGACGCTCTCCACTTTGACTGTCAGTACACCTTCAAGGTCTGTATACTTCCTGCAGAATACGATCAAGTTCAAAGACATTTGAACTGAAGGTTTGCTTCTGCCAGGCTGATGAAGTCGTGGAGGTCGATGGGGAATTGGCTGCCATCCTGACCCATTCTAGATTTGCACAGGACTTCACTTTGCAGCCACCGAGTGGCTCCTGTGATCCTTGTGGAGTCAAACCGAAGGTCAGTAGATGACATAAACATGGCAACACGGGGAAAACTTTAAATTCACACTACTGGAAGTGGGCAGCCAACAGAATATTCATTTAAGTTGTAAATGTCTGTCAATGCTTCTGAGAGGCCAGCAAAGAAAGACTGACTGTGCGCATTCCACAATAAGAGTTCTGTGATTGAGATTTATTTCATGGTTGAACCTTTGGACTGACCCTTCGATGTGAATTGAAGATTGCGGAATTTACTGTGATTAGTCATACATGTTTGTGATATATTAATAGAAATACTTTGGACTTGTTCACGGACCAATGTCTTATAGAAGAGATGAAGAATCTCACAAGTCTAGTAAGCTGATATAAAAGACTTGTTTCATTATATGTTTGCATCATATAGAATAGAATCGGAATGTCTAACAGAGATTCTCTCTAATAGTTTTGAGTGAAACGTTGGAATCATAACATGCAAAATTGTGATCTTCATCCTCAATCAGATTTCTGAGGATCCTTTCGAGCTGGCTTTGCAGTTGCCGAAACGGAGTCCAGGTTCTGCCCCAGGGGGATGCTGCAGTACAAAGTCTCCCTCCTGCTGCAAGTGATTGTGTTGAATGCAGCGACCCAGCATCAGAATGTCGATGAAGATCGGGGGTCTTCGATCCTGTTCCTCGAGGGACGGTTGTGCTGCAGCATGGAGAGATGGGAAACGGGCAGGACACCGGCCATCGAGGGACAGGATTGAGGACCCTTGATGTAGATCATGGTTCTCAATTGGTGTCACCCTACGACCCGCATTTTGCACGTATGACCCACTTTTGCAAAAATTAAGAAGAATTAAAAAAATGCATTGTTCAAAGAATAGCCTTTGAAAACAGCGCGACCCATCCATAGTCACTCCTTGACCCACTTTAAGGTGCCAACCCACCGGTTGCACGAGATAATAGAGTCCAAATTCCATTTATAGACTTGATATTGATACTTGATTATTGTTTATGAATGAGTTTTATTAAAAACAAACAAAAAACTTTTGTCCTCCCTTTATTGGCTCAGTAATCTAAACTTTGCCTAATTGTATGGGGAGTCTCAATGATTATTTTTGTATTTGATGTTGACATTTCTACACATAATGAACAATTTTGCCAATGATGGCCCACTTCTAAATCAAACGTGTTTGTCAACTGGAAAGCAGTGGGAAAATATGTCGATAAATCAGGTATCACTATGAAACTGCTATGGTTATAATGCAAAAACAGATTTCAGAGATGTTTTCTTTTTAATTGAAACGTCAGATCTGTATGGAAATAATTTGTAGGAACCCGTAACAGTTGATCTGGTTGTGAGATAACGAATTTAATGTTCACAAATATTTTAAAATCTGGTTTATACTCCAATTTACATGTTTCAGATGTGTTTTATTTTGAAATGCACCATCAGAACTGAATGCAAATACTGTGGTTGGAGTCCTGAGGGTGTGTAGTAGTCTGCACTGGTTTTGGAATAACAAAAGGGAGCTTTAAAAAATATATATAATAATGGTACAATCACAAGTAATTGCAGCCATTATTTCAGATTTAAAATTACCTTTACTTTCAAACTCATCTTCAGAACTCATGTGTACGCAATCCTAAAACCGTTTACATTCTCCCTGAGTGGAGTGGTGTCCTTACAACAGAGCGATTATTTTATAACTTTAGTCACAATCCAAAGCACCGATGCGCATGCGTTCTATTGTTTTCGTGTTTTATTTTGAAGGCGACTAACGTTGGCGACGTGTTACAGTAATGCACAACTTTGACAACCATTGGAGCCGCTCGCTTGGCTTGTCTTGGTCTTTCCGAGCTGGCCTGTCCCGTGTTGTGGACGTCACTTGAACTACCGATCATGGCTGATAAAACGAGGTAACAGCAACTTGCAAACACGCTAAACCAATCTCCTAATTTTCACAATATCGAATCTGCATTCGTTTCAATTTGCATTGATAAGACACATTTATAGCTATCGGGACAAAGTACAGCATCGATAGCAAACACGTTTGCCTTTTAGAGCGAGTAAAAGTTAGCCTCATATTGGATATTCAGTTCTTACAATCTCGTACTTTGCTACATTTGCGACTTCATCCCGTGTGGGACGCAAACAGTTATTTTTTCTTGTTGCAACGTTCAAAAACTTTATTGACTGCGTTTCGCAAATGCTCGCGAACCTTCGCTAGCTGGTCGCATATTTACGGTTTGATTTAATTACTTATTAATCTTTTAAAGCTTCATCGATACCACCGTTCACCTGGATGTTAAGGTACGACAACACCCCCCCCCCCAAATTATTTTCCCTCCCTCTGACCTGTTTGTCCACTGAAAGGTGAAAGTGATTCTTTTCTTCTCAGCTTTCTTTATCGTTTATACTGCATCTATCATTGCATAACTCCACTCTTAACATTCCCCTCTTGTGACATTCCGTCTCATGTAGGATTACTATGGAAAGAAATTGCAGAAGACGTCAGATATCCAGAGTAATGCCTGCTTGGCTCCAGTGGGGTCCCTCCCAAAATTCATCCTCCAGGCTCTGAAGAAAGTCCATCACGATGTGACTGACAGGTTGTTGCTGAGTAGATTCATGCACTTTATTGACAAAGCACAGTTGTTAATTTTCCAGAGTGGGTTTTCCTCCCCATCAGATACTATGGTTGTGGTCTGGCTGTGCCGGAGTGTTTGGAGGGCTGCAGCATTCTGGACTTGGGCTGCGGGAGTGGCAGAGACTGCTACATGCTGAGTCAACTGGTGGGAGAGGCTGGCAATGTCACCGGCGTCGACATGACTGAGGATCAGGTAAACAACCATTTAGGTCAGTTGAAGTAAATTACACTCGCAAAAAAAAGTTTGGGCTGAAATTTCAGGATTAACCTAAAATGCACTGTCACCTTTCTATGCGTACGTCATGTGACCTGTAAACCTCGGAATACACTTGTGCAACTGTTCAGTGTTTCAGTACTTTTTGGTCTACCTGTTGTTCTCAAACAAGGAGCTGAAAGCACAAGACACAACAACAAATTTCCGGGTTCGGTTGGCAACCCTAATGAAAAAAAAAAAACAAACAAGCAAGTGATGGAAAAAAGTAACGGAAGCAGCGACTTGTTACTTTGCAAAAAACATTCGTATTAAAACAGTGGAAAGAAAATTTTTATTTTAGGGTTTTATATACATTTTAGATATAATAATAATAATAAATTCAATTTGCAAGCACCTTTCCAGACCCTTTCAAGACCCTCAAACACTGTATATCAATAAAAGCAATTATAACCAAACATTTCAAAGTAAAAAAAATAGAAAAAAAAAATAAATAAATAATAAGAATGTTATGTTGAAAATGTCCATAAATGTGCAAATGAGTCTAAAAACGATGTAAAAATCGTGATCGTGATTTAATTTGTAAAAAAATCGTGATGTGATATTTTTGCCATATCCGCCCACCCCTACAACAGAGATAAGGAGACACTGAAAGAGTCACAGAAAGGCACGGACGTCGACTTCCTTGGAAATTTTCATGGATCAAACATTTCTGCTCCTTGGTGAAGAGGACGTTGAGCAAAAATGCTTCCTGTTCACTCGGACATCTCAAACTTGAATTCAAATCTCTTCTGTTATCTAGCTGGAAGTGGCCAGGAAACATGTGGACTTTCACACGAAGGAGTTTGGCTACAAGAAGCCCAACGTGACTTTTGTCCAGGGCTTCATCGAGGCCTTAACGGAGGCGGGCCTGGAAAAGAACTCTTTTAATATCATCATGTAAGACGCGCTCCTTCTCGCCTCCCTTTCCGTTGGCTTCACATTTGAAAGCTGTCGAAATGTTTTGAAATCATCTCTTTCATCACTCAGCTCCAACTGTGTGGTGAATCTTTCTCCCGACAAGAAGAAAGTCCTGACTGAAGCGTATAATGTGCTCAAGGTACACTTGTCTTGAACTGACTTTTGATTTCATTGTCTGAACAAATGTCATCAATGAACAATTTATTGTGCTTGCGCAACTGATTTAGGATGGCGGTGAGTTTTTCTTCAGTGACATGTACAGCAATGGAAGACAAACGGAGGAAATTAAAAACAACAAAGTTCTTTGGGGTGTGTATCCTTCCTCGACTGCCGCGTATTTAATGCACCCGATCGTGTGATCGTGCAATTTTCCAATCCAGGTGAGGGATTTGGTGGCGCGCTATGGTACAAAGATCTGCTACGGTTGGCCGAGGAAGTCGGATTCAGACCCCCGAGGCTCGTCAAAGCCAACGTGATCACGGCTCACAGCAACGAAATGCGAGCGATTCTGGGTGTGACGCTTGTTTCTGTTCTGCCCGACGACCAATAGAGCGCACTGCTGTTGGACATCTTTTTAATTTCTTCTCACCTGTTCTACAATCCAGGTGACTTCAAGTTTGTCTCTGCCACATACCGACTGTTCAAGATCCCAAAAGGCAGCGCAAAGCCTTGTAAAGTCATTTATAACGGAAACATCGCAGGGGCGGACGACTCTCTCCAATTTGACTGTCAGTACACCTTCAAGGTCTGTCGGTTCTCAACATGACGCCAACTCCAGTTGATTTTTGAACTGAAATTTCTTCGGTTCTCAACATGACGGCAACTCCAGTTGATTTTTGAACTGAAATTTCTTTAAAAAAAAAAATGTTTCTGACAGACTAATGAAGAGGCAGAGGTTGATGGTGAACTCGCCGCCATCCTGACCCATTCCAGATATGCGAAGGCCTTCACTTTCCGACCACGAGGAGACACTTTGCAATCTTCTGGAGTCAAGCCTGAGGTCAGTGATTCTTTGAAATGCAGAACGTAAACATGCATATAGTTAGTTTGAGCAGCAGAGGTCAGTACGTTTGTGGTATCGTTTTTGAAATTGTGGACACTCCTAGAGAGGCCTACTTGTCGAGGAAACATGCTGCACATTCTCTCGCACACACACACTCTCTCAAAGCACACATATGCACTCATCCACAAGCACAAGGTCAAGCAGCTGTCTCAGAGTCATAACCAAACTGTGGAGTCATGCTGAGAACCTTGAACAGGAAGGAATGCTCTCTTCTCTAGCTCGTGGAATGCTAGCGTGTCAGCTCTAACGGTTATTCTTTGAATTTGGACAACACGAGATGTTTCGTTAATGACCAGAAATCAAAACGCATTTTCTAATATGGACAATAAAGAAATTAACAACAATAGCATGTTTCCTTTTTTTTTTTTTTTTTAAATGTGCCTTGTGTGAAATGTGACATAATCCTAAAGTGTGATCTCCTGCTCCTTGTTGAATTTATCATTCAGGCAATCTCTGGGGATCCTTTTGAGCTGGCTGCGCAGCTGCAGAAACAGAGTGCAGGTTTAGCCACAGGGGGGTGCTGCAGTACGCAGTCTGCAACCTGCTGCAAGTGATTCTGGGAGCAGAACGCTGCTGCAAGCTTCAGAATCTCCGCAACATGTGGAACAATTGTTCAAATGGCACAAATTCTCCTTTGTGTTTCTGTCTTACACAGTAGATTTACAATTTAGATAAAGTTCACTGTAAAGGTGAAGGACTAAATACTGTATGTTAAAAGCAATTTGGAAAATAGGATGTTTTACAATAACCTGTGTAGAATTTTCCAAGTATTCTTATCTTGAAATCATATGTTGTTGCTACATTAAGGGACATTTGTACTGAAATAACAAGAAATACCCACTTATTTAACATTTCCGAATAGGATGCTCCGAATTTTCGACGAGACATTTAAAAAAAAAAATGTTGGAGCATCTTTATCTCAGCTCAGCTCAAGTCATTTGTATTTTTTCGCACTTTGATGACTGCTGTAGCTGGAACAAACTACTTTACAGAACGCATGATATGAACAATAAAAAATAATATAATCAGAATCCTTTCCTTTATTTGAAGTATTCTTTGATCAGTAGATCTTAAACTTCATGATCACAGCATGCATGATGTCACACGCCTGCCACTATGTTTGAAAGGAAACAAGCAGCTGTAGAATCTGTTGATGAGGAACACAAATACCAAATCACACCTTTTCAAACTAAATACTGAATTACAGTGCAAAATTTTAATAGAATTACTGAGATATTTTCCTTCCAAGGTTATTAGTCTAACCGTGCACTTATTTTTTGTTGTTGTGTCTATTCTATGACTGTAGTAGTTCTTAGAATATACAATAGTAGCCTTAATTTCAATTCAAGTAAACCAAAATGTCCATCACATGAAATATAGTGTTTGCTACTGTAATGTGAACATAGATGTATATGTAAATACATTTCTGGATACATATATATATATATATATATAAATGTGTGAGAACTACATTTTTATTTTTTAGAAAAAACTGCGCTATTCAAAGTGAAAATTTACTGAGCTTGCAAAATGTTCTAGAACGAATCGTGAAGTAATTATTAAGGGGGTGGGGCTCACTTTATAATAATGTAGACTATATATCCATCTCTTACACTTGCATATTGTTTGTACAAAAAGTCACGAGTGGGTCTTGTCCATTTCTTAACATGAGGTGCACTTGTTTTGGAATTGGATTCGTCACTGTGGCAGGGGACGCCCCGCCCCTGGCCTGGAGCCGTCCTCTGATTGGCCCCCGACGCCGTCCGTCTGGAGGAAATCAGAACAGGCACGAGTTAGCCAGTTACCCTGGGCTGGCGAGGGACCACAGTCGTACACGTAGTGGGAAAGAAGAGGTCCTGATGCGCGAGTCACGGCAACCCTCGGCGGAGATGAAGGCGGACTCCGACTGGTTCTGATCTTTCAAAGCCATTTTCATTCAGCAGGTTGCATGCCAGCGGTTGTCATTATGGCAGAGCCGTTATCCCCAGCACCCATCGCTGCAAAAATGGCGTCAGCGAACCGGGTCCGCGCGTTGACATTAATTTTCTTGACTGTCACTGGTTGTTTTGTCACCTCGACAAGTGGCAAGGAAGGGTCCGAGGAGACCGTCATCAGTGGCCTCCGCCTGGAGGACACGGACGACATTTCCTTCATGGATAAAGGCTACTTGCGGGTGAGTGAGCGCTCTCGGATCAAATTAAGAGTGTACGGGCAGAACATCAACAACGAGACCTGGTCCAAGATCGCCTTCACGGAGCACGAGAGGAGCCGGGCGGGGGTGAGCCTTGACAGCTCCTCGGGGGATAACCACAGCCAAGAGGACTTGTCCGGCTTGCATCCTTGCGGCATCAGGACTTCAGATATCATTATTTTACCAAACATTGTGGTGAACCGAAAGACTTCTGGAATAGTTGAGATTGAGGTGAAACCTCTGCGAAAGACGGAGAGGAGCAAAGCGTATTACCTTTGCATCGCCACCCCGGCACCTGCCGTGGCCGGAATGCACGACCCATGGACGGAGAACACCTGGATTTACCACGACGGCGAAGACACCAGGGTGATCGTGGTGGAGGAGAAAAAGTTTTTGTTGCCTTTCTGGCTGCAGGTCATCTTCATCTCAATGCTGCTGTGTCTGTCTGGCATGTTCAGCGGCTTGAACCTGGGGCTCATGGCCCTGGACCCCATGGAGCTCCAGATCGTTCAGAATTGCGGCACGGAAAGGGAGAAAAACTACGCCCAAAAGATCGAGCCTGTCAGGAGCCAAGGGAATTATTTGCTTTGCTCGCTTCTGCTCGGTAATGTGTTGGTGAATACGACGCTGACCATTCTGCTGGACGATATCGCCGGTTCAGGTTTGATGGCCGTGGTCATGTCCACCATTGGAATCGTTATCTTTGGGGAAATCGTGCCGCAGGCCATATGCTCCCGACACGGCTTGGCCGTGGGTGCCAACACCATTTTCCTTACAAAGTTCTTCATGTTGCTCACCTTCCCTGCTTCCTACCCGGTGAGCAAGCTGCTCGACTACCTGCTGGGGCAGGAGATCGGAACCGTGTACAACCGGGAGAAGCTTCTGGAGATGCTGCGCGTCACGGATCCTTACAATGACCTGGTCAAGGAGGAGCTCAACATCATCCAGGGTGCGCTGGAGCTGCGGACTAAGACGGTGGAAGTCGTGATGACGCCTCTTCGAGATTGCTTCATGATACCCTGGGACGCCACCCTCGACTTTAACACCATGTCGGAAATCATGAAGAGTGGATACACGCGCATTCCGGTCTTCGAGGGCGAGCGCTCCAACATCGTAGACCTTCTCTTCGTCAAGGACCTGGCCTTTGTTGACCCGGATGATTGCACGCCGCTCAAAACCATCACAAAGTTTTATAGCCACCCGTTGCACTTTGTCTTCAACGACACCAAGCTGGATGCAATGCTGGAAGAGTTTAAGAAAGGTGAGTTTGTTTGACCCTCTCCTCATTTTATACCTTTTCTCATGGCCAGTTTTTTTTTTTTTTTTTTTCGCCTCGCACACCCTTCAACCCTGCACACGGCAAAAAACGACAAGCACGCTAACATTTTCAACCTAATCCCTCGTGACCCTCATGTTGACCTTTCACCTCTCTTCCTCTTGAATGAGCCTAGAAGTGATGGCGAAAGGTCAAGTGTGTGTAAATCTGAATGCTCTAGCGATGAAGACGAGAGAGGGAGAGAATTGCTGTGGTGAAAGGGGGCAACACCCCCCCCCCCCCCCCCTTTTATGTTTTCGGCCTTAAAAAGCATTATTGCAGCCACATCATTAACGAGGCGCACTTGCCGCAGGTTGATCGCTCACTGCCTGCGCAGTGGGAAGTCTCCTTATCTCCCTCGTTCACTTCCACTCAGTGTTGACGTTCACAAAGTTTCTGTGTTTTCCAGCTCCTGCCCTCCATCCTTTTCATGTCATTCTCATTCAGACATTTTAGCTATGCCCCTCTCTCCGCCCTCCCTTTCTCCCCTCCTCGCTCTCTCTCCCGCTCCGATTTGTGAATGCATGTGGGAATGGTGTAACTGCAAGACTTAAGGTTATCAGGTGGGGGCATCTTGTTTGAGAACCTGCTTAAGTCCCTCTCTCTCCTACTCGCCTCTGAGTGATGGTGGTGATAACTTCTTTTGTCCAGCCGTGGAATGCAGTCATGTGGATAATGAATAACAGCCTCTAACACCCACAAAGCTTCATTTCAATTTAACTCCTCTGCAACTGTAGTTAGTAAAATGTGCGTGTTTCCGAACGTAACTTTGTTTGATGCAACACATTCCGCGGAGTATCCTCCAAAAAACACTCAAGATGCATTGTGTGTTCATTAGAATATTCCCTTGCCTTTAAGAGGATTAATTGTTGTGGAAAAAAAAAAGATCAAATCATTGAGCTCCATTACGAGAATGGAGGTGTAGCTCTTCTTGCCAAATTAGCATTACGTAATACACAAGCAGGGGGGGGGGGGTGTTTTCATCATTACTGTTTATTTGCTGATGGAAGCATGAAACGTACCTAAGCTTTTGAGCTGATTTTAAAAGAAAAATGGAATATTATTTTTAATAATTGTGTCAGTAGCGTATTTCCCATGTTCTCCTATTTTATTATTATCTTATTTGCTACCAGCCGAGTAAAAAAAACAAAAAAAAAACATCTTTCTCTGTCAATGGTAGTAAATGAGTTCTAGTTTCTTATGGATGCTAGAGCAGGTATCGTTCCATTTTTTTAGAGACTGAGACGGAATATCGCATAGGCCTTGTTGTATTTGTCGGACTTAACGCGTGTGGAGATCAGAATGTGGCCCGATACTGTATACTGTAGGTCTGGTTTTGGAGTCCCTGCGTCGCAGCTGGAGCAGAGCGTTATCGCGACCGGAGCAGCCCCAGAGGGAATTTGCCTCCGGCCTCTTGCGGAGGTCATAAGCAACTGTTGAAGGGAGGGCTACGGGGTCAAAGTTTCTCGTTAATCTGCCGCTGTTCACAGCACACTCGCAGTTCAAAGTGCCTTGTAGTGTAAGTCATTTTTGATTTATTTCCGGACGTCGGATATTGGTCACGAAATTGGAAAAAAAAACTGCAACGTTCCAGTTGCGAACGTCGGAGTTCCGAGAATTGGTGTTGGGTCTTGTGGGCGGGTGCGGATTCGTGAGTGTAACTTTCATTTGTGTCATTTTTTTTGGTAAAATAATTAATTATGACTGTATTGGAGGGTCTCACAAATCTGGAACTAGTTTCACCGTATGACTTAATTATTATGAAATTGAGGATGGAGTAGATTTCCTCAACTGATATTGCTTCATTCTGGATTGGCAATATGAATTAAAAAGCAAAAATGGCATAATTATATTCAAAATGTAAAATTCATGCACATTTTAAAAAACTGAATAGGCAAGCATGAACAAAATGTAATATCACAAGTTTGATAAACAAGAAAGTTGACAAATCTTCCCAGCAATTAAATACTAAACTGATCAAAATAATAGCGTCAGTTTATGACGTGGTTTAATCAAATTATGATTTTTTTTTATTATTAGTGGTGTCGCAATAGTCATGCTATGAAACTGCTCTAATTTTTATCTTTATTCGTAGTCGTTTCCACGAAAATAAAATACAAAATCAGTTTCAAATTCAAAAGTATCACTCTGTGTATCAAAGCGCCGCTCAGGGGTTTAATTTTGTGTTCATAAATTGAGAGCGACACCCTTCTGGAAATTTCTGACCCTTTCACTAATTGCGCTTTCTCACTGCGCCTGCCGCAATTACTGGCATCCAGGGGTTACTCGCTCAGCTCAAGCTTTGCTCTTTAATGAGAGGCTCACTTTGGGACCAAACGAAGGAGAAAGTGTGTGTATGCATCCCATGCTCCTTCCCCTCTCTTGCCTCTCCGTGACTTGCAGCATTTTTTGATATTCCTGGAAGTCGCTCAAACTGTAAGCGACGACGGACTGTTTGAAGAGCTTAGATCCGGTTATGCGTTATACATTTTTTGCTCCACTACACTGAGCTCCTTTCCCCCGCGGGGGAAAAGTCAGACACCTGCCAAACGTGAATGTGGGGGGTGGTAGGGGGGTTGGGGGGTATTCCCCAATTCATATCAATCAATGGAACTCAACAAGGATTAAAAAAAAATGAAAATGTTATTGTTACGATAACCCGCTAGGTTCAATGACTAAATTGATATATTTTTTTTTGCAGTCTCTTCTTTTATTTAAAATCAAGTTCAGGATTTTTTTCCGTTTTTTTTTTTCCCCAATGACCCCACACTTAATGTTGATCATTATTATGTGTGCAAATCTTTATTTCTAATGAAGCTAATATTTTCTTGCTTTTTCTTGCCTTTCTTTTTGACTGTATTTCCAAATACTTCGAGATGCCACTCGAAATAGAATTTCAAGATTTAACAAATCAAACACCGACGGCACTGCGCTCTGTTTTGTCGTTTTTTTTTTTTTTTTTTATCCAAAAATGCTTTGCGCTGATTAGGGAGTACTACCTGGGGTGACTGAGCATTCTCCGTTGCCGCCCCCCCCCCCCCACCCTTTGGAATTCACTACCGAAAGACATCCGTGACATTGTTGACCCCTTTATGTTCAAGAAGAAATGAAGATCACACCTGTTCTGCACTGCCTTGAACCTGCAATAACTACTTTAACCCAAACGGAGGCAACACCACTTAAACAGCAAGCTCTTTTTTATATTTTACACCAGTGGTCCCCAACCAGCGGGCTGCGGCCCGCTCTTGGTCCATGGGCCCCTTTGTGGCGGCCCGCATAGATGGGGAAAAAAATTTGATGCATGTCAAGATGCTAATTTTCACAGTCGCGTTACGCTGATATTAAACACACAAGCTAGCAAAATGAGTAACAACAGCGCGTACGAAGCCTGATCATCACACAATTCGCCACCCACCCCTTCACAATATGCGGCCATTTCATTTTAAAAGTACTTGTTCTGTTTGTTTGTTTTTGTTACATTTATACATGTTTTTTGCTTACGTATTCTAAAACTGCAAAGTGTCTTTAAGTCCTTTTAAAAAGTGTTCTACAAATTGAATGTATTTTTTTTCTTCCACAGCACTTGTGCTATATAAACAAACTACCCCGGTGCCTTAATGGGGGACATATCTGATTACCTTCACAAATTGATGGGCGACTACTCACAGATTAGAATAAAACATAGCCACTGCAAGTTGTATTCAATGATTAATTTTCAGGCAGTGACGTATAAGCTCGGTTACATGCTGCAATGTTTTTGGGGAAGGCCTTCGGTGAAAAAAAGTCTACATGCGGCCCGGCACGTCTTGATCCAGATCCCTGATTGCTGCAATATAGGCCAATCTATGCTTAGTTCAGTCCCAGCAGCCGTCACAGTCTCTTTGCTGCTTATTGTTGATCATGTCGAAACGCTAACAGTAATGCGGCCAATTGTTTCAAATTGTGTTATTCCTTCCCGGTGTTTGTATGGCGAGCATCTTACTGGAAAGTGAGTCAGAGCGTTTGCCCGGGGTACCCTGTGGTGCTTATGTTGCAACAAGTGTTGGGATTGAATGACATCATGATCGGTAAAACGGCTTAATCCTTGCTGATGAGGGACACCCCTTTAAAGTCCAGGAATAGAAAACTCAAAAAGTTTTTCGACACGTCAGGGCAGCGTTATCAAAACGTCCAATCTGGTCACGTTGATTGGATGGACTTCAATGTCTTCACATACTTTTGCTACGCTGCCTGATTGTCAACTTTTTGAATGTTAAGTTAAAGCCCGATATGCTCAAAAGTCATCACCAAAATTCTGACAATAGAAAACTTCCAATATTTTTGATTAGAATTTTTTGGGACTTGTCATTTGTTTTTTAAAGTGTTTACTCACGGTAATCTTTTTTGCTTTATTTCAGAAAACAATGACCTCAGTTTTGTTTTGGTTGATTCGGAGGAAATTTGTTTCATCCAGTTCTTGTTTTTGACAGAAACACAGCACCTTATTTGAAGCGTTGTCATTTTTTTTAAATTATTCCCCGATGTGAACAATGCCTCGCAGACAACACCTTTGAAAAATAAATGTGAAATTTATCTGCGCGAAACTGGAATTTTTCACAGAAGAATTTCAAAACGATAACCTTGATCGTCATCAAACAACAGTAAGACAAATAATTAGGTTATAATAATTAAAAATAGAAAGAGAAACTTACCAGTATCATCCTAAAACCTTTATGAAGATTATAAAAAAAATTCTGTCACATTTTAAAATGATCGGTTGAAATTAAAACCGTAAAATAGTTCTGAATGTGTTATGTGTCCTCTGCTGAAAGATGTGCTTCAAGTTTTTATTTTCCCACCTTAATATCAATATCAAACAACTTATTCATATTTCTGTTTTCTTTGTTAAAATCAAAGCATTCACTGCCGCTGCTAAATATAGCACCTGCAGCATTGATGCTGTGAACACACACACACACACACACCCCCACACGTTTGGTTAAAGTGACAGCTAAGAGCTTTTGGTCCACTTGAACACATTGCTGTCCCCCTCAGCATAGTGTAAATCTTCCGCCAATTGTACGACAGACTTTGCTCATCTTTTTGGTAGATACCGTAAAATCTTGTGAATAACAAACACCCGAAGTTCACCTTTAAAAAGAATTCTCCCTTCTTGATGACGTTGCATTCATCTGTCCGATATCAACAAAACTGGATTGATAAGAAATATACTAACACTGGTCTGGTTAGTGTGATGGTGTGTAGGAGTGTATTTGTCTTTGCGTGTGTGTGCGTGTGTGTGTGTGCCCTGCGATTGGCTAGCGACCAGCTCAGGGTGTCGTCAAGCTTTCGCCCAGTCAGCTGGGAGAGGCTCCAGCAAATTCACAGATGAGCTCGTATTAATTGCACTTGATCACTTTGCTTAAATTAACAATTTAAGATGCTTATTTTGGCTCTCAATTGCTTCTTCACACAGCTGCGGATATGGCTGTCGTGTTTTTGCGCACATGCTGTCAGCTTCTCTCACTCTCTCTCTCTCTATCACTCTTTCTCTCTTTTCTTTCTCCCCCCATTTAGTTGCAGACTTCCACATTGTTATAGAAGCCAAAAGAACTCAAGAAATAAACACAGTGAACGAAGGTGAAAACGCAGAATCGTAGCCAGACGATTTTTTTTTTCTTTTTCTTTCAATAATTAAAAAAAAAAAAAGAAAAGAGGTCCGTTTGACATTGGGTGATTTCAGTGGCTGGTTTGACCTTTTGGGCTTCCTTGGCCAAGTTTGTTGTGTTAAAAGGCTGGCTTTTGAATTAGCCTACATTCCTCAGATTCTGGTTCAAAATGGAGTGGCCTTTTAAGACCCGATTAGTACAACAGGAGGAGTGTGAATCAAGGCGCAGAGCAATTGCTCGAGCCAGTCGGATGTTGCTCTTAACATTTATCAAACCATCCCGTGTTGACAAAACCACTTTGGCGAGTTAGTGGGGTCGTTGAATGTCAAATCACGCAAGCAGATTTGACCTCAACCGAGCCATACAAATTGATGGTCTATCGAACACCCAAGCAGTGCGTCCTCCGGTTTGTCAGAATATATCTTTGCAGTTTTTGGCTATTGGCCAAGTTCTATTCAGACGCAGACTGAAATGAAGTAAATCCCGGGTTCAGCTGCAGACATTGACAGATCTTGAATGATTTCAAAGTGAATAAAATAATGTTTTAACGTCTCTTGGTAATTTCCATGTGCTTCCTTGAGATGGGGATTACCTACGGGATTTCCTGGGAATGACTCAGAAGCCTAGAACCATACGTATTGTTAACAGGATTAACCCTTGCATGTCTACTTTGACTCCTTATTGCTGTGAAACACAAAAATATTTTGTGCAAAACCGTTTCTTAGTCATTTTCACCCAATAAGATATTATATGATGCTGAAATTCATGTCAATATATATTACACACAGAGTGGCACGGTGGACGCCGGATTAGCACGATTGTCTCACAGTGCAGAGGTTGTGGGTTCGATTCCGGCTGCAGCCTTCCTGTGTGGCGTTCGCATGTTCTCCCCGTGCCTGAGTGGGTTTTCTACAGGTATTGCGGTTTCCTCTCGCATTCCAAAAACATGCACAGCAGGTTGATTGAACACAGTAAATTATCGTTAGCTATGAGTGTGAGTGCGGATGGTTGTTTGTCTTTGTTTGCCTTGCGATTGGCTGGCAACCCGTTCAGGGTGTCCTCTGCCTACAACCTAAAGTGAGCCGGGATAAGGTCCAGCATGACCCTTGTGAGGATGAGCGGCTCAGAAAATGGATGGATGAAAGAAAAATATTCCGTGGGATACGTGGTGATGTTGAATCCTGAAAAGTAACAGCCTCACTCTGAGCAGGAGGGGGGTGAGAAGGAGGGAAGCCATGTGGCGGTTGGACCGGCCGAAATCCTGATGTCAGGGTGAGGCAAGGTGAGACGATTTTAGTTGCATTCTAGATTTAACCAAATGCGCGCGAGTATTAAGTCTTAAGATTTCTACATTTCTAAAGAGGTAGTCGCTCTAATTTCAGCGGGCAGGGCATTCCAGAGTATTCCCGCCCGAATATAGAATGCTCTAGAATGCTGACTTCTTTTACGTTCACATCATTTCCCCTGCTGACATAAAAAAAAAGATAATTAATATCTAAAATTACACTTGCTCCTTTTTCATTTGAGGCCTTTTACTTTCTAGCAGATGGGGCGTGAACAGACTTTGTGAAGCAAACACCGCTATGAAGGTTGGCTGAGAGTGTACAACACAAATGAATTTTACCGGATACTTTTTTTTTCTCCAATTTTTGAACGCTAACGGCTTTTAATGTGACACGGTTTAGTCAACAATTTTTACTGATGAGCTTCAAACCGTCAGTAGATCATTTCTGACCAATGAAATTACCAAACACGCCTCAGTGGACCAATGAAACTGTCTACCATTGTTTATTGGAATGCTTTACTAAATTTACAATTTGTAGTAGTAAAAAGTGAATATTTTGTGTACGATGAATTTGATTCCGTCATAATTTTTCATGTAAAATTGATACCTTTAAACAGGCTTTTTGCCACTTACTGTCCGCTTTTTTTTTTTTTTTTTAAACATAATAAAAGCAGCTGAAATGAATTTCGTCACCCCTTAGACATAAAACGAGAAACTCTGTCATCCAGGAGGTACTCAAGAGTCACGCCACCGCTCCTCCACATTGAGAGGAGTGAGATGAGGTGCTTCGGGCATCTTGTTAGGACGCGTCCTGGACGCCTCCCTGGTGATGTTCTGGGCATGTCCCACTGGGAGGAGACCCTGGGGACGACCCAAAATGGCATGGGAGCGTGTCGGGATCCCCGAGGAGGTGCTGTACGATTTTGCTTTTTTGTGTCGTTTCAATGCAAGCAAAAGAAATGTGAATACTGAAGAAAATTTGCGAATGCTGCAAATTCCGGGTCATAGTGGAGCAATTTTTCTGTTTTTGGCCGTGACGGTATGAATGCGAATGCAACACCTTAACAGAATTTGTGCCTAACTTTGTCTTGAAAAAAAAGGCCCGTTCAGGGTAATCCTTGCAGAGGGGCCGAAAACCTTCCAGTGTGTGCAGCACACTCAGAGAGGCACAGTCGCTGACTAGTTCAGCAAGTCCCATCCCCCTCCTTCCACATTCCCCCTCTCCCTCTTCCCTCTATATTGTCCTCTTGCCTATTTCCCCTAGTGTTATAAATTACAAACGACACAAACCTCCAGGCCTAATGCCCTGCCATGGATGCGTTCCAAGCCGGAGCCAAGAGGCTGGCTTCATTGATAACACCGGGCACACTGTCCGTCTCTCCACTTGCTGGCAGCAAAAAAGCTTTCGACAGGCTCTCTACAAGCCCAAAAGACACACCAGCGGCGTCTACTTTTTTTTTTAAGTCTCACTGATTCATTTTAGTCGGAGAATACAGTGATACCTTGACTTCCAAGTTTCATTTGTTCCGTGACCAAGTTTTTGACTCAAATGATTCAAAAAGGTTTTCCCATTGAAATGTTTTTGAAAAGCAATTCATTCGCTCCGTCGACGCCCAAAAGACGTTGGAAGTTTAATCGCTGTACGGACTGTAGTATTCGTGATTTTGGGGCGTGGCCTAGTGAGTGTGAGCGTCTGAGTTGTGTCCAAGCAGTTCCTTGCGAGAGTTTTCATTTGTGTTGAAGCTGAAAGTGCGTCTTTGCTTATTTCCATTTTGTTTTCGTTTTTGTCTCTTCACTCAGGCATCGATTTATCCGAAGTTTGCTCATGCCTCAAAATAGAGACGGCTCGCAACTTAAAAGAACTCATTTGCCATGTTACCACTGTTTATCACAAAATAAAATCTTATCACAATATGATGTGAGCGTCCACGTCACGCGATTCTTTTTTAAATTTTTTTATTTTTTTAGAGCTGGACAATTATGGAAATAATATTAATCATCATTATTTTGATTGAGAATGAAATCAAGATCAATAAAATGATTATTCAATGACTTTAAAACTTTCTCAACTACTAAAACTCAAAAAACAAAATGACCATCATCGCCTCATGCGCATTCATCCCTGCACTTGACCTCTTTTTTTCGTTCACGTGAAAACTTCTTGCATTTTTATTCCGCTACATCCTTACGTCTTTTAATTTAAGGCTGCCACAAATGATTATTTTGCTAGTCGACTAATCACCAACGGTCGTCGAGATTAGTCGACTCATCGGCTCATATTTCAATCGCAGCATAACGCACCAGCAAACAGATGCTAATATACTTTATGACCATCGCTAGCTTACAGCTTGACAAAAAAAAGAAAGTAAAATCGAAATAAAGATAGTCTTTTTGCTTGCCATATTTAACTATTAATATTGTAAAGGCAAAACAACATTGTCTGCACCTCACAATTGCTTTTTATTTATTTATTTATTTAAGCTGAAGCTGCAAAACATCAATAGACAGCACAACGCCCTTAACAAGTTTTTTTAGCCGATAATAGTGATTGTACATCCCGCTTTGAAAATTCAAATCTCTCTGTATTGTTCCTCCATTGCTGTTTATGAACACGTGACTAGTCCATGCGTGGAAAATGATGTCTATATTCTATAATATGTGCACGCCAGGGACAGAGTGGGTGAGACGAGTGAACTGTTTTTTTAAGTCTTGTCAATTCTTTTGCTCTGCTGCCACTCGCAGGTGTCAAATGCAACCGTCTAGTGATAAAAATGTGCTATTCTTGCTAGAATTAACTCAAATTAAGTGCATGTAGGAGTGATTGCAATCAACGTTTTCTGACGACTTGACAAATAAAAGTAACGTGTTGGAAATGTAGCGCATATCGTGGACTAACAGGCTACATTGTAACGCGTTACTGGCATCAATTGAGGTTGGGATTAGACGGCAACCATTCATGCTTATGCAATTTTCAATTTTTATGAATAAGGTCGGAGGGTCGAGGCCGGAATGGTACCGAGATCGCGCCCAGAGGGTGGGGGGGCTGATTCTGGTACTTATCAATGATTATTTTCAGCAGGACATGCAAATACAAAAAAATATTCCATAACTGCAGGCCTGATATTCAACTCTCCCGTTATTTTGTCATTTTTATTTAATTTTTTTTTTTTATCATTTAATGAAACCCTCGTTCCATGTACCTGGGACTGACTTGTAAAAAAAAAAAAAAAAAAAATCCCTGAACTTCATCATAGAAAAAAGTTATTTCAAGCCTTGCACCCTTCCATCTACATGTTACAGGTGACAATAATGATGAAAAAAAGTTTGAAAGTTAATATCACATTATTATCTGTGTGTGTGGGTGGGAACTCACTGAGTGAACCCTCACTTGTCACACATCAAGAACATTCCGAATATTAGCAAAAAAAAAAAAATAATAAGAAATTAGACCAGCAGCACTCGCAAATGCTTATATTGCCTTCGACCCCTCTCCGTCTTTTTTTTTTTTTTTTTTTGGCTCCGCTCCCACTGTGCAGGACCCAAGAGGCAGGACCGCGGCCTCCCCTTTGTGTGTCTTTCGACCAACCGGGGAAGACAGCCGATCTTGTGCGTCTGGAGCTCCAAAATGAAGCATATTACCGTGGCACGAGTTGCTAAACATAACGACGCTATGCTTAGCTGGCTTGTCCCGCTCGGACCGCTTTGTCTTGACGTAAATGCGTCGTGACGTCGTAGTTTACAGCCATTCACACTCTTACCTACGGACAATTTAAGTCTTCAATGAACCTAGGACCCATGTTTTTGGAGTTTGGGGGGCAGCCGGAGATGCAAACCCCACACGGGTTCGAACCTTCAACCATGTTTGCGCTAACCACTCGGCCATCTTGCTGCACAATTATGAGCGTTGAGTAAAGTCAAGTTTTAGGAGTCGGGTTCGAGCTAATTATTGCTCTTTATGGAAGTCCCTACATATGTGTTGCATATTTGGACTCATTCAAACGTTGAATACACGTCTCCCGTGTCTCTGTGAAACAAGTTAATGCACTCGCCATTATCTAATCCACAAGTGTCAAACTCAAGGCCCGGGGGCCAGATCTGGCCCGCAACCTCATTTTATGTGGCCCGCAAATCATCTGCATCAACTTCCTGTTTCAAGTATTTTTTCTTCACTTTTAACAACACTGAGATATGAGATATTGCCATTTATTTGTTACCAATCCTCCCCTTTTAAAATAAATTGAAAAATTGTTCAACAATTACTTACTAGCTTCTGATTTCAAAACTGGCTTTGCAATCAATTTATATGGGTTCACAGTCATACCGGCCCTCTGAGGGAAACCACAACTACGATGTGGCCCGTCCACAAAAATGAGTTCTGATCTAATCATTTTTTGTTTTTTTTAACTTCTTTAACTTTTAACTAATCTTACATCCAATAAATTCAATCAACCTTCAGATTATAAAACGCTGCTTCTGTCTATCATAAATCATGTCACAGGAACAAATAAGCCTGTTTATGTATCGTTGCATAGCTTGCTTTTCAGGAATGGGGATTTTGAGTGTGTGCGTGTGGGGGGGGTGGGGTCGAGGTGAAATGGTAGGCTGGACCTTCCATAGCCTGCGACTTGGCACTAAGCCGTGGGGAAAGTGTGTGTTTGTGTTTGTGAGGAGCAGTCATCTGGGATCCTATAAGCCACCACTTTTGCACATCTGGGGCCGTCTAGCTGGGCTGACGCTGAAGAACATGCTGGGTTGTGCAGCGCAAGGACGTATTACATACATCGGGGTCAGGGGGCACTTTCAGTGTCATCCATTCAGGAAACCTGTTGTGTCCTTTTTAAAATTTGAATCTGAAAAGTATCTTTTGATCCAAGTTTGCTAGAACTCATGGAACTGTTTTTGCGATTTTGACACTGATCAGGTTGTTACAAACATCAGACACACAGTCATGATACAACCCAAAGGTGTTATTTTATAATATGATTTTTAAAATAGGTGGTCAGCCCCTGTGGCTTTTCAAAATGTTTTTTGCAGCTTGGCAACTTGTTGCGCTTTTGCCGTTTTGCAGCCAGAAGGAAAAACGCCCCGGGATGAACTTGCATACTGAATGTGTGTGTACCATACACACTCCGTCGTTAACACCCTTCAATGTATCGTTCAACAAAGATACACCTATGACGCTATTCATCCATACTCTAAATCAGAGCCTGAGAACCTCAACTCTGGCCTTCAGAGACTAAACCGTTTGCTCTTTTCCACCATTCCCAGTGTATTTAGGGAATGCAGCTTTGTCATATTTTTCCATAGCGTAATTTTACCCTATAAATAGGCACATAAGGCTTGGGGAGATGGGGTGGGAGTATGTGGGGTCAGTGTCTGTTGTGGACACTCATCAGCGCCCCCCCCCTCCCCACCTCCCACTATTTTTCCAAATATTTGAGCCCTGGCAAATATAGAGCAATGCGAGGGTGATGGGAAAGCATCGCATATTCTTTGATTTCTCTTCAGCCACCTGCTGTGAAAAGAAAGCTGACAGCCATTCTGGCCCATCACTGATTGAGGTCATGTACACTTGCCTAACATGATTCTTCATGTAATATAAACATTGTGTCAAAAAAAAAAAAAAATCCTATATTCCCTCATTATTTCATTTACAAGGAGCAGATAAAAGGCTTGAAATTCATTTTGGAATCTGGTGAGGTCATCTCTCATTATGAAGTCCAAAGAGCTGTCACTATCAGTGAAGCAAGCCGTTATCAGGCTGAAAAGATCCAAAACAAATCTATCAAAGAGATCGCAAAAAAATGAGATAAGGCCAAATATTTGGGACATTCTTAAAAAAAAGAGAGAATGTACTGCTGAGCTCAGCAACACCCAAAAAAACCTGACAAATCATTTCACTTGTCAAGAAAAACACATTCACAACAATTGGCCAGATTAAGAACATTCTCCAGGAGGTGGGTGTATCGATTAATTGACATTTAATCGGGATTTCGATTTGGGCTTCTCTCCATCTATAAAACAGCATAATCTGTATCCTGAAAATAAAATAAATAAAAATTAATAATTCACGTCAAATAATGATCTTGACAATATGGTTCATTGGAAAACTTCAATTCCCCTCATAGCTAAGACTTAATTTAAGAGGCGTCAGTCACAAGATCACTCGGCTGTGACGAATGAGTAAGCCACGTACACTCACGCGCATGCATACGCACACACACACACACACACACACACGCAGAATTCTGGAAAAACATTGTTCTTCATTCAGAGAATGTGCCTTGCTGTCGTAGCTGGTTGCGTTTGTTGTTGAAATGTCCCCTGGGTGGAGATTCCTCCGAGTCTCAGTCATAAGGACACACATCCAGTGGGAGAAAATGAATGAGCTCGTGGTCAGGTGCCGCTCGATTGTGACTTTTTGGGCTGTTCAATGCTGAATTTAACATTTAGCCACAGAACACGATGAGAGGTTGAGGGTTTGAATCCGGCTCCTGTGTGGCGTTTGCATGTTCTCCCTGTGCCTGCGTGGGTTTTCTCCGGGTACTCAGGTTTTCTCCCGCATTCCAAAAACATGCCTAGTAGCTTAATTGAACCCTCCAAATTGTCCTGATAGTCTGACTGGTTGTGTGTCTTTGTGTGTGTCCTGCGATTGGCTGGCAACCGGTTCAGGGTGGACCCCGCTCGCTGTTTGCGCACGTGTGCCACCGTTAGCCGATTCGTTTCTTACTAACAAGCTTCGCATTCTTTGTTTTCACGAAGAATTCTTCTCTTATGGTTTCATATGGAAGTTACCTGCGAGTTTTTCAAAGGATCAACTGTGCCCTGGATGGACATTGTTTTGATGTATGCAGACTGCCGGGTTGAGTGCACTGCAAATGAGTGTGCTGTCATGGTGTTGTGCGGAAGCAGAGCGCAGCGGTGCAATAAAACTCTCAGCGATGAGCATAGACATCCTCTCTCGCTCTTTCTCAGTGTACGAAAGCTGCATTAGCCCAAACCTCTCTGAGTCACGCTGCGAGTGGACGTACCTGTGATCTCAATGAAATAAACACACCGATGCACAAATTGGCATCCACGCGCATGCCTAGTTCCACACCAACACATTGGACGCCCGCCGTTATTTACACGCAGGTCGCTGCATGCAAACGACCCATTCCCAGACAATCTGATCACACGGGTGGAGGTTTTTGCCTCGTTCTGTTCCTTTGCTTGGTGAGAATATCGCTGGGGCGGAATGGAAACTTCATTTTGAAGGGGGCTAATATTAGCCTGGGCATGTGGAAAATTCCTTTTAAATGATCACAAGCTGAGAAAAGGCAAAGAATTTGTTTAGCATTTTGCTTGACAGTCTTCACTGACTGCATGCAGATTGTTTCTCTTTTTTTTTTTTTTCTGGGTGGCACACAGGAGGGTCCTGGGAACGCAGATGTAGAGGAAAGGGGGGGGGGGATGAGGGGTCGTAATGATGACATTCGGGACCGCATGACTGTCTTTGGCTGTCACTTATTGTCGGTCTGGGTCAGTTAAGGCGACTTGGGGTCACCGTGTCTTGTTCTTTTTCCTCTAAAATGCCATTTTATAGGTAATTCATTTTTGCACAGTTTGACTCATGATTGATGCTTTTACCGCGGTAAAATCAGGAAGTAATATTCGATACATCACGAGTAAGCTCTGTCACTTTTAAACTGCACTACCGACTTAGCTTGTCCTGCCTCCTATGGTTTTTGGTTGGGAATTGTAGTTTTTCAGTTTTTTGGAATGGTTTGGTATTTTTTTTTAAATTATGGGCAGGCTTCTCGGCACACACATACGCGTGTGAAATCCACTTCAATTTTAGCAGCAGTAGCAAGCCAGCCGTTTGCATTCACGCTGTAAAATACAGTAAACATGGCGCACATATATTGAACTTTACAACATTTATCTTTCACATGTAGTCGCGGACGAAATAGTGACAAATGTAAAAATGTGCGAGTATTCATGTAATTAGCGTGATGGGTAACCCTGATCCTATGCAGGCACATTCTGTTGCGATCCGTTTTGTGAGTCAGGGCTCACCCAGGCCATCCCATTTAGCTTGACTTTTGGCGCCATCACTTTGGAGGGGAAAGTGCAAGTGTGGGTGTGAGAAAGAGACAGAGGCAGAGAGATGAAAGGCACGTTGGCGACACAAGAAGCACGAGAAGCTTGAACTTTTTGGGGCGTTTTTACGGCCGTATGTTTTTAGACTAATCGCAGCCTCGATTATGTCGGTCTAACACCGCCCGCTGCTTGACCTGCATTTCACTAAGAAACATAATACGACCCTAACTTTAAAACTTTGTCTTTGTCTTTGTGTGATTTGCTAGGAAAATCCCATCTGGCCATAGTTCAGAGGGTCAACAACGAGGGCGAGGGAGACCCTTTCTACGAGGTTCTCGGTATTGTCACCCTGGAGGACATTATTGAAGAAATCATCAAGTCAGAGATCCTGGACGAGACAGACTTGTACAGTAGGTTGCCCTCTTCAAGTTCATATCAGTTTAACTGTAATCAAGTAAGTGTTGTTAACGTATATGGTGATAATAGTCATTCAGCAACACAGTTGATTTATTACACATTCATGACATGACGTCATCTTTAGTAGACGTCTTCATAAAAGGAGGAGATCGAGGAGTGTCGCTTAATTTAAGCAAAACATTTCTACCTCCTCTCGCCTCACTACTTGGTTTGGAGGGTATCGGTGTGAGGTGGTGAGTGGCGGGAAAGGCGTCGCTATTATCCGCCAGCTATTTTTGCTCACATTCAATCTGACGAGCGTAAAATGAACGTTAGTGGGCGTCTTCATCAGAATTAGCGTGGTCCATGTGAACGATAACACGACTGTCTGAAACGCTCCCACACTTTCTTATTATTATCATTTTAAACTCCTCCATCAGCCGTCCCCTTTTCGCGGTCGATGGGTTCGAGTGTCCCAATGATCCTCGGAACTCAGTCGCCTTGGGCAGGGTCACCACCTATGACAAGAAGGTCTTAGGTGAAACATTGCCCGCAAGGACAACATGGGGTCCCGTTCTCATGGGCTCTACACCTGTGGGATTGGCCAAAGGCGGTGATCTCAGTGGTCCGACCCGCTGCTACAGAAGCTGGTTCTACGAACGTGGAATGTCACCTCTCAGGCAGGGAAGTTCAGACTAGATATAGTTGAACTCATCTCCACTCACTGCCCGGGCTCTGGTACCAGCCCTCTCCGAGAGGGGGCGATCTCTTTTCCACCCTGGAGTTGCCCACAGGGAGAGAGAGACACAGAGCGGGAGTCTATCATGGACACCATGTTCAAACATAAGTGTGTCCATTTGTCCACTTGGCACCTCAACACCCTCGGCCGCAGTTCGATGATCGACTTTGTGGTTGTGATATCACATTTACTTCTGGTAATGGCACAGAAGTTTTGTTTTTTGTTAAAAAAAAAAAAAACAGCATTTTTTTTCAATGTTCATTGGGTGTTTTTGATTTGTATCCCCTCAGGCCCATTTGCTGCGCATTTAAAACATGCTTTATTTGTCCTGTGCACCCGAACCTAAACTTTTACATGTTTTAGTATTCTAAAAAAATATCATTAGCCGTTACACAACGTTCGTACGACAGGGGGGGGTTGTGTCTGGTTCTGTACTCGTCCAATACATATGGCTTGAAGTAATGCTAAGAATGTGGTAAACTAACAACGTAGCCCCCTATAGTTCTCTTTTAGTTCTGAGAAAGACACCACGGCTATGTTTCCAGACAAGGCTATGACGTTTGGGTAACTCAAGTTTAGTCACCCTGTGACCTGGGACAAATGTCTTTATGAGTGGACTGACCTTTCCGCGTCGTATGTGATCGGGTGCCTTCTGATCGACTCTCACTTTCCGTCTGCAGCCGACAACAAGACGAAGAAGAAAATCACCCATCGCGACAGGAAGCAGGATTTCTCGGCCTTCAAGCCTACCGACAATGAAATGAAGGTTAAAATATCACCTCAGCTTCTGCTGGCTACTCTGCGTTTCCTAGCAACAGGCAAGTGGGCTGCTTCACTTCCCTCACTTGTGCCTTAAGCCCCTCACCGCCAGGAAAGTTTTTTGCTTATGTGTTTGCAGTTTGCACGCACGTGTGCTTGAATGTGCTTTTAGTTTTTGGGCGGTAGGTGCTGAGTGGGTTGAGTCGATGTGTGGAGAAAGATTATGTATAGTGTCAAATGCAACGTGCAACCCAAAGCGCTTTACTGTTAAAATCAGTTTAATAAATTAAACAACTAAAACAATTGCACTTTGAACCACCCTTTGAACACAAACTGTTGCATTAGCTCACTGCTTTAACACAACCCTGTTGACTTTGACTCTATTCCTCTGTGATGTTATGTTAGTTCCCGCATTTTATCGCCTCCGAGGGTTCCCACACGTTGACGTGTTTACTGTGAAATTTGAAGTATTTCCATTAGGCAAACAAGCAGTTGAATCCGCGAGCATTATTCGTCTTTCCCCAACTGCAGATGGAATTTTTTTCACACGTTGACAGGGCAGCTAAGCATTGATTACGTCAGGGGTGTCAAACTCAAATACACAATGGCCCGAACAGTCAAACTTGAACAAAGCCGTGGGTCAACATTCAATTTTTTAAAAACAATAAATGCAGATTTTTTTTTTAATTGAAATGATTTATTCTAAGTGGTTTTATTAAGGCAATACAATATTAATTTTTAAAAATTATTATTATCATACAGAATGTAAAATGGTACAGTAGTCATTTGGTATAGCCTTGCGGGCCAAATATAATTACACTGAGTGCCAAATTTGGCCCGCAGGCCAGAGTTTGACACCTATGGATTATGTTCTTCTCGAGGCTATTGGGAAAGTTCGGTCCCGGTGGGGTCGCTAGCTGACAACCACAACTACATCAAGTTGATGGCTAATGGTAGGATGTTAAACCACTTTACAGTTTCCATTCGTAATGGTCTCATTTCACATATTTACAAGATTATTTTGTACTTGACCAACAGAATAAGTATTTCAACATATTATAAGGTGCTTAACGTGCAGGGATGATGAGCATGAGGTTACGATGATAGTTTTGGAGAAGTTGAATCGCCTCCTAAGTTTTGAAATCAGTGAATAATCATTTTATTAAACATGCATTCAATATCAATCCAAATAATTGTAATTATTATTTTTTTTATAATCGTCCTGCTCTAATGTAAATATAACTTCCCTGCTGGAGATAATTACAGTACAGTAGGTGCAAACTCTTCTACGCTATTTAACGTAACCTTTATTTTCTATTATTAAAGGTTAGATGTTGAAGATTTTTTTTTTTTTCATTCCGACCATTTATGTATGTCAAATGATGCAGTGGCGATTATTTGCTGACTGGGGATGCATGTACAAGTATTATTGCAACTCATAAATACAAATGCCGCCCTTTCTGTCTCTGCAGAGGTAGACCTGTTCGCACCGCCACAAATGTCTGAAAAGATTCTACTGCGCTTGCTGAAGCACCCCAATGTCATCCAGGAGCTGAAATACGATGAGAATTGCAAGCGGGCGACTGAGCACTACCTCTTCCACAGGAACAGACCTGTGGACTATTTCATCCTCATCCTGCAGGTTAGTGGACTGAGAAGATTGCGAAATCAAACAAGGCATATCCTTTCGCTGGTTGTCAAAATTGATGTTAAGATAGTGATGGATAGCGGTAGGCCCCAAAACATCAACATAAACGAGGATGTCGCGAGAGGAATCTTGTCTCTGTGCGAATCGCAACTGAAGCATAAATATGCTACTGCCACAATTGTTCAAATGTTGATTAGCACGCATTCTAAATTCAGTTTTGATAAGAAATTGAAAGGATGAAATAACAAAAGGGTTTTTTAAAATGTTATTTATATCTGATATTTTGTAATACATATTCATAATTCTATAAAAAGACTATAACAATTTTTATTTTAATAGTTTTTTTAATAATTTATTTTTTTATATTTATTTTAATACATATTTTAATTTGCTAATGTGTTGTTTTATGATTTTCTCGCAAAATATGTTTTTCTGACATGCCGGACTTATGTGGTGGTGGGCGTGAAGCGTCCCAGACGCCAAACGACCAATCGTTGACTTTGTCACACTACACAAGCTACGATGCGTCAAGACAACTCAAAATTGTCTCAGAGACGCGACGTTTGTCTGTCGGCCCAAAATTGGGACACATTTGTTTAGTCTGGCGTCAGCGTTAAGCAAAGTCACAGTAAAATTCCAGGAGTGTCTCAATTATTTTTTTATTTGTGACGACATTGAAGTTGAAGTTTTTGAAAAAAAAAATACTTAGGTGGCACGCGAGAGATGTGAGAACTGCTTCTCTCCATTTTCAGCCATCTTTGTCATTTGTTATTGAATGTCAGACTTATTATTTATTACCTGTACCAATTGAAAAATGTCGATTTTCCTTTTACTTCTTACAATAAATCTTCGACTCTGACTTCTACAGGGCAAAGTGGAAGTGGAGGCTGGAAAAGAGGGGATGAAGTTTGAAGCAGGTCCATTCTCCTTCTATGGCATGCTGGCGCTCACTGTCTCACCAGGTGAAAATCTGATTCCACACCCTGATTGCGTTTCTGTCAAGTCGTCGGTGACTCAAGTATATTTGCAGCTTTAAATATATCACCAATATATTGCCAATATTACCCAGATTTGGTTGCTTGGAAACTAGTGATCCAAGCTTTGTCAGTCCAATTTTTTAAAAAGCATTTTGGACCTGTGACCCCGTTGCCGTGACAATGCAGTAGTCATGATGTGCTCACTCTTCTCAGTTTCATTCATAAACTTCTCAACCATTCCCCATTCTTGCCACCATTTTAATCAGTAGGTAGGAAATGAGAGACACCTACTGGTGAAAAGAAAGAAGTGTCCTCTTAAAGTCAAATTGTATTCTTGTGCTCCTTCTTCATTCCTCTCTCCCAATCAGTCTCACTTTTTTTTTGCAGCTGATGTCTCTGTTGAAATCCGAATTATTTACTATTTGATTTTGCTTCCATGTACATTTGATGTATACTTACCTTTCTTTACTTCTCCGTTCCCCTTCTTTCCCCCCCCCCCCCCAAAAAAAAAAAAAAAAGTCCCGCTATCTCTTTCTCGCACATTTGTCAATAGGGCCGATTCCTTAGCTGGATCACCAGGTACAGTATACTTTTTGCATGCTCTACTCAAATACTAATCTACGTATTGAATTCTCTGCTACTTGCTACTTTTGTTTAGCACAGCAATATTGACTAGCATGAATATTCTTCGTGTTTTAGCTTGTTTACGGTGATGGCGGGTGTATGTCTCGAAATTGTTTTCGTACTTGATTGCGCCACGTTCAAGACATGTGAATGAAAACGAAGGGAAACAGCGCGAAGAAGAAAAAAAAAAAAAAGACTGTAACACCCTCATCCTCTGAGCCATTATTCAAGGGGGCTGAATGGCGCTGGAGACTGGAGGCCCCAGACTCCGCCCTCTCCCTCTCGCCCCTAACCTTTAACCCCCTGACTGCATAAACAAGACCTACAGCGACCGCCCCCTGCTGGTCACCACTGTGCGCACATACGCAGAGAAGCACGTACACGTATGTTCACTTGCGCAGACTTATGACTTGAAAGGATCCACCGCTACCTGGACTTTTAGTTACGTACATATATATATATATATATTTTTTTTTATTCCATTTGGGGCTTGGGCTGACACTCATGGATGTTGGTGTGGCTTTCATACACGCATGTATTTTTTTTCTCGAGGTTTTTAAAAAACGACCTGTCCCCTGCTGCCTTTTGAAAGTGCCGTAGTAATCTGCAAGACTTCGCATGCCAGGTCTTTGGCCCTCTGTGCTTGGCCTGCGCACGCGCACACACGAATGCTATTTGTGAGTCTCATAGACACCGACTTATTTCAATGTTGGATTACATACATTCCAGTCAGTGTAGCACCGTTGGTTTTAGCCAAGCTGTTTTCACTTTGTTGTGTGTGATTTTCACTAGGCTTCTTTAAGAAGTGGAAAATATAATCTGGCTTTAATTAAAAAAAAAAAAAAAAAAAAAGAGAACAAGCACTTTCTATGTGGCGGCACAGGCAACCTTTCTCAGAAACTCACCAACTCATGAAATATTTTGTGGAAATCCAAAAAAGCATGGAAAGTATATTTCAATATCATCGGTGTCTTAAAACTTCCTTCACGTGATGTAAATTGCGATTTTAATTTGAATACACCGCCACCGAATGTTAATTATTATTATTATTTATTTATATTTTTTTCCGGTCCAAGTGCACAAAAAGCTAATAGATCATTCTAGGCCACTCCTCTGTATCTTCATTGTTAAGCAATATCTGTGCCTGTTTTTTTTTTTTCATCTGTATTACAAAACGATAGATTTTCACGAAAAATACATTCTAACTCACATAACTTCTTTCACAGAAAATAAATCTCCCCCGCGGCCGTTTGGACTGAACCACTCGGACTCTCAGAACAGGAGCGATCGAATAGATGCCATCACTCCGACTTTGGGCAGCAGCAACAATCAGCTCAACTCCTTCCTGCAGATCTACGTACCTGACTACTCTGTCAGAGCGAGCTCAGATCTGTATTTTATCAAGGTGAGTCCAGGGGACTTTGTGGACTCCCACTCGGCGAAAGTAGCGGTCTCACAAGCCCAAAGGATCTACATATGAATGTGACATCTTGTTGTTGCCGTCTTGCTCTGTCAGGTGACCCAATGTCTCTCTCCTCGCTGTTGCCTAGGTAACACGGCAACAGTACCAGAACGCCGTGATGGCGTCACGTATGGACAAGACGCCGCAATCCACCGACAGCGAGTTCACCAAGATCGAGCTCACGCTGAACGAGCTGGAGACCCCCATCACGCTCGCCGGCACCGCCGGCTACGCCCCGACCGTGACTGTAGCCTTGGCCAACGAGGCCTCCCACCTTCTCAACCAGCAGCACAATTGCGTGGCCGTGAGCAGGAGCAACCACAGCTCGCACAACGAGTGGCCCATCTAGCCCCGCGCCCAGCTCGCTGGAGGCGCGGACCCTCCGCCTTCTTGTCTGACGGACGCACGGTGCACAGGTGTAGCTAGAGATGAGGGAACACGGGGGGAGCGAGGGCAGGCGGAGTGAGGATGCTGCACCCACTCAGTCAGTTGGTAAGGCCCGCCTCCCGTCCCAAAGGAGGGCCGGCGGGGGGCGGCGGGTGCTCAACGCCCGCCACCTGTTGGCAGCCCTGTTCTACTACGCCTTCTTTAAGACGGTGCTGTGACTGAGATTCCTTTCGGGACGATTTGACACTTTCATAGCGGTAACTTGGATGAGAGGACGACAGACTGCATGCAAACCTTCCCGCACACGCACACACGCACACACGCACACACATTTTTTCCACTCAGGCCAAAGACCTTGGTCCTCCCCACAAGCCCCGCCCACTTTTTCTTTTCTTTTTTTTTTTAAACACTGGACACACACACTCACTCCCAAACAAATCTCACCTTTTGCATCTTTCAGGGAAACTCAGTAGACATTTGATCCCATCAACATGGACTCCAGAGAGAAATGGTTTGGCAAAGACTGCACCAAAAACCGCTTGGAGAGAAACCATTACATCGTAAACCAAGAATGTTTTCCTGTATTTATTTATTTTATAATATTGTATGTATATATAAAGAGATATACTGTATGTGTATGCGTGGAGATATGGTGTGATGTTTAAGTGGCAATTTAAGCATGCACAAAGTCACGCCAGAGAGGACATGCTGCATATATGGAGCTAACCATCCATTGGTGTATATGAGGGGGTGAAGGTCTTTTACAGATACAGTATGTATATTACAGATTGTCTTATTTTTACTATTGTGTATGCTAAATTGGGCTTTTTCACCTTAAAAAAAAAATCACACTATTGCCTTTAAGAAAAAAAAATCATAACCTTAATTATTTTTAACCAAGTGCAATGAAGAGAAATTTATTTAAGAGATGATTAATAATAATACAAAAAAAATGACTGTATTGTAAATTGACAGATATATTTGTATGTATGCTTCTGTATTTGTATGTTTGCGTTTGAAAGATGCTAAACCCAACATCCACGTGCCAATTTCCCGTAATGCCTAATTGGTTGCGACCTCAGATGAGTCTGCTGCGCGTCCAAGTGCGAGTTGTGATGCATTGTGGGAACGGTGATGTCGGCGTGAAAGCGCCGACACGGCACCAAAGCCTATGGGAGTTAAGTCTTGTGACAGAGTGGTTTTTTTTTTTGTTTTTTTCTTTTGCCAACTTTACGTTTAATCAAACTTGACTATTGCACAGTATTAATGACCTCATCGAATACGTTGAGCATCATCAACATCACATGAAGAAACCTCGACATTAAATATGTCCACAGATGACACATGACATTCCTTAACCACTCGGTTAGTTTTGTTTCCTGTCGTTTGTCTCCGTTTTTCATGACACTCCAGAACCAAGCCTGATCTGAGTTCAAAAAGGCTTTTTTATTTTTATTTTATTTTTTTTAAATTTGACAGCAGTGAATGTGAGAAGAGTGTTGTGGCGGCTATCACAATGCAGATCATAATCCATGTTTAATAACTCTTTAGTTACGTCAAAACTGTTGTTTCACATCTGCCGTGGCTGCCATTAAAAGATTTACGTTGATGTTGTCTCACTGGTTTTCACTTTGGGGCTTTTTCTACTTTATCCCATTTAGGCCAAAATTCGTCCTATAACTTCTTGGACAAAACCATGAAAAATTATTCATTACCTTTGAACTATTTCACATTTTATATATTTTTAAATAACCTTGTGAAATAATTATTTTGTGCATTAGGAGAACATTTTAACTGGAGGTGGATAAGTATAAATACTTTTGTAAAAAAAAAAAAAAAAAAGACTAACAGTAGAAGTGGTTAATGTAGAGTAGAATTTAAAAAGGTAGAATTCAACTCCTTAAATTCGAGTACAAATGTCAAATGTAGACGTGAATACATTCTGGTGTGGCTCAATAAAAGAAAATGAAATATTCTTTGCACCAGTCTACATACTTAGAAGAAAAAAAACACATTCCCTGGGAATGCGATCAAAACAGCATATTTCCATTTTTGCAAACTTCATGAAAACAAAACTCCCATCATAATGACAAACAGGTCTCAAACTATAACTACTGACCTCTATTATTAAATAATATAATAGAAATATTCAATACATTTCTTACAAGTTGAAACAATCAGCAAAAGTGATACTCTATTAAAGAACAGACACCTGAGAAATCAACTTCAATTGAGTTACAAAGTATTCATTTGTATTTTGTCGCTTCCCACCACTGATTTTAAACGCTCAACCTGGGGCTCAGATTGAGAAAAAACAAAGCTTTTTTTTTTTTTCTTTTAGCCTGCATTTACTCTTTAATACCGCTGGAGGTCGCTGTTTCTGCTACCCAAAAAATGTGCCTGTTTCCAATGTACAAGGCCTCACGAGTGTCCTCGTTGCGTTACCACACGTGCGCGCGCACCAGCGAATGATTGGCAGCCTTTTTGCGTGTGTCTAAACAAGTTTTTGGCGGTCTGTGAATGGAGGCAGTTTGAAAAGTAGAGAATGGTTAATGAGCACATTGGGAGCTGGCTTCAGTATAAAAATATAAGATCGTTATCTACATTAAAAGTTTGCAGAATGTGAATAACTTATCTTAACTTAACTCTGAGAAATAACTTAAGTCAATATTGTCCATGTACAAAGTACTTCCACAAACAGTTCAAATAAGACTGTCATTGTGTTTTTTTTCTTTGCTTCTTAAAAACTACTATTTTTTTTTCTTTTTTACGGTATGCAGGTATTGTGTACTGAATATTATAAGTAGGGTCGCCAATCTTTTTAAAATTGAGAGATACTTTGTGAGGACGGCAAAGGGATACCGGTTTGATACAAATTTCTGAAATAAATTTGCTGATTTGGGATTGTGTATTTGGATGCCACTAAATTGTGTGGCCGTACCCAAATTAAGTGGCCAACGTGTGTCTATGACCTTTGGGCGAAAGCAAAGGACACCAAAGTATGAAAAACTAGCTTTATTTTACATTTGCAGTTCATTCCCTTCCGTGTACAAACTGCAGGAGCATGAGAACATAAAAGGATATGCATACAAATGTAGATAACCGTAGTTTAGAAAATGAGAGATGAGAGTGACAAGGATGCATTCAGGGCATCATAACAGGAAGAAAAACAAAATCGCGGTTCAAGCATTGACTTCGGTTTACTAATTGCGAAAAGGCTCGAAGCCGGCGTACCAAATACCAAAATTATGATGTAGTGGGAAGAAGCAGAACCAAGTGTTCCATTTCCACTTCAAGAAATAGAGTTTCAAACACTTGCTTAGAAAAATAAAAATAACCCAAACGGTCATTGATTAGAATTAACATTTAGTTACAGCTTTTAACGTGTTATTCACATTTTTATTTATTTATTTTTTTGTAGATCCAGCTAGGTTTGACAGTTTTGTTCCATGTAAACGGCAGTGAATAAATTCCCAAAATGCTTACAGTCAACATAAAATAAAAAAAAAGATCTCTTCAAATGTGCATATGTTAAAGTGACGCAATGAAAAGTGTGCAACCACTCCTGTGGCAGATACTATCATTTCATTAAAACTTAAAGACACAATTAAACCCTAAAGTACAAATATTACTTGTGTAATAATAATGAAAATAAATAAAATACAAAAGAAAAGAAAAATACTGATTCGTTACGTTTCCTAAAGTTATTTAAGGTTCTGCCCTCAAGTACGTGTGTTATGTTTGCGTGTCTGGATCACGAAAAGGCCAGCAACAAAAAAGCTGCAATGTCAACAAAAAGAAGGAAAATACGTTCCGCTGTTCCAACAGAGCTTCTGACTTCACTTTGGAATATTTTTTCTCTGCATAAGCACAAACAGCTTTCGAAATCCCAGGATGCCTTTTTTTGCATGCCCTTTGCATATGGCGGCTGCATGAGTGAGTGAGTGACAAACATCGCACCAAGCTGTCCGAAAAAGAAAAAAAAAAAGCAACACTCAAGTTTCATTTTCCTATTAAAATAAAAAGTAAAAAAAAATAAATACTGCCTTGAGGCTTCTTAAGCTGTCTACACCTGACAGCTATTTGCAGAAGCACGACTTCACTGTTGTCATAGCGATTATCAGCATGTAATACAGTACACGGTGTTCTCATTGTTGCTTGGTAACCAGATAACGGGGTCAACGACCACCGGAACACTGCGGCGCCTTTTAGCAAATCTTCACGACAGTATCACCCAAAAATGCCGTTTGGCAGAAACGAGACATCAAAAAATGTCAAGGAAATCAAACAAAAACAAAAGCACATTGTTCCCATTTTGCATTAAAAAAAAAAATAAAATAAAAAAATACAAATAAATTGTGATGCATCCGATTGATGCACCTCTTCACATAGAGTGCTGACACACGCGTGCGTGTCACGCCTTAATACCAACTTATCCGACAGTAAGGCCGGAAAAGGTCACGTTATACCTCAGTGGAGGAGTGTTTTCCGTCTATTGACGACCATGGAAGACACACAGTGAAGGATTTTCCACCAGGCTTCAAAATAGAAAAGCTCTTAATGGCAAGATAGGAGGACTTCATTCCTCCTCCTCCTCCTCCTCCTCGTCGTCCTCATCATGGCAGTGGGTGATCTCCTGCGGGGTTTGCGGGAACAGGTTGGGAAGCTTGATCTCGCTGAAGGAGCGGGTCAGCCGGTTGCGTTTGCACTCCAGTTCTTTGCAGTCGCTGCAGTGGTTGCGGTTGCGCGTGGCCAGCGGCGACTCGCCGTCGATGTCCACGTGAGCGTGCTCCACCATCGACTCGTGGGGCATCTGAGGACCAGACGGACGAAAATGCCTATCTATATAGCTTGGCCTCAAAGGTTGGGGAGACACTGCATTACAGTATTAGTACCAAAATGAGCAAGCAAATTGACAAAATCAAATGAAATGAACAGAATAAAGTTGCTATTTTAAGAGAAAAAGTCACGGTTAAAGATTGTTTTAAGATTAGGACAGTGAAGAAGAGTCTTGAGTGAAACATTTGAGCTGTGCAGTCCATTGGCCGTTCCAGCCGGCTCCTGAGAATGTCAAATCGGATTCTCCTTTTGACTTAAGATTAGAGATGGCTCGATACCACTTTTTCATATTCCGATACCGTACCGATACCAATACGGCGACCGATACTTATCCAATTGTTTTTGTATCTCCAAAAGCTACCAAAATGTGGCTGTTATTTGACATCTTAATATGACATCTAAAAACTCCACGTTCGCTGCATAAAAACTATTCTGGACCCCTAAAGAAAGAAGGAAATCACACAGAAGTCATGTGTATCGCATTTCACGGCCCATTAGGCGCAATCTCACTTGAATCACTAAAAAAAGATCTGCTAAAACATGATTGGATACCTTGTTAGAGCTCGATTTGCTTTTTGCGACCTTCAAAATCCTGCATGAACCCCTCATGCGCACACAATATTCTAAGTTGGAGTGGCTCCCGACAGTTTGCAGGCCATGACGTCCACATTGTAGAAAACAGCGGAAGAGCGTCCTCACTTTTGCCCCCCGGAGGAGCGAAGCTCTTGAACAAATAACCGCTCGCTGTCCCAACTTGGACTGACTAACCGAATGCACGAAGCACTTGAAGCTAGTGTGGCACGACCTTAAACCGACCTTTTGATTTCTTAATTAACTTTTTGTCAAAAACAAAAAAAAACCTTCCGGAAGCATGTCTGTACTCACAAGCACGTGTGCGGCTCTGAAGAGGTAGCTAAACGGATAGTAGAGCAGGTTGATGAAGGAGGCTGCGTAGAGATCGGCGTAGCGCATCACTTGGGAGGCAAACAAAGTCTGCCTGGAGCCGCTGCGGAAAAGGCTGCCCATCATGCCGTAGCACATGTCCATGTCATGCGTGACTTTCTGTAGAAGAGAAGAAAAAAAAAAAATCAAGTTTTGTAAGTGGATCCGTGGAGAAGAAAATTGACTCATTTAAAAAAAAAATAAAAATGGATCTTTGACGTCTTTAGCCGTCAATGGCAGTAAATTAGTTAAACAAAAGCAAATTTTTTTTTTCATTTTTTAAGCTCATAGAAGGATAGGTCAAGACACACACACACACACGCGCACACACACACAAACAGAGATAAAAGTTGTCTGCTGCAAGACTTGAAAATGAAATTGGGAGGTTGTGTAAAATGTAGACAAAAATATAAAAATGTAACACAATGATTTGGAAAACCTTTTCAATTTCTATTCAATTGAATACACTACAAAGACATCTAGAGTATGTAACGTTCAAAATTGATAAGGTATCATTTCAGCAAGACAAAAATCAAGCCCCATTTTTGCAATCGCTTAGCTTTGCGCTAAAAGAGAGCGAGTGAGTCCTTGTCATGACCCGTGCCGGTCACGCCGGTTTGTGTTATCGTTTTCGTCACCTCCCTGCCATGTGCGCTTTGTTTATGTTTTATCAGCTGAGCAGGGGCGTCTCCTCCGACGACCGACTCCGCCCGCGTCATCACGAGCGGGCGCCCAGCCCACCGGCGCCGCACCTGACATTCATTCACTGATTAATTACACACACTACTTAAGCCACCTACACTGACTGCCCGGCGTCGGATAATTTTCCTGCACGGCTCATGTTCATGACCCTGGTATTGATTGTTCTCTTGTTCATGCATTTTTTGCTCTTGCGATCTCTTATGTTCCACGTTTTGCCAGCTACTGCTCGGTCTCGTTTTGTTCCTCGTGTTCTCCAATTGGTTTTCCCTCTTGGCAAGCTATTAATGTTGATCATTTTTCCTTTTCCTTGCCGGTGCAAGCGCTTTTCGTTCCGTCGTTTATCTCCTCCCTGGCGTGAGCTTTTCTCCGCCAGCGCTTTGTGTTTTTCTCCTGATTTATCGACGGATGTAATATTAAGATAGTTATATTTGCCTCAATTGATGATTGGATTACCACTATTGTGATTCAATAAATACTCTTTGTTAAACTGATTTTCCTGTGTCCGCGTTTGGAGAGTCCTGCCACCTTCTTCCCAGCGTTTCGCTGGCAAGACCCTGACAGTCCTAGACTGGCCTGGCCTGGACATGTTGCAGGTATCAACTTCAAAATTTGTGAATATTTACAAAATTGCATTTCTTCATATTTATATTTATATTTATATTTAGAGCTAGGTATTTTTTTAAAATACTGTACTAATATTACCTCATTCGCTCCCATTGACGGATATAGAAGTCAAAAAGTACATTCATTTTACCTGGGCTGACAGTGAGTGAATTAATTGTAATAATGACTTTACATCTGTGCGCAAAATCCCTTCAAGTCAATGTCGTAAGACCGGAACTCGGTCATAAATCAAGGATGCCCTGTATGATCTATCTTAGTTTGTGTGCGCACGTGTGTGTGTGTGTGGTTATTCATTAATAGTGAGCCTCTATCAACCACACACAGATAGACAAACTGTGGGGCGTGCTATGAGAACAAAGGTAAATCACACTCAGCAAACATACTCTTCAGGTGACAGCATTTGGACAGGGCCTGTCCCCTTGCGTCGTCATGGAAACCGAGGTGATTAAATGCGTACCTTGACTCTTCTCTGGATAGTGCTGATATCGGGCCTCTCGTTGCTGCTGCTGTCCAAATGTCTGCAGGAGGAAGAGTGACACATGATTAAGCTCGCTGACAATAGGTGGTTGGGGTGATATCAGTTTGCGAAAGAAGCCGGCGCCTTGTTATAAATAACACGTTACAGCCCGCTCCTTTAGACTTTACACTCTTGACCCCGAGGACCCCATAATACGCACGTTCGCGCACAAACTGATGTGGTTTGTCGGTGCAGGAAGAGTTCTTACTTGTAGAGTTCTGCCAAGAAAATGTCCAGACCTTGCAGTTCTTCAAACAAAGCTGAGAGAAGAGGGAAAAAAAACATGATCAGCATCATTATTTATGAGGATGAACGTGACAGCAAGTCATTACAATGCTACGCCGATCGAGGCCCAGAATGTTTATTTATTTATTTATTTTTCTCTCATACTCACAACTCTTGTCGGTCCACACGTGCAGCTCCTGGGCAAGCTCAGGTATGACCAGGAAAGTCCTCCAGCCTTGGCGTTTCTTGGACTTGAGTATGTCCCCAAAGATATGGTCCCCGATGTACACGATGTCCTTGCCTTTGGCCCCGAGCAAGTCACACACGATGTCGGAGGAACCTGTGGCGAAGGATCATGACATCACACACGGGGGGTGGGGGAGGGGGGGACTCACTCAGTGACCACGAACACTCTGTCACCACATGAAATGTCTTACCTCCAGAGTAAACAATACCATGCTGCAGGGGTCCTGTGTAAGTGCCGATCTTTAGTCGCCCTGTGGTCTGAAGGAAGTGCAAAATACATCAAGTCATTGAAATGTGGACCAATACATAAAATAACTTAAAAACAGACTGAAGCTCTGTTCACTAAAAAAGAATTATATTGAATATTTAGCAAAGAGATAAAGAGAGCAGCAACAGGCAAAATACTGCCACAGTTGGTTCAAAAAAAAAAAAAGTGCAAAGGAACAACATTTGTTTGCTCACAGCAACACCGAGATTTGCATTAAGTTTAGTACGACCAATCGAAAGTCTGCAGCACAACATAAATAATTGGAATTATATTTTTTAATATAAATAAATTAGGAAGATCACTTGAAGTTGGTCCTTTTCTAAATAGCTCGCATGCTGCAAAAGTGTGAGCCCCCCTGGTCTGGCGTGTACCTAATGAAGTGGCTGGTGAGTTTACAGTATGTTTTCATGAGTTGCCCGTCTCCTCACCGTGTCAACTTGACGGAGAACTGTCCCATCACCGAAAAACAGCGGCTTTCTGGCATCCACCAGGATGAGGTCGAAGTAAGACTGCCACGGTCGGTGCGAAGTATGAGGCTGATGTGGAGGAAACCACACAAACATATGGATTATTTAAAAAAAACAAAACAAAAAAAAAAAAAACGATGGTGGATTTCAATACAAAGACTAAAAACTGAGCTGGATTTTATTCATCTTGTATAGATTAGTTTCAAAGAGAATATTCACCTTTGGACCGTGGGGGAAGTCAAACAGGTAAGTCATGATTTTCTGTGAACAAAACAATATCCATTGAGGGGGTTTTCATATATTGATGTTATTACATAAATGCGGAAAAAAATGACACTTTATTTAAAATGTTATTTTTCAGTAAATGAAAACATTTTGACTATACTGTTGCCCCGCAGCTAACAAATCGCCGGTGTGCCTGATGGCGTGAATATTAATTGTCTTACATCAGTGTATTTGTAGTCGCTGTTGGTAGCCAAAAACACCTTGGCAACTTCATTCATCCGGCTGAGGAGAAGAGGCAACTTTCCCTGGTGAGAATGCAGGAAAGAAAATTGAATCGTAAAGCTCTTTACGGGGCCTCCTCACAGATTCAAGTTTACGTAAGAAGGGCAGCCTTCATGAATACAAACTACTTACATCTCTCACCACATACTTCTCAAGGTTCTCCACGGTTTTTTCCTTCAGTGTCCCCTAAAAAGTTAACACAGCTTAATTGTAGTAGTTCTTTTTACAAGCATCACCGCTTGATTGATTTAAAGTTGAGTCACGGTGAACAAAAATTGTCCGATGATTGCACGACAGGAGCTTGTTCGACAGTGTTCAAAAAATAAAAATAAAAAAAATGTTCATGCATGTAATCCTTTGTCAGAATGTGTATTTTCTGTTAATAAATTTATTGCACGCACAAATATGACAAAATAAATAAATAAATTAATTAATTAATTGATTAAAAAAAAAAAACATCCCGTTACTTTTGGTAAGTTTATTTGCAGTTTTGGATGAGGACACTATGCCTCCACAACAGCAAGTGGCAGTATGCGACCAGTATAGCTTTAGCATCATAATTTCTGTTTACCTATTATCCTGTAGTACTGTGTAATAGTACTACTAACGTTGTACTACACTCTAGTATACCGTACAGTATCTTGTAAAAATATATTTAGCAATGGTAGCAGCTGGCAACAAACTACTACGATGACTAACAGTGATTTGGACCCGACGAAAGCTCTGCAGATTTGGTTTCTTTGGTGCACTTGAATTTCATCGTCATGGAACTAATTTAGCAGGTTTTACAGAGTAGAGTTCACACATGCTTTTTTTTTTTTTTTTTTTTGCCACATTAGCTTTCATACGTGCTGTACCTTGAAGTGGACCCAGTCGACAGCATCGCGAACATCCTGGAACATGCTCTTGTAAGACATGAAGAGGTCACCGTCCTTAAAGCCCGTTTCGCAGCTGAGGAGCAGAGACACATGTATACAGCTGTTGCACAAGACCAAGCTTTACACGAGGCTTTCCACAACATTGCTCTTAGTTTTCATTTCTTGGTTTGTCTTTATGCTCATTTGCTTTTAAATGGGATAGCCTTCCCTTGATGGCGGGGTCCCCAGCCAACCAGGAAAGCATTCTTCCCCTAAAAGACCAACAACCAGGTTTCAGAGGACAAAGACCATGCAACCATTCCAGATTACATTCTCAAGAAATGTACAGGACATTGGATTCTTTGCTAATATTAGCATCCAATGTGTAGCTCACTTTTTTTTTTCCCCCCTCCTCATTCTTAAGTTAGTAAAAATGTGTTATACCTGTGTTATTATTATTACAAACCAACAATTAGGGAAAGCAACTAAATTTATTGACTGCTTGACTTCAGCTTCCATGCAGCAGGGGTTTCTTTTGTCCCAGCTTGGTTTGAGCCGCTTCACATGCAGCGCCCAGCAGCTTGCTGCATGACGTCACATGACATTTATTGTAACGAGCAGCTTCTTACCTTGTGTACCTATCACAGTTGGAGAAGAAATCCACTAGGCATGCAAAGAGGTAGGTCTCTTAAAAAAAAAAAAAAAGTCAGTCACAAAACATCACACATAACGTGCACTGAGATTTTTCGTCATTAGCCTCCAAACTCCGTACCTGGCAGGTTAAAGAGCGTGTTGAGAATATAAAAGCGCTCTGTATCATGTCTTTGGATGAACTTGTTTGGGTAGCGCTCGCGGATCTCGGGGCTGGGGAAAGAGGAATCCCATTCGGGTGAGCTTATGAGGGAGCCGTGATGCAGGCACACATACCGTATGAGGACACAAACCTGACAGTGTTACTAACAATCGTCCTCAGAGACGAGGAGAGATGAATGTTCAGAAGCCTCACCCTCTGAGGAAGTTGAATCCGTGGACGCAGACGAGTATATTACCGTAGGCGTCGACCTTCAACAAGTTTCCGTACGTGGTGTCAAACACGAGGCCCCTACAAGTGAAAAATAGAACAAATCAAAAAACAGGTCGTGTTCAAGGCTGTCATTTCTCTTCATATCCTGCTGCCCTTTTCCTGCTCTAGCCAAATAGAGGTCAGAAGTGGCAGTTGGACCCACCTGGTAGGAAAGGACGGATCGTAGACAAAGTTGAACAACTCCTGTGGGTAACCGATGGAAACCAGCCGCTGCACTGTAAGCTCAAATCCGAGCGACTCATACTCCGGTGACTTGTACACTAAAAAGCAAACACACAATGAGTTTACCGAACTGGCTCTGCGTGGGAAACGCAAGTCTGAGATTTAATGAAAGCAATTAGAGTATCGTGTTTTTACCGACAACAACACGCACGTATATTATGACTGCCACAAAAGCATTCTTTTTTTTTTTTATATATATATATATTTCAATTGACTGGTTGTAACCTATCGTTTTACTATTTTCCATCTGGTAACATATTTCTCTTCGTGTGGTGCCATCAAAGGTGTGGAAGTATAATGGGACGTTGTCACGCTCTTTAAAATGAAGACTTTATTGCATCCTTCAGCAGCACACTCGTGTTAGCGGCCGGAAATATAATGCATAGCTAAGAAAGTACGCTGTTGAACTTTGGAAGTACATTTTCCGGAGGTGGAGACACTCAATCAATCAATCAATTATACTAAAAGACAAAGAAGCTAAAAAAAAAAAAAAAAATTAAAGACAATGATAATAGATAAAATGACAGTCCTAAATGAAAAGACTAACATAAATTATTTAAAAGCCAAACTAAAAAGGACTGCTGAGGTCATCTGAGGAGCAGAAGCCTCTCAAGTATTTTCGAATGTATCTGCATAATCATAATCTTCACTTTCAGTTGTGTTTTGACGATCTACACTCGTAAAAAGTGCAAAGGGTGAACAAAGCTCAGTTCAATCAACTGTCTATTATGACACCTGCCCGTATTTTTGGAGTCGTGAATCCAAATGTTACTCGGACATTGGAGTACGGACTGGACTTGAGACTTAGCCTATTATTTTCCTCTAAAACAATAAGGCATTAGAGCAGACGTAGTCAATTAAATAAAAGGAAAATAAAAGCAGCTTTTTAAGTTTGAAGCCCCTTCACGCATGCAAACGCCAGACATTGCGCTCCCGTGTGTGTTTTTGTATCAACACAAGCCAGGATGTTCTCAAAGGACATTTGATCAGGTGTGAAAAGAAAAATTCGGCCCAACTTTCTGTGGAATCTCAGATGAGCTCCGGGCAGGCTGATGAGGCCGCTCCTCGCCATCGCCATGAGCTACGTATTTACCCCCCGGGCCAAACAAGGACTAGGACAAGGCTTGGAAAAGTCCGGTGGAGGATTAAAATGATATTGGACACTGGGACGAGGATCTGTCACATGTTATAAATATAAAATGAAGAATGTGCTTGTGTTGATGGCTGCTTTCCTTACTCGGGGTGGAATTGTTTGGAAGAAAGGTACAAAACAGAATACTTCTTTGAGTCCCTCTCCTGTTGCAAGACCCATATTTAATATATACAAATCCCACCTGAGTATTTTCCTTGGTTAATTTTCAATAGTATTGTTATTTAGTAAATTGTTATTTTATTTCTTGTATTAATTTAATTTAATTTAATTTAATTTAATTTAATTTAATTTAATTTAATTTAATTTAATTTAATTTAATTCAATTTTATTTAATTTTATTTAATTTTATTTAATTTTATTTTATTATTAACAGAGGAGTGCCAAAAATGTTACCCGTGTGGATCACAGATGTGATGCTTTGAGTTCAGACTGAACCTGTTGTTTTGCAGGAGTCTGTTTCTGTGTGACACGTCACCTTTCGCCGCTCAATCCTCCTGACTCTCAGCCCCAGCTGTGGTGCTTCAGTAAACCGAGGGTCTGGGCCCTCTGCCCAGACCAGTAGCGCATGCCAATTACGTTGCCTTTCCAACCCGTCTTTCTCCACTCCCTTCTCCTCCTCCCTGAACCAAACTCTCTCGTCGTATTCTTCTTCCCGAAGCTCAGGGGCACTACAAAGGAACCTATTTTAAGAGTTGTTTACCCTCGGTCACCACTGCGATCACCGTTCTCACTTTCACGAGTTCAGTGCCAGGCCCTTTTCTACATGTTGACCTTGCCGTGGTCAAACCTCAATTTAGCATGTCATTCCATATCTTAATCTAGACTGTAAAACTGGTAGTTAGGACTGTCATTTAGATGGTGAGTCATGTTTAATTACATCATAAAATCAAAGATTACGGTTGCTAAATCATCCTGTGCATAATTAAATGACTGATTGGGAGGTGTTGGTTTAGCGAAACAAAGACGGATAAATGAAAGACTTTTTTTAAATATCGCATTAAGCATTTTACAATATTTCACAAATAAGTGTCGTTTAAGTTGCCCCTATTTCTGACAGTAATCTCCGGAGTTATTTGGAGTGTCATCAAAAGCCTTATTGTGAGGCATTGATTTTCATACAAAGATCTTTGGTGTGCGGACCGGAAGATGTGGGACTGTTGGTTGTGCTCGCTTGAATTTTTTGGGTTCTCATATTTCTCCCGCTGACAGGATGCACATGACTAACACACACAGACACACGCAGGCAAGCATCCTTCGAGCTGGTCTGGTCAAAGGGAAAACAAGCATTCAGACTCACATTCACACCTAGGGGGAATTCAAATCATTTTCGATTGGATGAGAGATAGAATAGATTTGAAGCCCAAACCTCAGAACCGTGAGGCCAACGTGCTAGCCACGAATACACCACGCTGCCACAAAAATAAAATAGGTAATAACCGGAGGTGGGCATTCCGTCAGTACTGACTGAAGGGACGTCAATCCGTTACTGGCGTTTTTTTCCGACGAATTGCGGAATAAAAAAAATGCCAGACTGCATCGACAGAAATTAGGGGGGTCAAAAGCTGACAGCCCCTCCGTGGATACGTGATAGCCAAGCTTCCTGCAAACATTGGCGCTTAGTTATGAGCTCCCATAAAAAGAGTCATGTCAACAGCTGAGCAAGTTGCACTCGACGCTCAGATAGGAACTGCAAATTCAGAGAGGGGACTATGAGTGATGGCGATTCTCAAAGGAGTCATCACTCAAGAAGTTCACAAACACACGTGACCTACTTAACAAAGTCATTTGGGTTATTTTTGGAAGCGGGGGATGAAAAAGTGGGTCTGAGTCACAGAACAACACGGCAGGATAATTTTGGAGCCGTTACTAGTCAGTCGGAGACGTATGCAACTGATCCTGCGTACCAGGGAGTTATGTGGAATGTTCAGAACATGTTTGCCGCTCACAGATGGAAAGACCGTGTAAAACTTTTGGATTGGCGGGCCACAATGGGTTCTAAAATATGACAGAGGGGCCGGACCAGGAGCAGATGGATGGATTGTTTTGGTCACCTCACCTCATCGGAGAAAAAAATATATATGTCATTTTAAATTAAACTGAACAAAAGCATTACAACAATTTATGTCTTTGAAAAAACACAGTATTTAGAAAATAAAACATTAACAAAGTTTATTCATTTAATTTTTTTCAAGTTTGGCGGGCCGGATTAAAACGTTGAACGGGCCGCATGTGGCCCCCGGGCCGTAGTTTGCCCACACCTGTCATCGAAGAACTGCAGAGCGGCGATTATTACTTTAGAAACCATTTCTAACGAGTAACTGTTGACTTTCAGTCCTAGGGAGTAACTAATATTTCCTCGACTTGTTTTGTTCCCATCGGTGTTGGGTGAAATGTTACGTACCTGCCAACGTGTAATCCATATCAAAGCCAAAGCACTTAATCTTCTCCATTGCCAAGCTTCTGTTGAAAAACACTCTAGACAAGACACACAAGAGTATCTGTGTTACGGGCAATCTTAAACAATAACAGCAATTCTCAGGCACAATGGCAAATAGTGTTCCTGGGGCGAAGAGATGAAACCTTCCCGCATGCCAGACTGGTCGCCAGCCCCGTGAGAGGCTGATAATGTGAGACTGCTCATGAGCATTGGGATGTGCCATGCAATGAGAAAAGCTTACAAAAATCTCTCATCATTTTGTATACTCACAGGGTGTGCATCTCACCAATAAAAAAAAAAAATATGATACAATACGTATCTTGATGCTTGAGGTGAGCTATGATTCAAAAATGGTTTATTTCAAAGTGGAACGATTCAATTTGATTCAATTCAACGTGATTACGATTTGATTCCATATGGTGTGACAAAATTAGTTTCCTTGTTATTTACAATATGAACACACTTGTCAGCATTGTATTTGCGGTGATTTGAAATTAGAACGAAAAATAGATTGCGACGTGATGAATTCACACTTTCCCATTTAAATCGCAGTAGAAATCACAATACATCAAAGTTATGTCTTTCAGAACTTAAGATAAAGCTGAAATGATCCACATCAGACCAAACCAACCAGAGGAACCTCTTCGTCAAATGGAATTGCATTTTCAAAGAACTCAATAGCTGAGCTAGGCACGAAAATGAACAGATTTAAACACATTTTGATTTCATCTAGCATAGAAATGCTGTTGGGTGCAGGATATGATGCAAACAATTTTCAAGCACATTTTTTTTTTTTTAAATTACAATGACACTGAAAATGATAAATAATTGTGAGCTGGAAAAAAAGATGCTGGTCAATACACTGCATGGTAGTATAAATCAAAATTCATGTCAGTGATTTTTGCTTTTGCCGGTTTAAAATTGTTGGACTACTTCCCGTAATCCAGTGTTGGTCAAGTTCAAGACATTACACAAACTGAAATTTTCGTCATCATCATCATCGTCCAAAAAAAAAAAAAATTATAATCACCAAACATTTTTTACTGAAGAGTGATATCACGGAGAATGATGCCATGAAATTATTCTTCAAGGAATATGAGTTCTTTTTTGTTAGCAATCATATTCTATTTTAATCCCATACTGATTAAATAAAAAAGACAACTGGAATCTGAAGCCGTTTCCATTTCCATCAATAAATAGAAACTTGCCTTCTGTGACAGTGCGCTACTATTTCCAGCGATGTGTACCACACTAAGACTTTGTGACAATCGGCCAGCTAATGGCTCGTAAATCAGTCAGTGTCCCCCGTTATAGACGTTTTGTTTACATCACCAGGCTGACATTGCTACCAACTTCACTCACATGATGTTTTCCATATTTTTCCTACGAATTCCCCCCAATTTTGACACTAATGTTGACGTGAGAAATACATCCAACTACTTAGGATTTGATTTTTATTTTAGTCGTGAAACTCTGAGACAAATGTCAAGGTGGATAACACATCATTCATGTTCCAGCACACTCGCCTATTTCATTGTCGTCAAAATAAGATGCAAATGAGCCAAAAGGATATCAAACATCCAAAGACAAATAGAACATAGTGTAACACCCGAATGGCGTTTGTAGTCCCGTCCGACTCATCAAAAGCAGACAGTAAATACCTTGAGGCAGTTCCGTAGTGAACAAGCTCCCATTTCGATGTTTGTCCAGGAGAAGAGTGGCGATGCATTCTATGTCAAATTAAACCTCACTTTGACTCTCCGACCTGCTCCAGCAGGCCACGGCAGCACCCACAAACAATGACAACCCCCCCCCACTCCACCCCCCCAACCCAACCCACCCCACCCCCCTCACTTTGCTTTCTTACCATTCAGACGTTTTCTGACTTGTTGCAAAAATGATTGTGGCTATTCTACGTCATTCTCTGTTGTTGCGTGCGGTGAGTCAAGAGTTGTTGTTTGGTGGCATGATATTTATGGGCCTTCAAAGATATCTAGAACAATCACAAGTCAGGCAGAACCAAGCAAGCCACTCAAATAGTGAATGGGCTCGTGGAGGATGTACTTGACCTCAGTTCTATTGTTGAATGAAAAAAAATATTTCTATTAATCATAATAGCTTTATTATAATTCTGAGTATGCATGCATGCCAGCATTTGACTTTAAAAGTGGAATGCACTGCACTTATTGTGATTTAGTCTGTGGATTGTTAAAACCGTAAATTGTACCCTGTATTACCAAAATGTTTTGAAATAATATTTTGGTTGAATTTTCACTGCACAATAATTACCATGGTCTTTTTTTTTAAATCATGTAAAACACTTCTTTTTAAAAACAAAACTAATACTAAAACTAACCTGAAATTAAGTGATTTTGAAAAAAACTAATACTGATAAAAACTAACAAACCCGCCCTGAAAAAAATAATAATTAAAATCAAAACTAACTATAATTAAAATTCCCAAACTATAATAACCCTGCTCTGCATAATCATCGACTAAACTACTTCATTTAAGTTTAAGCAGTCATGACCGGGGCTCACCAACTCAATTATCCTGCAAGTTGGTGACCCCCAGGTCATGACCTCAATAGTATGCGATGAAGCTCAGCATTTTGCATAACACTAAATACAATCAAACCACGCCCAAGAAAAACAGTCTATGACAACAACACTAGGAAAACCTGCTCAACAATTTATCCAAACTTGAGTGTACCAAATCATGACATTTATTGTGACGTACTCAACATCAATGCCTGCAGTTGTTTTTGATGTGACATCCAGTACAAATAAAGTCAAATATTTAAAAAAAAAAAATGTACAAAAGTGTCGTCTGACGTCTAACACTGTCATCGTGGGTTTGACATTCAAAGTATTTATGTGACATAGCTTCCGAAGGAAGAAAAACGTATTTAGCAAGAAATATGAAGCCAACATTAATTTCTTTACTGGATCTGACCCCTGGGCCTTGACTTTGTCACCCGCATGTTAAAACAAGGATTACATAAGAGAACACCTTCAAGCTAGAAATATTGTGTCAACATTCATGGTAAAGTATTTGTGTGGCAGATCTGCGGGTAGCGGAGCTCCACGTTTCTTACCTATGGTAGGGATCTCGTCTGTATTTTTTCATTGCCATTCGGTCCATGTTGGCAGGCAGGTCTGCATAATTCTGCAGTCGGTCACTCCAAGAAGTCGTCATCTTTAGTATTTCAGTGTCTGAGGAGACAGATAAGAGAACTTAAAAAAAAAAAAAAGTTGGTGTTCCATTTTGCTGGCGGTTCTACCCAACCTCATAGCGAGGAGCCGCTAAGGTTGACCACAACCGACTGTGAGAATGTGGTGTGTTTGTTCAGGTGTTGTAGTTTTTGTATCTATTTCCAATAAAACTGTCGCATGATAAAACATTTATAAACGGTACAAGCAATTTAATACAGTTTTGAAGTCATCTTATCTAAATGTTGAATTTTATAGGTTGACTAAGGCATAATAAAAACGAAGGTTTCCCCATGACTCTTAACGTAACACAAAATTCAAAATGAAATTTCGTTCATTCTTTTAAGCAGCTTGCATGTGACTCCCTGAAAAGAGGTTCACGACGATTAAGACTCAAACTAATGACATACAGTACATGAAAACAATGCCGTGTGCCACTATGTTTAGCGTCAACTTGGTTTTGAGTTTTAAACTTTCCCACGTTGTCACGATGCGCTTATTACGTGTCGAACGGAAATTACCATGCCTCATTTTTATTTTACTAAACATGTACTGCGAGCAACAATTTGGTCTATTAATGCAAACTTGCACATTCCTTTGTGCGTTATCTTGAATGAAGCGCAGTGACGGCCTGGGATTACAGTTTATTACTTGAATGTGTTGTTAACACTGTCGGCATGAATATAATAGATGACGAAATCACAGCACACAGAAGATACTTAAGAAGTGGTGAGCACCAAACACACAAAAAAAAAAAAGGGAATGGCCTGAAATGAGTCATGTCGGGGCAGCCACGTAAAAATCAGATGACAAAGTTGTGTCTTAAGTGTGTGTCTCACTGTGTCAACCGTTTACCTGATTTAAAACAAGATAATGTTTACACATCTTTTAACCAAATCTTTGAAAATGGGATTTGTCGCAGGATTATATATTTCAAATTGGCAATAATGCAATGGTTGGTAAACACCATCATTTATTTTTGCGTTAAGTAACATTTGCTGTTGAGGTGAAATAACAGCAATGTCAACATTTGAAAATGAGTTTTCATGACAATAAAAACCAAGTTTGTACAGATTAATGTGACCTGTGTTTACTTAGGCAAACTTCTTATGTACACATTTGTTGATATTCACATTATTAATATTTTTAAAGAAAGTCAACATTTTTCTTAAGGGGGGCATCTTGCCCCACTCTAAACTATTATTTAAAATATTTTAATGAATGCATGTTCCATACTTTTCATCCTCTAACTCACAGGTGTCAAACCCAAGGCCCGGGGGCCAGATCTGGCCCGCAACCTCATTTTATGTGGCCCGCAAAGGGCAAATCATCTGCATCAACTTCCTGTTTCTAGCATATTTTCTTCACTTGTAACAACACTGAGATATGAGATATTGCCATTTATTTGTTACCAATCCTCCCCTTTTAAAATAAATTGAAAAATTGTTGAACAATTACTTACTAGCTTCTGATTTCAAAACTGGCTTTGCAATCAATTTCTATGGGTTCACAGTCATACCGGCCCTCTGAGGGAAACCACAACTACGATGTGGCCCGAGTTTGACACTTCTGGTCTAACTAGTCGATGAAGGGGACTGTACACACGTTATTATATCGCATCTGACATTGAACATCCAAAGGCAACGAGATACAGTATAATGTATTTAAAACAGAAATTAATAATTGTGCCAAATCAAAAAATTTACCAAAGGAAGTAAGACTAGCTAGAGAAGCTTGCATGAAATACATTTAAGTGCCCTGTCAACTGTGACTCCCTGAACATTTCTGCACCTTTGGTCTGTGGCTTGTTGATAGTCATTAGGAAGTTGTTTTTGTTTAAATCTGGAGGAGGGGGCAGACTGCATAACACGATCGCTTATGTCAGCTTTCTTGCTCTTGTGTCAACACCCGGCAGTTGAGACACATGATAAAATGTGTCACGGAAAGCCACACACATCAACACTCGCATCTTTTTCTTTTTTTTTGGGGGGGGGGGGTTAATTTCCAAACAACTACCGGGTTACAGTCATTTTTTAGCCAATGCCTTCAGGACACCTGTGTTTACACTCGGACCACGGTTCCGCGGTGTCAGATGGGAGCTCAGGTTCAGTCGGATACAGTATGTCCGAACATTGCCCACACTAACGCAAAACGGGCTTTGTTCTACTTACACAATCTATTCCAGCAGCGCCGTTAATAAGCGCTACTACATCGTACTGCGCCAGTGAAATCTTACATAAAAGATCATTTATGAACTACAATGACGGTCGCTGTGGAATCAACTAAGCTAACAGAAAATCACATTCGATGGACTACCAAACATCTCGTTACTTGCCAAACAAGCTAACAGTCTGCTAAGCGCTCCTTAATCGACATTGATTGAAGCGGGTCGCCAAAAATGTATCGGCCGATCCCCATAAGACATCAACCGGATACAATAATAAACAACAACCAGAAAGGGTCGTGGCAGGTTTAACAGGACTGTACTCACCACGGCTATGTCTTATGTCAAACAACTGCACCGCCACAACGTCTGAGCATGCGCCTCCGGCAACGTGAAAGCGTGAGAAAGAAAGGTTGTGATTATCTATGCAGAAAGCTGCAGCTCGAGACCAATCTGGAGTTTCTCTCTCCTCTCTGGGTTTCTGTCTGTCTTTCTCTCTGCTGCCAGATGGAAGAGGAAGGCATACAGAGAGGGCGGGATCTCCTTCTGTCTTTCAACAGGAGGCGGGGTCACTTACCATCTTGGCCAAGGCAAGCGTCACAGTGGAAGTGCGTCTCTGGGCGTATTAATCACAATTACAATCATAGTATACGAACAACAATAGAAACGTAATAGGCAGATTAGTGTGCTAGGGGTTGGCACACCAGCCTCACTGTTCTGAGGTTCGGGTTTCGAAGACAGCCATCCTCGGTGGAGTTTGTTTCCCCTCCAGCCCGTCCCCACGTGAATGCACGCAAGTTTTCTCCAGGTTCTGCCACTCCCTCCCGTAAAAATATACGTTAGGTATATTAAAGACTCACAGGTGACAAAGTTAAAGAAGGACAAGATCCAAGGTGGTTAAGTCAGTGCTTCTCAAATAGTGGGGTGAAAAATTAAAAACTTCATCAATCATTACAGAGCATTTGGGGGGGCATTTCAGTACTGATGTCATTTTTACATCCAAAACGATTATATAAGTGCCAATGTAGTGCAAATAAATAAATGTACGTGTAAAATGTTCATTTTTCAAATATATATTTTACTATTTCCCAAAAAATAACCAATTCTTTGATAAGATATATGACTAAAACGAACAAACAAATAAATAATGAATTGATGCGGGGGTTAAAAATGAAGGCATATTACAGGGCTCACGGCGGGTGTAATTAAAGAGTGAAGCAAGACACACTTTTTTTTCCCACCCCTCTTTTATAGCCTTCAAGTACAGCTCTGCAAGCGCATGATATTTTTTGCCTGCATGCCCGACATCAATCTTTTACTTGTTCTTTCCAATAGAGGGCAGCAAAGTCACATTTTTGAATGCCGACGTGCGACGCGTAGTGGGGGATGACTAAACGGTTTTTATTAAGTAAAAAGTGAAATTTCATGCAGAATGTAGAGGGGGGGGTAATAACAAAACGATAACAAAACTGCACCGCATTGCATTAAGATTAAGATTATGTTAAATAATTTATAAAATTATCTGGAGGCATCACTTTTGTTGTTTTTTTTTCTCTAAATGTCATTGGTTGATGTGACTAAACAAGATGTTGCTATAAAAACAAAACAAAAAAAGATCTCTGTAATTTGTGTTTTATGAATTTCACTTTGTATTCGTGACATATTTTGGAGAGACTCGGTGTTACTATCGATGCATATTCATTAACGATCGCACTGCCCCCGCCTATAAAAGGGAGACGCACCCATCTCCTCTTCTGACTCCATTCAAGCCACGATGAGCTACGGATCTGAAATCTACTCCGCTTCCTCCTATCGAAGGATCTTCGGGGAATCTCCCCGCTATGCGTCCTCTCCATCTCGGACGGCCATGAGCGTGTCCTCGCGGGGAGGTTACCGAGCCTCCTCCGCATCCCGGAGCAACGTTTCATCCGCTGGCGCGTACACCCGAAAGTCCGGACGCTCCTTCTCCTCCATGCCTCTGGAGACCTTCGACCTGGCGCAGAGCACCGTCCTCAATAATGAGTTCAAAATTGTCCGCACTAATGAAAAGGAGCAAATGCAGGGTCTCAATGACCGCTTTGCCATGTTCATTGAGAAAGTGCGCAACTTGGAGCAGCATAATAAAGTGCTGGAGACGGAGCTGGTGGCCCTGCGTCAGAGGCAGGCGGAACCATCCCGCCTCGCTGAGCTATACCAGCAGGAGATCCGCGAACTGCGCTCCCAGCTGGATGAGCTCAACGGGGAGAAGTCCCAGCTCCTCATCGAGAGGGATAGCATTGACAATGAGCTCCAGAAGCTCAGGGGGAAATATGAAGAAGAGTTCCGTGCCCGGGAGGATGCGGAGGCCACTCTTAAGGCTTTCAAGAAAGATGTGGAGGACGCCACCATGGTGCGCCTGGATCTAGAGAAGAAGGTGGAATCTCTCCTGGATGAAATCAACTTCCTGAGAAAGGTGCACGATGAGGAGGTGGCCGAACTCACCGACATGATCCAAGCTGCTCAGGTGTCCGTGGAGATGGAGGTCGCCAAGCCAGACCTGACCTCCGCTCTCAAGGAGATCCGAAGTCAGTATGAGTCGATGGCCTCCAAGAACCTGCAGTCCGCCGAGGAGTGGTACAAGACCAAGTTCGCCGACCTCTCCGAGCAGGCCACCCGCAGCAATGATGCCATCCGCGCCAGTAGGGAGGAAATGAGCGAGTTTCGGAGGCAGCTGCAGTCCAAGACCATTGAGATCGAGAGCCTGAGAGGCACCAATGAGTCCCTGGAAAAACAGCTCAGGGAGATGGAGGACAGGCACAGCGTGGAGATTGGAAACTACCAGGTAACAAAATGTCATTTACAATGTATTTGGTTATTTAACTGCCAACATTTACAATGATTTGGGTTGATATGTAAAATAGTGGGCTTGCGCGCTCTGTCCGATATTTCCCCTGGGATGTCTCAGCTCAGCATCTGCGAGTGACAACGCCCACGTCCTTATGTCATCAGCCTGCAAAACAGGCAGATCCATTTTACACCTAGGCTTTCACGTTTTAATGTAAATGAACAGTTGAGGAATATGGCCGGATGATTCACTTTGAAAAAAAAAAAAAAAAAGATTTTGACTAAAAGCAATGAAAGATTTCGGAATGTTGCGCAAGATAACAATATTGTATGCTAAAAAAAATGACATGTCCTCACAACTACACATGTCTCTTCCCCTCTGATACGATTTAAATATTTAACAAGCAGCCTGTTAATCCATCTCTTTCACAGGACGGCATAGCAGAGTTGGAGAATGAACTGCGGGCCACTAAAAGTGAAATGGCTCGTCACTTGAGGGAGTACCAAGATCTGCTGAATGTTAAGATGGCTCTTGATATTGAGATAGCGGCATATCGGTACGACACAAACATACATTAACATACAATTTTCAATTTCCCTTTTATGACAACTTCTCTTTATTATCATCCGCAGGAAGCTGCTGGAAGGTGAGGAGACCCGCATAGGGACCGGGATCACCTATCCAAGCCCATCCATAAGCTCAGGCGGTGGACAGAGCTACAACTACCAGTCCCGCATCTACACCAGCTCTGGCAAGGGCGCCAAGAGGGAAGGCAAGGATGAGAGCCAGCCTCAGAGCAAGGCTGGCAGCAAGGCTACACACGAGGTTTACGAGGAGACAGTGGTCACCACTAAAAAGGTGGAGAAGCAGCAAGATGCCAGTGATCCCGCCACCAATCAGAAAAACTAGAAGCCAAGTGTAAGCCCGCTAGACCACTAAACCTTATTTGTCTCGCGACTCCCCTTCCCCACCCCCCTTCTTTGATCATTTTCCATACTAGAACAAACTCATCGTCTTTACACTTACAACACCACCGGGACCTAAGATGCTATAGTTCGCCTTCTCATAAACATCTTGTATTTATGTTTTGGGATTTGCAGACAGAAGTACAATTTAAGATTTAGAGGTTCATTTTATGTCGCTCAATAGCATCAAAATGTAACTCCACCATATCAGTCACTCTGATCAAGACCCCGTAGTTCTCGTTTATTTGTTCGTCATCCACTCTCAGAGAACAAGCTCTTAGGCAGCACAAGCTAGGACTGTGATCTTTTCAATTATGGTACTCAACTGCTTATTCTCACTTGTGTCATACAGATGCACCCAGTAGATCATGACGGGTTCAACACCGCTACCACAATTACGGAATGTATGTGCGACCACTGTGCATACTTAAAGGACAAATGCTTTGAAAATGTCACCGATGTACTCAATTCAACTTCTATAGACGATAGATTAACAAAAACAAAACAAAAAAAAAAGCACACACACACACACACACACACTACGAGAAACCATCCAGAGTTAACAATGTACGGTTGGCCCCCCCCCAAAAAAAAAAAATGTCACCTTGCACAAATTTCCAATTAAAATGGTGCATCAAATGTGCATGCACGAGAGTAGCACAAATGAGGGCGGACATCCTCAAAGGAACACTGCCCTTTCTTACTTCTCGAAGAATAATAGCAAATAATTGTTGTAATATTTAATGAGCAAAAAAAAAAATGTCGGTGAAGCGAGCTTAATTTGCATGCCGTACTCTAAGTCGATGTCATCCTCCTGCTTCGATTCCTCATTCAACACGACGACAGGATTGAAGGCTGGTCCATGCCTCCCTTTTTTCTGCTCATGCACAACATGAAAAAGTGTCCATGGATGACTGCACTGCGGATGGTGTTTGTTAGCTTTGTGAGATATAACCATAAAAATTGTAAACCTAAAAAAAAAAAATGCAATGAAAAATAAAACTCAACCAACAATCATGCACAGGAAATGGTTGGATAAATTATGCTGAAGCACAAAACCTGATTCCGACAGATGCACCGGAGGGATAAGAGCATTCGCTCCATTTCTCACTTCCACACATTGACGATAAAACCTGAACCTTCCTTCAATCCATATCAGGCAACCTGAAGACCAAATATTACAAAAATCAATTAAAATACAGTCGATACACAACCGAAAAGCACCAGATTGTTTAAAACGTGACCTCTCTTTCACACTTTGGCCATGACTGGATAAAATGTCTGTTGTAGTGCGACCTCACCGGTAGGAACCTGTTTGAGTGAGCCACTTGTAGCTCACTTTTCATTTATTTATTTATTTTTTTGCTTGCTTCCTGCCAGTTTAAACACCGCCGCCCTGACAAGCTGCACTCACACACTGGTTAAAATAAAAAAAATAAAAAATCCGATTGTATGGCAGAATGTTCTGAATTAGCTTGTTATATTCACGGCTTGGGAACGATCAATATGTTCGTACTGTAGTGAGTGTGTATTTGTATCGCTATGCAGTGGCCGATCCTTGAAAGGAGTTTGGAAGAAAAATGACACAAGCACATGTATGCTGCATTCCAGAGTAACAAAAGCTTTTATAATCACACCGCAAACCAAATGAAATGTCCAGGGTGTCGAAATATCCCACCACTGCAACACTGCCAGAAATGCCACACGTGCAACACCAGGTCATGGCATGACATAACAAAAGAGTGTGTCAAAACGTTCAACGCAAGGATCAATAGTTTGCCGTAGGATATAAAATGCCTTAAAGCACCAGCAGCTGCGTATCTTGCATGGTGCCGATGATTCCGTCCAGTGGGGTGTTTGATCATTATTTGCATTTATTTCGAGCTTCCGTGACAATTAAAAGTTTAGGGATTGAATGTAGCTGATATGTTATTCTCGTTAGTATTTCAACTTGCTATGTATTGCTGTGAGACACTATGTCAATAAAGATTTGACATTTGCTGAGGCTGAATAGTTATTTATTTGCGTGTGTCTTTGTGTAATACTCATTCGGCACAAGGGTATGTCGGTCTAATAGTGCGATCAAGCGATCACATTTTTTTAATTAATTAATTGCAAAAAAGAAAAAAAATCCGCAATTAATTAATACATTTTTTGTGAAGATTTAACAGGTATTTACTTGAATAATATCTTGGAATTAATGTAAAATCACCAAATATGAAGGATATTTTAAATCAAAGAGTTTTAATAGCTTTCTTTGATCTTTGAATACGATTTAAATGGAGTCATTTTTACAGGCCTTTTCCTTCAAAATAATTCTCTACATTTATACATTTATAAATAATAGACATATATTTTTTTTGCTGCCATTTTGTCATTAGCGTCATACATGGCCTAATTTGCATAATAAAGCAAAATATTGCAGCAGTGAGTACTTGCTCAACTCCTCCAGTTTTGTCCACACAAACACATATGATTTCTTCTTTCTTTTCCTTTGAACATCTTCTTTTCCCGACGTGGGGCAAAGTGCACTTCACAGAGATGTTAGATGATGTGCCGCAGTCCTGCGTGAAGTCGTTTCAGACACAACCACCGCTCAACAAACACCCCCACGGCTCCCCAACCTTGAGCTTCATGTACCTGTTTGCGATAAGGCCTTTCTTATTTTGTTTCCCGTCAATTGGGCGGGACCGCTTTGATGCTTGTAGTGCATGCGTGATGCAGGGTGCGGCTCTTCAAAGATTTATACCTCTGCAATGCTCCAAGCAGACGGTGAGGTAAGGGCCTCTGAAATGCCACCGTAAAAGCGGCGCCGTGAAACAGCTCTCTCCGATTTGCTTTAAAATAAAAATGAACGTTGCAAAACTCAGCCTCCCAACCCCTTCCTCATAACTACGGTGAACACATGAGAGTATTAAAACACACGAATAATTGCTGCTACCTTGTATAAAATGTGATCTCGTATAGGATTTTAGAAGGGGGATTCATTTGAGATTCACAGAAGCCGAAAGAGAGCAGTGGTGGTCTGGAATCCCGCTGCAATCAACGTACAACGTAAAGCATTCCTCAAGCGTGTTGTTATGTTTATTGCAGGCTTCTGTTCTTATAGCTGTGGACGTTCCAAATTATTATGCAAAAGAGGATTTCCTCGGATTTTTATAAATAGTCTTTGCAAATTGCACTCTGCATTTGTTAGAGAATAATTTGAATAAAAAAAATTTCCTAAAAATATATGAAGATAAATATTGACAATATCATATTATATATATATATATATATATATATACATACTTAAAAATGCACACATATTATCTGACATCTTTAAGTACAGAGGCCGACTGCTTCACTCTATTATTCATATGAGCCATTTTTTTTTATTATACAAATGGCTGAATGACAGCCCTTTATTTTAATTTCTGTCTTTTTGCCAGTAAACAAAGTGTTAATTTGCTGCTGTTGCCTTGGAATCTGTTGCTAGCACCCCTGTGCTGTGGCAGCCTTAGGGAGTGACGGATTTTGAGAGATGGAGAGGTCTGAAGTGAGGCTTAATGCACAAACAAAAGGACAACAAGAGGTTTACGGGCGCATTCAACATTTGACATTCGGTGTTTACCTGAGTAGATGAAGCCAAAAAAAGGTGCATTTTACAAAAGATCAGCTCCTCCTCATCAGACGATTTGCTTGCCTCGGAGAAAGTGCTGCATCATTTTGAGGCAGGCCGTGTTAACCAAGCCATCACAGTTTCCTTTTTTTCCCCCTTCAGGCTAATAATAGCAAATCCAGCAGAGTCGTGCAAACGGGGCTGACGGAAGGCTGGTGGAAGATTATTTTCCCTGATGAAAGGAATTTCTCATCCTGCTTCCTGACCTTTAGAAGAGATTCCCTATACAGTGGATGGACAGTTTATTACGCGCATGGACAAAATTGTCAGTACGCAGCTGTTTATTTAAATAAAATAAAAAAACAGAACAGAAACAACTAGAATCTGACTCATAAACAATGAAAACCAGACATAAATGTTCAATGGGGTTTAGATCAGGGCTCATGGTAAGCCACGTCAGAATATATTGTCCAGTGTTTTGCTTTTCTAGTTTGATTTTGGTCCCCCCCAAAGAATACATTGATCATTAAATATCTAATAAATTGGTGCGTAATAATAATAGGATTAATTTCTGGACATAAATGTGCCCGTCATGTTCCGAGCATCCATCCAGTCATTTTCTACGTTACTCTTCTATTCAGGGTCATAGGGAAATCCGAGTCGATGCCAGATGACTTATAGGGTCAAAGGTTGGGCCTGGACAGACCATCAGGGCTGACGCAGGGCTGACGCAGATCGACATAGGCCATTTATTTTGAATTTTCAAGTCGCATAGCCTCGAGTCCAGTACGCGTTTCTGGACCGCGGGATTAAGACGGCGAAAACTCATGCATCACTCAGCCTATTTGGTGCTGCTGCTGCTGCTGTGGCTTTATCCATAATGGAGCAGCTGAGCTATTCCAGGATTTTTCTATTTCAGCTGCAGACTATGACACAGCATTTTAGAGCTGAACAAAACTCCAAGACTAAATATAAAACCCAGAGCGAGATTACAGCCTTTTTATTTGATTTTTTTAAAATTATGATTCCATAAAACTTCTTCGGCCGATTCATCTCGTTATGTTATTATTAGCTCTTTTGTGAAACAATACTACATCACCATGATCACTAATTTCCTGTGTCTGGACAGAAAGTGGGAGAGGTCAGACAGCATCATCTCCACTCATTAATCTTCCTGCTGCGGGTAATACTTTTGTTGCTAAAACGATGATGTGAGAATTTTCGTATGCTGTTTGACAGCAGCTCCGTGAGTGTTGGTCGAGCGATGTAAGGTTTACTTCATAGCAAAAAAAAAAAAAATTCCCAACATTGCTCATTTGGTTCTGATTGAAGCAGATGTGCCGAGGAGATGAACTTGTGACATCACTGCAATTGACGAAGGTTACTTAGATCCCTGGTTTATCGTGATGATTGATTTTCAAGATCTGGGAGGGTCAGCAGTCGTTTGGGCAAAATATAGCAGGGTCACCTTGGACAAAAGGGTGACGGCAATGAAAATCTTTCTTGTCTCACGCCAACAAACAAGCAAAAAAAGACAGCGATGGGATATAATAGCTCAAATCAATACAGTTCATAGATGTTATCTATTTGCTTATTTGCGGTGCAGGAGTGGGACGAAGGGCAGAGAGACAGAAGGGGGAGGGGACAAGAGAATAATAATAATAATAATAATAATAATAATAAATTGGATTTGGAAGCGCCTTTCAGGCAATATTACAATAGCGATTGTAATATTATGCAATGGCTACAATCAGCAGGACCATTGCTGATATTCCGCATAATGGTTCTGTTTTCTGGAGCTCTGGAATAAAAGATGTTTTCAGTTCTTGCATTGATCACATCTTTAAGGTTCTGCTTCATTTCTAAAATGTGATTAATTGAGCAACATGTTTAGTGTTATTTTTAGAATTCTTGCCTGCAGTGTTGCACAACTGTAATGTATTATATTGACTGGTATTAAGCATAAATAAAATCCTCTGGAATTGGTACATACCGATTATTTAATTATATATATATATATATTTTTTTTTTTGACGTGCATATTGTCACATTAGAGGCAAATGCAAAGGACACTCCCATTGCTATGCAAAGTGCATTATGCTGTCAGGGCCGAGGAATAAAGAGGACCTACCTCTAGAGGCCATCTAATTGACAAATGTCCACACACTAGATGGACTTCAAACATCCACACATGCAAGGGGCAGCTGGGACGAGGAGCTCTGAGATTGCAGGTGGGGGAGGTGTGAGTCAGGCAAACAATCTTTCATCATTTCCTCGTTAATTGGGAAAAGGGACACATGCATTTTAAAAACCGAGGATTAGACATTTTTTTTCAAGAGTTTCCCATGTTATCTGATAACATAACAAATTTAATTCCCTTAAAGCGGAAACATGGATTAACACAGCTGTTGTTTTCTGAATGAATATAAAGACACTTCTACACATGATGTCTGTTTTCATTCGTCATCCGTCATTATTGATTGAAGGCGTTGCAGTACGCTGGTTAACTGAGTGTAAAAAAAACCAAAAAAAAAAAACCTTCAAGGCATAATTGTCGCAATTTATTATGTGGATGCTGCCCAGATGCGCCTCGGACCTCATGGCAAAGACAAAACTCCTCCATGAGAAGACATGCTTTATTGCAGTAGAACATTTTTTGGGACAAAACTCAGATCTAAATTATCCAGCTAAAGGGGAAATCAACGTCAAAATGTTATGTTCAAGGCCACTAGTTGAAACATGGCATTCTGTTTAATATCACATTTGTGGGATATCCATTTCATAACCATTTTTAGCCATCTGAGGGGGCGGCCATTTTGTCACTTCTGTCGATTGAAAATGACATCACAGTTGCTCAGGGCTCAGATTACGACCAATCATGACAACTTCAGACACCAGGTGAGCCATCATTGGCCATTACCTAAGCCCTTGGGCAACTGTGATGTAATTTTCAGTCGACAGAAATGACAAAATGGCCGCCCCCTGACATGGCTAAAAACAGGTGGATTTTTCCGCTTAACTCTTGTTCATTTTATTACAATTTTTTTTTTTATTGTTGCCAATGATTCAACATAAGCATTTCAGTGAGGACAACTTGAAAATCTGTATGTTTATAGATTTTTAATGTTTGCTAAGTTAGCTTCAACTCCTTTTCCACAATGCATTCACAGTAGTCCCATCGTGTCTCATCTCCAGGACTACAGCATGGGTGTGTTTCCCCCCCACCCCCATGTTCTGCCTTCTGGCAGTGTGCCCATCGGCTGATATACTGAGTCACTGCACACACATAAACAGCTATTGACCGACCACAAAACGCTAAGCTTTCCATTACCTTGACAAGGCCTTAATTAAAGCTGATTTTTTTTGGCTCTCGGGGTTAAAAGGCCAAGCAGCCTTTTTGACAGATCATCTGCTAAAATATTTACGTAGCACTGTTATGGGACTGAACGCAAGTGTGAGAATGCTTACGTCATTGTTGTGGATGCAAGCTAACGCCACGTAGCAAAATCGATGAACCCAGAACAGCTATTAATTAAGAAGCCGTTTAAAAGCTTGTGTGGTCTGCCTTGCACGCAGGGGAAGGTTTTATATTACTCATCTCATCTGTACACACAGAGCAGCCAGAGTATATTGACAACTTGCCCTGTGTCATGTTATACAAAATATGAGATGTTTCAAAAACGCTGCGCTGACATTGTAACTGTCAAGATTAAGCTCTCCAGTGCAGCAGTGTTGCTTTATCCTCATAATTTGGGTAATTTATAGTTTAGAATTTTAGAGTAGGTCTCAGTTTGCCATAGCGCAGTTATGGAACGCTACACGCTGTATTCACAATTTTAAACATTAACTTTGAGGAGGCTGAATTTTAGATCCAGTTCTTGCGTTGGATCTTGTTAGATGTGCTTGTGGTCATGATGTTGTGCAGATAAAGTATATGAATACATATGACTGGGGTTCCCAAACGTTGGAATGGGACCTGGATCGTATTTTTATGGAGTTGTCGCTATTCTGTAAATATCTTTTTGGAATTGTAACATCAATTGACTGTCATTTGTGTTGTTTATGATTAATTTACAATTATACCTTAATGTCATGACATTATGTTCGTGTAAGTGTGGTCCTGAGCAGAAACTAAAATTGAGAGAAATTTGAGAGACCCTGGCCTATGCCTTTAATTATCTCATAGTGTTGCAGTTTACCGGTCACAACGAATAAAAAATCAGCAGGAAATTAGTCGGATAAATAGTTTTAGTCAGTCAGTGAAAATGCTTTACAGAGAGAAATGCAAGTGGACAACCTGTCCAGTAAGAAGAGACAAGGCATGCTGGGTAATTACAAGAATAGAAACAAGGCTATAAGATACGGACAGGAGAGCGGGTCAGAGAAGAAGAAGGGCAGGTCTTGGTCATCTGCTCGATGCATGATATGAGAACACTGAAGCTCAAGTCAGGAGATGCGAGAATGAGGCTACAGACGGATGAAGATTCTGATTACAGTTAACTCATAAAGAGACGGATGTGCTTTTCAGCGTTTGCTTCGATGGCATAATTCAGGAGTGGGGAGAGCTGGGAGAGTGAGATGTCGCAGTGTATTGCGTGGTTGGTTATTGGCAGAAAACGCAAACAGTAAATTCACTCTCTCTCTCTCTTTTTTTTATTTTTTATTTTTTACCATAATTACATGTCTTCTGAGCTTGTTATCAATCCATTATTTCTCAGGCACATGCAAATATGCTGATTCCTCTGATTAGCTAACGGTGGGACTGGCTACAAACAAACCAATGACTGAAAGATTTGTCACCACATGAGAAAGAGCAAAAGTGAATTCCGGCATGATTAATGCAGATTAAGATCAACTTTGTTCACATTTGAGATATTTTGTTGGTGTAGCTCAAGCTACAGTCAAGACTAGCGACACTTTGTATGATCTAAAAAGTAGTATGCTTGTGCTTTCTGTACGTGAAATGTCCTCTTTTACATTTTACCACGCTGTGCATATGCGATCACAAGTCTGTCTGCCGGAGGAGTCACTCCCTGAGGACATTCGCATCAGGCCGGCCACCTGCCCCTCCCTCTGGTGACAAGGAATGGCTCCAACAAAGGAAAACGCCCTCCACTTGTTTTTCTTTTGAAAACACAACAAGCCTTGTGCACTGTGGAATATATATTAAAAAAATAATAATAAAAAAAAAATAAAAAATAAAAAACTATATATATATATATATATATATATATATATATATATATATATATATTAAATCCAGTCGAATCTAGATATTTTCTTTATTAATTTAGCTATGGTCGCTCACTTCCATGACAACAGGCAATGCAATCAGATAATCCAAAATCCGTCCCATCCGCTTCCAACCACCCAATTTAACCGATAACCTTCAACGTAACGTTGCTCAAAGATTATCCCGACACAGCAGCTCAGGACTAAGTTCAGGTTTTAGAAATGTACTGAATGTGCGCCGATCTTTATCAGCCAGTTAATTATCCTGAATATCCTTCAAGTGTTGCCCTCCAGTTTGTTCACGCCATTCAGCTTGCGCCCTGGAAGAAGAAATAATAATTTATTATTTATCTAATTTCCCTGGATTATTCATTCGGGTAGCCACGCATTTAAAGCACAGTGGCTGTTGCTACTACTGTTTTGAAATCCTGAAATACTAAATACATTTTGATACTTATTTAAGTCTATAAACCGAGTTGTGTTTATTTATATAAAAAAATGTAGGTTGCAAATGCTTGTGAGTTGATAACACTTTTGATTTTCCCAAGACTTTGACCTTTAACAGGTGTCATGTAATACGACACACACACACGAAGATTTGTGGTTGTATATATTTAGCACGTTCATTATTTAAGATTCTCAGACCGACTGGAAATAGAAAAAATGAGCACTCTTCTGCTTAAATGCAAGAGATGTCATCAAATTTGTTGAATTGTGCAAAGGATAATGCAATTCAAAATTGTGATTAAAAACACCGCCGGATTCACGGAAAAAAGTTTTGATCTTCCTATGCTGCCTCACTTCAGCTCCGACCGACCCTTCAGTCTGGAACCTGCCTCCACCTCAAATACTGTAAGATTTTGTGTTTGTCTTATATTTTATTTATTTCTTAAAAACAACACAAAATTAGCACATAATTAGGTGCATGTGTTAAGTATCTACTGCATTATTGTAAAAGTTTTTAAAAAATTAAAAACCTCTTGTGAAAATTTTAAGTTCATAGGTTCATTAATTTAGCGCCTACGGGTTAAAAACAGCCGTCTGACAAATTTATAGCAGATTTCATAAACTGTAAAAAGTTCATGAAATTAAAAAAATGCATAAAAGTTCAAATGATGGACTGGTTCGTGCCCTTATTTCAACCATGCAAACTTTTTTTTTTTTTAAGAATTAGAATTGTGAACCATTAGGAACCGGAATTGACTTGAGGACCTGGAACCGGAATTGTTCAAATTCAAACGATGCCGAACCCCATTTATAAGGCAGTCATACAAGACGTAAGATTATCGGGCGTTTGATGTTCTTGCTCGGGAACACCTGGACAAAAACGGCTCGATTGTTTTTTGTGGGTGTACCCGACCTTAACCGTCTTCCCAGCCATTGTGAGGGCGTTCTGCACTTGCTTTCTCGCCGTAAGGCCAACACAGTCGACAACCTTCGTGCAGGATCCACTTCTTTAGTTAGGTCAGAGATGAATAATGCAGACCCCTTACATTTCATCACCCAAATAGAAGAGCTCTTGTGCCCGTGCTCTGCCTTCACACCCATTATTCTGCATGGGTGCGCCATAGGCTCTAAGTCTGCATCATGTACACCCTCACAGACAATACCACCACTGCATTTACTTGTGTTGCATGTACGAGAAAAAAAATGGCGGAAAATTACGAAGAAACCGCTCTTCGGGAAAACTTGCCAAGTCTGCTTGAGCACAAGCCGCGACCTCTATTCTCATGAGTCCGTCTGCTGACGTTTTCTAAGCATCCCTCACCTTCAACATGGCACTGCCTCCTTCCAGCTGCCCCGCCCCTCCTATCTCGTCACCCCCCCCCCCCACCTCCAACACAGCCTCTCCCCACCACTTCTTTCCCTCCTCTCTTCTACTTGAGCAATTTCTACCTCTTCTGAGAGTCTCACTTCATGAATTATTTACACCTGCATCACCACAGGGGACTTGTGCTGCGCTGCCTGACCGTTTATGACTCAAAGACCTGCAGCCGGAGTATTTTCCGAAAGGCACAAACTAATCCACCGCCTAAATTTGCTTGTAAGTATGGCAGCTGAGTTCCTCGGACCAGAATGCCAAGCTGCTGGGAAAACACGGACACCAAACAAATGTGATGAGCTGTGGGGAATCCTGGTTTGATTGTCATCGTGTAGATTATGTGGAAGGCATCCAGGTTGGAGATAAACGAGGGACGCACTGAGAGAACATCATGACAATTTAATGACAAAGTAATTAATGCACAAATGAAAGATGCATGATAATATAAAATAATTGTGAATTGGTTGAAAGTGGCCATCATGCGGCAGACGCGTGAGGCATCACGTCTCATACTGCAAAATGGAGAAATAAAAATATGGTAGCCCTGCCACGCCCTCCTCTGAGCCCCTATAAGTACGTCCGCATCCTCATTTATTGTTCTTGCACAGCTCCAATTAACAATATTTTACAGCACAATCATGAGATAAGTCTCAACGTTAATTTACTGAATATTTTTGTTATATATCCTTAATTTGAACAACTGAGGCATCATAGAGCACCATGTCTGCAGGAGGCGAATTCAGAAGACTGGATTCTACCGAATGAAAACATGAGATTGGGATAAATTGCGAGAAGGATGAAGAGGCAGTTTTCTCTGTTTTGTGTACAAAGCCGCCTGTGGTGGATGAAGCCACACCCTGCTGCCTCCTGATCCAGAGAGGAAGAATAGGCACTTGCGATGAAGTCATCAGTTAGGTGTGAATAGAGGGGACGAATGAACATGCACCTCTCACCTCCTCCCTCGCTCACTGCATGATTTTTCACGAGATCACGTGGGCAGTTTTACATCAAACTGAAGACTGCATGCTCAATCAATTTTCAACGTTTGTCATACACACATATTTCCACGTTGACTTTTAGTCCGAATTCCATTTTACCACTCCAAAAAACTTTAGATGTATTTTGTGTACAAATAAACAAATGTAACATCCACTTTTTTTTTTGCAGGCCATGTACCGTTTCATCTTTATTAAATATATATATATTTTTTGTGTGTGTCAATAATGGATAAATGGATAAAATAATAGAAGCAGTTGAGCACAACAAAGGAGTAAAAGAATACACAGCTATCCTTGATTTCTTTCTTTTTTTTTTTACATTCAAATGCTTAATTTTCTGTCTTAAGTGCATTAGTCCTACTATAAGGAAATTAATGTTGCAATTACCAGTCTTTTTTTTTAATTAAATGGACAACACAAGAAAGGGGATAAGTCAGCTCTGACCACGCCCTGAATTGCTGATGTTAAGTGTCTCCCACTCAGCCAACAACCCCCATCTCTCGTGCACACTAAGAAACCCCCTGCAATGTTATACAACACCCTGCCGCCTGTGATGAAGAAATGAAGAAGACTCTTTGGTCCAACAGCATTCATTTTGAGCATGTAGTTGACACAAAATAGTGTAATAACTGTAATAACCAAGGTTAGGCCTGCATTCATGAAGGATCCATACTAGGATGTGAATTATTATCTGAAAACACTTTCAGGCATGTCATCAAATATATTTGCAGTTGCATTTTAAGTTGAAAAAAAGTGTGCCTTAAAATCTTGTGCTTAATTTACTAATTTTAAGAGTTAAAGTGCACTAGAAAAAAAACAACACAGAATATTGCTAATCGCTGTATCGAAAATTGTGTTAGGAATAAAGTGATGACTCGGCTGATTCTCACCAAGGAAAAATTGATCGATCGAAGTGGATGACAGCATTTGCTTTGTTTTCCTTGGCTGTAACGTTTGACACCTTAGTAAAGAAGGTCATTGTGTTGGGGGTGGGTTGGTGGGTGGGACACCGGTGATGTGTGACTAAACTGCCCCCACCTGGTATGAAATGGTACTGACTTGCCATAAATAATGTAATGAACAGGTTTCCTCATGCTTTTTTTCTCTTTTGTCTACAACAGAGATGGGCAACTGATGACCCGAGTCTGATTCATTTTCATTTTATTTATTTATTTATTGTTTCAAACCCTTTGTTGTTGGGTTAGGCTTGTATTTTTTTTTGTACATGCATTGAAAAATAAAAATGAAACATGTTACGAGCATGTGATCTGACCATATTTAAAACAGGATTTTTGTCATACGTCGGGTTATGAAGGGTGGCACTTGTTCAGAGATGCAGGCTTCTATTCCGGCTGCAGCCTTCCTGTGTGGAGTTTGCATGTTCTCCCCATGATTGCGTGGGTTTCCTCTGGGTACTCCGGTTTCCTCCCACATTCCAAAAGCATTCATGGCAGGTTGATTGGACACCCTGAATTGCCCCAACGTATGTTTGTGAGCGCGGATGGTGGTCTAGTCCAGGGTGGACTCCTATTGGCTCAGCCACACAAAGTATCATGTGATGAAGTGGGTGAAAAGTAATGATTTCTGACGGATATATGCAGCTTTTAATATTGTAACTTGTTCTTTTTAATCTGAAATCACTCCACAGCTCTCCAACTCAATGCGCCGTCTGACGTCAAGGCGGCGCTGCATCCAAACCCGGGCGACACTGCGGCGGCATGGACGCGGCGGTAATGCCCCACGAATTTTCTTAAAACACATGTATAACGTATTTAAAAACAAATTTCTTAATTCACTAGAAGTTTTTTCGTTGTAGTGAATTTTAAAGACGTTATGGTAAGAGAATACAGCATCTCGTACTGTCGTAATTCATAGATAGCCAATCAGGTGGCGATATGTAACACCACGAGGGTTATACTTTTTTGTACTATTGCGCATGCGCAGTTCATTTCGAAAATGGCGGCCGTACAAGGCGGTATGGCCGACGCTGTTGAAATAAAGGACATTAAAACAGAACCACCCGTTGATGCCGTCGTAACCAACAATGCAAATGACGTAAGGTTACTTTCTGCGTCCCCCGGGCCCGGTGCTTCGGTTGGAAGTAACAAACCCGCGACAGGCGCTCTGGAGGAGAAGCAGACGTTGCTGGCAATTCTGCAATTCCTTAAAAAGAATCAACTGTCCGAGTCTGTAGACATTTTGCGTCGTGAAGCTGGATTACCTCAAGATTTGTTCGATTTGAAGGGATGTGATACGTCCTCGGGTTCTGGAGGTGCACCAGGCACTGTGGAAGGAGGGGGGCTCGATGCCAACTCTCTTCTTCTTCTGAGCCGAGTGACATCCTCCTCCGCAGCTCAGGCGCCAGTCAAAGGTACGCTATAGTACTTATTTGAGAATTTCTTCATTTGCATTTTACTAAACATGATGATGTAAAATATATTGTACTTAACGTTTTGGTAATTGATAACCCCACCCCTGATTTTTGTTTATGTGCATTTTTTTACTCTGTAGAGCCCATTAGAGGGGTGTGAAATTGTCAAAAAAGAAGGCTAATAGATTTTGAGAAAAAAAATACTCTGTAAACTCTGCTTTTAAAATAATAAAAATGTATCAGTCCTGACATTATGTTCCAGTTCCCACAAGTGTGCTGTATTTTTCTACATACATTCACTGAAGTAGTTACACCTGTATGACCATAACAAAAACTACACGAGCTGTATCTAATAGAGGCTTTTCAAAGTTAATAATGCTCAGATTTGATTGACACATAGGTTTATTCATTTATCAGTGGTGTAGAATTGCTCAGTATCGTTTTAGACCTGGTTCTGGTATTTTGGTTACCTTACCTTTGGTTACCTTACCTTACAGGACAATTTCTCCATCTAGAACTAGTCAACTTTATATGCCAATATTGAAATGCCAACTTGTGTTTCAGCTCCACCCGCAGAGGACCAGCCGGATGTGAGTGTGGTTCTGTCTGCTTACAGCCAGCAGGGAGACCCAGCTCTCTATGAGGTTTATTACAGCAGCTTGAAAAAGTTTATCGAAACAGTTTTAGACTGTCATCGAGCAGAACTGTCCCAGGTTTTCTACCCGTTGTTTGTGCACATGTACCTGGAACTGGTATACAACAACCACGAGAATGTGGCCAAGGCATTCTTTGAAAAGTGAGTTTTCTTGACAAGATTCTCTTCCCCTTCTTGCTTGCCATTTCACTAACACGATGCCACTCTATGTCAGGTTTAGCGGCGATCAAGAGTGTTATTACCGAGAAGACCTTCAAGTGTTGTCGGGGTTGACAAAGAAAGCGCACATGAGAGGCAATGAGACTCTGCTCGACTTTCGCACCAGCAAGTTTGTTCTGCGCATCTCCCGGGACTCATACCAGTTGCTCAAGAGGCACCTGCAAGAGCGCCAAAACAACCAGATCTGGAATATCATCCAGGAGCACCTCTACATTGACATCTTTGATGGCATGCCACGCAGCAAGAGCCAGATTGATGCCATGTCCGGTAGTCTGGCTGGAGAGGGCAAGAGAGAAGCCAATAAGTCAAAGGTTGGTACATAATTAATACGATTATTTACAGAGCTGTTGTAACACGCTCTCAAGCTCACAGGTGCCTCGTTCATCCACCTCCTTCTAGGTTTATTATGGCTTGCTTAAGGAACCGGAAATTGAACTGCCACTTGATGATGAGGACGAGGAAGCGGATAACGAGGAGGGCAAACCCAAGAAGAAGAAACCCAAAAAGGACAGCATAGGCTCCAAGAGCAAGAAGCAGGATCCCAATGCACCTTCACAAACGAGGTATTGATTTGCATTCATCTGCAATTTTCAAGCACCGACGCATGCTTTTTATTGAATTCATTTTGGACCTTTATGCAAGCCTCATGAATTTCCTGAAAACTGCGCTGTTTCTCTCAGGATACCTCTTCCAGAATTAAAGGACTCGGACAAACTGGACAAGATCATGTACATGAAAGAAGCCACCAAGAGGATCCGACTGGGACCAGATAACCTTCCTTCTATTTGCTTCTACTCTTTTCTCAACGCATACCAGGTTTGTACATCGACTACTCACTTTTCAAATGGGGTTCATGCGGTCGAAATGTGAACTAAATTGGTATTTTATGATTTAAAAAAAAATATGTTTCCTGCAGGATTTAACTGCTGTGGACTTCACAGATGACTCCAGTTTAATTGCAGGAGGCTTCGCTGACTCCTCAGTCAGAGTGTGGAGTGTCACTCCCAAAAAGCTGCGCAAAGTCAAGTCAGCAGCAGGTACAGTCAGTCGCCTCGTCGTAATTAAAATAATCAGCTCAAGACCGCAGCGATATCGATGCACTTTTCATTCCGTCAAATTTATTAGTTATTTTTCATTGTCTTCTGGCCATCCAGACGTAATAAATTGGCCCGCAGGCTGCTCGTTAGAGTGAAAAACCCGGGTCTAGCTTCTTAATAAGCGGAGGACATTTCACAAATATCTGTAATTTTATGGGCAAGGGAACAAAAGGTAATGATAAATCCTGAGTAGACAACAAATTCCGTAGTTTTTATTGACGCTAATTATTTGCATCAGATCCTCGTGGAACACTTTTTCCTCCATACAAATAGAATGATTAACATTAAATTAGATCACATCAGACAGTATTAAAAGAAAACTTTTGTTTTTTTCATGATTTGTAATGTGTGGGATTTTTTTTTTCCCGTGGCGATCCTCTAAACAATGATTGTCATCATCGAGCAGCTTTTTGTGCAATGGAGCTAACTTGTTGTTATTTCCCTTAAGACTTGAACCTGATTGATAAAGAATCAGATGATGTGCTGGAGAGGATCATGGATGAAAAGACAGCGAGCGAGTCCAAGCTCCTATACGGGCACAGTGGTCCTGTTTATGGAATCAGCTTCAGCCCGGACAGGTAAAAAGCAACTCTTCTCCACCTGTTTGCTGCATGGACCACATGCTCTCCTGAATGATCTGCTTCGGCACAAAACACATGAGCAGTATTGGATGAACGTAATGACGACTGGCGTGCACATTTAGGAACTACCTGCTATCGAGCTCTGAAGACGGCACGGTGAGGCTGTGGAGTCTCCAAACCTTTACCTGTCTGGTGGGCTACAAAGGACACAACTATCCTGTGTGGGACACCCAGTTTTCTCCTCATGGCTACTATTTTGTCTCCGGGGGACATGATAGAGTTGCCCGGTAAGAATTGTGGAATCTTGCTGTATTATGTACTTAAGATAGCCAACTATCTATAAATGCATCATACACTGCTCGTATGCCTGAATAAATACTGTTCACACTCACGCATGATATTTTCATTTTATATGATCAAAAATCCTATTCCTATTCCATTAAGAGGGCGATACAAAGTAGAATTAGGGCTGGGCGATTAATCATTTGTCTTGATAATTTGAATTTATCAATTATTTTTTTTCCCAAGTGTTTTCCTTAGTTTAAGGCACAGATTTCTCCCACAACATTGAACTCAACAGAATGGAGCAGTTTAACTAATTTTGGGATTTGATCGCCATCTCGAGTGACTTTTCTTATACACCTGGCAAATGTTTTAAAAAAAAAGTGACGAGCAAGCTTAATTCGCACTAAGAAACCAACAACATGAGCGGAACCAGTTTGATAGTTTTCCATATGATAAGAAAGCCGCCCGGAAAGGCACTCTCAGTGTCAATCTTGCAGAACATTGCCAAACACCTAAATTATCTCTCGATCCACCCACCCATATATCCCTCCTTCAGCCTGTGGGTTACGGATCACTACCAGCCTCTGCGGATGTTCGCTGGTCACCTGGCGGACATCACTTGCACCCGCTTCCACCCAAACTCTAATTACGTGGCCACGGGTTCATCTGACCGTACGATCCGCCTGTGGGATGTCCTGAATGGGAACTGTGTTCGCATCTTCACAGGTCACAAGGTAAAAATGATTAGCCTTCTTCTTTTGATGAACGTGCTTGTATTGTCTCTGAGGTGCCAAAAAGAAGTCTAACATCTTTGTACTACATCTTCTAGGGTCCAATCCATGCGCTGTCATTCTCACCCAACGGGAAGTTTTTGGCTTCAGGGGCCACTGATGGCCGAGTTCTTCTTTGGGATATTGGGCACGGACTCATGATTGGAGAGCTCAAAGGCCATACAGACACCATCTACTCGCTCAAGTTCAGCAGGGATGGTGAAATCCTTGCCTCTGGTGCGTGCTTCACTGTAGTTGTGTATGAAGACTGCTTTAGCATGCTCCATCTGACCAACCCAAAAGAATGTTGACGGTGATTTAGTGTAGTTACATAGGGTTGAAACTAATGATTGTTATAATAATCAATTAAATCTGTAGATTACGTTGGCGATTGTTAGACGAATCAGATTTTAAAAAAAGTTGTATTTTCCATCGCTTTATATTAAAACAGGACATTGAAAACAACAAAATTTCTACTGTGCATGTTTAAACGTGTGGTATATTTATGTAGAATACACACATCTATTCAAGTATCTTGTGTCTCCTAGGCTCTATGGATAACACAGTTCGCCTGTGGGATGCCATGAAAGCATTTGATGATTTGGAGACAGACGACTTCACTGCGACTACAGGACACATTCACTTACAAGATAACTCACAGGAGCTTCTGCTTGGATGCTACACAACTAAATCCTCGCCTGTCCTACATCTTCACTTCACCCGCAGAAATCTGCTCCTGGCAGCAGGTGGCTACAATCCATAAGACCTTTTACTGAATTGATCTTGAAATCGTTTTGATATTTTTGGACTGTGTGAAAAGATCAAATGGTAATTAACCAAATTAATATTCATCCATTCTTAAAAGTGACCGTGATGTCGCACCTAAATACGTTGTCCTATTACGGTGCCATTGTAATTGATAACCATGTTAGAAATAATTACAAGTACAGCTCAACATGTGGCTGCCACTTCTGTATTATAGTGTTTTTATAGATACACATGTAAATAAAAGTGTTTTTTATGTTTTGGTCATTAACGGTCTTTATTGTTAACATAGGGAAAACAAAGAGTCATTATATTCCAAGCACATCCAGCTGCCTTCTCCGCTCCCAGCAGGCAAAAATAAATTGTACATCTGTAAAGGAGACAGACACAAAACAGTTCACGGATGCCAACGTGTGTTTTAGTACAATTTCAGAAATAGTTGAGAGTTACTGAATACTTACGTTACTTCTCAGTGACAGCGGCTTGTTTCTTGGGCTTCAATTTAAAGAAGAGACCAATTGCTGCTAGGGTGGCATATGTGGCCAAAACGCACTATGAAAGAAGAAGCAATTCGTGAAACAAGTGAATATATTAAACTGTGACTTATATAAATATAACATGGAATGTATACAGCAATGTTGACTCACATTTCTCCTGCCGACCATGGTGTATGCGTTGAAGTACTTGGCAAACCCAGTGAACTGGTGCTGGGATCCTGCGTCGTGACCTCCCATGATGGTTCGTGAACCTATTCCAGCATGAAGGATTGATCAATAAGTACTTTCATTCGTTTAAAGTTACACTAGAACGGACACGAGTGTGGCTATTTTTGGATTAAAAAGATATATTTGAAAGGGTAGGCGTGTAATATACAGAACACGATGCAATGAACAATATTGGTCCATATTCCCGCAGCTTCTGATGGACTTAAACAATTTGCAACAATCGCATGTTACCTTAATTTTCAAAAAAAGAATGGATGCAATTCTTCGCCTATTATGTTAAAAGTTTGATTGCGTACTTTCTTGTAGCGGAAGGATTCGAAGCGCAGCTCACGTCTGACATTGACGGGTTGGTCACTCTCGCTTGTTTGCATAGTGAGCTAATTGTGAACCGTTTACACACCATTGACGTTAGCTAGCGAATGTATGACCGAACAGTCGATGATAAGCGAGTCAAATGCGACATGTAAATTTACATATCTAAAATAGCACTGTAGCACATACCGACGACAAGTTCAAAGTAAGTAGACAAAGCGTTAATTGTATTCTTACCTTGAGCACAAGTGCCTTGACAAAATTACGTGAGGACTGTGCCCTAACCTTCAACGGAGGCCTCGATGCGAGAATTGAAAGGAAGTCCCGCCTACTTTTAATTGTCAAGATCGTTGTCGCTATTGGTCTAAAGTGATGACGTTACTTAAGGCCGTCACCAAATGCGATCACTGATTGGCCAACTAAAATGTCAATAATTTATACTTGTTTGTGATTCGCCAGACATTGGTTTGACCAAACGAGTTCTTCTTCCGGGTCGTGGTAAAGTCGTGGTAATGGCGTGCTGAACGACATGTGAGTTTTTAAACCTCCGAACGGAGCTTTACTGTACGCAAACTTGGCTCGACCACAAGTTGGATCACGTTTAAATTCACATGTTAAGGTTTTATACACTATGTTTACTTTTGATGCTTTGTGTAATATCGTTTGTGATTTTCACGTGCTGTTCATACATTAGGACGTAGTGGTTGTTGTACACTTACAGTCAACACACTGGGTACTACTAGTTTGAAATAGATTTTAAAATGTGATTATACATGCTTACTGTAGTTTAATAAGCCTGTTGTACTCTTTTGTAAGACTGGATATCAACCTGGTTTTGAGTTACCATTTTCAAGATGTGCACGTTTTTTTCGTAGACAACTTGAAACATAAGACATGGCATCAGCGGAGGAAGACTTCCCACGAGGTGGGACAGTAAAGAAAGCATCTGAAACCAAAATAGCTGTACGGGTTGAAGTGGACAACCTTTTCAAGGTATCACTGATCTGACTTCTTCTATTCGGAGCTGGCATATTGTGCAAAATACTCCCCAATTACCACTTGAGGTTACCACTTTGTTTCTTTACTGCAGTCACATGAAAAAGTAGACTCGAAGAAAAGGAAAGGGGATTCCAAAGATGACAAGAAAGCCAAGAAGCAAAAGTCTGCTGGGACAATTGAAGATGGTTTGACTCTCAATGCAGCTTCAAAGTGTGTGGAAATCCTACATACAAAGGTAAAAACACAATTAAGGAAAGCCACACACATTACAATAGGTCAATATACTTTTCGGTTACTGTTTCACCCCTAGAAATAACTATATGATTCCACCGTTCTGCAAGTATGTTTGATATTGTGTTATTTCTTCACAGTTTTTAAAGGAAGGTATGCTGATGCTGGGCTGTGTCAAAGATGTTTCAGACTTTGAGGTGAATGTCAGTCTACCTTGTGGTCTGCATGGCTACCTCAGCATCAGGAACATCGGTGACTCATACACCAAGCTGCTCACTGAACAATTGGATTCAACTGACTTTGAAGTAGGTGTACAATATTTTTTTGGGCTTGCGTACCCCTGAACCCTTTTGTCACAGCATGAGTTGCCCCCTCACTCGAGTATATAAAGTAGGTATATGTATTGATGATTTTCCAAAAGTAGAATGTAACTATTACAAAATTAAAATACTTGTTTTGTTTTCTTATCATTCTTCAGTACTAGTCTTTTTTTTTTTTAACTCAAATTAAAGATAAAAACACAATATGTTGCCTTGAAAAGAAATAAAATTAAACAATATGATTCAAAAGTAAAGAGTTATATCAGTATCTGTTCAATGGATTCAAATGACATTGTCTGAACCGCATTTCTTTTCCTGACAGGACATTTGTGCTTTACCACAACTCTTCCATACTGGCATGATGTTGAGATGTGTGGTTTCCAAGATGGACACCACCAAAGGAGGCTCTCTCAGCATCCAAGTCTCAGTCAATCCAAAGCACGTCAACAAGGCGCTCACGTCAAGTGCTCTAAAAGCTGGCATGGTAAGTCAGAAGTCAGTTCCTCTTGCCACAGAATCTTTTTGACGCCACTCAACGATTGTCACTGTTTGTTGTCTCAGGTGTTGAGTGGATGTATTGAGAGCATTGAAGATCATGGTTGCCTAGTTGACATTGGTGTCAAGGGAACCAAAGCCTTCCTGCCCAAGATAACGCACAAACAGAACAGTAACCGTGGTATTGCGAATATTAAGTGTCTTATTTTCTCCCTTTTTCATGCAAGTCCTTTTTAAGTCGGTTAAAAATAGTTTTTTTTCTTCTTGTGTTTCCAGACCTGAAGCTGGGACAGTATGTGACTTGTCAAATAAAAGAAGTGAAGAACGATGGGCGTTTATTGCGACTCGTCACCGACCCAGTGGCTGTTGGCCAAGCTCTTGCTGAATTGCAACAAGGGTGGACCTTGACGAACCTTCTTCCGGGACTTCTTGTTAGAGCAACAATCAGAAAGGTGGGGAGGGTTTTTCATGTGTTCCCCACGTATACTCTTTGGTGACAAAATTCTCACATTTTTGTATAGCACTTTTCTTGTGTTAAAAATGCAACACAAAGTGTACATTGCAGAAATAAAAACAATGAATTGAACGAATAAAAAACAAGAATTACACATGAACACCCCCACTTATAAACACACAACGCATATTTAGTGACATTATGGGGACATGGTAAGGCCTTGAGGATCAGATCAGGATAACATTCTGGGGGAGCAATCCACACCAAAATCTCCTGCCGTCCCCAACCACTGCGGGTACCGCCACGGAGCCTGGAATTAATTCCCCATGATGTGTGGAGCACCCCACGGCCCGCGACGGTTGCTATGATAAAAGCATCCGAGTTAGATATGTTGACCAAAGACATTTAAAAAGTAGATAAAGAACGTTAAAATCTGTTCAAGTTACACTCCAAAGTTTTCACAAATACGTGAACATGTATGATGTCAAATTAACGCTTGACAATGTTGAAATTAATCGAGCCTTAATTGCAGGTGACCAAACACGGACTGCTCTTGAACTTCCTGTCCTCCTTCGGTGGTCAGGTGGACTTCCTTCACATGGAGCAAGAGATGGCTGCCAGTTACACTGAGGGAAGCAAGGTAATTTTCCTATTCCTGAGAAAAATATGATTGCTTTTTATGCTTGTGCAATTTTTATTTCTACAAGCAATTTCCAACTGTTCCTCAGCGAGTAGCAACCTCTCCATGTTGTTTCCGTTCTTGCATCATATAGGTTCTGGCCCGTGTGTTGTACGTGGATCCATCCACCCGTTTGGTCGGATTAAGCTTGCGTGGCTACATCGTTCAACCTGAGACCCGAATCGATACCATTCCTGCGTGCGGCGACCGAGTCGGTGAGGTGGTGAAGGACTGTAGGATGACCTCCATGCACCACAAGTCTGGAGCTTTTTTGGAACTGCCTGATAAAACCCGAGCATTTGTACATGTGAGTAGCCGGAATGGTTCACACACATACTACTCAGTTGAGATCGCGTGATACATTTTGTTGTTACTCCTGATAGGTAAACAACTTGAAGGAGCCTAACGCGCCTTCGAATGCCAACAAAGTACTCGCCTTAGCCGAGCACACTTGCAGGATAATTGACTTCAGCCCCATGGACCAAATTCATTTTGCAACTCTACGCAAGTATGTGAAATGTGTCTTTTGCATTATGCCTCCCTGTCAGTCAGCATTCAACTAATTTCAACTGATTTTCAGGAGTGTGATTGAAAAACCCTTGTTTCGATACAATGATCTTCAGGCCGGTCAGATTGTACAGGTATGTGCTGAGCTGAGACTTAAATGAAATAATGTATGGACTCTTATCACATGTTAAACTGTGCAGTACTCACTTGACGAGCTGCGTCTAGTCAGGGGCACAGCGAAAAAAAAGAAACCCTCTTGGTTTGCATCGTATCATGACTTTGAGTCACAGATTTGATAGTTTCTCATATCAGGAAAACAGAACTTTCTTTTTCTGTTTTGCCTGTTAAATAAAAAACAATCAATTCAAAATATAATTAAAAGGTTTTTACAGGATGGAAAATTATATTTATGGTAGTGGTGGTAACTGAACACAGTATAGTCCTCTTATTTGCAATATTACACGCATAAAAAAAAAAGGAATGCGTTTTTGCTAGTGGCACCCTGTTTGCTATTACTTAAACGTGATATCTTGTTTTATTTATTTATTTATTAATGTTTCTTTCATAAAGGGGACTGTGTCTGTCCTGGTTAAACATGGGATGGTGGTGCACCTGTCTACCCACATTCGAGGGCTGGTGCCTTGCACCCACCTATCAGACATCGTCTTGAAGAACCCAGAGAAGAAGTATGCCGGAGCCATGAAAGTCAAATGTCGGGTTAGTCCATTAATTCAAATCTAGAAACCTCCTGTTAATCGGATGCATCATCATTTCCAAAATTGTCTTTGTTTTATTCTGCTCTACATGTCCTCAGGTGCTCTCAGTGGATGTAGAACACAAAAAGTTGTATTTGACCCGAAAGAAGACCCTCTTAAACAGCTCCCTGCCCTTATTCCTGAGCTACGAAGATGCTCGCCCCGGACGAGTGTCCCACGGTTACATCGTCTGTGTCAAAAACTTTGGCTGCATCGTTCGATTCTACAATGATGTTAAGGGCCTGGTGCCAGTCAATGAACTCAGCTCGGAAGTTATCGTCAAACCTGAGGAACTCTTCTATGTTGGTCAGGTGAGACATCAAGATGGAATCATATAGATGAGCTGCTACAGAGATCCTCCTCTAAAATGCGCCAATTGCACCATGGCGAGAAATATGTCTGTAAATCTTGACACGTTAGGATACCTTGGAACAGTTTTAAATTGTTAAACAAAATGCTTATGTCTCTTTTTTTTTTTTAAAGGTATTGAGGGCAAGGGTTCTTCAGTGTGATCCAGAGAAGCAAAAGATGCTGCTGTCATTTAAGCCTGCGGCGGAGGAAGACACAGAAGAAATGGAAAAGGCCCAGTTTGGCTGTGAGGTAGGAAAGTTATGTTAAAGGCAAAATAGTTATTAGGGAATTTAAAATGGACAGTTGAAGCCGAGTAATTCTCACCAGATTGTTCTTCCTTTGAGAAAGAGAGGAGAACACAGAAAAAGTCATGAAAAATGCCATGACTGAAAACCGTAATCGATCTTCACCCCAAATGTTTGCATGCTGAAATCGTACTCTGAAAATATTAGAACGAAAGTCTTAATATTTTCAATTTTATTGTTGTCCTAAACATTGCTTCTTCATAAAAAAATCACAGTGTACAAAAATTGATGAATTGTCACTGAAATTCATACGCACATGTACAGTATGTGCATTCTCACTTCATAGTCTGAAAATGTTAGAACGATTGCTCCGATATTTTGGATTCTATCGATGTCGGAACTTTCAGAGTATGATTTGGGCATGCGTGTACATGTGCACATACATTTATAGCAATATTTGACAATGTTTTATGTGACATTTTTTAGCAAAATAGATCAGGGAACAAATCTGAAATGAACAGTCCCATATTACAGCACGCATAAAGTCACATTAGAAACAAATCTGTTTCCTGCTCAATGTTTTTTGCTTACTATCCCGTCTATGTTGCAGAGACTGGAGGCCAAGGTGCTTAAGAAGTCAGCCAATGGTCTGGAAGTGTCCATTCTTCCCGATAATGTTAGTGCTCTCCTACCCATCGTGCACCTCTCGGACCTCGTGTCCAACTGTACTCTGCTGTGGGAGGCCCTGCAGGAGGGAGACACCATTTCAAACCTCATCTGTATTCTCCAAAATGGGAAAAAAATTGTATCCTTGCTAATATTGGAACTAGAAATGTAACCTCAACCACACTTGGGCTTAAATCTATTGTAGATGATCCATTTTTTTTCTGGCCTTTTTTGTTTAATGTGTCAAGAGTAGCTTTTGTTTTCCTTGAGTTTCTCTCTCAGACTGTCACCAAGAAGCCAATGGTGATCTGGTCACTGGAGGCTGGAGTGGCTGCGAAGGAGTTCTCAGAGATCACAGTTGGAAGGCAGATGATTGGTTGGGTCAAGAACATCATGGTCTATGGTGTCTTTGTCGAGTTCCCATACGGCCTTGTTGGTCTTGCACCAAAATCTGTGAGTGATGGATCTCCATCGTTTTTTTTTCCCCCCCAAGAGCATCTGCGTCGTGCTAACTGATTTTATTTTCCCATCTGCACACTTCTAGGCCATATCCGATAAGTTCATTGGTGATACAACAACAACCTTCCACGTGGGCCAGACGGTGGTTGCCAAGGTGACCAATTTTGATGAGGAAAAGAAACGATTCCTGGTTTCACTGAAAATTTCTGAGGTCACTCTGCCCGAGGGATCTGCCCAGACCAGACTGATTCATGCTGTGCAAGAGAGACGAGCTGTGACTGAAATGATTGCACTGAAAGGTTGGACGTTTTGTCTCTTGTTACTCAAATCAGAAAATATATACATTTAAAAATTTCGACAAACATGAATTTTGATAGCAAATCAGAAGAGAATCACCAGTGAGGAGCAATTTTTGAACTTCTGTTTAATTATATTGATTTGATTAATGATATGAAGTCTGTGTAAAATGTCTTACCTCTCATCTCTGTTGGTTCTTCAGAAGCCGGGGATCTTTACCGGCAGCTTGCCGCGCTGACTGTTGGCCAGAGGCTGAAGTTGGTTGTGGACACAGTGAAGGATGACGATGGTGCCAGCTTCAAGTCGGATGAGTTGGTCCGTGCCACCATACAGGCCACCAAACACCATGCGATAGGTAAGGAAACTGTTCTGACAGAAAACCGCTCTTCCCAAATGCTCTCCATCTTATCTTACTGAGCGATCAAGCCATTTTGCAAGGATGAATAGACCAAAATGCACAAAAGTGACTGACCACACTCACTCTGTCTTTGTTCCAGGGATTGAGTTGACCCCAGGACAGAAGGTTACTGCAGTTGTCCTTTACGTTGACATTCAGTCTACTACTGTCCAAGTGTCCCTCCTTTCCAAACTGGTTTCCAAAAAGAAAATGGTAAGTTACTTTGTCTTACATAAAGCTCAATTAGTTTCAGATTGCGGTCTTCCATTGATAATAATTAGGAGATCATGCATACATGTTCAGCAGTCTTAGTATCGCCGTTGTCTTATTTTACACTTCATAATGCACCACACATTCTCAATGGGATTCAGGGCTGACTCGGGTCTGCAGTCCGGATGGTTCTTGTCCTCTATGGCCACACTTTCCAAAAACAATTTGAAATGTGGACTCGTCAGACCACAGAAGACTTCCAGTTTGCATCAGTCCATCTTCGATGACCTTTTGCCCAGAGAAGATTGCAGCGCTTACGGGTGTAACTGATGAAGGGCTTTTGCTTTAATTGAATTGTATTTACTGACATGTTGTTTTCTAATTTGTTGCTGAGCCTTTGTCATGATAATCCTTTACACATTGTGTGTGTTTACAGCTTACAGAAGAGAGCAAGTACTCTGCAATTATACAGCACATTGACAAAGACCTAGCCATCGTCTCAGTGGAAGACACCGCTCAGCTGACTTTTGTACAGACACAAAGCCACTTGAATGAGGTTATGCTATCACAGTCGGAAAAACTGAAGGAGGGAATGTTTTTGGACGTTGAGGTTGTTGAATCCAGTTGCGAGCAACTGCAAGGGCTCCCCCTACTGTCATGGAAGCGTACTCTACCCAAAAGACTGCGCACCGTCTCAGAAAACCAGATGGACTCTGACACCGGTTACCACTTTGGGGAAATTGTGCGGGGCAACGTACGGACAGTGAAGGCTACCAACATTCAGGTTGTATTAGAGGATGGAAGCACGGGCTATGTGCACGTGTCTGAGGTGATGGAGGCTACAGAAGTGTCACATGGGTCCTTCCCCACGTCTTCGGTTAAAGTGGGCAGTGTTGTCACCGGCAGGGTCATTGGAGGACGAGAAGTCAACAGTAATGGGTGACTGCTGCTTAATTTGTCCTCCCCATTATTCACATCATCTGAAGTTGTTTAAAGAGGTTTTTAAAACTGGTCTGTTTTTTTTTTTCAGATTATTGCCGATATCCAATCCGAGATCAACATACACCGTGCCTGAGCTGACACTAATACCAAGGTAAATGACTGATCCTTACTATTTTGACAGTGTCATGATTGGTTGAATGTAATGTTTTGTTTGGGTTGCCAATTGCCATCCACTACACAATCTTTCTCCATAGCAAACTGGACGGGAAATTGGAGCTTAAATCGTTCACAACTGCAGAGAAACTGAGCAGTTACAAGGTTGGGGAGGAAATTACATGTTTTGTTTCAAAGGTAGGCAAGGTTACAGTTGTGCCTCTGACAATACTCACGCCGCAAATCAGTGCTGAGGTCTGTGAATGGGTTTGTGATTGTCTGCAGTGTCACCCCGAGAGAAAAAGTTTGGAGGTCACCTCGGATCTAGCTATAACCGGGACAGTGGAATTGCTGGCGATGATTACTGATCTGAAAGTAAGTTGTTTCAACACCGTTGATCAGTGGCATTTAATGTCTTTTTTATTTTATTTTTACACATTTGTTGTTTTAAAAAAACTCTTGAGTAAAAAAAAAAAAATCTGTCACCATCAGCCTTATACCAAATATGGAATTTGAATGTGCATTTGCAGGCTGTCAAGTGCGTCCTTAAAGGGGAAGTCGAACCAAAATATTTCTTTTCAGAAGTATTTTATGCAGGGCCAGTTGTCAAAACATGGCATTCTGAAGAGTATCGCATATGTGTGATATGAGTTCAGCAGCATGTTTAGACTAGTGAAGAAAATGGAACCCCTTGCAATATCTTAGCAATAACGTTTATTACTAAGATTTTTTGGAGGGGTTGTCTTTCCCTTTAAGCAGCAGGTGGTGCTACAAGCCTTAAACTTCACACTTGTTTATACTGCATAATAAATGAAACAAACCCCAGAAATTAAACCAACCATTTTATGAAGATAACATAATTTGTGCTGGCATGCGATGAAAACATGATCAAAACGACTACTTGTAGACTCTGCCCTAACGTTCCTTGTTTTGTCATATTTGAGGATTCCACCCGCCTTGAGAAAATGTACAAACCTGGTCAGGCTGTTAAGGCTAAAGTTGTCCAGATGAGTCTCAAGCCTCAGCGATTGTTACTGTCACTCACAGGTAGGACACACCCCCTTTTAATCAACCCTATACATGATGAAAAAAGGCTGACGAATCACTGCGTGTTTGTTTGTAGGCGTTCATGAACTGGTGGAAGGAAATAGCACTTTGGGAATGGTGACAAGCATGCTACCGCACCTCGGCCTTGTGGTCAAACTTCCGTTTGGTTGCGTGGGGACTGTGGCCATCACTGACCTCGCGGATGCATATAAGCCCAACCCATTGGCTGCATTTAGCAAGGATCAACTGGTCAGGTCAGAGAATACATCAACTTCACTTTATACATGCACTGCTTAACACATTTATTAGACCACCACCACTTATTTGTCTCACCGACCAAACAGCATAATTAAATGATTTAATGTGGAATTTTTCATTTTCAGTGTGTCCTTGACTTTTTACCATTTTAAATAGGCATGAGTAATTTCAAACTGAATTCATCTTTTTATAATGAAATTGGAGCCGGCTCACAGCGTTTCAGTCAGAAATGGATCAAATCATACAAATAACATCACTGAGTGCAATATGTCCATTTATATAACATTTTTGTTTTTTTCCCCAAACCTCTGCTCCGATTGACCTAAAATTTTAGATTTAGTGTTGTGCCATTAAAATCAAAATCTCTCATTTCCAACACCGCTTATCCTGAGTATCTTTGATGAAATGTAACTCTTCACAATGATTATTTAATGAGAATTAAACCTGTAATTGATGAAAAGGGGTCTATGTTTGACCCACTGACTGAACCATTATTACCTCGTATGTCGGAATATAAAGATGAGTAATTTTGCGATAGCAGATCACATATGTGCCTTGCAAATGGCTGGCACCTAGCCCAGGGTGTGCCGCGTCTCTCGTTCAAAGTCAGCTGGCTCTAATGACCGCGTATGGAGACTGTACATTCTAATGTATTCACATTACCATTATACACACACACACTCCAATTGCAAGAGATCTACCAATTGAAATGTTCTTTTATCTCAGGTGTTACCTTCTCAGCAGTGAAAATGGCAAGTGGCAGTTATCGCTCCGGCCGTCAAGGTATGACATCTGACAGATACACTCAAAAATGTGGGTCTGTCTGGAATTTACAACCTTATTGCTGCTGTGACTGTTGCCCTTGTGCAGGTTGAACCCGCAGCAGGCCAAGCCAGTTAAGGACACCGAGGTTTTGTCCTTAAACGAACTGAAAGAAGGCCAGTTAATCAGAGGCTATGTCAAGTCTATCAGTGAACAAGGGGTCTTTTTAAGGTAAGTCCCTTGCTGTCCTCATCTGCCCTTGTAAATATACATTGATTTGCACTCACTTCAGCACTCGCATGAGAAACTGCAATGAGCATTCTTTGAATGCGTCGTGTCATGGCTCACTGAAGACTTGAGGTGAATGATGTCTTGTTACATTTCCCAGGTTGTCAAACAGCATCACGGGGAGAGCCGAGCTTCAGCAGTCGACCAAGTACTTTGTCAACAATCACAAGGTCCTCTGTAATCATCTTCCCCCCGGCACCTTGCTCACCACGAAGATCATCAGGTAAAGTAGCGCTACAATACATTTGATCGTAAAACCTCTGACACGTAATAAAAACTGAGCATTGCAAATATCGTCATTTTCGGTTTATAAGTCACGGCAGTAAAAATATCCATCATGAAGAAAAAAAACAAACATAAATTGATCTGGATTATCAATATAATATTTTTGTGGAAATGTTCAAAAAATCAGAACAAAAAAACAAAAACGTAGAGCTCAGACTAACGCTTTCGCAACAACTCTGCCATTCCAAAAACGTGCATGTTGTTTCTTGAACCACTTGTTTCTTGGCGACTGGGTAGCAACCAGTCCAAGGTGTACCCAGTCAATCAACTGGTATAGACTCCCACTCACTTGTGACCTTATTGAGGATAAGTCGATTGATTTGTGTGCACCATCGCTTGTGCAAAACAGGCCGTAACACGGCGGCCCCCGTCTGTCCTTGTTGTTTAGCATCGACAGAAAGGAAAAGTTACTTGACCTGTCCCTGCTCACCGCGGACACCGGGAAGCCAGACATCCTTCCAGATTCCCTCCATCTGCCTCTGCGTCTCTTGGGAGAGGAGAAAAAGAAGTACAACCTTGAAAGGAAAAAGAAACGCTCACTGTCTGAAAGTGAAGAGGTAACGAAACAATTGGAAAACATTTCAGCATAGATGCCCGCCATTTATCCTTTGGTTGTTCTCTAAACAAAAAAAATGCAATGTGTACTTGGCTCCTTTCACCTTGGTCATATTACCAGAAAAAAAATGGGCCGGAGGCTCAGAAGAAGAAGAAGCTGAAGAAGAAAACAAACCTTGCAGATGATGACAGCGGGGTTGAGGTTTACTTTAGAGAGGAAGAGGACGACGAAGGCAAAGACACCAAATCTGTTGCTGTTAGTGTAAGCAAAATAATTGACATTGGTTTGATTTTAGATCTATTTATTCATGCATTAATAAATAAATGTCTCGACAGGTTTCTAGTTCATCAGGTCCTTCCAGACTGCAGGTTGCAACGGGTTTCTCCTGGGATGTTGGCCTGAGTTCACTGAAACCTGCTACGGCGAACAAGCATGCCGACTTGAGTGATGGAGAGGACCAGGATGAAAGCAGCAAGGTGAGCCAACGGTTGGCTTTCTATTTTGCTGTTGCAACGTCCACCATTTGTCTCACTGCTTTTTTCCCCCCTCGTCAGTCTCAGAAGAAGTCTCGGTATGAGCTGGAGCTGGAGAAAAAAGTGGCGGAGAAAGCCTTGACGCAACGGGAGATGGCGTTGATGGACCCTCAGCTCAGGCCGCAGGATGCTGCAGCGTTTGAGCGCCTGCTCTTGGCCTCTCCCAACAGTTCGATTCTTTGGCTTCAGTACATGGCTCACCACCTGCAGGCCACCCAGATTGAGCAGGCCCGTGCTGTGGCAGAGAGGGCGCTTAAAACCATTTCTTTCAGGTAAGATTAGACCATGTCGACATGGAGCTTTGATATTTTGTCCGCAGGGCAATGGAAAGGCACTTGTTTTCATTGTGGTCCAAGGGTGCAAAAAAAAAAAAATGGACAGCTGACAGCTGCCTGAGAAAACTGTGCTCAGCCAGCTAGCTGATCACATACTGCAAATAGGTGGCCAAAAATTTTTTTTGAATGGGCCATGCAACTTAATTTTGCTCAATATGAAGTTGATGTGAGTGATATTGTTTTAATACTACAGTTGGTTGCCCCGGTATAATGACCTTGGATTAGTTAAAAAATAAAACCTGAGAAAGAAAAAAATATTTTCAACTATATTAAAATGACATCTTGCTCAAATGTGGTGTATTTTTTATTTAATTTTTTTGATTAACGCATGAGCTTGGTGCGTAAGGGAAAAACTGAGCACCAAACAACCTCTGGTGCTCATTTGAGACCCATGCCGACATTTTTTTTTGCACCCCTATTTATATGTTTAAAGACAATTCTTGATTTTCAGTGGTTGTTGTTCTCTTGTTGAAATATTTTTCTATGCCTAGAGAGGAGCAAGAAAAACTGAACGTGTGGGTGGCCCTGCTAAATTTGGAAAACATGTACGGCACTCCAGAGGGCCTCAAGAAAGTTTTTGAGCGAGCCCTCCAGTTCTGTGAGCCCATGCCCGTCTACCAGCAGCTGGCTGACATCTACTCCAAATCTGACAAGATGAAGGTATTAATTACCTGTGAATTTGCACACCTTCTATGTAGAAAATAAAACGGTCAAATATTTCTGTTGCTTGAGCTGAACTCCGTATGTTTCTCTCGCTGTGTTTGGATCAGGAGGCGGACAACTTGTATAAGTCAATGGTGAAGCGTTTCCGTCAAAACAAAGCGGTGTGGCTGAGCTATGGTACATTCCTGCTTCAGCAGGGACAGAGTGATGCTGCCAGCGCTCTCCTGCAAAGGGTGCTTAGCAGTCTCCCATCCAAAGAAAGTGAGTAAAAATGACCAGAGAGCTGGATATGGGCTTTGTTTTATTTCTAAACAAATTAGAGCTGGATTTAGTTTGATTAATTAAATAATTACAAAAACTCTGAGGGGGGTGCATTCACTTTTGAGAGATACCACTATGTTTCGGAAACTGAGCAGTTTGCTTTTCTCACATAAACAGCTTCACAGAAAATATCGTTTTCACAGGTGAAACCTAAAACTAAAAATGTTTAAGTAATCGATATAAAAAGCAACACGTGAGCAGCTACAAATACCAAAAGAGAGCTGTCTTTTTGAGTTGCATTGCGGTTCTACACCAATATCAATTGCGACCACAATAATGAAATATTGTTCAATGAATAGTTCTCGACAGTTCGTATTCATATATCGTGTGTATTAGTTTGCATGGGTGTGCCTAATTTTCAGTGTTCTTGCCTGCTACGTCTGCATAGACCGAATTTTAAACATTGTAATTTGTCTTCAGGTGTGGATGTGATCACAAAGTTTGCCCAGCTGGAGTTTCGTTATGGAAACGCGGAAAAGGGTCGCACAATGTTTGACAAAATCCTGACAAGCTACCCGAAACGCACCGACCTCTGGTCCGTTTTCATCGACCTCATGGTCAAACATGGATCACAGAAGGAAGTCCGGTAAGAACCTTTTTTTGTCTTGTTTTTGACTACCTGCTAGTTATTTTCTTAATTTGTGAACAGTTTATGAAAGCTTATTGCATGTTTACTGTCACATTCACCTAAATGATCACACAGGGCCATCTTTGATCGTGTGATACACTTGAGTGTGTCAGTGAAGAAAATCAAGTTCTTCTTCAAACGCTACCTGGACTATGAGAAGAAGCACGGCACACCGCAGAGCATCCAGGCTGTCAAAGAAAAGGCTGTGGAATTTGTGGAGGGCAAAGACAGTGAGGCTGCCAGCTAGAGACCAAATGTACAATTTTGCATATTGTATATGTTTGGTGTGGACTTTTTATACTTGCAGCTGCATCATGAAAATAGATTCCAGGAGCGTGAAGACTAAAACAAACTTTTGTAAAATGTATGTATTCGTCAATAAATCTGATCATGGTCAAACCAGAATGAACTCAATAAATCAACTATCATTACAATACATTACATGACATTTTATTTAAAAGCAACAAATACAAAATAACAATATATATTGGGACACATTTACATACAATACATATACGCTATTTTTCTATCCTCTTTTAAAAGGAAAGTTCCTGGTACATAATCTGAAAAAAAAAATTGCCTACTTAAATCCTTTATGCTGGTCATGATGTCATCCAGAAGTTGTGATGTCATCGAGAGGGCGTGGCTACTGCTTGAGTGTTTGACCTACACAGTGGCAGTATGGTTACGGTGTGACTGACATGGTTTGTGCTGGCTGGGTTGGTAACACCCCTGAGATGATAGAGGTATCAGTACTGCTCCTGCTCAGTACCGCTTCTGTTGTTATATTGTGTCCAGCGGTGCTGCAGTCTTTGTGTCTCCTTTCCAGTCCGGCTGTTGCTGAGCAGTGCAATATGGAAGCTAAGCGAGGAACAATGTAATGAAAAAAAAAGTCTTATTTATACATCCTTTCCACATCTTCCGAGGCTACCAAATCAAGTTCGCATCCGTCAACATCCAATTCCCACCTAAGAATATTGCTCTAAGGTCAGGGGCAACACAGCCACTTGGGATCATAAACCGCATTGCCTGCGAGATGATCATCTCTGGTCGTGTTTAAATTGAGTTGGGTTTTTTTTTCCTAAGAGAAGTCTGGTTTCATCTCTCCCGTGCTCACACCTCCTCTGGCTCCATAGGACCCTCAGCACCCTGCGGGGCATCATTGTGGAGCCGCAAGATGGGTTTGTTGCACATGGGGCACACGCTGCGGATCTCCAGCCACTTGAGCAGGCACCTGAGGGAGTGGAAACCATTTTTTCAAAATGGCGCTAAGGAAGAACCCGATTTATTTGTGAACAATATATGTAAGACAATCGGGAGAACCGGGAGAGTTTTCGGTTGGCTGGGCTGCTCTGGTCGCTATTCGGGCCTTGAAAGCTAATTCTTATGGCCGGTGGATTTGTTTCACAATGAGCAGATAAATTACCTTCTTATTGCAAGTACCGTCAGGCACTAATTTCTTAGCAAAAGTAGTGATTGTTGAATGCATTAACAACATGAGCAACACAGCTGTAAATTCCGCAGTGGTGGATGGACTGCTGGCCTAACATGAGCAAGCGATCATTTTTGTTTATCTCAGTGTTAGATTTTATATATACCGGTATCACAGTGTTATAATTTTTATCCAATGTCAATTCAGCTAGCTTGTGTTGCTAGGCAGATTTCATCATACCGGAGGCACGTAATATTCGTCCCCTGCCTTCAAAATGAACCTTGCGAGTATCTTTGCCGTGTGAGTGAACGGGCTCTTAGAGTAGCTAGATAGATCAGATCACTAGTTGGTGACAGGAAGTCCTTCTCGTTGAAAAGTGCGAATGTGTCTTATGATTCGATAATCCGTTGTGATAGGGCAGCGCTATGCGGAATCAGACATTCTTATCCGGCGAACGTTCGAAATTTTTAAAAATATTCTTGCTTTTTTTAACCCACAATGGACGAAGAAGGGAAAAGTGTGGATTTGATTGTGGATAAGGCAATTTTCTAGACGGACCTTTCAAGAGACGCTAGCTCTCTTTAGCCGAGGCCATCCTATACTCAGTAGTGCGTAAGTGTGTGTCTCGGTCAAAACTCACTCATGTTGTTACGTGCATTGAAACAACCGTTAAAGTCGCTGGAGTCGACGTTTAGCTGGGTGATTGTTTTTTTTTTTTCATTCCAGACACTCACTTCTTGTGAAATGCATGTGAACACGGACACACTCCCAGTTCGTCTCTGGTCCTGAATTCTTCCAGACACACGGCACAGGTTTGCTGCCAAAACCAGAACAACAATGAGGTAATTAGGCCACATTTTGTGTCATTGTGTACTGGCCGACATCTTTTAAAACAAACAAAGAAACAAAAGAACTGTAAATTGTGTGAACTTCAATTGTACCCATGTTTCAGCGCATAAAATAAGGTGTTGTGTTCTTTTCATAGCTGGGTCTATTTTTGAATCTCCAAAAACTGCACTTCCTCTTCCATCCACCTCTGCCTTTGGTAACATATAAAGGCAGTCATTTATAAGACAGCAAAGAGAGAAGAGTACTCTTATGATGTGTCTATTATAAGCACAGTTATTCTTAGCAGTCCTAAATTCTGCCACTTGAAAATCGGGGAGCACTTAGTATGTATTTGCCACAAACAAAAGAGATTTCAAGGACGTGGCCCGTAAATGTGTGTTGCATGTAAATTACATCTGTCACTGCGTTAGAATAGATAGCTCAACCTGGTTTTTAAAGAGTAAGGCAAAAACATGGGCTGTATTCCGCACAGGCTCTAATGCAGTGATTCCCTAGTTTTCAACCAAATTTTACACTTGATTTGAAAAATCCTGCAGCGCACCAACAGACGAAAAAAAAATACACAGGTTAAGTATCTTCTAACATCTGCTGGGGAAAAAATATGTCTGTCACTAAATGTGCTGGCATAATAAAAAATAGTCAAAATACAATTATAGTAAGTACATCATTTTTGGAGCCGTTAAATGAAATTATATTTCTTTTATGCACATCTATTATCTCATAGCACACTAATATGACAAAGGACCCTGGTTGGGAATCTTTTTTAATGCAGCAGATGTAAAACAAAACGACTTACTCCAAGCAGGCTGAGTTTCTTGCTTGCTCCCTTCAGCACCACCTACAGTGTAAAATGAGTAGGCAAGGATGAACATATAGTGTAATATAGCGTCAGCACTATTATAAATATACTGTAACTGCTTCTGATGGGGCCATATATCCTAATATGACTGACCTCATATTACTTATCTGTTTGATGCATAGAAAAGCTAGTCTAATATTAGCTTCAGAATTGTCGCATTCAGTGTACCCTGATGGACGCTTCTGGAAGGTGGTGTTATGTTGCTCGGCTGAATGAAAAAAAAAAGGGCTGACATGCTGTGGTAGGATTTAGAGTCTGCCTCAGAGTGTGCTGTTACACATGCCAATCCTGCAGTGAGTGACAAACCTCATTGTAGCTGAACTGCTCCCGAGTTCCTTGTTGTTTCAACCTGAATAAGACAGAAATTTGACAGGATACGCACGTTTAATGCTATGTTGAAAAATACTGTCGTAAGACATTCAGCAGCACATTACTATGCCGTTATTTTAAGTGAGGACTTGAGGCAAAGGCACGAGTGTCCCTCCAGTAATTTTCGGAATTAAAAGGCGCTCTAGAAACTTGGATGGCATTCTAGGATCTCGGGCAAATGTGTCAGATGATGCGGCCTTACAAGTTATGAGTTGAGTTATATCTGTATGTCTGGCGTGGTTCAGGGGTAGGTCCAATTGAGGAAATGGCAGTTGTTATGCACACGGAGCTGCCAGCCTATAGAAATTCATTTCCAGAAGAGTTTATATGAATTTCCATATTTTCATAATTCATCACCTTTGGACTGAGTGTGTTACAATTTATTTTCATGATTGTGACTGTGTCACTTAAATCAAAATATTATAATTTCACTAATAAATAAATCACAAAAAAATTGAAATGTTTACTTAAAGGGGAAGTCAACTCATACATTTTCTTTAAAAGAATATGTTCTATGCAGGCTCAATTGACCAAACATGGCATTCCGGTTAATATTATGTTTGTGGAAGATTAATCATGCCGCAAAATCCACTCGTTTTCAGCCATCTCATTTTGTCGCTTCTGTCAACTAAAAATGACATCACAGTTGCGTGGGGCTCAGATAACGACCAATCATGGCTTAGGTTCAGAAAACAGCTGAGCGGTGATTGGTCGTTACCCGAGCAACTATGGAGTCCTTTTCAGTTGACATAAGTGACAAAATGGCCGCCCCGTGAGATGGCGAAAAACTGATGTATTTTGATTACACAATCAATTTATTAATTGAAATGCCGCGTTTAGATTTATGAAGGCAAAACTAAATTTTTGGGGGGTTGACTTCCCCTTTAACACTGACATTCCAATGATGTGCACACAAGCAACAGGGGCATGGTGGCCATTGGCAGAGTTCGAGAGAAGTCTCGTACATCTGACCCATTCCAGGCCTAAATTGTTCCACAGTGTTCGCTGTTGTTTTTAGCTGACGCAAACTCAAAATAGTGACTGTAAGTCCAACTTGAAAAGGCAAATCTCCTTTCATTTCCTTCCTCCATTGCCATTTAAGTGGTATAATAAGGACATCAATCGCGCAGACGAGGACTGTAAAGTTGAAAGCTCCCACAATGCCTCACTATGTTCATTCTCTAAATAAATGTCAGCGTTTCCCTTTCTTATGTGTTCCGAGTAGCTTTCGTAAGTGCGATTGTGTAAGGACTCAAGTGTCCTCCTGTATTTTCATTATGCATGAACTATTAGTTTTATTGCCCGCACAATACGTGCACGTGCGATAACCTTGGCTAAGAAGGATATGTTGTTTATTAAATATTGTCAATTCTAACTCACTGCAGAAATCTGGAAATAGATTACTCTCTAACGGCCTTTGGTAGGGAAAAGTACTGTTTCTTTAAAATACTATCACTTATCACGTTATATAGTTGTATGTTTTTGGGTTTCACGTCACACAGCACAGATGACACACATGCAGGCATGCGAGGAGAGTTGTCAAACTGAAAGGGGGGCTGCACGTCCCGAGTTTGTCCTTGCTCATGAGCACTTCAGCGCTAACATTGCACCATCAACTAGTTACCATTTTATCTGACATTTTGTCCCCAGCGGGACTTGACCCTCAGCACCAAAGCCCAAGTCCTTACAGGTGAGCTACTTCCGTCCCATATAAATATAAAATAATTTCTTCATACACAACAAATTGATTCCTGAATGAAATGTTGCTAAACTATCACTGAATTTATTTTAGTAGGGTTTGAGTCTGTGTTATGCTGCATATCGCTATTATTATAGTGACACAAGCCGCTCTTTTATACATTTGACACATTTAATTCACGTGTTAGTGAATTAATGGGTTTGAAAAAAGTCAATATATTGATTGGAATTGATATTTCCTATTCATAGCCCTACATTGATGCTTTTAATAACGTCTTTTCCCCCATAAATTTACGTGACTTCACGTATCACGCCAGATCTTGTCACGACGCAAAAGTAGCGTTTCAAAACAAAATGGCGGAAGCAGTGAGCGCCAACAAGCATGAAGGCAGATATATTTATTGTTTTGATCAGGTCATGTTAATTATATCGTACATGATTAATGTAACTGACTTCAATTCATAATGTAAATAATATTTTTATTAATGCTCTTAGTTACAGCAAGCAGTTTGTACTAATTGCAGCATTGGTTCTTCTGAGAATGCCTTCCATACCAAAGGAAAATTGATACGGCGTCAAATCCTTGATTGAATCAAAAATCAATCAAATTAATCTAAAATGGGCCCGTGCAAATTGAGTCGATTTTGGACATTTGAATCGATACCCACCTCTATTCAATAAATGTTTGAAATTATGATTTAAAAAAAATACTGTAATTAAGGAATCAAAGCATAGGAAAAAAATGGATGCCCACAATAGGACAACTGTACATACTGCAGCATAATTTCAAGAAATCAATACATGCCAGGCTAGCTGGTGTACTTTGTGGTGAAAATGCATCGCCGTCTCAAATTCTCCCTTCTCCAATTCCATTCCAGCTATTCAGAACAGACAAGGCCAACCTCCGCTCTCATCCCTTGTACCTACCGGAAAAGGTAGCAGCAGAAGATGAGACTGAGCATGAAGACGAAGAGGCCAATGCCCAACACAATGACATACACATTGAGTGGTAGGTGATACATGTCAGACGTCATGCTGCAGTTGTGTTCAGAGCTCAGAGAATTCAAACTGCACAGGCATCCTGGCAAAAAGAGATCAGCACGTTTATAACATGTACATAGAGAGCAAATCAAATCAGATCATTGCAAAAATGTCCGGACCTGAGCGCTCAGGCTGACTTTGGAATATTAAGACATACAACAACATCATCAACGTAACCGTAGATTCATTTTTCCCTGTTCGGTCTGAAATACTTGGGGATGCGAGCGTGTCCATGGAGCTGAGGCTGTGGCCCAGTGGTGGCAACCCTAACCCTCGTAGGGCTACCCGTTAATTGGCTGTGAAGTAGACAAACACAGCGAACAGACACCGACACACGGCCATCTGTTCCCCAGACTAAATAGAGTCGTGTAGTAAAGTGTGTGCATGTGTGACAGCACTTGGGGGGGCTTGAGGGGCTGGATTGTCTAGTGCAGTGTATGTCTGTGCTCATTTGAAAGACCAGAAATGTGTGTGTTGCAGGTGGCAGTGGCAGGGGAGAGAGAGGGCTGGGGGCTGGGGGGGGTATTTAAAACGAGAATGAACTTGGGACCAAAGGGCCATTTGGCAAAACAAAAGCAGCGGAAGCCCCACTTCCACGAGCCACATGTGACCCTATTAATTTGCAGCGAGAGGGGCTCTCTGCCAGCCTCGAAATGTCCATGTGTCTCTCTTCAGAGTCAATGAATGGGTACAGCTTGCACTGTGTGGGAGGTATGATAATTTGACATAGTTGGAGGTTGGGGGATTGAAAGGGGCCGAGGGGGGGTGCAGGGAAACTTAATGAGAGATAGACGACATGGCAAAATGGATACCAGGCCAAACAGGAACTAAAAATGGAATGAAATAAGGGGTGGTCCCCACTCTGCAGCTTTAACAGTTTCCACACTTCTTAGGAAGAGTTTTTTTTTTTTTTTTTTACATGAGTGTGTGTGCCTGTGTCATTTTATGCTCATTGATCTAGAACGGGTGGGCAAACTTTTTGATTGGCGGGCCACAATGGGTTCTAAAATTTAACAGAGGGGCCGGACCAGGAGCAGATGGATGGAGTGTTTTGGTCACCTCACCTCATCGGAGAAAAAAACAAAAAACATTTAATTTTAAATGAAAGTGAACAAAAGCATTACAACAATATACACGTCTTTGAAAAAACACAGTATTTAGAAAATAAGACATGAACAAGGTTTATTCATTGAATTTTTTTCAAGTTCGGCGGGCCGGATTAAAACGTTGAACGGGCCGCATGTGGCCCCCGGGCCGTAGTTTGCCCACATTTGATCTAGCAGAACATGTGTGAGCGATTAGTAACCTTGCACATGAAAGAGGACCTGCCTCGTTTCTGTTCTCCATCATCCCAATGTTGAGCCGATGAGTTCTCAAGTTCTTCCACAGCAAACTCTTTCAAACGGGCCGTTATCTCACCATGCTAGAACACAACGTGGCTTTCCCCGCAAATTTGGAAGCTTAGAATTGACCAAAATGTCTTGATGAGGAATCAAGACTCACTGTGGGAATTTAAGATGACGATTGGTTGATTTAATTGATGTACATCCTTTGCTCACATCATGTACACCACTAAACCGGGCACAAAAACCACAACGTGGACTGACGCAGTCGATTAAGAATTATTCAGGTGAACTTGAATGCACCTTATTTTCTGTCACCCACAAAACACTCGGGCCTTTGTGATTCGCTCAATCCATCACGCAGAGCCAGTAAAGTACCAATCAAAAACTCTACTTATAAGCTATAAGCAGGCTACACAAAATACACGCGGGGGTCCTCTCGTATTAAACAGATGGCAGAGAAATCCACTTACCGTTACACCATTGGAATGGTTGCATGAAATTTGATTCCTGTGGTAGCAGCAATAAATTCAGACCCTTGAAGAAGAAGGCTGAGCTTGAGTGGAGGCCAAACTCTTGGACTCGTGCTCGGTGCCTGGGATCAGTCACTGTGTGCTGAGCTCCTCCAAATACAAGCCTTAAGTTTTTCAGATTTGCTCAGATTTCCATAAATCCTTGAGAGGTGTGGTTTTGCTGGCTCAGCAGTCTGTGCGACCCAGCATTCCCCAATCTGGATCAAGCACTCGGTGTTAAGATTGGGATATTTGGGACAAGAGTTTGGAGCACGTCTACAAACCTCATGTGCTCTTGGATGCCAGTCTGAATGATGTCATCAGAGAAGACAAAGAAATCTTGTTGTGTCGCTTGGGTTGCCACTTGCCTCATACCGTTGGGTTATTTCGCAAGTTGTTGTCAAAATCGGAATCATGCGCAGTCATAACATCACCCGACAGCGCAGTCAGTGTTTACACTCAAAGCAGACAAAGACCCTCTCTGACTTGTGCGTTTTTTTTGTTTTTTTTTGTCCACACGATCGTCTCCAATGTCATCCGCCGATCACAATGACAGTGGACGATCAATGGAGGTAATAATCTGGCTTTAGTCTGCTTTGTCTTCCCCCTCCAAAGCTGCTTTTTTTAACAGAGGATTTTCGCGGCTTTCGTTCTCCCCCCCCCGCTCTCATGTCCTCTGCTGTCTCCTCATCCAGTCCGCTGTTGTTGCAGACGATATTCCACAGGCCAAAGATGTGCTCCCTCAAAAGCCAAACAAAGTGAGGACCGCTCCACAAGGCAGTCCTGATGCTGGCATTGCTCTTTTTTTGCTGCTGAGTCTGACTTTGTTTCTCACTCAGTACATGTGTGTTTTTCTCAGTTTGTATGGGGAGGGGGATCCTCTTCCTCCAACCATCTGCTCCTTCAGATGGAAAAAAAAAAAAAAGTAAAAATAGACAAAGGCGGAGAGTGTTATCTATTGCAGTCAGTCTCCCGCACCTCCAACTGGCTTTGTCACGGCACGCTTCTCCTCTTCCTCTCTCAGTCCATAATGTTTTTTTTTTCGAGTGAGCCTGCCGACGCCTCCTGCACCGCTCTGCTCTGCCTTGGGTTTGTAAACAGATCCGTGCTCATGTGACCGTCCGTTTTGCCTCGCAACTCTGCTCGGCCTCAGCCCTCCCTCTGCCTCTGTCCTCCAATCTGTAGGCAGGAAGGAAGGCAGAATGAGCCAGACGCTGACGAATAGGACGCCGGCAAGCATGCTGGTGTGTATGTGTCTGTGTGCGTACACCTCTCTCATATATGTGAAAGGGAGAGCAAGGAGGCTCTTGCAGCAAAGTCAAGCAAAGGGAGGCCCCGGTCAGCTGCATGCATGCATGGGCTGATGTCCTGACAAACAAAACAATGTCGTTTCTGCCAAGTAGGCGTCAGCCAGATTGCATTCAGAGCCCTTTCCATCTGTTTTGATTTTTTTTTTTTGGGGGGGGGGGAATGTTTCTTAGACTGCTTTCATTTGAGCTCCTGTGCCATTATTGGATACTCTTTATAGTCTAGTGAGAACCATATTTGCTTTAGAGAGCATTATAAACATAATGTTGTTTTGTTTAACCGTCAGTGAGGAATTGATTCAAGTGAAATAGATTTTTATAGTTATAGATTTCCTGTAATCCTCTTGTATTGTCAAATATCCTGTAAATGTCAATATGTCCTCTGTTTATTTTCATTTCAATTTGTTTCAAAATAGTTTGCCACGCTCCTTTTGCGAATAAGACAGAGATCAAATCAAATCTTTATCTCTCTCATTCGCTCTGCCTAATATTGTGCCTAGCGGGAATACAAACAATTATTATGGCAGAAGGACAAAGTAAGTAAGGAATGCATGAAGGTGACAATGTGAAGGAGAATAACCTCTGATAGAGAAATCGCAGGCTGGACAAAGACGTGCCTCTCAGCAACCCCGCCACCTCTTGGTGCCAGTCCACTGAGGAGGAGAACAGCTGCTGGGATACTGGGCGAGCTGTCAGACGGTCAAGGGGAGTGCTGCTTCGTTAATCCCCAAGGGGGAGGGAGGGAAGGACAACAATGGGATCCAAGCCATTTTCATTCGGCCCCCTCCTCCCCCGTCCTTCTCTGTTGGTAATGTCATTGCAGAGGAACAGCTGGATTGTCCATTCCGATGTAGAGCATACGTGCATCCTGTTGTGAAATGCTCAAAGCATTGTTGTGGATGTTAACGTTGGCACATCTTGGTCGTCGGCAACCTGCCGTCCAGTTACAGGTGATCAAGGTGATGCTTTTGTCTTTTCACATTTCTCCTAATTATTAATTATATAGCAATTACAACGCATGATGAATTCCTCCAGTTCCCAAGCAGGTTGACAAAACCAGAACGTAAGGGAGCTCGACAGATGCAAATGTTGACCTTATGTTCAAGCAGCAGGTAAATCTCAACCTTTTCGTTTGCATGAATCACACATTTTGCCTGACTGCAAATGCCGTGCAATCGAGGCAACTGCCCGGCCTCAGATATTTGTTGACATGCCCCCTATTTCAACATGGTCCTGTCCTGTCCTGTCATCACTTTGGAATTTTCATGGTGGGCCTTCTCTCGGGAGCGAACACATTTGAGTGTTGTCATTGATTTATTGCTAAGCTATTAATTAATTCAGGAGGACTTATTTGCAGCCTCACTTTTGACAGCTATAGTGTTGAGTTCCCCAATAGCGGTAGCTGTTGTTTGTGATATGATAGTTTTGCCGACACTAAAAGCCGAATTTGACTAATACAGAGAGAGAGAGATTTTAGTGCTGTCAATCAATTACATATTTTTAAATGATTTATTGCAAAAAAAAATCGTAATTAATTGTGATCACATTTTTCGACTACTGTTTTTTGTGAAGCTTGTAGCAGGTTTTTTTAAAAAAAAATTTATTTTACAAATTTATTTCTGATATACTCTCTGGAAACCAAAGGCATTTGAAGCACGTAGTCCTTTGTGTCTTTGAGGTCAGACTTTACTGTAATACACCGCCCATTCCTTTTTCTCCCCATTATGGGTGTGGCCATTTGCAAAGCCATTTACTGCTCCGCTGCCTTCTCGATGCAGTTTGTCACTCTTTTCACCGTTTATTTGCTCTTTTCTCAGTGCAAGCGCTGGCTTGCAGGTGTGCCAGTTGCACAAAGCTTTATTCATGTCATCCTGTACCCTTATACCCAGGAGCTTGTCTTCCTCGTTCTTTCTCTTATCATCATCGTCATCGTCGCTGTCATCCTTGCTGGAGTGATGATGTAAATTGCGCATCTCTCCACTAATATTTTCAAAGTACTGATAGATGCAAACTTTGGCGAAGCTCTTGGCGTGCTCCTTGCAGGTCTCATCGAACATCTTGCGCTCAATGTCGATATAATGAGACCAGTATTTGGTTTTGAGGAAAGCAGCCTGAGTAAAGCATGGTCGAATCGCGCGAATCAGGAATGCTGTGAAGGTCATCATGAGCAAAAACATCCAGCCACAAGCCTGTGGAGAGAGACTTGCATTGGTCAAAGAGCTCAGTATTGTGTTGAGTCGTTAGGTTATTAAAAGTATAGAATAAGCCGTAGGTGACAAACTCTGGCCCGCGGGCCAAATTTGGCCCATAGTGTTATTATATTTGGCCCGCGAGGCAAGACCAAATTACTATTATACCATTTTACATGCTATATGATCCTGGTAACATTCAAAATGATAATAGAAATTTTAGAAACTAAACAAAAAATTAAAAAAACAAAAAAAAAAATCTGCATTTATATTGTTTTTAAAAAATTAATTGCTGGCTTTGTTCTAGTTTTACTTTTCGGCCCACTGTGTAATTGAGTTTGACATAAGTTGTCATCCTTTACTTCTTGATGCTTTTGAGAGATGTTCGTGAACATTACTGTTCATAGCGCTATAATAAAATTAGCATCTCATGCGGATCAGTTAAAATGTCTTCCTATCTTTCTTTCAAACCATAACATTGCCTTCAGCGGATCAAAGCACCAAAAACAGTGTGGGTGTTTTGGATGGATGAAAATAGGCCCGAGTTCCATGAATAATAAATTTGGAGGCTTATCTTTCTTGTTAATAAGCCAATAAAAGGACCCATTGAGCTCCAAATAAAGAAAGAACTTAGTTAACTTCAGATTTGACACCGAAAGTGCTGGAAAGGAGATTTGCTTTGCCATCAGAAAACGTGATTAATTTGCAAAACTTTGGGCCAACAACCTTGTTAGATTTTAAATTGGACGGCCGATGTCAGGTCATGACTTTAAAGGATGAAACGCGATTTCTAATAGTGATCACGTGATTAAAAACGTCACTAATAGTTTGGATCACACCTGTGATATGCACTTGATGTATCGCGATGCTGCGACTCTAACTTCCTGATGCTCAAACAAGTCTTTGCATGGAATCCTTGCCAGCAATTTGATCTTCTCCGTCTCGGATAGCCCCTTGACGAGACTATAATTCCCAAACTTGTCAATATCCAAATTGATGCTGAAAGCACAGAGGAAGCTCTTGCCATCCATGAGAGTCACTGACACCCAAACTGCGGGTGCTATCAAAGATCTCTGTGTGATGGAACAAAACATGTAGCGAAGGACTGAGGGATCCTTTGTCCTCCTTCCCGTTGGTCTTCTCCACTCTTCTGCGAGCACCGACACATTATTGTTCAACACAAATCCCAATAAGAAAAACCAAATGGGCGGGATGATCAGCAGCCCGATCCCATAGCTGTAGTTGTATTCGGGAATACAGGGGCAGCTGAACTCAAAGGCTGAGTACATCTGTGCACTTGCCAGAGCCATGATACCACAGATCCCATTCATAAAGGATTCCTGATTGGATTGAAGGAACTGGAACATCATACGCAATTTATCCATCTTTGCGCGTATATCTGAGCTTCAGCTCCAAAGTGACACAACCTGCGGGAAGAGATGCATCGCAATGTGAACACGGTGCTCTTTAAAAAAATTATATATATATATATATATATATATATATATATATATATATATATATATATATATATATATATATATAGAGAGAGAGAGAGAGAGAGAGAGAGAGAGAGAGAGAGAAGGGCTCTGTCAAATGTAAAGTCACGCTGTTAAATATTTTAACTCAGTTTTATCTACTTCAAAACTGATTTTCATACTTTGAAAAGCCAAATTCATACTTTGAAAAGCCAAATTCAAATACTGTACCATATTAGCTGTACGTCTTCGGCAGTCAACAGAGAGTAGGGTAGAATTGGATGAATCATAAGCAAAAATGGCAGCACTTACTTGCTCTAAAGGCGGTGCCGGAAGAGACGGAACGTCGGCGCGTTAAAATCACACCTTTAAAGTCATTTGGAGTCCAGTTTTTTGTCTTGTTATACGTCATGCACCAGACTGACGGAAAAGTGCTTCTCAACCCTTCTGTGGGATTGTTCAAAGCCGACCGCATTGGTGGTCATCCTGCCCCGCCCCTCGCACGCACCTGCGCCGATGGTGACATCACAAAAGATTTTCCTTCACAACATATGACTTTGAATTAAAATTCTCAAACTTTACACCTTACACAGCAGTCTGTTTAAAGTTTAAATCATGTTCTTACTTCCTTGATGGTCGTATGTTTGCGTACGAGATATTGTCAAGGATTCCGAGCACCTGAGACATGCAAAAATAGTCTGAACGCATTCAAATGTGTGTGGCTTTGTTTGGAAAAAAAAATGTAGTTGATGGCTAAGAGATGAAGTTTGAAATCGTCCGGAAATCCATTGCAGTGACATTCTTCAGCAGTCTTAGTTAGTGAACAGTCAAAAAAATTGCAAGGGACTTCTTTCTAATTATTGACAGCCAATGTTCCCGCATGTCCGTTTGAGTTTGCGTACTGCTATGTACATAATCTTTAAGATGGGTTATTGCTCTTTGAAATCTGCTAATTGATATGTAAGACCACAGTACGGAAGCTCACTTGACACTCAACTGTAGCCACATCGTAAATACAAGAAGTGTGCTCTGTGGGGGATTTTGGGACATTAAAAGAGACACAGGAAATAAGTCATTAACCAAGTTCAAGTTCAATCTAAAACGGGAAGCAAGTTCTCAGGCAGTGACTGTGCAGGGTAAGTGCCATTTCCCTCATCAACTCTATCTAGCAAGTAATGCACTTGTGGGAACGATCCAACTAAATGTTGATGTTCGGAATTGTCAATTGGCACTTTTGGAAGAACGAGTAAAAACTCTCTGATTTAGGATTTGCGAGCAAGATTTGACATGCAGAAAAAAAAAAAACCTTCACCCGTGGCCTACAACCTTAAAGGAGCATGACAATTTCAACTTGTAAAGTCATGGCACATTCACACTTTAGATCAGACGTGGGCAAACTACGGCCCGGGGGCCACATGCGGCCCGTTCAACCTTTTAATCCGGCCCGCCGACTTTAAAAATTAAATGAATTAACCTTAATGTTTTATTTTCTAATTACTGTGCTGTGTCAAAAACACGCAGATATTTTGTTGTAATGCTTTTTGTTCACTTTCATTTAAAATTAAATGTATTTATTTTTTCCAATGAGGAGAGGTTACCAAAACACTCCATCCATCTGCTCCTGGTCAGGCCCGCCAATCCAAAAGTTTGCACACCCCTGCTTTAGATACAATCACTTCTTTTCTGGAGAGCAGACGGGCAGCTTTGTCAGGACGCAACATGGACAGCTTGGCACTGAAGCATCCACTTTTGACGACTAAAACCAACACAGTGGATGTTTGTGGCCTGTATGCCACGATCTATCGGGAATGCTTGGGCCCAAAATGTTGTGACGCTCCCCGCCGTGTTCTGTGAATCTCTTCCATCCCCTTGTGGTGCATTCGTGTATCTACAAAAAATATGCATGCATTTTTGCAGGCCATGCTAAATTGGAAAAAAAAATGCAGATAGTAAAAGGTCCATGTTTATAGAAATTAAATACAGAGCAACACAGATGAGGTGGAGTAGTTTTATTTTCAAACTATATTTACTCCCAGTAACTCAGGAAGTCACGATGGTCAGCCAAGTTGTCAAAGCTGGACGTGTCCCAGTTAGCAGATTTCGGCTGCAACTCAAAGTCCGGGATTCCATCCGTACCTCTGAAGCTGACCTTCCAAGACGGACTTGTGACCATGTTCCCGGAAGCTGTCGTAACGATCATTCAGTCAGATGATTACATTTACATTTCTGGAACATCACAATGATCAAACGTATATTTAAAAATTTGCTTGAATATGATTTGGTTGACTGCTTGTGCACAGCTATTTTTTCATGACAGTTAAAAAAAAAAAATTGAAATCCACAAACTGCACCTTTTGAGAGTGGCAAGCAGGAAGAGTCACAGCAGGCACACACTCTGTCATCGCCATACAGCTCTTTCCAGCTGAAACACAGACGCCAGTTTATTTCTTGCAAACTCACCAAAAGTGGTCTTTGTAACGGAGATGATCTATTTTGGCACTTTTGACTCACGTTTCAGTAGCTCGATGGTAATTGCAAGCCTTTGAACTCGAGGTTGGTGTTGGATCGCCCATCGAGAATTCACAGTGCAGATAGAGTTGCTGAAAAGATTTTTTTTTTAGTGGAACCCACACTGCATCTCCGACATGATCCAGTTTGTAGGCGTGCGTGCATACCGGTGATGAAGAAACAGCCGTGTCTTTGAAAATGAAGGCACTCACTGAGAATTTTTGGATGTTTAAAGGGCCCTTGAGAAACGCAGACTGTCTCGTCACCATACTATCAATCATACAACTGCAAATATGAGAAAACAAACATTAATATTGAATTGTGGCATACTTATTGTTTTTGGACGGAGTTGAACTCGTTACCCGTGGTTGTCTATGACTGTGTATTTGGGTTCAGAGTACGGATCTTGGAGGGCAGTCATGAAACATTTGTTGATGTAAAGCCTCTGGTCTGTTGAAGCGTTGTCTGCACGTTTCACCACAAAGTACATCGGCTGTCCCAGGATGAATGTTTTATCACCAACAATTTTATTCCCTAATGCTAAAAAATACAAGAAAGATGAATTGGAAAATAATTCTGCAAGTTGCAAATGCCATTTATTTTGTATGATGAATGCAGTTTTTGTGTAGACTGGATTTGTCGTAATATTTACGCTATCAATTGAACAAGAATAATTCGTTTCTAGCAACATGTATAAAATATGCTCGCCTTTAAGCAATTCAATCATTTGTCCCACAAAAGTAATGCTGTCCGCCGAATGATGACTTAATACTGTCCCAAAATTCATACCATCTTGTGGAATGATGACGTAAGACTGTTTTGTTCGGAGGCGTTTGTAAACCGTGCCCCTCCTCAAATCGATAGAGATGCCAGGATTGAAGGAATGAAAATACCTGCAACAGAACAAAAACATTCAATAATATTTATCAGACATGACAATTTGACATTTTTTGGATAGATTTTAGCAAGCGTCATGGAAGTTGAAACACATGATTTGCTCTGGCGGCCCACATAAAATGATGTGGCAGCCCAGTTCTAGCCCGCAGGCCTTGCGTTTGACACCTGTGGAAAATAAAATCTACTACTGAGTGGGCTTCCAAATGCCAGATGATCACTGGAAAAACAATGCAATAATCCCGATTTGCTTAGTATAGTATAACAAATCAAAAAGATTTTTTTTTTTTTACCTTGGGTATTTGCACTGCAAGACAACATCAAATGGCATCTCTCGTATAACTGGAGTGGTTGGCTTATAGTGAAGTACAATACTGATGAACAAATGGTCTTCAGTACTCTAGGACGCAGACATTTTTTTACAGGTCAAACTTTGCAAAAAAAAGCAAAACCCTGCATGGTAAAAATTAAAACAACAAACTTGGCATGAACCAACCTCTCTCTTGAATCCACAGTCAGTTTTCAGAAGGTACAGAAGGTAATAATGTTCCGACGTGCCTTCGTTTACAGGGCACTTGCCAAGTTTCAAGTCTTTAAATGCGTCTCTTGTTGAGAAAATCTTCTTGCTCACTTTCACGTACATGCGGTCAATGTGGCACAAGACCTCAACAAGCTTCGATTTGGCTGCTCGTCCAGGTGATGCAACAGTGGGAGGGGGTGCGAGCAACATTTCTTTGACTAAGTCAGGGATAGGTCGAACACCTTTTTCTGGCATGAATAGCTCTTTCGGATCCCGTGAGAAAGGGACAATTCGATACCAAGGAGCCGTTTGAAGTGCTGAGGGTTTACTTGGTGGATTCTTACTCTGGAATCTGTCGTTAAATACAGGAGATCTGGGTACAAGGCCTGGAAGCACTTCATCCATCTCGTTCTCCAGCTCTGCCTGCAAACTTTCCCATTCTAATTCTGGATCTTCATGTTCTGGTACATTTGCCAGAGGATTGGCACAGGCAGAGTAAAAGAGAAGTAAGAAAATCCTCATCCACCTCATTCTCTCAGCACTGTATTTCCTCTGGAGCGCTCCGCTCACCTTTCCTGATCATGTCGGCACAATTGTCACCTGGAGTTAATTAGCAAACAGCTCAACCAATTAGAGTCTTTCTATTTGTCTAAGGCCATATGCTGGGTCTAACAACTGTGAAAAAATATTAGTATGATGAGGCATATTTAATTATTTTTATCCAATTTAAACCAATGTGCTTTTTTTCTTAATTGGATGTAACATTTGTTTGCACCAGGTATTTTTAAGGTATTTTTTTATCAATAACATGTAGGCAATATACTAAGACTTAATGTGAGAAAGAATATTTTAGACACTACATTTTCACAGAGACGAATTAGAAAAATAGATAAATAAAATGAAAATAAATAAATAAAATAGTGCCTGGGGTCTTTAAAAAAATTTAGAAACCTTGAAAACATTAAAATGGGAAAGCCGTTTCATGGCCTGAACAGCTTTGTTGTTTTTTTTCCAGCCATATATAGAAAGTAAATAAACTCTCACCGGGTAGTTCTAAATTGAGGATATTACGTTTCGATGACGTCATCCCCGGAAGCTCCAACACCGTCCTTACGGAAGACGTGCTCGTTTAGCGGATTTCTTCACAATATTACCTTAACTGTCCAAAAGACAAAACATTGCACTTTATTAAGTTTTTTGCTCCTAGTCAACTATAGCCAAGAAACCTTATGCATTCTGAGTGTGTTAAAGCTTGGAGTAGGCGTTTTAAAACATATTTGTTTTTGCTAACTAGCCAGCTAATGTGGCTGAGGCTAATGTTTTGAATTGTTTACCTTCTGTAAACCATGACGTAGCTTCGATTGTGTTCGGGTAGGCCTTTCTCGTGCTAATATACAATTTGTGTATAATTTCCCTGTGAAATCTGTCAGATTATAACATATTTGCGTGTGCGATTTTGCTAGATGCTATATCGCTGACAAACCCGTAAACGTGTAGATATTTACTTGTCAGTTACTGTTGGGGCCGACTGGTTTGTCCCTTGCCACGATTATTGAAAGCGTGGCGAGCTTCACCAGCTCCCCCAGAACCGCCGGCTTCAATGCGTGGGATGATGGGCAGCCAGAGTAGTCCTGTCAAGAGTTACGACTATCTCCTGAAATTCCTCTTGGTGGGAGACAGTGACGTCGGGAAGGGAGAAATCTTGGAAAGTTTACAGGACGGCTCGGTGGAGTCTCCGTATGCCTACAGCAGTGGTGAGTTGCTGTCTGTGGGTTTTTATTTTATAATACGTAAAAGTGATGTCAATTCTGTGACTTTTTAGGAATAGATTACAAGACAACCACTATACTGCTGGATGGAAGAAGAGTGAAGTTAGAGTTATGGTAAGTACGAATCGTAGTGATGGCTACAGAATAGCCATTCATCATCCCTTATGCGTCTGAGAAAATAAATAAAACAAAACTGAAGCATGCTTATATGTGTGGTTTTCTTTCAGGGATACATCTGGTCAGGGCAGATTTTGCACCATCTTCAGGTCTTACTCAAGAGGAGCACAGGTGAGGACGGCTAATCATTTGTTGTGTGTTGCCATCAAGTATTACACCCATGGACAAAATTGTTGGTAACCAAAAAAAACAATGATCACTAAAATATCTTGAAACAGACAAAATAAATAATAAAGATTTAATGAACAGTCGACAATGAAAACCAGGCATTGTTTTTATGTATTTTTATCTTGAAACAACAAACACTTAATGCCATGACATTTGTAGCCCTGTGCTCATGAAGTTTTTCATCCCTCAGGGCATTCTCCTTGTTTATGACATCACCAATGGCTGGTCATTTGATGGCATTAACCGCTGGATCCGTGAAATTGATGAGGTCAGCATTTCAGTATTAGAAATATACGACTCCGATGTGACAAGTTAGAGATGATGTGTTTTTGGGTGAAATTTTGGGATGAACCAAAAATTCACTACAACATTGAAAGATGAATTTCCTTAGCTTCTCGACAGTAATGAAAGCCATCATTTTTACACTGTTAAAAAAAAACACAATGAAAACATTTCCATCTTTCAGCATGCCCCAGGTGTGCCCAGGATCTTGGTTGGCAACCGACTTCACTTGGCTTTCAAGCGTCAGGTTCCAACAGAGCAAGCAAGGGCTTACGCCGAGAAAAACAACATGACATTCTTTGAGGTCAGCCCTCTGTGCAACTTCAACGTCATCGAGTCGTTCACAGAACTCTCACGCATCGTGCTCATGAGGCATGGGATGGAGAAGTTCTGGAGGCCCAACAGAGGTCAGCCTGTTGCTTTTGAAATTGCTTCTATTATTAGTTTATGATATGCGTAATTACCACATCGTCCTTACACTTCCTACTTTGTTGGTTTGACTTGACGTTGCATAAGATTTGGTCACTCTCCTTTTTTTTTTTTTGGGGTGTTCCAGCATAATTATATTTGCTGATGTACAGTCGTCTCAAATGGCGTAACGTAGTTTCATGTGGCTCAATTCCCTTTCCTCGATCTGCAGTATTCAGCCTCCAAGATCTGTGCTGCCGTTCCATCGTCTCCTGCACGCCCGTGCACCTCATCGACAAGCTGCCTCTCCCCGTGGCCATCAAATCCCACCTCAAGTCATTCTCCATGGCCAACGGCATGAATGCCGTCATGATGCACGGGCGCTCCTACTCGGTAGCCCACGGTGCCGCCTCGGGCGTCGCCAGTTGCGGAAGCAAAGCCAACAGCATCAAACGCTCCAAGTCCTTCAGGCCCCCACAGAGTCCACCGAAAACCTCTTCATCCTCGTCCTCCAAGGGGAACTGTAAGATATCGTAGTGAAAGTGAAGCCAGTGTATTTTGGCGTTGCTGCTCCAAGAGGTCGCACGAGGCCACAAGAGGCGGAAACAACTGACCCACAAGTAAACCGAATCAGAATTTAGCGCTACCTAGAACTTGCTTCAACCAGTGCCGATGGGCTTCTTTTTTTTTTTTTTTTTAAATAATGCACTTGTTGGTGCCATCTTTGGAGGATGTTTTGTCCTCACTTTTACTTAAGAAGCTCACCGAACGAGTTGAACAAGACATTTTACACCAGCAGATGAGTTGAGGATCTAACACTACAAAATGGTTGGGGGCAAACTTCAACTCCGTTTCTTTCGAATTTGTATTTTTTTTATCAACGTTTAAAGTTGGTCTTTAATTTGTAAGTATGGTGTTGGGTCTTGACGCCGGTGGGAGACTCGTCTCATTTTACAGCGTCTTATACCCTCATTGAGGGTTCCCTTTCTTTGCGACGTCGACTCTTTGAAACCTGAGCTAAACGTTTCATTACAATTTAAATATTACTCATTTCAATTTGACATCAGGAGAAGATGGGTTCAATAAACTAATTTGCACCGAGTTCAGCAAAGTTGCCATCTAAAAACAGCGTCGCTCTGTTTTGCTTTTGTAATGTCTTGGTCCTAATCTTCTGCTTCCGTTTCCTCCACTGACGTTTTGCTCTGGCCTTTTCAGTCGATGAAGTGGAATTATATTTTACATTAAAAACTTTGGAAATTGCTTTGTGCTGATGTAATGTTATAAACCAGGATAGTTTCGCTATCTTTGTTCTTAACCATGAATTTCTAAATTGTGATGTTATTTTTTTGCTTTTTTTTTTTTGAATGTTTTGTAAACTATGTTATGTATTTATGAATGTAAAAAAAAAAAGATAGTCCTCTGCTACCTTGCTGTGGCTATGTAGGACCATGTGGAATGTGATGTCGCTGCCTCAAGTACGTATTTGTGTATTTGACCTTCTTTCCGCCTCCTTGAAAGGAGGTGCATGGTTACTGTTGACATTTAGCAAACTTCACTTTGTGACCAATGCCCATTGACAAATGTTTACAGCGAAACCTCAGTAAGAGCACAAAGTATGTTTTATCCAAACTTTTCTACAAAACGAGTTTGTAATAATTGCGTTAATATCGGTTCACCCTTTGAATTCACTCGTTACTTTCACAATACAACACATTTATGTGGTGAGATTCTAGAAATTGAAATATGGTGCACATTTATGTATGTCTGTGCTGTTCTGAGACCAGTGCGTTCGACTTTATTAAACAACTAAAGCACAATCTGTTGACGTCTTGATGTAGCTGTGTGGTAAAAATTTGGATGTGAACTAATGTTTCCCATTTTCTCATCCCGCTGCGTTCAAAACAGACACACTCTCCAAATAAAGGGGAAAAAGCAATCTTTGTTTGCCCTTGTGTTATTCGTCATGTTTTTTTTTTGTGTGCACCAACTTCATTCAAACATTCCTCAAGGTCATTGTGGGAATATGTTTGGTTCTCTTTGTGTGTTGTGGGGCCAGCGGTGCCGAGGAGCCTTCAAACCGAGGGGGGCGGGTGGACCTGCTGAATTGATTAGCGTTGTGTTGGCCACTTTTGGATCACCGGGACATGAATGCAGCGGTCAAAAGTCACCGAAAGGTTACGGGATCACTGCCAAAGAAAAGATTAGTGGGGGGCAGCTTCTCAGCGCCTCGCGGCGACGTCGGGACAATGCAAATGTGTCGCTTTTGCGTCTGGTCACCTGACACTGCCATCCATCTCCGTGTGACATGGACCAGGTCAAAAACATGATTTTAAAGTTGCGGAAAGGATTACGCAATTTGCTGATCTGTCATACGGTGCTTAAAATGACGCGTCTTTTAAAGAAATTACATTTTCAACAACTTTGTATGAAACTGATATTTTAACAAAGCTTCAGTGTGATTTCCAACACGAGTGATGCAAAGATCGACGCTCTTCGCAAGCCCAGACTTCCTGAAAACGTCCCATAAACCCAAACGTCTAAATCAAGGATTAAAAAATAAAAGTGAATTGGCTGTTTACAGACGAGACCGCAATAAATTGCGTCTGGACACTTTTAACGCACGAGACTTCTCACGGGTATGTTTATGTACGCGCGCACGGTTGTTGGCACAGCTTGTTTTCTTTGATGTTTTTACAATGTTTGTGCAGTTGCTGAGCGCATGGCAGCGCTTCATCAAAGTTTCAGACACTGGACGACCGAGGGGATGGACAGAGGGGGGCTGCCCCCCCCCCCCTCCATTCACTCTCTGAAAGGCTGATGTTGCGTCTTTCTCTCTCATTGTGCACTTTCGCTCGCTTATTTCGCGGCTGTGTGAAATCGCCCTCAGTGAAATTTTGCCTGCCGACATCGAAAATATATTTACACGTAATCTGTATCTGGAGTTAATTTGTCCATTCTGAAGAATGGTGGCGCGCAGTTTGCTTGGATAGAACTACTTGTCTTTACGCAAGACAACTTGAGGTTTGCGCTCACGCCAGACCTCGCCCGTAAAGGTGCAAGAACTATTTCCTTATCTTGAACTAAATGAGGTATGGAAATAATCAAAGGACGGCGATTGCAAACGAGCAACAATGTATAAAACCCCTGGAGCGCTTTTGGATTATAGATGCGCCAAGAAGAATACAATTTGGCGTCTGGTTCTCAACTCCAATAGACACGAACTGGGATGGATTGGCGGGTATTTACGAACACTTTTGTTTTGCCAATTACTCGGACTTTCTGTGGGTGCAAGTGTGTCAGCACCCAAAGTGGAACACGAGGGGCTTTGTCCCAACAAACTCAACACAAATCTCTGGGTTGACGCACAAAGCACCTGCGAGAGAGAATGCAACGTTGATGAGGTGAGGTCATTTCTACTTTATACCCAATGTTATTTATTTAAAACAAAAAACAAATAAATAAATTAATATTTATATATATATATATATGTTTATTTATTAATATATATATATATATATATAAATAACATTGGTTCGTTATTTTATCTGTTTACTTTTTACTTTAATTCCGTCCATTTTGAAAGAGGCATATACTTATTTAAATTTGGCATCGTTCCCTTTTTTTTATTTATTTTTTTTATAAACCTTTACAGATGCCAGCACAAGAAAGACAAACGGAGCGGGTAGATTGAAGGTTGATTGACTAAATGGAATATTGCTGATTTCTCAGATCATACGTGGCCCAACATGCATTGACAGTAAAATTTCGACTGATTCAGAGAAACTAGATATTCCCCATCCTTGGTTTTATTAAAAGAATTTATGACGTTGCCAGCACCAAGAGTGATGTCGGCAAATGAGTATTGTCTTATGCCAGCCTCAAAGCTTCTGCCATTCAAAAGGTCTCTCTTTAATTAAAAAAAAACATTTTTCCCTTTTTTTTGTAAGAACAGACTTTTGTCAACTCTGCCAACGAGTGTTTTGTGCTTTGTGAGCAGGACTGCGCAGACTTTGAGAAGTGCTGCACCAACGTGTGCGGCCTCAACAGTTGTGTTGCAGCACGATTCTCTGATGGCACCACCGCTCAGCCTGATGGCCTTGGAGGAGGCAAAGGAGCCGCTGCTCCGGGTTCCACGGCAACCTGTGATGGATTCATCTGCAGCCAGCAGGGAGCCACCTGTGACATCTGGGACGGCCAGCCCATCTGCAAGTGTCAGGACCGATGCGAGAAAGAGCCCAACTTTACCTGCGCGTCGGACGGCCTCACTTATTTCAACCGCTGCTACATGGATGCGGAGGCCTGCATCCGGGGGGTGACCCTGACCGTCGTCACCTGCCGATTCTACCTCGCAGGACCCCACACGAGTCCGCTGCCTCAGGACACGACCGCTTACCCCACCCCAACGTCCTCTCAGGAGGACCCGATGCCTCCCACGCTGTACTCCAACCCACACCACCAGTCCATCTACGTCGGAGGCACGGTGAGCTTCCACTGTGACGTCATCGGCACCCCCAGACCTGATGTGACCTGGGAAAAACTAACCGAGCGGCGTGAGAAGCTTGTCATGAGGCCGGATCAAATGTACGGCAATGTGGTGATCACCAACATTGGACAGCTCGTTATCTACAACGCGCAGGTGTGGGACACGGGCATCTATACCTGTATCGCACGCAATTCCGCAGGAGTTCTCCGTGCAGACTACCCTCTGTCAGTCATACGTCGGGCCGACGACGACTTCTCCGAGGATCCGGAGCTGCCCATGGGTAGACCCTTCTCGCCAGCCGACTGCCTGGCGGAAGTGGACACGAGGGTGTGCAGCGCTGAGCGTCATGTGGATTGGTACTATGACAACAAGCTGGGCTCCTGCATGGCCTTCGGCAACGGCGGGTGCGAGGATAGCCGCAACCGATTTGAGACCTACGAGGAATGTAAGGCCTCCTGTCAGCGAGAGGGGATGGGGATCTGCTCCCTACCTTCGGTTCAGGGCCCCTGCAAAGCTTGGGAAGTGCGTTGGGCTTGGAATTCTCTCATGAAACGCTGCCAAGCGTTCGCCTACGGCGGTTGCCACGGAAACACTAACAGCTTTGGCACGCTAAAGGAGTGTGAAGCAAACTGCCCCACACCCAAAAGGAAACCTTGCAAGATGTGCCGGGTTAAGGGGAAAATGGTGCCCAGTTTTTGTCGCAGTGACTTTGCCATTGTGGGGCGGCTGACGGAGCTCGTTGAGGACCTGGACTCGGGATTGGCCCGCTTTAGTTTGGAAGAAGTTCTCAGAGATGAAAAGATGGGTTTGACTTTCTTCAACACCAAACACCTTGAGGTGACGGTCGACAAGATCGACTGGAGTTGTCCCTGCCCAAACATCACGGTGGACGAAAACCCTCTGCTGGTGATGGGGGTGGTCCAGGACGGCATGGCCATCATCCAGTCAGACAGTTACGTCAGAGCAATAACCGATCGCAGACTTAAGAAGCTCCGTGAGGTTCTGGTTAAAAAGACCTGCCAGACGTTGTAAAACACCCGAGACTTGCTTTTGCACACATGGCTGAAGGAACAAATGGCACTGTGTAACTTTTATCACCCAAGTGGACATGAGCCCAACAAAAATGATACTTATTTTCACAGGAGCACTACTTTTATCTAAGCGCTACTCTATTCAAGGTGTGTTGTCTTGTTGTTTTTTTTGTTTTTGTTTTGATTTTAGTAATAAAGTAGATTATACGTTGTTACCTTCACGTGCAGTTTGTACGATAGTATTCACCAAGATTATTTCGATTACCGCTTTCAGAAAAATATTTTTAACAGTAATTGTCTAACTTCCATTGCTTAGTATAATGTCACTTAAAATGTCAATTTTTTTTAATTGTGCTTATGCATTTTTTATGTATGTATGTCTAATGTGCAAATTATCAACCATAAACATCTCTGTAGATTATTATCAATTTTCTGCAATTTCTGCTAAAAGAAAAATCTATGCAACGAGACCCTCAACAGTCACTGAATTGAGAGCAAACATTGAATGTGAATGCACACAAATTAAATAGATGAGAAATCGCGCCCGCCATAATTATTGGCATCCTTGGTTTTGATGATTTATTTAGATTTTAATAAATTATTTTTTTCCCTCAATAATATAGCACCAAAATAAAAAAAAAGGAACATCCAATCTTTAATTCAAGCACACTAAGAAATATATTTTTTAAAATCATATCTTGAGTGCCACAATTAGCAACCCTAATGTTAATATTTTCTCCAACCCCCTCTTACCTACAAAACAGCACCTAATCTCCTTTTATAATGTTTCACAAGATGGGAGAATATAGAAAGAACGGACCTTTGACCATTCGCATGTTTGAGGTCAGGGGACTGAGCTGGCCATGGGAGGAGCATTTTTCAGTGTCAAGTGAACCATGTCTGCAATTTTCAATATGATGATACGCCTCTGCATTAATAATTGAATTCACTTTAAAGCCTTTAACTCACACGGTTTAACACAACTATGTACAAAGTACAAGAACAAAAGCAACACAGAGGCAAAAAAACCCCACGAAAATCAAGATAAGATAAGCAGTGAGTTACTTTTATTCACGAGTGCAATCAGGAATACTACAAATATATGATACAATCATTCTGGCTGTTTATTTATTTTTTTTGTAATGTTTAATTTGGAATTTGGCAACACGTCTGAGCTTTGAGTTAACTTAAGGCGTTTTTCTTTTATTTTTTTTCCCCAACCTGCTGTGATGGATAAAGCAAAAGAAGGGAAAAACACTTCACACCAAACTCTCCTTCCTGAAGAGGAGACATTTGTTGTTGGCTGGCATGTCCACCTAACAGAAAAAAAATCGCATTCATATTATTCAAGAAAAAAAAAAAACATTCACTTTTGTCGAAATGCTGCAAACTTACAATTTTCTCCAGGAACAAACCATGTATTTCTGCAAGTGATTTGAGGAGGGAAATATCCCTGAGGCCCCACTCTGGGTTCCTGTAAATTAAATTTACTTGAATTTATTTAATTTCAATCTCGAACTTAATCGGCACAACTTTAACAACTTCTCTCTCTGGCAATGACATAATTCCACAAAACAAAATGATGGAAGGTCACCTTACCGCTGCCGTAAGCTGAAGTCAAAATCAACATTGCTTTGTGGCGTGATGCCGCCATTCACTGCATAGGGCTGGGGAGCACAACAGAAACATATTTATTGGGATTGATTTTTGGAGAAAGGTGGTGCCATCATTTCTTTTTTTTTTTTAATCTCTGAGGTATAAGGTGAGTTGTTTTAAACTCACCCCATAGGTCAACAGTAGACCTTGTGGCTTTAAAACCACTCCGGCCCCTTTGAATAAACCCTAGAAGGGGGAAAAAAAGAAATCAAGTCTTACATCATTAGAAGTAGCACAACAGAAGGAAACACATCCAAAATACAAGAACTGTTCTGAAAATCCTGTAATCCTTTTAGAGAAAAACAGTGGCCCAATTGGGAGATTAAGTATTACTTAGGAGACATACTATGCATTTTTTATTTAGGATTTGAAACAGTTCACAGGTGTCCAAAGGGGATTCTTATTGTCCTTTTTGTTATCGAAGCAGAATTTTGTTGAAGATCTTGCACTGGATATCATTTGATCGAGCAAAGTGGCTGGTGGGCGTATGTACTGGTACAGCCATTGCACCAAAAAAATCCATGGACTAAATTTAGACCCACCATCACCTAGATACATGCCTCTGTACAAGCCATGGGAGAGATGTGGATCATGTTGATGTTGAGGACCAAATCGAGGCTCTCTGGTTGGATCCCTCCCCAGTGATCATAACTCTGAGAAGCATCCAGGTGGATGGCGGGCTTCACATTGTTCAGTTGGTAGTGAGCTCTGTAGGCTTCTATACTGAAAAGACAGAACACGGTGTATTGTAGTCCAACAACACAAGCACGCCACTCGCGGTGGATAGATCGCACGTGTCGGTCGTTGAGTTCACTGCAGTATTAAACAAAATTATACCTGGCTAAAGACCGCTGATCGAACTCTGATGGCTGCCAAGTAATGTTCCGTAGAGCCCCAGCGAAATGTGTGACATGTTGTCCGGTGCCGGATGAAATCTCGAGCGCTTGCAACCGCCGGTCGGTGTTCACACATCCCCGCAGCATCATCAGGATGGGCTCCTTGTTCCTCTCGGCGGCGGCGGCATTCAGCATCCTGCTAAAGCCTGGATACAGCTGTCGGGTAATGCGATAGAACTCACGAAGCCACCCCAGGACCCCTGCTTGTTGACTTGTTAGCCAGTCCTTATAGATGATCAGGAGCGTAGTCTCGAATGTTTTGTTTTGCCACTAGAAAATGCTTCACTTCCGCTTGTCACATACCACGTGGGTCATCACGTCCAATGAGAGCTCAGAACACTTGACGACGTCCTCAATGTAAAAAAAAAACATTTATTAATTTTTTTGCGGGATAAATATGTATTTTATTGATGGGAAACCACACACCTCGTTAAAAGATCAAATAATTTACACAGGATATCACATAATAACACATTTCTTTGAAGTTCACATTTAAATACAATTGAGTGCAAGTCAAAAGCGCAGAGCACTAAGGGACAACTAAAGAATAACAAATGTTTTGGCCAGTAAAAAAAAGAACATCCAAAACAAAGGATTGTCTGACAGGTGAAGTAAAGCTAGGATATGTATAATAATCACACGAGACACGGCGAGTACTTGTTAACACACTGTTTAGTCATTCCCCGGAAGTCCCTTCCACCCGACACTTCAATACAAAGCATTATGGGACATGTAGTCCTAAATACCTATTACTACAGGATACACCACAGAACTTCATAGGGATGTCCAAACTACGGCCTACCAATTTAGCAGCTGTATTGTTTTGTGAGGTAGGTGACAAACTAATGGTGCGATCTACTCCAAAATGCAGAAAAACTCTTGAGTTGTTGCTTTACCACCTTGCTCTTTAAATAATAACAGAGAATATCTTTGCTTACGTAAACCCTTTGAAATTTTTTAAATGTCTGCATATATTAATTATAAAATTTGGTCTGATCTGCATCTAAATAACAACGATAAGCATGTAATCTGCTTTAAATTAAAACCACACAAAATGAAAAAGTTGGGACACCCCTGGTTTGTATCCTATGAGTACAAATGCACTGGGTGGAGTAGAATAAAAGAAAAAACAAAGACAAAGATCATTTAAACATGTTACATGTTGGAAAGCAGATAAAAGTGGGTATAATGTTTTTAAAGCAGAAGCAAGATTAAGTGAAATTAAAAATATATTCCTTTTGTCATCTCAATCTGGTTGCATGATCAAAAATGTGATTCTGCACCATATCCATGTTGAGCTTGAGTATTTGCATTTTTTTTTTTTTTTTATGAGGAGACTCGTGGCTCACTGGAGTGCAATTTTGCTTTGCTGGTAGACTCATAAGGGCCAACATTCGTTTTGTCGTTCCTCTCAAGCGCATCCACACAACTCCCCTCAGAATCACTGAAGATTGTGTTTGAGAAAACAGAGTTAAGACTAAATGGAGAATTTAAGTCTGACTCCTGTTCAGGGCGTTTAGGATGGTCTTTGCTAACAATGACTGTTGGGTCTCTTGGAGGTTTGACTGGAGGACGGAGCTTCGGCGCACTGCCTTCATTGACTTGTTGTTGATCGGACCTGCCTGTGGCAATTTCTTGTTTCTCTTGGTTATTGCACTTTTCCGCGATGGGTTCAGCAAGTATCGCCGTCTTGCCTACCAGTTTGCAGTCGTCGTCGATGCTCGGACGTCTCGATGAGCCATCAGCTGTGGAAATGACACGACTGGCACGAGGAAGACTTTTACAAGACCTGTACCCTGTGAGTCGCTCCTCTTCTCCAAGCGGATTAGAAAAGCAATTGAGGCAGCCAGACATGGAGGACGACTTCCCCTGAACATAAAACACTGCAATTGGCGAACAAGCCGAAGCCTGGCCACCTTCAGAATGACTCGAGTTCGATCTGAAATTTGTGCTTAACATGCCCCCTGAATCTGACGCGCGACGTGTCACTTTTCCTTTCGATCCCCTTCTGATGCTCTTTGTTCCCCGTTTGAGCCAAAAGTCGTGGTTTGGTGTTGGCTCTTTCTGTCGAGATATAATCTTGAGCTCGGATTCCTGGTTGTTTGTCATAGGGATGGTCAAGGCTTTTTCTTTGTGCGCCGTGGAGGAGTTTTGCAGCGTGTGCCGGGGTGTGGAGGCGTCCCTGGGCGGCTGGTACGAGACAGACGAGTGGCGAGACGGCGGCTGCTGGACGGGGCTGCTTCCATTCGACCAGGGCTCATTATCCAGGCTTATGCTGAACTCGCCGCTGCTTTCACTTTGAGCTCCACTCTGGGTGATATTATGCCCTGGGAAGAACGTTTTTTTTTTCGTTAGGTCATCTTGCACATTTCGACAAGATCAATTCAGCTGCAGCAAAAATTCTGCCTCATGAAGATGATATTGCTATGATTGGTCACTGGAGGGGAAGTATTTATTTAACGATATAACGGCATCATTTTGGAAACTTATTGACTGGATGAAACATGACCCACGCGGGACCATTATCGATGACGATGCAACAGATTCGGAGAAGCAAGATCCATTTGGTCTAGTTGTCAACAACACGTTTTGCAAACAGTCGAGAAAAACAACGCGCCATATATGACATTTTTTCCCCTACTCTCAGTATGAGCACAGCTTACGTTCATAAGAGGTCAACTATTTTTTTTTTATCTGTCAGAAAAGCTAAAATAATTTTTCATTTTACTATATGTCAGTTGCTACTTGATGATCATTTTCACACAAATGCCACCTTTGCACGATATATTATTTTCTCTTTAACAGTGTGAAAGTATCAAATCATATTGTTAATGAGAGAAAGGGGGCAGCAGATCCACGTTTCTTCCTCATCGTTTTTTTTTTGCCTCTGTGTTCAGCGTGCAGATTAATATAAAACAAGGTCATGATAGCGATTTGATGGATTTACTCTAATTCCTGCAAGGGTAATACATCTGTAGTTGCTGAATCCTCTAAAGGGCTATTCACAAAGCTTTACCGCGATGCTGCAGCTCGTCGGCGTCCTCAAAGCCAGATGGCGCAGCACTATCGTTGGAATCTTTGTCTGTGGAGCACAAATACTTAATAAAAATAAATAAAAAAATAACACACACACATTTGCACTATAAATAGATTCAAGACTCTAATCTAATATCTGGTTTCTTAAATGATTCAAAAACAAGATACGGGGTGTCAATGAAATGAATGATTTGCAAATGCCTATCTGAAGCTGCGACACAATTTCAGGGGCTGTGGCGTGGAGTTGGATGCATGCTTCAGTGGTGGGATGCAAATGAAGTGTGGACAGGATGGACGTGCTAAGGAATGAGGTCAATATTTTTTTCCTGTCGTGCATTTCAGCTTCTGACACTTCCAGGTCCTCGGGGCTGGATGCCCACTGCTCCTGCTCTGACGGGGCGGCGGGGTATAGCAAGCTGCTCAGGGCTGAAATGTTGTACCAGAGAACAGGACAGTGGGGAGGTGGAGAAGGGTGAGGATTTGCAGGAGCTCATAGAAACGGAGGCAAATTAGCTTTCCTGGGACAGAATCCCTGTCCAAAAATGATGACAATTTGAGTGAAGAGAAACCAGACAAAATGAGGGACGGCCATCTTGGTGCATTCGGAGGAAAGTGCTTATTGACTAAGGAAGAATGAGTCACAGGACACGCGGTCATCGCTTGTTTAAGTCAGGAAGCTCATACTCACTGTTGGGCTGCGATGGGATAGCGTCACCTGCTGACGCGGAGGTGGAGCCTGCGGAACCATCTGAACTAATGAAGGAGATGCTGTCGTGAGAGGAGAGGTGCGCCTCCGAGTGCGTCGGCGTGAGAGGGTGTTCTAGTCCCTGTTCACGGCTATTAGATTTGATTAACTTCTTCAGCTTGAGAGTGATCCAATTTCCTCGCCTGTTCAAGATTTACAAAAGGGTTGTTGAAAGAAGTCATTTTGGAAGTATTTTGAACCCTAACTTTAAATTCAATTCCAGGACGATGAAATTAGATTATTAGCGCATTATTAGCGCCAAGCATCTTACCTGCGAGGAGGCGAGGGCTCATAAAACTTATACTGGTCCATTATCTTCTCCTCGAGCTTCTCCTTCTGCCTCCTCAAATCATTAAGTTTGTCACTGAATGAAAAATGAGAGAGAAATTATTCGCATTCGTAAGCAAGCACCTGATTTGGTTAATCCAGTGGTTCTCAATTATTTTCCGTTACGCCCCCCCCCAAGCACGAAAAAAACCCCCAAAACAATTCATGCCCCCATCCCACCACCGACTCTCTGCCGCAACTATAAATAATAGCATTTTCGTTTCAAAGCAAACCTACACTGTAGAGTTAACACTCGCTGCACACAATGGGCAAGGAGAGCACCACTGCCAACTACTGGAGTGGAGGTGCAATTACACTTTAAAAGCATGTTCACCAGGTTCACACGCACCCCCCCCACTGCATCGCACCGCACCCCCCTCGAGGAATTGGGGGGGTTACTTTCTGTACCTGCATCCTAGCAAATCCATCTATTAAATTTGTGTTTGTCTTGACCATTGTGTCTTCTTCCACTTTCTAATTGTTCATTATTTTTGAACGAAGTAGGTTAGCGTTTCTCGCTGCTCACATGTATTGTCGTTCCTCTATGTGAAACAGATCTTTGCTCTCCATTGTCTGTTCCAACAGAGTCCGGTTCTGCAGCATCAGTGTGTCAATTTGACGGAGAAGATGGTGATTCTCCTCCTCCAGGTTCCCCTTCAATTGGCTCAGCAACTAATCAAACGGACCAGCAGGGGGGGGTAAGTATTTCATGCAAACCAAGCGAAGAAATCAAGAGGTTTTGACAAAAAAAAACAAAAACATCAGAACGTAAATATGTAGAGTTCCCACCTCACACTGGTTGGTAAGCTTGGTGGAGGTGATATCAAGTTGCTGATACTCCTTTTTGAGCTTGGAAAAGTCGGCCTCCAGCCAGGTGTGCGCCAGCTTGGTCTCATTGAGTTGGCTCTTGAGTTGCTTGTGATCTGCTGTCAGCAGCTCATTGTCGTTCAAAAGCCGACGATAAGTTTGGTTCAGCCTGGAAAAAATAAAAGAGTAGATTGTAGCACACAGTAACAAATAGTCGAATAAAAACAATAATAAAATCGTCACAAATGTATTTTGCTGTCCCCCGGCTCCGCTTATTCTCACCAGTCTTTCTCATCCCGAAGCCTGCAACATTCGGCAGCAGCGCTTCGATGGTGTTCCTTCTCTAGACTCATCCTCATCTGCTCTTCCTTCAAAGCTTTTTCCAGATCATCTAATTTGGTCCGTTGCTGCAACAGGTTGTTGTACCTACAGAAATATGCCAAATCAAACACAAAACAAATCCATAACAACAAAGATATTATTATTATTACAATTATTAATAATAATAATAACAATAATAACATTCCCTTTATTAGTCCCACAATGGGGAAATTCGAGATTCGAACCCAGGCCTCCTGGGGAGACTGGGTCCTGAACGCGGCGCCTTAGACCACTCGGCCATCCTGGCAGCCAATAATAATAATAATAATAATAATAATAATAATAATAATAATAATAATAATAATAATAATAATAATAATAATAATAATAATAATAATAATAATAATAATAATAATAATAATAATAATAATAATAATAATAATAATAATAATAATAATAATGCAGATATCGATTAGCACTGGTTCAAAACAGGACCTCCGCCAAGGCATATTTAATAAAATCTAACAAAAATATTATCCTTGGCACAATAATGTTACACAAATTGATACATTAAACAAATAAAAACAACAGAACTTTGAAAAAAAAATGGAAATATAACTTGAAAGCCTTTTTTCCCCCCCAGATTTATTTTTATCACCTGTCCTGCAGCGTGCGTTGCTCGAGCTCCAGTGTGCGATGGGCATTCTTCAGACAGCCATGTTTCCCCATGAGGACTTCATACTCGGCGGCCTGCCGTTCGTGGAGAGCCGCCAGACGCTCGTGATCACGCAATAGCTGCTCATGAGCGGCGCGCAGCTCTTCGCGCTCACGCATGGCGCCGTCCCTCTCGTTTTCTGTTCCCACCTGCTGCTGTTGCAACTGAGCGTTCTGAGCCATCAGGGAAGCACTCTGCGAGTTCAGTGTGGATTTTTCCACCTGAAAAGCAAAAAGTCCAGTTCATTTGAATGTCAAGCACTGAAATTTTGCCCGCGTGCCACTCCGGTACCTGCAGCTCCGCATTATGAGCCTGCAACGTGGTGTTGTTCTCCTGCAGGGAGGCAGCTTGCCTCTGCAGGGCGAGAATCTGAGCCTGTTGACTGTCGGACTGACTCTCCAGCTGCTTCAGATGGCCCTGCGTAGCCTGGCGCTCTGTCTCCAGTGTTGCATTCTAGAACGAGGCGATCAAGCGGAACTGGTTCTATTCAAATGCAATCGACAGCTGCGTCAGCAGTGGCCGGCCGCGCGTTTCACACGAAGGCCTTCAGTGGAGTCGTACTTAGTCCGACTTGAGTAAATCCCCCTCATATTGGCATCATTTATGACACTGCAGCTGGAGAAATAATATACCGAAGTGTCGGACGACCTAGCTTCTGTTGAAAGGTCCGTCTTGAAAATGGCCTCGCAAGTGCATCTGCAATTAAATCCACACTTTCCCCTCCTTTTGGCCATCGTGGGTTAAAAAAGCTAGAATATATTTTAGATTTTCAAACGGTCGTCAGTTACAACTTCCAAGTGTGTTGATTCCGCATAGCGCTGCCCCCTCACGAGTGAGAATCCAATCACAAGACACATTCATCACCTTCAACGTAAGGCCAGCGAGAAGGCCTTACTGTCATCAATTTGTGATCTGATTGGCTATGGCAACTGTCTATCAAGTGTAAAAGCCCCTTTGAGACACAGAACAGACGCCTGCACAATTGTATCTGAAGGTCTTGGACAAATAGCGCGTGCTACTTGCATTATGAAATCTGCCTGGCAACACGAGCTAGCTGAATTCTGATTGGATAAAAACTCTTAAGCTAAAAATTCAACACTAGGCTATAATATGACATCAATGTGAAGAATATGATCATGATTTCTTGATTATGTTAGGCCGGCAGAGAAGGCCTCGTTGGCCTTGACGGCTCACCACTGCATTTCAGAAAGGGAATCCTTTGGAAATGCGTGGCAGAAAATTGTAACTTACATTCCGCTCGACTTCAATCAGTCGATCTTTAATATTCAGCAGCTCCTTGGTGGCTTCGTGGCTTTCACGCAGCCATTCACTCATCACCTTTCCAGGTGCCGGGGCGCTTGATTCGTTCACCTCCTCCTCCTGCTTCTGTTGCAGGGCCTCATAGCTGAGCTTCACCTGTGTGGCGAAGCAGAGTTCAAACAAGATATTTCGGTGAAGTTGTGTCATGATATGTAACTTACACTTCTGAGCTCATGGCGAAGCTGCCGATTAAGGGAAGAGGATTCTTGTAGGCGGGTCTCCAGCACAGCCATCTTGTCTTCTTTAATTTGAAGAGACTTCTTCATGGACGACTCCAATTCTGACTCGAGCATATTGAACCGGCTGCATGGACAATTTTATTTCTCAACTTTCAGGGAATTTGGGGCTTTCCTATTTTTAAAAGTGAAATAACACAATACACACCTGCGTTGGGCTGTGTCGGGTTCGTCAGATTTTTTACTCTTCATTTCCCGCTCATGGGACAGACGTTCCAGTTCATCTTCTTTCTGCCGCGTCTTCAGTTTCTCACTGACAAGCTCCTAAAGAAAGTCAACAAATCAGGATTGGTGGATGAAAATAATTGTTAGTTCGTACTTCCTGTTTATCTATTATTCAAGGCTGATTTTTTTTTTCATTTTATTTTGAAGTGATCAGCTTGTCATGTGACTAATTTGATATTGTAAGAATACTAAATATTGTGGCATGTGAGTGTACATGTACAAAGCTCTGAATAGACAAAAAAAAAAAAAAAAACATTCTGACTCAAGGTCAAAGCATTTAATCATATTTGGTCTCGTTGTTACCTCCCTAAGGGTGTCCAGGGTCCTCTGGTCGATCGCAGCTTGTTTAGCCAGTTCTCTGTTGTCTCTCTCGAGCCCTTTCACCCTCTCAGCTGTCTCCCTCAACTCCTCCATCTCCTTCACCAGACAGCGCATCTCCCTTTCCAGGCTCGCCATGCACACATTACTGCTATCTAAATTGGCTTCTTGGATTTCCGCCTGGCAAGGAAGATGTAGCGACTGTTGCTATTTGTTCAGCCACAATGATTGCAGCACTGAAAATCCGGCAACCTTGCAACTGACCTGCTGTCGCAGTCGTCGCGTCTCCTTCTCCAGCTGCCTCTTGACCTTCTCCAACGCGGCCGTTTCTTGTTCCAAACTCCGTTTCTCCGTTTCCACTTGGTCCAAACGGCGTGCAGTAATCCGCAGTTCCTCTAAAGTGGCCTGGAGGCTTTGGTTGTCTGCCTCCAGTTCTTGAAGCTCAGCCTCCAATCTTTGGACTTTTCGCTCTATAAAGGAGGATTTAAAAAAAAGACGATTTCAAGAGGTCCCTTATCTAAAACCCGACTTTTCACCTCGACAAAACATACCCGTGTTACCGAGGGAAGTTTGCAGTTGTTGATTAAAGGAGTCCAGGGCTTTGCATTTGGCCTCTAGTCGCTCCGTGTGCTTGTTGGCGTTCGTGAAGTGTTCTGGAAGGTCCACGAAGATGCCTTCATGGATTCTTGAGCCAGGACACGAATTGTGTGATTCAACAGAATCATTTTCATACACTTCCAGGTCAGACATAACTGCTTTAAAATGCTCTCCGCTGTTATTGTCTTCTAAGTTTCCTATTTCCTGAATATGACGAGAATGAGCTGTGTGGTGGAGGCCCGCGTGGTCTTGCTCTGGCTTTTGGTATTCAGGATCTTTACTTTTGCCGCACTTCCGTTCACGCAAACATGGAGTTATTAATATGACGTTTTCGTCTGATGACGAGGTCCACTTGTCAGTACGGCAGACCCGATCGTTCTGGTCGCGGTGGCCGTGTTTGCTGGACGCCGCGTTGTTGTGCAGGCAGGCAGCTCTGAGCTCCTCGACAGTCTTCAGGAGGCTTTGGTTCTCCTTCTCCAACTTCAACAGCCGACTACGAATGCGCTCACTCACCTCCTCACTTAAAGTCTGCTGCCCTTTAGACAAACGCAGAGAGGTGATTAAGGTCGGCAGCGAGAGCTCGGACATTGCAGGAATGAACATTTAATGGGAAATCGGACATTTTGGGGTTTGCAATTAATTGAATTTCAATTAAGATTATGATTATTACACTCAACCATGACAAAATTGGCATAATAGAAAAATATTAAAGTATGTAAAAAATATCATTTTCATGTTTTTGTACCCCCTTCATGAATAATCCTGATTTGAATTATGACCAAATTAATTGTGATTTTGTTTTTTGTTTTTTTTTTAATAATCGAGCAGCTCTTACCCTGAGAGTTTTCTGTGCTCTTCGATAGTTGTTCCAACTCCCATCCCAGGTGCTGGGACTCCTCCATGCTCCTCCTCTGCGCTAAACACAGAGTCAAGTTTTCATCCTGCAGCTCCTCAATGCATTTACGATCTGCGTCTCTTCCCTAAAGTGGGGATACATGTTGATTCGCTTGTTAAGTTCAAGATATTGAAAGTCATAACTCCACTTTGTGTTTTGCCACAAGTCAAGACTATCGGGACAATTACTCGTTCCATGTCGTGTATGCGGGCCTTCAGTAGCAGGCTGTGCTTCTCCAGCTGGTGGATTTTATCCGAGCGTGCCCGCCAGCCTGCCAACTGATCTTCGAGCACCTCTTTGGTTTCCTGCAGCACTCGGTTATCCTCCTTGAGCTCCTGAAATAAAGGAGGAAAAACATTTATTGTCACTGGAATGATCTAATGCTAAGACCAAAATATAATTGAAACATTTGATTGTGTTCCCGTTTCCAATTTCACACATTTTTGAAACCAAACTGAACCTTGAAATTGATCAGAAATGGGAGCAGATTTTTGTGTCCGTGTCAAAATAAAAATAGTATTTAGAGTTGTTTTAACCTCCACTTTGGCCTTGTAGAATTCCATCTTGTGCATTTGCTCCCTGTAGCGGCCCACTTCACACTCCAGCTTGTCAGCTTTGAGCGCTCGCTCTCTCAGGGCATCCAGCTCATCGCGGTACGCACGGGCTGCTCGGGCGTCGACGAGCAGCTTCAAATTCTGGCGAGGATTCGTACAGAATCAGATTTGATAGCAACTTTTGCCAGAAACCGTTTTTTTTTTTTTTTTTTTTTAGTGAAAACACGCTTTCAACATGCATCCCATAATTATGCCATGCAAATGCGACCAAATTAGGCTAAAAGGTTTGAACAAAGTCAAACATTCTTGCTTGTTGAAATACAAATTTTAATCTGTGCTAAATAAGAAGTTGAACTGCAGCCAATTCATAGCCAGTAAGCACAGCTTTTCATCTGAGTGCTATTTTTTTCTAATCTGCAGAGAAGGGTCAGCATCAGATGTTGTTGTCAATTCATTGTTTGTCGTGTTTCTCTTCAAACCTCCTGCTGGATCCTCTTTAGCTCTGCCTCCACATTCTCCAGCTCGTGTCTGTTGTCCAGCATTTGTTCACTTTTCTCCTCTCTGCAGGGAGGCACACAAGCAGAACGTCTTATTTCTTTATTGCCATAATGATCACTAAGCACGATTGGAAATAAAAAAAAAAAAGTCATCTTTGACGCAGCTGACTGGACCAAGTTGACCGTTTCATGGAAAAGCCAAACCGTGAAATTTCAAAGCACACCTGCTTTGACGAAGTAACAGTTTTAAGTCCCACAGAAAGGACGATTCTGATCAACATTGCTATTAGAGTTCTTGAGATCGAGGTTATTGTGAGTCGATGAGCTGCAAGAGCCAATGTGGGTCAGAGGTATAGTGTGCAAGCACTGACATTGCCAGGCAGGCATTAATGTGGGCCAAACTCCCCGGGGCATCTCTTATCCTGTAGTAACTCTCATTCAGTCACTACTGGAAGATCTCCAGAGGAGAGACGGCTTACATTAAGTACCTCGCAGCGACCAATGCCCCCCTGCATTGTCCACAATTCTACTTCCGCATACTTTTCATTAGCGTTTGAAGACATGTAGAACACATTATTATTAAGTAATTAACTAAATATGGTAAGTCAACTGGGTACATTTATCCCTAACCCCGTAACATTCAAACCTAATCACCGTAAGAGCTGAAACACATTTCAAAACACACGCAAACAACTAGCTGTTATATTTTACATTCGATACTAAATATTTATAAAAACAAAATACTAATATACATCATTTACACACCTTTTGCCTCTTCGGAGGGTGTGCTAGTTAAATAAATGTCCGTTTTTCTGACGCTCAATATGAAACTCTTGGTAAAGTTACCCTTCGTGTGAATTGTACTAAACAGGAAGTACGCATTCAAAATAAAAGCATTTAGTTTAAACAGGAAGTAGCACCTTTGAATGCAAATTTCAAAATAAAACAAAATATAATAAATAAAATCTCTTCTGCTGTCCCAAAAATATGAACATGGTTAGTTACAAATCGAATTAATCGCAAAACAATTGTTCGGCGCATTCTTGTTTCAGCAGTAGGCCTCTGTCTTTGTCCGCAAGATACTCACATCTCCTGTCTAAGTCGTCTAATCTTGGCCTTCGAGTCGGCAAGTTCCACCACCAAGTGTTGCTGGGTACCCGCCTGCTGCTGTTGCATGCTGGGAGGATAGACGGCAGACTGTGGGCCGGATGAGTGACACAGCGCACGAACCACACCTTCCCTCTCCTGTGTTAGCTCTGCGATAGTCTTCAAAAACAAAGGGAGATATCGTCACCACACGCCACCGGTTACCTGATCAATTTGAGCGCAGGAACCAATCAGAAGCAGCTGAGAATTCTGAATGGGATTTACTCAAACAAACAAAAGTAAGAAATTTCTCATGTAACAAATCTTTCTCATGCCTGATACCTCCAGTTGGGCGTCCCTCTGGTCCAGCAAGCGTTGAAGATTGACAGCCATAGTCTTTGCGAGAACCTCCAGCTCTGCAACGGGCATGTTACTGCACTCCAACCAATGCAGGTCGAGGAGGTTGTCTCGACTGTGGGTCAGCTGGAGAATAATAATAAATTGGGGGTAAAACAATTTGGGCATCAAGGTAGACGCACACATATTGGCGTACGGTAATTGTTTGCACACTTTTTGTTACCTCTTGAATATGCATAGCTATGGCTGCTTTTGTGTCAAAGTCAAGCATCTGGATTATTTCAATGTACTTCTCTTTCTTCTCACACTGAAAATAAAAAATTAGTCATTCAGCTTCAGACGATGTGGTAAGGGATTGTTTTGCCAACAATATTGTCAAAAAAAAAAAAAGAAAAAAAATAATCATTCACTGATTAGATACCAGTTGAATGTTTACCTGCACTGCACATCCCAGGAGCAACAATAATAGTTTCTTCAATTCTACCAGACTTTGTTCTGTTGCAAGAAATTAGAGAAAAAAAATACTTAAATGTGAAAATCAAAATACAGTAGAAGGCATTAAATTCGTATTCCTAACGTCGGGTTTTCAAAAATGTACTGCTACTTTGGGTATATTTGCTTCTCAGTTTGAAGAATCAAGATCAGACACAATTGTCCGGTATTTACTTTTTTGTCAGCACTGGAGAAAATGGATAAATGGCATACCGGTGTGAGGAGTCCGCGAAAGCAGCAGAACATTTGGAAGAGGAATCAGAATCAACTGTCTCAGGTTTTCCTGAAGCATAAAATGCAAATAAAAAACAAAAGTTGAAAGGAAAGATTATTAACATATTATTAGAAACCATAATATAATATTTTCTCAGTTATTAAAATGTTCCAAGGTTTCCTTTAATGAACTATAATATTTCAGTTAAAACAAACGAAGTAAAACATTTCAGTTAACATCATAGGGTAAAAATAACCTGGAGAGAATCAGTTAAAATTAATTTAAAAAATGGTCCGACATTTAAAAAAAATTAAAAAAAAATCCCTATAACAGTTAAATGCAGTATAGAGAGCTCCAATAACTGAAATGCGCCGCCCTTTTTTAAACTGACATCTCTCTAATCTCAAGAGATTTGAATGCAAGACATCTTATCTCAAAGTGTGTTTAATTAATTTGACAGAAGCGGTCGCGTGCCACGGCATCTCGTGCTTGAAATGTGCGACTCTAAAACTCTTTTGGCGCTCAGACTGCAGCTTTAGTGCTTCGTTCCAACGGCTCCGGCGCTGATTGCACGGATGTTGCCGCGGGCGATAACGAGGGCACGCGTCTTAAGGCGGAACCCGATCTGTGCGGAACGGAGTCCGATCGACGATCAAGTGTGCGCATGTGTGCAAAGTTGAAGTGGACTTGAAAAATCCAAAGCAAATGTACCAATTTCAGAATCTGATATTGGGAGAAGACTTAGCAGCAGCTTGTCGCTGGGAAACTCACCAGATAATATGTCTTGATTTGCTGGACAAGAAATGTCAAGTTCTGGAGCCTCTGACATGGATCCATGCTCAGTTTGGTTGCAGTTTGAGGTGTGGCCGGAGGATGACTGATGTAGCAAACGACACAGACGCAATATTCAATCAAATGTCTATCTATCCATTTATCAAATATAGTCGATAAATACTGTAACTACGATACATTTTGTTCATTGTTTGAATATGCATCTCTCTCTCTCTCTCTCTCTCTCTCTCTCTCTCTCTCTCTCTCTCTCTCTCTCTCTCTCTCTCTCTCTCTCTCTCTCTCTCTCTCTCTCTCTCTCTCTCTCATGTTTTTTGCAAATTTGACATAAATGTTGCTGCCCTGTCATTACACTGTCCAGTATTCCTGTCGCCACCCATTTATTTTTTTCTTTGCCCCATTTCTGTGTCACCCCCTCGCTCCTCCCTCCCATCTGTGTCCAAATGCCACTAAACACCAGCAACACGGCTTTAATCCCGGAGGGTCTCCCAATCCAAGAGATTATCCCGCCTCAACCCCCCCTTCCCTCCTTCCAGTCAAGCGTTGTTTCTCATGCAGAGTTGCTTCTTCTGACCCTATAGTTGATAAAACGAATAAATGGACTGTGTATTGGTTCTTAATGGAGTACAAACGGAAGCTTTCCGGGATTCTGCTGGGTTATCCTTTTTACCCGTCATGAATAGCGTGTCGATCTAGTATGTCACTTGTTATAACGGAACAATTACCAGCGGACCATCAGTTTTCTCAGAGGGGTGATAATTCCTTTAGAACATACGGTGCTCAAATCATAATCCTTTAACTGGCATCTCGACAGATTTTATGATGTCTCATCTGTTTTGGCAGGATTTTACCTCAACTTGATGAGTAACAACAGTAGTAACAATTCAGTTCACTGGTTAGACTGACTAAAACACACAAATTGAACTGTCTCTTACGAGTAATGTGTTTCCACTTGTCGCACAGCACAGGACGACTTTGGCATATTCGTAGCAGGACAACTATATGTTACCTAGTGAGGCAAAAATGATGCACCAGTTGACATTTGTATATGTATAACAGAATATTGTTGTAAAATTATTTTTATGAAATGATGTGATGTGCTAGGGGAAAAAACGAGGGCAGATTCAGGACTAGTGCAAAAAACTAACCATCAAGAACAACTTACTTCAACATTTGAGTCACTCGGAGTACTAGTAGCAGGCAGTGGCCGACTAGTACAGCGGTACCGCTTATACAAGTCCAGAAATTTGCTTTAATATAAGCGTAATGCGACCGAGCCAATTAGCATCTTGACATGCGTCAAGAGTCCATCAAAATGGATGTAACAGAAGAAGAAGAAGCCGATCACTTTTCAAAATAAAATAATTTTCAGCCTCGAAAAAAGAAAAAAAAAAGTTGTTTTTTTTTTTTCTTTCATATGTGTGGCCCGCCGCAGCCTGGTCCAAAATGGCCCCCGGACCAGTGGTTGGAGACCACTGGACGACTGCACAGTCGTAACTTGTAGTTGTCCTACTAGTAAACTGCCAAAAGTGTGCAGAAATATTATACATTTGTGAAAAAGTCATGGACTGGACCTCAGTCAAAAATGAAAAATGCTCAAACAACTCTCTCGAGTCACATTCATTTAAAAAGTGGACACAAAACCCCAAACATTACTTACATCTGGCTCATAACTTCATTCAAAAAGACTCCATCCATCAATGTACTGAAGTCCACAAGCCGGCCTTCGTCATGAGAAGGAAAAGTCTTCACCTGCAGAGAACCATGTTCAGATCAGTCAAGTTAATAAAAGTCCTTCATCATCGCAGTCACGTAATTCGAATAAATCACATACCCAGGTGACAAGTGGGCTCATCATGAACTGATCCAGGAAGGGCAGCACAACACCGCTTTCCATCATCTTCACTCAAAGGTTCGTCAGAAGTAAATCACAACTCGTTTAACTGGCTTGATGCATAAGGCAGTCAATTCCAAGTCCATTTCCAGATGGTCTTAAAAAAACAAAAAACTTTTAGACAAGACCTGCCTTGCAGCTATGTTCTCCGGCTTCTTTCACCCACAAACATCGTCTGAGATGTCATGCATCATGTTATCTTCAGCAAACGAGTCAGATGCAATCCCAAAGACACTCCACGCATCCTCCACTGATCCAAATGCTGCAAAGGCTTTTGTAGCCAGCTGCTCCCTTTCCTCCCCTCCTCACTGCTCATCCACAAAAACTGCTGCTAATTCCCGAAGGTCTGGACAATTTAGCGCCAACGCCAACAGCAGCAGCAAAGCTATTCAAAGCATGATCTGGAATATCTTTTCCGACAATCTTTTTAGCATGACGACTCAATCAACACAATCATGTACCACGAACCGACTAAATGGCGAATTGAACTTAATCGTCGCAAGTAAGACAATTAATGTTAAAAGTTTTCACTCCCAGTTTTAAAATTCCATAGATCATATGTGCATTTTTCTCCCTTGTTCGAATTTGTTAAATTTGTTCTACAAACGACAGCAGCGTCCCATAAAGTGACTTAGATTGGTACTGGTCTGAAAAAAATGTGAAGGCTGGTTCACCTGAAGTGGGCCACGACTGCCACCTTGTGTTGAAGTCTGGGAACGTCATGTCAAATCCGACTGAACACAAACACTTTTAGCAGATGATACGTATGTCACACCTATTTACAATTTTAATTAAGAGCATGCCTTTCCTTCCACTTAAAAAGCTAAAATGATTAAAAAACATTCTACCTTTTCATATTCACCTTTTGATTCATTTGAATGTGTGATTTAAAAATAGAGTTAGAGTTGGATCCTTTTCATGACATTTATTAATAAAAATGCACCCCCCCCCAATGAATAAAAACATAAATACAAAATGCTTTGAACACCTACAGTCAGGGGCACAATAAAGGTGGGAGCGGGGGTTGCCAGGGGAGAAGTGATTCTGAGGGTCCATGACTACAGGGACCCTAAAAAAATAAAAATAAAAAATACATTTGCACCAATTACATGGAATTTAGGGCACTGGGATGCACATTGTGCTAGTGGTTACACCACCTGGCTTGCAGTTCCGAAGTTCTGGATTCGAGACTTCTGTGTGGCTTTTGCATGATTGATACAGTGTGTGTCAACATTGGTGTTTTTAGTAGAATATAGGTTGACAAAGGGTTGCTTATTGGTTTAAATAAACTATATAATAAGATATCTCATGCAGCATTGTACAACATTATGATAATTATCAGGTAATATAATCACTTCAAGATGCAGTCAGCTACTGAATAGTGTTACATTATGATGTCGATAAATTAATTTGGATATTGGAAAATTAAAGTGCAGTGTAAGCCATTCGTCATTTTAGTGCAGCATATCCACATGAAATATGAATTACAGAAAAGTAGTCTGTATTTACAACGCTAAGGGGTCATAGCGCTTGACCTCCTCCTTTGTCTCCATTTGGTGCAGGTGTCTGTATTTGTTGTATCGATCTTTGCTCCCCAGCAGATTTTTAGAGTACGGTGAAGTCCAGTCTCTTTCAAAAGCAGCTTTCACCTGTTCAATGATCTTCCCTCCACCGTTTTTCATCTGGACCACCAGCCCAACTCCTCCATTGTTGGAAAATTCATTCCCCACCCAATTATGGTTCCCTAAGCAGAGAATGTGACCATGACAATCATTTTCATTTGGGTCCGAGCCATTTATTATTATTATTTTTTTTTACTCGGCTCGAGTTAAATGAGATACAAGATTATTTATTGATTTGATCAAATTAACAGTTTCCTATTCAAAAGTAAGCAAGGATACTAACTTGAAGCATAAAAAAATGTGAGGCTGAAATCATTGTAGCATTTTCTCTTTTAAAAATATTTTCATTTAAAAGAATATTAAATGTAACAAATGCTAAACGCATTGCTTACCAACGTATAAAGCATTGTCAGTCAGCATGTACTTGTTGTGATTGAGCCCATGTTGAATGTCATCCTTTTGCTGCCCGTGTCTGAAAAACCTCTGAAATACAATCATGATTTATTTATTTATTTTTTTAATTTAACATTAATCAACCACATCATAAATTCCGCTATAGTGAGAGAGGAGTGGGTGCACATACCACCTCCAGAGAACAATTGTACAACTGCATGCACAGCGACTTGAGGGAGGTCACAAAGTTAAAGGTGAGCGGGTGGGTGTTCTTCCACAAGCTTATGAGCAGGCGAACTTTGATCCCTCTCAGAACCACAGCCTCTCTGATCATCTCGTCGAGCAGCGACCAGTACCTAATGATGAAGCCGTTTTAATTAGACGACTCCCTCTCTGCATGGACTAGACAAGGTCATCTTCATAGCGGAGTCCAAATGTATTCATATCGGCATGAAACCATCTCACATGAAGCGTATGTTTTCATATCAAAGCGCAGTACCTTGTGACCGAGGTTCCTCTGAGGCGTCTGCTCACCAGAGGGAGGTAGTCCATCACAGAAATGAAGATGAATGTCTTGGCACTCTGCATGACGTGATAGATGGCGTCGACATCTCTGGTGCGCTCTTTAGCGCAGAAGAGATCAGGGGAGGTCTGCACAGAAGATACTCCGCTGAGATGACATTGGACATGTGCACAGATCACAAGTCAAGCAATGAAATACATTTTTAAAAAAATGGTGAAGATAACTTTTCTTACGACAGAAATGTTTTTTTTTTTTTGCTCTCTCATTGTGTCTGTTGTAAATTGCCAAATAAAATTTGACAGTGGACCAGGAGCAGATGGCTGGAGTGTTTTGGTAACCTCACCTCATCGGAGAAAAAGAAAATACATTTAATTTGAAATGAAAGTGAACAAAAGCATTACTACAAAATATATGTCTGACACGCCACAGTATTTAGAAAATAAAACATTAACAAGGTTTATTCATTAGATTTTTGTTCACGTTCGGCAGGCCGGATTAAAACGTTTAACGGGCCGCATGTGGCCCCCGGGCCATAGTTTGCCCACGCCTGATCTACACCATAGTCCGTTAGTTTATTAAGTGACCGAACATAACAAAGCCAACCACAGGAGTAAAACTGACTCCAAAATAAAGTCGGCGAAGGCATGAATTACTGTTTCAAAGTGCTGCTGAGAAAGTAATAATAAATAATAATTAAAAAAAAAAAAAAAAAAAAAGCCTCCAATACCCATCCAACACACAGAAATGGGTTAAAAACGAACAATAAACACGTAAAGCGTCTTACAGATACAAATGCAACTGCAGGGGTATTGTTGAGCTCCAGCTCCAGAGCCTGCTGTCTCCCGTAGAGCGCAGTCACTCTCCTGGACCAGATTGAGGGGATGTAGTCCCTCTCATGGAGCTGCCAGTAAAAAGAAAAGACTCGGTGGAGGTCCAGAGCCAGACAACTGCAGTTGTACACCATCAGGCCCAGCTCCTTTCTCTGCAAAAAAAAAAAAAAAAAAAAAAAGCAACAAAAAAGCCACAAGTGATGCAGCTCAGCGAGTACGGAACGTACAAGTGGATGTGCTTTGCTTACGAGACACATTAAATTATTCTAAATATACTCTTGCATGGTCATTCATTTTGCACAGGGAAAGGTTCTTTCCTTTAATAGTCACAGTTGGAGAATTAAGACGTTTAGAATTTATTTCCAACCATTAACTCATTCACTATACCAGCCAAGTAAAAAAAAAAAAAAAAAATCTTTGACGTCTTTAGCCGTCAATGGCAGCAAATTAATTAAATACATCTAACATTTGTATGTCAGTTTGCAGAGCTGGGCACTTGACCCTTTTTTGCCGGTTTGCCCATTTCGCAAGTAGGTTCATCACACTTATGTTGTTAATCTAACACTTTTTTTTTAGAAAATTTGACACCCACCGAATTCCCGCCCCCCCCTCTCAAAAAAAAAAACAACAAAAATGGGCATCCGCCCGGGCTGGAGGGCCAGACCATTTTGACCCCGGGGTGGACTGCCCAGCCCTGCTAATTACAAAGTTGCCATCCTTTCATTTTTGCGCAACCCCCGCCAATTGTTGTTACCTTGGAGAAAGACCTCCAGTCCATGTCAGCACTGCCAACGTAAAAGTGTGTCCGATCTACGATCCAGAATGAGGACTGGAGTCCGCCTCTGGTAAAAGCGGTCATGTTAACCAAATGAACCTCTGCGTCTAGACGGGAAGAGACAGCCAAAAGGGGGTGAAAGAATTCAAATCCGCAATGAATGCCAGTTTGCCAATGACTTACCGTGCGTTGCCAAAATCTTCTGCTCTGCAGAGTTTGTCAGACTGCTCGCAATCTTTAGTTTGACCCCGCGGGATTTCAAACTGAGCAATCTCTGGAATAAAAGTTGACCCTGAGGAAGCGGTATTAAGTGTTTAGGCATCGTTTCATCTCAGCAGGTCCAAACTCATTACGAGAGGACACATAATCTTCCAAATAATTAAAGTTTTCCCCTTCGGATCGCTTGGGAAATACAATTGGACACACGCGGTACCGGAAATAAATGACATCATCACGTGACTTTGTACCTGCCGACCTTTGCCCAGCATAGATTCTTTTTCCGAGGGCCTCAAGTTCCAAACTGGCGACACGACCTCGACTGAGCGCTTGGCTTGGTCCAGCAGAGTGTGGAAGCCGACAAAGAGAGGCGAATTAGGACGGCCGTTCAAGAGTTCTTTAAGATCCTCTGGGATCGTCTCCACGAGGACGACGCTGCAATACGGGCGCATGAACAAATCAACTTTCTTCTTATGTTGAGCTTTCGAAATTCCACATGTCGGCTTATCTCACCGACAGTCAGTGCGACAATTCTCCTCTGTGATTCCATCCTCACTGTCCCCCCAAATATCCACGGAAGAGAAGATAAGCACCAAGAGCACGGCAAAGCAGCAGAGCAGTGCAAAGATGGCGACGCACTTCTGCTGAGACTGACCAAGCCGGAGACGCACAAACGCAAACACACATACGGTAAAAAAAACAATGCATCATCATCTTTAAGGGAGAAACAGAATTCATTTTGGAGCCTCGGGAAAGGAAAGTAATGAGCCCGTAAATGTTCATTTCCTCAATCGATACACTGAGAAGGTTTTGTGATCAATAAACAACCTTTGTGTATGTCGTATTGGAAAAAGGCGATACGGCTGCTTTGAAAACAACCAAACTGAAGAACACTAAATCACTCACAAATGAAGGGAGGACGTTCAGCTCACAATATTTGACTTCTCCGCCAGCTTTGTTGTTCGAGCATGTCCCTCTTGAAAGGGATTTTATGACCTCTGTATCGCGCTCCAGGCCACTGTCTCGGAATATTAAAGGTAATATTTGTGGACATGAGTGTATATTGTGGCTGTATTAAAGATGTGTGTGTGTGTGGGGGGGGGGGGGCGAGGGGTGTGAGACGGACTTATTGCCCCGATGCCGTCTCGAAAGTCTTTATTTTGCTCTTTGAAAATAATACAACGGTGCGGCTTTTCCTTTCACCACTAGGGGGTGCTCTATAGTTCAGAAAATACGCTAAATAAATCTTGATTTATTTTTTTTCTTGGATCTGTTCTGTTTTAATTAGCAAAGTTGTTGTTGCCGTATTAAAAGGCACTGTTTTAACAATTTGTTTATGTACCTTTGTGTGCATTCACAGGACAAAATCGTTCAGTACATGCAGTAAAAAACATATTTTTTTTCAACAGAGAAAATAGCCTGGTGCGGTTCGTATTTCATTTTTTCTTTTGCTGCTGCGGCTTATATACGGGTGTGCTTCTAGAAATTACAGTAATCAAACCGTTTTTTTTTTTTTTGCCTTCAATTAGATTGATCTCATAAAACAACAATATAGTACTATAATATGTGACGTTTAAAAATCTCTTGATATTAACTGGGTTTTCCCAATGTGGCAGATGAGAAAATATTTTTTGGGTGGCTGTGTTTCCTCAACTTTTTATACTTTTGAATTTGAGGTGTCTCTCAAGATGTCTATCCTTCACCTTTTCTTCCAACAGTCTCAGGACAATGTCTAATTTTCTTCTCTTCCCTCTCGTCTGTCCTCTGCCTCAGATAATAAGGCTGCTGCAGCACATTGCGCGTTCTGTACTCTCCTTTAATGCCCACCGAGACCCCGAGATTTTTATTCGTCTGACCAGAAGAAAAGACCGTGTTTGACATGCAGATATGCATAAGAAATCCCGCTGAAGAAAAGTTCCACCGATCCCTGGGAGGTTGTAAAGGTTATTTTTCTGCTGAATCATCCAAAACTCACCTAAAGGAAATTGATTATGGAAATAAATGTGAGTTGCTGATTGTATTACACAAACTTATATCATATTCAAAACACAGTCCGGACATTCACGGTGACATTTAAGCGCAATAATCACCACAGAAACAATGAAATTGAGATTTTACATCTTAAAAACATGCACATATGAACGTGGCGTTTGGGAACGTCACCTTTACGGGTTCCTTTGCGGTCGGTCCGGCCATGAGAGCTGCACTCCTTCAAACTTCGGTGACATCAGTGGATGTGCCGTTTGGGTCTCTCCGTTCACTCTGATCCATACTCATGCTTTCACACTTCAACATGCATCCGTTTCATTGACGTCCTGGGGTGATGTTTGCGAGTGTGTGTGCGTTCGTCGGCGTGCGCGCGCGTGTGTGTGTGTGAGCAGTCGACAATGAGCAAGTGTGCAGCTCCATGCTGACTCAACTGAGGGAGAGATGGAGACAGACTAATCCCTCTTGTTCAAACCACCGATGCAAAGCTGCTGTTTAGAATGCCAACAGCCCCAGTCCCGCCACCCCTAACCCCCCCCCCCCCCTCCCTTTTTAATCTTGTATCTACACCATGATCCAGCCTAAATTGGCACACACCTGTCAGGAAGGCTGTACAAACCAGGGCCGGCTTCACGCAGGTGGGAGAAAGGGGACTTGCCCCCTCAAATCAAATGCGCACAAGAAGTAATCACCCAATCACGGTTTAGTATGCAAATGAGCCAATAATATCCCGATTCCTCTCGCTCACCGAGGCCGGCTTTGAGTGAGCAAAGCAGCACCATGAAATGCATCGTGGCGCTTTTTGTCACACAGTCACTCACTTGTGCTGGATGTGAGTGCCCTTTGCTTGACAGACAGAATGAGAGCAAATGACCTGTTGCGCCTGACCTCGAGCAGCCCGAGCTCGGCAAACTGGTTTGAGGAGAAACAGGAATTTTGACCTTGTGAGAAAGGACAAAAAATATCAAATGATTTACCGGAAGTTGCGAAAATGCCTAATGGCGGTACAATAAGATAACGACTGTTAAAAAAAAAAAAAGAAAAATAATAATAATAAAAAAAAAAAAAAATATATATATATATATATATATATATATTAATTTGCATTCCCCATCATTTTTCTTATTATTTATATATATATTTATATTTTCTTTCCCGCATGAAGGGCTGCCACCTTATTGTGTTCAGGAAGTTTTTGTGTCTCCGTGACCCCGAAAAGCTGCATCAGCACACGCTTTGTATTCAGCTGAGAGGCTCAAACTGGACAGGACTTACGCGAGAGGCTTGACAAAGTGTCAGTCCCTTTTCCAAAAAGCTGAAAAAATTTTTGGATTATTCTGGTATTTTTTTTTTTTTTTTGTGCTATTTACCCAAACCTGCGACTTTTGCAAATATAAACTTTGTAGCTACAAAAGAATCCATTTGCTCGGTACAAAAATGTTTAATAAAAGATGATCATTGTTTTTTGCCTGATCATTTTCTATTTTTTTTTTTTAATTCGTCTTTAAAACTTGCTTTGAAAAAGAGCAGTTACTTTCCTCCCATCAAAAACACCTCGGCGGAAGCCCGTGAAGGACGTTTCACTGTTGGTTGTCTCACCTTCACACCGGAGGCTCAGCGGCTGGTTGCAGTGCAATCTCAGGAAGTTTTTTCTTTTTTTTTTTTTCCTTTCTATGTTACTGTAATATCAAAGTCAAAATGATACACTAAGTGAAGGCTGACTGGGCACAATGCCATGTAGATATGCAGCGGGGCCACGAGCCAAATGCTTTAGTTTGGGATCGAGCAGTAAAATAAAAAAAATAAGATCCTGTCTGTGTGTCTGACCACAGCAGACTTGTTCAGTGAAAAGCATCATCACAGGCTCCGGTCAGCTCGATTTACTGAAAGCAGCCATCATCAATCTTGATGTCATCTCTGGGTGGATAAGCACAACATTTCACTCGATGCACACAGGCTTGGCCATTTAAAAGCGTTGTACTGCATTTTTTTTTGCTATTGTAAGAAAAGGCAGTCGTTTCTCAGTAGGTCAAAAAAAAAAAAAAAAAAAAAGTATCATTAATACCAGCCCGATGTGTCCTCTTGTGGAGAACATGGCGTGAATTTTCCTTTTCATGTTAAATGATTAATACTTCAAGAAGAATGCTTAATGGAATGCATTAAGCCTTTTGAGAGCTTTACATTACCACCACACATTAAGCCACAACGAGCAAGTATGTTAGGCGTATACAAAGAAAAAAAAAATGCGAGTGATAATTACTTGGACAAAAAAACAATTGTCGAGTTTTTCACTCGGAAATTCAAATGTAGATTTTAGTTTTAGCGTATTGCTGGTGTCATTGCTCGCACTTCCAAGGCCGTCGGGTGGTTGAGCGGCTGTCTCGCAAACTGAGGGTTCGTTCCTCAACTTTTGAGTGACTTTTTAAAAAAAATAAAAATAAAATAAAAAATATTGTGCAAGTAAAATTTACTCTAACTCTCCTCATAAAATTTACTTTCTGAGTGTAAAAACGTTACAATTTTTTTTGTCCAAGTAAATATTTAAATATTTGATAGTAATATTCTGTATAATTAATGTAGGGTTTTGCAAATATTGGATTGCATACATAAGAGCAGCTTGAATAGGTGATCTATCCTGCGTTTTCCTTTGTGTGCACACTTGATGTACGGTAGCAATGAGGAAATTCGTGATCCATTCCTCATCTGTGACAACAGAGCTCGGCCTCCCGTCTTGTGTTATATTTCTACTGTGCTGGATTTGACGCCCCAAAGACATTAGCAGCACTTCCAATTAGTGATGGGAAAATGAAGCTTCAAATTTGCTTTATGAACCAGTTGTTGTATTTTTGTGTCCTCTAGATGGCACTGTTGGTTTAAATAAAGGCTTTAAAAAAATGTCAAGTCAGTGTGCTTTCAGCCCAACGTCCATCTATTGGAGTCCAAAAATACTACAACTGGTTCATGAAGCAGATTTGAAGCTTCATCAACCCATCACTACTTCCAATGGATGTAAACCTAACGCCAAGTTGCACTTTGATACTGTCTGAACTGTCCAACTAGTTTTACACCCTTAAACACTTCGGGAATCCTTCGAACAGCGGCGACAATCCCAACTTGCTTTCTTCATGTTACCAGATACATTTTAAAAGTGATCGACTTGACAAAATGTTATTGATTCACTTGAAAGTAAAAAAAAAAAAAGTTTGAAGCTTTTGTCTTACCTTCTCTAGTCTGTCTTTACGCCGCAGAAAGATGGTTGCAGAGTAGCCCTGTTGTTGGGCAGCACTGAAGCTGCTGCTTTTCACTTGGGACAGATCAGGCAGCAGTGCTGGGGGAGCCTCCTCGTGCCCCCTCGACCTTGGATTAGTTGACAGTTCCATTGATGGAGTGTGTCTGTGTTTGTCCTGCTTGCGGGGGCCACAGACAGTCCGCCTCAAGCTACCTTAACAGCGAGATGCTGACACGTCCTTCTCTTTTCTGTCATTTAGAGCTGCACTTGCTTTTTTTTTTTTGGGGGGGGGGGGGGGGGGGGGGGGTCTTTCCATGAGCTATCTGACTTGCAAGCCGTAGCGCTCCCCTGTGCTCTGCTTGTGGCCAGAGCACCAACGCCTTCTCACACTCCTCATACTTGTTAAGGAGGGACGCCGCGTGTGTTCGTACGCGTATCTCATTGGTCTACAAACAAGGAAGGGAGGAGCGTTGAATGGGCCTCTGGACACGATCAAAACGCAACAGGAGAGGTTGTGCTCGCAGAAAGTGGAGCTTAATCGGATTGAGAAACATCTCATAGGCGTTTTAGAACATAACAGACTCACTTAAGTGCAACTAGGAAATTTGATTTCTCAAATACTGAACTGCAGAGGAGAAAGTACAGGGAAAACAAACAAACCAACATATGCCTGCTGAGGTGGTTTGAGATTTTTAAAGCCTGCATAATTTATAACAACAAAAAGGTGCTGGTCAAAGAGGCACTCGCACGCTGTGGAAACAGAGACTGACTGTGATCTTGCTACAGAAAAAAAGAAATAGTAACCAGTAGTAGTACAGGGGCGGAGCTAAATGGTGGCCAGCGGTGGCTCGGACCACCCATGTTCACTCGCTGGCAGGAGTGGCCACATCTACATTTTTATTTTTATTTTTACAGCTGTTGAATTTTACCAAGACGGCAACATTGTTCAAATGAATTTAAGTACAGTGTCGACCACTTGAATGAGCGGTTGCGAACAAAACAGTTCCTATATTTTTATTTATTTATTTATTTTTTATGGCCAAAACAATGTTGCTTAAAATGTTTAGATTTTTTACAAATGTATTTAATTTCACAGTGTCTTAAAGCCAACTGAAACCCGTAAAATGAGTTTTTCACTGCAATGCTAATTTAATCTGGAATTTGGAAGTAAAACATAAGAAACATGATATTATTATTATTATTACTATTATTAATAATAATAATAATAATGATAATAATAATAATAATTTTAATGGGTTTTCCGGTTTGGTCAGGGGTAAACAACTAAATGAATAATTTTGGCAAATGCAAAAACTAACAACAAACTTCCGCTGCGGTGTATTCGTCTTGACACTGGGTGTTGCTGTTTTGACAAGGCAGGTGCCAATGCCATCACTCAACCAAGAGTGAAATCGATGAAAATTGCCAAACCCATGAATGAATTACCGAATCTGAGTCGAAAGGCCACAACAACTGGCACACAAGTAGTGATGTGACCAATAGCTCAGTCCTTCTAGGATTATCCTGGATGTGGCACTCAATGAAAAAGTTCCTCGTTATTAAATGGGGGTGGGTGCAGAGACGTTACCTTACCTGTCTATGTGGGCTTTGTGATGTCAAATGAAGTTAGACGTCGTTGTTGGGTCTTCGCTGGTGAGGTCCAATGGTCATTTTGTTGTCCTATTTTTTCCACCGTCACTGACAAAATAATCTATTATTTCAAATAAAAGTAGGATTATCATGCATTTTATTGGAAACAAGGCAAACAATGCACAGGTATTGTGAAGTTAACAATTATACTAAAATCATTAAAAAGTTTTTTTTTGTTGTTTGTTTTACAAAGCATTCAAACCAAACTTTTGTCAAAATCATCCACAAACAAAGTAACGAAAGCGGATCACAAAACGCAGTTAGTAATGCGATGTTAAATTCGTTAGGTAGAATTTGATCAGGTTACATTCATGTGTAAACGATAAAATGATGAAACACCGTCCATCCCTCCTTTGCATCGTTGCAGAAATGCCACTGCAGGACTCGGAGGTAGACCCTGTCTTTGCTGGTTCAAACACAACACTGGAGTAGAAAATAAAATGATTGCAACCCTGCATAATTTTTGGCAAACCGCCAAGAATGGAGCATTGTAAGGAGCATTCCCTCAGCCTTTACACATCAAAATTGACATACAGTATCGATGCGGTCGGGAAAAAAACTCTTATGTCCAATTTTAATTTTTTAAATTTTTTTTACATTAATGGGGTTTCCGCGTTACAGACATTCCATTAATGTGAAATTGTAAAAAAATTGGACTTACGTGTTTTTCATTGGACAGCGTCGATATGCAAAGAAACTGCTTTTATGATCTTGCTATCTAATTTTATTTTGGCTGTTTTACTGACATGATTGCTTGAGTTAGGGCACTTGTGACAGAATATAGAAGGGAGAGGAGAATCTTTCTCAGAGCTACATTGGAACTTTCTACTCTACACAAGTTGCACATATTTTCACATGGTAAAGGCATGTGGTAGTTTGGGATTTGACTGCAAGAAAAAGTTACGTTACAAGGTAAATACTGTACATCTCGTATCTTTTCACGCACAGACTCCAAAAAAAAAAAAAATAAATAAATAAAAACGTACCATTGTAGATTCTTTTTGGACATCTTGCACAAACCGTTCTCATTAAGTTAAACTATTTATTTGCATTGACAATGGACAAGAGATTATAAATCACATGACTTTGGGTGATATATTGTAACTGTGCAAAAAAAGGAAATCCTTTTGCATCAAGACAGACTACGTCAACCATAGCAAACTTAAAGAAGGGTCAAGTCCCTTTTCCGGATCTAAAAATCTATCACGATCGATACTGACAGATCATTTGAAAATGGGGTATGCGTCGTGGGGCTTCAGGATATGTCTGACATAATGGACACATTTTAGAAGTGTTGTCAATTATCCACTGGTGTGCGGGCACCCTGTGACTCGCTCTGCTATCTGTAAACCTTCGGACAGTCCACCGGCGACTTCATGACTTGAGTCCAACAATGCCCCGGAAGAGGCCCCTCCCCCAGAGGTAAGCGCTGAGTCCGCCTGGTGAGCTGCAGGACCCTTCTGGTCAACCGATGGGCTGCCGAGGCCGAGGGTGGTCAGAGCATCCAGGGTGCCGTCTGGGTCCACCATCATGTCAATCACTGGTCGAGGGGAACAACGATTTAACATGATGTGCTTTCAAATAAAATTCGAGACGTGACATCAGGCATACCTTATTTCAAGGGCAAAAAACATCAACATACTTTATCATTTAATTTTCAAAATGATAAAAATGGCAAATATACATCAATTCCTTCCTACAGAATTTAGTCAGCCGGAGTCCGGTCTGTTTTCCATTCATCGCTCCTTGCTGCAACACACCTGATTCAAATGATCAGATCATCAGCGAGGTCTGCAGAAACTAGATCCTGATTATTTGATTCAGGTGTGTTGCAGCAGGGAGAGATGGAAAACCGGCAGGACACCGACCCTTGAGGAACAGGATCGAAGACCCCTGCTATGAAGTTTGGAAGATGGTTTCTGTCAACCAATCAATGGGCGGCATTTTGTTTAGCGCCACCATCGTGGACCACCGTGCAACTCGTTTATTCAAACCATACCTAGCAGTTGTCTTTCCACTCTCTTTAGGTCTTGAATGATTGTTGAAATCTCCTGGTAAAAAAACAAACAAGAAAAATAGCACAATCATTGTTCTTGTTTGTGCATGAGTGCACACTCATCAAGACAAGCAGGAATTTTGCACAGAACCCTAAAGAATTCCACCCCCCCCGTGGTCCCTCTACACCCAAATGCATTCTGTCAACACTTTCGGTAACTGCCAAAAAAAGTAATCCAATATTTTGCATTTACTATTACAGCGAAGGGATTTTCTACTGAACGGCATTAATTCCATTGAGTGAAAAGCAATTGGATTAGTTCTGTAAACAGATTATAAGCAACATATCCCATTACGGAGGCCACGATAAATTGCCTTTCTGGCGATGTCAAATTGTATTAATCCATAACACAGTGATACCAGACAACATAACGTTAAACCGTCTCGCTCTCTCGACTGTACAGAACTGAGCCGATAAATGGTTGTTTAGTGTATCGCAGCAGAGCACCACTACGCACCAGGGGTCTTCCATCCTGTTCCTCGAGGTCCGCTGTCCTGCCGGTTTTCCGTCGCCCGCTGTTACAAAACATCTGTTTGATCACGATTCTGATCATTTGAATCAGGTGTGTTGCGGCAGGGAGCGATGGAAAACAAGGGAAGGACAGGACCTCGGGGAACAGGATTGAAGACTTGGTGTACACTATTCCGTCGCAAACCCAGAAACAATTGAAGTTGAATTAAATGAAGAATGCGGGTTTGAACAAAGCATGCGACTGGTTTTGTCCTTTTCCATTGGGGGAGATCAAATAATGAAATTGTCAGCAGCAGACAGGACGGTCACCTTGTTAGAGCTCTTCAGCAGCAAGGAGTCATGCTCTGCCTGAAGTTTACTCTCAATCTCGTCCCATTTCCGGTCTTTATCCTTGAAAAGGATCCTGGCATTAAGGAAACGGTAAACATAGATAAAAGCAAAATAGATTCAATTATTTTTAATACGGACGTCAGAATATTGAATATCGCAATTTTATTAAGGTGATGTGCAATGGTGAGTGCTTCTTGTGATGCAGTATGATGCTCACCTGATTTTGCCGACTGTTTTGTCCACAGATTGCCGTATTCTATTTGAGAGTTGATTCACAGATGGAAGGAGTAAACTATTTAGAATTGCCTGGTGGATTAAAACATGTTTTTTTTTTAGTACACCAACATTAACAAGCTGTTTAGCTGCTACACGATATGCTCACAACTAAATCTCGGCAAAACATTAGAAAAAGAAAAACTATATTCAAAGTGGACTTACTTCCTCGCTGTTCCATGTTTGTCGACGAATGGATCGAGATCCCTGTGAAGCGGAGGACCTCGGTCTCATTTCAACCGACTTCCCATTTGCTTCCGGAGCGGTGCTACGATCTGTGGAAGCCCCCCCTTGGTCCAAGCTGTCATCAAATTCCTCCAGCTATTAGAGAATACAAATTCAGATCATGACAATTATTTCAAGCTGTTCCTTTAATGGGCGTTAAAACTAAATCTAATCTAAATCCAACTGTGAAATATTTGGACAATACCACGACTACGGGGTCAGTGGCTGCAGGGCTCACTGAGTCGATCTCTCCAGCTACGTCGTGAATCTCTCTTGCGAGCATTGCTAGGTCTTTGGCAAGGTCCTGGCTAATCCTGTTGGGCAAATATTGAGAAAACATTTGTATAATGTCGACCTATCATTTCATTTCACATAGAGAACACAAGGTTAAGATTGAACAACTGGTTTTGAAATGTTGGCAGTCAGAAAATGTCTGGCCAAGGGTATTCATTCAAGTCGGACTAAGTAGGACTTCACTGAAGGCATAGGTGGGATATGCACCCCATTATCAGTATTATCTTCAGCAAGGCTCTTATGATTCCTGAAAGTTTTAATCTGGTCAGTTAAAACTGAGGAGGGACTTCCGTATTTCCATTATCTTATCCTAAAATATGACATCAGTTTACTTCATGTAATATTTCCAAACTCAAACGACATACCTGGCGATCTCCTCACTGTGTGCTGTCCAGTCTCTCATATATTCATCCTGATCCCTCGACGCTGGCTTCAGGCCCACAGAATTCGGAGCATTTGGCCCCGAGCCTCCGAGCTGTGCCACTCGTGTGGACGGAACTGGCAGTGCCTGGCCGTGTTTGGCCATATGGCGGTTGGAACCGTACTCATCTTCTGAGGTGGAGGCATACTCTACAGGCACACGGCGCCACCGAGTGCCGGCTATGGAAAAAAAAAAAAAGAAGCGTAAGACAATGCTTGACAATCCAAACAGTTGTTGATTTGAATAATAACATCAAAAAGGGACTAATTGGACAAATATGGACGAATCTGTGAAAGGTATGCCTCGAATACGTAGTTTAAACTCACAAATACCTGCTGGTGCGACCTGTCCATATGAGGAGGTGGCTTTACTTTTGTCAGGGAGCTTGGAGGCACTGTTTGCCCTGGCTCTGGGTCCACATAGAGAGGTCACATTAGACCCTCTCAGTCCGTGTCTAATAGCATAATCCCCTACAGTACTTCGAGCTCCCAACCCTCTACTCCTGGTCACGGTGGCTTCAGAATCACTCTGGGCAGAAGGAGAACCAACCCTTGGTCTCCTTGGCTGTGCCAGAGCCTCTATCCTAGACATTCCTCTTTTTGTCAGACCTGTCCTGGATGTGGAACTCGTCGTAGAGGCCTCAGAGGCCACAGACATCCGTTCCAAATCAGCAGGTTCAGTGTCCGTGGAGTCCCCGAGTCGGGCTCTCCGCAGTATGGATGCCCTTGTGGGCCTTGGCTTGGGTACACTTGTGGTTTTAGGGGTTGGAAAAGAAGCAGGGGCTTGGTTGATCTTAGCCCTACTGGACTTGGTGCTGGCCCCCACTGTAGTGCCTTCTTTTTGGGTTCTGGCTCGTGAACCTCTGGTTTCCTGCGTGGTAGGCTGGGTGTCAGAAAGAAGTGAGTTAGAATTGACATCATCATCTGTGAGGTCCTGAGAGGTCCAAGGCTGATGAAGACCATGTGTTCTGGTCTTAACCCTCTTGTCCTGTGTCTCTCGACCAGCAGCTGGGCCTTTGTTGTTTGGGCACACAACGGTTTTCTCTTTTTGCTGTCCGACAAGAATTCTCCGTTTTTGAACCATTTTCCTTGCTCCATCAGCTTGGCTTACCGTACTGGTTGTGTCCACATCTGATTCTGGTGACATGGAACCTTCGATGGACTGACTTGGCGGATCACCTTGGTCTGATACAGTGGTCTCTAAGAAAGCTGCCACTGCCTCGGAGTCTTTCTGTAGTGTGTCGCAGTCGATGCCAGCCTCCCTACTAGGGGGTCTGCTACCTGTGAGTCCATCAATGCGGGGAATCAGATCAATGGGTACGTTGGAGCTTGGTTTCTCCACAGTAAAACTCTCCTGTCTCAAAAGCGGTTTTCCACCACCCTCTCTGGTTTTCTCTTCCATTCTCCTCCTCTGCACTTCCTCTTTTCTCCTCTCTCCGCTCGTCTTTGGCCGAGGAGGTAGTTTTGCCTTTGCGCCTGTCTGACTTGCTCTCCCATAACTGCTGCCCTGTGACTTGGCTGGTGAAGAGCGACTAGGGCTACCATGAGCAGGAACATTTTCCCCCACTACTCTCTTCCCCTCTTGGCTCTCCTTCTCTTGCAGTTCTGTGTCCTGTTTCTCTCCCATGCCAAATGTTGGGCTCCTCCTTCCTTGAGTAACTTCCTCACCAGGCACCGGGGGCAGAGCTCTTCTTTTATGTTCTTTTTGACCAGTTAAAGGAAAGTCTGCTGAGAACAAAAACAAATACAGTGTTAACAACATTAAATATCAAATGCAAAGTGTGTGTAGTGCTTTATTAAACCAAATGCATTGCTGCAATTTGCATTCAAAGGGCAACCATCTCCTCTATACCACTTCAGTACCTTTGTCGGTGACTAAACTGTGACTCTCACCACCCGATCCTTCCGGGTCTGTCCTTATGTGGCTGGCAGCAAGGACTGCCCACTGTGAGACCCATCGAGGACCTCCAACCATCAGTTCCTCAGACAGTACCTGGAAAAAGACACAATGGAAAATCTACTCAACAAGATCTAAGGCAAACTGCAACCACGATGGGAGTAATTAGACCGAGACAAATTACTTCAAAATTTTCTCCGCAATAATGTCACCTTTGACCTCTAAAGCTTAATCTAGAGAGGAAATAATGTTCTGGTAGGTCTTTTCCTGACATTTTTGTTATATGCAAACACTGACTGGTATTGGAACTGTTCAATAATGTTCAATAATCTTTTCTAAGCTCCTGGAGAAAATAAGCCCATAAAGCAAGGGGTCTTCAATCCTGTTCCTCGAGGGCTGGTGTCCAGGCGGTTTTCCATCACTCCCTGCTGCAACACACCTGATTCAATTGATCAGGATCTTTATCTGCAGACGTTGCTGGTTATCTGATCATTTGAATCAGGTGTGTTGCAACAGGAAGAGATGGAAAACAGGCAGGACACCGGCTCTCGAGGAACAGGATTGAGGACCCCCTGCCATAAAGCATATTACTCCCTTCACCACGATTCACGTTTTTTTTTTTTTTTTGGGTGATGAGCCACTTCATGAGAACTCTTATTTTTGCACCTCTGTTTCCATGAATCCAGATTTTCCTCTATCTCTTGTCACAGATCTCTGCGAAGGGAAGCTCTCTTTTAGATCTGCACTTCCCACTCTGGAAACATGCACAGCCTCAAGTTCTACACCAAAGACCTAAAATACACAAAGGAAAAATAATCATTTGCACGGTTAAAATTAACGACATCCTCCGTGTTGTCTTCCTTCGAACCTTGTCAATCATTTTTCGAGCTTCTTCTTCCTCCTGGTCTCCATTTTCCAGCTCAATGGTGTATGTTCCTCTGTCGCTACAATCATCTCCGTGTTGATAGCACTCATCACGACTGTTTTGTTGATGTGGTGCGGGGTTTCGCTGCCTTTCAACAAAGCTCACGGGCACTTTTGTGCTCGAAGACCTACGTCGGCGAGCTGGACTTTCTTCCTCGGCAAAGAGCCCCTCAGGTACGTTAGCGCGCCCTTCCCTGATTTTCATTCCTGATCCGCCCCAAAGACCCAAAGGGCGCTCCTCCAGAGCAGCAGCCCTGCGTTGTTCTCCAAGAGCGTTCTCTGAGTCGCTCTGTGTGCCATCTTCGTGTTTGCTGTCTGGCATAGAAGAATGGCAAGTAAACTTAAATCGAGAACATCGTTTCACTCAGGTGTTGGCGTATGTTCATGCAGTACCTTTAAGACTCCTCATTTGAACCGGCACATCACTCTTGACACTTTCCCCGCCATCTTCTGCCACCGTTTCTTTGACAGTCAAAGGCAGCTCATTCTGGGCCAGCCAATCAGCGACTTTGACCTCTGCTGCTACCATGGCTGTCTGAAGTGGACTCAGCTCCTCTCCCACTCCCCTTTTTGGGCGGGGCCTCGTGTCCAAACCCAACTTTGCCACTCGATCTTTGACCGTCACTTTCCCCGATGCTCCGGGGTCAAATTCGATGGTGTAGGATGCATGACCATGGACAGGCTCCGCAGCAGATGACGTGCCAGCCTCGTGATCTCTCGATGTGGCCTCACCACTCATTTTACCCTCTCGGGGGGCATCTTTGGTTGGGATTTCAAAGTAGCTTGGCTCCTGATTGGAGGATATTTGCTGGGCAGACTTTGGGATTTCGGCACACTTCTTTGTGTCTGTCAAGCAAAAGCCAATGGCATGGTGGTTCATACGTAACACTCTAAACTTTGGTCATATTGTAATTTATTAATCGATCAAAATTACACTTGTGAAGCCGGTAACACACAAGTAATAGAACAAGGACAGCGAATTTAAGGTAAGCTTGTTATGTTATGTACATTAGTATTTAATTTGGTATTGGACCTGTTTGACTTTTTTCCCGATTCTTCTCAGAATTATTTTCCTCAGGCCTTCTCGAGTGATCATCAGCATCTCCATCGCCCCACCAGGCAGGCTGTCCATAAAGCGGTGTTCCTCTGTGCAAAACCGCTACATCTAGAACAAAAAAAAAGTTTCATCATGACTTGCATGGTTGAAGCAGCAACTTCGACGCAAGAATACAGAAGGACAAGCAGACAACAGGAATGAAAATTTTTGATACTGTTGGCTCTCTAATGGGATACGGAAAGGTTGTTGACACGATTACGAGAACGCTAAAGCAGTGCAAACACTCAGAACGCATTGCAGCCCGTGTCTCTTGCAACTGACCTGTCATCTTTTCTTCCACCCTGTTGGGCTCTTTGGGTTTAGCAGAGGCTGCCTCGCACACCGGTGCGGCTGCCTCAGAGGGTTTGCCTTCTGATTTGGATGACTCCCCCTCCAGAGGCCTTCTCTGGTTGAGCTGAAGCTGGCTGCTAAACTTCTCATGCTGGAAGAAGGGGGAAACAGCAAGATGAGAGAAAAAATCTGATTTTTAAAAAAAAATGCCTAGGGCTGGGTATCGATTCAAATTTTTCGAATCGATTCAATACACAAGGGTCCGATTCGATTCGATTTTTGATTCACTTTTAAATTCAATCAAGGATTTCACAAAGTAACAATTTCCGCCATTTTGTTTTGAAACTCTACTTTCGTGCAGTGACGAGTGCAGTCATGTAAATTTATGGGGAAAAAGACATTATTAAAAGGATCGATATATGTTTTATGAATCGTCTATAAAAAGGAAACTCGATTAAAATCGATTTAGCGATTTTTTTAAACTCAGCCCTAGTGCCTAATGAAGTGGCCATTGAGTGAACCATCCTCTTTTCCTTTCAACTCTGTCTTAGTATACACCAAAGCAGGTATTGATTAACTCACGTAATTTTAAAATTCAAAACCCTTTTTTTTTTTTGCAACAAGAGGAGTTGTGCAAGAGTTCAGTCTCACCTTCAGAGCTTCTTCAGGTATGTGCAGCTCCCCACGAACGACAGTGAACAAGTTTGTATGTGGGACAAGTTAAGGTGAAAGACGGCAAGTATTTCACGGTGAGAAGCATGTCGTGATATTCTGATCTGACGTGCAACCGAGTGGTGAGACGGAAGCATTTTCATTTTTGAGCATTTGTTCCTAAGAGGAGACTGCAGAACACGCTCAAAGGATATCGTAACCGAACCTCAGTTTGTCATCGATCTTCAGTGTGACGTACATTTGCTCCTGTACTCTGACATCATTGACAAAGGTCTGCAAAAAAAAAAGCAAGAATGCGGTTGGCTCAATACTACAAACAGTTTTTTTTTTAACACAAGTCTGCCTCACAAATTCTTTACATCCTTGCATTTGTCAATTTTCAGTGCTGCTTATCATCAGCAGGGACGCCAACAATAATTATTAGCACTAAAAAAAAAAAATTAAAGGTCATTTTTGCATAATTTACTTCCAAAGTATGTCTCAAACTTGTAATTTTGTTATTTTACGTCTCGCACTGAGAAATCATACTATGATTTTCATTCTAAACTTCGTCCATGGTAGATTGGAGAAATATTTTCAATACAAATGGCTTTAATAATCGTGAAATTGTTCCATCATTTTTATAATATACACAGTATAATATGTTTCGATTAAATGTGCCATAGAACAAAGTCATGACTGTAAAAAAGGCGCGGGCAAACTACGGCCCGGGGGCCACATGTGGCTTGTTCAACATTTGAATCCGGCCCGCCGAACTTGAAAAAAATTAACTGAACAAACCTTGTTGATGTTTTATTTTCTAAACACTGTGATTTTTCAAAGACATATATATTGTTGTCATGCTTTTGTTCACTTTCATTTAAAATTAAATGTTGTTTTTTTTTTCTCCGATGAGGTGAGGTGACCAAAACACTCCATCCATCTGCTTCTGGTCCGGCCCCTCTGTTAAATTTTAGAACACATTGTGGCCCGCCAATCAAAAAGTTTGCCCACCCCTGCTGTAAAAGGTTGATGCATCTAAAATAAAAATAATCAACATTAGAGCAAAGAGTTATCAAAACAGGATCTTACCCCGTTTAAGCTGCCAAGGTCTTTAACTTTGTGTTCATCTGTATCCGGCTCATAGTTGATGACAGCATGTTGTTTGTCCACACTGCGGGACTAAAATCACATCAAATCAATGCTAGTCAAAAATAATCTCGCCGTCGGAATAACAAAATTCGATAATCTATACCTGCAGCATGAGTTCACAGTCATCCCTCCCCACGAAGATCATCTCTCTGGGGAGACGGTGGCGTGTGCCACTACCGCTCACCAGGAACCAGGACGTCAGACTCATAGTTTCCTTTCGAGATCACCTTTGACCTTCAGTGCATCCTGCTGAAAATGAAAGACCGACGAGTTGAATCGAATCAAAATGTCACAGTAACCCAGATCCTCGCTCGGCCTATCACGGCTGACTCTGGGCGAGAGATGGGGCACACCCTCATTTGGAGTCAAGGGCACGTGGATGAATACATTGTTAATATAAAATAGATTTTTTTTTAAAAAACGAGTCGTTTTTCCTCCAATACACTGAGAAAAAATAGCTCATTTGAACCTCTGATGAATGTTACGCTGAGTCACAGCAAGTCCACCAAGCAAACATTTGCACACATGGTCAGAAAGATGCAAAATGTCTTTCTTTTAGACTCTCCGCTGTGCTCCGCTTGACGCGCTTCTAAAAAAGAACAGCAGCCTCTATTTTCACTCAATTAGCCAGAACGCTACAATAGCATCACGGACACACAGGCCTCATTGCTGCTGACTCATGGCTGAATTCATGAGCTTCGTCCAAGTTTGTCCGTGCAGTATCTGGGTCTGATCTTAGAGCATCATTTTGATTGCCTCCCTCCTCTCGGGGAGGTGTGGCAGCGGCGTCCTGGCTAGAGTGGCCTAGTTGCCCCCTTTAAAAGCTTGACTGCACATCCATGCTGAGATGTACTGAAACTCTCGTCTGAAGATGACAACACATCAACTAGGCTTGCAAGAGAGGGGGGAGGCAGCTGATGGCTTATCAGCCAATAACAACGCCTGAAAATTAGCCCAGTTAGGCCATCGTTCACATGGACGCATACAATATTCCTCAGAGGAAAATTCGATGTTAATAATCACGTAAGACCACAGTCACATGTCACTATTTATTCGTGGTTTAGTAATTAACACGAGCGTTGATCGCTGTGTTAAATCCGGAAGCTACCCGGAGCTGCAGTATTGATCCGAGTACATATAACGTGGTTTACACTTGCTGCGATGGAAATGCAGCCTCGTTTCGAAGATGGTACAAACATCAGGTGTTGTAAAACTGTAAAAAAAAAAAAATGTTGCCTGGAGCTGTTGACTAACAATGGTGGATACACAAGGCTAGCTTTCTCATTAGGCGGATACACAGCGATGATCATCTTACCGCATCCCTCCAGAGAAACTAAACGAGCCTCTCGCATCAGGACCAGGACACGTTGGTGGCAAAAACAAAAAAATACATGTCACTCACCAACTGCTGTCACGGTGATCACCATCCGATACGCATTCGATTTATGGACCAAGCTGAAGCTGTTTGTGCTTCTTTCTCTGTGCTGGCCGCCAAGCCCAGTAAGCGTTACTGTGCCTTCGCCTCACGGTGGCGCTGTGTGCTCATCTTGGAGAACACGATCCAGTGTTTCTTTCTGTCGCAGGAGAAAGACAAGTAAACTCCAACCCATATTATCAGTCCACGTAAGAAATAGTGCATTTATTTTTTTTTATTTTTATTTTACATTGACACTTAAAGCAAGAACTGTAATATAATACGTTATGAATGGTGAATTGAATTCTGTGAATTTGAGATGGTGCTTTGATTGGGTAGTTTCAAATTCCTGTTAGCAAATATACACAAATCATCATGAAATATATTATTCTCCCCTTAATGTTATAATACAATAAAATATTATCGACCATAATTCAAAAACATGTGAGAATATATTTTATTTTGATGGCCAGATTTTTAACCTCCCAAAACCGTACGCTAGATGGCGCCAAAGCATCAAGCTTCATATGGGGTGCACTTAACGCTCAATTCTAGCTCTCAACATTAATTGTGATTGGATGTGACAAAACATATATATATATATTAACTTTAATTCTATATTTGGACTTAAAATACGTAAACTACAATCTTAAACCTTATTTCTAAATATATTCTGAAAAGTTTTTTTTATCATTTTATTTAATAAACGCCAGGCGTAAAATATTGCATACTATATATTAGAAACATCTTACGCGCAATTTGGTACAGTTATGAAATACAACAAACGCAAATTACTCCTGCAATATAATTACATTTTTCAATTTGAACTTCTCTGACGGTGCTAATCAAACCTGAGCTGTACTGCCCTGGCAACATTTTCTTTTCATCCAGCTCTTGTGTCAACAATGACCAAGCTGGGCATTTTTCAGCAAGATAAAAGACATGATAACATACTTGAGTTTTGTCCATGTTTAGACAATTTCCAAGTTTCTTTGTAAATTTCACATTTCAATTCAACATAATGATTGATCAGCAGCACCATGCTTTCAGTCACAGTGTAATAAGGTAACCCGTAAACTTTTGGCCTGTCATCATACATGGACGCTTGTTTTTTTGGGGGGAGTGGAGGTGCGTTTGGCACAGACTGATAAAACACAAAGATGAAGTGCTTTAAAAGAACGAGGATTTAAAAGAACCCTAACAAGATAAGTGGTATGGATCATGACACTGACATAACAACTTTAAAATACATATATAGACATTTCTGGCAACAATGTCAGTTAACACGACAAACCAAGTAAGTTGTTTGCTCCAAACAATTTTCTGGGTTTTGTTTACTCATATCTTTAAGTTGGGGGACAATACAAGCAAGAATTAGTTCTGTAAACAATTATTCATTTGTCGTGAAATGCGCTAAAGCCAACTTTTGCAAAAGCGTAACTTAAAATACTTTGTGGAATTTAATTTAAATTTAATTCTCAACTTTTTTTTTTTTTTTAGGTTAGCAAAAGCATAGCCCACCACTCCACTGTCATGTTCTCTCTCTCTCTCTCTCTCCCTCTCTCCCTCTCTCTCTCTCTCTCTCTCTCTCTCTCTCGCGGTCCAGCCCCCTTCTTCCCCAGTCCTCTTGTGTGTCATCAGGGCGCCCCCTCCATTTCTATAGGTAGTCCATAATAATGAGTGTCCATTGGTGTTTATAGTAGCTGCCCCCTCCCACCGACCGTCTTGGCCCTGCCCACGTTTCCGAGTTCTCACTTTGGTTTATCTCCTGACGTTCAAGTTCGCAGGAACGTCACGTCCGCACTTGAACTTGCTGCTCAGGGTTTGGGGAGGGCATGAGGGGGAAGACGAGGTGTGGGGGGGTCGTCTCTCGCTGCATGCGCTCTCCATCATCATCATCATCATCATCATCATCATCACCACCACCATCATCATCATCGTCCTCGTCGCCACTCTCCCGTTGCGCTAAAAGTCATGAGGATCTCCTCAAAGCAGCCCGGAGCGCGTTCCTCCCCCTCGCCCGTGCGCGTGTGATCCGTGCACCTCACTTTTTGCGCGTGTTTTGAGCACCTCACTCCCGCGGCTCGCGATTGTCACGGACGACAGATGCATCGATGAGGAGATTTTCACTTGGAGTCTACCTGGATTTCCCAATGTGAGAAGCCGCCACTCCAGCCAACATGTCTCGCCGCAAGCAAGGCAAACCCCAGCACTTGAGCAAACGGGACTTTTCGCGTAAGTCAACGTGTGGGTTTTTTTTTTCTTTTTTTGCTTCTGTTCATGTCTCGACTTACTTTACTACACGGGGACTTCCTTGATGAATTGTAACAGTCAGACTGTCCTGACTCGTGCTACAGAGACACCAAGGGAGAGCCTAAAAAAAGATTTATTGAAAACGATTAAAGCAACGCGACTGAGAGGTTCACCTCAAGTTGGTTAACGCGTTTTGTCGAGGACCTTTCCAGATTTCTTTTGCCATGAAAGGGCACGCATAGTCTTTGTCACCGTAAGACATTTGTGTAAGAGGGCTGTATCCAGTGGATAAATTGCCAGCTTGTGTATACAAATATATGACCAGCACATTCTCCTTGTCGTTGTCAAGAGTTTTATTTGCCGCGGTTCGAGGCTGTTTGGTCAGGAAGTGGTGTTTACATACACACTTGTCCACGGCGCAAAGACCTCGTGTGCGCTGCAATGACCTCGGAAGAGCACATAGTTAAAAGTGCCACTAGCACATGATCACATGAAAGATCGTTAAAAGTGGCGTATAGTCAACATGAAACGTGTTAAAAGGGCGCCATTTACAGATGAGAAATTTAAAAAGTGTGGCGTCACTTTGAACTCTTTTATGATCACGTGTTTTCAAAGATATCGACATTGACGTTGCGCTGCGATGTTTAGGTTTAATCGGGATACATTCACAATTATGTTTTTATAGGTTTACTAAGCAACCGAGAGGAGGAACAGTACTAAAAATGCGTTTTATGCAAGTCCAATCGGCTCTGGCACTAAATGATTTTTTTTTTATTAAGTAATGGCTATAAATCCTACATTAGGTTGATATGTTCTTTTATATTGCATTATTTCCTGAATCTGTTTGATATAAATGTTCCCCCGCTTCTTCCGTGTGGGCTGAAACCAATTACGCACTCGTAGAACGTTTGCATTCATTCTGTAAGTGTGATAGAACAGGATTTGCCAGTGGGGGGCGTACTATGATTATGCTCCTGGAGGGCACCTATGAACTTGAACTTGATCCACTTTATTTCTATATTCCGTAACCAAGCCAATGTAGCCGATCGTTTGGTTAAAATAACATTCGTTTTTTTTTTGCATAGTAATACTTAATACAAATATATTATTGGGAGGGATACACGTGTAGATGACTTGCACTTGAAGACCCGCTTGCTTTCACGTTCTCCATGTCTTAAATGCTTACATATATGATTTGAATGTGTCTGATGAGATGACCTAGAAAAGATTTTGTTCAAAACATTATGCTGGTCTTAAAGTTTTAATAATAGTTCCATTCAAATGTAATAGTTGTCCACCATTTATGGTGTTGGCTTGAGCACTGATCACATGATGCATTTCGAGTACTTAATTGCACACTTCCTATTTTTATCACTGACCTGGTACTTAGCCATTGTTGTTTTTATAGATTTATTTTGATTTAGCTGTTTCCACAATTTTACATGTGCTTTCAGTTTTTATTTTTTTCAAAAGGTAACCTTCCAAGTGTACTTTTTTTTTATTAATAATCATACAGTACTTGATGCAGTTCTATTAAGTCATCTATTTCTTAAATAAGTAAATGGATTTATCGTGAGTCAGGATTCAGGACAGCCTACTGTTTATTTTAATAATTTTTCCTTAAATCTTTTTTTTTTTTGTAGTTATCCAACAGTCCCCTTTTCAATGCCACCTTACTACACATACTCAAAGCACTTTAAATTCTGTTGCAGTCAGTTGTCAGAAAAAGATAACATTTCAGTTTTCAAAGTTATTCACATCACTTTTGCTTGGCATAAAAAAAAAAAAAAAACGAGATTAAATGCTTGTGAAGGAAAACCATTCTCCTTAACCCTGCCTCACATACCCGGACGATGTCCATGGCATAAGCTGTCGCAGATAAGCTTCAGCAAAAGAGCGGCAAATTCTCTCATCTTTAATGTAGTCGAGCATACCGGTATAGCAGGGCCTATCTTGCATAGTCCCCCATCACCTTCTCGTCTGACCTGACATGGAATTAAAGGTTGAACCGGCGGCGAGAATTCATCACATCTTATCTCAACATCCCAGTTGGAACGTCCAATGTCATTTACCATGTGGCTCGATGAATTTTCTCTCTGTTGGTACTTCAGGGACCTACTCCACATCCAACCCCTCCATGTCTAACCACCAGCACTTTTAACGAAATGGGCTCCAATCATCTTGAACTCAAATTAGAATCTATTTTCTGATTCTCAGAGGTGTTAGGTTCATTAAAAAGTGAGATTGGCAGCACAATAAAGAGGGTCAAGCAACTATGTCGCGTTCTGTCTGCTGCTTGCAAGCTGCTCAGTTGTTTCTCTTTTTCTTTCTTTCGTTCTTTCTTTCGAGTTACACCTTGTTTTACATCTCCCCGAACTGCAACTCACATTCTTTTTACTTGTATGCTCCCTCCCACCCCCAGCTGAGCCACTATCAGGCGCCATAGCAGAAGAAGACTGTCAGGAGTGCCCCAGGCTGGGTGTTGCTCAGGGCGAACCCCTAAAAGGGGACCAGGACCTGCTGACCTGCGGCCAGTGCCAGTCCCGCTTCCCCTTGGCGGACATCCTGCTGTTCATTGAACATAAACGGAGGCAGTGCCATGGGAGTCTCTGTACGGACAAACCCCTCGACAGGCCGCCGTCGTCGCCTCTCTCCTCGCCCGTCTCCACGTCATCCTCGCACTCAAGGAACCACCACCACCCACGTCGGGTTTGCCACCCTGTGGAGGTGGCCGTTCAGGTGTCGCCGCAGGACGAGGATTGTTTATCGACGCCCTTGCAAGGAATAATCCCCAAGCAGGAGAATATTGCAGGTAAACACAAACGGCGGCCACGCAAGGGTTAAGCAAGCGGTATGGGAGTGGAGTTTGGGTGGTATTTCAAGTATCTGCTGCTGCGTTTAAGGCCTTTCAATGTCCTTCAGTTAGAGCCCTGACCTCACATAAAGAGCAACCATCCTGACAATTATCGCAAGGAACGGAAACATTTTCAGTGAAAAATGACACAGCGAGTCAGACAAAGACGCAGATTATGTAAAGAAAAAAAAAATGGATTACAGATGTGCAGAGATCCGTTGCCCTCATGTGGTGGTGAGAGATTCATTTCTCTCCCTCGCAGCATTGTTCCACTGTCACGTCTTGTGCTTCTTCAAACATGTGCCAAGAAAAGCTCACTCCTTTATTCAACTTACTGATATCTATATATATATTTACATTTAAATAGATTTTTTTTAAATGGTGCATTAAAAAAAGATATATATATATATATATATATTTTTTTTTACATTTAAATATTTTTTTTTAAATTGGGCATTTAAAAAAAACCAAATATATATATATATATATATATATATATATATATATTTACATTTAAATAGATTTTTTTTAAATGGTGCAAAAAAAATATATATATATATTTTTTTACATTTAAATATTTTTTTTAAATTGTGCATTTAAAAAAAAAAAATATATATATATTATATATATATATATATATATATATATAGATATATATCTATATATATCTATATATATATATATATATATATATATATCTATATATCTATATATATCTATATATATCTATATATATTTTTTTTTACATTTAAACAGATTTATTTTTGCATTTTAAGAGATGCACAGCGTCTAATTATGTGCTTGTCTTGTGATTTGAGTAATTAAGGGCTTGTTAATGCTGCTGGTTGGTTTATTGGCAGTCCTCTGGGACAACATGGGCCTGTTGTGATAACAAGCGCGACTCTCTTATGACTGCTTTTACATGATGGGGTTTGCTTTTGTCCAGGAAATCTTATTTTGATGGTTATTCATTTCCCTAATACCACATACCAGTTCGGCCAGATTGACTGGAATTGGGTCGTTTCATTTTGAGCCAATTTTTTGCTAAATGTACTGAGAGCAGCACTCAACAATGCGAGCTACTGTCTTCTATTAGTTCGAGCTGCTGCTCTGCAGATGGCAAGTCTCTTAGCCGTTGTTAGCTAGTTAGCCCGTTTCCGATACAGAGTGACCACTGTTCATTAGTGTGGAGTTTGCAAAACATCTGCCCTGTGTTTGAGAGCACACACACACACACACACGCACACACACAAATGAATGCAAGCACGAACGCACACACGCTCACACACAAAGCTCACTTGCCTCTTGGCCTTGTCAGCTGCTCGAATATGCTTTTCTTTGCTTATTTAGATCCTCATGCAACACAATTCACATGATGTCGTAAGGTCAGGAGCTCGTATTCGGGCCAGTGATTTATTTATAGCCCTCATGTATCTGGATGCTGTGCAAGACACATACTGCCAAGGTTGATTAGTTTAATTAGGGTCGAGGCTGCGCTGGATAAAAAGTCATTTCTGAGTGGAAAAACATTTTGAGTCTCGGGAACTGGATGTAGCCGCAGTGATGTGAACGGCTTCGTATTTTTACACATGGAGCGAAAGCAGTCTCCTCCCACCTCTGTTGCACTGCACCTGAGATTGATGGATGCAGACTGGCAGTGCCAGTGCACCACCCCTTAACACATATGCTCGCTGCCATGTTCTTCCAGCCGGGCTCAGCTCGAGGCTGACACGCAGAGACGAGGCATTTCCATGCATTCCCGCCCTACAGGATGTTAAACTCCTTCGGAATCGTGCAAGACTGAATATTCCAAATTAGCTTCAAAAAGCACCTTTTGAAATGGAATTTGATGTCGTTGATTTACTGGCGTGGGAGCCGCTGAATCTAGTGTGGAAGATGAGAAGTTTGAACCCGGAGGTTGTGGGGGGTGACGACGGTGTGTAGAAGAGCCAGAATTGGAGCTGAAGCTGTTCGTCAAATGGGACAGCTGAGGCTGTCTGGGAAGTCTCGTGGCTGCAGCTGGGGCCACGGTCTGCAGTCTGGAGCCCTGGGCCGTTAGAAGAGGGCAGAGCAGCCTGCGTGCCATCATTTGCATGATAAACAATTTAAGATATGCATAGCGACAACGTCGCTTGTCTCCAGATTATGGATGGCCCAGAAAAAAGAGCAGATGACCCTTTCTCACACAAAAACTGTGAAAGTGGATTATATCTCACGTCGCAATTTATATTAAAGTGGCATATGAAGCCGAGCTTTTACGTTTGTTTACATTCATTCGAATGCCCCTCTTTGGACTGATTTAAGAAGATATTTGATGATATTGCGACATTACCATCTTTTTATCCATCCCAACATTTGCATCCCGGTGTCTTAAGGAGGCCGCTGTAGCAAAATCGAACAGCGGCTCACACTTCCGCCTCTTCCTTGTACTCTCGCTCAATCGCAAACCTTGACTTTGAATCAATACCGAGTTAATTATCGCAGACACCCGCCCCCCCCCCCCCCTCTTTTTCGTCTTTGTAGCAAAACCTTATTTCTTTGCGATACCGCTCGAAAGCTTCTGGGTGTCTTCTTGCGGCATCTCGCCTCTTCAGCGTGCCTGTGTTGTGGAGACAAAGGTATTTAGCAACCACCGAATTGGCACCTTGCCACTTATCTCCAAACCACCAGCCCCCATGTCCTTCACCACCTTACACATAGACTCACTGGGTATCTGTCAGGGAGAACTAGGGGTGAGTAATATGTGTGTGTGTGTGTGTGGTGGGGGGGATGGAAAGGTTCCTTGATTGTGACATCTTTTTCCTGTGGCCGGTGTGTGTGCGCGCGCACGTTTGCAAGTTCACATATGGCGCTTTGTTTCGGTGATCACTTTAATTGATAGTGAATAGGCCCAGATGCGTGCTATTGTAATTACTGAACACCGGCTCATATTTTCGGCATACACACTCCATTGTGTGCGCGCAAACTGATGGTAATTGGATCCTACAGTTGTACTATGCGCTGATAAAATGGGTTCTATTTTTAGCGGTGGGCTCCGACAATTTTTAATAAAGGTAAACAGCAGGGGCATCGAGAAAGCCAAAATTCTTGGCAAGTATGTGAGGGGGGCTAATTACACGAAAGGGGAGGGGGGGGGCAGTGGTGGTGGTTGCGTTGTGGTATGGAGAATGCTCCTTTTGTGGAATAAAAAGAAGAAAATGATAAGAAAATTATCTGCAATTTTGCACCAGTATGAGTTCCAAATTCTGGGTAGATTATTTTGTATCTTCATTTTTAGCAAATTCACAGCAATTTATTTACAGTACACACATTATTGTGCTTACTTTAAAGATGACATTATAGTTTGTGATAATTTTATATAAAAAAAAAACAACCTACCTCATACAAAGGTGTTTCGGAACCAAAATGTAAATAAACGCATGAATTTCTATTCTAAATTATATTCCAGCTGTCTTTTCAAGTAAAAGCGACTTTTCGAGAGTGCAGACTACATTTGCTCTTCGGACTGAGCTTGACCAGCTTTTACTGCATTTTCTTTCACATAATCCTTTGGGCAACAATCATTCTGAATTCAGCATATCTTTGACAGCCCATTTTTGCATTTCTCAATTTCAATATTAATATCAAGGATAATACTATAGAATTGTTTAGCCAACACATTTAACCAATTCCAAAAACATTCTGCGACAGAGGCAGCAAAAATCTACCCCATCCCCTCCAAAAAGTTTCATTTCCACACATGTGCACGGCTACTGCGACAAACCAATTTCTTCCTGCAATTTCTGCGAGAACCCTTTACCCATAAAGTGTGTATGCGACTTATTAATTTTCCTCAGCGAGGCCAAGCGCTCCGTCTCCACCGATGTTAATGTCGCAAAGGTGAACTGCCGTCTCCGTAAGTGTGCAACTTTTGTGTACAGGTACGCTTTTAACCACTTAAACGCTTTATAGCTCCGCATGCATGTGTGTGAGGGATATTTGTTCAAGCTTTTACTACCCTGGGCGTGCAGGCGGAACATGAAAGGATCTTTGACTTGGCAAGCCTTGCCTCAGGACACCCCTCGATGGACTGTGCCAGCCCAGACTTGGCACAGAGCGCTGCTCCTGAGGGACAGGATGGGTCTAAATGCTTGTGTGCTGGGAGGGAGGGAAGGTGTGGATGTTAAAGTGATGTTTTTGTGGGTTTAGGAAGCAGAACCTATGCTGAGATGGCAGGCGTGTGTGGTAGACAATGGGAGAGAGAATGTGTACTTATGGGTAGTTATGGCACAACGTGTGTGTGTGTGTGTGTGCTGTCCTCAGGGCTCCTGAATTGGGCTTCCTGTGTCTCTGTTTGTCTTCTAACAACCTTGGTACCGCAGCCTCAGGCCATTCAGGTGGAGGCTAGTTGAAGTATGCACCCGCACACTTACAGTAAAGCAACTCACAAATGCAGTCACTCAGCCACAAATGTGCACGGACACACACCTGTTTTACGAGCACAACATCGCTCCGATTCGCTGTCAAGATGTGCGCAAACACACACACACTGTCTGTGAATCTTGTTTTGTTTGTGAGTCATGAATGTGTAGTGGCTTGACGAGGTCCGTCCGAAATGTATGATCCTTATTGGAAAACCGCTTCCTCCCTTTTCGCGCTCCACCTGACTCCGCCCCCCCAAAAAAAAATGTTTCCTGGTTGTTTTAAAGTGGTAAACATTAGCATGTCCGCACCTCTTAAACTTACACTCCACAGCTCATTAGCGCTGTGGCAGATCTGGCGATCGAGCAAGCGAGCAAAGCACACGCATGCACGATGACGATCCATCAATTTTGTCAAGCGGCTGTCAAACACAAAGCGGACGACAGAAACAGCCTTGTTTGTCCGCAGCTGCCTTCAGGATGAAAATGTCTCTTTCGAAAAAAAAAAAAAAAAAAAGACTGTCCTGCCGCTGTCCTGTCAATAGCGTGGCAGCCAGTCACATCTCAAGGCCAGGGGTCATCTGACACCGTCGAGGCTTGTCACACCAGCCGCCAACTTCAGCACCTGCAGGTTAATGACTTTATTTTTAGACGGAACCGAAACAAAAGATGAAAAAGTGACTTTCATGCAGCTGTACCTACGGAAGTGGCAGATGTGAGCAAAAAAAAGGAAGTGGTGAGATTGGTGGGGACACAAATAAACGTTGACATGGTAATTTGACAATCCGGACTATAAGCCTCTTCTTTTTTCCTCGATTTTGAACCGTGTGGCTAATACAACGGTGCGGCTTTTCTGTGGATTTTTCTTTCACCACTAGGGGCGCTCTAGAGTTCAGAAAATACTTTCAATAAATCAAATTTTTTTCTATTGAGTCTGTTCTGCTGTAATTAGCAAACTTGTTGCCGTATTAAAAGGCACTGTTTTAAGAATCTGTTTATGTACCTTTATGTGCACAAAATCGTTCTGTACTTGCAGTAAACAATTTTTTTTCAACTTAGAAAACTGCGGCATATAGCCTGGTGCGGCTTGTATATCTGTTTTATTTTTTTGTTATTATTATTATTATTATTATTTTTTTTTAATAGGAGTTGCTGCGGTACCTTATAGTCCGGAAAATTGGGATCATTGTGACTAAAGATGGGGAAAGATAGAGCTTTTAATTTTCTGTTTGGTATCATTTTGCGTTTTTATGAATCTTATCACTTCCTCCACCGTTCCTATTGTGACTTGTGTCGTTTAGAGCTGGGCTGCGCCTCTTTTTGCTTTGTCTTCTTCCCAGCTGGAATTCTAATGTTGAGGCCTTCAGAGAGTCACCGAGATCAGAGTGTTGTGTTAACGTGAACCCGCTGATCCTGGTCACTATCTTGTCTTTAGTCTTTCTTCCGCCACTATCTTCACTGCAAGTTCCCCGTGGTGGGGTTTGTCCTGTCTGACTGCGTGAGTGTATAAGTTCCGAAGTGATAATACGTTCTGTAACTATGTGACCGTATTTGAATGGGCGCTTGTCTATACAGCTGTGTCTTGCCACTCTTATCACACACACTGTAGATATGAGACATAGAGGGCCCCTTGTGTCTGACTTGACACTTGTGAAAACTCAGACCTCACTCGGAATGTCAGTGAAAGAGCATGTCAGCATGCACGGACAAAACCGTGTCTACGGCCGTATACAGGACATTTGATGTTAACTTCAAATCCGTCATTGTTTAAATGATCACAAGACTGGGCCGAGACGGATTTTGAGGGAGTCGTTTCGCTTCACTCGCAGATCTCTGCCATTTAATGCATAACCGTTTAAAAAAGACGCTTAAAGGCATATGCTAGCACAGCAATTCACACTTCGAATGTTCCCAACCCCACAATGATCCTCAACCGTCGTTGCACCCGGACATACATGCAAACATAATATGCACACTGCTGTCCCAGGCAGCCTTTACTCCAGCAGGCGGAATCTCACTGATAACATGCTGGTGCCCTCATTTAAATTTGAAGCGCTTCTTTAATCTTCAAAGGCCTGATTGCTTTATGAATATGCATGGTCTGCGCTGACTCTCAGTTCATTACCTTGTTGTAAATTCTAATGACCATTAGGGCCCTGTGCGGTAATTGCCAATTGTTTTGCATTTTTGATTAGCCCATTACTGCAGCGCATTCTGAACATGCCTGCCCTGCCAGCCTGCCAGGCCGTGACAAGAGGCTGAGATGAGTTGAAAAGAACAAAAAGGGGCGTGCATAGGGGGGGGGGGGGTGATAAGCTACTTTATGCGTTAGTTACCTACTTAAACCATTTTTTTCCCCGCCAAGACGTCCTCAAAATTCAAAGTTTTGTTTCGGGGAAGTGACTTATGAGAGACACAAGATGAGAATTATTGGCCTGGATGTACCCTAAATCAGGCTCATCTTGCTTGTTTGGGCAGCGCTTGAGTGCAAGAACGTGTACCTGACTTCATTGATGTCAGCATATGTAATTGTTGATTGTGTGCATGGCTGCCCGTCCGACTGTGTGTACATGTCCAAGTTTGCGTGCAAGCGGGTGAGTGAAGCGGAGGTTGCTGGTGTGCCGGGAGTGGGTTGGGAACTTCTGATGGTGTATCCCAATGCTCGGCGTGCCTGGGACTTATGAAAGATTGATGGCTCCTAGCAGAATGGCACGGCCCTGCTACAACTTGATAACATCTAATGGATAATTTAACGCTCTAAAACCGGCAGGCTGGTCCCCCTTTCGAGCTGGATGGAGCGGACAGCAGCTGCTGGGCTTTTGGGGGGGTGGATGCTGCTTTGACTGAGTGTCAGAGGGAGACTTGAGGACAAGCAGAAAGGGGGAGGAAAAAGAGGGAGCAAAGGAGGGAGAAAGAAAAGTGTGTGTCCATGGCGTGACTGCAAGCCCCACTTTGGTGCCCAGAGTGAACTTTATAGTGTCAAGAGTTGATTAGGCAGCTCTTGTCACAGTTGTTAAGATATGAAAAAAAAAAAAAGAGAAACTCTTCAACTTGAATGCTCTCCCACTCCCTGCAGTCATCCGTTCTCTGTACATGTGAACAGGAGTAAGAAGGAGGATAACATTTGTGGCATGTTTCAGTTTTATGTGTTCCAAAAAGTATGAATCACAGAATATTATTACCATATTTCCGGGACCCTAAGGCACACCTGTATATAAGCCGCAGCAACTCTTTTGGAAGAAAAATAAAAAAAAATATAAAAAAAATAATAATAATATTACAAAAAAAAAATTATATACAATCCGCACCAGACTGTAAGCAGAAGTTTTCTATGTTGAAAAAATGAGTTGTTTACTGCATGTACGGAATGATTTTGTACTGTGAATTCACATAAAGGTTCAAAAACAGATTGTTAAATCTGCCTTTCAACACGGCAACAACTTTGCTCATTAAAACAGAACAGACCCAAGAGAAAAAAAATTGAGATTCATTTCGTCTATTTTCTGAACTCTAGAGCGCCCCTAGTGGTGAAAACAAAATCCACAGAAAAGCCGCACTGCTGTATTAGCCACATGGTTCAAAATCTAGAAAAAAAAGTAGCGGCTTATAGTCCGGAAAATACGGTAGTCAGAACCCCTTAGTTGCTCTTAAATTGGTTAGCACAACAATTTGAACTCTGCATTCAAATTTGTTGGAACTGACTGGGGAAGGAATCTTTCAGCATCAAAACATATTTAGACGAGTATGTTATAGAAGAACTTAACAGCCCTTACGTCAGCCCCATCGTATACATTTCCAATGAACGAGAATAAAGAATATAAGCCAGACACTCATCATCTGCTTCATCATGACCTCATGAATGGGCAAAAGTTCCCAAAAGTAAATCATGTAGAAAGTGGAAACTGTTATCGAAGCAAAAGCGGCCAATGTTGTGTTTTTTTTTTTTTAATTTTCCTATATGTGTAAAAACTCAGTACTGGGCGTATGCGCACGTGAACAACATTTTTGGTAGCTGCCGAAAAGCCCACAATGGTCACAGAAATAGGTGAGACTGGTAAACACGGAACAAAAAGAAGCGAGAAAAATCGAAGAACGTCCTTGTTGAGTCAAAGCAACCTGGTTATTAATTACGACTTCCATCAGTTTAAAGTTGTGAAATTTCTGGTTGAGACTTTCGGGCCTGTTGGGGACGCCTGTGAATTCCCCCGATGATCACATAAGTTCGAGGAAATTTTTGATTGGTCAAATATCTGTCAGCAGCCACGAAGGTAGCAAGGGAGCTTTTATAGGCTAATAAATCACATAATGTTGTTTTTCGTTTGTGAGAAATGTCTTCTGGTAATTATCGACATCACTTTGTCGAAAAAAATTGTAGCGTCAACATCAATTCAATCTAACATGCGAATGACAAATAAAGTTACATTCCCAAGTCTGGCCATAAACGCTGACGATTCTTCTGCGTTACGTTCTCTTGTCCCCCACACACGCAGGATTCATCATCTCCAAAGGTCTTCAGTCAGTCTCTTATTCCCACACGATTAAACCGTTGACAGTTTGCTTAATCGCCCCGCGGTTGGACTTCAAGGGGAATTACAAAGAGGTCAACAAACGCTTTCTCGGAGGTGCCGAGCGAAAAAGCCAGGTGTATGTACTGTTCTTTCCTCCGCCTCAAAGAGGTCATTTTTTTTTTCTTGTTTTAACAGCTCAGAGGATGCACAAGGTTAAGTTCTGTCTTTCCTCAGGCAGTAAGAAAGAGGACATTTTTACAGCTCACTAGAAGGAATTCCGGCAGTAAGTAGCAAGCCAGGACGGCTCGTCTACAGTCTGTCCAGTCTGCGTGTGCACCTTCGGAGAGGAAGGTAGCAGAGGCTGCTTTAAGGCATCTCATGACGACAGCATGATAGATGGCTTTGTTAAAGGGTCCCGGGGTGTCCCCTGAACTTGAAGCGCTGTGTTTATCTTGAATAGGAGACGTACAGAGTGTTGGGAGGGGAGGGGGGCGGAGGGGCGGGGGGTTGAGAGCAAGAGGAGAAAGGGAATGATATAGCTTTCAGGGGAAGGGAGAGAAAAGGAGGAGGAGGAGGAGGGTGAGTTAGGGTTTGTATCTGGGCAGGCCAGGCTGGGGGTTGGGGGAGGTTAAGGGGGGGTCGTGAGCAGACATGGCTGTTGGAGGATAGAAAGACGGGGAGGAAGGGGGAGGGGGGGGGGATGGGGCATCTCTCCTCGTAGCTGTCCATTAACAGATGAACTTGGCAATGGTCCAGGCCTCAAAGGTCTTGGGAGACAGGCATACACACATTCGCTTGCTCACACACACATGGATGCACACTTCCCTGGTACCTGCTGACTGCGGTTGGAATGCCACCAGAGTTCTTTTTTGTCCAGAGGCGAAAAAGGACACGTCTCTGGTGTACCTGTGTCAGAACCAGTTCAGACCGGTTGGACAGCCGGCCCGAAAGAAGGCAGACGGACTGGTCTGGCGGTCACCCGGCACTTTTGGTTCTCTCGTTATCCTGCGCATCAGTTTTTGTCTGGTTCTGTTTTTCAGACTTGGAGGAGGAAATAATGAGAGAACCTCTAACAGCAGGGGTGGGCAAACTTTTTGATTGGTGGGCCACAATGGGTTCGAAAATTTGACAGAGGGGCCGGACCAGGAGAAGATGGATGGAGTGTTCACCTCACCTCATCGGAGATTAAAAAAAAAGATTTAATTTGAAATGAAAGTGAACAAAAGCATTCCAACAATTTATGTCTTTGAAAAACCACAGTATTTAGAAAATAAAAAAAGGTTTATCATTTATTTTCTTTTCAAGTTCAGCGGGCCGTATTAAAACGTTTAACGGGCCGCATGTGGCCCCCGGGCCGTAGTTTGCCCACACCTGCTCTAACCTGAGGACAGATTGGACAATGCAAAAGCGATAGAAAAAGAAGTGAGGGTGCATGTGAGAGCGGAGGCGGGAATCAGATTCCGTCGACGTTGATGCGCTTCCCTTGATGGGGCAACAACACCACCTCTGCTGTTGTGTACTGAAAACATTGCGGAAAACGCGTTGGGAGTGAACGAACAATCATCCGCACTCACACTCGTACCTAGGGGCGATTTAGAATGTTCAATCAACCTTGCCATGCTTGTTTTTGGAATGTGGGAGAAAACCGGAGTACCCGGAGGAAAGCCACGCAGGCACGGGGTGAAGGAAGGCCGGAGATGGAATCGAACCGACGACCTCGGCACTGTGAGGCCATCGTGCTCACCAGTTGTGCACCGTGCCGCCCCTGATAAGATATTGCAGACTAAAATGTTTTTTATCTCCATATTATAATTTTTATTATTTAACAAACTAGCTCATTCAAATAAACAATAACATGATTTTTTTTCTGAGTAATATGAACATTTTTTTTTTCAACAAGCTCAAACGCTAGATTATCTATAAAGAAACACGAATGCAGTGTCATTTCCAGTAACGTCCAATTCGAGCTTATACGAGAATTGACACGCAAAAATTCCAGCCTCTGTACTTTTTCTTCCAGATCGGCGACAACATCCCTTAACATTCAACATTCCTGACGGAATAACAATTTCCTGACTTTTTTGTCTTTATGGAATCATTCACTGCCACGTTCAAGTGCGATCTAAAGATTGTCGCATTTTAAATTTCATATTCAAGTAGCTGGCCCGGAAATGTTAACTCTTATCTCGCAACAATCTCGATTGTGTGTCAAGATGTTTACCTGCCATGTGTATCTAAATCGAATCAGCTGCTCACCGGAGCATTGTCGTGTTTCGCAGCCCGCGAGCACCAATGCGAGACCCCCAAAGGCTGCTCGCGGGTGTCAAATGCCACCATTGATGGATGGATGGCGTTTTATGAATTCATCGCATGCATGCTGTAGGGCAAACATTGATAATGCATGTTTGCGTGTCTGTGTGCACGTGTTATGCGTTACCATGGAAATGCATGCGATGTCATTTGCATGCATTCACACACACACGCTCGTCATAATTTGTTATTTATTAAAAAAAAAAAAAAAAAAAAAAAAAAAAAGCTTCATCCTTTAATCTTTCTTGCTCTCGTTCTCAGAATGCCGTGCTCTCCTAAACTCTTGGTGCTGAATCCAAATACATTTCTTGCTTCTGTGTGCAGGGCTGTTTTTTTTTTTTTTCTTCTTCCTCCCAATAATGCCCTCTGCAAATTAGCATATGTATATGTGCAGATTGTATGAGAAGTGCTCTCACACTTAAAGCAGTTAGACGGGTGGGTGAAGGGGGATGTTGTAAGGCCAGTGTGTATATAGTTTATGTCTGTCTGTGTTGATGGGGGGGGGGTTGTGTTGGCACTTTGAGAACAGCTCCCCCCCGCCCAGCCCTCTCATCATACCCCCAGCCCCTCCCAGACAAAGCCGGACCACCACTCCCAGATGGTAGTCTGCTCTCTTCGGCCATGTGTCTGGTGGTGTGTACGTGTGGGTGTGTTTATGGACAGGGCCAGCTACAAAGACGGCGAGAAATTTGCAAGCGAGGCTGCGGCGGAAAAGTGAAATACTGATGCAGAGTGCACACGTGAAGAGTTGAAGACTTGTCTGTACTTACCGATTGGTTTTGCGTATCGTGAGTAAAAGTGGTTCGCTATGTTGTCTGCGTCTTGTTCCCGATGCATTAGAATACAGAATGCAAGACAGAGGGACAAAGAGAGAGGGGAGGGCGGCGACGGAGAGAGAGCTGGACGAACGGATTGACAGACGAGAAAGGGAGGGGAAGGGTACGAGAGCAATGGCGGATAGAGTTTGGTAGTTAGCTCGATAGTGGGCGATTCTTTGTTTTAGTGCTGACGACCTAAAGATGTCAACGTCAAAAAGTGGGCGTCGTCTGGAATTTGCCTGCTGCACTTTCCGGCAAAAATGAGGTTACTATAGCGGAGAAAGTGTGAATGTGAGAACAGCTTATTGTGCTTATATGTTGATATTCTGGGCAATGGCTTTTTTTTTTTTTTTTTTTAAACAATGTATACAGTAATCGAATCAATAGGAAACGGTAAGGACCTGCCGAATTTTTCCGGACTATAAGGCGCACCTGCATATAAGCTGCAGCAACGCGCTCTTTAAAATAAATAAATAAACAAATAAATACATTTCAAAAAATTGTATACAAGCCACACCAGCCTATAAGCCGCGGTTTTCTGTGTTGAAAAAAAAATTAATTGTTTACTGCACGTACAGAACAATTTTGTAAAAAAAAAAAAAAAAATCTTAAAACAGTGCCTTTTAACACGGAAACAACTTTGTTAATTAAAACAGAACAGACCCAAGCGAAAAAAAAAAAATCGAGATTTATTTAACGTTTTTTCTTAATTATAGAGCGCCCCCTACTGGTGAAAGAAAAATTCACAGAGAAGCCGCACTGTTGTATTAGCTGCATGGTTAAAAATCGAAGAAAAAAAATAGCGGCTTATTGTCCGAAAAATACGGTAGTAAGGATACAAAACGTCTTAAAGTCTCTCCGTTGAAGCAGGCCCGCAGCTCCGCTAAGAAGGAGCTATCTATTGGACCGACTCCAGCTTCTCTGACCTTGATGTTTGTTTTCCTTGTATCCACAGACATAAACATGGCTCACGCATTCAGACACAGCAAGCGAGGAAGTTATCCTCTCCCTGGTCTAATTTCTCGCTCTTTGATAAAAACTGCGTAGCTCTTCGGGATTTTGAAACGGGTGTGCGTAAATAAAAATTCCCTGCGAAGTTTATGAGTATTTTTTTCCCCGCAGCTGACTTGCTTCCCCTTCCCCTCTTCCATACCTGTTCTACTGGTTCTTTTGTCTTTCATAAAGCCAAGCCGGCCTCCTTTTTCTTCACCATTTTGTTATCAGGAATGAAACCAGACTCTCTTATGACATCACTTGACCTCCGAGTTCAAAGTGCCATGATAACAATTCTTTCGTTCTACCTTTATTGAGGCGAGCCCTTCTCTGCCAATAAGCAGTCTGGCAGCAAGTGTTCTTCATGCTGGACATGCCCTGTTCTCCCCAGGCTCTGGTACTGCTCCGGTCTGCCAAGTCGCACGGCCAGATTGCTTGTAATAAGCCTGCCATTTCTCTCTCATCATCTGTCAGCACTTTGGATTCAACTGCACGGTCCAAAGAAGGCGACCGTTGTCTAATTAAAAAGGTTAATTTGCCACTGCCTTGTCCCCCCCAACCCCCTTCCTCACCAACAGTTTGCAGTGTCTTCATTTAGCACTCATTTGAAACCCTGGATTTGTATCATATTTACTATATTTTTCGGTCACACTTTTTACATACTTTGGCTTGTTCTGGGACATTTCTCGTACGATTTGTATATGTTACGATTAGAGCTCGGACCGGCATCCAAAATCTTCATTCCCTAATCGGGTACCGGTTGGATTGGAAAGTTCCGCTTCTAACTACGGAAAAAGGTTTTCTTTTAGTGAAAAATGGTTGACTTTCACTGGAATCCTGCGTCACGTTGTAGCCAAAGGTAAAATCCTGGTTGGTTATTTCTGTGTTTTTGGTGCTGCAAATAGTAAATGGAAGTAAACTAACGACATACGTTACACATTAGTTGCCAGGGCTAGTTCTTTTCCTTTTTCTGCTTTTTTCTTCTTCTACTATTTCTCCTTAGTCCACTTCTTATGTTTCTTCTTGTCTGTCTGAATACAATTCAGAATCAGAAACTTGGTTATTAGCATATACCGTATTTTCCGGACTATAAGCTGCTACTTTTTTCCTCGATTTTGAACCATGGGGCTAATACAACGGTGCGGCTTTTCTGTGGATTTTTTTTCACCACAAGGGGTGCTCTATAGTTCAGGAAATATGCTAAATAAATCTTGATTTTTTTTTTTCTCTTGGCACTAACAACAAAATTTTTTCAACATAAAAACGTATAGTCTGGTGCGGCTCGTATGTCTTTTTTTAAGGGTTGTGCGGCTTATATGCGAGTGCGCCTTATAGACCGGAAATTTTTGGTGTGTTACTGCCACCGTCTTTACCATGCGGCATCCGCTACACCAAAGTTTGATTATTTCAGCACCACAAAGCGCAATAACCGACCTTTTGGCCACAATGCGACATGGGATTCTAGTCAAGTATGATTAGCCACTTTAAACTAAAAAAAGAAAAAAATGTGGGAATTGTTGCAAGTCTGAATGCTACTTGGTATTGTTTTTTTGTAAAATACATTTCCTCTTAAAATGCAATTAATTTTTTTTTCTTCATAATTCATTTTTTGCCTGGTGTGACGCATACGGAAAAATACAGGAATTCTGTGGCAAACTAGAACGGCAGCACTTACCAAAGCACGTAAATTAACTCATTTAATCCCAGAAATTCTCACTCGAGGAAATCCCTGCATTCCAGCGTTTTTCTGGATTTTGACTAATTTTTGCGAGACCAACAGAATATTGTGTTCTCATGTTATGAAAACACGGAAAAAATCAAAAAAAGACAAAGACGTATAAATATGTCTTTGGAAGGTGGGGACTACGTTTTTGACAACGTTTATGTAATATGAACTTTGCAATATGCAATGGTGCAAATAAAGCCATGCTAATCAATGATCTGAGATGTATAAAATATAATATTGAATTATAAATGGAGAGAACGAGTGGTGTGCAAATGACACTTGCCCCAGATGAATTTAAATACTTTCACAGTTTGGTATTTGTGAGCTGTGGTGTGGCGGCTATCAAAGCATCATTGTCTGTATCTCTGTCATTTCTGAATGCGATGGACTCTTCTCGTCTTCTCTTATCCACACTTACACCATCCTATTATCTGAGAGGTCAATGGAAAGGGGCCCCGTGAATTTCTTGCTCAACTTCCTCTTTCATTGAGCTGCTGCAGTGGCATCACAAGGCAAAAATATCCCCGACTCCTTCTTTGGCCCTCCAACACACACACACACACACATGCACACACGCGTTTTATCAGAATCAAATGTATGTGGGCTCTTTGTGAACCTAAAGCCCAGGCAGGAAGCTTCCCCTAATCGCTGCCTGTGCTGCTGCCTTCCGTCTGTTACCACCGCTGACATAACTCCCACTCTGTGTCAAGGCTCGCAGAGCCAGCAAAATGGTATTCATATTTACTCAAAAGTATTTCAGCCTCTACTAGGAAGCTATTGAGAGGGCAGTTATTTGTGAAGGAGAATCCAGAGCTCTATTTTCGTTTCAACACTTGTTAATTGTTGTTAATGTTTTCCAGTAGCTTTGTTAGCTGATTAAAAAAAAAAAGAAAAAAAGTGAACATCTGTTGCAAAATTGAAAATCTTTTTGGGCTTTCCCCTTAATTTGAATGTCAAATCACTTGAATCGTAAAAACTGACTTGTGAAAAAGGGGAACTCTTATGGTGTACAATTTGGTTCTCATCCAAATTACGATTTTTAAAAAAATTTTTTTTTGGCCTTGGCATATGTTTGCTCTCTTTTGACTGCCATTCTAATTACAATTCGTACACTACTATTTAACCACTGCTCAGTTTAGGTATGGCCATCATAATTAATTCTATGTAAAATATGCAAAAAGTGAATTGATTGTTGATGAAAGACATTTTGAATGCAGTTTTGATTGTGATCCAAAACATGAAGTTGAGCTACAAAAGCCATGGCACAACTTCTCTGGTCAACATTTTTGTGTTCGATATGATATCGGAATTGATTAACGATTATATTCAATAAACAATTAATCGTATTGATCTTGGAAAATCCAGGCACAAGCCCAACTGGTCCAGTTGAATTGAATCTCGTTAAATTGGCATAAAAGAGCTAAAGAGAAGACAAATTAAATTGGTGTGAGGTCCGTATTTTACTTGCCATCCATTCTCTACATTGTCTCCATTATACGAAAAAATAGTGAAAATTCACTTCAGACATTTAATGTTTTCCCATTAATAAATCAACAGTAGCAGATGCGTCATCATCTGGCGTTGTCCACAACGGCATACTAAATGAAACCGGGGGTCAGTCTTGGTTGTTTTGGTGATTAACATAATCTAATGACTTGGAAAGATGAACAGGAGGTGAAGATAAAAGGGGGGGGGAGAGAAAAGGAGGGAAGAAGTGAGACGTTGTCTATTAAGGTCTCGCCTGTGGACAGGGTGAAAGGGCCAGTTTCCCATGCACGAGCAGCGCAGACAAGTCCTCTCTGGTTACACAAAATGTCTGCCTGTATGGCCACGCCGAGGGATATGAGCGTCATTTTTTTTTTTTTTTGCCTTGGTTATCTGAGAGCATTGTGCTTTTAGGCACCCTTGTTTGAGTGGCTGGCAGACACTTGAGTTTCTGCAGCAGATTAAAGGACATTTTAGCAGCTTTTTCTTGGGGCCAGGCCGTAAAAGCGCACAAAGGGAGCAGCTGCCACTAATGTAATCTACAATAGACTGCCGCAATGTAAAGCTGGCCAGTACTCTTTTGTTTTGCTTTTTTATTTTAATGCTATTCTTGACACCCTCTAACACTCATTTGTCTGCAAATTTGAATTTCTTTCCAAAGATGTGCGCTGAAAAGGTGGCGACAACGGGCGACAGTAATAAAGGCCATATGCCCGAAGGGCAAATGTGTATTTTTGATGTTTTTCCACAAATATCGCCGCAGTGGTGTCAAAGGTCCAAAGGATAACGGTGTGGTCAGCTTTGAAATGTGTCCAGACACTTTCGGACATATCTGTTGGCCTGCACAGTCTCAGCTGGATATGTATAGAAAGGAGCATATACGATCTTCCTCATGTGACCTTGCCCTACTCGGAACATTCCTCGGAATGCAACTCAAGCTGTACATATTTGGTGACCCTTGTGCCAGTCAGGGGTTGTCAGCTTCTGTCAAAATGACGGAGTGGATCTCTAGAACCTGAGTTCACGTTGGAAGACCTTAGCTGTCAAATCTGTCATAGGAGAACGGTGAGGGAGGGAGTAAATAGAGATGTATGAAAATGACCGATATCGATCTCAATTTTTTTAAAACTAGTTTTTATTTGAAAAGCAATAAAAAAATGACTTTTTGTTGTTTTTGAAATGCAAAGTAAGGACTGCAGTGGCAGCAAGTACGGGTACCATTCCATTCAACTGTTGAACGGGTTTTATTTAAAAAAAAACAAAAAACATTTCCCACAGAAAACAAATATATTTTGAATATTTTTTTCCCAGAGTCATTATAAGACATTTAACTCATTCACTATCAGCCGAGTAAAAAAAAAAAAAGGATCTTTGACGTCTTTAGCTGTCAATGGCAGTCAATGAGTTAATTTGTGTAACAACGTATCCCACTGAAAAGAAATATATTTTTTTACAGAGTCATTATAAAACATTTAACTCATTCATTACCAATTGAGTAAAAAATTCCATTTTTTGACGGATTTAGCCGTCAATGGCAGTCTATGAGTTCATGTGTAGGTCGCATTTGAAGTAACATTGTTATTCATCAAGAGTAAACTGATGTTAACCAGTCTAAATATTTAAGCTAGCAAAACTCTTTATGCATTCTCTTCATTTCCATGACGGGTAATAACCACAAAATGATGCACGTCACACAAATCTAAGCCTGAAATCAGCCACATTGTTTACTTCAATGACAACAACAATTTTAATTTTCACTCTGTCCTTCTTGTCAAATAATTGCGATCATCTCCAACAAGCATGGCACTGAAACACTCGCTAACTACGAACAAAAGTACGGGGACTTTTCTGCTAAGAATTGCAAGTCCACTTCGTTCACAGGAACTTTCAGTGTAAGTTTGGCTTCTCTTTTTCCTTCCATCATTGTCCTGTCAGAGCTAAACTTTAAAAAAAAAAAAAAAAAAAGTCTAAAGAGGAAAAACACACACATGCACACGGAGTTAATCCTTTTCTGCTGGCTGAAATCAGGTTGACTGTGCTTTTTTTTCTCAGCTTCTTTATCGAAGATAAGAAAATGTGCGGCACAGACAACTCAATGCAGGTTTAGCGAGGTGCACTGACGGCTCGTGCGATACGCTAAGAGTTGAAATTTAAAAACAATTTCAAAAAAAAAAATGCTGGTCCACTTCTCCACATTGTGTTTTATTCCGGCCATTTCCGTTTTAAAGCAACACTGCCCCGTTGGTGTTTTCCATTTGCCAGCAAAAATATTATAATTGGTTGCAGTTTCAAGCACACAAGACTTTACATTGAGAACCAGACATTTCCGACTGTAAATTAAGTTTTATAGCACATCAGAGAAGCAACGGCATAAACATCTGGCCCATAAATCTCAGGTGCTGTTGAAGCAGAGTGTAGCCTGAGACACTCGCTTCAAAAAAACATCCCCTGATTAGCCATTCATCCAAATTTGAACACAGACTTATTCATTAAAAAATCCAGCTCGTTAGCCGCTAGCCCGCTAACGACCGCCTCCATTTCACCAGTCTTGAAACTCCACTAAAGCTGCTGCATTATTCAAACCCCCTTCGTGCAAATACGTCCAGTATATGTCACACTCACCCATCGGCTGCACTTATTGTGTACATATCTGTGACGTGTCACTGCCTGTTGAGGAATGTCCGAGTTCAGTGACGCTCTCGGCACAGAAACGATGGATTCTACTTGGCCAAGCCAAGCCGAGCCAGAGAGGCCGGCTCGCGAGCCAATCCATCTGCACATGCGTGTGTCCTCACTTGCAGCTGGCTGTGAATAAATCCTTCTGTCACTAGAAGCGCACAGGCTTTCTGCGCAGATCCTATTCATTAACTCTTTCCGAAGGGACAAAGAATTCTCGCCGACGTGTACAGTACAAACGACGGGAAAAGGAATATATTGCTTATCCGTCTCCGATTGTGACCAATCGGCAGGGGATGTTTCTACCTGTCGCACTTTGTATTCTTCCGTTATTCCTCCCTCAATTGCGCTTCCATGTTGCCGCACATATGCACGCATGCATCATACATACTCCCACGCCAACGCCACATGTTTGCTTAAACCTGTTGACCCAATCGAAATAGCACTTACCCCCCCTTGATACCAGCTAACACACACACACACACACACACACACATGCGTCGCCACTCCCTTCTTTTGCTCCTACCCCCCCGGGGGTAGGTTGCTATACCTCCTTATAAACATAGAGATCTATAGGAGGCCAAGACCAAGACAGGTTCTTGGCATGAATGTAAAGGTAGTATTCCAGTCTGCTTTGAGATCTTAAAGCGAATAGCCTTGTTAAAAAGCTGATTTATGCTCTACAGCTGGGTACAAAGGAACTTACAGGTTGGGTATCTAATTAATATCATGCTCGCTACCGCTTTAGACCCTTGCATGTTCCCTGACATATCTCGAGGGAGGATAAGCGGAAGCGTCCACTTGCTGGATTTTTTAACACGGTGTCCATGATGTGGATGAACATCGAGTGGAACTAAACAGGCTCAGGTAGTCTCGTCATTCGGCGGCACGTGCAAGCTCTTTTTAAAAGCGCCCCGCCAGTGAGGTGATTACTCTCGCGACGTATAGGCGCTGTCGTCGAGCGTACTACACGCTGCTCATGCATTGCCGTGGCGGCTAATCATGCCACGTGTCTTCAATTAGAGGGGGAAGGAATCTGGCGCGGTGAGCTTGGAAGATGAAGAATTGTGTGGAGCGTGGCCTGCCGTTGCCCAACATATGGTCCATCCGTCTTTTGGATGGTTATTGATGGTAAACATTGCGTGTAGGTCATCACTGGCTGACGCAAGAAGAATATTGCATCCCACGCCGAATCATGCCAATGCAGATTATTCGATTAAGATTTCATGGGAGGGGGGGGGGGGGGTGTTTGTCATCAAGAATATTAAATTGAGTGAATTACTTTTCGAGCTAATCTATGAACTAGACAAATTAACCTTTAGGTATGTGACCGGCCGCCGTCTCGTTCTGCCACATCACTTCCTGTCTTCAACAGAATATCTTTAAGGAGCTGAACAGGAGGCATTTTTGCAATTTTAATCAGGATTTGAAATGTAACTGGGTTAGGAAGTGGCACAACAATGCTTTCTCGCCAATTAATTAGTAATGGGGGGGGGGACTGGTTGAGTGGTGAATGGATGCTAGTTGGTGAGGACATTTCGGTCTCTGTTAAACGGCATTTCGGATGCATCTTATAACCGTGTAATATATATGTAATATGTAATAATCTAGATATACCTCGCCATGGGAATTCACTCGCCGGCTACGTCTGACCCCGAGTTGCCGTTCGATCGTAAGAGTCAGGCCTTGTCGTTAACGCAGTCACACACAGCAGATGGGACGCGTGTTAAAGCCTCAGTCTCCACAGCTCTGGGCCACGGGACACGGCAACACACTAGTCCTCTTGTTTTAAACTTCCATGTCCTACCACAATGCCTTTAGGCGGTTTTGCATAATGCGCTGCTATGATTGGCCCAAGCTCACATGCCCTGGTCGTCTCAGCCTGCGGTGGTGAGGACCGGGTGAAAAATAACCACATGTTAAAACAGCTCTTGTTGACTTGGATCTCAATGATCGGGCATGGATGCCGTGTAGAACTTGCGGGTCAAAGTCGACTTTTCAGGAAGAGATATATGCCGTTCATTTTCGTGTTGACGATGAATTGCTTAATTTTCGCTTGATTTAGAGGAAACTTCTTGTCGTCATATTTGTATTATATATTATTACGGGCAACTAGAATAGGTCAACATTTATTTTGAGAGCCATTAAAAGTTATCTAACAATTCGCATGAGGAATTTCACTCCATTCACTCGTGCCCCCGACTAACAAAAGACACAAGTCATTGCTTGTCCGTTTCGTTTTTTATTTTTTGAGGTCGAAACAAGGGCTTGAGGGCAACGGCATACTTTAATAAAAGAGGGCAAATGCTTGCTTCAAGCATTTTTTTTTTGACACCTCATTTTGAAGTTTACAGTTAAATGGAAAATAAAACAAAAAACAATTACTTGTTGTGTTTTTAAAACAACCACGTAACTTTGGCTCGGGAAAGTCCGCGAGCTTCGTGTAAACACATGATGGAATACCATTGATGTTACAGTGATAGATGAATATCAAATATCGACCAAATATTTGAACGGAAACAAAATAATGTGTTTCGTATTTTCTGGATTATTAGGCACACCCGCATATAAGTCGCAGCAACCAATTTCGAAAAAAAAAAAAAAAACGTTTATGCACGTACAGAACAATTTTGTACTGTGAATGCACATAAAGGTACATAAACAAATTATTAAAACTGCCTTTTAACACGGCAACAACTTTTCGAATTAAAACAGAACTGACCCAAGAGAAAGAAAAAAAAAAATCGAGATTTATTTCGCGTATTTTATGAACTATAGAGCGCCCCTAGTGGTGAAAGAAAAATCCTTCTTCACTCTCCTTTAATTTATATAACTTGTTTTTTTCTCTCATCTTACTTGGTCAGTCACCCATCCCATCCCGAACAACGGTCCAGTTGTTTCATAAAGTCGCGGCAAAAGTCAATTCTTCTTTCGATATTCATCTTGCGCTTTCTTTTCCCTCCTTTTGCGATGCATCGCAATTCAATTTTGACACCAGCTGTAGTTCTGCGCAAACACGTTAGTCATTCATAATTAAAACCTGAAACATGCTGCTAAGTCTGATTTGCTAAAGATGGTAACAGCAGAGTGAATTTCACCATTTCGAAGAAAGGACTTATAATCAGATAATGTAAAAATGTGAATTTCATTCCAAGACTCATCAGAGGTGATTTCCAATTTGCTGTTCCGCCTCCACGAAAAGATGTGCAGATTACCCATAACCGTGCTCGCAATAATTTTTTTTTCCATTTCATTTGACTTTGCCGTACACTTTCCGGTTACAACTTTGGATTCACGCGTTAAAGGTGTATCAAACATGTTCCCTTTCCAAAGATCAGAATATGAATTGCTGTCGGAGAAATATTCATTTAACAATGTCTGTCAATGTGATTGCAGGTTGCAGTGGTGTAAAAATACACCGCATTATACAGAATCTGGTGAAATATTTTGCGTTCCCTTTGATTGGCAAGCTTTAATGTCATTGTTGTAAAAAAATTCAGAATGTCCACGATGAAAGAACTGGACCCGAATAGCCTTTTTTTTTTTTTTTTTGCAACAAGATGCAACATGTTCGCTTGAGTTCGTCATTGTCTCTTAGGATGAGTTTGCTTTTATTACTCTGTCTATCTTCCCACATGTCAGTGAAGACAGAAGAGAGCTAAAGCCGGGAGGTCAGATACTGAGCCCTCGATGCTCCGGTGAAGCTGAATCGCGTACCGGCAAATCGTATGCAGGCTCATAACGTGCTCCACTCATACGATCGCCAGAGACGAAACAGTTTTGACAGTGTCGAATGCCCTGCCCCGGGGGCCTTATCATCCTCTGCTGCTTGCTTTCCTCCCTCTTCAGTTTCCACTCCCCTGATGCTATCTGTCCAGAGATTTATGCAGAAATGTGCAGCTCGCCGACCTCCTGGTCCCCCTCCATCCTTTCTGCGGGGACGCCAGCCTGTCATAAGCTGAGCGCTGCAGAGATAGTGAATCTCGCGCTGTTGTCTTAGGGTGGGACTATCTTTGCCCGTGCTCTCCGAACCTGGATCTTACATGTCAGAAACAAAAGCAGCATTCTTAAAAAATAAAAAAATAATTAAAAAAAATTATATATATATATATATATATATATATATATATATATATATATATAAATAAATTATTAAAATATTTATATATATATAAATGTAAATGTATTCAAATATATCTATATATAGATATTTAAATATATATTTTTTAATAATATATATATATATATATACATATATATATAAATTACAAAAATATTTTTATATATATATATATATATATACAAATATAAATTATTAAAATATATATATATATATATATATATATATTACTAAAATATTTATATATATATATATATATCATATTTTATTATGATATATATACATATATATATATCATATTTTATTATGAGATTTTAATTTAATATTTTTTTATAATAATAAATATAATAATATTCGTCCTTATTCGTTCCTTCATTTAATATGCAGTATTTCAAATAGATCTTTAGCTGCCGAACACTTCACATATCCCCTCTGATGTTGCTCGACGCTCCCTGCCCATCTGGGATGTTACCCGAGTCCAAAAATACTCCTGCTTGATTAAGTCTACTATGTACCTGGGTATGTGTGCTTAAACTGACAATCGGCAGTTTCTTTGAATCCTTTCTTTTATTTAATGCCGACTCCACTGAGGGTTGGCTCATCTGACAGCGGTTTGATCCTGCAAAGCGCATCCCGACTCAATAAATAATCTCTGCAGATGCTCGCATAAGTGACGGTCCATTTAATTAGACTAGTTAAGATTGGAGGCCCAGAGGCCTTTTTTTTTTTTCAATGTACCATTAGAGCAACGATGAGAAACAACAACGTCCAGCCTCCCACTGTTGTTGGTAAGCAGAGAACAAATAATGAGACACGGCTGGCCCGGATTATTACAAGGTCGATCGGACCGAGTGGCAGCCGAACGCGATGCTTCCCATCTGAGCTCAGTTTGAATGGATGGAGGCTTGGATGGAGGGGTTTAGTGATAACTGGCTGAATGTGTGGTTGGATGGTCAGTTCAAACGGGATTCAATGGCCCAAAAAAGATTAAACAGTGAGATGACACAGGGAAACGGTCACTGTGGCGCTCGCTTTAAAGCTATCGTGGCAAGTGTGTTTCCATCCCTTATCACTCGGCGTCCACCCACCTGGCCACCGCATACCCAAGGGAACATTTTTGAGATCAGTGATTTTTTTTCCAGCATTTTCAATTGATCACTCTGATTGGCTGTTAGCGAGCAAGTCAGTGTCGTCGACTGAGACAAATTATCTAGCAAATTGTTGCTTTTTACTTAAGATTTGTTTCGGCTTGATTATGAGTTTGATGGGGCCACCCCACTGAAAAAAATTCTCTCGAGCTTCTGATATATTTGTTCCCAGACCCTCTCCGACCAACATGCATGTTTATCTGAAGATCCGTTTGGCCCCGCTTGTTCGTCCGTGCCAGCGCAAATTTTCTTTTTCATTTCCTCCTCGTTACCGTCTTAGGTCTCTCTCTTTCCAGTGCGTGTGTGTGGCGTATGTCGTGGTTAGTGGTCGGCTTCTCTCAAATGTCTAGTGTGTGTGACTCTCTGCTACTGCAGGCCACTTCAGACTCGTAAAAGGTTTGGATTTAGGCCTGGTCGGCTGGCTGGCTTTCTGTTTAGTAAACAGCATTCCCTGTATCCGGCTTTGTCTTAGAAACAAGTGTTGGTCAAACAAACCTTTTGTCTGCGGCCATTGGCTCAGCACGCCGCAACGAGTTTGGCCTGTGACAAAGACGTGAGTGTGTGAGCAAGCGTGTGTGGAGTTGTGGGACAGAGAAATACAAGCACGGTTTGTTGGAGGTAAAAGATAAGTAATAGGTCACTCTGCAGATCTGTTAGTGGTTTTCTTACTCAAATGAATGTGAATCACTCGTAGATTTTTTATTTCTCTCATTCAAGAATGAATCTAGTCCTATTTGTCAACATCCTTCCGCGACTTTAGGCCTCTATCTCACTGATCGACAAAGGCGAGTGTTTGCGCACGGCCTGAATGTTTTTTTTTTCCGTCAGGGTTCAATCAAGGTTGCAAAGACGTATTTTCGGGTCCAAAAGACGCGGCGTACGTATTTCTGTATAACACATACAATTGGCGCGCCGCTCTATGAAGCTAACTCACGCATGCTAGCTCATGCATGCTAGCTCGCGCATGCTACTAGCTAAAAATAACACAAAAAGATTACTGTAATAGATTCTGGGAGCCAATCAGCCTCAGCCAATCAGATGGCTGTTTAGGGAGACGTGAGTGGTGTGCTTTGGGTAGTGTTTTTTTTTATTCAGGGAATAATTGGGACTTTAAAGTGCACCTTATGGTGGTGAAAATACGGTACTCTCGCCAGACATTCGCAAACAATTTATGGTCACAAACTATTTTGTTTTTTTTTGTCACCATCAAATTTTCCTTTGTGATTTAATGAACCCTGACGAAGAAACAACATTTGCTACGTTCGCTAATGCTAGCAAGTCTTCGCAGCTCAGTGAGATGTTTGTGAAGGTCAATGAAAGAAATTCATTCAATAAGAGTTTTAATAGCATCCTCCTCTCCTCGTCTTCATCAACGTACCTCGTCCCAGTTCACCCTTCACCTCTGTCCAATCCCTGCCCGTGAATACACTAATGACATAAACAGACTAGTAATCACATTAACGAACGTTACGGCTGAGGTGCTCTTAAGAGGCACAGTATTGACAGCCCTCAGTCTTCCCGAGGCACAAATTCCCAACACCTATAAACACTTTTGAATATTGGCAAAGACCCGCTATTAGCATAATCACTTTAGAGGTGTGTGAGTGCTCCCAAGCTCAGGCCACTGATAACTTTTCGAAATGGCGATGACATGTGATGTCCCCGTTCCCCGTCGTCTCCTCGGCTGGTGCCATCCTCTTCTTCCTTGTCCATTTGGAAGACCTGCATGGTAATCCTGTTAGCTCCTTCCTCCATTAGCTAAATGACCAATCTCATTGAGAGCTACGTGGCCTTACCAGGACAAGCAGACCTCAACTGTAGGTGGTGAAGGACAAAACAAAAACTGGAGGTCAAACCAAGGCACTAAACTTTTTTGGTACTTGGCTCGCAAGTTACACGGCTGGATGGATTGAAAGAGAAAGCGAGATTTGTGGATATATTTTGTTTGCTGACGCCATGGGATATTATGTGTTGTTTAGATTTTTGAGCACGTTTACAGGACAATATTTGATTTGTCTTCCACAGAAGATAGTCCCCAAATTAAGGAACACAGGTGTCAAACCTTGATGTAATCTGTGCAGATAAAATGCATATATTAGACTGGAATTGGAGATTGGCTCACCGGCAATGGAATGTATCAAATATAAAAAATTTTTAACTCCCGATGCATTTCAAAGGGCATCAATTATATGTGAATTTTTGGATTTCACAAGCTGTACTGGTCCCTTTTCCAATAGTCTGGGTTAACTGTAAATATATTGTTCCAAAAATATTTTTGCATTTAATTAATGAAATGCTTGTTGTTTGTTTCATATTATCAGTAGTTTACATGTTTTTATTATGATTTTTCTTTTTTGTTATTGCAAACATTGGCCATTTTGGCCACTTATTTTGGCCGAGGTTTAAAGGGCCATAATCGTCTTCCCTCAATACTGTTCTTTTTTTTTTTATTGATCTTTGTATTTTAGCTTTATTTGTTAGACCGTTTCTAGAAGAGTGCTTTGACTGTGACATAGACGGTGACACCTGAGTGGCTTTAAAAATCCTGTCTGTGGGATGGCCCACTCGCACAAAAAAAAACAAAAAAAATCCTGTCCAGTCCTGTCCTGGTGAAAACAACTCCCACCCCCATTCTTCTTTCCCACTCCCGTTTTATTTTATACCGGATAATCTGGCTCCCTGCACCTACGAACGTTTTCTCCTGTCCCGTTGATTCCCGTATTTCCGAAAAAATGTCATCCTCTGTTCTCAGGTGCAATTATTTCCTTGCCTCATCCTTCGTTGAACATTTTCAAATGCATTCTAGTTCTGAAAATGATCAGGAGGACCACATTTCATTCTTTGTGTTGCAATGTCACAAAATGACTTTGACGGGTTTGTTCATTTTCCTCGTCTTTCTTCGACTTTTGCGACTCTGCTTTCTGTCCCGTTCCTTCTTCATTCCGTCTCCTCTTTCTTCCCCATCGTTCTCTTTTCACTTTTAATTTAGTCTTCTCTGCCATTACTCCCCGAAAGACCCCTTTCTCAGCCCTCGCCATGAAATGGTAGCTACAGGGTTTATCAGTGCGGTTTCTCCTTTCGGCTGATCCTATTTCAAAGGGACTAAGAGATCCAGCATTAGGCCAAGCTCTTCTACTCTCGGGTCCTAACTCACCGCATACTGGAAGCGGAGAGCCAGACGGGCAGAATGAGTACTTCTTTATTCCATTAGAGGACAGATGTGTTTAGAAGATCATTCTTGCTTCACACATCTCGCTGGTATAAAAAGCCCTTCGAGGCCATCAAACGGCATGTCAGAATAATGTTTCTCCTTTTAAAAAAAATAAATAAAATGTCCTTCCGTCTTTTTGAGGACAGCTATTAAGGGGGGGGGGAGTGGGCTTATTAAGATATCCACTGCCATGCAGCTGGGCCTGCTTTTTTTTTTTTTTTTTTTGCATGCCCATCAGTGTGTCCACTACATTGCTAGAATAACAATTATTTTGTTGCTGGTGGCACGAACACTGACTAATTCCGGGGATGTACTCGTGATTGCACAAGACATGCTGCTTTTGTCACGTCGGAAAATGAATTGACTGGCGACATGGAAATGCTGTGTTGTGTCCTTCACAAACGTGTCATTAGGAATGTCCCCTTCACGCCACACTTGTCTCCTTCCTCTGATCCGCCTTCCTTGCTTTCGGTCTTGACTTCCAAGATCCTGCAGTGCTTTTCCTTTTTTCTCCGTCGATTGCAAAGAGTCTCCGAGGAGCACACACCCCTCATTCCAGCCCACCGCCTGCGATATGTCTTTTCTCGTTTACAATGATAGAAAAAAAATGATCGGTTTTCCTCCTCATGCATATATATACACCATCTGTTCACACACAAGGTGAGGAAATATATATACGGGCTGATAATCAAATCAAAGTGAACGGTAGCTATAAACGTAGCCAAAGTCAATGTTATAAGCAAATTTTATTTTTGCTTGTGAGAGGGGGAGGGAAAAAAAAACACGTATGGACAAATGGGTGTTTATGATGGAAAAAAAAAAATTCCATAGTGGGTCAAAGCCCCTTGCAGGTGGCAACAATTAACTGTAATTTTTTTCAGATTGTAATGATCCATAATTTACTCGTGTACCCCCTCCCAACTCCTTTCACTCAGAAGAAAAAAAGGTTTTGCATGGAGGTTTGATTGGGTGCACATTTTATGCCATGTTCTCGTCTTGAAGTGAGATTCTTCGGAGGGGGGGTGGGGGGAGGGGGGGGGCACGACGGTTATGGACACATGGAATAGAAAGGAAGCACACAACATTATTGCTCATCCACAACATATTTTCTTTTCTCTCAGCGGCAGTCTCTTCTTACTGTCCCATCTTCACCTCTTTGTCTCGCTGCCGCAGCGGGTTTTTAATACATGCAAGCCCGTCCACCATCTTAGGGATCACGCTCTCGGGCAAGCTTTACGTCTTCCTCGCACTTCTTCTTGGCCACCAGTGGATAACAATCTTTTTTTTCATTTTTTTTTATGCAAATCATGTCAGAAATGAGCCCCCCCCCCCTCGTGAAAAACAAAAAAGGAAATAAATATGGGGAAGCTGAGAGATGAAAGACGGTGCACATTTGCAAGTGGCGGATGCTTTTTATTTAGCATATCTCTCACTTCTGCTTTCCCCACCTTCTCCTATTCTATTCACCTGAGAGGATTTAAATAAATCCGTACAGCGTCAGATATAAAAGCAATGCATGAAATGCATTTTGAAAAGTGCATCCCTAGTCACAATTTTCCATTTTTGCTTATAGGGAGGATCTGTGCTTTTTCAAATGCTGCCATATTTTAATAAAAGGTGACCTTGTATTTATATTCACAGTAAATATGCAACATTAAAAACATTGTGCGCTCCAGCTCGGTTACTCGGTAAACAAAGCCATAGAGGTGGGCGAGTGTGTTTCGCAAGATTGGGAACGCATTGTCAGGCTAAGCGCAGGTCTGTGTATACGGACTCATTGCAGAAAAATATCCCGTGTCTATTTTCTGCTTTAAAATGATCCAATGATTGTTTTTATTTTAAATTTTTTTGATTGTATGGTACGGTATTACACACATTGTCGTTTGCCTTTCAGAAATTTTATGTTAATATATGTTCAGAGAATAACATTGATTTCTGTCCGCCAAAGGTATATTTGGTCTTATCGATAAAATATTTTAATTATTTAAAATTTGTAATAAAAAAATTAATCATAAAATTTTAAGAGCTCATTCCCAGACTTTTATGTCAAGCTGAACTATAACAATATTAAATGTGCTACTAACTACAAATCATGGAAAGCATTATATATCAATTTCAACCAATTAATTATTTTTGTCTTGATGTTTAGTGTGTTGATGTGCTTCGCTGGCTTTGAGGAACTGAAAATGTTGTTTGATAAGATAAATGGATGAATTTGCGGATGTCAATTGTTTGAACCAAAATTAATAATGAACTATAATTAAATTATTTGGAATGACTTTGGTGAGGCAGCATGGGTTCAATTCCCAAATGCGGGTGTGAATGGTTGTCTGTCTCAAAACGTGAAAGCTCTTGATGCAATCTTTTTTTTTTATCCATTTAAAATGTAATGCATTTAAAATGCCACTTTTTCAATAACATTTGATTGATTGTTTCTGTTTTGCGACAGATAAAGACGAGCCCAGCAGTTACACCTGCACCACATGCAAGCAGCCCTTCACCAGCGCCTGGTTCCTTCTCCAGCATGCTCAGAACACCCACGGCTTCCGCATCTATCTGGAGAGCGAACCAGGCAGTCCGCTCACCCCTCGTGTAGCTGCAGCCCCTGGAATGGGGGGTGACTGTGCCTCATCCCAGCCTCCTCTTCACGCTGTGCACCTGGCTGAAGGTAGTCCTTACAGCCTGCTGCGAATGCCGGGGTCCGGGTCCGGACGAGATTCAGTATCTACTCCTCGAGAGGGTCGTTATCCCCGGACCCCGCCCCTGTTCAGCCCGCCCCCGCGTCATCACCTCAGTCCCGATGACTTGGCCCTGGCCACACACCATCCTAGCGCCTTTGACCGGGTGATGAGGCTCAATTCGATACCCCTTGAACCACCCCCAAACATGGACTTCTCCAGACGGCTCCGTGAACTCGCTGGAAACGCCACAGGAGCCTCACCGCCGCTCTCCCCTAATCGACCCAACCCTATGCAACGGATTCTTCAACCATTCCAGCCTGGCTCAAAGCCTCCATTCTCTGCAACACCGCCGCTTTCCACCTCTCAGTCACCTTCAGGCTCGAGGTCTACCCCCAATGCCACATCCAACGCAGCTCAACCGAGCACGCCGTTAAAGGCAAAGTCTTGCGAGTTCTGCGGGAAGACTTTCAAGTTCCAGAGTAACCTTATCGTCCACAGACGTAGCCACACGGGGGAAAAGCCATTCAAGTGTCATCTGTGTAACCACGCATGCACCCAGGCGAGTAAGCTAAAACGACACATGAAGACACACTGTCAGAACAAGTCTTTGGTGCTTAATCCCAAGTCAGAAGATGGACTTTCCACGGCCAGTTCTCCCGAGCCGGGTACCAGTGAGCTGATGGGCAGTGCCACGGATGCTCTCAAATCGGTGGTGGCCAAGTTCAAGAGTGAGAAGAATGGTCTGATGGCCGAAAACGGAGAAGAGGAGGAAGAGGATGAAGAGGAGGAGGAGGAGGAAGAGGAGGAGGAAGAGGAAGAAGAGGAGGAGGAAGAGGAGGAGGAGGAAGAGGGTGAGGAGGAGGAGATGGAAGGCAAGCCTGCGGTTGGAGATCTGGAAGAGGAGAGGAACGACTATCGCTTTAGTCTGAGGTTAGAAGGGGCTCGCCACCACCAAAATAGTGTGGCCCTGCACCCTCGGCGGCGGAGCTCCTCGCAGGAGCCCGCTGATGACGATTCAGCAATGGAGTCCGACCGGGCGGATGATGTGACCACGACGACAATTAATGGTCTGGGGCCTTTATCCACGGACGGTCTATCCAGGAAGTTGATAGGCGGACGCATTAGCCCCGGCTCCCTGAGTCCTCCGTCTAAACGGATCAAGGTGGAAAAGGATGTCGACCCCCCAACCCCCACGATCGCAAACTCCGAAAACGTCTACTCCCAGTGGCTGGCCGGCTACGCTGCCTCACGACAACTCAAGGACCCCTTCATCAACTTCACCGGTGGAGATTCCAGACAATCGCCCTTCGCCTCCTCATCGGAGCACTCGTCGGAGAACGGCAGCTTGCGCTTCTCCACCCCGCCCGGCGAGCTCGACGGCGAACGGGCCGCTTCGGGACGCAGCGGCACCGGCAGCGGGGCCAGCACGCCCCACGGCGGCAGCGGCAACGGCAGGCCGAGCTCCAAGGACGGCCGGCGCAGCGACACCTGCGAGTTTTGCGGCAAGATTTTCAAGAACTGCAGCAACTTGACCGTGCACCGACGCAGTCACACTGGAGAGCGACCCTACAAGTGTGAGCTTTGCAGCTACGCCTGCGCCCAGAGCTCCAAGCTCACGCGCCACATGAAAACCCACGGACAAATGGGAAAAGACGTTTACAAATGTGAAATCTGCCACATGCCTTTCAGTGTCTACAGTACTCTGGAGAAACACATGAAGAAGTGGCACAGTGACCGTCCTTTAGCGAACAACATCAAGACTGAGTAGGCAAAGAACAGCATGTTGTACACTTTCTCTTTCAAGCTCCTGCGGCTGAAAATGCAACCCTGGCGATGTCGCCGACAGATGAACGGAATGGACTACAGGGTCAGACCACAGTACACGGTACGGCCCTGTTATCGTTCCCAAACCACTGGGGCAATCCTCTGAAACAAAACGTGTTGAGCCTTTCTATTGTGCAATAATTTACACATTTTTTGATATATATATATTTTTTTTTTTGTAACTGGACAGCATGCTCAGTGTGTTCATGGCTACTCTAAAACTCTCAGTGACCGGTGGCTTTGGTTGTACTCGTGTTGCTGTCCACCCTTTTGATTTAGCCGTCGTGTTTGAACCCTCGCTGCAGAAAGTGCGTACTCTTTTTACATATCATGTACAGTTTTGCTCCCGAGCATAGTGGGACGGTGTCATATTAGGATTCAAAGTTCAAGAAAAAGCAGGGTGACATTTAAAACTGATCTTTGTGAATGATTTTCCATGCAAGATAAGACGTAAAATACCTATATGTATATAAATATATAGACATGGATTGGGCTGCCTATGAAAATGCTAGGCACGGGCACCATGACTTATTTCTTTTACAAACAATGAAATTAATACTATGGTGTAAAATGACAACAAAGAGTGCCTTGGATATTTTACCTGCATTAGTTAATCCTCCCTTTTTTTTTTTTTTTTTTTGCTATAAGCTCGGCGTTTCAGATGTAGATGATTACAGGACATTTTGTGCACATGTGGAATAAACAGGTCCTTGCATCAAGCACCTCTACAACCCTGTCGTGTTGTGACTGAGCAGAGCATTAAGAAACCAGCTGAAAAAAAAAACGTTTATTTCTGGTCAATCATTTATCTGCCCGACTGTATATTTTCATTCTTCAGATTGTAATTCTGTTTACTAGCATGCTACATGCTCAAAATGGTTTGTGGAGTTTTTTTTTTTTGGTTTGTTTTCTGGTACATGTGTATCATACTGAGAGGGTACTCTGATGAGTTGTTTTAACCAACGTGAAGCTCTTAATTTTCCAGAGTGTTTGTTTTCTTTGAAAATGAATTTTCGTTCTTTTGTGTGTTTAAGTAAGACATTTTTTTTAAGTGTAATCCGGGCAGTCTGTGTAGCCAGCATTAACTTGAAGACCACAAAGTAGGGTTTATTTTTATTTTATTTTTTTTCATCAGGCAGATTTGGGTTTTGGTGATGGTGGGGATACTTGGTGTCGGTCGGGGTTATGGGAAGGGAATGGGAAATAACCAGATGTCTCTACAATTCAAACGTTCTATGCCCCCTTTATAAACAACTAACATCCAAATTTAAAATACAGTATACACCCTCTTCCACATACGCACACGCAGTATTTTTTTTTTCTTTTCGAATGACTTGTTTTAACTCATTTAAATTGTAGTACTTCCTCTCACCACCCTGACATTTTTTTGAAATGATTATAGCACTTGTCACTCAGCCTACAGTCTGTATCTGTCTCTCTAATCGGAGGTACAGTCGGTTGAGTATAAAATGAGGACCGGACGACATATCCGGGACTATTTACGTGCACTGTTCCGTTTCCCCAGTTTACAGGTGGATGCTCAAGGGAAAAAAAAAAAAAACGTGGCTCTTGTGCTGACCGATGCAGTAACTGTGGTGTCATTGAATACAGAAGAAAAAGTATGACGGAAAAATAAAAAATAAATGAAAGTAAAACTAAATTTATAGAAGAAGAAAAATGAATTAAAAAGATTTGCTTAATATGACCAGTTTGGTTAAATGCAGAAAATGTCATTGAAATGTGCTGCATCATACTAACCTTAAAAATATACCCTTCAGTACAGAAAAACTTAAAAGAACGCTTTTTTAAAATTTTTTTTTTTTTAAACCAACGAAATTGTGTAGCTGATTATTATAATTTTTTTTTTAAAGTACATGTCATCGTCTTTTGGGGAGAGTTTTATTTAAACGGTCATTTTGATTTGTATTGATTCTCTTTCTTGTCTTGTTGACATTCACGACTTGATCACTATGTATTGAATTGTAATGAACATGTCTTGTATCTTTTTTTTTTTTTTTTGCCTTTACTGTACACAATTCTTCAGGTTGAACAAAATATTTTACATCGGGGGAGATATATGATAAATAAATATATAGAGAGAACTTAAACACATAGGAAGATGCACACTCATGTAAGTTCCTAAGTTCAAAATACATTTATGGTTGACTTTTTTTTTTTTTTTTTGTATTTAGAATTGCATTTGAAATTAATGTTCACTTAGTGTAGGCACTTATAGTATTTATGTTGGAGCCTGTATTTTTAATGGTTTTTGCCTGTACTCTTTAAAGGTTTCAATGTACCCATTTTTCTGTAGTGAAAAAAAAAAAAATCCCAACAAGCTGCCTCCGTATATTTTCTTAATTTGGCAGGATAATATAGTGTGAATAATTTGTATGCTTGAAAATAAGATTGTTTTTCAAAACTAAAATGTTGTGGTGTTCTTCAAGGGTGAGAGGTCATATGATGACTTTTTCAGGCAGTCCTGCTGGACTTAACCACAATGAGGTAAAAACAGGTGGTTGTACATATCTCTCTCTTTTTTTTTTTTTCTATGTTTGTCTCCTGCCATTTTATATGCAGTAATACAAGCTATTGTTGGGTTTTATTGTTAGCCAACTTTTTACTGTCCTTAAGCATGTACCACCTGATAACATTCCAGCTGTTGATGAAAAATAAAACGTTTTTTTTTTTCATATGCAATCAGTCCATCCTAAATCTGAAAAGCAAATGTTTTTTTTTTTTTCTTTTGAATATTTTATTATTTTTCCAATTTATTTCCTGTTGTATTTTACTTTGCCGAAACAACCGCAGCGATTGATTTACATCGGGTACATGTCATACCATATGCAAGTGATATTGTCAATATGAGAAAATGATGGTTTGCTTACCTGTCGTTCGAGCAGATCCATGTTTCAGCCTGATCTGGTCCGTGTTCTGTACTCTTTTCTGCTATCACGTGAACTTGAAGTTGACATTGGTTGACATTATTTATTATGACTGTACACCCACATTCACTATATGCTCTGTTCAGAACACAGCAAAATGTGTCAGTTTATTGACCCCCCCCCCACACACACACCTTTGTGATGAATTCTGTTGGCTTGGTTTCTTTGTTTGATGACCAAATGTCACAGATCAACATTTGAGAGTTCCTGGTCAGCATACAAATGTTATTCCGATTTTTCAGTTGTGGTAATGCCACTGTTTTCAGCTGTTGCCTGCATTTTTCTCTTCACTCAGCCATTTTGTCTTGGGAAAAAAAATAAAACGTATGACATACATACTGTATATCATGCTTATGTTTTTCACTTCATACATACACACACACACATCAAGTACCAACAAGTCTACCAAATGCACAATAGAACCTTCACATTCCATGTCAGAGATGCGCCTCAACCTCTGATTTTTTTTAGCGGTAGAAACAATTTTCCTCTAAGAATCAGGTAATAAAAATACATATGTAAAAATACAAAAAATTTATTCACTCTCCATTTTTAAGTAGCGGCAGGTTGTGCGTTTTGTAACCAATTTACGCCACCTCTTAATACCATGACCACATTGCAATTAAAGAAACTGCCAATATTTAAAAAAAATATATATATAATAATCTGGAACAGCTCAGAATCAATATTTATTTAATAACATTTACGCAGCTCACCAAAATAGACAATTTGTGTTTTAGAAAAGTTTCAGTCCGTTGACATGGAGCAACAGAAAAGCATAATATGCCAATGTATCGCTCGTGGGCAGAAATTGTCTTCCGCCGCAAATGATGCTGCAGGAGGAAATTAATTATTTTTGCATGATTTCTTATCATGGAAAAAGTTCACTGAACGAGGGTCCAGTGAAATGCATTTGTTTTCTTATGAAATCTTTGTAAATCCTCGTGAAAACCCAAGTATAGCGTCTGAAGCTTTCATATTCCATCCTGTTTCTTTCCCTATCAGCTCTCATCTTTGTCCTTCCACACCACATTTTCAGGTTGTTATTGTGTCTCACCGTACACCATGTGCCAGTCCATTTTTTTTCCCCCAAGATATTCTGTATTCAACTTCATAAATATCTTCCCATGTCCAAATCCCAATCTTCCCTCCCCGCCCCCTGCCTGCTGAGGCACCGGAGGGCAATGTGACAGAGTAATCACTCTTCTTGTCCTGGCCATGGTGCTGTTTGCCTAGCAGGGCCAGATTAAAGTTCACAGATAGAAAGAGGTTCCTGCTTAGGCCAGGTGTTGACAGTTAAGATAAAGCAGAGTTGTAAGGAAGTGGGGCTGGTCGGGTGGGTGTTGGGAGAAGAATTGTTAGCTTGTGTGTGTTCTCCCGCACCCTCCCCATCTTCCAAGTTCAATGTCAAGAGACCAACAATGGCCATCTTACAAATCCTAAAGCGGCAACAACCCTATAGCAGGCATACCATATTTTCCGGACTATAAATCGCTACTTTTTCTCGTAGATTTTGAACCATGTGGCTAATCCAGGGGTGGGCAAACTTTTGGATTGGCGGGCCACAACGGGTTCTAAAATTTGACAGAGGGGCCGGACCGGGAGCAGATGGATGGAGTGTTTTGGGAACCTCACCTCATCGGAGAATTTTTTTAAAAATTAATTTTAAATGAAAGTGAACTAAAACATTACAACAATATAGATGTATTTGAAAAACCTCGGTATTTAGAAAATAAATGTAACTCATTTACTGCCGTTGACGGCTAAAGACGTCAAAGATCCATTTTCTTTTTTTTAACTCAACTGGTCGTGAATGAGTTAATTTATTTCAAGTGCGGCGGGCCGGATTAAAACATTTAACGGGCCGCAAGTGGCCCCCGGGCCGTAGTTTTCCCACACCCGGTCTAATCCATACATAGACACATTATGATCACAAACTGTTCTTTGAGGAACGGCAATAAACGTCCAACGTTACGCTACATTCTCTTCTTATAGGCGAGGAACATAGTTTGGTGTTGGTTCCTTTACTGATAGTTCCCAAAAAAAAAAAAAAGGTCCCTCCCTCCTTTTGCTCTCTCTTACTTCATCCTTCTGTCCTGACTTGCCCGTGTGTGTTTAAAGCAAGGTAGGCCTCCCAAAGCATAGCTGAGGAAATCCTGTAAAAGAGAAACTCTCTGTGTTGAATCCCCCTCTCTAATCCTCATAATATGACCCTGGTCCTTATTTGCCGCTCTTCTGATTACCTCCATTCTTCTTCCTCTAGTTTTTTGGACTTGGTCTTGCTTTTTTTTTTTTTTTTTTTTGGAGTCCAAGTGAGAAAAGGAAGACTGAAGAGCAGAGATGGAGAGGCAGACTGCAGCTGTGCGGTCCAACAGTGAAGAGGGGGCCTCGTCCGGACTCCTTGGAACAATATAAAAGCACTAATCACCTCGGACAGCTGACACTCAGTGCCACACGCACACACACACACATATGCCCACATGCATGCAAGCACAATACACACACACACACGTCCGAGGATTGTAGGGTGTAAGGAGAGGAGCTCTGCCCGGACAAGACTTGCAGGTCTGGCCCAGCAAGAAAACAAAGTCTGTGTTATGTCTATAGGTAGCAGCGCTTCAGGGCTGAAATGCTTTCACAAAAACACGCACCTACACGCATACAGTAAAGCTAACTAACTAAGACATTCACATGAGATTAAACGTGTGGACATACTTTAATGGCAAACTTAATCGAGATGAAAATAAAACAGCAATAAGTTAAATATCATATAATCTGGAGCGGAAACATAATCAAGCAGACACGCACACACAAAAGTGTCTTCGGGAATGTGACCTTTCCCCAAAAGCCTCCCTTTCCTGCCCTGGCTCCCCTCCCCCTCTGGCTGTGTGAAGACTGAAGAGGTCATGGGTCAGGTTTTGGGGGGCTTGAGATTAGGTTTCACATGACTGAGCACCTTTGTTGGGGCAGGCCAGCAGAAAGGAAACGTCCAGGAGGGTAGCTGTGTCTGTCTGAGGAGAGCGAGAAATGGGGGAGGGGAGGAGGGGGGGGGCGAAAGACGAGACAGGGGGGCTGGATGGATGGATGGCTGAACTTGAAGTTTGGCAAGGCTGAAGTTGAAGTGCGAGGGAGGAGATGGATCATGGAAGAATCAAAAATAACCAGAAAGGCCTCACCTGCATTCCTCACTCTCGAGCTATAGACTCCGCCTCAAATTCTCTCTCTGCCTTTGCAGCTTCTGTGTCAGGCTGCAGTCAGCCGGTGTCCTCAGACACTACCAGCAACATTGTCATGGCTGAGACAATAAGTGCTGTAACTTTGATGTGGATTTCCTTGCTTGGAAGGCTCACGCAAATGTGTGCGTGTCGGTTATTTGAACACCTCAGAAAACAAGAGAAGGGGAAGATTTTTTTTTTTTTTTTTTTTGGGGAACGGCCTGCAACAGTTTCGACTAAATGAGTTACAGAGGTGGGACTGGTACTGCTGATGGCTTCCAGATAAGGTTGAAAACTTTGACCTCACACTGAAAGAGAAGGACGTGGGGCGGAGGTTTCAGGGTGAAGGAATGTCTTGAATATGTGCTGACCATAATTGACAGAACAATTTTCGTTTCATGAGCAATCAAAAGGCAGCCGTAGGGTATTATTCTTCATTTTGATATTGCGGCAAGCTTTTCCGGTGCGCGCGTGGTCATGCATGTGTGTCCGAGTCACCACAGTATCACAGAGGAGTCTTACATTTCAAAGATATACATTATTATAAAGAAATGATAAAGAAAACTTTTGAGAAGATTTTTGGCGTACTTAAACTCATTCACTACCAACTGAGTAAAAAAAAAAAAGACGTATTTAGCCGTCAATGGTATTGAATGAGTTAAAGGGGACAACTCTGGACATCAGTGCTTCGCAAATAGTGGGGCGGGCCCCCCTGGAGGGGTGCGGGTAACCCTGGGGAACATGCTTTTTTTCCGCAGTATGAAAATAAAGTGTAATTGCACCTCCACTCCAGTAGTTGGCAGTGGCGCTCTCATTGCGAGTATTCATTTTACGGTGTAGATTTGTTTTTCGACGAAAATGCTATTATTTATAGTTGTGGTGGAGTTTGGTGAGTGTTGTGAATTGTTTTCTTCTTGCTGGGGGTGTGTTCGTTGCTGTCCCCGTTGCATTAACTCATTCACTACCAGCCAAGTTTAAAAAAAAAAAAAAAAAAAAAAAAAGGATCTTTGACGTCTTTAGCCGTCAATGGCAGTAAATGAGTTAAAGATCCCAGCTTGATGAAGCCAATTTTTTTTTTCCGTTTCCCAATCCAAATAGTTCTTACATTGCTGTCAATGTAACTCATCCACAGCACACTAAATGTGTCTCATTGCCGAGCCCGTTGACAGACAGGTGAGCTTCACGGGTGAGGAAGGTGAACCAAATCCCAGGCAGTGGATTCCAGAGATCATCTGATTTGACCTTGACCTGTGGAGTCTGTTGCTTGGAGTGCTCCAACTGCCAAAGCCGTCACGGCTAAAAACAGCATATCCGCGTGTGTGTGTGTGTGTGTGTGTGTCATAATCTGTAACATGTGGACTTTCTATAAGGACGGATGTATTTTCTGTGCTGATGGTGATATTTACATGATGGCACGGCTGTTCTTCAGGTACACTGCTTTGGAGAAGAATTTATATGACCTGTAAAAGCGGGTTATATCTGACTCCTGTGTTCTTTACAGCGCACGCGGAGGAAGATACTTTACACTCGACATTCACTCGACACCTGTTTACCATCCTGCGAATAAAGAGGCAAAGTTCATTGGCTGCCCTCTTTCGACCACTGGTTCCATTGGTGACCTTTGTGTTATGGCCTTTAGAATGGTGCTTCGTCAAGATTCATCGAGTGGCTGATGTTACACTAATTTATAAACAGTTGTCTTATTTTGATGGGGCGGAATCATTTCACCGCGTTATTTATTGTGAAAAAAAACAGATTTCATGGAAGTTGGAAACAAGTACAGAGTTTGACATGTCATGTCCAGAAGCTACTTTTCATTTATACAATGCAGTCTCCTAAAGGTGGAAGTCAACCCCAAAGTTTTCTTCACCAGAATATCCTCTATGCAGGCCATGCTGATTAATATTTTGTTTGTATTTAAGCAGTAAAATCCACACGTTTTTATCCATCTCAGGGGGAGACCATTTTGTCACCGTTGACTGAAGATGACATCACAGTTGCCCAGGGTTCAGATAACGACCAATTATGGCTCAGCTTCAGAAGACATGAGAGATGTGATTGGTCGTTAGCTGAGCCCTGAGCAACTGTGATGTCATTTTTAGTGGACAGAAGTGACAAAATGGCTAAAAATGGGTGGATTTTGCTGCTTTAACTCATATTCTACAAAAACAATATCACCGTATTTTCCGGACTAAAAGGAGAACCGGTATATAAGTCGCAGCAGCCCTAAAAAAAAAAAAAAAAAAAAAAACGACATACAAGCCGCCGCAGTGTATAAGCCGCAGTATTCTATGTTGAAAAAAAATGAGTTGCTTCTTAAAATGGTGACTTTTAACACTGCAACAATTTTGCTCATTAAAACAGAACAGACCCAAGAGAAAAATAAAATCGAGATTTATTTAGCGTAATTTGTTGAACTATAGAGCGCCCCTAGTGGTGAAAGAAAAATCCACAGAAAAGCTGCACCGTTATATTCGCCACATGGTTCAAAATCGAGAAAAAAAGTAGCATCTTATAGTCCGGAAAATACGGTAATCAGAATGCCATGTTTGGCGCGTATAACATTTTATTGCAAATATTTTTGGGCGGTTGCCTTCCCCCTTAAATACCATCAACAAGTAGCTACTGAAAAACTTTGCCATGAGGAATAAAAGTAACTTATAGACGATAGTTGACATTAATTTTTACATTTCACTAACTTTTTTCCAATCTGAAACCCTCGTCTAGAAGGTTTACCTCTTTTTTTTTTTATCGACGTGATACGCGTGTGTGTTTCCTGCTACGTTGATGCACATTAAAGGTGTCTGCGCCTCTAGTTGGTCTCCCGGGGGCCAGCGGAGCACTTTGAGCCACTCCAGCTGTTGCAGGGGTGAGAGAGGCTAAGACCAGGCGGGGTTGAGAGGTGAGAGGGCTCTGGAAGTTTCTGAGAATCGCCGCGCCACTCTCAGTTCACTTGTGGTTCATTCCTGAGGCCCGGGGGTCACAGGGAGCAGGATGGGAAGGAGGGGGGGGTGTTCGAGTGGCTGCAGGGCCATGGTCACATGCTTGACCTGCTAGACTGACCTTGTTACTCTCTGCACAGGCTTGCTTCGTTGCTGTTTTCGGCATAAAAAAAACGACGTGACAAACACTAGACTGTGCCTCAGTACTCTCGGGTCTCTTTTAGGATTTATTCAGGCCATGTCTTATAAATACTGTTTTTGACCCATTTGCCTTTTTACTCCGCCGTTAACATTTCACACGCGCGTTTTCACGGCTTTTGTCTTTGCATGATGGAGTTTGTGTTTTTGCAAGGGGTGCACTTTTTCTCTCAGACCAGGCACCCTGGAACATTGTGGTCTTAATGGGGCCAACCAGTGGTCTTTGGCGGGGACGCATTCATTGTGGGCCTCTGTCCGACAAAGCACTTGTCAGTCATTGTAGTGAACTTGCGTTGTTTTCCACGCGGCGCTCCAGCAGCCCAGCTGTCGTCAAAAGACCCACAAGGCTACTGTGCGCTCGCCTGAAAGAAACAAACAAACAAAGCTGCAAAACAAGAAAATGAAAGACAAAAAAAAAAGGGTCACAAATAATGAGTGTACAAAAAGCATCCTGTCCAATTGCACCTTGGGAGTCTGCCTTTGGGAAGAGTGTGGGCTAAGAAGGTTCTGAGCGGACCGCGGGCACAAAAGGGGGGGGGGCTCGGCCCCTCTTGTGTTACTGTTCGACAGACCCCATTTGGACCAACTTGTCTCCATTCAGCTGGCGCTCTTATGCCCAGGTGTGTCCTTGTGTGTGTGTGTGAGTATCCACAACACTGACATCTCTTTGGACCCAAGTGCTCTATTGAAAATAAGACGGAGAGCGCAGCGAATGAAAAGAGATAAAGTGCAAAACAAGGATGGAGGGAAGAATAAAGGAAGAGTGGCTTCCTTGCTTTTCAGGACAAGGACAATGTTGAGGCCTTACTCCCACGCTCTGCACTACTCTCTTTGCACCCGTGGCCTTCTTAGTGACCACGACCATCAATCTGTTGCAGTTCATTGAAATGCTTTCACAAGTGTCATCGTATGCACAGCTTTCAAGGAAACAGGTGTATGCCATCAATTTCATTTGGATTTTTCTTCTAAATCATCATCATCAATTCGGGGAATGCATTTTCACGATGAGTCCGATACGGAGTCGGAGAATAAATTACGTCATCATTTTTTTTTTTAGAATAAATAACCATTGAGTCATTCCGACTATATTTTCGGAATATTACGATGGCTTTATAGATCTCTTGGGTTGTAGCTCGCCGGCCAGACAGGCGAGTGAATGGCTCTATGCCAAGGCCGATTGAGAGGTGCTGCTGTGGTGCGGAGCCAGAGGGGAGATGGTCATCCATTATTCATCACTAAGCCAAATAATCCCCCACAGAATTGGTCTGGTCTTGTCTGGCCTAACGGTTGGGGAATGGATGGGATGGTCCGGGGGGCAAATGGGCAGGGGGCGGGGATGTTTCTGAGGCTGGGGGGGATGGCAGGTTTGAGGGTTTTTCTGGGGAAGTTTAGTCGGCGACTGAAAGGGGGTAGCGGGCTCTCCGTAGGAGGGGACGGGGCGGAGGGGGAGAGGAGGCTCTTTGAGGATTAGATGCAAATATGTCTTTGATAGCTTTCACAGTCTGGGAGTCCTATTCTGTTTATGGATATTCATATTAAGTCTAATCTTTGGAAACAATCCTCGGCATGGCGCAGTGAGAGGCTGTTGGGATCAGGGTGGAGCGCCGAAGCAGCAGGGGGTTCTGCTGAATATGGAATGGACCTGAATGGGGTCTCTCTGAGGCAGATCTGGGGCAAGACTGGCATGAGCCGCAATGTTGGGCGCCGGTGTCGAAAAGGCCCTGTGGGGCCAAAGGGCCGAGCGAGCGGGGACTCTCGCTCCCTCCGTTGACAGCGCTAACGTGTAGCTATGTAAACATAAACATACTTACACAGGAAGACACTCACTCACACACACGCCGACACAAAGAGGCAGAGCCCTGTCATGTATACAGAACGGGCCCTTTTTTTTTTTTTTTTTCTCTCTCTTTTATCTGTGTTTATGTCCTTGACATGGGCTCACATTTGAGTGTTGTGTCGCTGCTGCAAGTGTGTACCTTCCTTGCCTCCGGGCAGTTGCTTTCAACACAGGTTTTAGGGAAGATTAAGAAATAATAGAGAACTAAAAGACTACGTGGCACACACTTAAATGAATGTGACATATAAACAACATATATCTTTTCCTCTGTTTTATGCACTACAAAAGCCCCATTTTTGCAATCTCAATGTGAGGTCTCGTGAATTGACATTAGTAGCCCCTTGAGGACCTGACTTGCTAATTATTTGTCATCAGCGATGGGACATTGTAATTCTCTAGGAATATTGTCGAAGTGCTCATTCCAATCACTTGATTTTTTAATTTTTCTGTTTCCAACCTTCCATCCCTTCTCTGTATTGCATCTCCTCATTCGGTGTGCTGGAGGGGAAATCGATAGCAGGGAACAACCGACAAAGACAAACAATCCTGGGCATTCCGTTAACACCGATGGAAAGTTCGTCAGTCCCTCACAGCGGGTTGCACGATTTCCTGACCAATGATGGCAAACTTCCGAAAAAAATGCAGTCAGTGTAATCGTCTCCGACATTGTCAAGTCTCAATCCGTCACTGATACGCAGCTCACCTGTCTCGTTGTGTTTTGTACCTGTAACAAAATACTTGCAAAACTCCTCACGATCATCTCCGATTGTCGAATAACACTTTAGAAATGAATAAATCAGAATTATGATCTGAGAAACGGCGCCGCATATGATCATTTCGATTCATTCATAGTCATGGGACAGGCCCAGGCATGAGGAGTCCCCCCCCCCCCCCCCCTTGCAGCAGGGCAGCAGGTCAGGGCGCAGGGCGTGAGGTGAAGGGGAAAAAAAAGGAAGGAGGGGACTTTCTTTTTTTTTTTCTTTTTCTTCTCCCTCCACTCCAGCTGGGCCCTTGGTCTCTCTCCTCCTCACAACCATCCTTCCCTCACCTCCCCCATTTACCTCCCAATCCTGCTCGGTTGCGCTCTGTCTCCAGGTCAGGAGGTTCATAGAGGATGTGGAGCGTTTCCCGCTCGATCTCGACCCGCCGTGTGCGTGTGTATGTGTGTGTGTGTGTGTGTGTAGTCAGCCCTGTGATCATGTGTGTGTTTTGGGGTGCACACACACACACACATGGGTCAGTGTCCCAGGGGCATGGGGGGGGCAAAGAAAGAGGGCAAGAAAGCAGATCATTCCCCTGCACTATGAAACAGACAAGTTTGTTGAGATAAACTTCTTTTTAAAAAGATTACACTTACTTAAACAAACAAGAAAAAAAAGAATAAAACATGCAATTCAAACTTTGCTCATGTGCTGTTGCAAAACTTAGCGAACTCTTTGAAGTTAATTTGACATGTCTGACAGTAACTGTGTCAAATGCACAGCTAGCTTGCAGGCCAGTGTCGCTATTTACATCACGAGGAGACAAAACATTGGTCACAATGGAGCATGTTTTCCATTTGAATGTGCTGCCCTCTTCTTTCACTAAAGTCCCGGCATGGTGGGGGGGACACCAATGGGCGGGGGCTCTTAATACAAATCTTTCATGTGGATTCCATTCTCTATTAACTAAATATAGTTTACCGAGAGTGTATTTTGTCTTTGACTGTTTCTGAATTAGGCTGGTCCATATTTACGCAAAAAAGTGTCCATGTGTGTTTTTGTGTGCGAAAAGACTGGAGGGGTTTGGAGATATTGGGACCCCCTTTCCCAGACATGCAGTGACCTTTCCAACCAGACAGGGATAAAGGGACAAGGAGGAGGGTGCGGAGGGCACAAGGCCACTGGTGTGTGTACGTGTGTGGATGGGCATGAGTGCTTATTTTCCATATGTGTGTGTGAGCGAGTCCATGGCAACGTCCAGAGTGTGCCTGGTAGCTCATTTTGTGGGTCCCCCCGAACCAGTCAGTTTCACCAGACACACAACTCACTCTTGCACTCGTCTACTCTTTTGTTGCACCAAGTCATCATGTGCTGTCGATGCAAAATGCGCTGCTTCGCCAATAGTTTGACCCTTGCAAATCATTTTGTCTATGCAAGGGCTGAGATGGGGCACGATGAGGTTAGGGTGTGGACGTGATGGGGTTTATGGTCATTACTTGCGCAAAAGTACGAGATATGTGATGTGATATTCCTCCTGATAATGTAATAGTTTTCATGAGAGAAAACACCTCAATCAAAATTGACAGATTTTGCAAAGCCTGCAGAATATTGTGTTCTAAAGATATAAAAACATGGAACTATGATGCTAAAAAAAAAAAAAAAGGTTAAGACGTATAAATACGTCTTTGGGAGGCAGGGTCTACAATTTTTAAAACGTATATATACGTCTTATATTGTTTAAAATGTTTTTGCCGTGCTTTTATAACTAACATTTTTTTTTTTTTCATTGCACACTGATGATTTTTTTTTATGTATTGTTCTCTGCAAAACCACTATTAATAAATTGGTTATTCTATTTTTTGCAGCAGTGCGAGAATGACCATATAATACCAATATCTGGCAGCCAAGTGAAAGAGGAACAAATATTTTTTAAAGAAATTACTAAAAATGGAGTATCCTATTTTTGTTTGTTGGTCCATCTTAAATCTTCAAATCACAGTATCATAAAAACATGGACTGAAAATTGGTAATATTTCTAATTGGTCATTATTTTTTGGGGGGTGACAAATGGATACGTATTTGTTTTGTATTTTTTAAAACAGAGCAAAAAGAAGAGCACATTTAGACTCACCCAGATGCTCTGAAAGATACATCAAACATTGATTGTGTTTCTCTCTCTCTCCTCATATTCAGACAGGAGAGTCCCTGAAGTCTACATGCTTCACAGGGTCTTGACTGGAACAATGATGATCAATACCTGTCACTTCTGTCATGTCTGACCAGAACGGTGCTCCCCTGCCTCCCAGCACAGAGTGAAGGCCAAACGACAAACGCACACACAAACCACACTACCCCCCCCCCCAAACGTCTCTCATATTGCTTGCATGCAGACTTCCGCAAAATTGCGTGCATACGTAGGATGTGCACGCAAGACATATGCATCAATATACTGCATGGGGGTGCGCACACACACACACACACACACACACACAATGAATTTTGTTTTGTCAGACTGCCAGGGCCTCCACCATCACACACACAGGCGAGCGTCAGCGAGGTCAGACAGGGCATTCAGACCCAGACACCAGTCTCTTCTCTGGGGTCAGACCACAAGGCCAAGGTCTGCTCCCTAACCCCTATGGCCCTTTGCAAACATACACCCCACACGCACACACACCCCCCCACACACGCACCCAAACACATGCTGACCAGTTGGGCCTTGTGAATTGTACTTTGGTGGGCGATTGAAGGCGGAATGATAAGATAAATAGGTTTGATTAAAGGCACATGATTGTAGGTAATGATAGATGTTGCAATTGAATATGTAAAGCAGCCGTAACCAGCTGGGGCATCGGGATAACTACAGACTGTAGTCATCACTGTGGTTGAACTTCCTCTGAATCCAAGGGGTCTTCAATCCTGTTCCTCGAGGGCCGCTGTCTTGCCTGTTTTTCCATGTCTCCCTGCGGCAACACATCTGATTTAAATGATCAGATAATCTGCAAATTCTGCAGAAGCCAGATAACGATCCTGATCATTTGAATCAGGTGCGTTGCAACAGGGAGAGATGGAAAATAGGCAGTATAGCGGCCCTCGAGGAACAGGATTGAAGACCCCTGGGGTAGACAGTCAGTCAGCTACACTTGGTGAGCACTGCTGGAATATCCTATGCTTCTATTCCAGGAGATCCTTGAGATAAAAAATAAAAAAATTAAAAATGATATACCGGGATATTCTGACGCCCACATGGGCCGGTCTGAAATAATGATGGCACGCTGACTGACAGTTTGACGAGTCCATCACTATCTATTGGAATTTTGGCAATAAAATAAAGGATTAATGAAATAAATAAAGGATTTCAAAATAAAAAAATCATCTATGTTCCACAGTAAAAGCCAGCTTTGCTAATCAAAATTAGTAACTATGTTACAGTAAATTAAAAACCTTCAAACAACACATTTGGACGTTATGTAGTGGCATGGTTGAGGAAACGATTGAAGGGAGGCAAGGCAAGAGGGCAAAATGAATTTAAATAAAAACTGTGTATTTATTCTCCCCCAAAAAACAAAGAAAAAAACAAAAAACAAAGGTAATTTGAATCTCAAAGCCACTGAATTAACTAAATCCCTGAATAAAGTTCAGGGGAACCCAAACAAAGCCTTGACTTGGCCCAAAGCAACTGGACCAAACAGGACAGGAGCAAAGCAGCCAACTAAATACAAACAAATTGACGAGACAATGAGGAACACCTGGAAACGCCACACATTGAGGAGGGAGCTGATTGGTTAACACAAGGGACCGGGATGACGAGCACAGGTGAACGTTAAAACCTAACGGGACAGACATTTGACTTCACCAAAACATTGGGCGTGCCTACACTGAGCAAAACTTCGAAGCACACCAAACAAAGTCATTATCGTGGTGGCCACCGGTACTCATAATTAAGGCAGCGCTAAGACTACAAGAATTTTTTTCCTTTCATGACGGTCCCTATGTTACAAGGTCGTTCTCCATTTGACTTTTTATTCAGTTTCAAGGAATTATCCAGCTGTGTCAACGTATTTTTCCACTAATAAGCTCAGTTTATATGTTTTGGGATCAGGAAACTGTTTTCTTTTTATAACACATTCATTTTGGAGAAATTAGGAAACAAGTGACGACTTGAAAAACGCCTACTTTACTTACTAAACGCCTCCGCTCTCTCCATGTCTCAGCAGGAGTCACGAAAGGGACCCGTAACAAAGTGGAAATCATCGTACTTTCATTGCTTATAATGTCCACAAACGGTGATCAATTGACATCCCTACCTATGGCCACTTGAACATAAAAAAAAAAAGATGAACGTTGTTTTTTGGGCTGTTGGTTTAAGTTACTTCCCTAAAAATATGTTTTGAGACTTTAATTGTCTCACAAGCAAAGAAGTTGAAAAGCCTGCTACCTTTTCGCCACTTGCGTATTCATTTACTCCATTGTCAACTCTCTCTTCCTTCTTCTTCTGTCCTCACTGTCTTCTTACTCAAGGGACCCTTGCTCTGCCAAACCTGCGCGATAAGGAAGTGGAGGGGCCAAGTTTACCTCCGCAGATAAGCTGTAATTGCAGGGTAATAAAGCGACTGACAAAAAAAAGAAATTGGAGAGACGAAGGAAGAGAGCGGGGACACAAAGGGGCAAATTGAGCAGCTCGTGAAATGATTCATTGAACTGGTGACATGGTGGTTCACTAACGGTTATCAGTGAGGGCAACCTTTTGCTCAGGACGGTCATCACCGCGCTGCCAGAGAACCGGCGGCTGCACTCAAACAATAACCATCAGCCTTGACCTGTCTGATAATCACAAACTGCAAACTGAACTGAACAATCACTCCTCTGTTCTGTGACCAGCGCCATTAGTGCGACAAGTGTTCATTTTTCCATTTTAATCCGTTCCGTGACCAAAATGTTCACGAACCGAGGCGATGTTTCCAATTGAAATGAATTAAAGCACAATTAATCCGTTCTTAAAAATAATACAGGAGCCTGAAATATAATAATAAGTGAAAATTATTAAGAAATGATTTGGTATGTTTGCTAGCAAATCAGAATGCCATGTTGTAGACTTTTCAGGAAATGCGTTTCACTGCGCGATGTGGCGGCCATTTTGGGCTAACGGTATCCATATATATATATATATATACTCTGACTTAAAAACAGGGATATTTATCAACACCATATATTTATTCATCCTTAGGTTTGTGATGCAAACATGCAACTCAGCGTGTGTGGTCTGAAAGACAGCTTTACCGTTGGTGAGCTAGTGTGACCACCAGCCTTTACTTCCTTCCTCTGTGCTGGCCTGAGGAAGAGAGTGAGTTCTGTTCCTCTGAGGCCCACGCATGAATGTGTGTGTGTGTGTGCAGGACAATGTTGGTACATGCGTACACATGTGTGCACTTGGTCACAGTCCAGCGCTCACACGAGGTCAGTTGAGATTGGGTCTGGTTCGTAATTCCTCGAAGAGTGGACAGCTGCAAAATCTCATACAAATGCGGTGAAAGTCCTCCATGCACACACATTTTGGTTAAAGTGCGTTGAGGGGACCGCACGGGCTCTTCAGCACTTTCGTGTTTACAACGGTGCATTTTTGTTCCACTCAACTCGTATTATTCACTGAGCTTGTATTAGATGTAAAAATGTTGCCCCAATGGTGGTGTTTCGCATCTTTAAGTCTCAGCACTGAATGACTCCCCGGAAACAAGACCCCGAGTTGTACCGATTCCATCAACAAGTGTTGCCTCACCAGTGGTGGTTCGCATCTCGGACTTACTCTGCATCATTGTCTTTGAAAAAAAAAAAAATGTCAAAGATCTTACGAAATCTGACCAAAAAGCAAATACATTGTAAAAACTGAAATAAAATGACCCAGCATCTGGATGTATTTCAAGTTGATCCAAGCTCTGACCTTGAAACTCGGCTCCTTGTTTGAGTGCCATCAAGCCGTTGCTGTCCTTGGCAAGCTGCATGGTCTCCTTGAGGAGCCGATAGAATTCCCGTTGGAATCTATGTTATGCCCAAGGAAATTAGCCAGCTGGTCCAGCTCAGTGTCAGCAAAGTAGCTCTGCTCTTTTGGAGATCGCTGGATTTGGGTGACGTGGGAGCGTGAGGGCTGTAATTTTGTGCCCAGCGCAAGTGGAGTGCAAAATCTGCGCAGTCTAACTGTGCACATGGGTGGAGTGGTCTTTCTTTTGGCATTTCGGTCAGAGTTAGAAATGGACGTTTGCGCCGTTGTGGGACTGAACAGCTGACTTCATTCCCGGCCAATCAAAGTGTTTCCCTTCATTGTGTTTAAATTAAATGAATCGAAGCCCGCACCTCTGTAATGTGACGAACATTATTTGACATTTTTTTAATGCATTTATTTAAAAACATGACATTATTTCAAATTAACGTAAACTATTATGACACGTTTGGTCCGTAAAATGTCGGAAAATGGGAAAAATTGTAAAAAAGTAAAATAAAATGATTTATTTCGATTCAACACAAAGATAATCAATCCGCTTTCATTGACAACTACCAAAAATGACTGTTCACGTAACAAATAATCCGTCTGGCCGCCTTTTAGTCTCATCTCATGTACAAACAAATATGTTCGCCACCATAATAGCAGCTTCTCGCTGAAATCACACAAAGCGATAAGATACCTGTGAACGATGCAAACCGGACAGAAGCCCGCTCTCCATTTCTCCACGTGCGCATACACACGTGCACGCGCACGCAGCACGCCGCACCATAAACAGGTTGTCTGCATAGCATCACAGACGTGGCTTTTCTGTGATGCACTGGAGGAGCCTCAGTCTCCGTCTCTCTCTTGTAAATACTCTGCTCATTGTTTATACAGTGTGGCGTGGCTTAAGGTTCCAGGGACCATCACTCTGGGTCTGGGTCAGGTCGCTCGGAACACATACACACAAACTTGGAGAAATACACACACACGCACGCATGCACGTACAAGTATATTCATCCTAATGCAAACCAGACGCCCCCCCCCCCACCCCCTCTGCCTCTAAGAAAGGAGGGAGGGCAGGGAGCCCAGTAGAGAGACCGCACAGCATTGGATCCGGGCCAAATGGACCAGCGGAGCTTGTTTGGAAAGCTTTCAGTCAGAAAGCCACTTTTTGGCAGGGGCCCTGTGAGTGCTGCTGAGCCCTCTGAAGCTGGCTGGAGCTGCTAAAATAAATAATGGTTCGGGCCAAGGGGGTAAGAGCGGCGTTTCGGGTGGGGTGGAGGGAGGGGGGGGGTCCGTGGAAGTGTGTGTGTGGGGGGGGGTGGCGAGTGGGGCTCTTGATTGGGGGGGTGGGTTAGAGACCGCTCCTGTAATTATATCTGTCAGTCGACACCACTTGGTCCACCACAGATCCCGTTTCCCCTTGTCTTTTGCTGTCACTAGGTAAAGAGAAGAAATAAAGCGGTTGGGGTGGGGGGTGAGCAAGAACATATACGTTGGAATATCTCGGCGCGTATTTATTCACAGTGTGTGAACAATTTGGTGACTCTCCTGAAGGGAGCAGGCGTGTGTGAGTTTGCGTGAGGCGGCGAGCTTTCAGGGAAATACAAACCTGGGAGGGCGAGATAAGAAGGTGTTTCGCACAAGACTATGCTGATCTTTCTGCAGGGGGGGGGGGCAAAGTAGTGTCCCATCTGCAGCCAAGAACAGATTGTTGCACTTTCACTAAATATGTGAAACTTCACCAAAGGCAACTCGGTTATTTCCCTTGTGAGATTAACGAGTAAATCATCCTTTTTCTGCTGCAAGCCTCTGAGTAGGTGTGGTGTGTAATTTGATCGAAATGATTTTCCGCTCTTTGTCCAATAAATTTTTAGATATTGTACCGAAAGATAATTTTGGGGTCAATTTCAAGTTATAGATATGTATATTTACAGATTGTGTTAAAAAATGTGTTAGTTTGTTGATCAACAATGTTTATTGGTTGATTTGTGAGCAGAATTATTTCCAACTATATTACTACTTTCCTCTCGACATTGCGCAGGTGCGATACGTGGGCAAAGGTCTCGCCTATAGCCGTCCATCTATACATTATCCAAGCCGTTTATCCTCACGAGGGTCGCGGGTGTGCTGGAGCCTATCCAGCAGTGGGCGGGGCACATCCTGAATTGGTTGCCGGGCCAATTGATAGGGCACATGTTGGGCAAGATCATTTTCAGCGGCAACAAAGTCTAATAAATAGCTTGTTTTTGAATATTTTCTAATTGTACGACTTTCTTGGAAAATAAAGTGAGCATCAATCAGTGTATCACATTCTCGTGAGAGTGAAAATACCCCCCAAAAAAAATAAATATGGCGGCCTCTGTTAACCAGTAAAATTTTTATAATTTTTTTTTTTACAATAAACAATTTTGGACATTTAAGTATAAAGTTTTTAATTTCATATTTCAAAACTAAAATAAAGTTTTGACATATTGGGTTTAGTTTGGGGGTGGGAAAACTACGGCCTGGGGGGCCACATGTGGCCCGTTAAACGTTTTAATCCAGGCCGCCAAATTAAAAAAAAATTAATGACTAAACCTTGTTAATGTTTTATTTTCTAAACACTGTGGTTTTTCAAAGACATGTATATTGTTGTAATGTTTTTGTTCACTTTCATTTAAAATGAAATGTATTTTTTTTTTCTCCGATGAGGTGAGGTGACCAAAACACTCCATCCATCTGCTCCTGGTCCGGCCCCTCTGTCAAATTTTAGAACCCATTGTGGCCCGCCAATCAAAAAGTTTGCCCACCCCGGGTTTAGTTTCTCCTGAAATCGGATATTATTATTATTTTCCGATGGCAATGACAGATTGCACTGATCTCCTTATTACAGATCAGTGTACCATCAAAATGATTCAGGAACTTTTTTATTTTCTCTGTGAAGTTTATGTTTGCTCATTGTTGTTTTTTTGGGTAGGCGTATGAACAACTAGAACAATGTTTTTAGTACTTTTTAAGTCCGGCTTTCACACGAACTTCCCGATGGTGAACACATGTAGTGTTGGGCAGCTTTCAGTTTTTCTCTCCTTCTCACACTTTTCTTCTCCTACTTTGTAGTCATTGGCCTTGCCCTCTGATCTCCGCCAGGATCAGGTCCAAGGAGCTCACCCTAGAGACACAATTATCACACTAGGCTAAATGTGCCGCCCACCAGCTAGAGTTCCCATCAAAGGCCGACCAGACTCTCTCCTCACTCGTTTGCCTCTTGATGCTTCAGTCTTTCTGTTCCTATCACCACCGTGTCCTATTTTTATACTTCGAGTTTCTGCACATGCGTAGAGAAGTAGTACCCCTCCGTGCCATCGGCAGCGAGTCAATGCGTAGCCTTTGTGATTAATTCATTTTCGTGCGTTCAGCCAGCAAATATGTCCAAAAAGGAGATGCCAAAATTAGCAAAATTAAATTATTTGTCACTTCAATTTTCATAGTCTTTCCGCTTTCATCACTTCCGGCACGTTCGATTTCCAGCACCGATTTCGCTCGCGAACAGCCAATCACAGTCTTCATTTAACCCGACAGCGCTCGGACAAACACGCCCTCCAGACGCCCCAACTACGGCTCAGACTTTCCGCTACGTGAAACAGACGACATGTACCACCTTTCCGACGGCCGACGTCGGATTGGTGTCTTGAGGCGTCTAAAGACACAGAATGACTGCATCATCCTCTTCCCTGACAAAAACACCCATTAGGTGCCGGTGTCCCCCCCCCGTGGCAACGGGGATCGAATCGAAAGGAGATGTTCACAACAGTGTTGTCAGTTGAAACCGCTCCAGTCACGCCGGGCAGCAGCAACTCAGCGGCGGTGGTCCGAAGCTGCTCCAAGTGCGTAAGAGGTGTTGATTTAGCTGTAGGAAGGAGGATTAAATGGCTCATTGGTGGGGCTAGGAGCAGAGAAGGTGTGAAGCCGTCAGCCTCCGCACGCCCCCCAACCCCGACAGCCACGAGAGAAGGCCATTGGGGCTGAACAAACAAATCACATGGCCATCAAACACTACTTACGACTGCAGCACCGGGACTTCATTTAGACAACATTTTACTGGTCTCTGCAGTGCGCCCAATACAACCAACCAAAGATTGCTTGCGCACACACGGAGCGCCCCCCCCCCCCCCCCCTCCCCAATTGGCAAGACACTGGTTTTACAAGTCCCCATAGTGTGAGGTCTCGTATTCCCTGGGTGGCTCTTGAACAACATCAGTACAAGCAAAAGGGAGAGGTGGGGTGGGGAGGAACAATTCAACGATTGAACGACTGGTGCTCAGCGTTGTAGAGTTGTCAATAAAGCTCATAAAAAACGGTTGTGAAAGTTGTAACTGTTTTGTAAAGGGAAGTTCATGTCAACGCCTTTTAAAGTTATGAGCCTTTTAAAGAGAAGTGTGCTTTTTAATGTGACGAGGATGCACCTTGCAGGATGTGGAGATTGATGGGGAAAACTCAAAATGCTTGTTCTTTTTGGAAGATGAAGTGTGTGTGTGTGTGTGTGTATGCACAAACGAAGACAACCTGCCAATAAGAAGAGCTTAGGCTGGCATTTTCTCTTTAAAAATGAAAGTTTCACTTTCATGTTCTCTCCATTGGCCCCTTGGCGAGCCACTAAATGTCACTCCCTCCTCTTAAAAAACAAACAGTCGCGTCTCATATTAGCGACTATTTGAAATGGCTCAAAGCCCTACGACCAAGTCTCCACAGTGCCTATAAAAGTCTCACATGCACCAATAGAGAAAATCAGATGGAAAATATGAGAGAGCGGTTGATCACAGCCACGGGATACTGAAATCATTCTTAAGGGGAGGAGCATAGGGTGAATTATTTAAGGTTATTTTGCGATATCACTTTTATTCATTAATACTGTGAGCGAAAGCGATGATTCGCAACCGGTGTGCCACGCCACATTAGTGTGTCGTAGGGCTGTGCAATTAATCGAAATTAAATTCCGATTATGATTATTACACTCAACAATTGCAAAATTGGCATAAAAAAAAAATATATATATATATAAATATATATTTTTTTCCATATATATTTTATTATAAAACTTTTTTTTTTCATAATTGAGCAGCCCTAGTGTGTCGTGAGTGAGAGATCATCACTTGTTTGAGGTAAAATGATCAAATGTCCATTATTTTGACCAAAAAATGTAATATTCTGGATTTTTTTTGGTTGTTGTTTGGTAATTCATCAAGACCGGCATATCGAGCGACATCAATCTGCATGGAGGCGGGTTCGACCAAGCATTGGTAAATTCACAGATGTGAACAAGTCAGATCAGTTTCGACCATTGCAGGCGAGAACAAAGCAGATTTTAATTACTGCCAATTAAAAAAAAACAAAAAAAACATTAAAAGTCGCTTACGGGAATTAGTAGAGCTCGAAGTGTTGTGTTATGTGTTAGAACCCCACCAGCTCGAAACTCAACAAAGACTTCAGTTTGATAGTTTAATAGAGCATAAGATGACCTCTGAAGGAAACATGACATGAAGCCATTTTTTTTTTTTTTTTTTTTTGCATATGGCGTGTCTGCCATAACATTATCACAAAGAGCTTTGATGAGCTCTGCTGCCCTTGCTTTGTGAACACGTGTCATTAACCTCTCCGGCCCATCAGCCTCAACTCATTACATTGACATTAAAAAAGCCTTAATGTCTCTTTTAAAAATATTTTATTTTAGTTTACTACATATACAGAACAATTTTGTACTGTGAATGCACATAAAAGTACAGAAACAGATTCTTAAAACAGTACCTTTTAACATGGCAACAACTAATTAAAGCAGAACAGCCTCGAGGAGAGAAAAAAAAAAAAATCGAGATTTATTTAGTGGATTTTCTGAAATATAGAGTAGAAAAAATCCACAGAAAAGCTGCACCGTTGTATTCGCCGCGTGGTTCAAAATCTAGAAAAAAAGTTAACGGTTTATAATCCGGAAAATACGGTATATATAATTATCATGTATTTTTAAGTAATTTTTGGCTCACTCAGATGTAATATTTACCGTCTTCGCTCTAGAATGACAACAGCCACATTTACGGCACCGTATAAATCGAGTCATGGCAAACCTATATTGGCTGAAGCCCAAATTCAGCAGTCAACAGGAGAGGCATGGCCTAGCGTGAGTACGCCCTTACACAAAAACGATTAAGCACTTTTTAATATCCCACATATCAGAGGCAGGTGACAAGCAGATCCACCCGAATCGTCCAAAAATGATTATCAGGGCTCAAGGTGTTTGTCAAATCTCTGTCTCTATCGGGACACAGTCTGACATCTGTAACGCATTTTTCTGTTCTTTTTGCATGATTAAGCAAACTTGGCATGCAGGTGCTGCCCAGTGGACTGCAGCGGTACAACAATATTCCCAGAACAAATTAAAGGAGCTGTCGTATGGATCGGTCTCGCCCTGTCTTTCTTGCTCGCTTGCGCACACACACACACACACACACACAAATCAAGCCTAAACACAACAACACATCACATTCTGCATCTTCAGTTCCATGTTGCACTCTACCGCTGCCTCTTTTATTGAACTGTCTCCTCCATGATGCTAAAATTGAGGCAGTGTAGCAAATTCTCTAACCCAAATGGCTCAAATCCTGCTCGAACACTAATGAAGGGGCCTCAAGTGACATCATTAATGCGCTAACTAGTTTTGGTCCTCTGCAGTCTCATCACTTATTCAGTCGGACCGAGGGAGACGCACAGACAGACATTGTCAGACAGAGGTGAAACACACTTCACACTCTCAATTACGCAGTGGAGCTCATCACTTGGCAATCTGTCCCGATCGTTTTAATTGGCTTGTAATATTGCCTCTGATCTCGTCGCCCAATTAACAAGCCAGTCTGGCAGTCGGGCTTGGAGGCCCGATGAGCATGTGATGCCTCGCTGTCTCGGCCATATGGTACAGCACTCGCTTAGAAGGCCATACTGTCCCCCCCCCCCCCTGAAATAGCGCCATGTTCCTGCATGTGTGTGTATGGTGGGGGGGAATCGCAACTTTCATTTTACATGATTGGTTGTTGCAGTTAACGGATAATATACTTTATTTCTTCATCAGCTTGTCATCATCACAGGTTACACTTAACGAACAGTCGGACAATGTCAGAAAACCAACTGACTGAAAGTTTATCTCGGAAGATAAAATAGTGCGTCAATGTAATTAATTTTATTTTGTTTATATTTATATTATATATTTATATTTTATTCATATTTTTATTCATATATATAAATAAATAGATTTAATAAAATATAATATAATATACATATTTGAATAAAATATCCTAAATACTGGAGGAATTTAATTGGCCAAAATGACTTTGAAATCCAAACAAGGATTCAATGTGTTGTTTTGTCACAATAACTATAAAAAGCCCGGTATGCATCCATCAAGGGTTGTTGCTTTGTGGAAACAACACGACAGAATCTTAACGACCGTCTGATCCATTCCCATGCCATCGTTTTTACAGGTCTGCGCTCAGAGACATATTACATACTGCGGGTGAGCCAAAAGCTTCCGAGAATTAAAACTCCTCCCAATTCTCACTTTAGTTCAGGTCCGTTTAAAATTCATCGCCATCCTGTAGTCAAAGCTGACTCTCCACAAGAGAGAAGAGAGCAGCAGGAGCACATAATCTCTTTCCATTCCGTACCCCCCCCCCCCCCCCCCACAGGACGAGGTGCTATAACGTGGAGAAGATCCGGCAAGTCAAATCACTGCAAATCTTTCGATTTCACAGTTTAAAGGTGTTGAACTTGTTACTGCTCTGCCTTTTGACCGGAGTAAAAACTAGACTAGTGCTTTGCTGACATCGCTGGATGCTAAATGCTTGGCATCACCCGATGGCACGGGATGCAAGCTCGTCCAGCAATGGTCCGAAGGACAAAAGCTACAAGAAGTTCACGAGAGCCTGTTTTGCTGGTACAAGGACTGTTTGATGAGGATTGTAACTCCCCCCCCCCCTCGATAACGCCATAAATACAATCTGAAATTTGTTGTTTGATCATTTCCTGAAGTCGCCCTGCTGAGCCTTCCAGTCACAACATCAGTCGTATCAACTGACTGGGAATATTTGCTCCAAGGTGCATGTATTTATTCTTGACATTTGAGTATTTTTTTATTTCTTTTTTATTTAATCCAAGAACATATGCACATGAACTCTGCATATTTCAGTGAAATCGTGTTAATGCATGCCCTTTTCTATAACCTTGATTACTTGGTTGCGGACATTGATTTCTGCCTGAGGCCATACGACTGAAAGTGGAGCAGCATAGCTCAGTGGATATAATGAACTTAAGAGAAAGCTAGCTGTTACGGCAACCTCTGACATTTTGACATTATCAAATGCCTTGCTTGAATCGTACATATGCAACAAAAAAAACACACCAAAAAAACACCATGCGCTATGCATATCATTTGAATGCCGTTTTCAGAACGAGTTCTCACATTTTGATGATTAACCATCCCAAAGTTTGTTGTCACCTTTGAAAGATGGTGATTTCAGCGCAGAGGGATAATTTATGGCAAGTGGGAACTATCGTCTTTCAATACATTTTTTTTTTAATTATTGGTTGAAGGTTTTGCGGGGGTGGTCCACTTGCTCAAGATAACCATGAACTTTGACCCCAATAATTGTCCTAAATTGTAACCCTTCGAAATATGAGATTGGGAAAAAGCATCGCTGACGGCAGGTATGACCAATAGAATCTCAGTGACCCTTTTTTGATGCTTCCGTAGTGACCTTATTTTGTTTCATTTTCTTCAACTTGTTTTCTCCGCCCCCCCCCCCCCCCCCCCCTGCACTCCTCCCTGGACGTGAACATGTTTTCACTCTCCATCTTTACCCTTTTCATCATTCTCCTCTTTAGTCTCCCGAACCCCCCCACCCCCCTTTGTCACCTTTCTCCCATACGCCACCCCCCCCAATCCAGTGCCCCCCCTCACCCCCAACTCCCGTCCGTCCTTCTCGCTCAGTCTGGAGAGGAAACGGTGGCCATTAAATGTGTCTGCCGGGGTCTGGGGGTCTGGAGAACAACCGTCACATTGTGTGACCCCGCCTTGGACCCCAGACGGACTAATGAATAAGGGTAGCGCTGCGCCCCCCCCCCCACTTTTTTTTTCTCCATCCCCCCTTCATGCCAGACCTCTGGTAGGTAATTCCCCCACTTCTTTCACAGGATCCCAGACATCTCCCGCGGCCTTTGACTGAGGGCTTATCTTTTCAGAGGGAAATGTGTGTCATTTGGGGTTTAAGGAAAAAGCAAAACAAAAACATTGCAACTAACGTAAGTTCAACCCCAATGCTTTAACCTCATCACTTCTCTTCCAAAACTTCCAGGGTGCACAGGACACAGGATTAAGGAAATAGTTTGAGACATCCCGAGTCTCTTCAATTATTTTAAGGAATATGTAAATTGGGGGAAGAGACAGTAGCGGGATTATTTTCAACTGGCAACACTCGTGGTGCGAAGTGAACGAAAGGCTTGGCGGAAAACAGGATTATTCTAATACAGCGTGGACAATGGTGTACTGGGACGTGTTCACAACTTTATACAAAAGAACTGTGCGAAATATGCAAAACGTGCTAAAAATGCATCTGAAATGCAAAATGCAGCATTTTCAAGACAAAAAACATTTGATGGTGCTGCCTGAAACAGAAAATGTCCCATCTTATTGTTCAGGGACACCCACACTTGCGGCGGAGCTTTAAATAACCACGTATCCCTCTGAGATTTAACAATGGTGACATGCATGAGCTCAATGCATACCAAACATGTTCTGCCTCATCCTTGGTCCTTTCCTTCATCTTTTTTTTTTTGTCATGTTTGACTTACATGCCGCCTGCCCACAGCACATGCGGGCACCTTTTCACAACACTCAGCAATTCGGAGCGCTCTCATTATGAGCAATCCTCCGGTAGCTTAACGCGCGTCCATTTTCCAGCTAATGTATTCAGCATGCAGCAAAGACGGACGGCCGCTATCAAAGGACTTGCCTGAGTGCTTGTAATAACTGGAAAATTATTTCTGATAGCCTGAAACAATCTTCCAAATCATCACAGAACTTTATTAAAATAATATCAAATCAAATTAGCCAGTGTCCCCCTGTAATAAATTAAGTAAAGGGTTATGCCAGCATTAATCCCATCATGCTTGGAGGCACAGGGGCGGTGAGAGCGTTTAATAAACCAGTCAGTCCCTTGGAGCAGAGGGGCAAGCTATAGCCCCGCCATCCACCCCGATGCCCGCACTGGAACCGGGAAACACATCAAAAGACTTCCTCACGCTTTGCTTTCTCTCAGCCCTTCCATCTCGTCTAACCCTCCAGCTTCTTCTCTCCATACCGCCTAGCCCATTTCGCTCTCGTCCTCACTCGCTTTAATTCTTATTCTCCCCTCAAACTATCACCAACCAAGCCTGTGTCTTTCTAAATAATCTGTCGCTCCCCCCCCCTCCAATGCACCATTTTGCCCGTGGCTGAGATTATTCTTATGGGGGTGAATCTTAGTGGAATCTCAGAAGGATGCTGATAAGTGATGAAGCCCTTTGGGATGGCTTGGCCTGTCCTCACAGTGCAGGCTCTCCCTCAAGACGGAGGAAGAGGACTAAATCAAATAAGCTCTTAAACCACGGGAAGGTGAAAATAGAGATATTTGGGATGTAACTGTGGAAAAATGCCCATTAGTTCAACTTCAGTAAACGTGACTTTTGCAACGCATTTCCTCATATAATGGCTTGCGGTATTGTCCTCAATGCAAAAGGGGACGGTCGTCTGATAGGGATTAGGCCATTTTTTGTACAAAGTGAATAATAATAAAAATCAAAAAATTATCATAATGATTATTATTGGGGTGGAGGATGGGTTAGCACGGTGGCCTCACGGTGCAGAGGTTGTGGACTCGATCCCGGCCTTCCTGTGGGGAGTTTGCATGTTCTCCCCGTGCCTGTGTGGGTTTTCTCCGGGTTCTCCGGTTTCATCCCACATTCCAAAAACATGCATGGCACTCTGAATTGCCCGGAGGCATGAGTGTGGGCGCGGATGTTTGTTCGTCTATGTATGCCCTGTGATTGGCTGGCAACCAGTTCAAGGTGTACAGCTGGGATTGGCTGCAGCACCCCCATGACCCTTGTGAGGAAAAGCAGTTTAGATAATGGATGTATTATTATTATTATTATTATTATTTTTATTATTAATCAATTAATTAATTAATGTATTTATTATTTTATTTATTTATTTTTAAATGATTATTATTATTATTAATCAATTAATTAATTAATTTATTTATTATTTTATTTATTTATTTTTAAATTATTATTATTATTATTATTATTAATCAATCCATTAATTTATTTATTTATTATTTTATTTATTCAGAAATTATTATTATTATTATTATTATTATAGTGCCTTCCAATGAGATTGCAGATGTTTCTGTGATTTTCTGAGTGGAGTCTCTGACAGTTTTTTGCCCATTTTCTCAAAGAAACAAAACATGAATACCGGGTCAGTTGAAAAGTGAACTACCTACAGGTGTGAAGTGACGGGCGAACAGGCCAAAAGATAGAAAATCACCGTCTGCTCATAATGTAAGATATCCTTTAGCATAAACTCGTAATATACAAGAGGTTATTTATCCTTATGGATAACTCCCCTCTCTTGAACTGTTCACCCACAACAGCCACCACTTCCACTCCCCATGGATGGTTTTGGACAGCATTCGCAGGTCCTGTTGCTGCACAGCGCAGGTCTCGGTGCGGGTCAGCGTTGTCGCATGCGGGTGGAGATGAGATAGCATCTCCATGTAGGAAGCCAACGGATCATAAGACAAAGTGAACGTTTGATGTTGGGCAATGTCTGTGCAGCGGTGTAGCGGTTACAAATTCTTCGCCTGCTTCGGAATATGTTAAGACATGCCTTGGTATCGCTGCATCTTTAGTTTGTCACTACGCCGCGTGAATGCTTTGACGGGCATTGCTGATAACCTCCACTCCCCCACTCTTGCACTTCAGTGTGTGAGAAAGTGTGGGTGAGAGAGGGAGGGGGGGGGGTCACCACACTGTCTTCCCCTCCGGAGGGCTTGTCCTGTGCCATCTGGCACCTCAGATGCATGGGCACGTCAGGAGGAGGGGGCCTTTGTGTGCGTTGTTGTGTGTATTTTTAGTGGGGAGGGGATTTTTATACGACTTGAATAACATCGGCAAAAGTATTGGGACAGTTGGTTATTATCACCACATGAAGTGAAAGTTAAAGAATACGGCTTCCACTCTTCTGGGAACACTTGCAACAAATACGTTTGTCATCCAGAATATTTGTGTGGTTAGTCTCTTACGAGTGACGATGACTGTCTTTATTATATTTCATCCTAAAAGGTTTTGATGCCGCTGAGGGCTCTCATAAAGCTTCGGGGAGAATTACCGTATTTTCCGGACTATAAGCCGCTACTTTTTTTTCTAAATTTGGAACTTTTTTTCTTTCACCGGTAGGGGGCGCTCTATAGTTCAGAAAATATGCTAAATAAATCTCGATTTTTTTTTTTCCTCTTAGGTCTGTTCTGTTTTAATGAGCAAAGTTGTTGCCGTGTTAAAAGGCACCATTTTAAGAATCTGTGTGTGTACCGTTATGTGCATTCACAGTACAAAATCGTTCTGTACATTCTGTAAACAACTAGAATATATAGCCTGGTGCGGCTTGTGTATGTTTTTTTTGTACTTTTGGGGGGGGGGATTATTTATTTATTTAAAAAACTTTTAGAGCTGCTGCGGCTGACATACAGGTGCGCCTTATAGTCCGGAAATTACGGTAAGTGGACTCAAGAGGTATGTCTCAGATATTTGATCCATATGTAACTTGGATATTTTATATGCAGTAAGTTTTTCTGAATATTTTTTTTTTCGCCACCAAAAGGTTTCTATCCACTTTTTAATTTCAACTTCCGTCAGTGTTTGGACCCGTCAAAAGAAAAGTCATGTTTTTGTGCATGAATGACCTCATTTCATTCTTTTTTTTGTCCATTCACTTTCCCGCAAATGATTGTTTGCTGTTTGCTGATTGATTCTCTCAGTTCGGAGTGTTTATTGTTGCTTTATTCCTGCGCTTCCCTCTAACGTTGACACTTTCTCTCCTGTGTGTGTGTGACGCTTGGGAACAGCTCAGCCAGCTGATGAGGGCCGGTTGGAGATAGCACCCAACCTTGACACCCACAGCTGCAGTCCACACAAACACCCCCCACCCCACCCCACACACACACGCACACACACGAGGATTGAGGGCATTGCGCTATGTTAAATATCACAATGCATTTACATTCATTGTGGTGTGGATTTGTTGCTATAATAAGGCTGTAAAAATCATGAATATTCACACACACTTTAAGCAATTATGATAATCAGCCTTATTCCTCGCCTCAACGCTATCTGTCAGAGGATGGGAAAAAAAAGTAGGTTGGGGTAGTCTTGCACCAGTTTTTGCATTGTCGAAATTATGCTGCATTATTCTTCCCTTCGTCTTTTCAGCTCATCCTTTTCCCTTCCTTCTTTGTCCACCTCATTCTGCTCCTTTACATCGTTCCTCCCCCGCCTGCGTCTTTATCTCCGTCTTTGCTCATATTTTACCCTCTTTTTCCAGGCTTGTTCTACGCTAAAGTCCATTGTGCTTGATGAAGAGGAGGGGGGGAGAATCCCGGAGTGAGAATGGCCCCTGGGTGCCGCAGAGCTGGCAGCAGTGTTGGTCTAATCTTCCGGGTCAGGCCTGCTTCTTTCATCTTCTCTCACTTGGAGCCCCTTGTGTTTGATGTGAACTTAGCGCAGGAATAACTGTACTTTTTTTTTTTCTGTGCTAACCTGGTCCTGGTGTTGGGTAAAGCACTTTGTTGTTGTCCTCGGAGCCTTAACAATGCTGGAAGGAGTGCGGGAAATCTTAATAAGAGGCTTTTGATCCACAATGATTTTAAAGTGAGAACTGTGAGTAAAGAGACTGTAAGCAGGCGTGATTTAAACCAAGAGAAAAAAAAAGTGCAGAAATCACAGTTATCAAAATGCAAATTGCAATGGAATGTAAGAATTGAATTGGTCGTTATTTTGCAGCCCTTTGAAATTAATTACTTGCGACTCGCCTGCAGTTGTTTAAATTGTAGGAGAAAAAGAGAGGAATTCATTTATTGGAGAAGTCGAAATAATAATAAAAAAAATTAAAAATAGCCCGTGCGGCCTTGCATGATTAAAACGACTGATTTTGTCAGTTCTGCAGAACCTTCGTTTTTAGAACAGTTTTCGTGATCAAAGTTTACAGTAAAACCACCAAGGCTAATGCCACAAAAGGCATCCAATTTTGGAAAAAAATTAAAGTATGCCTGAAATGTCAAATGAAGATTTGGAGGTACATCAGTTCCAATGCCCTACACAACACAAGGTCTCAGCAAATTAGATGACAAGCAAAGGCATTATTTATTTTATTTATTTTTTTGGTGTAATTTGTGATACCATCCTATGATAGAAGCGTTCCAATAATGGCAAAGATGAAAAGAGATCGTACCTGAATAAACTATTTTCTATCAGTGAATATTCTGTGAACTTATTTATTGCCAGGCCTCATCCTTGAATCGCACAAAATGCACGTTTCAGATCTGACAAAGCATCTGATGGTAACATTTTTTTTTATATGGGAACGCAATAAAACCCCGTAGGTCAAACAAACAAACAAAAGAGTCCAACACTTTTTGGTGAAAGTATTTGTACTACGGTATTTGGCATGCTTGCTGCCATGGCAATAGCCCAAATCTCTGTGCAACAGCAGCACATTAACCCCTCTTGACCTTTTATTCTCACCTGTGATAAAAGAGGAGGAAGAGAAGGAGGATATGCCCCCCCCCCCTTTTTACCACAATGCCGCACTTTGGAGCACCCGGGCACCAGCAGGCCCTTGAGAGCCCACAGTCATTAGGAGTGCTTTATTCTTGGTGAGGGAGAGAAAAGGGGAGACGAGGTAAGGGGAGTGAAGGAAGAGGAGTATTGAGTCTGGAAGATAATGTACGGTCAAGACTGGAGACTTGCGGGCAATGGGTGAAGAGCAGGTCGGGAGTGGGCTGCTTTTTCAACAAGAAGCGCCTGGCGAGCCAGCTGCTTTTGGGCTTTTTGTTTGTCTTTCATTTAAAGTAGAGAAAGGTAGGGGAGAGAGCTATGGATAATTGGAGCGAGGCTCTGACTTAGGATGTGGACACAGGATATAGAGTTTCAATTTCTTTGTCCAGCATCCTGCGTATGGATCACAAAAGAAGCTTTTTTTTTTTTTTTTTTTTTTTGGGAGTAGGGGGTGGGGTGGCTTCTATAAGAGTTTGAAAGAGACAAAGAACGTATATGACAATAACAACATATGTATAATTCCAACATGAGTTGTCATGTCTTTGCATATGCACAAAAGCCTCAAAGTCACACGTGAGAGAGTAGCGTGATGTGACACATCTGATAAAAAGAACTGGGCTCTCATCCATTGACGGGTGGCCTGGACGAGGGGGTTGGGGTAACCTTAACTTTCACCGCGAGATAATCCCTCTGATAATCAATAATAAAGACTGGCTTTCATCTCAGCGGGGGCTTTGATAAAGTTGAGAGGCCGTGAATGACTTGAATAGGCCAAATATGTTCAGTAAGACCCTGAGAGGTAATGATGGCAAAAACATAATAAATGCTCCTCCCCGCCAAAAAAAAAAAAAAATAATAACTGGGTGAGGCTTATGCACATCTGATGAAGTGATGAAAATAAATGAATTATGCATTGGCTATCAATGAGGGGAGCAGAGGACGCATTGCATTGCTTCGGGCCATTTTTAAGCCGCTATTCATAAAGAGGAGACAGACACAAAGGCCTAAGGACTGTGGGAGTCCACCATCGGGAGGGAGGAAGGCGGACATGCACTTCAAAATGGAAACTGTTTTTCTCCTTTCGCCTTCATTTTCCAAATAATTAGATATGTTGCTGAAATTGCCTTACGAGGCCTCGTCGTGGAAAAGGAGCCTCAAGGATTATGAAGGCAAACGGCGTCGTCGATTTCAGTAATAAAGCGTTTCACTGGCATATTACCTTGTTTTTTTTCTCATGGTGTCAATAATTGTTTAAACTCATTCAATCCATCAGACAAATATATACGTTTTCAAAAAGGTAGTCCCCGCCTCCCAAAGACGTATTTTTCCGTCTTAGCCTTTTTTTTTTTTTGCGTCATAGCTACGTGTTTTTATATCATTAGAACACAATATTCTGTCGGCCTCGCAAAATCAGTCAAAATCCAGTAAAAATTCTCCTTAAAGATGAGCTGCTTCAACGCAGACCAGATTAAGAAGCATACACACAAAGAGCAAAAGGCCCTGAAACATGCAGAGAGAACAGAATAGGGGGTCTTTGTTCTTTTTTTTTTCTTCTCCTTTTGAGTAGCATTTGAACTGTGCATAAACATGTCTGGCCCTGATCATTAGAGATTGTTAAGTGTTTGGAGAACAGAGGGTTAATCCCCACGAAGGCCAGTAGCGAGAGCTCTCTTAAGTGAATAAAGTTTGAAATGTCTTCTTTTATCAGTTTTTCACATTTTTCCCACCGCCCCCCCAGCCCCCGTTCACTCCATATTTAAGTCTGAAGGATAAATACCACAGTTGACTGTGTGACCCAAGGCCAGTTTACGATTCAAGCAGTTGTGCTTGGGTGTCATTGGGTTTGGTGAGTGTCAATTATTGTCTGCTGTCGGTTGGTGAGTCGTGCGCCATGAAGGACGTTAGGTTTAGATACAGGCGACATAACTGCATCTTTAGTAGAATCTGTTCATCACAGTTCTTTCCGTAGTCTTTGTTTATTATGGGTCTTTCGCGCAGTGGTGCGGGGGTCAAGGCCTTCTCTGCTGGCGTAACATACCCCAAAAGCAAGCGATATTTCGTGTCCATCTGTGATTATGTGCGTGCACACTAACAGGCTCGATTGCCAAAATTGCTTTAACAACATACTCATGGAAAGTTAGCTGTATTTTTTTCAATTAAGTTAAAACTGAATCACCGTTGTGGTTTCAACATTTTTGCAAACTGCCACGATAGCGAACGCATTGTTAATATGTCATAACTGTCTAAGAGCGTTAAACAAAACCGAATTACGTTTTTAACTCATTCAAGCCATAAAACATACACATACCTTTTCAAAAACTTAGTCCCTGCCTCCCAAAGACATATTTATACGTCTTAGCCATTTTTTTTTTTTTTGCGACTTAATATTCTGTTGGCCTCGCAAAATCAGTCAAAATCCAGAAAAACGCTGGGATTGAGGGGTTTCCTCTAGTGAAAATTAATTGAAGTGAGAAAGAATTTTTGATGCCATTTTATTGGATCTCATTATATTGGCAGGTGTACCTAATGAAATGGCTGCTAAATGGGTTTACATATTTATCAACAAAAGTATGATTTATTATTATTTTAGTATTTTGTGTTGTTGAGGATTTAGGATTTTTTTTTTTGTTGACTGCTGTTGCAAAGCAGAAAACTATCAGCATTTCTCATCCATTTTGGGTTTTATGGAACGGCGACGCAGTCAGCAAGGCCTGAAAGGCCACAGCTTGAACCTGCGTCTGTTTCTTGTCACGTCACATTTCTTGGAAGGAACGTCTGGGGTACACTGGCATTTTCTCCTCGGAGGGATTTTGTTTATATGTCCGAGGGCCGCTGCTTAGTCTCATCAGCCTATAGCCACCAAACACTGGCCCTCGTCACAAAGACACTTGTTATGTTTTTTGGCTTCGACATTTTCTTTCCTGCTAAATACGGCGTGATTTCAATAATGAAATAAAATCTTGACCAAAACAGCCTTTGATGTCAGCCATTTAGTCATCAGCAACATTTCAACAGGCAGCCTCTTTAAATGTTTTGACATGTCATTACAGGGCATCTGATGGAAAGGGCAGTGACATACAGGGACCATTCCACCACTGTTACAACGCGTTACTTCTCCCAGGCTCCGCACAAGTCAAACGAACCAATGACACAACTCCTGCCAGCGCCCCAACGTCCTAATGTCACACATGTCCCAACAGTTTTACTTCAAACTTCCCCTCGTGACCCCTTCAACCCCACACTTGCCCCAGTCCGTCCGCCCCCCCCCCCTCTTGTTCCATCCGCCCTTTCATGCACGGCCTCCTCATCCCTTTCAACATCTCATTGCCCTCCCTCCTGTCTCCTGTCTGGTTCTTCTTTCTCTCACCCACTCTCCAACCCTCGGCCTGTCCGTCCATTTGTCATAGTTATCATGCTTTACCCACTTTTGCTTCAGCATCTTGCCCAACCCCAGCCTCTTTGCCTGGTGCTTTTGTCCCTGTGGAACATATGCTTAGACTGGCATCTCATCTCGGAGCCGCTCCCAGTATTGTCCGTATCACGTTGTGTGAGGATGGCTATTTGAAGAGTCCTGCAGGCATCTCTCTTTGTCACCAGCGCTTAATCTCAACACAAGTGCAAATCGCTGGTGAACACTGTCAGCGGCATGTTGCCACACATCTGAGCGACAACACTATGAGATGTGTACTATCAAAAAAAAAAAAAAGAAACACATGCGTGCTGTTCAGTGGGATGGAAATTTGCAATGTGCTTAAACTGCACCTTGATTCTCGCTCTACCTTTTCCTCCCTATGTGACCAAGAGCATTTCGATTCCCCCCTAGACACAATCATGGCTTTGTCCTGGGGGTTGTGGTCTGACAGTTGTCATAGCCTGATACCTCCTGATATGATAATTGCTTTGACAACCGAAGGATCCGTATTGGAAATTAAGAGTCCCTTTGTCCTATTCTGCCTAGCAGCCTTTCACACCGGCTATCTAAGGCAGAGCTATATCCAAAAGATTAGATGGTTCCCTGCCATGCCACAAAAGCCTTCGAATATTTCCCACATATGTTATGCCACATATGCAGCTTCACCATGTCCACCAGGATTGGTAGAATCACCAAGACAATGGCGTGAGCGTTGTGAGTTTTAAGGAGGATGCAAATTAGGAATAATAGCTTTTCTAATTATTATTGTTCTCTCATCAAACAGTGCCAGGATAGTGCCCGCAGCAATTTTAATTGTGCTTATTTTCAACTTGTGGGAAGGTTATGTCAAAGTGTTACTTCCTCATTCATTTTCAGAATAAATGAGAGGCAGAGTTTTAGAATAATCCACAGATCAGGTTCATCCATCATGACATCAACACTCTTTATGATCCCTATCTGGCCATGTAGTACAGCTTGTCCTGTTCTGCTGTACTACTATCATCGCCATTTCATGCTCGACGGTAGCTGACAGCGGCAATAGCATGCGAGAGTTACAATGGCCGAACTGCTCCTACTGCACTTTTGCGAGTTTGGTTGAAACTGCCTGATTTGAATAACATCATTGGATCTTTTACGCAAAGATCGCCCATCAGAGCCGTCACAATAAATAATAAAAATAAAAAAAATAGAGCTGAAATTTTAATATAATAAAAACAACAATAATAATAATTATTATTATTATAAAAAATAATATCATTATTATTATTAGTATGTAATAATAATAATAATAATATAATAATAATAATAATTATCATTATAAATTTAATAGTCTGCCACATATATTATTATTATTATTATTATGCAGAACAGCAGAGGCTTGCTAAAAAAAAAAAACCAAAAAACACCCCCTTTCATGCTGATGGCTTTCTCTTTACTATGGCGCAAGCAGGCAAAAGTCAATGGTGTCTCCCTCATTCCATTTGCAATAAAAATACAAGACAAAAGAGTGTATATTTTGGGGCAGAATCAACTTTCCCTTGGACACGTAAGAGTGGCTCATCATCTCGGGAACAGCCTGCACAAGGAGCAGGCCATTTTTAGTGAGCTGATCATGCACTGCCAGGAAAAAGACAATTATAGAATGCGTAAGAGTCTTTGAAACAGGTTCAAATACAAAGTCTCAATCTGTGTTTCATCCCGATAAAGGGACTTATATAGCAGACAGCCAGTAGATGAACATGGAAAGTGTCGAGTGAAATATTGCGCCGTCCGTTTCTCCGTCAGTAAATATATCTTACAGTTTGGGTGGCAGGGGGGGGGGTGGTTGTGGGATCACTGCCTCGGCCAAAGACATGATAAAACACCGCAATTTCTCTAACGCAGACTAAAACCATAGCTCATCTTAAACACATATTTAGATAAAAGATGCTTCAGCGGGACAAAGACAAATATTTGGGAAATTTGACACAAGAGAGAAGAGTGTTGTTAACAAGCCTGCCAAATTTAAATGAATAAAAAAAAAAAAAGTCAAGTATATAAAATAGGGCTGAAAAATAGAGCCTTTCTTCGAGCTCTCGGATTGTCTGGGCATGTCCGCTGAAGGCACTGGAAACACAACCTTCATCTGTCCATCAAATCTATTTGTTTGTACAATATGAGCTAAACTATCTGTAGTCAGCTGCAGGCTGAAAAGCCCGTGTCGCTGTACTTAATAAACAGTGAACTTTTCCCATATAAGCGCACGAGGCGCTGACATATTGGACGAGCTTGCCTCGGCCGAGCAAGCCTATTAGTTCGCTAGCTCATTAACTCGCGAGCTACCTAATTTGATAAACAATTAACGTTTCCTTCAGCACTCAGTACATGTATAGTAGGAGCGGGCCTCAGAGGCCTAAGGCCGACAATCCGGACAATTGAGAAGGTCAGACGGAAAGATCCATCCGTCTGCCCATTTCAGGACGAAGGATGAAAAGTTTTTAAAAAAAAAAGCTAGAGCAACCGAGCAAGAATCAAAAATATCGAGGCGGTACACGTAGCTGCGTGAAGAAGTAAAAGCATCTTAAATTGCGATTAATTTGAGCAACGGGATGAAGTGCAATAAATACGGCTATGTCTAAAGTGCGTTCCGAGATCATTTCTGAGTTGGCCTAGTTTGACGTTAATAGGCCGAGAAAGGTTCCGGTACGCTGTGTACCTATAGTGGTGTTCGGCATTTTTCTAGGTGGTAAAAAGCATCAAAGAGTTCTTATAATTACCATAACCCACGGCTTTTTATTCAGAGTAAAGCTAATGCATGTACAAATCTGTTTTTATGGCTAAATTCAGCTATTGTGGCTTTCAACCAGGTGTGTTTTGTAGTCAGGAAAATAGCCAGCTAATCTTAAATAATGTTTCGGAATTATGAAACATTTGCCGTTAGCCTCTCGTCATGCATGGATGCTTTTATTTATTTATTTATTTTTTGGGGTATTGGGTGAAAGGACGGAAGAGCTTTAAAAGATCGAGGACGAACAAGGACGGAGGGTGATTATTTTTATGTATATATACTTTTTTGTATTTAGAAGCAAATCTCGAACTTTTACGTTGTACTATTGGTCTAAAAAAAACCAATAATAATATTTATAATAATAAAAATAAAAATAACGATTTTAAGAGGAAATTGATCATGTGTTCCAATATTATGTCACGTCTGCTATGTGATTGCAGGTTGGCCTGCTGCTTCTCATTCAGAGCAGATTTGTCTTATTTCTCAGACTGAGGTCAAAAACAGGTGTTCGAGGTCAGTTCTGTTGCTCTCATCGCTACAAACAAGATTTAATCCTTGCTCTCTTCGTCTGCAGGTCAGTTCATTGCTATTGGCTAATCATGAAATTCCCTCTGATCTCTCTGACACAACTCATACAACTTTGAAACATTTTCAACATGTGGAGGTGTAAGAAACGGAAGTGAAGTGAAAACGCATTATAAGGTAATCATACGTTATAAACATGATTGTGGAAGCGATTAATCAACTGCTCCCCTTTAAGATAATTGAACAAAGTGAGTCGGAATTAAAATCAGGTCGTTTCTGGGGGACCACTGATAATGAATTTTGGCGAGGAGAAGGACTGGGAGTCGCTGTTGGGCTGACCTCCACGGTAATGCTACAGCACGGGAGCATGTGCTCCAACTTGGCAACACTCACCTTTTTCACATCCTGACTGCAAAGTGCTGTAAGTAATGACTGAAAGTGATGATCCTCACTGAAGGTGAGCACGGCTTTAAGAGCCATGCTGAATGGAGAGCTGTCACCGTGACATTTTCGGGGCTTCTGAATTACACAGCAAACAGGTGGATTAGTGACTGACATACGGAAGGTGACTTTAAGTCATCATTTTTTTTTTTTTTACCGTGCATGTAATTTCAGAGGGCGAGTGTTAAAATGAGAACATTTTAATATGATTTGAGGGAAGCTTGTGGCAAAATATAATGAACGATCTCTGATTTATTTTTTTTTATTGTTCACTTGTCACTTTGCTTCTATGATTAAGATTGTGATTATGATGATTACCGTATTTTCTGGACTGTAAGCCGCTACTTTTTTCCTATATTTTGAACCATGCGGCTAATACACCGGTGCGGCTATTCTGTGGATTTTTCTTTCGCCGGTAGGGGGCGCTCTAGAGTTCAGAATATGCACTAAATAAATCTTGATTTTTTTTTTCTCTTGAGTCTGTTCTGTTTTAATTAGCCAAGTTGTTGTTGTATTTTAAGGCACTGCTTGAAGAAACTTCTTATGTACCGTTACGCGCATTCACAAAACAAAATTGTTCTCTACATGCAGTAAACAACTCATTTTTTTCAACAAAGAAAACTGCATCTCATACTCTGGTGCGGCTTTTATATATATATTTTTTTTAAATTGTGGGTTATATACAAGTGCGCCTTATAGCCCTAAAAATGTTGTCGCAAATTTCTTTGAATAATTATTCATTCTTTTGCCAAAATTTGAGTTAAAGAACATTTTTAGTTGCTGAACAGGTATTGTCTTGCAGGAAGAGGATATCAAAAGACTTAAAAATGTTCGCCATATTTGTAAAATTATTGGATATGCCTGTATCAACAAAAAAATTATAATTATTTTGGACATTAAATCTTTCTCAAAATTGTGGAAAATAATACAAATACAGCAAATGCGCAACATATATATATTTTTTAATTAATCTACAATTGCTGACTATTTTCAGTTTTTAACATTGGATTGTTTGAATTTTTTTCCCCTTTCCACAAATAAAAAAATTAAGCTTAACTGTGAGTGAGAGAAGACCTCCCGCAGGATCAGATTTGGAACATGAAATTTGACTTATTTATCGCTATCCGCCCACGACACCTGTATTGATTTTGTCCTTGCGATTTATGCCGGTTTAATGAAAAAAGGTTTTGGCACAGTGAAATAAAACACAACCACATTGTAAAAATGCTATCAACTCCACTCAAAGCATCAAATACACAGCGGTGTAATGGTGGCCAAGATTGATAGTGAATTTGACCAGTATCCCTCATCCCAATCCCCCGTGCATATATAACCGTCTCATCTGCCCCTCTCTCCCGTCACCTTGCCTGTCCGGGGGCCTAATTTAGCCATATAGGCTCTCCTGGTGCCCAAGAGAATTGTCTTCTATGCAAGCCAGGTAAAATAAAAAGCGTGACACAGATGAGACCCCTCTCCATCATGGTGGATGGGGAGAGTCATGGGTGACACCCCCTGATCAGGTGTGCATGCGTAATGGCCATCCCAAAATAATCACTGGTTTGAATAATTCCCCCACGCTATCTCTCACCCCCGTGGTTCTTGCTGTTTCAACTCGTTTTGTGTCAGGAATCCCATAAATCGTTGTGGTAAATGTAAATCCGTGGTCCGGGTGTGTCTGACGGATGGGGGCTGCAGGAAGTCCTGCGAGATCTCTCCTCTCACCTTTCCTTTCCGCTGGAATGAATGAATCACTCACCGGGGCTATCTAACGAGCGCAAATGTGTGTCCCTCGCTGAAGAAACCAATAAAATAGTTACGCATGCGATAGTCGAACCGGTTGGGAAAAAGCCGCCATGAGAGTGATGTGAGCGGCTTGTCGCGATAGGGACGATACTGGTAAACACAAATACTACCTTTGTTGTTGTTGTTGTTGTTGTTGATATGGTGGGGAAATGAGGTTGTGCAGGTGAAGGGGATGCAGGCACGCAGAGCTCTGAGCTGTCAGCTCCTTGGAGGATTGGAGATCTGAGGGGTGGCGGGGAGGAATGCGGAGGAGGCGGGGAGGGTCCCTCCTTGGTCTCCTTGGCTGTCTGTGGAGCAGAACCCATCTCTCATTAAGGGAGAGTGCCTAGGAGACACTTGAAAGTGACATTCACCCTCCCTACAACCCCCCCCCCCCAGCCCCCTCTTCTCCATTTTAGAGATGCTATGCATGATGGCCACTGCCACTCAGCCAGCAGGGTCACCTCTCTCTTTCTCACCGTCTCCCTCTCTTTCTCTTTCTTTGCCTGGGGGTGAATATCAATGCGTAGCGCTTTTGGCAGATATACGTACAGCACCTCCATCCTTCAATGCCATCCATCAATTATCGTCCCGCTCGCAGAGAGAAAGGTAACAACGGTTATAGGGGAGAGTGACTGAGGATCGTGGCTAATAAGACCAATTTATTGGAAATGAGGAGGAGTGAAGTCAGACGATATGCAAAGAGATGAGACGACGTGTGTTCTTGATGCGCCGATGGAGCGCAATCAAAGGCGGCAGCCCACCGTGGGGTCAGGGACTCAGGAGATGGATCATCGCTACCGTGGCGGAGTGTCGATTTTCACCCCCAGTTCTAACCCCGGGCCTTGACTCCGGCGCTCATATCCATCTCTTTAATCTCAAGAAGCTGCGGATAATGAGCGACGTAGACGAACAATGGGAGCCTCTGTGCTCATCCCCTGATCATCAGGCCTTGTTGTGTACCGTTACCGTACTTGACGGCCTTATGCTTTTGGCGCTTATAACATTTTCTTTGTTCTGTACGTACTTGACAAAACATGGTCTTTGCAAGAAGCATTTCCTGTTGACTTCCCGACCATTCAAGTCTCTGTCCAGTGGTTGTGTAATTGACACCAGCTGCCTTGAACTCCGATTCCAGCCAATGAGGTTCCTGAAGTCAACGCGTCTCGCAAATATATTACCAAAATGGACAGTGCCGCTTAGCACAGAGCTTCTAATTAAATTCACACAGATATGCTGAAATAAACCACCCCTGTCAAACGACTCCAAACACACGGAGATATACTGCCGGTGATTCATACACAGCCATAAATCCTGACGAAGCTATCCGCTCATAAAGGCTGTATAAATGGCTGCAGTCACATATGCTCACCAGGAGAACTCAAAGTAATTTGTCGTGGAATCCTGTCATTTGGGGTTTGTCACTCAGCCTATTTTGGATGAGCCCTAAACAAAGTCGGGTTTGCGGCCATCGCAATGGGTGTTGATGAGATGAGAACAAACAGCAGGGGAGGAGACTAATTGCTGGGATTCATTACGTTCCTTTGTCTTTGTACTAAAGTCAAAAACATTTAAGCTTTCAAATTGATTTCACCTATATTCCTATTAGATAATAATTAACTGCGATTCCAAAGATATTGAAAGTTCATTATGACTTATGTTCATTCACTGGCGTCATTCCGAATGAAACCGCCATTTCACTTGCTTTAGATTACACTTAGATGCAGATGCGTTTTCTTGGTTATTTTCTTCTTAGCGTAGCCATCATTGCACTGGCAATGAGGCAGAATGGCCCGTGCCTGTGTGCGGGATAATTTGTACCTTCTCAATGAATGGGAGGACAGGCAAATTACGGGCTGAATAAGGACTGCCTGTGGATCTCACTGTCAGAGAGAGGAGGGCATAGAAGGAGAGTGTAATTATCAACTAGCAAAGTGCATTCACATCCCTTTCACAAAAGAATTGGGATGTGGGTGGAAGGGAGAAGGCGCAAGAGAGAGTGAAGGAGGTAGAAAAATGGCAAGAAATATGAAGAGGGGGAGGTACGCGGAGTGAAGGACTCCTGGCCAAATGGATGCAAGGCCATAAACAGGGTTAAAACAGTCTGCCTCATTGAATGCAAGCACATTAAGACCTTTTAAACCAGCACACAAGCACCTCTTTGGAGTTAAAAATAAGAAGAGCAGGGCAAGAAGAACGGGAGGAAGAGACGAGAGCAAGTGAGAAAGATGCATCCATTCATTTGAATTGTCCGCCACAAGGACAGAGAGTTATTTTTTCTTTTTTTTTTTGGTAGTTTACGTCACAGAACAAAGCAAGTCTTTTGGTGACCTTGGACTTTATGAACAGGATTCCCATTACCCGAATGTCTGACGGTCTCTGGGTTCAGGGGTCAGCGGGAGTGAGGTTGGGGGCAGGTGGTGGTAAAGAGGGTGGGGAACACCTGTAAGATCAAAATATGACCATGAACAAGAGTTAAAGCTTTCGAGAAGCTGCAGATAATACAGGCCTCATTAATATCAGCTCCGTTTCTTTTTTTTAAATTTCTACCCATCCACATGTTTCTGGATCCAATACCAAAGCTGTATATATTGTGTATATAAATATATATATATACCCCCCCAAAAAAACAATTATAACTAACACTTTTCACTGTCTCTATGTCTACGGTTGTGGTTCATATTTTTTGTAAACCTTATTGAGCTACATAAAAGGGATAAAATATTACATACATTGCTGTGCCACTGCAAACTACGGCTGCATAAGGTAATGTTCAATTCTAACTTTATAAATAAAAGTCAAAGAAAAAATATTAACGACGGCTCATGTTTTGTCTCAAAGTGAATTTGTGCCAGATTACCGTATTTTCCGGACTCTTCCTAGATTTTGAACCATGCGGCTAATACAACGGTGTGGCTTTTCTGTGGATTTTTCTTTCACCACTAGGGGCACACTATAGTTCAGAAAATACACAAAATAAATTTTTATTTTTTTTTTTCCTCATGGTTCTGTTCTGTTTTAATGAGCAAAGTTGTTGCCGTGTTAAAAGGCACTGTTTTAACAATCTGTTTATGTAACTTTATGTGCATTCACAGTACAATTGTTCTGTACATGCAGTAAATAACAAATTTTTTTTTAACATAAAAAACTGTGTCTTATAGCCTGGTGTGACTGATAAATTGTTTATTTATTTCTTTAATTTTTTTTTAAAGAGTTGCTGCGGCTTATATACGGGTGTGCCTGCAGTAGTCCGGAAAATACGGCAAGTGTTGAATGAAGTATTTGATGGTCATTAATCCATGCATCCATTTTCTACCACTTATCCCCTTAACACGAAAATTAAAAAAAGTTGCAAGAGGTAAGCTTTGAAGCAAATAGGAAAAGAGTGTATATAGTTAAATGTAATCCCCATTACACTTTAATCCGTGCAATCAATCATCGATACTCTGTGTGTGGTCAGTCACACGCTACACCAGTTGAAGCGCATTGCAGTGGATGAGAGCAGATGGCGAACATGCATACTTATATGCGAGGCGGGCCCGGGTTGAGACGAGTGAGAGCTAAGTGATAGCAGCATGTATTTGATATATGTGACACTGCAAATGGAGGGCATCAGTGTTGTTTGCTGGCACAGCATGGCGGCGTGTGGTGCACCGCGGGCGACTGGCACACGAGCCAAGCCTGGCATATCCTCTCACTGATTTAGGAAATGAATCCCCGGTGGCTTTGCTCTCTTGAGTCAGTGTGCATGCCGGTACTGGTCTGAGTGTGATCGTTGGTGAGTTTTGGGAGAAGTCAAAATGGTATTTAGACTCTATATACAGTCAGGCATTAGTCAAGTCAGTTTTGTGTCTTATTAATTTTTAAAATTTTTTTATCCAAGATTGTTGTCCGCAGGTCCAATGCCGAAGCACAGCAGTCAGGTGTTGCTGCATATGTTCCTGATGTCAGTGCCCTGTTTTCCCAAGCGGGCAGGCCAACTTCCTGCCAGCCTCGTAATAGGAGGGCTGAGCAGGGGCCATGACTACCACTTGGCAAGCCGTGCTGCCAATATGGCTGGCTTTTTGTTCCACCTCCCTTTGAAACTTAACCACTTCTCTGCCAAGATTGATTGCCGCGCATTTGCATAGCAACGTTATTGCAGCGCATGTCAGTGCAGTTGTCGGAAATGTCTTTCTTTATTGTGCCATTAATCACCAGACCACACAGTAAGGTGATAACACCCATTAGCAGACCGTTAAACAGAATGTGAAAAAAAAAAAGAAATATTATTTAAAAAAAAAAATGAATTGATATTCAGCTCAGTCACTTTTCAGATCACAGATCTGTAAAGCATCAACTGACATTATTTCTTCTTAAAAAAAAAAAGTTAAAACAATGAACATACTCATTTCCCATGATAGCCAGTGCTTGATGAAACTCGAACGGTAGCTTTCTGAAATTCTGGTTACGATTGGCAACTTGGCGTATCACCCTGTGAAGGTTTTAACCGCCCGCGTGCTGAAGATTTTTCGACTTGACGCGAAAGTCACCACTCATCGGGACAGGACAAGAAGTTCCTAAAAAAGGATGAACTAAGCAAAAGCGGAAGTGGGTTCTTGTCCCGTCCTTTCGTCTGGACAGACGAAATGCAAGGATGAAACTTAATAGGACTTTAATAGGACAAAGACGGACGTGGATGGAAGACGTTTATTTTTTTGGGAGGAACGGGGCGATGACAGAAGGGTGCCCATGTCGCGGATGAAGGAACGACCGGCAAAATAGGGTAAAGTGCCCATTAACTTTTTATTAAAAGTCTCTCCCACTTTTCATGAATTGGACTATCATGAAGCTACGAACCGAATTCAAGTTGTTGGGACAAAAACACACACGCATGCAAACCCATACACACACCGCACAACAGCACATGTTCCAGGCATGCGCCAGCCAAACTTTACTAGATTTCATGAGTTGAACTATGTCCTGGACTATATTCCACAGCCTCGGGGGTCTTGGCTTTGACAAGGAAAGCACATTGTTTATTTTCCCCTGCTGCAAATTTCCCCACCACCCCTTGGAACCCAAACACTTACAAAGACACGTGTGCATATTGGATGGTTCATATGCAAAGACAGGTCATTACATAGAAGTAAATGCATACAATGCGTACATTATGTTGTGTCATGACGGGACGGACTGGACGCACACACACACTATATATATATATATATATATATATATATATATAGCAAGTAAGCACTTGTTTATGATGGTTAATGGGGACCAGAACCCCGGCAAATTGTGACAAACCGCAAAGTAGAGGTTGACTTGACTTTTTATTATTTATTTTATTTATTTGTTTCATGGTCTTGGCCACAGCTTCTGAACACTGCTGTTTACTATCCGCTTACCCGGCTCGACTCCGACTAACTGAACGGCACATTTGAATAAGGTTACGAGTTTCCTAACAGAACCTTGTTCAAAAGTGCTCTTCCTTTATTAACGTGGACGAATCTGGCGAGATACAACAAGCAAAGATGCTGTATCAGGCTAATCAGCACACGGGATAAATCCACACATGGTACCATTGGTCGAATTCGCCCAGGGACACATCACGAGCCTCGTAGCCGTGAGCATGTACAAAGCATCGGAGGCCCCTCATCTCTGTGAAACAATGCGAAATATGACTGCATTTAAAATTTTCATGAATATTTGGGAAAAACCCGTGACGCACTGACGCCGCAAAATGTGAAGCGCAAAGTGGCGTGGGTACACTATATAGAGATGGATGGATTGATGGATAGATAGACAGATGTGCCGTGTCCTGGCCAGAATCTCTATAGTAAGCACGAGGACAGTCTTCAGGACAGCACATCTCTGTTATTCATCCATGTCATTCAGGCCAGAATCACGAGTGAGGGGAGGAAAGGAGAGGCCTGCATGGCTTTCATTCAACCCCCACGCTCTTGCCCTCCGCTCACCCATACCCGCAAGCGGGGGCCACCCCCTCCCACACCCTCCTCTTCCTCGTGCGCACACACATATACAAACCGACACACATACTTCTACCTCATCCCCCAGGCCCCGGTCCCTGCTCCTCTAGCATGGGTCAGTGCTAAAGAGGAGACATGGCAAAGGACAGATAGACCCAAGGCTTCCTGGACCCCATAAGACCTGGCCAGAAACAGCGGAAGGGAGGAGGGCCTCGAAGACAGAACTCACAAGAGCTGTGTGTGTGTGTATTCTTTGTAGCCCTTATATGTTACTGAGGTCATTTATTTCAAATTAATTGATTGTTGTTTTTGAGGGGCACTGATCAATATATCTTAAAATAAGGAGTCGAATCATTCCCTGTTTTATAATATAGAGTCTGGTGATGAAAACAAACTAACGAGGCAATTACAGCCACTTATATGGCAACATGGTGTGCTACTAGGTGTGTACTAATTGAAGGAGAGGACACACAACTATATAACGCCTCTGGAGTGTGAAGATGAGCGCGTCATTGGGGGAGGCTCACATGCATTTCTGAGGACTGCCACTAATCCGGCATGAAATTCAATTTAAAACTTGGAGCGTGTCTCGTTCCTCTTCTTTGATACTGAGCCAGATACGCACAGCGAATGGGAACGCGCGGCTACCGAGTGACTGAAGCATGTTCCAGTCTCACTGGTTGTAAACGCAAATGCCTGGCAAATAAACCTGAAATAAAGCGCTGCGGGTGCGTAAGTTATTTTGTCTTTGGGCTCCCCAATGACCGTCACATTTGTTTTAATATATTGTAAAGCACAATTTGTAAAAATGATAATAATTCCCAATCGTCGTAAATTAAATAAAAAAATAACCCATTATGAAATATCCTGGCGAACAATCTTGGCTACTTTTGTGACTTGGATCATCGCAAGCACATTGAAGCCACTCTTTTCACGGTTGCCGAGGCATTACTTTACAAGCTAAAATTGCTGTTTAAAATGAAAAACAATGAGTGAAAAATGACCTGTCACTCAGCAGCCTCCGCCAACAATACTGCTGCTGGCCCCGTCGCTTTTTTTATGTTCAGGCACTGAGCAGGGCCTCCTTCTATCCCAGAGACCAGGGTGAAAGGCCAATGTGGACCTCTGGACATATTCAATGATAATACCCCCGGCTATAATGCGACTGTGTGTGTGTGTTGGAATGGGGGGTTCCATTGAAGAAAGAAGCCAAATGATGAGAGAGAGATGAGAAATGAAAAGGTTGCATTTAGGAAAGACTGGAAGGCACAGATCATGAGATCAGCATGCAGGTCATCTGTTTTGAAATCCATTTACACTATTCAGCCCTGGGTTGTCAACTCCATACCGCCCCACACCATACCGCCTCCCCCTTTCCTCCTCCCTACTCTCACCCTTACAGTGTTTTCCTTCTCCACCACAGCCCTTTGTGGTTTTCCATAATTAAAGAAGGCATTTGACTGGGAGCGAAAAGAAAATGGCTGCCACATTTCATTGAAAAGGTTAGGGCAGTGTGATGGGATGCAGAGGAGTCGTATCCTATCGTGCGGAACATGACCTTGTCATTATCTTCCAGAATGCTGCTCACACCTTGTCAGGCACAGGAGAGAAATGTATGGAAATCAACTTTGAGGGGACATGTGTCAAAATATGCACCTTTCCATGCATTCATTTTCTACAATGCTTATCCCTGTTCAGGGTTGCGGGGGAGCTGCAGCCTATCGCAGCGGACTTCAGGCGAAAGGCAGACAAAGCCCCGTAGAGCACAGGCCCTACATAGAAAAAGACAACCGTTTGAGTTCCCAAAGTACCGGCATCAAAGTCTAGCAAATGCCACATCGGTAAATCGAAATGTTATACAAATTTGTTGAAACATTTGATTATTACTCATAGAGGATGTGGACATAGAAGAAAATGTTCCCCACACAGATTTTCCGTGTTAGTGCAGTGCTTCTCAAATAGTGGGGCGGTCCCCCCTGGGGGGGGCGTGATGCGATGCTGAGGGGGCCGCGTGTGAACCTTTTTTCCGCAGTACTACAATAAAGTGTAATTGCACATCCACTCCAGTAGTTGGCAGTGGCGCTCTCATTGCCCATTGTGCGCAGCGAGTATTAACTCTACTTTGTAGGTTTGTTTTGTAACGAAAATGCTTTTATTTATAGTTGCGTCGGAGAGAGGGTGGTGGTGGAGGGGGCGGGGGGGTGCGAATTGTTTACTTCTTGCTGGGGGGGGCGTAACAGAAAATAATTGAGAAGCACTGGGCTAATGGGATTTGATGTCAATTTAATTATTTAAGGTCAGAGGTCAAGAAGGCCTCGTTCACAATCTCAGTTCTATTTCATTCCAATAAGGTCATAATTAAAGATATCATTTGTCTCACATAGCATTTCCATTTTCAGCTCTCTGGAATTAGTTTCGAAATTCTTTTGGACGCTTAAAAACAACAAACTGTTGTTGATTTTTTTTTTTAACATATCACAGGTCCTACTGTATATTTATCATTTTTAATACGCGCCCGTACACTGGACATTTTAGAATACTGTATATTTTACAGCCATATACCAAATGCTAGAGAGAAGCCGCCATTACTCATAAACTACCGGATGCAATCGATCACCACTCAATTTATTGCACCAGACAGCTTCAAGCACTTCGGTGAGTTATATGAAAAGGTCGGCTGGTCATCTCCAAGCCGTCGTCTTACCCGCGTGTACGTTTATAAAGGCACGCTGTCAAAGAAGATGACATGTTTAACATTGTCGCTGTAGGACTGAGTTAATAGCCACAATGTCAGATCAGCAGAGAGGTTGCCTACTTGAATTTTTCTTTCACTCATCACTTGTCTGTGCGGAATCTTTTTACGCACCTCGCAACCTCAATGAACTTTGAACTTCTTGAAATTATTGAATAAAGACATCTTGCTCCTATCTATTTATAGAGTCGGGTATTTTCGCACTATACAGTATTTTGATACAATTGAGATAATTCATGTGCTGCACTGATTTTCTAGTTAATGGTAATTTTTAATAATTTAATAATTTTAATTCTTATTTATATCAGTAAGAAAATTATTATTATACTGTTCCTTGTACTGCTAAAACAAATCATTATCAAATACTTCATACTAATATTCTTTTCAATTCAGGAGCAGTTTGTAAGCTAATTGTGCAAAAAAAAAAAACTATCAAGGGAATTAAAAACGTTTCAGTTGTTGGAGTTAAATGTTGCAATGATGCTAACATGCATTTTAAAAATAGTAATTCACTTTTAATTTTTAAAGTACTTGTTCGCAAAGCAATTTTTGAAGGCTGTAAATAATGAATGGACTGTAATGGGATTATTGTTTGCGGTTTTTTTTTTTCTTCCTTACATTTGCGGGCTTGTAGCTTACTGTATGTTTAAAACATATTTAAAAAGGCATTTGCCCGTGCCGTTTCTGTTACCACTAAATTAATTGTTATTGTCGAAAATCAGACTTCTAAAAAATAGATGGCATGTACTGTATTGGATTTTGTATTCGACCGCTATGCAAACACATCGTGCTGCGAATGAAAATTTAAAAAAAAAAAAAAGCCTTTTCTTCCTCTTGCACCTATCACTGCCCAGCGAGGTTGCGATGAATAATGGTCACGCCGATGAAAAGCAAACCGTCACCACTTCGCGTTGTTCCCTCTCATCACATGACCCACATGCTGGACAGAATGTCACAGCTAGCGTGGCCTCATTTGCATAAGACAATCACCCCTTTCGGACGCAGGGCACAAATGTTGTCTAGACGACATGCATCATTCGGGTGAGCCCCCAGACACACACACACACACACACACACACACGCACAGGCCCGCCCCCGCAGACACATGCATAAACACCTATTTCTGTATCTCTGTGCATCTATTTGGTCACACTGACACTCTGGTGTCACTTCAAACAGGCCAGACGGAGCCTCCAGCCAGGGTGAGACGATAAATCAGCTCCAGGTCTGCCACAGCTTCATATGCATGCTGTGTTATTATGGCGCAGTGTGGCGGACCAGACATGGGAAATAGTATTAACTACATCACACACATGCAAATCCGCTCTGATGGAATGACAGCCAGTCATGTGGACATGTATATCACTTTCTAGTTTGGACTTTATTTAATTATTAGCCGCTACGAGCCACCGAGGGTCAAAGGGACAATTCCTTTGATATGAGCTACAGTATGTGTTGATGTGATGACAATGAGTGTTGGCAGTGCGTGCAATTATGCGACAAAAACCGAGTGTGTGTGTGTGTGTGTGCAAATGTGTTGTGGTAAATATGTGTGTGTGTAAGAGGCCAGCGGCCCCTGATTGTTTGATGTGTGTATTAGTCCGGCTGCAATAAGTGCGGACGCAGGAGGATGCGTCTCTGGAGAGCTGATTATGTCTGTTTGTCATCTGTGGTGTGGATGATCCTTTGACACCAGCGACGACTACAAAGCTGATCTCCTCTGATATGAGCACCGGAAACTATACGATAGGTGTGTGTCTGTGCTGGTGATATATATATATATATATATATATACGGTATTATGCCGGCGATGCTTTGCATATCAGAAGGAGATTCACATCGAAACACACAAGCATGATGCAGCTGTCACTTAGTTGTTCATGTGTTGTATTAGTCGATTCATTTGCATGAGTGGACTTGACTTCCTGTCCTGTTTTACTTCTTTGTAAAAGTGGCACCAAACATCTGTCTGCTGTCATCGTAGCAACACTAATGGTGCAGGCTGTTGTCATTAGTGCAGCAGCAAAAAAAAAGGGGATGAGAGTGAGGCAGAGCGATGCCCCGTAGGGGGAAATGGAGCAAAATAAGAGAGGACAAGAGGAAAGATGTAAAGATGACCAAAGAACATGCGGGTCACTTCACTGCTGTCCAAAAAGTTCTTATTCATCCATGGTTCAGCCACCTTCCCAGCCCAAAAAGCCGCCCAAGGGAAAACGTGAGCTCTGCATAAAACGGCATCCCCTCAGTCAAGACAGTTTTTTGAGAGAGCGGTCAGAGGTTTCCTAATGGTGGCCCAGGGTGTGTGTCATAACCGGTGATGTACGGGGACCAAAATTCCGGCTGGGAATATTCATCGCCCGGGGGGGGGGGGTTGAGGGGTTGTGGTTGACATGTTGCAAAATCTATTCGGCAATGGGGATGGAGGGTAATGTTAGGACTCGACTGGACCGTTTGGGAAATTCCCTAAATTCCCGATGGCCACCACACCCGTGGCTATGACTCATGACAGTGGACACGGGTGCCTTCCCTAAAGCAATCTGCGACCGCACTAATCAACACCGTTATATTTGCATACTAAGCCAGCAGTCATCAACACGTCGCCTAATTGGAGTCTGATTCGTAAACAAGCGAGTACAGGTTGCGCTCATGCTGCTCACCCTGAACTGGATGCCAGCCAATCGCTAGGACACACAAAGACTCACAGTCACAAATAGGGACAATTTGAAATGTTTGATCAATCTACCATCCATGTTTTTTAGAATGTGGGAGGAAAGTGGAGTACCCGGAGAAAACCCACGCAGGCACAGGGAGAACATGCAAACTCCACACAGGTATTAGTGTTGATTTAAAATTTAATACGCCTTTTGCATTGGATCTTATCGACGGTACTTTTGCCGGTTTACCTCACGCTGAGACTGGTGAGTGCAGTTACGTAGATTCAAACTAATTATGAAAAGGCTGATTACATTACAGTAGCTGTTTTGTATTTTGTTTTCTCTTCAACAATGAGGCTATTTCCTGCCCGTTGATTTGCTTGTCCTTTAATGCATTCCTAAAATTTGCCACCAGTAATCAAACATGTTATAAAAGTGAAATAGAAATTAGTATTTTAAGTCTGGACTCCTGAGGGCAAAGCACATGTCAGTGAAACTAAAATTGAGGTTACTAAAAGCACACAGGGAGGGTTATTTCAGTAGCAAGGAGAGATTTTGAATTGAGAGGATTTCATTTTCAAACAACTAGCGTAGCAGCTGAATCTGATGTCATGCAGGAATGCTTTTCATGGATGAGGTCATGTATTAGTGGCTCTTGTTGCATTTCATTACGTTCTGTCACTCACTTTGCCCGTTTTTAGCATGGCTGGAGTAGGTACCGCCTCACTTGTGACACCTAATCATGTTTAGGAATTTGGCTCGATTCAAAACTTCGGCACTTAAACACGGCAGGAGCCAGATGATTTTGCGGTTTAATTTGTGAAGAAACATTTATCCATAACCGTGTAACCTTCCAACCTAATCACCGTAAGAGTTGAAACACATTTCAAAACAAGCAAACAATTAGCTGACATATTTTACATTCAACCCTCAATATTTACAAACACAAAATCATTTACACACCTTTTGCCTCTTCGGATGGGGTGCTAGTAAAATAAATGTTCGTTTTTCTGACGCTCAATATAAAACTCTTGGCCGTACTCGTCGTTAAGTTACCTTACGCGTGAACCGTACTAAACAGAAAGTTTGTATTCAAAATAAAAGCGCATAGCTAAAACCGGAAGTAGCACTGATAAATGCGAATTTCAAATGAAAATTATATCTAATAAATAAAATCACTACTGCTGTTCCAAAAATATGAATATGGTTAGTTACATCGCCTGTCAAAAGATTCTCTGAATAATGTCATCTAGATTACATTTTTGCATTTTGCCACGATAATAACTATGGCTGACGGCTGGTTAGCATATTTCGCCTCTCAGTTCAGAGGTGCAGGGTTTGATTCCGGCTTTTCCCCAGGTACTCCCGTTTCCTCCCACGTTCCACAAACATACTTGACATGCTCTGAATTGCCCGTAGGTGTGATTGTGAGCGCGGATGGTTGTTCGTCTATGTGTGCCCTGCGATTGGCTGGCAACCAGTTCAGGGTGTACCCCGCCTACTGCTCGACGACCGCTGGGATAGGTTCCAGCAAGCATGTCTGTGACCCTCGTGAGGATAACCGGTTTGGATAATGGATGCATGGTTTGAAAGAAAGCTAAGAACTTCCCAGGGTTCTCTAGCATTGAAGCGCAAGCACACGTGATACTTGAACTACTCCGCCCAAAGAAGGCCACCCGGTACAATCTACCCTTTCAACCATGACCTCAAATTTGAAGGTCACAGTGTGTTTCAGTCCAGAGGACGAGATTATCTGCGCGTATCAGGGAAGAGCTTCTAAGGTCACCAAACAGGACACCTTCAATGTCTTGGCAGCGAAGCCATCTGAGGGATTCCAAGCAGGCCGGGTACGTAAAATACGGATTGCAGCAAACGACGATACCGGGGCAATCTGGGGGGCTATTCATAAGCCCGCACCTGCTCGCCGTCTTTCCACATCAGCAACTCCAATGTATAACAAAGTCCAATCCTCTTAATAGCTTTGATTCCATATCCTATACGTTGACAACATCGGGCTGAACTCTGCAATGTAGTCATGGTATTTCTTATCTGGTCAAGGTTTGTATTCGCAGGTGTTAAGGATGAGATCTGTTGTGAATAGGGACAAATATTTTTTTAAAATATAAATCAATAAAATATAAATATAAATATAAATATATATTTTTAATAAAAAAATAAAGTAAAAAATAAATATATTTATATATATATATATGTATATATATATTTTTTTTAATTGTATTTATTTATTTTTATTTTTTTTCAGACTATAAAGTGCACCAGATTATAAAACACAGTCTCAATGAATAGGTCTATTTTTAGAATTTTATATAAATGGATTACCTGGTTATAAGGTGCATTAGTGCACATTACGAGAAACACACCAGTCCCGTAAATAAATCAAACTTCTTTCCACTTCCATCCGACTTCCATACATTTACATTATAAGGCTCTCTGTCGATTTTGGAGAGAGAATTTATTTATTTATTTATCTATTTTAATTTTCATCGCATTGCAGAGTGATATAATGTCAAGGTAAAGGATTACCCCCTCAAAACAGGCTCATTTTAGTGCGGCTCAAAACAAGAGGATGTACAACTTGCTGGAATTTCTGACCTTTGGAGTATTTTGAGAAAAGCATGCCACAGACGTGTTATTAAGACATCTGGGAACTGCTTAAAGTATACTTTGACTTTTCCCGCCCGTACGCCTGGTTGCCTCTGTCGGTATTTTTGCGCCCACCTGCCTGTGCCACATCTTTGTCACATGATAGTGATGTGATGTTGCTTTTCTGTTGCCGGAACGAGTAAAGTGAAATATGCCGTCTTCACTGCACCATGACCAAAAATATAACCCCCTCATCTTCTTGTTATTACAGGCAAAGCGAGTTCGGATGCATTCTCTTTTCATGTGGGTACAGAGGCCCGCAGGCTGAGCTGTCCTGTATCACGCTCTTAGCGTGTGAGCTGTAAAATTTATCGTAAACATGTAATCGTCACCATCCCAAAGACTCACCACAGCTCAGCAAAGTATAATGTAAGTCGTCTTCATATCACAAGACAAAAATACGTTTGTCAATGTCGTATTGGTTTGAAACCGAACAATAAACATCAATTGACGCTGCAATGTCCTGATCGGAGACGATGATGCTGGCGGAAGTCAAAAGCAATGATTTTCATTTTATTGTCAGGTTGAAAGCCTTCGCTCCAACGGGGTTGTTGGATTTATCTTTGGAGGTAGTGACTATCCTCTCCTCATTCATGCCTCTTTTACTGCCTCCTCTCTGCTTTGGGTTGATACGGAGCAGCCGGAATAAGACCTGCCGGCCAACACATACAGAATGAATGCATGCATGCACCGATACATAAAACTACAAAGCACCATGAGATGTGGTTTTTTTTTTTTTTTTGGGCTTTAGGAGACGAAAATTTCCCTTTAATCATTTTATGAGATCATTTGCCTCGCAGATAGGCCTGAGGCTTTTTCCTATTACCCCCTTGCTACCTTGACCTATATATGCATATACAGGAAGTGTGTGCGTGTGTGTGTGTTTGTTGAAATATACAATAAGCGCCGCGTTCAGCTGAAATGGACATTGGATGTGTGTTCTCAGATAAAAATCAATAATTTACATTTTTTTACTCGTAGGCTTTAAAAGGATTTCTATGTTTTGCGTTTGTTTTTGTTTTTTTTAACTTGGTTAGTTTCTGTTTGTCTGAAAATGAAACCAATTTGAATCATTTAGATAAATACATATTTGGAAAAATAAACATACACATTTTTAAACCACATTTGTTACAGCTGCAGCTGTTGTGAAATATAAATAAAATCGTAGTTTATTGTATAAATGCGGGACCGCGTCTACATGTTTATGCTCGTAATCTATTTAAACTAATAAATATCAACAAAAAAACAAAATCATCTCTTGACTTGTATTTGTATGCAAATCTGCGCACAAGCAACCTCAGCAGTTAAAATGTCCCGCCCGCTGTTTCCAAAGGCAAATTTCTGTCTCCAAAGCGTCCTCCAAACAGGTACCATGTTCGCAAATTCATCAGACATATTGATTTAGGCGTTGAATCATTCAGTGAATATTTATGCAAATGGTATTTTTGTATGAGGCCCTTTTTGAATAAGGAGCACCAGCCCATGTGATGTTTTTGATAGCCTTCGCCGGATGGCATGCGTGACTTTGCTTTGACTGACATCAAGTGAAACGCAGCGCGAGGAGATAATGCTATTTCTAATCCCGCTGAATAACCTCAAGCCATACAAGCATGCTTGATATTACTGATATCACTCTGACTGTGAGATTGTGTCGCCACTGAACTCCATCCCCCCCCCGAAGCCATATCACATGCTCTTGCATTGCCTCATTCCAGTTTCAATCAAATGTTGCTTGAACGTTTTTACTTGATGTGGCCGAGGAGCAGGTAAGGGCAGCGCTGAGGTCGGCTTGTGGCTATCGAACGTCCTGTGCATGAGAGCATATTTTATGATATTCAAACGTCGCCATCGCAAGAGGATTCAAATCGACTATTTTGTCCAATGAGGTTTTGATGGACTAGTTGGGGCAGTTTTAAGGACAGAGAACTTCAAAGTGTTGACCAAAGTGAGACAATAATTGTCTTTTTTTTTTCTTTATGTCTTATTTATGTTCGCATCCCACTTTGGAGCTCAACAAGGATCTTTTTTTTTTTCCGAGTTAATTGCAAACGCTCCATTGTGTCTCAAAAGCAGACTAAAAAAATAAATAAATAAATAAAAAATCTTGGAAACACTATTATGCGTATTTGACCATCTGTTTATTGTTTAGCAGGTTATTTTCTTTTTCATGGCAGATGACAAACGACTCGGATTAGACAGGCGACAATCTAGTTTAATAGGATTTTGTCCTGTCACATTTCCACATGTGCCACATCAAGTTTAATGGATATAGTTTTTCAGGAAAGGGGCGGGGGGGTAACAAACCAATAAGCGATAATCAGAACAATCCCTCTCTCGTCTTTGTGCTTAGACAACACCAAGCAAGACTTCTCTGGTGTGTTGTCACAATGCTGTTGCGGGACTGAAATATCATCGCCCATCGGCACCTTACCTTGGTTTGAACCCTTAAATAATGCATAAACGTTGCATACTTCCTGTCAAGGTTTATGAGATCACAGTGGCCACATTTACATGGACCTAATGTATTTTCTGCAGGCTTTTTGTGTTTACAAATACATAAAACAACATGGCGGGGTTGGAGAAAGGTGCTAAATTTATTCCTTTCAAGATATGAGATGCATTTGGTTTTCTATAAGCACTGCATGGACCTCAAGGTTATGATCGTGAACGAAAAGGAACGAAATAACGGAATTTACAATTTTAAAAAAATAATCATTTTTGTTAACCAAATAAGATAACAATTAGTAGTTTTTTTCTGAAAAATGATAACCGACTAAAACAACAACTGTTCACAAAAAGTAAATTATTCGTTTTCTTTTTACTTGAGTTTTTTTCTTACTTACTATTTTTTTTTAGATTTTTTTTAATTTAATATATATTTTTTTTTATTTAAAATATAAAACACGGTGTTGATTTGAGCAAAATGATGTATTTTTTATCCATATTTTCACTTTCACAGCAGTATTAATGCGCAGCACTTTTCATGGATTTATTTCACTCAAGTTTAAATGAACTGTTATGTTTTATTAGTCAATTAATATCACTGGTGTTGAGCCAAAACCACATAAGTCACATTTTAGTGATTTTCATATTTTTCTTTCAAAAATATTTACTATTGGTCAGTTTGCGTGATATTTTTACTCATTATTGGCCAAACTAAAGTGCTGAAAATGCCCAACGCATTGTTAATGGTTGCACAAACTCGCCATTCATGGGGTTCCCTGAAAAGTGACTATTTTGGAGTTCTCCACGACAGCAATATCTTGTTGAATTTGCCACGTTCGAAATAAAGGAGGACTTAAAATGCAGAGAAGCGCGGCACGAGTAACTTGGCTTAACTTGACTTGACTTGACGAGACAATGAGCAACACCTGGACAAGACGCAAAGGTGCGGAGGGATCTGATTGGCTAACGCGAGGGAGTGGGAGGACAAGCACAGGTGGACACAATAAGCTTAACGACAGACACACAAAGGGACGCAAGAAAAAACATGAAACTAAATACTAAACCAAAAACAACAACAAAAAAAAAAACAGACCATGACAGAATTTTTAAATCTTTATCTTCAGTTTTTAACAAGCAATACGTATTGTGACCTTTCAAAAAAAAACTCACGCCAGACAAATACATCATATTATATACAATATACCAAAAAACTCAAATAAATTTTTTAAAAAATTCTGAAATTAAGCATTCTCCCAACAAATCTATTCTAAAAACCAATTAAAGCTAACTGAAATTGGAAAAAAAAAATAACTATAATGAAAAATCCCAAACGATAATAACTCTTTTTGCCATCCAATATCCCCTCAAAAAACCACAGAAATATGCCCACAGATCATTTTGTTGTAAGGAGACAACTCTTTGCGATTTTATTAGTTCCATAAAGTTCAAATAGTTGACAGAATAACAACATTTTTAGTTTTTATCATCATTGCTCAAATAGATCGTTAGAAATTGCTTCTTCATGCGGCATGTTTTATGGCAGCAGGCTTTTTCTGCATACCAGTTTTGCTGCTCTTCAATCGATTTGATCGACTGTCATTATGTTACTAGTAGATGAGGGCTTGTTATATTGTGTCAACCTCATTTCCTCACGGGGACCCCGGCCAAATGGGAAATGAATACATAAAGCGAACAAATTCAATTATGCACCTTTGGATAAAAAGCAAGAGGAACGCACTTTTATACGGCACCACGTATTCTTTCATTTTTAATTAATACAGTTCAGCTGATTTAATTAAACTGATTCTATACTCTTGGTTTTATTATTTAAAAAAATTAACACATAAAACAATTACAGTACATAAACACTTGCAACTTCTAATTTAGTGCTTAAATAAATAAATAAATTAAGTTTTCATTTTTTAATTTAGGAAACTGATAACCTTTCCATGTTCAATCCAACCAAAAGACGACTATGAAAAGATGAAACAAACGGAAAGTAAACCCCAGCAAACACTGGCAAATAAACTCTTTGCCCTCTCCTCATTCTTGTTGGTCAACTATACGGCTGCAGTGTGAACTGTGAAGTATATCGAGCGGCGAACATACCTCCCTCATATATATCATGAAGACATATGTGAACTGCGTCTAAGGAATGTAACCTTTGCAGACACGATCCTCCGGGTACAGTACAACGATGAGTGTGTGTGTAGGGGTGTGCGTGTGTGTGTGTGGGGGTGTGTGTGTGTGTGTGAGTGAAAGCGAAAAAGGGAGCAGGGGTCCGTATCTGTGCAGGGACCTTTTCACCTCAACATTCTGCGTTGTCCAGTGAGTATGTGCAGAGCGTGTGAAAATGAACACATCTGGGGTTAAGGACCATATATGATTGAATATATGAACCTGCACCCTGCTGAACGTGTATGCGCAGGTCACCGAGACTATTTCTGTCACGTAATGTGAAGACGGCCGCTCGGCTGAGGAGGAGGAAGGGGGGGGGGATTTAGGACGCTGTAAAAACATCTCGCTTTGGGTACCAGCACTTCAATCAAATTCAAATCTGGATATTTTTATTTTCGCTTTTATTGGCAGTTATGGTCGTTTATAATCACCCGTTGGGGTGATGCACGTGCGTGTGTAGTAGTGATGGGAAAATGAAGCTTCAAATTTGCTTCTTGAACCAGTTGTTGTATTTTTGTGTCCTCTAGATGGCACTGTTGGTTTAAATCAGGGGTGTCAAACTCATTTTTGTGGATGGGCCACATCGTAGTTGTGGTTTCCCTCAGAGGGCCGGTATGACTGTGAACCCATATAAATTGATTGGAAAGCCAGTTTTGAAATCAGAAGCTAGTAAGTAATTGTTCAACAATTTTTCAATCTATTTTAAAAGGGGAGGATTGGTAACAAATAAATGGCAATATCTCATATCTCAGTGTTGTTAAAAGTGAAGAAAATATGCTAGAAACAGGAAGTTGATGCCGATGATTTGCGGGCCACATAAAATGAGGTTGCAGGCCAGATCTGGCCCCCGGGCCTTGAGTTTGACACATGTGGTTTAAATAAAGGGTTTAAAAAATGGCAACTCAGTGTGCTTTCAGCCCAATGTTGAATGGAGAGTGCCATCTACAGGTGTCCAAAATTACTACAACTGGTTCATGAAGCACATTTGAAGCTTCATTTACTCATCACTAGTAATAAGTGACAAATTATTACCGTAATGTATCCGTGTTTCACATTTGTTTTTCGTTTTGTTTTTATTATTATTTGCTAGTGTGCACGTGTAGCTGTGCCTCGATGTTGTCCTCGCAGCTAAAGCGATAAGGCAACAACAAGCTTGAGGTTGCCTGCAGCGCTGAGGTCAACTCAACAATAAGGACTGCAAATATTTTTTCCGCCATGAATAGTGTTTACGTTTCAGTTTAGCAAAGGCTTGAAATTGTTTCGCTCGTCGGTCGAGAGAATGTACCGCTGCGCCTACAAGCTTTAACAATTTCAAACATACGTTGTCTATGACGTCGAGGAATTCACGTCGAAGGTGCCTGATGGCGCTGCTTGTGATTTGAAGAATTTCCACGCGTCTTTCTCCGGCAATCTGTCATCTTCTCACATTTGAGCTTGAACGGTCATTGCTTATTTCTGTGTACAGATGATGATATTCAGCTTTAGGTGGTCCCAGAAGGACTTCTATATGTCCGTGAACCCATTCCAGGATGCGTTCAGTGGCTCTCTCTTTTCATAGATCAAAACAACTGGCAGAACAATCATCCTCAATCACCCTGTATCTGTCTGTCACTCAGATCCTCAAGCGACGCTGGCGGCGCTCCCAAAAGCTAACGTGGCATCACATTCTTGACTAAACGTGCATAAAAACAAATTAGCCTGGCCCATACAATTTGCAAAAAAAAAGAGAGATGTGTGCAGCCAGCCAGCAAATAGATGTCATTCCAAAGCAAGGTCATGACGATAGTGAGGAGAGAACTTTAGGATTGATGCGAGTACGTGTCAGGTTCTTTCGCTTTTACCCACAATCTTGGTGTGTTGCATGAAAGCTTTATGGACAAGAGGTGAATAGTCTTTACGGGCCAAAGATGACTCTGAAAATTTATTGGGGGGGAGGATGGCAAAATCAAATAATTTAAGCTTAAACTCCTGTCTTGGTACGCCCCCCCCCCCCCCCCCCCCCACACACACACACTAATATGCGTCACTTTTTTCTTTGGTGTGTGTGCAGATGTATGTTGGGGTCGATGGTTTGCACTGTCTCAGACGTCTCTTTATATATCCATGTGCAGTATATTTCATCTTGGGTATTGGGATAAATTGTATGATGACGATAAAGTGTACATAGAATATGTAGCGTCAGACTCGTGATATGCAGAGTGGGGTTGTGTTGAGCAGTGCAAGGCTGGTCTAATAAGTCCCCAAGCTATGGCAGGAAGGCCGGTGGTAGGTGGATGATGGATCTCAGTGCCAGGGTACATAATGGTGGGACTGGGGAGCACTGGGGTGAAGGACGACACTCTGCCCTCTCTCCTTAATCAGATGCAGATCAAGCTAAAAGCAACGGAGCAGCAAATCCCTCTTCTAACAACGAGCCTCTAGACCCTGCACAATCCTTTCTACTTTGCTTTTGCCTCCTTGGCTCCGCCAGCCCCTCCTCTTCACCCCCCCCCCCACCCCATCCCTCCTTTGCCTCTGATTATCTTAGCAAGAAAGCTCAGAGAGCGGTCCAGAGGAGGAGATGGATGCTCGCAGGCCTTTACCACAAAGATCATACAGGGTAAGTGCGAAAGCCTCTCGTGGCTTGTTGATAAAGTATTGATTTTTTTTTTTTTTTCACAAGCGGCTGTTTATGAATCACCTTGGAGGCACTGACCCCCAAGACCTTAGGGTGTGAGGTAGGAGCACGGTGAGGCGGGGCGGGCATCGAGGGACACAAGGGGATAATGTGAAAAATGAAGAAAGGCAGAGCTGGATAGATAGAGAAGCAAAGGACAGGGGGTGGGAGAGGAATTGATTGGGGACAAACCTCAGCGTTAATTGAAGCGACGGATCAATGGTGGAGGAATGTTGAATTTGGGCCAAACGAGGCAGGAGGTGACAATATATTCAGGTTCTTCTTCTTGATAGCCGTGAACAACATAAAACCAAGCACACTTGCATGAGTGCATAGACGCCCTCAAATAGACACCATTGTCTGATCCGTCTCATTGTACTCCATGAGATTGAGCCTTTGCTCACATCACTTTGAAGAATGCAAGCGATGCACACATAAGCTTAGCTAGACGCTCCTTCCTCTCCAAAAAAGGAAAAAATATATATTTTTTATATATATATATATATATATATATAGTTTTTATTTTATTTTATATATATATATATATATATATATATATATATATATATATATAGTTTATATATATATATATATATATATATTTATATATATATATATTTACATATATATATATATTTTTTTTAAATTTATTCATTTATTTTTTTATGGTGCTGTCAGTGATTTTTGGGACCCAAACTAAATGGTACTCTAATGTGTTGAAAGATGTCTCCGTTAATTGGATAAACTGACAATGACTCAAAACTGAACAGGCAAAGCAAACAAGTTTTCGTGGCCGGGGCCCTCCATTTTGGATCATGTAGCTGCTTTAGCTGACCGTCTAATCAATAGGTCACTCTTAACTGAATGTGTAACCCATGTGAGTCTTTCCTCTCAAGACTGTGAGTAATTTACAAGGCTTTTATGCTGGCGTGGAAAGAAAAAAAAGGCTCATTAAAGGCTGAGGCTTCCTACACGGTCGTATCGGACATCGGTCCATCAAGTGAGACCCTGGCTGAGCAAAACAAGGCTCAAAATAAGAGTGGAGAAATGAAAAAAAAAATCAAATTTCTACCCAGAGACTCGCGAGCCATCTGGTATCTTATGCAGCATGCAAATGTGGCTCTGTATTTGGTGCATCTCTTCGTAGAAAAAAAACAAAAAAAAAAAGAGGCACAGATTGCCCTGGAGGATTAATGACATCATTCTGTATGCACTTCTGGATTCCCAGACCTCTTGGATATTACCAACCTCTGACATAGAAGGATAATGTTAGTTGTAGCAAGGCTCAACGTTATGAGCTCTATCTCTTCCTACTGGTGCACAAAAATAATGGGGCTGGTTCATCATCAGATTGCAGTGTCAGGATTTGGGGAAAAATGAATAAGAATGTGGCATATTGAGAATAGATGGGTCTGAGGCTGTGGGCTAGTTAGAGCGTTTCGCCTTGGTGGATGTCAGTCTCACTAATGGTGGCTCTCCATGCACCGCTGCAGTGGGACGCAGTGTGTGGCTGTGTTACATGCAAACAATGCACGACGCTATCAATCAACTATGCTGGATCTGGTTAATGCTGTCAACCGGTTTACGTTGATTGTTCAGCAATGCAAACCTCCTCGATTAGCGTTTTTCTACTTTCCTGGGAAGTGGTAGCAAACATCATTATTAAGGTATCAATGCACTGTAATCAATTTTGTTTATTAAAAACAATGTACAGTGCTGCCTCAGTATATCATGGTTCATCATTTGTAGATTTTTAAGCAATCTTTTTTGTTTTTTTTTGTTTTATTTTTTTCTCAGATTACGGGCAATTCTGAATTTGGACTTGCTCACCTTCAAGACAGTACTGCATGTTGCAAAAATTATGATAGTTAATGAAAAAACTAAATAACAAAATCCAATTTTCAGCAACAAAATAAAAAAAAAAGTCTTTTACATTTTTACATTATAACAAAAAAATGTCTTTGTTTTCGTCTTTGCCAATTAATATCATACATGAGATTTCAGGGTTCATTTTAAGTGTATTTATTTTGATATTGCCATCCGTCCGTACAGACAAAGGCAGGTGAAACAGTCATCGGAAAAGTTTAGTTTAATTTACTTTTACATAAAACTTAGTGGCCTTTTTTCATCTTGCATTCGACAAATCCTCCATAAGTAGTAAAAAAAAAAAAAAAGAATAAAAAAAACTAAAACTAAAATTAAGAAAAAACTGAACTACAGTGAAGCATTTAAAATAAATAAATGAATAAATAAATAAAACTAAAATTAAGAAAAACTGAACTAAACAAAAAAATCTATTATAACTTGGTAGCCCTGAGATCTTTTGGAAGTAATGAAGTAAAACAAAAAGGAGCGGTAAGAAGGTCTTCTATTCACCAGTCGTTGTTGTTCTCCCCGAACAGAGCGAATTTATGCCATACTATTGTTGTATGCTCTGTTAGTATGTGTTGTTGCGCCGTGTGTTCAAGTAGCAGTTGTTTGAAGATTTTAAAATTACCGGAACTTTATGCTAATTTCAGTTAGCAATAGGCTAGCAGACGTTCCTTTAGCAAAATGACATGTTGCTATTTAAATATACAAAGTTTCATTTTGGTAAAGAAACAACCTCTTCGCTCCAGGTATGCACGCACGTGAGGTGAGTGAACCACTTCACTGTCAGGCAAGTCGCCAAAACATCATAAATGACTTCAATCCCAATTGCGTGGTATACCCCACCACTGACAAGAAAACATAAAAAAGATTTTATGTGGATTGTCCACCAACTAGATCATGCAAATCAACTGTGGTGGTTGCCTTGAGGATAAAAAAAAAAAAATATGCTGTGAACCATTGGAATGGGTTTGGAAAATCTACAGAGGCCCATCACTGGTAATAAATTGAACTGAATGTCCAACATGTTGTGTCCTTTTTTCTTATTTTTTTGCTGTGCATCAGCATAAAATGGACTCACTGTTCTCACATCATGCTGACATGGAAGCCTGCCTGAACATTATGGGTAGCACATGGGAAACAGGGGGGGGGGCAGAGGTTGAGGGGGTTGTCCCTTTCTTGCCGTTTCCCTTTCAACAACACCCCCTGCACATGCAACAGAGATCTATCCTGTTTATTCTGCCCTCCGCACCCTCCGGCCCCTGGCTCCGAGGCCGGAGAAGACCAGCCTAAAGGCTATAAGGCCGCCCTATCCTGTTTCAGGCCTCTCGTAGCCAACCCACATCTGTTTAATGCATACATGCAGCCATGAGGTCATGAGGTGGGAATGTGACAGGGAGCAATCTGGGCTCCGGACTCTGGGATCATTATGGCATACTGTACACATCAGAGTTGAACGGTGAAGAAAACAACGCTTTTTTTGTTCCGCGATGTTCTATGTAGACCACACAGTCGAGATCCAGTCCGAAAGGAAATGTACTGAAAAGCTCTGGGGCAGTGGGAAACTACTTAAATGGTATTAAAGAAAGCTTCATTACTGAACAGGGTATATGGCATCATGCTCGAACCCAGAGGTGATTTGGGAAAAATATTTTTCACCCCTCAAAACGGTGTCCCGGAGACATAATGGGACCTTTCTGGCCAAAAGCCCCTTTTGGCTTCCATCAAATGGAGAGGAGAATGGATCCCAGAGGAAAGTATCAGTGTCCATGAGATGATCTGGTCCGTCTGTGGGCTGCCAAGAGCAACACAGCGGGTTTAATGCTCAGGACCCGGAGAGGAAATTATAAGATAAATACTCGAGATCTTTGGACATTTCCAGGTATTTAAGGTCATTAATCCAGTGGAATCCTTGATGACAATATTATGGTTAGTTTGCTACTGCAATGCTTTCTTGCTGGCTGCCCGTGATGAAGACACAGACAGCCAAAACAAAGATGTATACATGGTTGGGCACGTGAGTGTGCAAATTTGCTCCAGACTCAAGGGCACGTTTGAAAATGAAAGATACTATTTTTTTTAATTTTTTTTTACAGATGCAGATTTTTGCCATTCGTGCAATTGCTGTACGTGTGGATGCTTGAAGGTGGTCTGCTGTAACTGTGACACACTGCCACTCACTGGTCTGTGAAGGGTGATGCCTTTTTGTCTTAGAATAAAAAATTCTACATGCAGGAAATTGAATCTGCATCAATACAGTAGGTGACACGTTGCAGTTCAAAACTGTGAAAACCTCACCTCCTAAAATTCAAATGATTATTTAATATTTATTTAAAATCATACCTGTGCTAAGGAAAACTATCCACTATCATCCTTGATGGACTTTTTGCTACAGTCCTCGAGAGACTGTGCAGGTGTACCTCACACGGTCGACGACGATTGTAAATAGCTTGCATTGTCTGCAAAATGTCAAGTGTCGGCGGCGTGCAGTCTGCTTGTACCGAAAAGAGGAAAGAGTTGTCACGGATTTTCACCACCTCCCTCTTGGCTCCTTTAATGGGTTACTAACCTCCCGCGACTGACCGTGGATGCGGAAGATGAGGAAGAATGAAAGGAGGCCAGGAAAGCGACAGAGCGATCGAGGGAGCGAGTGAGAGAGCAACTCACTGTGTGACATGTGGACAGATGGTTGCCACGCTGCATAGCTGCCGGGCCACATGCGATCGCCGTGAACCATGCGAGAGCCTTCCACACCCACGCCTCTACTGTTGACACCTCGCAACATACTCGGGCAAAGACAGAGGAGGGCAAGGAGGGGAATGGGAATGAGAAGGATGGGAGCGTACAGCAAAAGTGCTGGAACTTGGGACTGGGAGTTAAGTTAGCGAGCGCAGACTTACACTCGTCCCGTATCTGACTGCCGACATCTAAATAGTGTGAGAATCCCCAAAAGCTAAAAAGCTCTACTGGCTCGGATCAGGAGAGTCTCTAAAGAATTCGGGGATTTCCTCCTTAAAAGAGGTAAATGGCATGTTGATGCCCTAGAAAATATTTGATTGGCTCAATGGTGATTTAACGGCTCTTCCATTGTTGTTATAACTTTCTGAAATTCATTGTATGTAAAATATATTTCATTAGCGTGGGGAAATTAAAGTTGGGTTGTGAAAGTTTGAATTCCCTGTGACTATTTATTGCCAATGGAGTCCGTCAGTTGCAACAGATAACAGTTTACTTGGTATTATTATTATTATTATTATTATTATTATTTTATTATTATTATTTATTTATTTAAAACATATATATTTATTATTTTTTTATTTTAATATTTTAATAGGCGGTTTTATTGTATTACTATATAATGATGTTTTTTTTCTGAGGACATATACATTTTTAATTATCTCCACAAATTTAGATTTTCAGTTATTTATTTATTTTTTTAACACTAAATAAGTTTTGTGTATCCTTATTATAAAGCGTTACGGTGAAATCTTACTGTGTCGAGGCACACTTAATAATTTTGTCTTAATTTTCTTAATTAAAGAAAATTGTCGTCGCTCTTGCCAAGTTTAAAGAACTTGAGCGAGGAGACGGTGGGAAAACGGCCTTTATCCGACTTTGTCTGAGCCCTCTGACATTAGCAGGTGTCGCGAACGAAAAACAAATACTTAACAGTTATCTGTGTTTGTCTCCCGCTCTTTGTGCCTTTTTGGCCACGCGACGCAACCGTCTCCACTCCATTCCCTCCGTCCCTCCCTCTCCCATTAAACCGGCTTCTCTATCGGCCTGTTCCATGCGCTTTTCCCGTCAGCGTACCCATGCAGGTTGCTCTGCATGCTCCGTTGTGTTGTTTAATATGCGCGGCCCATTCTTGCTTCTTTATTATCGTCCCACTGGTGACGGAGGCCCTTTTCTTTGGCCAGACAATGGGCGGCGGCGTGACAGAGAGCACGGTGGTCATGTCCCATTTGCCACCCCATGCTATCTCTCTATCCTGCCCCCCTTCTCACCCGCCGTCTGCTTTTCAATAGCACCCTAATACTGTTACAGGAGAGAAAGACCTGGGAGCCTTCAATATGCCCCAAGCCTCTGGGGCCACTGCTATATACATACTATTAGCATAATTATAGCCTGAGAGCGGGAGAGAAAATGCAGATGGACAGAAAAAGAGAGACAGAGGGGAAGCAAAGGTGTTTGCAATGTGACTGTCATCCCACTTCGGCCACACACACACACACACACACACACACACACCCCATTCTCCAAAAGACATTTTAATAGATCTCCTGTTCAATTTGTTGCAACCTCATCTAGAGTCGGTGTATAGTTAACTCTAGGACATCCTGATGGCATCACGGTTGCCTGACTTTGAACTTGAACTCGGGGCCCGAGGGGGTCACGCAGATTGGAATTGAATTGATGAGTGCGCCCCCTGGGATTCCAAGATGGTAAGTGCAGCTGTGTTCCCGCAGTTTGTTGAAATGTTGTCGTTGCTTCATGCTTTGCTCTGGTTGCTCGTTTGTCTTGTTCATTAAATGTTCAATTATATGTAGGTTTAAAAAATGATTTGCTTGCCTCGATCGGAAAAAAAAATCAACACAAATAAAAATGTCAAACGAGCACGAGTGTGAACTAGTGATGGGTAAATGAAGCTTCAAAAACCAGTTGTTGTATTTTTGAGTCCTCTAGATGGCACTGTTGGTTTAAAAAAATGACAACTCAGTGTGCTTTCAGCCCAATGTTGAACAGAGAGCGCCATCTAGAGGAGTCCAAAAATACTACAACTGGTTCATGAAGCAGATTTGAAGCTTCATTTACCCATCACTAGTGCAAACCCGCTGGAAGTCATTCCCAACTTAATGAGCTTGCTTGACCAACCCAGTGTCCATTCCATTGCTCTCCTGAACCAATTAAAATCTCTCAACACTGAACACATTCATAATAACTTGCCGCCTCTGAAATGCTTGTTTTCCACAACATCATAACATCTGTGCTGCATTGTGCAACTTACAATAGCTCCATGGAGTAATATCCTGATGTGTCCTCTGCCCTCGTGCATATACACTATGCAGTATTTCATAGAAAATCGTACCATCGCAATGGAAAAAGCCAACTTTTCAATACCACAAGCCCAGTCATCCAGTTTTAGGGGCGGCTTTAAAGCATGTCACAAGACCTCATGCATAGTAAACAGTGCGGCCTCCATGGCTGACTGGTGAGCAATTTGCCTCGTAGATTGCCTGGCCCCGGGGCCTTGGTGCTATGTTTATGTATGAGCCCTCTTATTTCATATGTATCGGCCCCAGATCATTTTCAACTCCCAACCCCTCCCTGTTTTTTTTTTTTTTTTCTCCAGCAGAACCGTGGCGTAAGCATGCAATGAAAGACACACAGGAAAACATACACATTAATACGCGAACCCGGGCAGGCACATAACGTAAACATTAAGAGTGATGACCTGCACAAGAGGTGACACTGTCCCAGCAGATTACACTATTGTCAATACAAATAGAAATTTACTCGGCATGTTTCGCTGCTGCGCCTGCCGCTTACCGTGACAGTTGTGCTTTTGCAGGGTGACTGGAGATGTATTAGGAACATGTTGTCTGTGATGGTGTTTTCAAATCTGCCTCACCACGGCTACGTATACTCACATCTCGTATACTCCGGCGAACAACATCCTCTTTGGTGTTGCATAATTTGTGAACCCTGTGCCTTTTTTGTAACATTCGGTAAATACAACAATCATAACATGTGGGTATAGTTTTCTTTGGAAATTTTTACCAGTCTTACGGGCACATGCCACTTGACCCCATGCGGAATAACAAGTACGCAAGATGAAAGTAACTTCTATCCCTCTCCAGTTTATTTTCCCCAGTGGTGGGCGGTCAAGGCCTGATCTGCTGGCCTAACATAATTAAGAAATCATGATCATATTCTTCACATTGATGTCATATTATATCCTAGTGTTGTATTTTTATTGAGAGTTTTTATCCAATCAGAATTCAGCTAGCTCGTGTTGCCGGGCAGATTTCACGATACCAGGAGCACGCACTATTCGTCCGAGGCCTTCCGATCCAATCGTGCGGGCGTCTGTTCCGTCAAAGTCGATCGGCTTTCAGATTTGATAGGCAGTTGTGATAGCCAATCAGATGACGAGCTGGTTACCGTGAGCCTTCTCGGTGGCCTTACGCTGAAGGTGACGAACGTGTCTTGTGATTGGATACTCACTCGTGAGGGGGCAGCGCTATGCGGAATCAACACACCGGGGAGTCGTAACTGGCGACCGTTCGAAAATGTGAAATATATTCTTGCTTTTTTTAAACCACAACGGCCGAAGGAGAGAAAAGTGTGGATTTAATTGCAGATACACTTGCGAGGCCATTTTCAAGACGGACCTTTCAAGAGAAGCTAGGTCGTCCGACATTCACTCAGTGTAAGTGTGTTTCGGTATATTAATTGTCCAACCGTGGTGTCATAAATGATCGTATTATGAGGGGGATTTATTCAAGTGGGACTTTGTGTGAAATGCACGGCCCGCCACTGATTTCCCCCGTTGCTGTCCTCATTTCATTGCAAAAACTGATCGTTTAGTCTTTCTCATCTGCATGTAATCTAAGCTTGTACAGGTTTTAACCATGCGCAAAGCCCCTCTTTGAACTGGCAACGGGCTGCTCCACGGAGGAACATCTTTGGGAATGTTTACTGCATCAAAAGTCAGGCTGAGGATGTCCTCTATGTGTCAGCGAAGGGTGAAGCATCTCTAAAGGGCCCAAAATGTAATGGGTTTCACAGGACACAATTTGTTTGATATGAAATGATCCTCGGCAGACACAAAGTGGCCTCCATTAGGAGCCAAGCAGATTAGCGCGGTCCTCTGAGGGTCCGTGGCTCAGTGTCAGTGGTGGAGGACCCTTCTTATCTTTCATTAAGCGCACACAGCAGGGCAGAATCACCAGCTATGGGGGAGGAATGGGTGAGCGAGAGAGAGAAAAGAGGGAGGGAATCAAGCATTTATAGCGGTTAAAAAATAATTTCCACATATCACAGCCTCATCTCACACAGAGCTGGAAGTGAAGGAGCCTTGGGGAATGAAAAGCATCTTTTTCACCAAATGCCAAAAGTGACCAGCAGGCACTGAGGAAATGAGGCTGAACGTAAACACACCAACACAAAAGACAAAATATCATGTGCACACATACGGACCGTACAAATGGGAGAGATTAAAATCAGCGGGGAAATATCATTTTATTTATTTTTTTTTTGTTCTGTTTACAATGATACTCTCACAATAAAAGGAGCGTTCAAACAGTTTTAGGCTGCAAGTGGGCGGGGCTAGCTTTCAGCACTTTTTTTTTTTTTTAACAAACTAAAATCTTTTTTTTTTCAGTTACAAATGTCTTAAAAGCGCATTATTACGAGGCAGATTTTGCACTGTATTTTTGAACCTATTTTTGTGTATCTTAATACGGTCACTATGGTAACGCAACAGACACCGCAGAACAACTATAACGAGCACGGACGAGCAACACAAAAACGGAGGTATTTTGTAGATACTACAATAAAGGTGGAGCCACTAGTGATTGGTAAATGAAGCTTCAAATCTGCTTCATGAACCAGTTGTAGTATTTTTGGTCTCCAGCAGATGGCACTCTCTGATCAACATTGGCTGAAAGCACACTGACTTGCCATTTTTTTAAACCATTTATTTAAACCAACAGTGCCATCTAGAGGACACAAGAATATAACAACTGGTTCATGAAGCAAATTTGAAGCTTCATTTACGCATCACGAAGTTTAAGTGTAACTCACTCAGCTATTCGCTTGTAAATATCTCTTTTCACACACACAACAGAGGGATGGCGGGATGCCATGCTGGTTCAGGCCTAATCTGTGTTTGTTAATGGTTGCCGTGTGCTAATTACCGTCTGTGTTCACCAGAGGCCTTTTCTGGCCAGTCACCAACTTATCCAGCCTCTGACTGGCCAATCACTCGTCTCTGAACTGAGCGGATCCTGTGAGAGGGGTGGACTTTACCGTGATGGTGAAATTGGCCTCGCAATCCTCGTCGGTCGTTGGAACATGGTTTGTGAAAGGGAGATGAGGGAGAAAGGAAATGCGAGACAGAGAGCATTTCCATGTGTTTGACGACGTGAGTCTTTTTTGAGCACACATGAGCTCGCCCGACGAGAAGTGTGCAAGCAGCGGCGGACAAGAGTGGAAAGGAAAACAAGGCCTGAATGTGGGCCAAGTCGACCACTCGGCAAGCTCAAAGGCAGCAGTAATCCAGTGTTGACATGGTAATAGCCATGAGCTTAGTGTCAATTAGATAGAAACAATATGTTCACTCTGCTGGAGTAAGTGGATAGTATCTTTTAAGTCGGGCAAAGCAAGCGAAAGTTTTCGGCTGCAAATAAATAAGGCTGTGAATCTGATACTTTGCTATTGCGTGTGTGCGCGTGTCTTTTTCTTCATTCAGAAAAAATGATATTTTATCTTTTTTTTTTCCCACCCATTTGAAATTCAAACTCTGACTTCAAAGCCGTCCGTGTTTTATCACTATTTCATTCTACCCTTAGGGTGAGTGGCCTTATTATATTTCAGTCACTCACAATGTGTTTCTGGGCCATCACAATCTCGCGCCACATAGACACAGCAGCGTACAGTGACGGCAAAAGAGGCCAGATACAAAAGGGGTTGGAACAATCTTTGACATTCCTTTGATAGCCCTCGAGCCATATGAGGGTGGCGTCCAAGCTCAGTGTGGAAGTAAATGGTGACTCTGGTCTTGTAACAATACCATAGCACCACATGAAGCCAAAGAGTATAAAAGGGGACGAGATCATGTGACTGGTTGATGCGTTACATCAACCGAAAAAGAAAGCAATTGTCAATATATAAACGCTATCAACCACTGGTGCCGCACAACCGTACGATAAAATGACGCACCTGTATGTAAAGAGATGTGGTACAATGTTCAGAATGCACTTTCAGCCCAAACAAATACCGTGACGGTGACAATCAGGTTTTAGTTTGAGAAGAAAATGTGTGAATCCATATATATATATATATATATATATATCGTAAAAAAAAAGAAAAGAATTACGGTATACGATATATATATAACTATATACAAGCCGCACCAGGCTATAAGCCGCAGTTTTCTATGTTGAAAAAAATTAAGGGTTTACTGCATGCACAGAACGATTTTGTACTGTTAATACACATAAAGGCACAGAAAAAGATTCTTAAAACTGTGCCTTTTAACACGGCAACAATTTTGCTCATTAAAACAGAACAGACCCAAGGGAAAAAAAAAATCTAGATTTATTTAGCGTATTTTCTTAACTATAGAGCACCCCTAGTGGTGAAAGAAAAATCCACAGAAAAGCTGCACCGTTGTATTAGCCGCATGGTTTAAAATTTAGGGTAAAAGTAGCAGCTTATAGCCCTGAAAATACAGTCAACATACACATACATATACATATATATATATATATATATATATATATATATATATATATATATATATATATTAGGGCTCAACACTAATAGAAAATGATTAATATTATTTAATTATCTGCTTGTCCGGTGACCATCTATGAGTAAAATTTATTATTTTTTTTTATTAAAATCAAAAGAACAAGGATACCGGCACACGACACAGGCGCAATTGTTGGTCGGCTGTTGCTGAAGAATGAGAGTCATAAATCATAAAGTGGACAGACAGTTTCAATATGGTGATGGCTGATTACTAATTGAATACGTTGACCTGATTGCATGTTAACGTGCATATTTATAACACTGACCTCGATTAAATCTTTCCTTACAAAATGTTATTGCATTCGCCTACTAAAAAAAAATAATCTCACAAATCCGGTCTAAAAACTGCAAAATAAAAGAAATGCATCATTGTAAATCTGTACATCCCGTTCATGCCCCCTCTGTCCGGTTCTCATTCCCCACACATCCAAATAATTTTTTCGCAAACTCCAGTTCATGTATAGTTTTCTTAAAAACGTACTCCACTAATGTGGCAAACCACTTCCGAATCACTTTTCATCATTTCTGAGCCCTCCATTTGCTTTCTCCACGCAAGCAGAGGTCCTCTTAAATAAAAAAAAAAGGGTGACAAGAGTGCAGATGGTCAGAATAAAATGCAAACCGAGAGATGGGAATGGCAATGGGATGATTATATGCGAGCCGGTCTTAATGACGTCTCTCCGTCCGACTCCGCTTTGCGTATTATCAAACCAAATAGCAGGCTGCCATGCGTGGGGGGAGGGGGGGGGGCGTGTGGGGGGGGGTCTCATCCAACTGAATTTCTTCCTTACTGAAAGAATAGTTGCAGATTCTCCCATTCACGGCGATCTCGCAACGGTGATTTTCAGCTTGGATGCAAAAGATGATATGCCCCATTCCAAAAGCGGCTGTATTTATCTGCAATCCAAAAAATGTGCTGCCAATTTCTTTCAAAATATGCATTGGGGGCCACCGGTGCACATGCACGCAAGGTCCAAATCATCAAAGCCATTTCAAATACAATTCCTGCATTCATGATTTGCCCAGGCCCTGTGACTCAGGCCCCATCTTGGAACATTATGTTACGAGCTCCAATTGGATTTCCAAGGCTTCTGTCTTGAAACAAGGTCACTTGTTTCCTGTATTCTCTTGAAAAGCGCGGAAACCAAAGTTCACTGCCGGTGCCTGTTCTCCTTTCTATTCTGAAATGATCGTGGGGCTTTCAGTGAGGTTACTGCGCAGCCATATGAATAATAGATTTTAATTGATTTAACCTGGCCCTTAAGTGGGCTAAAACGCAAGCCCTGTCACTTTCAGAGGGCAGCAAGAGGGGAGCATGGTCCAGCACACATCTTTAAAAGCCCCTTGACGTGAGTCCCGGATGAAATATTTATACTGGAGTGTGGACTGACCTCCAATCGCAAAGCCACGTTTTGATCTGCGATTGATTTTTGACGAGACAAAATACGGGTATGTAGTGTCCGGCTGACTCTTAACGGCGATATATTGCGCAAGAGTTGAACTCACAGCCAGGTTGTTAAAGCTTTGCAAAAGTAGTTTCTGACATTTTCTCACTGATTTTTTTCAAATATATTCAGTGAATGGTGGTCAATCTAATTCTAGTTCTCACGTATAGATGGTCGTCGTTGAAAGCTTCATGGTCGTTTTTTTTTTTTTATTATGCTTCAAGCAAACATTTGTCACATTGCAGGAATGGAAGTTAAATTCTCCTGGCTTTATTTGCCAATAAAGACTCGTCCAACAAATTGTAAAAAAAAAAAAAAAAAAATCAATATTTCCGCACATCCAACGTCAAAGGGCGCATACTTATTAAAGACTTACTCATCATCACGCTCTTCCATGAAATGCCTGGCCTTGAAATATCCTTTCATGGATGTCGGTAAAGGAATTCCCGGCTTAGTGCAATAGGTGCATTCAGTTTGGATTGCTCGAAATGTCGAAACGTGTGTGTGGTGATCGTTAAGATTCCAGACAATCCACGCATTATTTTCCATGACCTTCCATGACCTCACGTTACCACACCAAGTGCAAAACAAGTTAATAGTAAAGTTCAAATAGCCAACGTCTGCGGAGAGCAGCTGTGATATTTTGCCGGCGTATTAATTTTCTTCAATGAAATTCAGACTCAAAATTAGCTTCGTATTCACATTAGCGCTTTTTGGGCGAATTCAAATGAATATTTCCTCGCACAATCTCTGAATGCTTTGTCGATATATTTTCAAGAGAACGAGGGAGTTAAAGTGGCACGGTGGTTAGCATGATGGCCTCACAGTGCAGCGGTCGCGGGTTCCAATTCCGGCTCGTGGGTTTTCTCCGGGTATTCCGGTTTGCTCCCACATTCCCAAAACACGCCTGGCAGGTTGAGCGAACACTCGAAATTGACCGTAGGTGTGAGTGTGAGCGCGGATGGTTGTTCGTCTACGTGTGCCCTGTGATTGGCTGGCGACCTGTTCAGGGTGTACCTCGCCTACTGCCCGAAGATAGTTGGGAGAGGCTCCTTTCCTTTATTTTTAGTAGAAGCCACTTGGCACGAACGTCTTGTTAAATTACAAAAGCGACAACTTATTTTATTTTTTTTTTAAATGATAAAGATGTGCACGTGTGCTCCGTTTAAAGCTGCAACTAACTCCCTTACCTTTCAATTCATGGACCAAATAATGAGTTGTCGGATTTAGGAATTGTGCAGTTAAAATAATATATTTTGTCCTCGGTTTGTGTTCGAGAAGAGCCCTTCTAAAAATTAGGTGGTGGGAAATGAGCATAATATGTCATCTATTAACTTTTTGTGAACTCTGTTTGGCGAGAGACGCTACTTCCTGCAAACGGACTCATTAATGTGATATCATCAGTCCAGAGGCCATTGAACATTGCGCCGCTTCAAGTGCGCAGGCGTCTTATCTAGAAGCCCACGAGTTCCGTCTGAATGACGAAACAAAAACGAGCAAAAAATAAATTAATTAATTAAACAAATGGTGTATGTATTTATTCTATTGACCTTTGACCTTACGATTTGTTGCGCTCTTACAGCAAACCCTGGGTAGACACGAGGGCTAAATTAAATATTTTCCATGAGCGTAGTTGCTGTTCCGAAGTGTTCCGCTAATCAGCGTTCAAATTATGTAGATGTATTCAAAACATTAGCATGATACATTGGGAACAAAATGAAGCGGCGACACTTGAATTATGACGATTATGAAAAATGATAATGAAAGCTTTGCTCTTGATGTGACTTGTTTTCCCGATAAACAAATGCCTCTGATTACCAGCGAAACATCTGGGACTTTGGTCACCTTCATTAATCGAGCTCAATTCCACCAATCGTCTCCCGGCAGAGTTTCACACGAGAACGGATAAGTGTACCGGCGACGAAATTCTGAGCGGTTATCAGATAGATTCTCTCTGGTGACTTCCTGGCATCGTTCCTCAACCTCGGGGATATTGCCCATGAGAGGCCTTCTGCTGGTGTCACATGCTCTGATCTCTTCTTGGAGTATTAATTGCGAGATGGTAAACACTGATTGCAAGTCAATTAACGGCACCGAGTTGCAGTTTGAAAAACAAAAAGTCGATGACGGGTTGGGAATGCGAAGAATAAAATACGCGTCTTCCCAAATGCGAGAGCGTTACGAGTTCATCCATGATAGTAAATGTCAAATTCAGTTTGGCCACTCGCGACGTACCCAAGTACGTGTTCATCGGCGCTTCCCGATATGCTCCCGCTTTAACATATCAATCCGTCAAAAATAAACTCCAATGCTTAGGTGAGCGTCTGCCTTTTTGTGTGTTTTTAACTCTGCAGTTAATTCTTGGAGAGAGCTTGAGCCAAGGCTAGAGGTGTGTAAATAACCCCCACGACCAGGGGGCCCCCAGGCTGACAGACAACCTGGCGCAGACGGAGAGAAGCAAAACGGAAGATATTCGAATGGACCCGACACGGAGTGATGGAAAGCCATGGCCAGGTGCAAGACGCTGGAAAGCAGGTGATGGAGGATTTAGGAGATGTGGTGTCGAAGGAAGAGCGGACAATGCTGTCAGAGTTATTTTCAAGTTCCAGCGATCATTTGTTTTGTGCTGCATTGTGTGTGTGTGTGTGTGTGTGTGTGCTGCTCCTTCGCTGACCTGCACCATAGATTGCGGGTGGGGGGGGGGGACTCCCGCTGATTAATGGGTCTGTCGGCTCTCCCATGGTGGCAGGTTTCCAAACTAAATTTGGCCACCGCTGGCTACTGGGGTCAGGTGCAGGCAATGGAGACATTAGTGAGGGCCAACCTCGCAGCCAGTATGCGCCAAAGTCGGCTGGACCTCAGCGATAGCAGAAACCCGAGCAGATTGTTTGGATGGGAAATGGATCTTTGGATCTTTCGGTTCGATATACGTACATTGGAAGAATGTGAGGCACGCCAATGAAACCGTGTCACTCGTTCCACCTTAAAGCAGTTGGAGGGATGTGCATTTCACAGCTAGGCCTTAAGACAGGTGTGGGCAAACTACGGCCCGGGGGCCACATGCGGCCCGTTCAACGTTTTAATCCGGCCCGCCGAACTTGAAAGAAATTAAAATTAAATGTTTTTTTGTTTTTTTTTTACTCCGATGAGGTGAGGTGACCAAAACCCTCCATCCACTCCTAGTCCAGCCCCTGTGTCAAATTTTAGAAGCCATTGTGGCCCTCCAATCAAAAAGTTTGCCCAACCCGGCCTTAAGTGAAGTCCTACTAAATCCGACTTGAATAATAATACCATCATTTATGACACCACGGCTGGAGAAATAATATACAGACACACACGTACACACTAATGAGTGATGGATTACCAGAGAGTGAGCTTCTCTTGAAAGGTCGGTCTTGAAAATGAAAATTCGTCCATTGTGGGTTAAAAAAGCAAGAATATATTTGAAATTTTCTGACGGCCGCCAGTTAAGATTGTCTGGGATCGATTTCCGCACAGCGCTGGTCACTCGCAAGTGAATATCGAATCACAGGATGCGTTCGCGCCTTCAACGTAACTCCTCACTGTGACCAACTCGTTATCTGTCTATCAACTATACGAGCCCGTTCACTCCCACAGCACGGACGCCCGCACGGTTCATTCAGAAGGCGTACCGGATTCTGAAATCTGCGGGGCAACACAAGCTAGCTGAATTCTAATTGGATAAAAACTCTCACCTGTGTGGTGGTATTTTCAAAGATATTTCAGCCTAGATTCTTATTTGGCGAGCCCATTGGTCAAAAGGAGCACTAAAGCTAGCATGCTTTCGACCGTAAGATGACATTTAATTGATTACATATAACTCTTGAAAGAGGTTGCAATATTAAACTGGACATTTGAGAAACAACATCCCACTTAACATCACGTTCATCCCCCACGGTGACATTTCCGATGTACATCAGGTAACAAGCGCTACTTGACCAATTACAGACACAAATGATAGACCAGACCACTACTCTTTTTTTTTTTATCGCAGCGCTGTCATGGCTACCTGTTCAACAGATGGACGTCAAGACTGGTTGGTAGGTCACTCAAGGTGGGCAATGTGAGTACATAATTACAGCTTGGGAACATTTGCCCTTTGCAAATTGTATGAAATGCATAGTGGCTAATTGGGCCACTTTGGCATTTGCAGAGTTCGCGAGGTCATCTTTTATGTGACGGCCATTATCAGTGAAGTGATAAGAGTGATAGGCCCACTCGTGTTACTCTGCTTCTTTGGCCGTGTCCATAGAAATAACTGTCAGTGGGTCAAGTTGACGGAAAGCCGACATCGTTCAAAAATTACTGCTACAGTTTGAGTCAAGTAAACAGTTGATGCTTCGGTCATGCATGTAGTACGGAGATTAAACATTGTAGACATCTGCTATTCATGTGAATGGAGAGGTTAACTATCAATGTCACGCTTTGGGGAAATGTTGTTGGATTCGAGAGAGAAACACACACACACACACACACAAACATCATACTTTAGTTACTTTACACCATTTACAAACTTGATTAAAAAAAAAAAGCCTTTAAAAATACTGACTGGAAATGTCAAGAGAAAAAATTAATTCAAGTCATATTTGTTAAATAAAACCGGTCAACAATTTAAAAAAAAAATAATAATAATTATTCACAAGAGGAAACCCCTCAATGCCAGCGTTTTGGGGGATTTTGATTGATTTTGCAAGGCCAACAGAATATTGTGTTCTAATGCTATAAACACACAGAGCTATGACGTAAAAAAAAAAAGGCTAAGACGTATAAATACGTCTTTGGGAGGCGGGGACTACGTTTTTGAGAATGTATATGTGTCTTATGGATTGAATAAGTTAATTCCAAATGCAACTTTTTTTGTCAGTTTTTCCTAATAATAATAATAACATGATAACTATAGTATACTTTGTAATATAGTAATATATTTATCAATTACAGGTTAGGCTCAACAACAGGTGGGAGTTTTTCCTGCAACGAATGGTAAATTCAAGTATTGTGGAAGTTTTTATTGGTCAAACTTAAAAAAAATATCCCCCCCCCCAAAAAAAAATCTACGGGATTGAAATTTGCGTCAAAACATACATTTAGGGACACATAACGCCATCTCTGATTAAAATTTGATTTACTGTTGACCGGTGCAATGTGACTTGTCAATCTATCTGTTGAAGACAAAATACATCGAATGTGTCCATGTATTTTTTATAGAACAAGTCGCAATTAACAGAATCGCAATTACATCTTCGAATTCATCCCTGTATTCAAATCATTCATATTTCACATCACTCCATCTCTCCTGACCCTCTTAAATCACGCTAACCCTCAAACACCTCACAATTGAATCCTCCTCGTGTGGAGTCGTCGTCGTCCCAGCAGCCATTGTCGGACTCCGCTCTCATATGGACTGATAAATCTTTCCCCTTGTATATACAACCTTACATTAACTAAAGGTAGCTCCATCTGCTCCCTATTATTTCCCCAGCAGGCGACTTATCACCTCAACCCCCGAGGACCTCTTGTCCCTGCACCATCCTCTCCTTCTCGTTCCTCTTCACCACCCCCCCCACTCGCTCGTTTTATATCCAAAATCACCTCAGCCATCGCAAGCTTTAGCCAAGTTGAAGACATTTGTTGTGCCTTCGAATATGGACTCGGACACACATATGCTAGCCTTTAGCGCGATGCTACTAAGCTAACCAGCTACCACGCCCCCAAATGTAGCCATGTTATGTTCCATGGACAAGTCAGGTCCTCGAGGTCAATGGCAAATGAGAAGCAGAGCTTTAGGATTAGGGAGGAGATAGCTGAGGGTTCAGGAGCCTTTCTCTGGCTTTGATTAGCTCCCTTACTTGATTAAATGCCCATCGTTGCGGAAAAAAAAAAAAAAAAGTTGAAAATTGGATGTGGGGAGAAGAGGAGAGGAGAGGAGAGGATAGGGGAGAGACAGATTTGAGGCCGTTTGTTTTCTCAGCTGGGGCTAGTTCAAGTGGCCGTCTTTTGGAGCCCTCTGGCCCAGGTTCATGCGCACACGCACACACACACACACACACACACATTAAAATGTACTGGGAAGGACAGAACAATCCAGACGATTTTCACTGTCTCGGTCCCATCTCTTCGACTCTTGTTTAACTCTCATTTCTCAACGCCTTTATCCAAACCGAGCTTTCCTCCAGCTTGGTCTGTCAAAGTAACCTGACTCCGGCAGCTTCTGACACGATCCAGACCGCTCGTAGCCCCTGCCCAACACTTTCACCACCAGAGCCAGACAGTAAAACAACCAGATTGCTTCCACATGTTTCCCCCTTTTTCTTTCTCCCCTATGACACACACGCACACACACACACACACACACACGCACACTGTTGTTGGCAAGCATCCCTTGCCACCATTACTGAAGCTGGACCCGGGAACAGATGATACACCAAACGTCCAAAAGCAAGGTAAAATGACCCGACCACTCTAGGAAAAATGTTGTGGGATTTGGTGACGATTACGATGAATGAAACGTGAACTAGTCTGCTATCATCTCCCATCGTGCTTTTAAATGTTTCAATCAAAGGATCAGAACGATATCTCTTCAATGTCATGGTGTTTGCTGTGGAATGTAACAAAGTTCAAATCCTTTTTTTTTTTCTCCATAGAAAAGAGGTTTAAAGTTTTTGATTGATTGATGACTTAGGAGACAAATAGAATCCACAACCAGGGAGCATTAACGAAAATGACGCAACAGAAATTCCTCATTAACGGCCGTATTTATGAACATTTTTTTTTTTTGCTGTCTTTCATTCAAAAACTCTGTGCAGTCTTTAAAAAAAAAAAAAACATCCTGCAAAGGTGTGTTTTTGTGTATTTGTCATCAGCTAATTAAGCATTCGTTGTTTGCAGCTTTGCGAGAAAAAAAAAATCTGATTTCCGGCCTTCATCAAGTGGACCTTGCAATAGTTCAAATGTTTTTCTTTGAGTAAAGAGAATCCAAACAGGATTGGGAAGAACTAACTGTTTGAATACATGAATCACGTGCAGCATGAAATGTTAGGTTTTGTCGAAATCCTTCGTCCAAAAAGTGGATTCCCAAAACTTAGACACAGATGAGAATTGACAAAAATTTGACAAAGTTCAACAAATGTCACTGGTCACAATGAGCCAGGCCTGAAACGAAAAAAAAAAAATCAAATACGCTTGCAAAATATAAGGATATCTTAAACGAAAATTGCTTGTCATGAAAGGACAAGGAAATCGGAAAAGCAACATACAAGAACGAGACAAAAGTGTGAAACAAGATTATGGACTACAAATATGAACGTCTAAAAGTTCAAACACTTGAGCGACAGACTCGTGAGCAAGGTGAAAAATCCGCCGATTTGCTGTCAGCTTGGCAGTCCTTAAATACGCCGGTGATTGCGATGTGCAACAGGTGCGCCGGTGAAGGCGACGCCCACCACTCCTTCTGAGAAACTGAAATCAACAGAACCATGACAATTCCACTGACCAAGATTTTATTTATTCTAGCAAAGGTTATCCAATATTGTTTTTACAGAAAATCTTATAACTTGGTAGTGTTATGCGCAACATCAAAAAAATAATCGTTAGAATAGATTAACTGTTGCTTTTATTGAGTATTTCCACCCATCCATTTTCTATACTTCTTGTCCTCATAAGGAACGCTCACGTTCAAAATCGATGGGAAATTTTGACTTTGATGAACCTGATATGCATATTTTTGAAATACGCAATTTCACCAGAATACCTGAAGAAGAATCGCAAACGGACGCCCGGATTGTGAGGAAGCTGTCCAAATCACCACTTCAACATGTGGTCTTAATTTCATTCAAAATCCGTCATCATCCTCATGAGTTTGTACGTATTTATCTGTTTTGCAGCACCCGCACTATTTTTCAGCCCCATATGTTAAGGGACTGGCGTCGACGGGAACAATACCCAATTGACATTACACCTGAGAGAGAGAGAGAGCATTCCCTCTCTCATCTGCGCTCGGTTGCCTAGAGCCAACGTGGTCATTGTGCATGCCCAGGCACATTATCAACTCGCAATTAGCCTCTCTGTTCTACTTGCCTAAACGAAGCAGCTGGAGATAGTGCGGCACTGCATTACAGTTGATTGCTTGCATATTGTTGAACCACAGGTCTTGCTACAAGTAACCCTAATATGAATTTAATGTGAAATAATGAATCTGTTCGAGTTGTATTCCAGAATAGGTTGCGGCAAGTTAATAAAACAATATTGCGATGGGTTGCGGAGTAGAACTCTGTGGACCGAGCTTTAGATTAGGCCCCTAATGGCTCTGAAGCCGGAGGCTAAATTGAAATGTAAAACCCCGAGTGAGACCCTAATTCACCCTTATCTGTGTGAGTGACGAGCACGCCTCCCCCGAATAAGATTGGGGCCATCGAGTTGAATGAACTTCAATTTGCTTTGTTAGAGGTAGGTGGATATGCACGCGTGGCCCCTGGACGGAGCATGGACATATAGAATGCGTGTTTGGAATGCATCTGAATAAATAAGTCAAGTTCAAAGGCCGTCTTCCCTCGCTTTCTCCTCTGTTATTTTCTGGGCGGAGCTGTTTGGCATGAAAGAAGCACATGCACAACTCCTTATAATGTTGTTTTGCATATGGAATTTTTTTTAAACAATAACAATTCAGTACTATTGAGGATATGTAATTTTCATTCACTAAAAATATCAATCAACTTGTATAATTTGGATATTGAAATAAAAGTTGATTTTCCTTATTTTACTTATATTTTCCGGGTGATAAGGTGACCTGTATATAAGCCGCAGCAACTCTTTTTTGGGGGAAAAAAAAAATTATATACAAGCTGTAGTTGGATATGTTGAAAACAATTAGCTGTTTACTGCATGTACAGACCGATTTTGTCCTGTGAATGCACATAAAGGTGCATAAACAAATTGTTAAAACAGTGCCTTTTAATACGGCAACAACTTTGCTCATTAAAACAGAACAGACCCAAGAGAAAAAAAAAATCTAGATTTATTTAGTGTATTTTCTGAACTATAGAGCGCCGCCTAGTGGTGAAAGAAAAATCCACAGAAAAGCCGCACCGTTGTATTCGCCGCATGGTTTAAAATCTTGGAAAAAAGTAGCAGCTTATAGTCCGGAAAATACGGTACTTTTATTATTCAAGTTGCAGTTTGCAGTGGTGCAGAACGATATTTGATCAAAAGTAATATTAAAATTTATATAAAGTAATATTTCCATTATTGCTTTCGATGATTGTGCAAAGGTAGCAGATGTAGCTACTGTTGCCGATGAGTAAACATAACATATGTATTCAATGTCCAATAACACGAATAATGTCCCCGCATCATGCGTACAACGGGCGCATTAAAACACACAAACAACCTCCCTCCCCTCCTCCTTCCCGCCTCTTATTACCTCAGTCAACAGGCCACTCGTCCACCTGTTCCCATTATGTTACCTCGGTGATCTCGCTCTTCTCCTCCTCCTCCTCCTCCTTCTTCTTCTCATCCTCCTTACTTCCTCCCCTCTCACCTTAATATCCTCCATTTCCTTTATCTCACTTCTTTTTACCACCACTAGCGCTTCCATTGCTGACCGTTCATTACCCAAATCAAATGCAGCAGCTGAACCACCGCACACTGCCATTGCATGAACAGGTCCCCCCACGCCCCCCCCATCAAATCCCCAGACTCATTTGCATATGCGTTCAGTTAATTAGTGTGGGGGCGCAGGTGCGTGGTGATAATCATTATTAAACATGACAGTCACCTGTGACCGTACTGCCCTCCCCAACCCTGCGCTGCACTACTACACATTGACTCTCACACACACACACACACACACACCACACACACACGCACACAAAAAGTACTCCTCCTTGATGCGTCCATCCTCTCCACTTAAGCACCACAGGCTACTGATCGGCACAAGCGATGACAGCGTCGTCCAGTTTCACAAAGACTGTGTGCTACACATGTAATCACAGATAGAGTGCTGGACTATCTCCAGAAACTCCTGTTTCCTTGAGCGTTAAAAAAAAAAAAAACAATGTACAAATTGTCCAAATATGTTCAAGTGTCAATGGTTGTTTATGTGCGTACTTTTAAGAACAAAATCAAAAATTATGAAGTGAGTGATTATTTTATAGATATATAAAAAAAAAAATAAAAAATCAATATATCCAGTATGTTGGTTTAATTGGTGACGTCACTGGGTGCTCCAGTGGCCTGACTCAATTAGACAGGCCTGGTATGTGTGTGTGCATCAAAATTGTCACTGTGGCATTTTTTTTTCATCCTGATCTCATCGACATGTTTCACAATGTCAGTGCATACGGTTCACGTTTGTAAAATCTACTTTAAACTCGAACGCAGTCCATGGGCTATAAATGAGTTTTTTGACTCCCACTCAACATTTTAAATAGACCTCTACTACACCCTACTGTATTTTTGCCATCAGTGCAGTTGTGTGTTTGTGTGTGCGGGGTTTCGTGCCAAGAGGGTCATGACGTCAAACAAAAGTCTTAGTACCAGAAAGCTACTTTTCACTCTTTTGAACACTGACAGAGCTAGAGTATATTCATAAATGATTGTTGCATTGGTGTAAAATCAACATTTGCACGGCATGATACTGTTTCTAATATGTTGCTCTTCTTTCGGTTTCTAACTAGAAGAACTATTATCTATTATACTTCCGAGATTATTTAAATGAAATAAATAGATCAGATACACTATTCCTTCCATGCCCTTTCCCACCTTGCATGCCATTGTGGAAGTAACTTGGAATTGTCACAGCATCAGATCAGTGAGGGGCTTGAAGTGAACGTAAAAGCGAATGTAAACAGCCCCACCTAGTGGCCACATTGAGGATTTACCTCACATTGTAAATTAGGCTAGGTTATTGTCAATTCACACCCAAAACAAGTTGTACATCCAGTGCCAAAAGTGCAACATTTTATTTGGGGTGTTACTGGAACGCGAAGGGCGATTCAAATACAGTATTTGAAATACAGTTCCTCCAAATGATTGCCATGGGAAAAAAAAAATCTCATCAAAATTCATCAGACGTGATCCAGCATCCATGCAAGAAATGAAAATTAGCTTTATGCAATTACTACTACAACTAGCAGAGAACTAATAAAAACTGTAACAATGGTTAAGTATAATCTTAAAATCAACTTTAAAACAGACTGCTAACCAATAAAACGATGCTAAAATTGGGGATGAGCGGGTGCCATCATCAATAGCATGACGTCACCTTCGCCAAGTCAAACCCCGCCCTCCTTCCAAACGGTAGAGCTGTACATGCTCAAAATTAACCACTAGATGGCAGTAAGCGCATTTAATAACACAGAGCTGGCGAACCCCTGTGGGAGAAAACTGACCCTGCCCAAAGAAGCCTGACATAGCACATCTTGCATAGCTGATGCTTCTCGTATGCAAATCGCCACAAGCACGACTTCAAAAGCAGACAGCCGAGTAGCAATCTCTTTTGGCCTCAAAAGCCAGAAGCATTTGGGGCAATTTTGTCCGTCATAAACGAGGGATTAGTTGGTGGCTAAGCTTCCTCTCCGAAAGTATTGAGAGGTTAACTGCGGCCAATACCATTGACATCAAAAGATGACTATGTCACAAGAGATCAGATATTGCGCATTTTAATGCTTCAAACATTGGGCGTCATTTCAATTTACGCCATGCTAATAGTAAAAAGAATCATACATATTGAAATATTTTGAAAGAGATTCATTTGACCCCACTCAAAACGTCATTTTTTAAAAAAAATTTTTTAATTTACATCGGTTTCATCTTCAATGTGAGGGAATGTTTTATCAGACACTTTAAGAAGGGAAACCAAAACGTGGTTCTACAAATATTGTCATGGACACATGAGATTTGAAGTAAGAAAAGTAACAACTGTATTGCGACAGACCAGCAGCTGTTCTATCTTGGCAATACAATATTTCAGGATGAGGTCATCAAAATATTAATTTAGCTAGTGTAAATGTGTCCCAATACCTGACATACCTAAATCTTAATCATATTGGTAGTGACCGTATTGTTCGCTTTGGACATATTATCAAACCCAGATGGCGTGGACTCAAAATTTTCTCCATTGAGCTTTGGGGTCCAGCCCCCCCACCCCGAAAACTGCTATTATGTGCATGCTGGTGCAGTAGGTTCTCAGATCTTTTCTTAGCCTTACACGCTTGCCCTGAGGCAGCTTTTTATCACAATGCAACTTGGATGTTAGACCCAACTGGATTGGATCACACAAGTGGGGGATGGGAAAACGGTTTGCTGGTTATTCTCAAACTCTTCGATAATCTGACAATTTTGTGAGAGTAACAGCAAATGGAGTCGCATCATCTCCCACGATTGCTTGTCCCACGGGCTGACTTTACCTGGCTGCATCTGGAGGGCAACCACTGAAATAACCCAGCCAGGAAACAACAACAAAAAAAATCAATGCAAGTTGTGGATCTGTTGCCCGTTCGTTGTCGTCCAAGGTCAACATCTCTGGCTGATCACGTTTAGATTTCCGGCCAGTCGCAAAGATGAAGACAAACGACACACTTAACTCCGTTCTCATATCTTGCGTCTCACTGCAGTCTAAGAGTCGCTGTTAAAATGTTTTCTCGAGAGTCCTTGCAAAGGGGTGAATTTATTTTCTGCTTGTTTGGACATAACTCAACAATTGTGTTCTCCTGGGTATCTAAAAGCTCAAATTTCAAATTATTTTACACGAACTGGTGAATGATTAACAATCTGGTTCACAAAGTTCTTCATTTTGCTCACGCAGTTCACTAATTAGATCAGGGGTGTCAAACTCATTTTTATGGACGGGCCACATCGTAGTTGTGGTTTCCCTCAGAGGGCCGGTATGACTGTGAACCCATATAAATTGATTGGAAAGCCAGTTTTGAAATCAGAAGCTAGTAAGTAATTGTTCAACAATTTTTCAATTTATTTTAAAAGGGGAGGATCGGTAACAAATAATTTGCAATATCTCATATCTCAGTGTTGTTGTGAAGAAAATGTGCTAGAAACAGGAAGTTGATGCAGATGATTTGCCCTTTGCAGGCCACATAAAATGAGGTTGCGGGCCAGATCTGGCCCCCCGGGCCTTGAGTTTGACACATGTGAATTAGACAGACACAGAGCTGGGTGTTGTAGCAGAAAAGTGTTTCACAATCGAGGCTCGAAAAAAAAAATAGTAAAGGCACAATTAGTGATCAAACTTTTTTTTAGATGGCTTTTGATTGCACGCATGTACCCCGAGATATGACTGCTGACTCAAACTTATGCGTCGAGGCTCAAGTCACATATGGAGAAAAGTCATAAAAGGCGCACATTAACCTCATTTTATGTGATAATCTATCTTCTAAGGATATTAAAACGCACATTAGATCCCATTAGTTTGTGCAGATAGTAAGTAATGTGGCCAATTAGTGTACGTCCTTAAAAAAAAAAAACACATAAAAAGCCTGTATTTAAATTTCCATGCCGCGGCTTGATTTCTTGCTTTGTTCGATGTTCTTCATAAAGGTCAGCATAAATGAGTGTAAAATACGCTCACGCAATTCTGGAAGCAGCGACAAAACGGGCAAGTTGACCCTTTCTCTCTCTCATGGTTGGGAACAGATTTCAGATTTAGACAACCAAATACACACATCTATTTTTTTTTTTACTCTTTTAGAGTCATGGCTAACTGTGAATGATAAATCCTGGACTGACTCGCTAATCAATCCCAAGGCACATTTTTACAAATCGAGGAGAAAAAAAGTCCAAATATAAATAAGTAAATTAATAATTTAATAAATAAATAAATACAAAATAATAAATAAATAAATAAATAAATAAATAAATAAATAAATAAATAAATAAATAAATAAATAAATACATACATACATAAATAATAAAATAAATAAATAAATAAATAACATGTTCAGGCTCGGAAAATTTTATTCTATTAACTGGCCGTGGTTTGGTTTTGTAAAATTTGCAGTTCCTGGAAATAAAGGTCATGGCAGTTAGAGTGAAGCAATCATCGACTCCTATTGTGTTTTCCTGGAACGGACTGAACCAAATAGAACATAAAAAAAAAAAAACAACATTGCTCGGGTTGTATGATTGTCACACACATCGGCAACAAATTGAATTAAAAAAATGATGTTTTTTCTCTGAGATGCACTGCAGCATCTTGCAGCATTTTCTTTTTTTGGTGAGCTCAGTCTCTTAATGACTGTGCAAAGGTCAAGACGAATATGCTTACCTACCAAGATCTTTAGAGGATACATATGGTAGGTGAGCACGCCGGACTGACAATCAATCACAGGTTACATGGGAAAATGCCTCCTCGGTCATTCCTTTAAACAGCAGAAGGACGGATAATCTTATTTAAAGGGAACCTCCTTTGTGGTCTATTGATGGGGAAATGGAGCAAAATTGTAACGTTTGATAAATATCTGGTGTTCCAATATTCGTGTCTAGTCTTGTATTTGCCAAAACAAGGCGCCAACGATCCCCCTGGTTAATTTGACTTCGAAACGCCATTTTCGAAATGAACGCGACGTCGTGTCGTTGACTGACACTTCCACTGCACCCACCAGTTGCTATCAAGTGATAATCCAAGATGGCAAGATGTGACATTTTTTTTTCACTTGGATAGAAAAGCTCTCATTCTATAAATAGCTGATCTCTTCAAAATAAAGCACTCTGACCTGATCAAGCAAGGAAAGAGTTTGACTCTCTTTGCCGTGAATCCCGCAAGAACTTGGTCCAGCGAGAGGTAATCAACTCTATATTTGCCACATTTGACTAACGTGATGGAGTTGGATTTGCTCTGCGTTGGTGATGAATTTTCTCTGATTGCTGCATCTAAAGCTTTGCATTTCGCTATGAAATCTTTTTCACAGACCAGAATCCTGTGCGAGCAGCTACTGCCTGCGCCAGCCGATAGCGATTCAGACGGGCCATTCAGACGACTCTAACCCATGGCTCTGCTCTCGGGAGGTAAGAAGATGCAAGTATGTCTGCGTGGATTAGCTGACATGGCGTCCAAGACAAAAAAATAAAAAATAGGTCCCACAAACTATTATAAGCTTGCTTTAATACAACCAGTGTAACCGAAACACGCTGGGATGATATTTGTCCTTCTGACTATTTATTTATTTATTTTCTTTTATTTATTTTTTTTATGTATTTATTTAACATGAAAATTATATAAACACCTCGAAAAACGCCCATTTTAAGCAATTCCAATAAATGATTTCGAATGTGTTAACAGGCACTACGATGCAAAAGATCCGATTTGTTGTCACTATTTGAGGTGAGACCCCCGGAGAGCTGTTCTCCAGTTAGACTGAATGAACAATACCTCTTCCAGGGAACGTTATTGTGCAAGCGTGTCGGCCATGCTGCATGTAAATGTGAGCAGCTCAGTCAGGATGACTGACAATCTAATTCTGCAGGACCGCTGCACTGCATGTGCGATGATGCAGTAAAATCGTCACACAACAATCGCAGGCGAGCTCTTGGTTTGAATCAGTTCAGTCGAGTCGACTCGGTAGAGAAGACCGTTGTATGGACATACGCGACATGGACAAAAGTATTGGGACACCTGACTATCACCCTTGCAGTATGTTAACTGACACTGGAAGAAAATATCATGCAAACTTGCACTCGTCTCTTGGAATGGTTCAATAGGATTTATAAAGTGGTGAGCGGTCAAGGCCTTCTCTGTTGGCTTAACATAATCAAGAAAAAAAAAATGATCATATTCTTCACATTGATGTCATTATATCCTAGTGTTGTATTTTTAGGTGAGAGTTTTCACCCAATCAGAATTCGGCTAGCTCGTGTTGCCAGGCAGGTTTCACAATACCAGGAGCACACATTATTCGTCCGAGGCTTTCAGCTACAATCGTGCGGGCGTCTCTTCTGTCACGAATTGGTTACAGTGAGCCTTCTCGCTGGCCTCACGCTGAAGGTGATGAACGCGTCTCTTGTGATTGGATACTCACTCGTGAGGGGGCAGCGCGATGCAGAATCAACGCACCCGAAAGTCGTAACTGGCGATCGTTCGAAAATCTAAAATATATTCTTGTTCTTTTGAACCACAATGGCCGTCGAGGCTCAAGTCTCTGAACCACCAGTCTTATGCCAGCCTGGCTCTCAGAAAGTTGCAACACGCCATCAGTCCATATGAATGGATTGCTTACAAACTCACAAACGGTTAATTGACCTGACTGCCGGACTGTGATTCATGCGCTGCTCATTTAAGATCTGACACACACCAGAACAGAGCAACCCCCACACGCCCTCCTCCCAGACCAACAGGCGCCTACCAAAATTATCTTCAGGTTAGAACGTCATTTCCATGATTTCCTCGTTTGGCCTATCAACATACAGTACATGCGGATTTCCGTTCTTGAACATGTCTTGAAACCTCTTTCTCACTCACCTTTACAATATGTAAGAGATGGTAGACCATGAAGTGAAATGGTGAGCAAAAGCTACTTGACGCTCCATTTGAGCGCTGGCTTTTGTTGACGTATGAGAGCAAATGATAAATAAAAACGACATTAATGCACAGAAAAAGGGGGGGGGATGCTTGGTTGTAGTAATGACAAAGAAATCCGGATAGAAACTGCAAGTGGAGCTAAGAGATGCAAGCAACAGGATCAAAGTGGATGTGAGGAAAGAAAGGGGATGAGTAATGGTAATTTATGACTGCCGTGTGGCCCTGATATCCATTAGGAGAGCTGTAACAAATGGTTGGTCCCTGGAAGTGACACCTCGTGGAGCCTGGGCAGATTAAGCTGTGATCAAACCAGTCGACGGCTGCCGCCTGCAATGCTGCAAAAACCTAAATGGATGACATTTGTATGGTGTTGTAAATTTATAAGATATATATTTGCTTTTTTTTTTTTTTTACCTTTCTTTAAAGTGCATCTATCTTGGCTCTTTGTGAGTCTGTGTTTTTTACTGCCTCGGTGCACCTGCCCGGCTGTTGCGTCTGTGTTGGGGGGTCTCTCTCCAGTTCCAATCATGCACAAATCCCAAAAGAGAGGATCTTAAATTCCGAGGTGCACATAAGTATCTAGTCAAATGTGCTGCTTGATCATGAGTTGTTTTTTTTACTCTGCTCTATATTCAATGATTCTTGATTTATTTTGGGTTGTGGGCGGCTTGTTGCTCCATCTCCGTGTAGATGATCATTAGTCTAAAATGTGCATGTGCAATTTTTTTCTATGAACTGAAAAGAATTAGGTAACCCCGTGTTAAATGAAATCCCGCCAATTGAGGAATTTCAAATATTTGGACTCCATGATGTCCATTGAAGATGTCTGCCAAGGACAATCTTTCATCCTGATCAGGAGGCGGTTGGTGACAGAGCAACATGAGAGGCAGAGGTTATCACAAGCACTTCGCTCTGGTCTGTCGGCTTCTTGTTTTATTAGTGTAATATGTGTTTTGGCCTTGATCCAGAGCTGGGAAGAGCAGCTATAATACGATTCGAAGTGAGTCCAAAATTCATCACCTGTTTGCTGCAGTGTCGGCAAAGATAAATAACAAATGTGGGTAAATTATATTGAGCTCAATTATTAGGGGGAATGTGGGAGAACATGGGTACTGCAATTGCCTTTTTATTATTTTTATATATATATATTTTTTTTTTTTACATTTTTTTTTATCATGAATCATCCAACAGGAACAGAACCTTTTTACCCACATATATATAAGTTATATTAGTTTGATTTAAAACATCCCGGGGATCAATCATTTCTGCACACTTTGCAACCTCTTTTTAAACTGCTGTTGAAATTAGCCCATTTTAAGGAGGCAATGCACGTCCCCTTTACTACAATGCAACTAGCAAAAAACAATTTAAAATCGAGAGACTTTTTCTGATATGACATTGAATGTATGAATGTGTGTGCAAGTGCGCAGTTGTGTGTTTGCTCATCCTTAGTCTGTCCCCTCTTCACAGCACCTAACCAAAACAATTTGCCAACAAAAATTAACTACTTTTAAGATCCTAGACTTTCACCAAGCTGACTTTGCCTTTGAGGAAAAATGAAGCTGATGTTTGCATCTTTGTTGGATTACTGGCTTGTGGAGTGGTGGGTAGAGCGACTCCACTCTACTGCCATGGTTGGGCTGCGTTTGTGTGTGTCAGCATCAATTGGCGTGTTACAGATTTGAAGAATGCACCCTGCTTCTTCCATTCAAGTGTTGGATCTGGCTAAAATATATAAAGAGTAAGAAAATGAATTACAAAACTGTGAAATGAACGATCTTGTGGCTTTAGGCGACTATTTGAAGAACTTGTACGGAGTGCTTTTCCTGCAGTGCAAAAATCTTTCACTTCAGCCCTTTTCTGTTTGTATTCAATTTTAGAAACAATAACGATATTTTTTGTAAAGTTGTGAATTACCTGGAAATTGAACAAGACGTTCTTTCGCTGAGCCGTAAAACCACTTCAGGGTTGAGGGCAATCTCTGTTCTTTAATCAGCCCTTTTCCCTCAGGCCATATATTGCTTTTTTTGCAACATACATTTTCTGAGGGTTAACTCTCCCCCATCAGATAAAAAAAAAAAAAAAAAAAGATAAAGAAAAAAAATCAATATTAGTCAAAGATGATTATGGAAGAAACTCCTGGTGTTGTTTGGAAAACCATGAATGAGACGGAGGAAAATATTATTTTACAGTAAAGATTGATTAAAAAGAAGTTACTTAATTACAAGACTTTGTTTGAAAAAGTGAAAATCCAATTTTAAGTTTGGCTTAATCTCAGAGAATACAGTACGTATGTTTGTATTATCATTGAAACAGGTATGATGCAATTGAAGTTGTATTCTCTTAACAGGCCATATCTGCAGGTACGCTTTAAAATATATATTATTCATCAACATTACAATTGAATACAGCTCTTTTGTTTTAAGACGTATGTATTATTTACCGGCACAGAAAAGGTGTCCATTAAGTCTGAGTAGATGGTAAAAAGAAAAAACATAAACAATATTTTGATGATGATAATGATTATTATTACTATCATGAAAACCTGATGTCCTCGAAAAAAAATAAAACAACGGCTAAATAAGAGTCAGTGCAAAAATTCTTCTAGAAAAGTTTATTTGCATCTTTGATTAAAAAAATCTGTCAAAATATGTTGACTCATCCTCGCATATAATAAATATACAGTGTATAATACAAGATTTCCTCTTGTTCCGCTTTAGCAGGCTTCAGCAGATGATAGGATGTTGTCAGACTGGTTTAAGCAGGTGGAGGAAGATGGGGATGCACAAGGTTGGCTGAGTGCAAGTATCAGGACCTTGATTGCAGTGGACAGGCTATCAGGAAGTAGTCCTCAGACCATTCTAATCTCTGATTGGCTAAGACCGGGCGGATGGCTGTTGCAGATTGCGTCATCCTCCTCTAGTTGTCACAGAGAGGACAACATTCTCCACCGCATCTCAAGCTTACAGTGAAGAAAAGAAAACTCCAAAAGTTGAGGAAAGAGTTGGAATGTCCTTCACTTGCATTTTTTGGTTGTTGTTTTCTCCAAAATCTTCTTCAAAATTAAATGCTGCCTCACTGAAGAGACCAAGCAACCAATAACCACAAATTGGCATTATATCTCAATGACGGTACTCATATTGAGTGAAATTTTTTTTTTACAGCTGCTGGTATGTTGACTTTGCGGAATAAGGTGCATCGTTTTGAAGCCTCTCAACTGACTTCAGGTTGAGAGGCGAGTCGCACCCTGGACTGGTCGACGGGCAATCGGAGGATCGAGGATAATTCTAGAGGTCAGGATCATACCGTGTGAATATAGCTGAGTTATGTTAAATTTGACCCCATTTATGGGGTCAATTGAGGTAATTACAGTCTTTTTCATAATAACAATTTCATATTTCAGTAATAATAAATACTTTTAATTGGTGTTAGTAACCATGCTGGATGAATCCAAATCATTTGCAAGCTTCCAGAACCTTGACAAGCCGACCTCTTTAATTCCATCCTTGGAGCTTTCTATCATACAATGCACGACAAGCATAAACCACCTATGCTATAGGTGTAGCGGTAAATCTTAAGGTTATATGTAAATGACTGCATGAAAAGGTCATGCGTCATTCTCAAAACACTGGAATGCATCTCATGGGGTTTGAATACGGTGGGTAAATCCTTTGTATTTGATCCGGAATGCTTAAAGCAGCATTCACCATCATCTGAAGATGCAAATAAAGTGATGTGTAATGCAGCTAAATGCTATCGCTGCAGATTGCTAAATTTGCAAAATGTCCAACTGTGAGATATTTATATGAAAAAAGATGCAGTCTAAAATCTGTGCCAGGAGTACAAGACTCTACATTTATCATTTCAATAAATCCAAGAGTAGGGAAGAAATTTACAGCCATCCATTTTGGCACTTACGGACGGTAAGGAGTGAGGCAGGAAGCCCGGAAATCTTTCTGTAAGCCAGTAGTTACTGGCAGACGTGCATATTGACAGAAGTGCTACTAGCAGGAAGGCAGGTAAATGCATCTACACAAATGACACGTCTACTTTACATGCAAGTCTGTCATACATAAATATTACATACAGTATAATAATGTTGTACAAGCGCTGTCTCCTTGGAAGGAAGAGCTTGAGGGGTGCACGCCCGTGACAGGAGATGATGTGAGGGTTATTGCTCACACCGTCATTAAGGTGGGGATGGAGAGGTGACTCTATCGAGGGGTCATACATCTTTAATAAAGTATCAAATATATCCCGTATGTAAATTGGGTTTTATCAGCATTTTGGGGGTCGATCGGCGATCAGAGAGTTTGAAAAAAAAATTGAATCAGAAAATGGAGAAGTGTATCTATTAAACAATTTCTATAATCTTTAGCCGAACCCCACCGTAGAATTATTAAAAAGAATTATTACAATGTTTTTTACAATTAGCATCTGATGTTTCCACTACATTTTGTTTTCCCAGCTATGAGTAACCCAAACAGCAAATTAGTTGAAACAGTAACTATTGTCAGGTGATTTATTTTTCTGGACAACTGTATTAATTGGTTGATTTGAAACGAGGACATTTCATTTGAAGGAAAGAAGCTACGTAATATGATTTATTTTTACAAGGATATCTACATTTGTTTAGATCTATTTTCTTTCTTATTTAGGGGAATTATTATTGTGTGGTATTGGCGGAGGGATATCTACTGTGAAGTAACCAGAGTGAGAGTGGTGGCGCGCTGTTGCTATTTGACTGAAAGGGCAGCTCGTTCTAAAAATGATTCGGCATAGCTGCACGTTAGCCCCGAAAATACAGTCTGTAAAGTGTCCACCTCCGTTCCTTGACAAACGTGGTTCTTCTCAATGGAATCAACAACAGGAGAAAACAAGACGTGAGCCACACAGCGTCCCGTCGTCCTTCATTGTGAGTAAGAATATCGGGCGACTCACAGTTGTCGTCAGGCGCCGCTAGCATAGCATTAGCATTGGAGTAGGAACAAGAGTTCAACCTCAGCAACTGCTGAAAGTGCACAAACCGCTGCCACCATTGTAACACTCTTTTTCCTTGGGGTGGTGAGTGTTATTCCCGCAATCGGAATTTGTGAGTGAAAGACCAGCACACGAAAAGGGAATAGCTCCACCTCTCTCAACGCGCCATTCGGACGCTACGACTCTCGTTCCTTCACAATAGATATCCCTACGCCTATACGACACAACAATACTTCCCCTAAATAAAAAATAAAATAGATCGATACAAATATAGATATCCTAGTAAAAATAAATCATCTTACACTATAATTACTCTTTAGGGTAAGCAGCAGCATTTTAGTGTGTTTTGATGCCATTTTACTAATCAAATTTAAAATTGTAAAACAGGATTGCAAAAGGCGTACAGTATATAAAAGCATGAGCTCAAGGGCCCATGTGTTGTGCTTGAGACACTTTGGAGTAACAAAGCCGCATAAATGTGTTCTCTGATGCACAATGAAATGACATTACATCACACATTGCTTAGCAACACTATTACCACCAGAGGTAATCATGTCAGTCCAATTCATCGACTCCAACAATGATTCACCAATAAGTGGCGTGTTATGGCTCAGCTTTAGGGGTAAATGGATACCAAGGAAATTAAACCGAGTCCCCGTGGTATCCAGGCCTGTGATAAACTAATGGAAATCAATCAGGGCTCTCTCATTAAAACAATAATCAACTCTCTGCAGAAGTTGGATTGATTGGAAACCACTTTGAGTGACAGACTTGTGAGCCTCAGGGGCAGTTAGAGATGAGTCATGGTGAGTGGGACTTTTCAAGCATCCTGTGTCGCATGTCATCTCCTCACTTTCATCCACTGGGATGCTCCAGGTTGCATATTGTGGCGCTGTCTGTGAACTGTATTTGAGAGACTGATAGAAAAGCAGAAGCGGTGGTAAAACATCATTATCGGAGGTTTTCACCTTTTGCTTGGAGAACGTCTTTCAACTGACTTATCTGAAGATTTTCCCTCTGGAGGTTATTGCACATACTGCATCTCCCTCCAGTCAGGGCAGTATTGACTCATCACCTATGTATGGGTTTGGGTTTGTGTGTGTGTGTGTGCGCGTGTGCTTACAATGATTCCCTGTGGCGAGGAAAATATTTGCTTACTTTGTTGCATGTTTGTCGTAATTCTTTTTTATGTTGCTGTGAGTTCTGACATGATGCGTATCAGAGGTCCCTGTTCGTTCCATGAGTAGATTTTGGTTAATTATATATTTAATTATTTATGCTCCATTGGAATAATTTTAAACAATTCTAAAGAGAAATGGCCCGTTTTATAGCAAAACACCATGCAGAAAAAAACTACTCACCCTTTGTAGATAAC